>NC_135717.1:26597794-27797794 GCF_964656455.1 Halichoerus grypus
CTCCCTCTCCTACTCCCCCTGGAGCTTGTGTTCCCTCTCTCGTGCTCTGTCAAATAAATAAATAAAATCTTTAAAAAAAAAAAAAAAAAAAGAGAAACAGCTTCTGTGAAACACGTTGGAGAAGGGAGAGCGGGAGGGAGGCCAGCAGTGAAAGGTGGGATGAGATGGAAGGCTAAGATAATAGAACAGGAGCCCCCCAGGGGCCTGGGCTTTAGGTGGGGAATGGGGCCATGTAGCGAATTTAGAGGTAGTTTGGGGAGAATCAGATGTTGGCATTGCCCTGCAGAGATCTGTCAGTTTGTTGGATGGGCCCCCGAAGATAACAGGCTACAAAAAGAGGAAGGAAACATGGAGGGGTGAGTATGCTAAACTGTGAATGACTACTATAGCTGTGGCTTTCTGGTTTGCCACTCTGATTTTAGTGCTAATTAAATCGGTAGTCACATCTTCAAAATAGAAATAAAAAATGATGGCCTACATAGAAGGAACCTCATCAAGAGAATGCTGTGTAACTGTGCTGTGTTTTTCTAGAATTTGTTCTACTTTTTTTGAATGATCCCACAGGCTGGATAAGTGTAATACAAGCTAACTGGTATTTTAATTACAGATCACTAAGCAGTTTTGAATCTGGAGAATTTATTGAGTGTACTGAGCAATTAGAATTGTTACCAGGAGAAAATATCAATCTACTTGCTGGAGGATCAAAAGAGAAAATAGGTATTTGAAATAATAATCTTAGAATTAAGTATTTTATAGACAAGTTGCTCAAGATGTTTGGCTTAGTATTTTACTGGAAAATCTGGAAGTTTTTGTACATTTATTTTGGAGCAGAATCATATGTGAAGGAACATCTTTAGGTCTGTTTTACTTATGTTTGATTTGGCAAATAAAAACAATGTAAGTAAAATTAAACTAAAAAAAGGCTATTGTAAGACTTTGAGATTTATCTAGCCACGTTTGAAAAAGTGTAAGTAGTCTTTAAGCTAAATATTTTTCTTGACCTTTTACTGTGGTTCATTAACTTTCTTACCACAACTGAACATTGTGTAAAATATTACACTAACGTTAGTATGGTGAGTAGTTTGTGTGTTAGTATTGAGTTGCTAGATTCAGTAAGGTTTGCAAAGTAGGGCTAGATTTGCCCTATTTTAAATGTAGTAGGTTGATTTACTGATTTTGGAACTTTGGAAATCAGCTGTTTTGAGGCAGGTCTGAGATATAATTTGAATGTGGACTATATTTTTTACATAGCTATCAGAAATGCTTAATCATAGTGTTCAGCTACCTGAATTTAAATATGAAAGAATGTTTTCATTGGTGATAACTTTTTAATACGGTCAAAATATCTTATCACTCTTAACACATTAAAAGCAAATTAACTTCATGGAATTTATTTAACTTCTGTAGATATGAAAAAACTGCTTCCTAATATGTTAAGTCCGGATCCAAGGGAACTTCAGAAATCCATTGAAGTTCAGTTGTTGAGAAGTTCTGTTTGTCTGGCAACCGCTTTAAACCATATAGAACAAGATCAGAAGTGGCAGTCCATAACTGAGTAAGTTTAATCCTAAAGAGGTTGGTGTGCACTATGTATACCATATGGTAAATGTATGTACTTTGGGGAGGAGTCGATTACGTGATCACTACAATGTTAGTCATGATAGCTTCATTTTAGTTGTAGAAGTCATATGACACAAGAATGCCACTTGGCAACATATATAGAGGTTGAAACTAAACTGTAGAAATCCCCAGAAGCATGTCTTGACTTGCTTATGTAATTTTACTAAAGGGCAGGCAGCTCCTCTTCCTTCCTCCTCTTTGGATGCCACTATAGTAGCATCTTACCAAACCACCTTATCCCTTCAGTGATTACCAGGTTGGAAAATCTCATTTATTAATTGACAGTGAATATTTTGTTTCAGAAATGTGGTAAAGTACTTGAAGCAAACCTCCCGCATAGCTATTGGACCACTGAGACTTTCTACTTTAACAGTTTCACAGTCTCTGCCAGTTCTAAGTACCTTACAACTGTATTGCTCTTCTGCTTTGGAGAACACAGTTTCTAACAGACTTTCAACAGAGGTGTGTATGTGTGTATCCTTATCAGGATGTTCTTCTGAACATTAATAGGCATTTGTGTAGAAAAAAAAAATTTTTTTTTTAAGATTTATTTATTAGAGAGAGCGAGCGTGGAGAAGGGGCAGAGGGAGAGAATCTCAAGCAGACTTCCCGCTGAGCCTGGAGCCCAGCTTAGGTCTCAGTCCCACACCTTTGAGATCATGACCTGAGCCAAAACCAAGAGTCAGATACCCAAGTGACTGAGCCACCCAGGCGCCCCAAGATTTTTTTGACTTTTTAAAGTAGCATTTGTTGGACAAGCTAGTAAACCCAGAAATCTAAAATGTCATTTTCAGGCACATTTTCATTTGAGAAGTGTGTGAGGCAGATGGAGGAACCTAAGATATATCATTTCAAGGATGGCTAATTGCTTAATTTTTTTCTTTTTTTTTTTGGAAGAAGGGTTGGTGTATATAAATATGTTTTCCATTGATGGGTGTTACAAATTTTAGATTTGATTAAAACAAAGACTCTCTTGGGCACCTGGCTGGCTCAGTTGGTAGAGCATGCAGCTCCTGATCTCAGGGTTGTGAGTTCAAGCCCCATGTTGGGCGAAGAGCTTACTTAAAAAAAAAAAAGTTAATAATAATAATGTCTACCTCATCTCTTCCAGATAGGGTAAAGTTTAACCAAAGATGGGCCCTTCCCAAGGGAATTATAGTCTATGAGAATCTGCTTATAAAGCCAATAGTTTTATGTTTCTCTGTAATTCAACTTTATAGTAAATATGCTGTGTTTATTTTTTATAAAAGTGTGCTTTATTCAGTATATTGATAAATTGGAATTTTTTTTTTCCCCCAAAACAAAGATTTTGCTCTTACAGTGTCTTTCCTCTTGTGATCAGAAGATAGTGAAGAAAGTGGAGAGTTTAATTAGATGAGCCTGGAGTAGTTGGCTTATGGGGCTGCAGCTTACCTCAACCTACGAACATATAAGAGGCTATTTACATTAAGTAGTTTTGGTTTTTCCCTGGCAGGATTGTCTTATTCCACTCTTCAGTGAAGCTCTGCGTTCATGTAAACAGCATGATGTGAGGCCATGGATGCAGGCATTAAGATATACCATGTACCAGAGTCAGTTGTTGGAGAAAATAAAAGGTAATTAGGTTGGTTTTTTAATAGCTTTGATTGAGATATAACTTACACATTTTAAGTGTACAATTCCATGAGTTTTGACACATCTTCACCAGTGTAAGCACCAATACAATTAAGATACAAAACATGGATCTAACTCCATAAAGTTTCCTTATGCCTCTTCCCAGTCACCTCTCCCATCTGTCGTGTCCTGGACAACTGCTGATTTGTCTTCTATCACTGTAGATTAGACATGTCTTTTTGTTTTTTTTTTTTTAAAGATTTTATATATTTATTTGACAGAGAGAGACACAGTGAGAGAGGGGACACAAGCAGGGGCAGTGGGAGAGGGAGAAGCAGTCTCCCCCTGAGCAGGGAGCCCGATGCGGGGCTCCATCCCAGGACCCTGGGATCATGACCTGAGCCAAAGGCAGACGCTTAACGACTGAGCCACCCAGGTGCCCCAGATTAAACATGTCTTTACTAAAGTTTTATATAAATGGAATCCTACAGCTCTCTTGTGTCTGGCTTCTCTCGTTCAGCATTTTATTTTTAAGGTTCCCCTATGTTTTGTGCAGTAGTACTGTGATCCTTCCTGTTGTTGAGTACTGCCCATTCTATGGGTATACCATAATTTATCTCTGGGTCTTTTGGTGGATATTGGAGTTGTTTATTTTAAAATTTGGACTACTATGTATAAAACTGCTATGAAATTCATGTACAGGTCTCTGGGTGGACATATATTTGTGTTTTTCTTGAGTAAATGCCTATGAGTCAAATTGTTGGGTCATATCGTTTAATGTTAAAAATGTTTGACATTTTCTAGAAAGTGTACATTTCTTCTGGCATCTTCATCCTTGGTAGTGCTGGTCTTTAATTTTAGTCACTGGCACCAGTGTATAATAGTACCTCATTGTTTTATTTGCATTTTCCTGGTGATTAATGAGATTGAGCATCTTTTCATTTGCATAGTGCCCATTGTATATCTTACTTTGTTAAGTGTTCAAATCCTGCCCATTTTTAATCAAGTCATAGACTTGTTTATTTGTTCTGGATACAAATTCTTTGTCAGATACAACGTACTGTGAATGTTAAGTTTTAAACACTCCAAGTGAATAGAGAAGGAGTACTTGTATATATATTAGTAGGTCTCTCTTTTTTTTAAGTAGGTCTCATTTTTAAATTTTTAAAAATTTTTTATTTTTTTTTAGTAGGTCTCATTTTTAAGAAAGAACTGTCTGTCATGTTAAAGGGATGCTAGCAGTTTACTTTATTGCTTAAAAATTGAAAAGTTGCCAGAATTCTGTAGAAGTTTAGTTGAAAATGTGGTAGCTAAGGTTACTGAATACATTTGTGTATTAAATTTCAAGTAAGGTTTTGCTGGGGTATGGACTTGGATTGCAGAGTGATTGCTGGGAACTGACTCACCTGGACCTTCCTTGCCATATACACTTGGGTTGGATCCTTAGCCCAGCATTTGCAAGTGGAAGGACCTAGGGCAAGCCATTAAACTTCTGAGTCACTTTCCTCTTCAGTCATGGGTATTTACTTGCTCAGGAGATTCTTTTTTTTTTTTTTTTTAAAGATTTTATTTATTTGACAGAGAGATAGTGAAAGCAGGAACACAAGCAGGGAGAGTGGGAGAGGGAGAAGCAGGCTTCCTGCTGAGCAGGGAGCCTGATATAGGGCTCGATCCCAGGACCCTGGATTCATGACCTGAGCCGAAGGCAGACACTTAACGACTGAGCCACCCAGGCGCCCCTGCTCAGGAGATTCTTATAAGGATTACAGGAAATAGCACAGAGCATGGCATATAATAGGACTACAGATATCATCTTCTTTCTCATCCTTCCCTTATTGAACAAGTTTTAAAATTGGGAATAAAAAGTCAGTAACCCAGCAGTTATAGTTGGAGACAGAACTCCACTCCTCCTCACTTTTTTTCCTTCTTCAGCAAGTGCTTATGAAGTGTGTGCTTTGTGCCAGGTATTGTGCTCCAAGTTGGGATGTAACGGTGAACAAGACAAGCTTGTTTTCTGCATTCCAGGGACCACAGTGATTCTAAAGTCTAGCAGGGAAAACCTCAAACAAGGGACAGCAGTATGGTGTGCTGAGTGGAAGTGCTTGTACATGGTGCTAAAGAACATGCAACAAGGGCACAGATTTAATCCTAGGGATCAGTCAGAACAGGATTTGGGGAGGAAGTAACATTTAAGCTGATACTTAAGGGAGGTAGGGATGAGATGGAAGGCAGTAGACTGGTTGGAAAAAAATATGTGAAGGCCAGCAGCATTAATGAAAGATTCTTAGGTGACAGTTTGCCTAAGGGAGAGTGGGAGGAGAGGGAGCTGAAGGAGATTGAAGATTGGATTGAAATGCAAGACATCAGTGCCTTTCAAGGCAAATTCAGGAGTTGGGGTTTTGTCAGAGGGGTGGTGGGAAGCCATCAAGGGAAGTTTAAGTGTTCATATTTACCTTTGTGTGAGATATTTCATTTGCCAGTTGGAGAATGGACTAGAAGAGGATAAGACTGGGGGCAGAGGGACCAGTTAGGCTGAAGTTCCTGCTAAAGGTAACCAAGGTAGTGGCAGTAGGGATAGAAAAAAATAGATACGATATATGGGCTGCAAGTAGAGTCTTAAAATGACTGGCAGGCACCTGCTCAGGTAGCCAGGTTGATCATATGCCTTTCCTTGAGAAAGGAATAACAGGCGAAGGAAGTAGAAGGTTTGGAGGGTGATAGAAAATGGATTCCACTTGACACAGGTTAAAAGTGCCCTTTAAATACCTGAGTATAGGTGACTGGTAAGCAGGTGGGACTCAGATGTCAGATCTGGCTAGAGATAAAGATTGAAGAGTAATCAGCATTTATGTGGTAATTGAAGCTACAGGAGCAGATGATATTGTCCAGGGAGAATATGCAGAGTAAGAAGAGTAGAGAGCCTAGGACCGACCCTGAGGAACACCAGTTTTAATGGATAGGTAGTGGATGAGAAGGAGACTGAGGATTCTTCAGAAAGGTAGGAGTGAACCAAGAGAGAATGGCATGATAGAAGGGCAGAGGGTACTTAACACAACAAGAGAGAGAGTGTCTGGCTTTATTTTCTTTCCCCACCCTTTGGCCTAGGCTCTTTACTAAAAAGATCTAGAAACTGAAAAGCTAATTTCTTGTAGTGAATGATTTTTACTTTGCTTCATCATTCGCTTACATTTATTTTTTAACAAACATGTACTGTTTATTGTATGCCAAGCACTGTGCTAGCTGCTAGGGATTTAAAGATAATGAAAAATGAGTTACCTTTATTTAGGGAGTTGGTAGGGAAGGGAAAATGGCTGGGGAAGAATTTTTGGCCATGTGTCTGTGCAGTCTGGGCTAGACCAATCAAGGACTAATGAAACGTTTTCTTTTCTCCAGAACAAACAGTTCCAATTAGAAGCCATCTCATGGAATTAGGTCTAACAGCAGCAAAATTTGCTAGAAAACGAGGGAATGTTTCACTTGCAACAAGACTGCTGGCACAGTGTAGTGAGGTTCAGCTGGGAAAGACTACTACTGCACAGGATTTAGTCCAGCATTTTAAAAAACTATCAACTCAAGGTCAAGTGGATGAAAAATGGGGACCTGAACTTGACATTGAAAAAACCAAATTGCTATATACAGCAGGTTAGTAAAATGAACTGTGGTTAATGTCTGATTAAAATGAAAATCGTGTATGAAAATGTGTATGCTGTAAGGCAATATTAGAAAAGCTGATTTTTTTTTCAGCTGTGGCAGAATATTTGCATCTTGAACAATAAATTACCTGTAATTGACTTACCTTTGTAATTTGGTGCTTTTAGGGCGGTAATTTTGTTATAGTGTATCAAAGTAAGAAATGTACCTAGAGATCATTGATTACCACCGAATTTACATTGTTACTTTACCCTGAAATACTGTTAATCACTTGCATATAAGGCTTCTAAGGGCTGGTTTTTGGTTTTCTATAGGCCAGTCAACACATGCAATGGAAATGTTAAGTTCTTGTGCCATATCTTTCTGCAAGTCTGCCAAAGCTGAATATGCAGTTGCCAAGTCAATTCTGACACTGGCTAAATGGATCCAGGCAGAATGGAAAGAAATTTCAGGGCAGCTGAAACAGGTTTACAGAGCTCAGCAACAGCAGAACTTCACAGGTCTTTCTACTCTGTCTAAAAACATACTTGCTTTAATAGAACTGCCATCTGTTAATACAATGGAAGAAGAGTATCCTCGGATTGAGAGCGAATCTACAGGTAGGCTTTCTTTATTTTACTAGCTTTAAAATACCAATTTTAGAAGTTATTTCTCCACTGGTTTTAAAGTTTACAATGTTAAGCTGGCTGTAACTTGCTGCAAAAATTGTTTGCATGGAAATTTAGTATACTATACCATCTGGAAGTAACTAAAACACATTTCTTTAGTATTTAATACCACTGTGGAAGTCACCTAACTCTGCTGACTTCTGGCCTTCCCAAGCCACAGTGCTTTTATGGACTTGGATGTTTTTGCCGGCAAGAAGGTCCTGCTCCAGATACCTAAATTCCACCTCACGCTGGAAGGAGCAAGAAAGATACACGATAGTTGCCTGTGGTCTCCTTGGCTCCTAAAGCACAAAAGCTCTAGGAGATGAAAGTTTCACGTTCTGACACTAGTGCTAGTAATAGAAAGGTACTTGATAAATAGGGTAGTTCATTCAATGTTGGAGTGTCTGTTCTGTCCAGGTTTTACAGAGTGGGAGATAGTTAACCTCTTTGCTGATGAGAATATACTTTCATTTTTGTTGTAATGAAGCCAAGGATTTTAATTACTTAGGTTGGTCTTATAAAATAATTATAATCTATGTAATTTATAGTCTTGATATTCATAAGGGATGTGTCCTGTGATTATTATAAATCTTGGCAAATGGCATTATAGCAGGTGTGAATAAAGATATTTACCTCATGAATTTTTTGACTGAATGAGATTGTATACTGATCACCTATATATTATTTTTGCCAGAATGTTCAAGCTTAGCCTAATCGTGAGGAAAGAGCCAGTCATATCTAGAATTCAAGACATTGTACAACACTTGTGACACCTGTGTTGTCATGAGAGAGATTTATGCGGTTCACAGGGTGATAATTGAAGCTGACTTGTGAAGCTGAGTGATTGAGTTCAATCAATTTCAATTGATTTCAAAAGCATAGTAAAAATGTGTTCTTTGATCAAATTTTACTGTAGTATTCTGAACTTAGTAGTACCTTACAGAAAATACATCCCTAAAATGTTGGTAGGAATGCTATTTGAAATTTATGAATGTAATATTGCTGAGTCCTTTCATATATATATATTTTTTTTCGTCCATTATGGCAGTGCATATTGGAGTTGGAGAACCTGACTTCATTTTGGGACAGTTGTATCACCTATCTTCAGTACAGGCACCTGAAGTAGCCAAATCCTGGGCAGCATTGGCTAGTTGGGCTTATAGGTGGGGCAGAAAGGTGGTTGATAATGCCAGGTATGTATGTTGAAATGTGTAATTTATTTACTGCATTACAGGATAGAGATTTGAAATGTCTGCTGACAAGTTTTGGTAGCTGGAACCAGTGACTTGTTTATTTTTATAGTCAGGGAGAAGGTGTTCGTCTGCTGCCTAGAGAAAAATCTGAAGTTCAGAATCTGCTTCCAGACACTATAACTGAAGAAGAAAAAGAGAGAATATATGGTATTCTTGGACAGGCTGTGTGTCGCCCAGCGGGGATTCAGGCAAGGGAAACATCATATGGTCTTTGGGAGAACTGGTGTCAAGATCACTGTTTTAATTCATTGATTTTGAAGAGGTTGATCCATGTATACTTGATTAAAATTTGAATGGGGTTTAGGCAGTTACTGTTACAAATGAAAACTTTGGAGTTTTAAGATGAAAGTGAGTTATGATACTTCTCTAAGGAGAATGTAATCTTGAGAAATCATTTCCTTAAGGTCCTGTTACAATAGGTGAAGTTTGTTTTATGTGAATTAAATTTCTCTTTTAATTGTTGTTTTGATCAGAAATTAGGTTCTTAACACTAGCTTGTGGCCTTTCAAAGTACACCAGTGCCTGAAAACCACCCCAGATACTCTGAGTGGGAAGTGGGTGTATGTATTTAAGCTTACTCCGTGATTCTAATTCATAGCCAGAGTTGAAAACTAGTAGACTAAATGAGCTGTAGGATTTATTCTCTCTCAGCTCAGAGTTCTATTAATTCTAGAATGTTAGAGCTATTGAGTTTTTAGATAGACTTTAAAAGTTCGGATTTTATTTCATAGGCTAAACTGTACTGACTCATCTTGCTCTAGACCAGCATGTGTCATGTCTGCCAGAGCTGGCGTTATGTATGTGCCCATTACTATAAAGAGAGGAAAGTCTGTTGTGAGTGAATTCTGTATACATTCAAGCCTCAAACTTGAACAGATTACATTTAATGTTCTGCAAGCAGAATATTTACTATAACTTAGAAGCATTTAAACTACCAAAAAAAAAGGTCTTATATCCTTCATTAGCTACATCAGTAAATACATCATAGAGGAGCATAATGAATTTGATTTAGCATGTATGAAACTAAATGTGAAGTAATTTTTCATAAATGAGAAAGATGCTTTCGTAGGATAGGAAAATCATGTACCACCCCCCTTTTCTGTTTGTGTTAAAAATATAGCATTTTATGCCCCAATTTTCTTCAGGATGAAGATATAACGCTTCAGATAACAGAAAGTGAAGATAATGAGGAAGATGACATGGTTGATGTTATCTGGCGTCAGTTAATCTCAAGTTGCCCGTGGCTTTCAGAACTTGATGAAAGTGCAACAGAAGGAGTTATTAAAGTGTGGAGAAAGGTTGTAGATAGAATCTTCAGCCTGTACAAGCTGTCTTGCAGCGCATATTTTACTTTCCTTAAACTCAATGCTGGTCAGGTGGGTAGCACGGTGTTCAGTTCTAAGAAAATGTACTTGACATTTCTTTCCTAGCAGACGAAAACGGTGTTCTTATTTCTGCCTTTCACCTTTCCCCCTTAGATTCCTTTAGATGAAGATGACCCTAGGCTACATTTGAGTCACAGAGCAGAGCAGAGTACTGATGATGTGATTGTGATGGCCACACTGCGCTTGCTCAGACTGCTCGTCAAACATGCTGGCGAGCTTAGGCAGTATCTGGAACATGGCTTGGAGACAACACCTACTGCTCCATGGAGAGGTAATGGTCTAAATAAAATGTTTCAGGAAAAATTATTTCTGGGTAGGATATATAAGACAATAAACAAGCATAGTAGTTTCTTTATGTTTATTATTTTAATGTGTTACAGAATACCTACATTAGTTAATAGGACACCATGAACTGCATGTGACATACTCTTCTCTCTCACCTTTCAGAGAACTAGAAGGGTGACAGGCAGGACCTTTATGGATACAAAATGAATTTTGGAGACAGTGGTGAAAACAAGTTTCAAAAATTTTTGTATGCCCTTTGTTAAAAATTATCTCTGTCTGTCTTTTACAGGCATTCATAGAAAATACATTTTGCCAGAACATTGTTGAATTGCTCTGCATTTTGATTATAGCTCTAACCAAACTTGCAAAGCAAGAACTATTGTTAGGTTCTTTGTTAACACAGGGAGAAATTTGAGGCCCTTAAAACTGATTCTGACACACATGAGGTTTTATGCTTTTGCATCTACTATGTTGACAGTTTTTAATAACTTTAAAGTATCCTTCTTTCTTCTTATCCTGAAGGAATTATCCCACAGCTTTTCTCACGCTTAAACCATCCTGAAGTATATGTGCGCCAAAGTATTTGTAACCTTCTCTGCCGAGTGGCTCAAGATTCCCCGCATCTCATATTGTACCCTGCAATAGTGGGTACCATATCACTTAGTACTGAATCGCAGGCTTCAGGTATGGAATATTAAAATACTGCTACTTTAAGTATAAATTATTTTGCAGATAATGTCTGTTAGGTAAATTTTTTTCAGCTTTCTATTACAGAGTTGTTGGACTTTGTGGTGTTTTCAGTAATAATAATTATTGTTTATTGAGGTAGTAACTGCTGTGTCCAGCACGAGGGGATGTATTTTACACATGCTCCTCAGTCTCACAGTAACCCATTTAGGCTTAGAGAAATTGAGTCCATGCTCTCAGGTTCACTGATGAGCTGAGTAAATAGTAGAATGAGTAAATAGCTGAGTAAAGTAGCTGAGTAAATAGTAGATAAGGATGAAACCAAGCTCTAGACTCTGGCTGCGAGAAAACTCTGTTGAGACTCATTTTTTTCATTTATCTTCCATTTGCTTATAATATTAATAAATATAAAAGCTTACCTTGTGAAAAGGCAGAATGTCCATGATCTTTGGTTAATTTAACGCATGGAAGGCAAATTAGTTAAGTGAGGGCTGGAGTCAAATAGATTACCAATGTTTTCCTTAACTCGACATATGTGCATAGGAGAAAATCCAAAGTGTACCCTAATTCTTCCATTTTCTTATAGGAAATAAGTTTTCCTCTGCAATTCCAACTTTGCTTGGCAATATTCAAGGAGAAGAGTTGCTGGTTTCTGAATGTGAGGGAGGAAGCCCTCCTGCTTCTCAGGATAGCAATAAGGATGAGCCTAAAAGTGGATTAAATGAGGACCAAGCCATGATGCAGGATTGCTACAGCAAAATCGTAGATAAGCTGTCCTCTGCAAACCCAACTATGGTGTTACAGGTACAAAACACAATTCGTATGTTTTTAAACAATTTTTATTATATACCCCTCTCCCCCAAAAAACAACCTAAAAACAAAACCCATAAAAACTGTCATGGAAATGATATTTGAAGAACAAAAAGGCTTTTGGAATAATCGAAATTGGCTTTACCATTCAGTATTGGTTTTATAAATCTGTGTTTACAGAATTAGTAATCAAGGTTCTCTGATTGAATAATGAACAAAAAATGTACACACGGAGCTTGTAGTTTCTAGTGTTTGCAAAACTGCTGTGTGTGAATTTGTAGACTACGAGCATATTTGGATGTACTGTGCGTGCAGGTTCAGATGCTTGTGGCTGAGCTGCGCAGGGTTACTGTTCTCTGGGATGAGCTCTGGCTGGGAGTTCTGCTACAGCAACACATGTATGTCCTGAGACGGATCCAGCAGCTGGAAGATGAGGTGAAGAGAGTCCAGAACAACAATACCTTACGCAAGTATGTTTTCAGACACTTTTACTCTGAGAATGAAGCTACCCCCCCAACCCCCCTTTTTAATGTAAAATATATAAAACATAAAACTTGTTATTTTAACCAATTTTAAGTGTATAATTGAGTCACGTTAAGTTTACAGTGTTGTGCAGCCATCACTACTGTTCATTTCAGGAACTTACTCATCCCAAACATAAGCTCTGTACCCACTAAACACTAACTCTCCATTGCCCCTTAACCCTAGTGCCTCTTTATCACTACTCTACTTTTTATCTCTGTGAATTTGACTACTCTGGGTACCTCATGTAAGTGGAATCAAAGGTATTTTTCCCTTTGTGTCGAGCTAATTTCACTTAGCATGTTTTGAAGGTTCATCCATGTTGTAACATGTATTAGAATTTCCTTCCTTTAGCACTGAGTCATAGTGGGTCATAGTGTTACTCTATGTTTAACTTATGGGGGAACCACTAGCCTGTTTTCCTGCACCACTTTACATTCCCACCAAAAGTGCACGAGTGTTCCAGTATCTCTATATCTTCGCCAGTATTTGTTATTTCTTGTTTTTTAATATAGTAGCCATCCTAATGGATATGAAGTGGTATCTCATTGTGGTTTTGACTTGCATTTCTCTAACAACTAATGTTGTTGAGCATCTTTTTGTGTGCCTTTTGATCATTTGAATATCTTCTTACACGGAATGTCTATTCAAGTCTTTTTCCCATTTTTGAATTGGGTTGTTTGGGGAGGTTTTGTTGTTTGATTTAGGAGTTCGCTCTGTATTCTGGATGTTAACCCCTTTCAGATATATGATTTGCAGATATTTTTTCCCATTTCGTGCATTCTTTTCACTCTCTTAATAGTATCTTTTGTTGCTAGTAACCCCGTTTTTCTGTTTTTTCTTTGTTGCCTATGCGTTATGCCATACCCAAGAAATCATTGCTAAAGTGTCCAGAAGCCTTTCCCCTACATTCTTTCCTTTTTTTTTTTTTTTTTTTTTAAATATTTTATTTATTTATTTGACAGAGAGACAGTGAGAGAGGGAACACAAGCAGGGGGAGTGGGAGAGGGAGAAGCAGGCTTCCCGCTGAGCAGGGAGCCTGAAGCGGGGCTTGATCCCAGGACCCTGGGATCATGACCTGAGCCAAAGGCAGATGCCTAATGACTGAGCCACACAGGCGCCCCTCCCTTACATTCTTTCCTAAGAGTCTTAGGTCTTAAGGTCTTTGATCCAATTTGAGCTATTTTTTTACATGATAGTATAAGGAAGGTAAGGGTCTGACTTCATTCTTTGCGAGTGGATACCTAGTTTTCTCAGCGCCAGGTGTTGAAAAGCTGCCTCTTTCATGTGCTGGATATTTTTACAATGCTGTGTTTTAAGTTATTGTGCTGATGTTTTACTTATTTTAGCTTATTCTTTGATGCTGTTTACTTACACTAGATGCATTTAAACTCTTCCATGTTTGTAAAACTCTCGATGTCTTCCTGGTCAGGGAAGAGAAAATTGCAATCATGCGGGAAAAGCACACAGCTTTGATGAAGCCCATTGTGTTTGCTTTGGAGCATGTAAGGAGTATCACTGCAGCCCCTGCAGAAACACCTCATGAAAAGTGGTTTCAGGATAACTATGGTGAAGCAATTGAAAATGCTCTTGAAAAGCTGAAGA
This sequence comes from Halichoerus grypus, assembly GCF_964656455.1. Taxonomy (NCBI): domain Eukaryota; kingdom Metazoa; phylum Chordata; class Mammalia; order Carnivora; family Phocidae; genus Halichoerus; species Halichoerus grypus. The sequence continues at coordinate 26,611,856 of NC_135717.1, forward strand.
CACCGTCAAATCCTGCAAAGCCTGGAAGCAGCTGGATTCCATTTAAAGAGGTACAGAAAAATCTCAAGGATGCTACTAAAATGGGAAATTCTGTATGAGATACAAAATTTGAATATGGGGACTCTCCTTACTTGGAATATGAAAGATTTTGTAGGTCCATGGAAGGCAGCCTATGACCAGTTGCTTATAAGGAATGTGAAGAGAGGTATTTTTATCATTTTGAGAATTTGGGAGCTAATGGGCCTAGGGCAGCAAACTTTTATCTATAGAGGGTTCACACTCGGAAGAATATACTGTGAGAAATTAGTTAAGGAAGGGGTCTGGCCTTGAACTAAATATTGATGGCTTGCTTTTTGTCTTCATAAAAGATTACAAAATTTAATCTTCTACCTATATAGCCTTTCTTAGGGGTGAGTATTAAGTATTTCTAACAGACAAAATATTCACATATAGCAACATCAATATTTATAAGTAACTGTTTGAAAATCAATTCTACATAGGCTATTTGGGGATGATTAGCATATTTAAATATTTGAGAATCCTTATCTTTTTTTTTTTTTTAAGATTTTATTTATTTGAGAGAGAGAGCGCACGAGAGCGAGCCAACAGGGGTAGGGGGCAGAGGGAGAGGGAGAAGCAGGCTCCCAATGGAGCAGGGAGAACAATGTGGGACTTGATCCCAGGACCCCGGGATCGTGACCTGAGCTGAAGGCAGAGACAGTTAACTGACTGAGCCACCCAGGCACCTGAGAATCCTTATCTTTTATGTTGTGGTCCCCTTAATCTGTATTTACTTTGGTTTTTATCTGGTATAGCAACAGCACCATTATTTGGGGGAACCTATTTATTACCTTGTAGCTTTCTCTTTTTTTATCCTTTCTTTCTCTGTCCCTTACCTTTATTGCTCCTGATTTCCTTACTTTAGCAATGAGAAAACTATTAAAAGGTACAGTGTAGAAACAAAGAGTACACCTGACTTTAACTAGTAAATACCATCCAGAGGGAACTAGAACAAATGCTAAATTCATAGTAAATAGCTAGGAGCAGAAGACTAGAACACTAACATGAAGGATGAAGTTTATTGTGTGTGGCCTAGCCAAAACTTGTCTGCTTGCATTCCAACAGCAGTTTCTTGCTTCTTTGTCTCCTTTTCAATAAATCAACTAAGAAAACCAGAGGAAGAGATAAGAGGAATACTTAAAAAAAAAAAAAAAAATTGTTATTTATTGATGAATTTCTAAAAGATGTATTTAGTTTCTGCCTGTTTCTAAACTTCATATAAATGAGACCTTACATATATACATATGTCTGTATATATATGTCTGTGTTTATTCCATAATTGATGGGTCAGCATTAGGATTTTATGATTCATCCATATTTTGTATACAGCTGAACACTGATATATTATGGGAAAATGCTACAGTTTATCCATTGTGTCCTGTCTGTGGCTACTTGGGGTGTTTCCAGTTGTCTTTTTCCTTTTATGGAACAAAGCTCGCTGAAGATTGATAAAACATTTTTCACATGAAAGCAGAGCTCAGAATTAATTCAGGAGCACATTATTAAGTTAGCTAAGTAGGGATACAACTGTACATGCGATCCACTCCCTATGAATTATTAGAAGGGGTTGTGGTGTTAATTCTGCATACTTCAAGTGGTCAGAGCTCTAAATTGTTACCAACTTTTCAAGTGGCTTCTAAGGGTGTGTCAGCTTGACACCCAGCAGCTGTCAGTTTTATCTTTTGCTCTGTTGTAAGGACTTAATTGATTTGTTTTGGCATTGATAAAACGTAGCTTAACATGGGGAATTAGCTTGCTACCAGCCCTGAATTTTGTGATCACAGCAGTGCTTTCCTTCCATCTGCTGTGATTGCATTGGTTGTTTGGACAGAGAAGAAGAGACAGGTCTGAACAAAGTAGAAATCACCTAGGTCATATCAGCACACCAGTATTTCCTCTCTCAGGATGGCCCAAGTATGTAACATGAAATTAAATTTAGGAACTACAATACGAGATTTCTGTATTGGTATTTTAAGTTTACTTTTATGCCAAATTGAATGTGGAAGAAAGTTAAATGTTGCAGTGATAACGTAAACCTGTTTTTCCCCATCTTATAAATATAGATAATGCTGAGTTTGCAACAGAGAGCACAGAAACGTGCAAGTTATATCTTGCGTCTTGAAGAAATCAGCCCGTGGCTGGCTGCCATGACTAACACTGAAATTGCTCTTCCTGGAGAAGTGTCAGCTAGAGACACTGTCACAATCCACAGTGTGGGCGGAACCATCACCATCTTACCGACCAAAACCAAGCCAAAGAAACTTCTCTTTCTAGGGTCAGATGGCAAGAGCTATCCTTATCTTTTCAAAGGTGGGATTTAAAAGAAGAGCCTTAATTTGATTATGGATGCTTTGGGTATGAATGTGCTGGGAGAGGATTGTTCCAGGTGAATAGCCTGGATTGTCTTGTATCTTCTGTGATTTTGAATGGAAGTGGTTGGAGCCTGTGTAGTAAGATTTTCCATTGCCTGTCGTCTTTTTGCTTAACTTATGCAAGCAGAACTGAGGTACAGCTAATAATTCTAGTATCTAATACCTTGTGACTGAATGGAATATTCTCTAATGCTCCCATTATGCTCTCCTGGCTCTCAGTTCTTGACTGCTACTGTTGATTGAGAGGAAACACAAAAGTGATACATTTGTAACCCCATACCCACCCCATTTGGTCACCACTCTAGCTACTTTAAATTTTGTTTCCATAGGATTAGAAGATTTACATCTGGATGAGAGAATAATGCAGTTCCTGTCTATTGTGAATACCATGTTTGCTACAATCAATCGCCAGGAAACACCCCGTTTCCATGCCCGACACTATTCCGTAACGCCACTAGGAACACGCTCAGGACTAATCCAGTGGGTGGATGGAGCCACACCCTTATTTGGTCTTTACAAACGATGGCAACAACGGGAAGCCGCCTTACAAGCACAGAAGGTTGATAAATTCAGATATACATGTACTTTTATTTGAATTTCCATAAAAACATATATTAGTCTCTTTCTTGTTCTGTGTGACTCATAGGCTTACTGTACTTGAGCATTTTGGTAAGTTTATAAATGTTACAGAACAGACTTTTGAAATATTTAGGAAAGTGTTTCTGAGGCACATTTAAATAAAGTTTTAAGAGGTGGAAATGGTGACATTTGGTTAATCTTATTCTAGACAAATGCAGGGGAACAGGTAGGGTGGTAGTGTGGTTGTTAATCAGTAAGTTGATATTTCACATCTTAATGATTTTTTTATTGGGCTTACTAGGGGTCTTTTATTTTATTTTTATATTTTAAAGATTTTATTTGCGAGAGAGAGCGTGCGCGAGAGAGAACAAGGGGGGGAGAGGCAGAGGGAGAAGGAGAGGCAGACTCCCTGCTGAGCAGGGAGCCCATGTGGGGCTCCATCACGGGATCACAGGATCACAGACAGGACCCCGGGATCATGAGCCAAGAAGGTGGACACTGAACCGATTTGAGCCACCCAGGCGCCCCCTAGGGTCTTTTAAATTAAATTTACAAAGAAGAGAGCTTTGAAAACCAGTTTCTTTTAAATTAAGTACGTAAAGAAGAAACAACTTTATATTATATTTAGAGTTAATTACTGTGATGTCATATTTTGTGCCTCTGAAATTTATGATTTTGATTTAGACTAGGGATTTAATTTAGAATTCATTTAGCTAAGCATCTGAGTGCTTAGTATATATGCCAGGAACAGTACTAAGTGCTACAGAAATAAAAATAAGTTTTATACAGTCTCAACCTCAAGAGTCTTTATCTAGCCAAAATATTCTAATTTTTCTAATTATGGCGGGTATGGGAAGGAGCAAAAGTTTGAAAGGGGTCAAGTTTAAAAAATAAGCATAGGAGACTGCAGAACAATTACTGAGGGTTAAACGAGAGATGGGAATTAGAGAGGGGCTATCAGTTTTTGTCTGAATACTGTTAATTTTATATTGATTGAGTCGTATCAGTGAAGAATGAAATTTGTGCATAAATTAATGATAAATTTTCAGTAGAATTATAGGTTACAAAGAAGAATGTAAATGTTGAGTTTGAATTGGAGATCAAGAAAATAGAACAGTAGACCAAGTTTTCAATAAAGTGGTAGAACTTAATTAAGAGAAAGATAGGTAGGTTGTAAAAAGATGCATAGTCCAGAAGAATTATTTATTTGGTATGTGCAATTTGGCTGGGAAGGTGGAGAATGCCGCTCAAAAACCGGTTTTTAAAATACTATATTCAAAGTAATCTTTATCTTCATTTAAATAAAGTTGATTTTTTTTTTTCCTTAAAAAATTTTTTTTAAGGCCCAAGATTCCTACCAAACTCCTCAGAATCCTGGAATTGTACCTCGTCCTAGTGAACTTTATTATAGTAAAATTGGCCCTGCTTTAAAAGCAGTTGGGCTTAGTCTGGATGTGTCCCGACGGGATTGGCCTCTTCATGTAATGAAGGCGGTATTAGAAGAGTTAATGGAGGCCACCCCCCCAAATCTCCTTGCTAAAGAGCTTTGGTCATCTTGCACCACACCTGACGAATGGTGGAGAGTCACACAGGTATGTGTTTTGTTTTGGGGCGTAATAAATATTACTGTTTTTTTTGCCTGCTTCCTGTCTAGTCTGTTGTTCACCCTCCTCCTTTTACCCTTCGTCTCACTCCAGACTTGGTAGTTTGAGACCTGTATTCGAGTCTTGCGTTGCACTTATTTTCATAAGGCATGGCCATGAGTGTGAGGGCAGAACAGAGGGGATTATGGATGAAATGAAAAGAAGAATAAAAGCTTGAGAAAGGGAAAAACTAGGGAGGCTGAAAATAGTTGTTTTGTTTTAAATCTAGCATTCGAATACTAAGTAGGACCAACAAGGACCACAGTGTTGTCTGCTGCTCAGTGCAGAGCCTCTGGGACCACTTGCAGCATCCCTGAGGAGTGCTATTTAGAAACGAGGGAGTGGGATTATGGAATTGTGTGAATTTTGGAGCATCAAACCATGTTGGAAGGAAATTTGCTGATGGTGTTACAACTTGCTCTCCCCACCCCCTCTCCCCTCTTGTTTAGTCTTATGCCAGATCTACTGCAGTCATGTCTATGGTTGGATACATAATTGGCCTTGGAGATAGACATCTGGATAATGTTCTTATAGATATGACGACGGGAGAGGTGGTTCACATAGATTACAATGTTTGCTTTGAAAAAGGTAAAATTAAGTTGGACTTTTACATTTATATGAGGGTCAAATGTTTTTGATAAAAGGACAGAAATATAACAATTTGTCTTTTCAAGGTAAAAGCCTTAGAGTTCCTGAGAAAGTACCTTTTCGAATGACACAGAATATTGAAACAGCACTGGGAGTAACCGGAGTAGAAGGTGTTTTTAGGCTTTCATGTGAGCAGGTATGCTGTTTCTCTCATACCTTTTAATGTACCTGTTAAATCCTGTGGAATAAAAAACTACATTTGAATGAGGAAACTTGTGGCAAAACCTGATTTAAAACACCTCTGAAAACAGGTTCTACACATCATGCGGCGTGGCAGAGAGACTCTGCTGACATTGCTGGAGGCCTTTGTGTATGACCCCCTGGTGGACTGGACGGCTGGGGGTGAGGCGGGATTTGCTGGCGCTGTCTATGGTGGAGGTGGCCAGCAGGCTGAGAGCAAGCAGAGCAAGAGAGAGATGGAGCGAGAGATCACCCGCAGCCTCTTTTCTTCCAGAGTAGCTGAAATTAAGGTGAAGGCAATGATAAGTCATCACCATCATTTTACTAGTGTTAACATGTCCATCAAAAAGCTGGGTAAAACTATCCTTTAAAAAATATTTTTGAAAGACTGTCCTGTATAATATTGTAAATGTCCGTGAAATAGGGCAATTTGATGTCTTTTTAGTAGGATATGTTCCCATACAAAGACATACAGTATATTGTGTGGCATGGTGGTAACTACATGGTGTTGTTGAGATTTGAGTCTCAGTTTATGGCTATGTGAACTTGAATGCAGTGGTTATCATTATCTGTAAAATACACGTGGTTCCATCACCCCCTCAGGGGTTTAAATAAGAGATTTAAATAGAGTAATATATCCAGGATGTCCATCTAACATGATGCTTGTAGCAGATATCATCATATCTCACAGTTGACCCTGTAAGAATTTCCCTAATCATAATTACCTTTTTACAGGTGAACTGGTTTAAGAATAGGGATGAGATGCTGGTTGTGCTTCCTAAGCTGGACAGCAGCTTAGACGAATACCTAAGCTTACAAGAGCAACTGACAGACGTGGAAAAACTGCAAGGCAAACTGCTGGAAGAAATAGAGTTTCTAGAAGGAGCTGAAGGAGTGGACCATCCTTCTCACACTCTGCAGCACAGGTTTAAAAGTGTTGAACACTTGTTTCTAAATATATGCCATTAAGGAGAATTTTCATATTTGTGTAAACATTGTCAACTTGAAGTAGAATTATTAAGCAGTTTACATAAATGATAGAAGCTCTCCCAAGGACTGCAATTTTGAATTAATACACAGAAATTCACTTAAATTTTCTGCTTTATTATATTAAATAGAAATGTTTGAGTAATTATGGGAGATAAGTAGATATAGTGGTTAGGACATGAACTTGGATTCAGAAAAACTGAGGTTTGGGTTTCTCTCTACAGTTCGTGTCTGGATCCTTACTCATTAGTACAGTGGCAGTTATTTTATCCACTTTGCTGAATTAAGCATTAAACTAAATAGAATGATCTAAGTGGATGAGCCTTGTACAGTGCAGGTGCTTGGTAAAGGGTAAATATGCAAGTGCTACACACTGCATGAGTCTCTGAGGTGGAAAGATCTGTGAAGTATCCATCGTTTACACTAAAGATAACTCAACACCTGGCAGGTGTGGTGGGTTTTGAAAATGTGTTATTTAAAATGTTGTTGAGTATAGTTGAGAGAAATATGGGGAAAACCAGAGAAGTAAGGGACATTTGAGCAGTGCCCTCAAGATTGAAAAGGAGCTTACCAGGCAGTCCCAAGTATGAGCAAAATCAAGGTTATGAAAGTACATAGAAGGAAGAAGCAATTTAAAAGTTTTTTCCCTCCTATTAGGTATTCTGAACATACTCAACTACAGACTCAGCAAAGGGCTGTTCAGGAAGCAATCCAGGTGAAGCTGAATGAATTTGAACAGTGGATAACACATTATCAGGCTGCGTTCAATAATTTAGAAGCAACACAGCTTGCAAGTTTGCTTCAGGAGATAAGCTCACAAATGGACCTTGGTATGGGTTGATTTATCTTAGATACACATGTTGAGCATGTGAGTTTTGTATTTGTGTGTTTATGTGTGGGGTTCTGGTTTGTGCTCCTTTCGACTACTGCTGGTTTGGAATAGTTTCACCGTGATTAATAATTGTCTTTTACCAAAAGGTCCTCCAAGCTATGTGCCAGCAACAGCCTTTCTGCAGAATGCCGGCCAGGCGCACTTGATTAGCCAGTGTGAGCAGCTGGAGGGGGAAGTGGGCGCTCTTCTCCAGCAGAGGCGCTCCGTGCTCCGAGGCTGTCTGGAACAGCTGCATCACTACGCCACCGTAGCTCTGCAGTATCCAAAGGCCATATTTCAGAAGCATCGAATTGAGCAGTGGAAGACCTGGATGGAGGAACTCATCTGTAACACCACAGTAGAGCGCTGTCAAGAACTCTACCGGAAGTACGTTGATCACACTTTTCTTGACTTCTCATGGGATTAGATGCAAAGTTGTTTTCAAATTATTATTATCATGTGTGCATAATATTTCATTTTTCTGAAAGAAATAGTTGTTGGATGGAAGCTGAATGGGGTCAGTTTTTTCTTTCAAGAAGATTTGAGGTCATGTTTTCCCTTTAAGATGGTGTGTTTTTCCTAATTAATTAAAATGTATCCCAGTGTCAGAGTGATGGAATCAGGGTAAAGAGAGCTAAACTCATTTGAACTATCACTCACTCACAAGTCGTCTGGGAAAATTACTTGAGCTTGAGACTTTTTCTTATCTGTAAAAATGGAAATCATGGTTTCTACTATTTAAGATTTGGGGATCCATCAGAGGCAATATTCTCCAGTGTAAATGGGAACTTTTGGGGTGCCTGGGTGGCTCAGTCAGTTGGGCGTCTGCCTTTGGCTCAGGTCATGATACCGGGGTCCTGGATTGAGACCTGCATTAGGCTCCCTGCTCTGCGAGGAGCCTGCTTCTCCCTCTGCCTCTGCCTCTCTCTCTGTCTCTCATGAATAAATAAATAAAATCTTTAAAAAAAAAAATAAGTGGGATGCCTGGGTGGCTCAGTCGTTAACCATCTGCCTTCGGCTCAGGTCATGATCCCAGGGTCCTGGGATCGAGCCCCGTATCAGGCTCCCTGCTCGGCGGGAAGCCTGCTTCTCCCTCTCCCACTCCCCCTGCTTGTGTTCCCTCTCTCGCTGTGTCTCTCTCTGTCAAATAAATAAAATCTTAAAAAATAAATAAATAAATAAATAAAATGGGAACTTTCTTTACAAGCAGGAAGTGGTTACATTGTAAACAAGCACCTCTCTCTCTTTGTGTAGATACGAAATGCAGTATGCTCCCCAGCCTCCCCCAACAGTGTGTCAGTTCATCAGTGCCACGGAAATGACTCTGCAGCGTTACGCAGCCGACATCAACAGCCGGCTTATCAGACAAGTGGAACGCTTGAAACAGGAAGCCGTCACTGTACCTGTTTGTGAGGATCAGTTGAAGGAAATTGAACGTTGCATTAAAGTTTTCCTTCACGAGAATGGAGAAGAAGGATCTTTGAGTCTAGCAAGTGTTATTATTTCTGCTCTTTGTACTCTTACAAGGTGAGTTAGCCAACTTTGTACTAAGACCATTTTGTTGTCTCGAAAACATTTATACTTCCTGAGATTGCCTGTCCCTTTTGTTTAATACCAAACTTAAGGTATGCTTTGACTTTCATTTCATTAGTCTAGCCCACTGTTAGGCTGCTTTACTTCCTGTCCAAGTTTGAGGTATCCGCTTTTGTGTGTGAGTATAGCTGAGTAGGTTTCAGTGTACAAACCCTTGTTGCATTTAGGCGTAACCTGATGATGGAAGGTGCTGCTTCTAGCGCTGGCGAGCAGCTAGTGGATCTGACCTCGCGGGACGGAGCCTGGTTCTTGGAAGAGCTCTGCAGTATGAGCGGGAACGTCACTTGCCTGGTGCAGTTACTGAAGCAGTGCCACCTGGTGCCACAGGACTTAGACATTCCAAACCCAGTGGAAGCTTCTGAGGCAGTTCACTTAGCTAACGGAGTGTACACCTCACTTCAGGTGAGCGCTTTTAAATTAGCTTAAAATGATAAGTTTGTTTTAGATATTAAACATTGTTCTTTTTATTGCTCGTTCAGAAAAGCAATTTGACTTTTCCCCTTTTAATGTTGCTTAATCGATCATTTAAAGCTCAGTGTGACATTTGTAGCCAGAAGTTGGTTACAGTTGCATAAGTTTGTTCTTAACACATGGCATTAAACCTCTATAACTTACCTAAACTCAGGAAACATTAAAATATATTTCTCACATATTTATAGGAATTAAATTCAAATTTCCGGCAAATCATATTTCCAGAAGCACTGAGATGTTTAATGAAAGGAGAATACACATTAGAAAGTATGCTTCATGAGCTGGACAGTCTTATTGAGCAGACAACTGACGGCGTTCCCCTGCAGACTCTAGTTGAATCACTTCAGGCCTATTTAAGAAATGCGGCTATGGGACTGGAGGAGGAAACTCATGCTCATTACATCGATGTTGCCAGGCAAGTGAATGGTAGCTATGACAGAGCTGGGGAAGCCGGATGACAGGTTCTGGGCTCTGTGCTGCAAGTTTAGTTTTAATTTTACAGCAGATAGAATTACTTAAAAATGCTTCTATACAAATCTTATAATTTTTTATTGTTATTTTACTTATTTTTAAAGATTTTATTTATTTATTCATGAGAGAGGGAGAAGCGGGCTCATTGCAGGACTCAATTCCAGGACCCTGGGATCATGACCTGAGCCGACGGCAGACGCTCAACTAACTGAGCCACCCAAGCACCCTATACAGATCTTTTTACAAAGTTTATTTATTCGGGGGGCACCTTGGTGACTCAGTTGGTTAAGCGTGTGCCTTCGGCTCAGGTCATGATTCTGGGGCCCTGGGATCGAGCCCCGCATCGGGCTCCCTGCTCAGCGGGGAGTCTCCTTCTCCCTCTGCCCTCTGTCCCTTCCCACCGGTCATTCTTTCTCTATTAAATCTTTAAAAAAAATAGTTTATTTATTTGGAAATAATTACAGATTCACAGGAACTTGTACAATACATGTGTGCAGGGATGTCTTCTGCAGGCTCCATCCTTCCTGCGGTGGTAGCATCTTGCATATTATACTTCTGTGGCACCACCACGAAGTGGATGTCGGTACAGTTGACAGAGCTTACTGAGATTTCCCCAGTGACACATGCAGTGGGTGTGTAGCTCCACGCAGTTTTATCACATACACACTATACTTTGAGTGTTGTGGTTTCACCATATGTGTGCTACACACACGCAAAGTGGAGTGTGGTATTTTTTAAGCCAGCCCTTGGAACACCATGGAAGCATCTGAGCCAGTTTAGTTAATAGAGTATACACCTCAATTCAGGTAAATGCTTCTAAGTTTGCTTAAACTTTGTAAGTTTGTTTTAGATACTGAACATGGTGTTTTTCATCTCTGAAATCCAGAAAAACAGTTTGACTTTGGAACCTGCAAAGGTTGGGTGGTTCCTCCAGCCATGTACTATGTCCCTAGCTAAGCTGTAAGCCCCTTTATCTCTGGTGACTTAAGATCTCTTTCTTTGGCATTCTGGTGTCGAGTTTACCCCAGAAAGTATAATTGAGAGAGAAGAAATGGATTGACCTACCACTTCCTCCTGTGAGAAAATTCAAAGAAAAGAAAGTAGAATAGTATAATGAACCTTCATTTTCCCACCTTTGGTAATTATCTGCACCTGCTTAAATTGTTTAAATTATTTATGTTGTTTAAATTGTACCGCCCCGATTATTTTGAAGCAGGTATCTTTTCATTTTTAAATAGTACAGGAAGTACGTATATCTAAAATATAAACTTATTTTTCTTAATCATGGTGCCGTTACTTCACCCGAAAAGTTAATAATAATTCTTTAATGTTTTCTGTTATCTGCATTCAAAATTTTCCTATTTATGTTTCTTTGTAGTTGTGTCACCATACAGAATAAAATAAATTAGTAATTATTATAGCATAAACTAAATGTCAGCTAGATGATGATTGATTATTTGCACAACAGCTTTATCATTTAAATTTCTAACATTATTTAAAAAGTTAGATGTTGGGCGCCTGGGTGGCTCAGTTGGTTAAGCGACTGCCTTCAGCTCAGGTCATGATCCTGGAGTCCCTGGATCGAGTCCCGCATGGGGCTCCCTGCTCGGCAGGGAGTCTGCTTCTCCCTCTGACCCTCCCCCCTCTCATGTGTTCTCTCTCATTCTCTCTCTCTCAAATAAATAAATAAATAAATAAATAAATAAAATAAAAATAAAAAGTTAGATGCTAAATCGATACACCTTTCTCACTAAATTTCAGCTCTCATTTATCTCCCTTTAATATCTAACTCCGATTTCTCTTACCCTCAAATGGATGATTATTTACTTTTCATGTATGATTTGGGTGACAAACTTCATGCCTCATTCTCTTACAGCTTGTTTGTACCTTATTTTGGAGAAACTTTAATTATCTGAAGAAAAAAATTGTATACCATCTTGTAGCTCTTTTTTCCATTAGAAATTGCTCTGGTTAGCCTTTTTAAATTCTCTTAATAGTTTTATAGTTATTTCTGTATGTGTGTGTGATAAAGTTGAAAATCTAGTTAACATTAGTAACATGAACTGATACTAGTTGTAGGTACCAGGAATGCTGTTTTTTGAATTTTTATATAATATGTTCAGAATAGTGTCCGGATACACAAGCCACGGTGCAAGTCTTAAGTTAATGATAACGTACAGGGTGAGTTCCTGAAGACTTACGCTCAGTCTGTGCACTATTCAAAAGCAGGTGTGCCACAGACGGCAGGCATTTGAGTTTATGGTGTGTAGTTGACTCTGTCATATATGTGACAGTGTGAACATACTTGACCATTTTTGCTAAGTCCTCCAGCTTTAGAATTGTGTGGTTTTTGACATTTATTGGGGGTTTGTATTATTTTACATTCTTTGTGTAAAGTGAGACTGTAATATCTTACATAGTTCTTTTTAAAATTATCATAATTCAAGTTTGCATAAAATTTAATCATGTGAACAGTTACTAATACTGAATCAGAACCATTAACTTCACATTGTGATGGCACTACATGTCATTTTATCCTAACACTCTGTCCTGCATACAAAAAGATTTCTAGGGGCGCCTGGGTGGATTAGTCGGTTAAGTGTCTGACTCTTGATTCCGGCTCAGGGGGTGATCTAGAGGTCCTAGGATTGAGCCCCGTGTGGGGCTCTGCGCTCAGCTGGGAGTCTGACTGAGAATTTTCTCCCTCACCCTCTACCCCTCCTCCTGCTTGTGGTCTTTCTCTCTCTCTCTCTCTCTCTCTCTCAAATAAATAAACCTTTAACGAAAAAAGATTTATTTTCTAGATTGCATGCTAGCTGTGACTCTTGCTGACCTTTTGTGTTCTCCCCCAAATGTAGTATTCATCAGTTAGGATTTTAATCCCCTTTTCTTTTTCTCTAGAATACTTCATGCTCAGTATGGTGAATTAATCCAACCAAGAAATGGTTCCGTTGATGAAACACCAAAAATGTCAGCTGGCCAGATGCTTTTGGTAGCATTTGATGGCATGTTTGCCCAAGTCGAAACTGCTTTTGGCTTATTAGTTGAAAAGGTAAATACTGATTTTAAGAATAAATAATGCACGTGTGGTAAAGTAGTTGTTCACTGTGTGAAGAGTGGAGAAATGAACTTTCTTTCTTTCTTTTTACATAGTTAAACAAGATGGAAATTCCCATAGCTTGGCGAAAGATTGACATTATAAGGGAAGCCAGGAGTACCCAAGTCAATTTTTTTGATGACGATAATCACCGGCAGGTGCTAGAAGAGATTTTCTTTCTAAAAAGACTACAGACAATTAAGGAGTTCTTCAGGCTCTGTGGTACCTTTTCTAAAACTTTATCAGGTAATCTTTCACATTTAAACATACTGGATTTACTTGTGTAGAACTTTGGAAGGGGGCAGGATGGAGTAGGCTTAATTTAATTGTACGTTCATAAGGTCTTGTTTTTAAATAAGCATCATTATTACCTTATTTTACTTTGCATGAAATACTTTAAGAAAATATTCCTTTTTTAGGATCGAGTTCACTTGAAGATCAGAATACTGTAAATGGACCTGTACAGATTGTCAATGTGAAAACCCTTTTTAGAAACTCTTGTTTCAGTGAAGACCAGATGGCCAAACCTATAAAGGCATTCACAGCTGACTTTGTGAGGCAGCTCTTGATTGGACTACCGAACCAAGCCCTAGGACTCACCCTCTGCAGTTTTATCAGTGCTCTAGGGGTAGACATTATTGCTCAAGTGGAGGCAAAGGATTTTGGTGCTGAAAGCAAAGTTTCTGTTGATGATCTTTGTAAGAAAGCGGTGGAGCACAACATTCAGATTGGGAAGTTTTCTCAGTTGGTCATGAACAGGGCAACTGTTTTAGCAAGTTCCTATGATACTGCCTGGAAGAAGCATGACTTGGTGCGCAGGCTGGAAACCAGTATTTCTTCTTGTAAGACAAGCCTGCAGCGTGTTCAGCTGCATATTGCCATGTTTCAAGTAAGTATTTTTCTAATGTGTTTTTCTCCACTATAGGAATTTGAAAGCCAGGGGGAAGTAATATAAAACAATATAAAGAAAAAAAATATTTAAATGTCCTGAATTTTGCCAGCCTGTAGCAAAGCCAGCTTTTTGGCATTTTGATATTTCCAGTTTTTTCCTTGTTTCTGTTCCATATAGTTGAGAATATTTTGTGTTTACACTTTGTGACCTTTAACTTTGTTTCCATCAGTATTGTATGGTTGGTATTATCTGTGTCATTAAGTATTACTTGTAAATATAATTTCTAATGGTTGAATTTATTCGTTATGTGAATGTGCCTCCTATATTACTTAACATATAATTAAGATTGTTTCTAAAGTGTCTTCTGTTTCCCTGATGCTCTAATGATGTGGTTACAGCTTTGTGCATGAATCCGTCATCATTTGGAATTTGTTTTTAGAGGGCTGTTTTTGTCCTTGATTATTTAGGGGGCAGTATGACAACATAGGCTTTAAGGGTGAGATGGATTTGGATTCAGGTATATGAATTTGAGTTTAATTCTCCCTGAAGTGGGGACCATACCTCTCACCAAGGTTGAGGACTATGAGGGTTAAAAATGATGTTTTATATAAGATGCTAAGCACAGTTATATAAGACACTAAGCACAGTATAAATTGTAGCTCTTCTTTCTTCTTCTTTCTTTTTTTTCCCTTCCAAATATAGGCTTCAGTATTGTCTGTAGCTTCAAACAGGTTGTGTAATTCATGGAGTAATATTTGGGGACTGCGTTTTCCTGGGATCTATTTTGGCACAAACGGTGGTTACTTTGTATTATTTATGTGGAAGCTGCTTCCCGATGGTGGAGTTGGTGGCTTCAGCTCAGTGCGTGGAATCAGTGTATTTTCTTCTCTTTGCAGCTTTATCATGAGCTGATGTTTTTAGCTTATAAATTAAGAAAAGTAATTTATTCACATTTTGAAATTGTATTTATTATATATTAACGGTCTTTCTAGCACATTGGAATCTTTTTGTATTTTTTCTTCTAAAAATGTACTGTAAGTTTTATTATACATTCTAGTTTATTCCCTTAAAAAATGGACAACTGTATGGAAAATGTTGTAAAAATACTTACAATTTTGTTGATCTGAACAAATGTTCATCATTTTAAGCCCTAAGTGCAATGTATTACTTTTAAATTGTAGCCCAAAAGTCTCTTGGGCCTTCTGGGGCCTCCCTTAAAACATAGAAGATGGCTTGATCCTCTGTGAGCAGTTGCCTGCCCCTTTCTGCAACTTCTAGGTTCTCTGTAGAATTCTTTGTTCTGTGACTACTGCCATCATTTCTTTCAGTTACTTGCTTAGCCTCAGCTGGACTAGTCTTCACCTCTCCACCCACTATCCCCCCATGCCTTTTCCAACCTCTTAACCGGAGATACCTTTTGGGGGGATTGTATACTAGACTTTTACATAGACTTGGAAACATCTTCAGAATTACTACTTAGATGTTGCATATCACTGATCCAAGACATTTATCAGCCATTCTCTACATTAGGAAATTTTTCACCTGGTTGTGATTCTTTTGTAATGTTTTTGCTATTACAACTTCTCTGCCTACGTCACTTTACTGCAGCTGGGTTTTTTTCCCCTCTTCCCCCAGTCCTAATTTGCACCTCTCCTCCCTTTATCTCAAGTTGTTGTTTTTTTTTTTTTCCTGCTGATTTTATTACATTGCCTTTTCTTTGAACAGTGGCAGCATGAAGACCTCCTTATCAATAGACCACAAGCCATGTCAGTCACACCTCCCCCTCGGTCTGCCATCCTAACCAGCATGAAAAAGAAACTCCATACTCTGAGCCAGATTGAAACTTCAATTGCAACAGTTCAGGTATGTTTTGTCAGACCTTACTTGAAGCACATTCACTTTGAGAAATAACCTACCATGTGATGAGGTATTCAGTATATCTACATGTCTGTCCTTGGCTGCTAAGCCACAGGGGCATACTCCTTTTGCACTTTTATTTTTAACTTACATCTTTTTTTCTTACCCTCCAAAGTAACCAGATCTTATGGTAGCAGTGTATTTTTAACCAGGAATAGAGACATACTAAATATTTCAGGTTTTTAATGGATTTGATGATTGCTCTGCCTTTATATGTTAAGAGAACCTTGGTGATTAGAAAAACTTGAGCATTTAATTTGTTTTCCGAAAGGCACATAAGCAGTTATATCTGGCTTACTAGTCATATCTAAAAAGCTTAGGCATTTTTTTTTTTTCATTCTGAGGAGAGTGCGCATGCGTGTGTGTCCCCCTGAGTCAGGAGGGTCAGAGGGAGAGGGAGAGAGAATCTTAAGCAGGCTTCACAGCTCAGCACAGACCCTGACACAGGGCTCGATCTCACAACTCTGAGATTATGACCTGATCTGAAATCAAGAGTTGGGACGCCTAACCAACTCACGCACCCAGCTTAGGCATTTTTTATGTATAGTTAATGATATTTTATGATGTCAAAGGCAATAGAATATTTTCCTGACTACTATTATTGAGTGTATTTCTTTTTTTTAAAGATTTTTATTTATTTATTTGACAGAGAGACACAGCAAGAGAGGGAACACAAGCGGGGGAGTGGGAGAGGGAGAAACAGGTTTCCCGCTGGGCAGGGAGCCCGATGTGGGGCTTGATCTCAGGACCCTGGGATCATGACCTGAGTCGAAGACAGACGCTTAACGACTGAGCCACCCAGGCACCCCATTGAGTGTATTTCTTTATCATTTCTGCCTAATAATTTAATCTCACCTCCCTTTTAAAAATAAGAAACAGGTCTTGATGATGGTTATCTATGTCTTTATATTGTGTCTTCTTACATCTCATGTACTCAGTAGTAACTTGACATTTTTCTGTTCATTTTACAAATTAATTTTGTATAAAATCAAGTATAATCACTTCTGTAATTTTTACATTTTTAATGAAATTTTTCTGGAGCTCACTTCTTTGAAGATTGTGAAATGTCTTTTCTCTACAGTATATTAGGCCTAGTTTTCAATTTTGGAGAATGAATATACATGCCCTTTCTGATTTTAGAGGTGTGTTTCTGTGAGAAAAGAGGGAGAGAAGCACAGAAAACACAGAGGATGTGAATTCCTCCACCTGAAGTGTTGAATAAATAATGGGATAACTTTGTTATATAAAACCTTCCTTATTGATAGATTTTTACTGTTATTTATGAACTTTTGAATTTGGGAGAATTTGATTTTCATCTTTCATAATCAAAGATATAAATGGATTTTTAAATTAAGTTTTTTAATTCTAGTTAAGATACAGGGTTATATTAGTGTACAGTATAGTGATTCAATAGTGCTATACATGACTCCGTGCTCATTGTGATAAGTGTACTCTTTAATCCCCATTGTCTCTTTTACCCCTTCCCCCCATTCACCTCCCCTCTGGTAACTACCAGTTTGTTCTCTATTGTTAAGAGTCCGTTTCTTGGTTTGTCTCTCTTTTTTTCCCCTTTGTTCATTTGTTTGTTTCTCAAATTACATATATGAGTGAAATCATATATTTGTCTTTTTCTGAGTGACTTATTTCACTTAGCATTGTACTCTCTAGCTCCATCCATGTTGTTGCAAATGGTAAATGGATTTTCTTATAGATAGTACATAAGAGCATTAGGAATTTGATGTAGCAGGTGTTTCATTTTAAAGGCTACTTTATTTAAAAATGAAAATCTTGGGGTGCTTGGGTGGCTCAGTCGGTTGAGCATCCAACTCTTGGTTTGGCTCAGGTCGTGATATCATGAGTCATGGAGTTGAGCCCTACATCACGCTCTGTGCTCAGCGGGGAGTCTGCTTGAAAGATTCTCTCCCTCTGCCCCTCCCTCCATTTGCTCACTGTCTTTCTGAAGTAAGTAGAAGCAAATTTAAGACAAACTGAAAGCCAGTTCTTACCTCCCCAGACATGTTTAGCCTTAAATATTCAAAGTGAAATAAAGATTAATTCCAGTGGATGTATGTTTTTTGTTTTTTTTTTTTAAGATTTTATTTATTTATTTGAGAGAGAGAGAATGAGAGAGAGCGAGTACATGAGAGGGGGGAGGGTCAGAGGGAGAAGCAGACTCCCCGCTGAGCAGGGAGCCCGATGCGGGACTCGATCCAGGGACTCCAGGATCATGACCTGAGCCGAAGGCAGTCGCCCAACCAACTGAGCCACCCAGGCGCCCCAGTGGATGTATGTTAAAATGTTTTCTAAATTATCTATGTCCCGGGCACCTGGGTGGCTCAGTTGGTTAAGCGACTGCCTTCGGCTCAGGTCATGATCCTGGAGTCCTGGGATCGAGTCCCGCATCAGGCTCCCTGCTCAGCGGGGAGTCTGCTTCTCCCTCTGACCCTCCCCCCTCTCATGCTCTCTCTGTCTCATTCTCTCTCTCAAATAAATAAATAAAATCTTTAAAAATAAATAAATAAATAATGTATGTCCCATCCTGCTTCTTTTGAGTCTCTCTTGTATTTGTATAAAATGCTCACCAGGAATTGGAGAGTGTCATATTCACTGAGGTTCTGCTGGCTTTTATAGGAAAAACTAGCAGCCCTTGAAGCAAGTATTGAACAGCGACTCAAGTGGGCAGGTGGTGCCAACCCTGCACTGGCACCTGTACTACAGGATTTTGAAGCAACAATAGCTGAAAGAAGAAATCTTGTCCTTAAAGAGAGCCAACGAGCAAGCCAGGTATTGTGACCCATGTGCACCGTCTTTGTTTTCAGTTACGGGATTCGACAACTGATTGGAAGTTACACGTGGGATAACTAGGGGTAGTCCACCCTCTAGTTCACAGTACTGGAAAGAGGGACTGATAGGCCTTGGTGGGAAGGGCATCCCTTAGGCTGAGCTCACAGCCAATTATTTCCCTAGACCTTTACTGCCTCCTAGCTAAATAAAAAGTGGATTCAGCTTCTGTTGGAAAATAAGGAGTTTAATTCCATATTTGTCTAAGGTTCTCTATATGCAGCTGTGGTGACTCTGTGGCAATAAAATGTCTTTATGACCTTGTGTTCCGCTAGAGTTTGTGGATTAACTTCGTTATGATTGGGGGAAGGGGACAAAAGCAAAAAAAAAGAAGTTAGGTAATTTTCAGTCAGGTATAAAATTAGACTAATACAGTGATTCTCATATCCTCATAACCAATTAAAATTTAGTGATTATCAACTTAAGTCCCATTTTATTTCCTCTGTACTTCCTATTCCTCCTTCCCATCCCATTTTTAATGAAATCCCAAATATTCTATCATTTTTATCTGTAAATATTTCAGTATGTATTTATAAAGGTGAGAACTATTTACATAATCACAATAGTACTATCATACATTAAAAGATGTGCATTATATTGTCAAACGTCCAGTTAGTATTTTGTGATCTTTATTGTAAAGTTAGGCAAGAGTAGAAGCAGAAGGGCAACATTCCAAATTGGAAATTTGGACATAGCACAAATAAACTGCAGCTGAATATGATAACAGGTTTTATTATGAAGTAAATTTTCTGTGTGAAAGCAAACATATAGAAGATACTTTTACATATTGTCTTTAGGTGCTTTTAACCATCTCACACCTAAAGACATCAACCAAAACAAGGTGCATTTATTCATAGCCTTTATCAGGATTAGATCTATTTCCCAAAAGAGTCGTTCATACATTTCTCAGGACCAATTGTGGTTCTGAATTCTGGAAATGAATAGGTAGTATTTTTTCATGTCAAATTAAAATTGCATGTCCCCGCTTATTTTGATGGTTCCATTCCTCTTTGCCTCTTCACAGGTCACTTTCCTCTGCAGCAATATCATTCATTTTGAAAGTTTACGAACTAGAACTGCAGAAGCCTTAAACCTGGATGCTGCATTATTTGAACTAATCAAACGATGTCAGCAAATGTGTTC
Source organism: Halichoerus grypus (assembly GCF_964656455.1). Classification (NCBI taxonomy): domain Eukaryota; kingdom Metazoa; phylum Chordata; class Mammalia; order Carnivora; family Phocidae; genus Halichoerus; species Halichoerus grypus. The sequence continues at coordinate 26,631,621 of NC_135717.1, forward strand.
ATTTGCATCACAGTTTAACAGTTCGGTCTCTGAGTTAGAGCTTCGTCTATTACAGAGAGTGGTGAGTCTTGAATCTTGGTGTGGGAGTAAAGAGATTAGTTGATGAAAATGATAAGGCCAGGATTATGCCCTCGAAGTCCATGTAATATATTCACTCAGTTTACATTTATGCAGTGTGTGTCCTGTATATAAAATATTGTTTTGGGATCTAATGATTAAATCTAGGGGTACCTGGCTGGCTTGTTCGGTGAAGCATATGACTCTTGATCTCCAGGTTGTGAGTTCGAGCCCCACATTGGATGTAGAGATTACTTAAAAATAAAATCTTAAAAAAAAAAAAATGATGATTAAATCTTGCTCTTAGCCCCCAAGGAACCTATTAATAAGAAATAATACAATGAATTAAAAAGTTAAAAGAATTCTCAGAGCCATAATTGGAAGTACTGTGGAGGTTCAGAGGGGAGGAGAAATTCAATGTATAGCAAATGATTTAGATGCACTGTAAATAGGGTAGCAGACAGAGGGCTAGTGGAAGGTGAATGCTGGACAGGAGAGATGAGTCCAGAAATAGCAAGTTGATAAATTAGGTGTTTATATTTTGTGGGAAGGTTTTAGGCTGTGTATTAATTAAGAACCTCTGGTGTCTTTTTTTTTTTTTAAAGATTTTATTTATTTATTTGACAGAGCGAGAGAGGGAACACAAGCAGGGGGAGTGGGGGAGGGAGAAGCAGGCTTCCCGCTGAGCAGAGAGCCCGATGCGGGGCTCGATCCCAGGACCCTGGGATCATGACCCGAGCCGAAGGCAGAGGCTTGACGACTGAGCCACCCAGGCACCCACCTCTGGTGTCTTTTTAAAGAGTGATTTACACTGGGGTCCTAGATACAGATCATCTTTGTAATTCTAGATATATATTTTATGTCTTAAATTTTAAGCATTCCCTGTGTGATTATGCAGAAAAGTTAAAAATCTTAATCTGTATTTCATAGATTATTTAAATTATTATTAAGTACTATTATTTACATAATTAGTTCATGACTTAGCAAATGAGGTTCTTTGTGTCAGCTTGAGTTACTAATACCTTTTCGTGGTGGTGATAAAGGAAAGAATCTTACATTATTCCATCTGATACTTAAATCAAACAAATGCTTGTTCTGTTTAGGACACCAGTCTTGAACATCCTATTGGCAGCTCTGAATGGCTTTTGTCAGCACACAAACAATTGACCCAGGATATGTCTACTCAGAGGGCAATTCAGACAGAGAAGGAGCAGCAGATAGAAACAGTCTGTGAAACAATTCAGAATCTGGTTGATAATATAAAGACTGTGCTCACTGGTCATAACCGGCAACTTGGAGATGTCAAACATCTCCTGAAAGCAATGGCTAAGGTAAGACTAATACCACTGACACACAGTTAACTCCCTCCTTTTGTAAAATTACAGTACATAAAAATACATAGTTGATTTGGGAAAATAATGACATAAACAAAAACAACTTCTCTCAGGTCACATCTTCCAGTTTGTTTGTAATTGAGTTACTTTGTGTTTTTATCAACCTTTTTTTTTCTTTTTTAAAGCAGGTTGTAGTATTCTGATTTTGTACCCAGAGAAACTGAGGGTTAAAGAGATTGATTCACCCAAAGTCCTATAACTTAACAATAGAGCTGAAACGTGAATGTAGCCTCAGAGTGTTTCGATTTCCCCCAAATCTTTGCCTCCTCCCAACCCTTATTCCTAGGCTCATATGAGTTTGCCTCCAAAATGATTTCTTCTCTCTTCCCTCCAGTAGCCTATGTAATTTACATAGTAAGGAAACTGAGCCCCCAGAGAAGGCTAAATAACTTCATCATTGCAAAACTGCAGATCATTTAACTTGGGGATTTGTTTTTACTTGGAGTTTTTATTTTTACTGGAAATAAGATTTCTGTAGAAAAGGAGTTCCAATGTAATAAACAGATTAAACACATATTTGAAAAACACTTATTGTTATCCGAAAGGTGACTGTCTTATGAGTTACTATTGAACCAAATTCCATTTCTCTTAATTCTTACAATACTGAGTCCAGGATGAGGAAGCTGCTCTGGCCGACGGGGAAGATGTTCCCTATGAGAACAGTGTCCGACAATTCTTAGCCGAATATAAAGCATGGCAGGACAACATTCAGACAGCGCTCTTTACCTTAGTCCAGGCTATGGGTCAGGTGCGAAGTCAGGAACACGTTGAAATGCTCCAGGAAATAACTCCCACCTTGAAAGAACTGAAAACACAAAGTCAGAGGTAAGAATGCCTTCTGGCCTAAATTGAAAATGTAGTCAGAACATAAGCAAAACATCTGGTGTAGTAAGTTTTGCTTAATTCAGCTACGTTTTTTTAAGTTTTGTTCATATTTATAAGCAGTTACCTGGTGAAGCATTTCATAAATAAGCTATTTTATTTTGTATTTCAGTATCTATAATAATTTAGTGGGTTTTGCATCACCCTTAGTCACCGATGCAACAAATGAATGTTCGAGTCCAACGTCATCTGCTACTTATCAGCCATCCTTTGCTGCAGGTATGACTTCTCTCCTTCAAAAAACACCTGAATCTTGATCTGTTAATAATGTACACATAGACGCTAAGGTGTTTAATTATACTTTTAAGTGTCTAATGTGTTCATAGTCATCACCTTTTTAAAGGGCTTTCTTAAACTCTGTCACAACTCAAACTGAACACATTTTGGTTTAATTTTAAAAGTACTTGTGTGAGAAACGGGGTACCTGGGTGGCTCAGTCGATAGGCGTCTGCCTTCGGCTCAGGTCATGATCCCAGGGTCCTGGGATCGAGCCCCGCATCGGGCTCCCTGCTCAGCGGGAAGCCTGCTTCTCCCTCTCTCACTCCCCCTGCTTGTGTTCCCTCTCTCGCTGTCTCTCTCTCTGTCAAATAAATAAATAAAATCTTTAAAAAAAAAAAAAAAGGTACTTGTGTGAGAAAGTAAAGATATCTTGTGTTTAAATCCTCTTTAAATGATTTATGAATATAAAATATATGCTTGCCAGGGAAAATTTTTTAAAAATAGGAAAATTGGTAGTTTCATTCCAGTTGGAGGTAAAACCATTACATATTTCTTGTTGGACTTGTGTGTATATGTGCGCACGCACATGCACAAATTGGGATCATTCTGTGAATGCAGTTCTTGTTGCCTTTTCCCACTTAATATTAAATTGGGAATTTCCTTGCCATCAGAGAATCTTTTAGAAAATGACTTAATGCCCCAATTTAATATGTCATTCTATGTCTTTACCATATTAATCCCACATTGTTGGACAGTTAATATATTTATAGTTTTTTGATGCCACAACAGGCAGTGAGCATCATTGCACAAATTTGTTTTTGAATGTCTAGCTCTTCAGGCTGTATTTTTAGGAGGACAGTATTTCAAGGGATAAGGACTTTAAGGTTGTAAAATCATATTTCTTTTCTTGGCTCTACATTTGTAGTTGATGTTTGAGAGAGCACTGCCCTGCTCTCTCCTCTTTGTCTCCCTCCATCTCTTCTGTTTACGTGTGAATTGAGCCACCCACTCTTTCTCTATAGCAGTCCGGAGCAACACTGGCCAGAAGACTCAGCCTGATGTCATGTCACAGAATGCTAGAAAGCTGATTCAGAAAAATCTTGCCACATCAGCAGATACTCCACCAAGCACCATTCCAGGAACTGGCAAGAGTGTTGCTTGTAGTCCTAAAAAGGCCGTCAGAGACCCTAAAACGGGGAAAGGTAATTAGTTAGAATAAGGATGCATTAAATATTTATACAAAGTGGTGGTTTGACTTAACGTATGTTTCCGTTGCTTCGTAGCTGTGCAAGAGAGAAACTCCTATGCAGTGAGTGTGTGGAAGAGGGTGAAAGCCAAGCTAGAGGGCCGTGATGTTGATCCGAATAGGAGGATGTCAGTTGCTGAACAGGTGACCATTTTTTAAACTTGATCTATCCATTTTAATGCTGCTGAAACAGTACAGGTTTAAGGATACCCTCACCGATGTCCTTGGTGGTTCATCAAGAAATAAGGAACTGAAATTTATTTTCAGAATTCAGAAAATTTTGAGTAATGGTAGCTCTGGAGTTAGTTGTCAAATAATAGTCACTGTTTTATTCTGACTCTACCCTTTTAGCACATTTCCTTTCTCCCCAGCCCTCTTCTCACAGAAATTTAAGGTGTGACTTGACCCCCTCTCTCTCCTCCACCAGAGAGCAGTTAATTTGCATTTTAAAGAGGACTGTGTGAAGGTTTCCAGTGAAACCAGGGTGAAATTTGGGGTGCAGGAATAGTATCTATAAAGTGTTTGGGGGTGTCAGTTTGTCTGAAGTCATTACTCTGAAATTTTCTCATTAGTGTTATTAAAATTGTATATATAAATTCGAGAATGAATACCCACCCCCTGCCCTGGCTGTTTATTTTGAAATTTTTAAACCTACAGAAATGTTGTAGGAATGTCCATGTACTCTTTACCTAGATTTAGTAAACCAGTTGTGTTCCTACATTTGCTTCATCTTTCTGTGTATGTGTATGCATACACTGTTTTTCAGAGCCTTGTGAGAGTTACAGACAAAACACTTCGTGCCTAAATATTTCAATATATGTCTCCTAAACAAAACATTATTATTAACTCAGGAAACTCACTATTGATTTTAACACTGACTGTTAACTCACATGCAGTCCATATTCAGATTTCTTCAGCTATCCCAAAATGGCCTTTATTGCTTAGCCCCCCCCAGATCTAGTCAAGGCTTATCTTGAATTTCATATATACTTGTTCTACTTTTAGTTGCCTTTAATATCTAGAGCAGTTCCTGAGGATTTTCTTTTTTTTCCTTTTATGACATTGACCTTTCTGATGTGTTCAGACCAGTCATTTTGTAGAACGTGCCTCACTGTGTATTTGTCTGATATTTCCCTCATAATTAGGAATCAACATTTTTGGCAGGGATACTATGTCAGTGATGTGTCTTTGTGTGTGCCATCTTCTGTGTTATTAAGTTAGGTCATTTGGTCAAGGATAGTGTTCTCCTGAATTCTTCTTTACAGATGTACCTTTTCTTCCGTGGGGTAAAAATTTGAGACTGTGAATATCTTATTTTCTAATGTTTTGACATCCACAATTCAGTTTTAACATCAGCAAGAAAAGGTTTTTTTTATATTTTAAATGCTGTTACATAGCTGTGTAGGACCTGAAATTAAACTCTTCTTGGTCAAGAATTATTTCCTTAGAAATTGTCAAGTTTGGGGGAAAAAAAAACAACCCACAAAACAAAACACATGGATAATAATGAGTTAGGGGTATCTTTGCTTCAGAAGCTTTCTGGTAGGTTAATGGCTTGTGTACTTTCAGGATGGTCTTTTTTTTTTTTAAGATTTTATTTATTTGAGAGAGAGAGAGCATGCACATGAGCCAGGGGAGGGGCAAAGGCTGAGGGAGAAGCAGACTCCCTGCTGAGCAGGACTCTGGGCTCCATCCCAGACGATGGATCCTAGTCATCCCAGGATCATGACCTGAATCAGAGGCAGACCCTTAATCAACTGAGCCACCAGGTGCTCCAGGACTGTCTATCTTTAGCTGTCTGTTCATTTGTTTGAAGGATGGTTGGCTATGGTGCTTTTTATTGTGTTAACTAAATTTTATATATGAAAGAGAGTTAATGGGCTCACGGGGGGTGGTAAGTATAGAGATCTTGGTGCACAACTTTTGGTATAAGTCATCATTCAGCAGCCATATATTGAGCATTTAACATACAATTGGGCCCTCTGGATTCTGTGGATATAGAGATGATTATATCTCTTACTATAAAGGAAAATTTAGCTGAGTCAGAATCAATAGACATTTGTCGAGCACCCAACTGTATTTCAGAATCTGCTATGCGCTTTTTTTTTTACACTGCTTAAGCATTTACTTAGTGACTTCATGTGTTTAACCCCAAGAGCACCTGTGGGGTCAGTGGGGGTTCTGTCTTCATCTAAGGATTTACAAGACTCAAAGGGATTGTAACTTTGCCAAGACACACATTTTGTAGGCTGTGGAATTATGAGAGAAGCTCAGGTTACTTAACCGTTCCCCCATAGCAACTACACATCCTTTGGGTTATTAATCTGGGTGATTAGAAACTTAACTCCTAGAACTCATATATGTCCTTTAAAAGTCTAAATTGTTTAAAATATTCTCCTGCCTACTTTTACAGGTTGACTATGTCATTAAGGAAGCAACTAATCTAGATAACTTGGCTCAGCTGTATGAAGGTTGGACAGCCTGGGTATGAATGGTGAGACAGTAGATGAGTCTGGTTAAGCGAGGTCAGACATCCACCAGAATCAACTCAGCCTCAGGCATCCAAAGCCACACCACAGTCGGTGGTGATGCAACTGGGGGCTTACTCTGAGGAACCCTAGGAAATCTCGGTGCGCTAGGAAGTGAATCCTGCAGGACAGCTGCACTCAGGGATACGCCCAACACCATGGCCTGCAACCCCAGGGTCAAGGGTGAAAGAAAGAAAGCTCACCGCCTGAACATGGAGATTGTCTTTCTGCCACAGAACAGCTGCAAACGTGTCAGGAGGTTAGCTGCAGAAAGAAATCGGGATGCCGCGGAGCACAGAGTGATTTGGAACTCCATTCCACCTGACCCTGTGTGTACAATCCAGGAAAAAACAAACCCCGCTCAGAAACAGAGAAAACTGGGGCCGCGAAGAAATCACAGCCAAGGAAGATTTGATGCATTCAGATTCTCGTGTAACACTTGTTGCTTGGCAACAGTACTGGTTGGGTTGACCAGTAGGTACAAAAAGGCTATGCGATAAGAATTTCAGAAATGGACTGGAAATGGAGAGCTATGTAACAGATACACTACATTGGAAGAACTTACTTCTGAAATGAAGGGAAAAAAAAAAAACTACCCATTGTCCTCCTCCCTAATCCCACATCATCTACCCACTCCCCTCCCTTTACCTGATCTAGTAGATTAGCCATCTTTCTAATTTACTTTTATTTCAATCCTTGTATTTCATATGCTTCCATCTCAATGTTGTTAACAACTTATATTTGTAGTGATAAACAGAAATTTCTCCAAAACGACTAATAACATGGCAAATTCAAGGATTGTTTAAAGGTCTGATGATCACATACAAAATAGAATTCTGGTTATTTAAGTCATTTCTGTGATTCTATCATGTACAGTTTCCAGAATTGTCACTGTGCATTCAAAAGTAATGAATCTAACAGACATTTGATTTAATGTACACTCCCCTTTGCTTATAGTGTGCATTTTTGGGAGGTCATTCAAATTTTCCCTCTTCTGCGATTGCTGTAGTTTCTTTCATAGAAAGTAGCTAATCCAATGTAATCTTTTTACCTTTTTAAAAACCAGGATAGAATACCTATTAGAGTTTTACATTGTTGATGACAGATTAACAATAAAGTGATGTTCTGGTGGAGGTAGAGTGAGATGTTTTTTAATTCAGTTTTCTCATTTGATACTTTTAATTTCCACTTCGTAAATTATAATTGCTTTAGTTTACCTGGCATTTTAGGACATGTACGTGAAACATCAGCAAAGATGAGAACCACCACCATCTTTTCTTAAGTTCAATTATTAGTCTGTGAAGTACTTTACTTTTTGCACAATTTTAATAGTTTGCTGTGAATTCATGATCAAGGTTTCCTTAAATTTAGTATTGCACTTCAGTATTGTAAGCTGAATTGTTGATCCAAAATAAAAATCGAGACTAGAATAGGATTCGTAAAATCACGTATCGACACAAAGTAGAACACACAATCTTGATTGTTTGAGTACATTTTTCCTGCATTTTAGAGGTTAGGACTGTGATCATTTCTGGTTGCCAGTCTTCACAGACAAACTTGAAGGGTATTAAGGAAAAATTCCACATAGCTCTGGCCTTTTCTGTATTCTGATTGCCACATTAATCTATAATCTTCACATACCCATGAGAGAATGCATCTCAGTGCTTTTCTAATACTTAGGCAAGCATTGCAAGAAAGGTGGTATTTTCAAATACCCGTGTGTCTTAATAGCAAGTTAAGGAACCTAGTGTGTCAAATTTAATTTTTTTCATTCATTTGAACCTTATTTTCACAATCAAAACAACCTATCCGGAACAATAATGCCACACTGTGTTATGCACGCTGCTTTATTTCCTAGAGGCTGTGTGGGAGGTACTGCATTCATCACTTGATTACCTCTGCTCTCTCAAAAGTAAAGTCTTTTCAGCAACATTCTTTATTGTCGTGAGGAAAAAACTTTTATCACAATGATAAAACAAGTTCACACTAGTTTGTCCCTACAGGTAGTATTCAGAAATTGCTTTTTCTTTGGTAAAGAAGATAAATGAAATAGGTGAATTTTATTGCCTGTGAATTTTAGGCTTCAGAGGTACCTGGCACCTTACCCAAGCAAAAACAAAACAGCTTTATATCAGAAACCTGTGCCTCTGGTAAATTATCCGTCACTTTTATTTGAAAATGGTCCCTCAGAGAACAGTGTGGCATATACATGTTTGGTTGTGGGGCAGATGTGAATAACTGAGGACTTATTACTGCACTCTGGACAGTAAGACCCCAGTCCGTGCAGTTTGGCTTCCTCTGGGAAGTCATTCTGCTGAGTAGCCTTGGTATTTTGAACTGTTAACAAGCAAACTCTGCAGATTTAATCACTGGTGAAAGGTCCTGGTGATAGAGCAGATTGAGAAGACAGGGCTATATTTGGGGGATTATCTTGTAAAATAAAGTTCAGAGTGCTTCCGTTAATGAAGTCATTTTTGATGATACAAAATACCTGTGGAAAACCAGGGATCTGCTCCTCTCTTTTCCTTTCTCTCTCTCTAAGATTCAGGGGGTATAGAATAACCCACAACCTCTTCTTCAATTCAGAGTACCCTTGAAAATGGAAGTTTATCTTAAGTGTTTTGTTGTCTTTGATTTTCTAAAATTGCCTGAATTTTAGTTGGTATCTCTACAAAGCTGTGGAGGCTTAGTTGGTTTATGGAGCTGTGTGTATTTCTCTTTTAGTTTTTCTTTTGTGTCTTGCAGGATCTCATTCTTTCTGGTCATGAGTTCTTAACATAGTTTGCTAGATGATTATTAACATTCTTTTGTGTCTGGCACTTGTGGTGAGTTGTTTTTGAGCTATGTGAGATTTCTGTGTGTGAACTGATAATCAAGCTCTTGATTGCTTCCCTAAATTGTTTTCTTAGAGCCCAAACCCCAGGTTCTGGGTGAGGGTTTGTAATACAAAGAAAAACTTCCATCACTTCTGCCCTTAACACTTGCCACTATTACCTAAGCTTAGTATGTAGTTTTCTTAATATTGTCTATGTTTGGTGTTATCTGCATTGTTTTTAATTGTAGTTGTTCTGATGTGTGAAATTTAAGGAAAGAGCCATTAAAATATGCCGAGCAGGGCAATGCAAGTACAGCCAAATATTAGAGTTGATGTGCAATCTTAGGTCCTTTTAAATCTGGGGTATTATAGGCAGTACTTTAAATTGAAAAGTCTTCCTGGCCTATTATCCTCCACGTATTTGTAATTACTCTGGGGGCTTACTTGTTTTGGCAGTACTAAAATCAAAGGAGCTGGTTCTTCTTTTCTCCTAATTCTTTTCATATTAAAGGAAGCACCTACAGTTAGCCTGTTAGTCCTATTCATATACATCAAAAATCAGTGAATGCTTTACTGTTAGCACACGTACCTTTGTTTTAGACGAAATTAGATGAATGTGAAAACCAGTGACCTTCCATTCTCTATCTTGGGCTTGTAAAATGTCAGTAATTTAGAGCTAGGACTCCCCTCCGCCCCCCCACCCCCCTTTAAATCAAGGAGGTAGACTATAGTGATGTAAGGGTCACTTAAAGAAGGTAGATTTTGTTTTCAATACATGGTTTGTATTAGGAACATTCCTCCAATGGGGAAAACTAGCTTAGCGTTACAAATTTTTCCAAACATTGCAGAAGGGGAAATCCACTGTATTATGAACCCCTAAGAGTTTGTTGCACTTTTCCTGCTTTTTAGGCCTGGGTAACAGTGTCACCATCCCTTATTTACAAAAGGGCAAATGGACTCTGACTGAGAAGCTCTCCAGGTTCAAGGGTTAGTTGTACAACAGGAACCCCTTGGAGTCCCTTGTTTTCTATGGGAATTTGGGCTTACTAGGGAAAAGCTGTTTGTTGTGCTACTGTAAAACTGTCATACAATGAGTTTGATTTTTGAAGATGGTAAACTCAAGGAATTGCATGTTGTTCTGAAATGCAGGCTTGTAGAATGTTTTTCTTTCAAAACAGGCTGATTTTTTTCTTTTCCTGGCAGTCCAAGTTTCAGCTCCTGTTTCAAGTTCTTGTGTCAGTTATTTTTCTGGTTTAAATTTCTCTTATATTTCCACCTGTAATGTCAGTGGCAGCAGCATACTTCACTTGTTAATTTACCCTTACCATCAGAGCAAGTTGAGTTGAACTGAATCTTCCTTGTCCTAGTAACATTGTATAAATAAAGTGGCTTCTCTGTACAAAAGGTTGTAATGCCTCCTGATGGATATAATTTTGTGATTGTATTTAAGATTAAAAGTTGAATAAATCACACCAGCTTCCTGAAAAATGTTCATAATGCATCTTTTGGAAAACAAAAATACATGCCTACTTTGTGCATATTTGCATTAACACAGCAAAGATTGTATGAAATACGTTTTTCAGAAAATAAAGTCTTAAAAGACGTAGCATTTAAGCTCTGAATTTATTGGTCGAAGTAGGTTCCAGAAAACGTACTTTTGGAATATGGGTAGAGGTTTGGTTTTTTTAAAGTATTAATACCTCCAAAAATGTTTTTAAAGCTCAGTTCTCAACGTATTTTTTTTTTAAATAATTTATTTTTTATCTCCACACCCAATGTGGGACTTAAACCACAACCCTGAGATCAAGAGTCACATGCTCTACTGACTTGAGCCAGCCAGGCACCACTCAAAGTAATTTTTTTTTCTTAAGATTTTAGTTTTTGACAGACAGCGAGAGAGAGAGGGAGAGAGAACACAAGCAGGGAGAGTGGGGGAGGGAGAAGCAGGCTTCTGCTGAGCAGGGAGCCCGATGCGGGGCTCGATCCCAGGACCCTGGGACCATGACCTGAGCCGAAGGCAGACGCTTTACGACTGAGCCACCCAGGCACCCCTGTATTTTTTTTTTTTTTTTTTAATCCTCAAAGTACTATAGTATTTTTGAGCAGCAGTGAAAATTTTAATTCTATGGGTAAGTTCTAGTATTGTGTAATTTGTTAAGCTTAACTTTGTCAGTATTGAGAAACAAAACCACAGGACATTATTGATATGTGTATTCCCCTGGGGTGTGAAAGCTGAAGGAAAATAGAATTAAAATGTCTGGCTTGTTTTAAATATCTGGAAATCAGATTGCATTTTGTTGCTAGATCATTATAAGATTTATGTTAACTGTGTTGTCATGGGGCACCTTTCAAAAGTTCATATCCTCTTTTTGTAGTACAAAAGCAAAGCTCAAAAGAAAGCACTAAGGGTAGGTGTTTTTAAATAATTAAACCAATTGGAAGTTTACAGAAAGACCTTGTACCAGTGCTCCTGGACTATCAAGTTGCAAATAGGTGTGGGAGCACATTCCTTCAGTAACAAAAATACTGGGGAGAGGAGAGCCTGTGCTGCTTGAGTTGCTTCAATTTTTTTCACCTACCTCAATTTCACACGCTGGTGTTGAAGTCTTAGGTTGTACATAGGGAACTTGGGTGAACCAGAAGCATTTTGTAGCAGAGACTGATTTCCCAAAGTAGAAATGTCATTTTTAAAGCATAAAAATTCTGTGGCTTCCTTGGAAGGAGATACTTCTGTGTCTATACCAAGATTTTGCACCCAGTGCTTAATATATTCACTATGTGGCTGCGGATTGGGACCTTTTAATTTTCTTTCGAAGAGGGAGGCCAGGGGCTGCTTCTCAAACTTCGTAGCTTTAAAATCTCCCCCAATGGGATCTCTGTATCAACTGGCTGCTTCTTACCTACAAAACCGTATTTTCCCCCCAAAGTGGCCCTTTATTGAAGAGTCCCCTTCCTTTGCAAAGGCTTGCTTTCCCCTCTCAAGTGTTTCTGCCCCCATCGATGCTCCCCCCACCCCCAAGATCCATGGTAAATTTCACACCCTTCCTTGAAACTCATACTGCTCCTGTCCCCACTGGCTTTCTTAGGGGCAGCATGTGTTCTCTTAAGAATCTGGGTAGTTATTTAAGGAATTCTTTTAAAATAAATATAAATTTGTGGCATAATATAGGTGATTATAAAAAAGATAAAAGGCTGAAAGGTAAAAGCTATGGTAAGTTTTCCTGAAACATCTCTGACCAGGTCAACATTTGGCATGACTAATTACTGAAAATCAAAGCACTTAATGCATTTTGAAATCTTGCAGAGAAAAGACGTGGAAGTAATTCATCTTAGTATTATCTGGTAGTTACTCTAGTTCCTAAGTTACTGATGAATCCCACTGCTTAGGAGAGGGTTTACATATTTCCTTAGCAAGACCTCCAGTGTAAACAAGGTTCTGTCAAAAACCAGACCCTTCGTGGAGAAGGAGCTCATCGTTCCGTAAGTAACCGAAACGCCCTGTCCCACAAAGGATTTCCCTGAAGACCCACATAAATAAGCCACCTTTGTAAATCGGTGCTTTTTTCCTCACGTTGGAGAACTATGCCAGATTCCCCCCTCCTTCCTCCATCTAGCTAAGGCCTTACTCCTAATGGTTAGATGGGGCAAACTGCCGACAATTTACAGAAACAGCTCCTTCCACTCGTCCTCAAAACCTCATGGGGTGGGCACGAGTGTCCGCGTCTCAAGTCGGGGCTAAACTGCGCAGGGGCCGGGCCAGAGCGGCCAGACCAGGGATGAGACGGAACGGCCGCAGGGGGGCGCGGCGAGAGCGACGGGCACCAGGCCCCTTTGATCACAGCGAGGTCAGCGTCACGCGCCCATCTCTGCCCTTCGCCTGATAATGCGCGTCCTGTTTCTTCAAAGACTCAATTCCATCAAGTCTCCCTAGCTGCTTTCAACTCCAGCAGAAGAGGGCCCGAGAGCTACAATGGCCGCCACCCCTGGTTATACCGCGGACAGACCAAGCCGCGGTGGGGGGGTGGGGGGGGAGGGACGATAGCGGCCGTTCAACCGCTTCCTAAAGACCTGGGCGGGGCGTCACACCGCTCCTGGGCGCTGGTTGGTTGTTCCTTGTCCCCGCCCCCTCGCCCTGAGCGGCCTCCGTCTCCTTTGACCTCAATTTCAAGCCATGCGCTGGGCAGCGGTTGGTCGGGCTCCCCCGAAACTTGAGTTCAATCCACCCAATGAGGAGCGGGCTTCGCGGAGACTGTCGGGAAAGGTGGCTGGCCTATATAAGCGGCCTGCGGGGCGTGCCTTCGCGCGAGGGTCGCTGTGTGGGTCTCTGTGGAAAGCTCGTTTGGGGGGCGGTGTGCGCCCGCTAAGGCAGCACCTCAGGGACGATGGCGGAGGGAGATAATCGCAGCACCAACCTGCTGGTGAGTCGTGAGGGAACCAAGCAGGGCCTCCGGACTTGGGTGGGCTTAGCCTGGCGGCGCTTGCGGCCTCGTTCCTATCACCCGTGATGGGCCCGGCCCTTCCCTCCCGGTTCCCAGGCGCAGGCGACGACGCCCGCCCCTTGGGCCTCTTGGGTAGGTGCAGTGTGGCGGTCACTAGACGTGTCGACCCCTAACATCCCCTGGGGAAGGTACGAGATGGGGTGAGGAGGGCGCGTGATCTCGCACCGCCAACAGGGGATGAAGAGGAAGTGGGAGAAGGGGGCCTGCGATAAGCCTGGGGTGAAACCTGGGGCAGAGGGCCGCGAGGGGCCTGTCGAGCGCTTTTGAGCCCCAGGCCCCCAGTCATACCCGAGGTTCCCCCTCTTTGATTTCAACCAGGCTGTCCTTTCGTTCTTTTCCCCCATACTTGGGCAGGGGTGGAGGGTCAAAGGGCTGCTGCCGAAATTTGTTAGAGCTGGCACAGCTTAAACCGCGGGGAGGCTGTGAGCTCACCGCAGGGAACTGGGACCAGGGTCCAGCAGGAAGGACAGTGGGAGGACCTTGCGTTTGTCTGGTGTTTGTAAGGGACGGGTGTGTGTGTGTCACAGGATGACTTTAGAATAAGCAGGGGTCTGAAGGAACTGCAGTGACGTATCACAGGCGGACAAGTTTAACCTCACTACGAGTTTCACGGCTCGATCTAGGCAAAAACGAGAGAAATCCTTGCCTTTTGTCCGTTGCCACAATGAATAGAGGAACCAAAGAATTTAATCTTTGACGTTTGATATTCAAGAGCCGAGGTGCTAATGAATTAAGTGACTTTGCAGGGAAGTTTTGATTGTGCGAGATTTTCATTTTGCATTGGTTTCTAGAAATGCATGACCTGTTCGTTTAAACACACGCAAACACACTTCTCTTTAGGTAGCATGGTTAGCCCCAGCCAGGTTCTACTTAAAGAGGGTTGCTTGAAGCACAAAGAATTGCCCAAATTCACACAGTTTATTCAAATGACAGATCCTGGCCTGGAGTTCAGCTGCTCTTTCCAGCGGAGCAGTGTAACTTTAAGGAGAACAAAGCCTTTGGCTTTGGATTTCCTGGGTTCAGATCTTTTAACCTGTCTGTATCTGTTACTTCATCTGTAAAATGAGGTTTGTAACAATACCACCCTTTTAGCATATTGGGAGGATTAATTAAAGTATAAGCATATAAAATACTTAAAGAGTTTCTGGCACATAGTAATCTCATATTTAACTATATCAAGCATGATATATAAAGTCAGAAATGTTGAAGTCACCTAAGTGATGAGTGTGGCACAGATAGATAGCATCTTTATTAAGATTGGGCTGCACTGTCCTCTGTCTTTTGTTTATTTCCCAGTGATAACATTTATAAGGGCACATGGGTTTCTTTCAGTTCTTTTTCCTGTACCAAAATCAGTTTAGGGGCTTTTTGCCACATTGACTCATTCCAGAAGTCTACTTTCAGCAGATTGTCAGATTTGCAGAGAAATTTGAAGTCTAACCAAATGTCCTGGTAAGTGTAAGAAGCACTCATTCTATTGAGGAGATATATTGAGCTTAAGATGCCTCATGTAATTTGGTGAAAGTAGTTTTACTTAATTGTGCAACTGATGCCAGCATCTAAATGATTCCATTACACAAAGCTATTTTAAAAATTGAATGCTGTTCAGGGAGAGGCTTTCCTAATGGATTTAGAAGTAGGGGTATAAATCAATGAAATGACAAAACAACAGATCAATTCTCACCACCTGAAAAATGAGCAAACTTAAAGCGATGTAATTTTATATTTTGGGTGCTGCCACTTAGTAATGCATGACTTTGAGAAAGCTAGTCACCCATTCTGAGGTCACTTTCTTTGTTAAATGGGTCTCATTATCCCACACACTATGAGGGGCTCTATAAGGATTGTTACATGAGGTATGAAGAGTAGCCCAGTGCTTGGACTTGAAAGGTGATTGTTAAATGATAGGTTGTCCTCCCCCCCACACCCCAAATGGATTTCTGTCTTTGGTACCAAATTTGCAGAATTTTTTAGGAACTAATTTAAGATAGTGACTTGGTTGAGAGCTGTTTTACATTCTTGGTGTCTTAAAAAAATTTAACTCTCTAGGAAGCACAGAAATGTTGGGAGTAGTAAAATGATCGCTTTACATGTTGGTCTTATGTAGGCTGCAGAGACTGCAAGTCTGGAAGAGCAGCTGCAGGGATGGGGAGAAGTGATGCTGATGGCTGATAAAGTCCTCAGATGGGAAAGAGCCTGGTTTCCACCTGCCATCATGGGTGTGGTTTCTTTGGTGTTTCTGTAAGTGAGCTATTAAATTACTGTGGATTGTGCTTGTTATTAAAAAGGGCCCAGGTAATACACAGCCTCCATTTTTGAAAGTGCCTAAGTCTTTTGTAATGTGTAATCTGTAAAGAATGCCTTTTCTTAGAGCAGTTCTCCTAGTTTTCAGAATTTGTAGTACTTAGTAAACTCGGTAACTTAAAGCAATTGAATAGATCAGTGGCTCTCACACTTTTTGGCCTTTAGGACCCTTTACACTCCTAAAAAGTATTGAGGACCCCAAGGAGCTTTTGTCTCTTGATATTTACATTAACCATTGCAACTATGTTATCACATTCTGAAGCTTCCGGGAAAACCACTTGTGAGAAACAGAATGAAAAAGGCAGATAACATCTTTGAGACCCAAAAGACTTAAGTGAATAAACATCTTCAGCTAGGAATAATAATGACTATGTTTTTCTAACCATTAATTTTTTTTTTTTTTTTAAACAGGACTATCTACTATCTAGATCCATCTGTTCTGTCCGGTGTTTCCTGTTTTGTTATGTTTTTGTGCTTGGCTGACTACCTTGTTCCCATTCTAGCTCCTAGAATTTTTGGCTCCAATAAATGGTAGGTGGTATAATGATTTGGCTAATTTCTGTGAGGTTACTGAACCTGGTGGCTGTGATTAGTGTGCTGTAATTAAGCACATAGAATTGTCTAACTATTGGATACGTAGGGGTTAGGATTGTTGCTTTTATATGAAGCGTTTCTTAGCCGATTCAGTTATAAATCATGAATTTCCAGTACTTATGTCTCCATAGTTCTTTTACAGTTTAGCATTTATTTATTTATTTTTAAGATTTTATTTATTTTTGCAAGCGCGAGCAGGAGCCTGGTGCGGGGGGGCGGGGTGCAGAGGGAGAAACACATTCCCAGCTGAGCAGGATCCTGGGATCATGACCTGAGCTGAAGGCAGGCTTAACCAACTGAGTCACCCAGGGACCTTAGCATTTATTTCGCCTTTTTTTCCTTTTTAGACCTTTTTATTGAAGTGAGGTTTTTTGAGGTAATGTTTTATCAAATATTGCAGAACTCATAATGAGCTTTCCATAGAAATAGTATGTTTATATTTTACATTTATTTTCTTTGATATTTAAGATGCTATAGTTTGCAGGCTATTTTTGAATGAATATGAAAACAGTAACGTAAATTTTTGTCCATTTATTGAGCAGCTATTTATTGAATGTCTACTTTTTTGTTAGGCACTGTTCTGAGTGCTGTGAAATATTTTGACTCTTAAGATGCATCTTGTGTTTAAGGTTGATGTTGACACAGTGTGGTGGTAGTTAGCTAAATGCATAGCAAGTGCTTCAGAATAGATGCATTGAAGTATTTTAACTTCCCTCTGGAATGTTGCATTTCTCACTTTTGATCCAAATAATCAACAAAACTAGATGCTGGAGTAGATTTTTTTTTTTTTTTGGTCCTAGTTGCTTTTCTCCCTTGGTTGTTTAATTTGATCAGTAGTCTACATGTGCCTTTAGTTTTTTTTTGTTCCCCTGATAATAGCAAATTATAAGATAATTCTGTAAAATAAATAATTTTAAATACATGCCTTATGGATCTTTAAGAACAAATTTGGACATTTTAGGGGAATTTGCTTAAGTTACAGGATAATTAAGCATTTTATTTAAAAATGTTTCCCCTCCAGCAGAACAGATTAGTGTTAGGAAATGCCCTTTGAATTGTTTTTCACATGTAGTAATGAGTTAGGCTGCTGTTTTTTGGGCAAGTTTGTAACCATGTAATGTAGCAACTTAACAAAGGAAATCTACCTGACCTTGACTTTATTAGTCAGATGACACTCTAATCTGCTAATTCATAACTCCTGGAGAAAAGTTTTCAGAAATAAACAGTGGTAGTTTCATGGTAATCAGTATGTGGCTCAGTCCAGAGCAATTTTATTTTTTGATCTTTTTTTAAATTTTTTGATCTTAATGAGGAAGGAAGAACACTGTTGCATAGCCACAATTCAGCCTTGACCATGGATGGCGTTTAACTTCTAGTTGTTTACAAGAAGTTCCAGGGCTTATCAGGAACCCTTCTGCTGTATCTATCACTGCAGTTTTACAGGGACCGGAACTAGAGGAGCGAAAGGAATCTACCCCCCCCCCCCCCAGTGTAGGTTCTACACCAATATATCTGTATAGCAAAGACAGTATAAGGGTGAACTTTTTTTTTTTTTTAATCAGAATCCAGAAAACATTAAAAAAGGCTTTCTTGGAGGATCTTTTTATATTTTTACTGCTGTTTTGTATATATTTTCCCTCACTGGGACTAAATTTATAAAGAATTTGGATTTGAGCTGTTTGTTGCTGCCTTGGCATCAAGTGTATGAAGCCCAGCTGAGGGTATTATGCTTGGAATGCAGTAGTTATTATCTCAGTGAAGAGTGCTCAGATAGAGCTGCAGGGTAGAAACTTCACGTCTTCCTCAAAATAGTGAGACACTGATGGGCTACAACCCAGAATTCTTTTGGATTTGAAAAATAATATAGGAGTAGAGAAATTAATTTATACTGATTTCTGCATGGCCCATAGTAGCCTTGAATCTTTTGTTACTATAATTAACCAAATGTGGTTTTAGAAGCACGGATTACCATTGCTTTGTACATACACATGTCTTTATGTAAAAACTTATTCCCGAGTTTTCCATGGTGTCTTAATGGTACAGAAACTTTTTCACGATTATAAGATAATGTGAATTGTTTTTTATTTAAACTTTCTTTAGGGGATAGCTTTTTAAATTTGAGAGGATGATATATTTCTGTTTACTATAAAGACTTGCTTATAGCGAAGGGGAAAATTTTTTTGTAGGACCACTGAGCAACAGCAAAGATTCCATGAAATTTGTAGCAATCTGGTAAAAACTCGACGCAGAGCTGTGGGCTGGTGGAAACGCCTCTTTACACTAAAGGAAGAAAAGCCTAAAATGGTACTTTTTTAGCTTTGACTTATTTCAGTAAAGCAAAATTTTAAGATTGGGTCTATTTTTACTCCATTGTAGTCTAATGATAGCCTTTTTGTTTTAATAGTTTGATATTTATATTCAGTAGTTTGATATTTATCATTATCCATTGGTTTAATTCCTCTGAGTACATTCATAAATGTTTGTATGAATTAGAAGTTAAATGACATTTCCATTTAATTTTGTACTCTAGTAGAGCAAAATTTTTGTTTCTTTTTACTTATTGAAATAAAAGACAAATACTTAAAAAGCATTTGTTCTCTTATCTCTTAGCTTCACATAAGGTCACAATGTGAATTATTAATTGTAAAAGTAGTATAATGTATTGTAAATTAATTTATACAGAGAATTATAGTAATTCTAGGAGGGAATGTGTGTAAATTCTATAAAGTAGATCTAGTGGAGTTTTCTATGGATTTTATATAATGTATAAATACCAAGTCTCTTTAAAGAAAAGTGGTAATAAATACTGGATTATTTTCCAACCTTTGAAACAACATCCTACAGTTAAGCTTCCTAGTCTTTTTCTAGGAGTTGATAAATTTTTGTTGTTTTCATTATTTAGTACTTCATGACCATGATCGTTTCTCTTGCTGCGGTTGCTTGGGTGGGACAGCAAGTCCACAACCTGCTGCTCACCTATCTGATAGGTAAGTCTTTGAGGAAGAACTATAGGCATATTCTGGCCACTGAAGTCTGATTGGAGCTTAGTCAACAAATATGTGTGTGTTTATCAAGATTAAGGCACAGATGGAGGAATTGGGAGTATAGAGAGATGACTAAAACCCATGTCCTTGTTTTCTGGGAGTTTGTGGTCATACAATAAATTAAAACAGAACATAATAACCAAGGTAGAAAGTGACATGCGAGAGGTAAAAGTAAGCAGTGTGTTATTTGATGTTTGAGGGGTGTAATAGCAGAAGTTTCCGGGGATAAACACAATGAAAGTAATGGATTTTTTATTGGTTCCTCCCATTAGAGTGCCTAATAGTCTGGGAAACTACTTCTATAAAATGTAATAATCTAGAGGAAATTAATTGCTGTCTCCTTCATTTTGTTTATTTTTAAGTGACTTTCTTACTGTTGCTTCCTGGATTAAACCAGCATGGAATCATTTTGAAGTACATTGGAATGGCCAAAAGGGAGATAAATAAGCTTCTCAAACAAAAAGAAAAGAAAAATGAATAATGCATCTGCTTTATTCAGTGTAATGAATGGCATATACATTGTCCTTGGGAACAGTTTCTGTTATGCTGTCTGGATACTAAAATGTTACAGAAGTAGCTCTTTGCTCTCCCTCTTTTGCCCTTAGTGCGTAGAAATTCAGACTTGCCGAGTAAGGCTTTATGCATAGTGTCTTCATGTGAAGTGTAGCTGGATGCATTCTCATCAGTTGGCCTTATATGGACAACTCATTCGTGAGTACGACTTGTTTTGATTTTTCTCCACCCAGGTTAATTGCATTCTTACTTTTAGGCAACTTCCTTTAAAATAATATAGTGGTGAACTTCACCTTTTAGTACAGTTAACTGTGACTTTGGATAATTGTTCCAGTTGATCTTTGCTTTAGCTAGATACGAGTTAGTGGTCTGTGGCTACAGGAAGCTGGTTCTACTGTCTGCTTCCACAGTCTGCTTAAACTGCCTGGCTTCGTGAATACAGAGACCAAGTTGACCACTTCCAGTGAAGAGACCAATTAAGATTCATTCCTCATGCTGTTTCTATACAATGGGAGAAGAATCCTCTGGAATAAAATGAAACCAATTCCATGCCCTAGTATGTGCTGGTTTCTGCCTTGTGAAAAACTTAGTAATTTGTAAGAAACATTGATCTTTCCTCCCAAACGGGGAATATGACAGGCTTTGAGCTCGTCTCTCCTTGCTCTTAGACTTCAAGTTAGTAGATCCTTAGAGGCTTTTGAACAGCAGGCTTCCAGAAGTTTGTGTTTAGGATTTTTAGCATATTTTTAATTTCAGGTTTTCAGCCGACTGAAACTAAAGTATGTAATAGGTTAAGACTCAGGTCTATGACCTTCACTCCAACACCAGCCAATAAAGGACAGAAGTCTTCCTATACTTAGTCAAGAGTCATTTCAGTAGAAAATAATCTTAGCCTACTAATTTTTCAAGACCAGACTAAGCCTTTGAAGGTAAGCCTCAAGATTCTTATTTGAAGGTAATTGCTGGCTGCTTTGGTCCCCAGAGATTTGGCACAGGAGGTGGTGTTTATGCTGGCATCTGACCTTTTTCCTAGATCTCTCTCTCTGAAGAGTGCAAGGGCTGCTGGGGAGAGCAGACTTTTGGCGACGATAGGTGGCCTCTGGTCTACAGAAATTTTGTAACTGCTTGGGAAGTGTCTTAGAGTAGCTGAAATCTGTAGGCATGAACCTCTGAGGGCCGAAAATGTGACATTTGGGAACAGTTCTTAAACTGATTAACTAGCTGTGATATAGTTTTGTGAATTTACTGCACTGATGCTGGACCTTGTGGTGTATCTGTCCCTAAATAAGTGTTTTCTCCCCTTCAATATTACTGTAAACAGTGGCACCCATTGTAGCATATGTTTGATTTTTTTTTTTTTTTTAATGTTTCCTATGAAAACTACAAACTACCTTAATTTTTACATGTGTTTCCTCATTGTAGATAAGCCTATCTTGCTATCTGGATTTTTTTGTGTATATGTGTTCTACCAATTAACTACTTTTGCAGTTTTAATCTTGTATTATTTCTTCTACTTTGTTTTATGTAAAAGGGGGAAAATAAAAAAGCTGGAATCCCTCCTTGTGTGTCTTCTTTTTTATACCTTAGCCGTTAAGGTGTTTACATTGTTTACATGATTGGATTTGTGCATCCGGTTAATGAACAACCCTAGGTGATCATTATGTGCCTACATGGTTCTTTTTAAGAACAAAATGAAAGAAAAGGTGTAAATTCATTCCTCCAGCAAACATTCAGGCACCATGCTAGATGGAAAAGGAGACAGAATGAGTAAGTGTTGGCCAAAGATGAGTGTGAGAGGACCACACTGGATGAACAGGCAGGGAACGATGCAGGCTCGCGAAACGTCCTGTCATGATTATCTCTGCTTCAGGGCCCAGCTCAGAGTTCAGTGCTTGCTTATTGGTGTTTGACTTCTGTCTGCATTTTGAACTCTAATTATGAAAAATTTTAAATCGGGGGGCACCCTGCTCATGCAGTCAGTAGAGCATGCGACTCTTGATCTCTGGATTGTGAGTTGGAGCCCCACATTGGGCATAGAGTTTACTTAAAAAAATGGATGTTTTTATCAATGGGCCTCACTGTTTATACTTTGTGGGTCTTGGGAACAGATTCAAATGACAAGCCCTCTGACCCTTGTCCCTCCCACCAAAAGTTTGGCTTCTTAGAATCTCCTGGGGTTTTGGTGATATCCAGAAAAGGGAAATTTTAACCCAGTCACTGTAGGTCTCTCCATGGTCACCTGATATTTGAAGTGCTGGTCTTCTACCATGCATCTGTGATTCATTCTCAGGCTAGTCTCATTTGGCTGGCTTCCCAGGCCAGCTCTGGCCACAGCAAAAGTCCCTTTTTGACATTTGCCTTGGCACCACCTCCAGTGGAGGTCCCATCCAAGAGTTTACAGGATACTGAGAGGAGGTCATTTGCAGTTAGTTGTGTGAAGAAGAGTGAATGGGGGCGCTTGGCTGGCTCAATTGATAGAGCATGTGACTCTTGACTTCAGGGTTGTGAGTTCAAGTGCCACGTTACGCATGGAACCTACTTTTAAAAAAAACAACACTCTTAAGTGCCCTGTCTACAGAAAAAAAGTGAAGGGATTTTTGAGTTTTTACCAGTTGGTTTTTACCAGCAGTTTATCTTCCACATGTTAACATTTTAACAAGTCAGATCACAGTCCTATTTGAAGATGTCTGAGCAAGCAGGTTCCAGGTTGCCTGCAGCATAAATCACAAACTTGTGAGGCAATTTACAACTGGCCCCCTGTTCTGCCATTCCTTCACCCTGTTTTCCAATTTTAGCCTAGCTATTCTGAGATTTCTATTTGTCTTTATATGATTCCATTCCCTCCTAGTTCTTGGAGCCATCTACTGCCCCACACACCCTTCCTATTTTGGGATCAGGTAGTCCTAGATTCAAACCCCATTAAGTAATTTACCTAGTAGCTTAGACAAGAAACCACTTTTTTGCTTTGACTTTTCTTTTTAAGATTATTCATTTGAGAGAGTGAGCAAAAGTGAGAGTGGGAGGGAGGGGCAGGAAGAGAGGGAGAGAGAATCTCCAGCAGACTCCCTGCTGAGCACAGAGCCCAACGTGGGGCTTGACCTCAAGACTTTGAGACCATGACCCAAGCTGAAATCAAGAGTTGGATGCCCAAACAACTGAGCCCCTGCCTTTTTTTTTTTTTTTTTTAGGATTTTATTTATACATTTGACAGAACACAAGCAGGCCAACCAACAGGCAGAGGGAGAGAGAGAAGCAGGCTCCCCACCGAGCAGAGAGCCCGATGTGGGGCTTGATCCCAGGAACCTGGGATCATGACCTGAGCCGAAGGCAGACATTTAATCAACTGAGCCACCCAAGTACCCCTGACTTTTTAAATTGAGAGCAAATTAAGTCAGTTTCAAATTGAATTTAGTTATCTCATTTGTGAAATGAGGGTAAAAGTACAGATCTCAGAGGGGCATTATACATTTGTTTTGAGGATTCTATGAGCTCATAGGAAGGAAGCACATAGCAGCAGTTTGGTAGCCTTAGCACCATTCAGGAAACAGATCAAATGGCACTTCTGTGAAATCTTTAGCAACTTTCCAGGCCAACTCTGCATCCCCACAGCACTTCATATCGGCATCCCATATAGCAAACTGCCTGGTATTGTATTCTTACTTAGAGGTCTGTTTTCCCTGTTGGGATCTGAACCTCTTAAGGTCAGAAACATCGGGGTGCCTGGGTGGCTCAGTTGTTAAAGCTTCTGCCTTCGGCTCAGGTCATGATCCCAGGTCCTGGGATCGAGCCCTGCATCGGGCTCCCCTGCTCTGCCGGAAGCCTGCTTCTCCCTCTCCCACTCCCCCTACTTGTGTTCCCTCCCTCGCTGTGTCTCTCTCCTGTCAAATAAATAAATCTTTAAAAAAAAAAAAGGTCAGAAACATTATCTTTGTCCCTGCAGGGTCTGGTAAAACACGGGGCACATGGAAGACAGATGTTGAATGAATGAATGAAGTGTATAAAGAGATAGTGGGTGGTGCTGTTTTTCTATTTATGTACAGGAAGGCTATTGAAGGAAAGTGGGTTTCTTAACTCCCCACTGTTGCTAATGCCCTCAGTTAAGGTGAACTCCACATTTTTAGTAAACAAAACATTAAGTGTACAGATAATCAGTTAATCAAAATAATTTTCATTAAAAGAGCAAATGGGAGGGGAGCCTGGGTGGCTCAGTCAGTGAAGCGTCTGCCTTCGGCTCAGGTCATGATCCCAGGGGCCTGGGATCGAGTCCCACGTCGAGCTCCTTGCTCAGCTGCGAGCCTGCCTCTCCCTCTCCCTCTGCTGCTCCCCCTGCTTGTGCTTTCTCTCTCTCTCTCTCTCTCTCTCGCTATTTCTCTCTCTCTCTGTCAAATAAATAAATAAAATCTTAAAAAAAAAAAATAGGAAAAAAGAAACAGGGCACCTGGGTGGCTCAGTGTGTTAAAGCATCCAACTCCTGATTTTGGCTCAGGTCATGATCTCATGGTTGCAAGATCCAGCCCCAAGTCAGGCTCCAGGCTGGGCATGGAGCCTGCTTAAGATTCTCTCTCTCTTTGGGGTAACTGGCTGATGGACATTAAGGAGGGCACGTGATGTAATGAGCACTGGGTGTTACATGCAACTGATGAATCACTGTACTCTACCTCTGAAACTAATAATATACTCTATGTTAATTAATTGAATTTAAATAAAAAATTGATAAAAAAGATTCCCTCTATCCCCTTTCTAAAAAATAAATGAAGGGGTGCCTGGGTGGCTCAGTAGTTGGGTGTCTGCCTTTGGCTCAGGTCATGATCCCAGGGTCCTGGGATCGAGCCCAGCATCGGCTCCCTGCTCAGCGGGAAGCCTGCTTCTCCCCCTGCCACTCCCCCTTCTTGTGTTCCCTCTCTCGCTGTCTCTCTCTCTGTCAAATAATAAAATAAAAAATCTTAAAAAATAAATGAAAATGAAAAAGCAAATGGTCCTTTTGTAATGTAAATCATAAGCAGAGAATTCTATATCCTGGAGATGTACAAACTGAGAGTTTTGCTTTTCTCAAGGTTCATTTAGGTGATCTCTACACCGAGCGTGGGGCTTGAACTCACAACCCCCCAGATCAAGTTACATGCTCTACCAGCTGAGCCAGGCAGGCACCCATCAAGGTTCACTTAGGATTTGAGAAGTGGTAGGGGTGTGGTGGGGTGAGAGACTATACCAAAAACTAATGTTGATTGAGCCCTCACTCTGCCAGATTTTGTGTTAATTAATTTTTTTCTTCTTGAAGTATAGTTGAACAATGTTATATTAGAGGTGTACAACATAGTGAATCGACAATTTTGTATATTACAGTGTTCACCACTGTAAGTGTAGTTACCATCTGTCACCATATGACATTATTATAATGTGTTAATCTCTTTTATATGGATTATTTCATCTATCCTCACAGCAACTTCAAGTGATTGTGAGCATCATTCCCATTTTACAGATGGGGAAACTGATTTCCCCATTCATTTATTCATCAAATATGTATGAAGGGCCTACTGTATACCAGATTAATTTTTCTAGAAGCTGTGAATACAACCATGAACAATACTGACCAAATATGTCCTTGCTTGGAACTTAATGGAGACAGGTAAATACACTTCCAATATTTCAGGTGGAAAGTGCTATGGAGAAAACTTAAGCAGGGCAATGGACTTACGGGGAGCGGGGAGAAGGCTCTTTGAGTGAGTGTGTGTGACTGAATAAAGAGCTGAGGAAAGCTGGGAAGCAAGCTTCCTGGCAAATTGAAGAAATGTTCAAGTTAGAGGGAAAAGCAAATGCAAAGGCCCTGAGGTGGAGTATACTTGAAGTGTTCAAAGAAAAGCAAGCTAGGGGTGGGGAATGGTCTTAGTGTGCTGGTGCTAGGAGGCAGGTGTGCACATCACGGAGGACCTTGTAAGCTTTTGTAAGGAAATTTGGATTTTGCTGAGGGTGATGGGAGCCCTTGGAGAGTGTGTGCTCTGACTTAGGCTTTAAAAAGGTTATTCTGGCTACCATGTGATAAAAACAGGGATGGTAGAGGGAGGTCAAGGGTGAAACATCAAGGTAAGGAGGCTATTGCAAATATTTTGGATGTTAGGTAACTAGCCTCAGGTCACTCAGCTCCAGAGAGGGCTGAGCCAGAATTTACTCCCTTCCAGGGTATCAGACCCTGGATTCAAGCAACAGCTAAAACTCCCTGTTGTTTCCATTGTCAAAATACATTGAGTATTTACGACATGTCAGACATTTGGCAAGCCCTTTGCCCATTATCTCATCTGATCCTCACAATCATTTTTTTTTAAGTGGGCTCCATGCCCAGCGAGGAGCCCAACGCCGGCCTTGAACTCCCCACCCTGAGATCATGACCTGAGCTGAGATCAAAAGTCCCCCCTCAACCAACTGAGCCACCCAGATGCCCCCCAATAACTTTTAAGAGGGAAGTATTATTATTATTAACCCCCAGAGAAGATAAGAGACTTAACAAAGTTCTTGATCAATCCTGAGATTTATTTATTTATTTATTTAATATTTTATTTATTTGACAGAGAGAGACACAGCGAGAGAGGGAACACAAGCAGAGGTAGTGGGAGAGGGAGAAGCAGGCTTCCCGCCGAGCGGGGAGCCTGATGCAGGGCTCGATCCCAGGAACCTGGGATCATGACCCTAGCTGAAGGCAGACGCTTAACGACTGAGCCACCCAGGCGCCCCTGAGTGTTTATTTTGAAACGTTTGCGGCTTCTTCCAAACTGTGTATCCCAGAAGGAGAAAGAATCGTTTTGGAGCCCCAGTAAATAATTTATAAGAGTTAGGGTGAGTCTGGGCACCTGGGTGGCTCAGTCGGTTGGGCGTCTGCCCTCCGCTCAGGTCATGATCCCAGAGTCCTGGGATCGAGGCCCCTGAGCCGGCTCCTTGGTTGGTGGGGAACCTGCTTCTCCCTCTGCCCCTCACCCCTGCTCCTGTGCACGCTCTCTCTCTCTCAAATAAATAGATAATCTTAAAAAAAAAAAAAGTTAGGGAGAGTCATAAAGGTAGCACCGACTTAAAAAATATTTTTGACTTCTTTGAAAAAATAATCTATACACAGATTTGAAAAAACAAAGTTGTGTAAGGAGAAAAGCAAGTCTTTCCAGTTCCTAAGGCCCCCTTCAGAGGCAGTTATCGATTTGTGCGGGTCCTTTCAGACCCGCAATTATAACTACCCAAATATAAAAATTTATTCTAAATGGTGAACGCTTATTACAACAGAAATTAGCAAATATCTAGGCCCTTTTCAGTTTTTCATTTTTACAGACTAAATGCCAGAAGGAAGCTACCACTATCTTCCCTTGGTCTCCCCTGGAGCGGTCGATTCTATCGACTCTCTACGTCTCACCCCTTAAGAAGCTCCGCCCCTTCATCCGCCTTCTTCTACCAGGCAATGTATTTTTTTGGCTCGCCTTTGAAAGTCTCGCGATAGGCCACTCGCTTCCCATAACTCCGTGCGCTCGCCCCTCCCGTCCTCTTTCCGCCATCTTTTCGTGCCGGTGAGTATCTCTGTCTGAGCCGGTAAACATTATCCGTTGGCTATCCGGGCCATCCTGCAGTCTGAGCCTCGACTTCCGTGCTGT
The DNA here is from genome assembly GCF_964656455.1 of Halichoerus grypus. Taxonomy (NCBI): domain Eukaryota; kingdom Metazoa; phylum Chordata; class Mammalia; order Carnivora; family Phocidae; genus Halichoerus; species Halichoerus grypus. Next base: position 26,659,341 of record NC_135717.1, read on the forward strand.
CTGATGATGCCAGGGCCCTCCTGGGCCGAGGATGCTGCCCTTGCGGGGCCCTGGGCAGGCGTAGGGGAGAGTCATGCCCGTCCGCCTCACGCTCTGCACTTCGGGGAGGCCGGCCTATGAAGCTCAGGCCGCAGCACTGGCGGGAACCGGAGCTGTCGACCGTTCGGAGAGGCGGTAGCCCCAGCTTGGTCGGCGGCTCCAGGACCTCCCCTCAGTAGTTGGGGCAGCGCCTTGGCTCCGGGCGGCGGGAAGCATCGGGGACAGTGGCCGACGTGGGCTGTGCAGCTTCCCATTACTGCCGCCGCGCTATGAGCTTAGGAGGCTGAGGCCACTCAGAAGGGAAGACTGCATTCTGCCTGGGATGGCAGTTTGCAGGGTACTAACCTGGATCTTCTGGGCTCCAGGATTTCCCTTGAGACTTGATTGGGCTTGAGGAGGCAAGTTGGATCCTTAGAGTCGGGGCCTGAAGCATGCTTTGGCCTCCATCCTTAGCTTTCCCAGCGTTACTAGAGCGTCTTGCAGTTCGTGCCCATTAGGATGGAGTCGAGTCTGGTGCACGTAAAAAGTTCCCACTTGGCCACTGTGGTACGGTTGCTGTCAGGACACAATTGTGGCTGGCGCAAGAACGGACGTTTTATTAGTTATGAGTGTTCGTGAAAGTGGTATCTTCTGCATGTTAGGACAAGACTGACATTGAGTTGGTTGATTTAAAGGACAGTGTTAATAGTACAGGTGCTGCCGGATTTGAAAAGTTCGGAAGACCTGCCCGGTGATGCTCAGGGCGCCGTTATGAATAACGGACCGGCTGTAGGCGATACTGTCGTTTTGGTACCTCACATTGCGCTGGGGAACCTGTCTGCTTAGAGATAGGACAACTTAATGGTAGAGGCAGAAAGAAAAGGAGGTCTTCTACTGGAATGATCGGGTGCCTTTTGAGGTTGAGAATGCCGGTAAAACCTCTTTTTCCTTCCCCGAACAGCCATAATGGTGCGCATGAATGTCCTGGCAGATGCTCTCAAGAGCATTAACAATGCTGAGAAGAGAGGCAAACGCCAGGTTCTTATTAGGCCGTGCTCCAAAGTCATCGTCCGGTTTCTCACTGTGATGATGAAGCATGGTAAGTGTGTTGCTGTGTCTTACGTTTTCATGTGAGAATATTAAAGGAATCAGTTGTATAGAAATGAAGGGTGCAGGGGAGGACTGGGAAGATGGGGGAGCAAGGCGGCAGTCATACTGGGGAGCTAAGATAGTTGAGTTGGGCTGTGGACAGGATAGCTTGGACAGAAGCTATTTTGAGAAAGTTAGGACTGTTGAAAGGAGGAAGTTTGTGACTTTCTCTGCTAGTAGTTCGGGAGCTAACCTGGCCTTTCTTTGTGTAATACCGCAGCTGCAACATGCCATCCAGCATGCCATGGAACAGGTCCTGAGCTCTTCCAAGGGCTTTGGATGGAAAGGGGAATGTTACGTGTCTTGGGCACAAAGTAGCCTTTGGGATGGGCAAGGGGAAAATAATTTCTCTGTTAGAATTGCAGAGGGGTTGTTTTTGGGTGTTGGCACCTAAGTTTAAAATATTAGGCTCTAAAAGTTTTTTTTTTTTTTTTTTTTTTTAAGATTTTATTTATTTATTCATGAGAGACAGAGAGAGAGAGAAGGCAGAGGGAGAAGCAGGCTCCCAAGGAGCAGGGAGCCCGATGCGGGACTCGATCCCAGGACCCTGGGACCATGACCTGAGCGGAAGGCAGACACTTAACCATCTGAGCCACCCAGGCACCCTAGGCTCTAAAAGTTTTGATTCAGAGCAACTGTCTTTGCCTAAACTGATCAGAGAAACAGTCACTGAGATGATGTGAAAGAACCCAGTAGGCCAACAGTGGGAATACTAGAGCATAAATATTTAGGTCTCTCAAATTCATATCTGCCCTTTAATACAGCCAGTTATTTTCTGTAGGTTACATTGGCGAATTTGAAATCATTGATGATCACAGAGCGGGGAAGATTGTCGTGAACCTCACGGGCAGGTTAAACAAGGTAAGAATTGACTATTTTCCACAAAGAAGATTCTTAAGAATTATCAAACATGGTGTTAAACATGTTGTAATTTCCCTTGTAAAACCAAATTCGTGGTGTGCTTGTTCTATCTAGGTGAAAAAGGGGAGTTGATTAAAATCATTAATTTTTATATCACATTTTGATTGATTTTTCTCCAGGATTGTATTTGATCTAGAATTGTTAGTTGCCCTAATGTTTGTGGGGTATGGGCCATCTGAAGGGAGATGCTGGAGGGTGGGGGTGAAAGGAGCACCTGATGGTACTGGTGTTTGAATATTGGATGGTCTGCTGCCTGCCCACTGGCTTGAACTTAACGCCGTCCAAGGGGGGCCTTTAATCCTAGCTGTAAATAACTTTGTTCCTTCTCTCTCGGTGATTATGTTGTGTTTTTTGAACTGAATGTGGTTCTCTAACAATATTAATACTTATATTTTTGCTGGTGTGGGCTGTATGGGTGTCTTGAGTTTTGTACTCCCTTCCAGTTTGACTTGTCAGCATAACCTAGTGGATCTATTTGATCTTTTGACTTTGTGGCTTAATTTACTGCATGTATTTTGGGGATAGGTGTCTATAACAAGTTAGGGTCCCTGAATTGCTACCCTGCTTTTTGTGTTCAGGTTTCTAGCTTTCAGATTTACAAGGAGCCTGACATCCTGTGGTCCAACACAGATGAGGGGAAAACAGGCCCAGAAATGAGTCGTGGTTAGTGGCAGGGGCCAGATTGATTGGTAAGGTTATTCCCTGGTCCAACAATTTGTTCTACAAAGTTGCTTTCCTATATAGTGAACTTGCTTCATGTGTGGGTGGATACCTAATGTTAGATAAAACTACTGGGTGTGAAGTTTTATGAGGGATTAGAAGAGTTTTCAAGTTAATTTTGAGACTGTATTTTGTTATTGTTAGCCCTTAGACTCCAACGCCAAAGTAGAATTTGGATTCACTATTGTTTCTCACTTTGACCCTTACAGCGTGTTCTTGAAGTAGAAAAGGGTGTGTTTTTTCCTAATTTTAGGAGTTGGGATCCTGAGATAGGAGTTATGCTCAAAGTCTCCCAACAAGTTGGTAGCCATTGGAGGAGCTGGTTCCAGTACAAAGTTTATAGAACATCTTAAAACTGTCCTGCATAAGATTGACTTGATGTTTAAAAAAAAAAAACAAAAACCCCCAAAAATCTTCAGTTGGATAAGTGCTGTGCACCGAATTCCTCTTGAATATTCACTGTATATAAAACTTGAGAAATAAACATGAGAAATAAGTTTGAGCCGAGAATTTCCCAAGTGGAACTCATTTATGGCATCCTTGTTCTGTGGTAACGTGATTTGAAACATTCTGGCTAAGAGGTAGTTGAAATCCAGACCCTGCTCCTTAGCTGTCTGACCTTCCCCCGCCCCCCCCCCCCCGATTTTATTTATTTGAGAGGAGAGAGAGAACAAGGAGGGCGGGTAGGGGCAGAGGCAGAGGGAGAAGCAGGCTCCCCCGCTGAGCAGGGCCCTGAGATAGTGACCTGAGTCAAAGGCAAACGCTTAAATGACTGAGCCAACCAGGCACCCCTAGCTGTTTGACTTTGGTTGGGCAAAACAAACTTCAGTTTTCAGTTTCTCTGAAGTTGAGTTTTCCTCCTTTGTAGGACAGTGTTTCCGCAGTTACCTTCATGCAAGAGATGGATATACCCCATACTGTGGAAGTTTAATGGGGCTGAAAAGTAAGGTAGTGTTAGAAATTAGATAAGAATTCTGGTTTGGTCACATCCTAAGATCTGTCTGGTTTGGGAGAGGTTCAATTCTATTAGCTGAGTGAGGGATTTTGCTGCTGGAATAAATAAAAGCCCTGGTGTGGTGGAGTCGAGGCCTCAGAAGAATCTACTTGGAGAAAGGACTGTATTTCTCTATTCCTATGTCCATAGTGTGGGATTGCCCTTGACAGTTGACACTGTAGCTGTTAAGATCATGTCATGAAAAGGAGAACCTGAGTGGGCCCCTGACTTAGGGGATTTGGGCCATTTTGGGTTCAGATCTGCCTGCGGAAGTGTAACTGTGTTAAAAGGTTGAGTAAGTTCTAACCTCATAGTCTCCTTTAGTTTCCTCTTAGGCATTTTGGAACTTGTGTGGATGTGGGCACACAAGTGCCTAACTGCTGTCTTAGTTCTCTGGAGTTTACACTTTAATGGTACTAATCCTAAGTGTTCTCACATGATCCATTTCTGGTGTATAAATAGCAGGAACCTTTCTGCGTTGATACTTTCAAGTGTATGAGTGATTTGTAGAGTAGGAATGTGAGCAGGGATGGGGTCATGTTTAGCTCTAATGAAGGAGTCTTTTGATTCCCTCAGCTTTTACTTTGTAAACCCAGCAAATAGCCTGCTAGTAGATATTTGAACATTTATTGTGTTTTAGGATTTTCATATAACTGAATGATTAGAGTTGAGTACTTTGGCTCTTGGAGAGTTCCCACATTGGAAGATAGTTGTTGCTTTGTCCCGGTAGCAAACAGGTGGGATAACTAAGAACTCTGCTCTTTCTGCCTTCCACCCATTCTGCCAGATTAGTTTGGAAAATCTTGGCTGGGGTTGTAAATGTATCCTGGTAGTTCGCTGATGTGGAATACCAGTTCTTAGATTTTAGTTTAGTGTCTGGAATTTGTTTTTTAAAAATTCTAGTATTTGCACTTTTAGTTTATAGGTGAAGGACTTGAGACCCTCCACATCCATTTCAGCCTATGTAAAAAAATTTTGACTACAATTTTGTCTAAGGCTTGGTCTCTTCTCTCTTTAAAATCTGGCCATTTGTTCTGGGACAGCTCCCTAGCCCATAGAGATGTATGCTTTGAACCTGACCTTCCCCTGTATTGCCTTGTGTTCTCCCTCTTCTGTTGACTTTATTTATTTATATTTTTAAATTTAGAGATTTTACTTGACAGAGAAAGAGCATAAGCAGGGGTTTCGACAGGCAGAGGGAGAAGCGGACTCCCTTTTGACATGGGGTTTGATCCCAGCACCCTGGGATCAGGACCTGAGGCGAAGGCAGATGCTTAGCCAGCTGACTGAGCCACCCAGGCGCCCCCTCTGTTGACTTTTTTTCTTTTTGCATATTTTTAAAAAAAATTTATTCAAATTCAATTAGCCAAGGTATAGTGCATCATTGGTTTTTGATACAATGTTCAGTGATTCATCAGTTCAGTATAACATGCAGTGCTCACTACATCATGTGTTGACTTTTTAAATACTTTTTCTCTCCCTAGGCAGGCATAGTCCTAACTCAGTATATTTTTCAAATGACATTTTTTTTTTAAGGATTTTATTTATTTATTTGACAGAGACAGCGAGAGCAGGAACACAGCACGGGGAGTGGGAGAGGGAGAAGCAGGCTTCCCGCCAAACAGGAGCCCGATGCGGGGCTCGATCCCAGGACCCTGGGATCATGACCTGAGCTGAAGGCAGACGCTTAATGGCTGAGCCACCAGGCACCCCTCAAATGACCTTTATATCAAGATGGCACAGAATAGTTACCAATGAAATGTTGATTTGGCTGGTTTCTATGACTATTCAGATGTAAATGCTTTTATGTACTAAGTTTCTCTGTTACTGGTAAGATGTGAACAGTGTTTTCTGTTATGCTTTTACAGTGTGGAGTGATCAGCCCCAGATTTGATGTACAACTGAAAGATCTAGAAAAATGGCAGAATAACCTGCTCCCATCCCGCCAGTTTGGGTGAGTCAGTTTTCCTCATTAAAAAAAAATAGCAATGCTAAAGATTGCTGTGGTGCAGTTTGACTTGAGCTGAGTTTTTTGTTTGTTTGGCTTTTGTTGTTGTTATTATAGTAGTAATTGTCTCCATCCCCAACCATCTTGACTCAAGGATTAATTGTTAGGTGTTGCCACATTTCATGTGCTAGGCTTCAGGTTCTGAGAGACCTGTGAGAGTCCAGGCTAACTGAGAGACAGCAGATTTGTGTCCCCTTAAATGTCTGCTCTTTTGGCTCAGTGCATATAGTTGCTCCCGTTCTATGGCTAGAATCACTTCTGAACCTTAGGCTTCTGGAGAAACTCAATTTCTTCATTCTTGGTAAGAGATGGAGTACAAATCCTTGCTTTCCTACTTTAAAGCTCTGAGGCCTTGGGTAGCTCATGGCCTTGGTTTCTTCATCTGTAAAAATGGTAATTATTCTCTTAAATTATTTTATCATCTGGTTTAATTCTGGTAAAGAACTTCAGTATCTGACACAACACAGTAAGTGCTTATCTGTTTGTGGTAAAGAACTTAAGCCCCCGCCCCCTCCCCAATCATATATTTGGTGATGTGGTTGAATTTACTCCCACTTCATGGTTACTGTGTTACAGGTACAGTGCTATGAGTGAGTCATTTCTGATTGTAATTATACTAATGTTAATGTCTCAGAGTTGGCATACCACCTTATGTGTCTTACCTCGATCCCCATAGTAACCCATGAGGTAGCCAGGCCAAGTGGGATTTCCATTGTCCACCCGACTGTCTCTTTACAGTAGCTTGTCTGTGATCATGTAAGTGGCAGAAACAATTCAGTCAAGTTTATAGCAACACTTTATTGCTTTAAATTCTGTCTCCTTACCTGAGAACAGAAAGTGGCATTTTGAAATTAAAGTTCAGTCTTCATTTTCAATTAAGCTTAACAGCATTGTTTCTCAGTGTTAGCCGAGGGCAAGGCTGTGTGAGTGTGTTGTGTAGCTGAGGTCTTTGGATTTGGGTCTTTGGGTTCCAGGAGCTATGTCTGCACTGCCGGCCAAGTAGGCAATATTAGTTTCTGCGTCTTATTATGGGAAAGCGTCTTAAGCACTTATGAATGTTGGTCTTTTTCTGTACCAGAAAGCCACTCTGTGTTGAACTATTTTTAGGAAAAACTCACCAGCGTTTTCTTTTTTAACTCTCCATAGTTTCATTGTACTGACAACCTCAGCTGGCATCATGGACCATGAAGAAGCAAGACGAAAACACACAGGAGGGAAAATCCTGGGATTCTTTTTCTAGGGATGTAATACATACTTGCAAATAAAATGCCTCAATGGACTCTGGTGCTTCACTTGGTCGTTTTGAACTTTACAGCAGAGTTAGCAAGAGCGTCTGCAGCAGTGTACAGCCTTTGTGTTAATTGGGGAGTGCTGTTTCCCTGAAGTGAACAAGGAAGTCTTGACCATCATGCTCATGGCTCACCAGAGGAGGTTGTATCTAGCCCTGGATGGCTGAATCTGGGTTGGGGTCCAGGTGGTGATGCATTCTCTTCTGGAGTCTTATATTAACCCTGGAAGGAGTGGTGCCTTTCCTGTGTTTAGCTTGACTATACACATTTCATGCACAGTTGTTTACTGCCCTGAAGATACGACCAGGCTACAGTTAACTGTGTAAGTGCTCATAAGGAAGCAGGCAGGAAGCAGACAACTAGAGCCCACAGATCACTAAGATGCATCTCAAAGTAAATTTGGATGGCATGTTAATAACATTTTAGCAGTATGTGTTTGTAAGACGTCATTTAGAAAAATGAAACCTCGTTTAAAAACTGGTTTTACTGTAAACCTGTCATAAATGTATTCCTGGACTAGAGAAGAATTAGTTTGCCGGGCCACTTCACCTGGGGGAGTGCTTGTGAAGACGACCACCACCAGCGGGTAGGGCGGCTTCTGTGAAGTACACCAGGGCTATGCTGCCCCTTTGTAAGCAGTGCTGTCCAGTAATGGAACAAGAACCACTTTTAGTGGCTGTGTAAAACTGTTAAACAGTTTGCATTGGTTTTTTAATAACATTTGTGTTCAAAATGATACACTTTCAACATACTGATAATGGAATTTTACTCCTTGTAATAAGTCTCTGGAATTATGTATACTGTACATTTATTTACACTTAAGGCACGTTTTAATTGAGGCTAGCCACTTTACATAGCCACATGTGGCTGGTGTTCATGTTGGACAGCAGAGGCTAGACTTGATTCTTGGAAAGTCTAGGTCTGGCCAGGGAGCAAGGAAGCTTGGAGGAGAGCCCAGATAGGTCATTGTGCACCTGGCCAAGCTATATTTGCCAGGCAGGGGATACTTTAAACTGTTTAGGTTGTTTTGATAACTCATCTAGAAGACTACTTTCTGACTTTCTGGTAGGTCAGGCAGTTTTCAACACTCCGGTATCTCAGTCTGGGTAGGGATGTTGAATTATCACTGCCCTGGTTGTAAAGTGATCTCTGGCAAGTGACAACTTCTGTGGGTCTCCCTGTGTTAGGCAAAAAGAGAAAAATACTCCATGGAGATGCTAAGTGAGAGCACACTTGAAACAGCCCAGGGCTGGGTCATGGCAAGCATTCAGTAATAGTAACAAAGGAGGGATTACTGTAAGATGTGGGAACTAGCAACGAATGCCAAGACTGGCTCTAGAGATGTGTTAAGTAATGGCCCCGGTTAGTAGGCCTCACTTCGTAAAATGTTAGAAGAAAGCCGGTTGACAGGTGTATCTGGGTTTAGGGCCTCTAATGTTTGGAAGACCACACATAATTAACGTGGGCTTTAGGGGTTTAACAGACCAGAAATAAAGTTTGCTTTTCTGCTAAGTAGCTTTGATTTCCTCATCTGCATAATGGGAATAGGGGAAAACCTACTTCAAAGTTGTTAGGGGAAAGATAAGATTATGTAAAGTACAGTTAATTAGCACTCGATAGTCCTGTAGACAGTTGAATTTGTCAGACACAGGTGGAGTGAGTCCAGAAGAATCTTCAAAGCTGATTGTTGATCGTTTTCTGTTAATGTCAAGATTGTAAGCTCTTGGAAGACAGGTCATGTTTTGTTTACTATTGTATCTCACCCCTAACCTTAAGGCTTGTCACACTGGATGCTTCAGTAAGTACGTCTTGATTGAATTCTCATCTTCCTGGGCACTGATACCAGGTACTAAAATAGGACAAGAAAATGGCCCCATTTGTCCTCACCATTTAGTGGGGATCCAATGTCCTTTGAAGTGGTCAAGGGTAGAAAAAAGTAGGTGCTGAGGTAGGGAAAATTGGGTGGCCAGTTGATGGATTTAACAGCACATGTCCCTTGTATTTATGGGGAAGCAGATGGCTTTAGCCCATATTTCTGAGACCCAGTAAATAGACCCAGTAAACATAAGCTATGGGCTGGTTGGCCCAGGTTAGACTCCCAAGGTTTGAGGGTCTGGAGACAGTTTAGGTTCCTCCTGGCAGGAAAACTTGCCTCAGGTGTGCTGTGAACCCAGCATTCCCTCCCAGCCTGCCACTGCCACAGGCAGGCGGAGGTTAGGGGGATTGGGGTGCTGAGGAGTGACATGCTTCTTGGACCTACCAGATGCACTTTGAGGCAGTGTTAAAAGGGGCCTCAGCACCTATCCAGACCCTGGGTTCTTAACCTAAAATCTATCAACAGATGTCAGAGATGAACTTTCTGAAAAGAACATGCAAAATTGGTGACACCCATGCATTTTTCTGGAGAGATCCCATACAGCATGGAGCCTTTGATCAGAAACTGAAAGAAAGGGCGCCTGGGTGGCTCAGTTGGTTAAGCGACTGCCTTCGGCTCAGGTCATGATCCTGGAGTCCCAGGATCGAGTCCCCTGTCGGGCTCCCCGCTCGGTGGGGAGTCTGCTTCTCCCTCTGACCCTTTCCCCTCTCATGCTCTCTCCCACTCTCTCTCTCTCCAATAAATAAATAAAATCTTTAAAAAGAAACTGAAAGAAATTTAGATAGGTCAAAAGAACCACCACACAGATGTCCATGATCAGTGCATCCTATGTTCTCATGTAGAGGTTGGTTTACCTTAACCTCTGGGTAATGTGGGTTAACTCTGGTAATGTTGCTAGATAGAAGAGCACGGAGTTCTCTGGGCAAGGGAGAGGGTCTTTCTTGGTCTGGTCAACATCTGAGAGATGATTTTTTCACTGAAGGCTAGGGAGTTTCCACTCCTGACCCCCAAAAAAGCAAAGCTCTGGGAGATCCCAAATCTCATTCTCTCTTGGCTTTCCAGTCTAATCCACTATTCTTCCAAATACCCACCAATCGTAATTCTAAATTGAACCCCTATGTGCCCCACTTCTGAGCCTTTGCTTAAGGCTCCCCCTGCCATGCCTTTTTCCTGTTCCCTGGAGATGTTCCTAAAAGCCAGCTTAAAAAGTCACTTCTGCCATTAATCTTCCCTCCAAAAGAACATGTACTGTTAATCTTTTCTTCTAAAAATACGAAGGCCTTAGTAAGACTAATAGTTTTTAGTGCTTATTGAATGTTTACTATATGCCAGGTGTGGAACTAAGCTTACGTACACCATCTCATTTAATCTTGACAATTCTACATCATGGCTACTATTAACTGGCTCTAGTTTTTCAAGTGAAAAAAGTGAAGCACAAGAGTTGTGAAGCCATTGGTTCAAGATACTACAAAGTGGCAAAGTCAGGGTTTAAATGCACAGACTGTTTCCTGGCCCTTAAGTTCTGTCTTGCTTTCTGGTCTTTAATGTAACGAGTATAAGATGTTTACCATGTGTAGGCATTTGGGCTACAAGGGTGTACAAACGTCTAGTCCCTGCCCTCATTGGAGCTTATTAACCTATAATAAACTGAGCTCTACACAGGGGAACCTGTGCACGACCATCTATGTGTGACCAGCATGTAGTCTCTTTTTTTTTTTAATTTTATTATGTTAGTCACCATACATCATTAGTTTTTGATGTGGTGATCCACAATGCATATAGTCTCTTAAAAAGTCCTCTCTGACCCTCATAGCCATTGAAGCGTATGCCTTTTTTTTTTTTTTTTTTTTTTTGAGACCATGCTTTTAAAACTGGAATCCTATCTAGCACCTGTGCTATACTATGTTTGAGTCCACAGAATTCCTGGACCCAAGAATCAGGAATAGAGTGGGATATAGCACTTTACACGGTCATTATGGCACCCAGGTCCCCCCTTTTTATGTTTGAATGAACACAATGAAATTGCTGAAGACCACACAAGATAAGCCAAGGGAGGCAGTAAAAAAAATGAATGCTTACGAGAATGGACTTGGAATCAAATGCTGGCCTCAGTCGCTAGCTGTGTGACCTTGGCCAGTTGCCTTGCCTGTGTGTCTGTTCCCTCATCTTTAATATGGGGATAATAGTAATACTTCTGTGATGGTTGTGAAGATTACATACAATGCTTGTAAAGTGCTGGAGTGGTAAATTAGAGCTGTTTGCAAAATACTCAGGTTCTCCCCATGCTGGGCACATGTAGTTTGCATGTGACCAATTTTGGCTGATGAATTTGCTGTGAATGAACAGCAAGTGATGTCTTACTTACAAGCTGGAGCCTTTAGTGGCTAGTGGGAGACTTCTGTGCCTGTTTTCTTTCTGTACGAAGGAGTAGCTGCTCTATTACTCCAGGCCTCAGAGTGGCAATGCAGAGATCTAGCAGTGAGCGTAGGAAGAGCAAGAAGTCACCTGATGACTTGGATTTGTTACTAACGTGCTGATACAAGCAATCTCAGATTTAGTAAGGGTTTGCTGAGTTACAAAGAATACGATGGGACACAGAATAACAAACGGGATTCTTTGGCTGGATATGATGTAGCATTTGTTGTTCTGAATGTGGTTTTTTCCCATTAACCACCTCTATCCCCCTTCCAAGTGTCCACAAGGGTCTTAAATACCCCCAGCCCCCAGCCGTTTGACAGATAGTCCCTGAATGGGGCACTTACCTCAAACCAGGTTGAAGATGCCTTAGGATATTTTGAACTTGGAAGATGTGAAGTTTTTCTCTCTAAAATGGTGGAAATCGTAAGGTAAAAATATTGAGTGCTCTTGGTTGTCATAATTTCTGCCACGTGGAAAAAGTTACTTGGGATTGTCTGTGAGCAGCACAGATAAGCTAGATCAGGTCTTCATGTGTTGGAGTCTGGGCTCTTCCTGAGATGCTGTTCTACCTCTTTCCATGTTGTATTTTGTGAGCAAGAAGTAACATTCTCCTCTTTTACTTAAAAAGAAGTACTTGGTTGAGCTAAAAGTTACTGGTTTGAGCTAAATTCTAGCCATTCATTTGTAAACAAACTAATACAACTCTAGTTCCAACTCTCACTACTGTGCTCTGGGACTTTGTGGGGCTCAATCTTGTCATCTCTCAAATGGGGGCTGGGATAGTGGTCCTACCCACTTTAGCAGTCAGTGCAACAAAACAGAAACCCCTCAAGCTAGTTTAATTTATTAAAGGATGTAAGGTAACTCACGGCATCTCTGGAAGGGGCAGAGAATTGGTTGGAGGCTTTGCGGCTAGGCATGACATTTCTATCCCACCTCTGGCCCATTGTTTGGAGGATTGCTGTAGCTTTGTCTAGATACCACCGCTTCCTCTGTGATCCCATGTCCCTAACATGCTCCTGAGTTCTTTGCCCCTGCCATTTCCAGAAGCTTGAGGTTTCTCTGTCAAGGTTACTAGAATAACCTTGGTACTATGGACATTTTGGGTTGGGTAATTCTTTGTTGGGGCAGGAGTGGAGGGGGACCTGTTTTGTGCCTTGTAGGGTGTTTAGTAACATTCGTGGCCTCTCCACTCTAGATGCCACTTGAGACAACCAAAAATGTCTCCAGGCGTGGTCACATCCCCCTGCCAGACTCAGTCACCCCAGGTTGAGGAGCAGTGCTCTGTGGATCAGAAGTTCACACCCCAACTGCAGGCAGACAGTGCCAGGGCAAAACAAAAATAGGCCTATGTGCCATAGATCTATATATTTAAAAGTTATAGTTCAAGCTAACAAGCTGTTTAGTAAAATATGTTCTATTCTCCTACCTTGACAGCTTCATAACAACAAAACCCTAAACAAATCTTTTTATGTGATGAAGTTGGCAGAATATCAAAGAAAACAATTTAATTGTTGCATATATTTGAGTAAATTGATGGGCCAGCAATATTTGCAAGAGAAGTAAGATGTTCATGCGTTATAAACTATTATATATTTATTCCTTAAAATTTATTTCTCTTGCCTTCATTTTCATAAAGTCACTAAATATGTTGTTATCATAAAAGTTTTTGTGTAATTTATGTTGTGCTGGCAGTAATGACCTAAAGGACAAAAAAGAAAAGGTAGTTTTTAGGATTTACAATTTCAGAATATAAAAAATTTTGAATATATTTTTATAGAAAAATGTAAGTGAAAGTTAATGTAAAAATTTTAATGTTCAGAAAACTCGGTGAAGTTGTTTTCTAAAATATTCAAAAGTATTAAAATTACAGGGCAAAATACAAGTATAAGTGATAGATACCAAAGTTTTAAATCAAAATTGTTTAAAGTTGAAAATCTTAAATATATTTTGAAACAACTTTATTAATCTTTTTTTTTTTTTTAAAGATTTTATTTATTTATTTTGAGAGAGAGCGAGTACATGAGAGGGGGGAGGGTCAGAGGGAGAAGCAGACTCCCTGCTGAGCAGGGAGCCCGACGCGGGAATCGATCCAGGGACTCCAGGATCACGACCTGAGCCGAAGGCAGTCGCTCAACCAACTGAGCCACCCAGGCGCCCCCAACTTTATTAATCTTATGTAATATTTTTATTACATAACTTTTTGCATTTCTAGTATTCATTGTCAATCTAGTTGCTAATGTAAAGAATTGGTGTCACCTCATATGTCTTATGTCTCGGTCTCCTCCATATAAATTAGTGGTATAAATTGTTTAAATTGTAGAATGTTCCTCTGCTATAATAAGCTGAGAACATGAGGAGAAGCTGAAAAATGGATGCTCAGCTTTGCTGTTAATCTAGAATCCGTTGCATGCATGCCACTTGAAAAGAAGTTAATTTGTCATTTCTCTTAAGTGTTTTCAACACTTCTTTCTTATACTCTGAAACCGTGTCTGTCTACAACATTGGCAGAGGCTGCAACCCACAAACCTGTGACCTTCAGATACAATTGCCTTTTGTTGAGAGATTTTAGGGCAAGAGGTGAGGAGAACATTCCTTGGGGCCTGAACAGTGTTAGTTATGAAATGGGATGTTTAGGATTACAGATCATGCTGAGCCAGTGCTGAGCATATGATCCTGAGTGACAAGAGCACCCTGTGTTCCTTAATACATTTACTTTTTGATGTGTTCTGAGTTGCAGGGCCAATCTTGCTAGGTTCTAAGTGCACTACTGGCTGGAGGGAGACTGGGGAAATCGAGTCCCTGGCCTCCACCTTGGGGATCTTTAGACTCACAGTATAGGGATTTTCTCCAAGCACAGAGTGCTCAAAAAGTGCTGGGCAACCAAAAATGGTAGAATAGAAAAATCCAGGGCTCTGTCCCCCTCCCAGTATAACTGATGAACTGGCCAAATCTGTCAGAATCAGCTTTTGAAGAACTCCGGAATCTAGTGAAAAACTTAAAACAGGGAAAACTTGGTGAAGAGAGAGACTGCAGCTTTACGGTGAGAGAGTGCTGTGGCATTTTGAATGCCATGAGGGTGGGGACCCAAACGTCTGGTGCTGGTTGCTGGTGCTGGAGGAAGCGATATAGAACTTACTTTCAAGGAATGTGATGGTGGGTGTCCTCCTGTCTGGTGCCTCCCTCAAGGACAGGTGGAAAGACTTCCTGTATCTTCACTCAGGATGTTCCCAGGGGCGATGGCTTTTGCTGAAAACACTTAAAGGCACAGGTACTGGCTTCAGCAGCCGGGGACAATACTTGGGACAAGTAATGGACAAGAAACCTGGGCAAGAAGGGGTTGGGACAGAGATACGTGTGGGAATGGGGCTTTTCAAAGCTTCCGCATATGCCTGGGAATTGAGAAGAGCCACGTGCAAACAAAGAGTGAGACCCAAACTCAGCAAAGGCCTGAGAAGACTCTAAGCTTTGATCTCTTGCTGGCCTTCAGGCTCTGTGTGAGAAGAAAGTGAAGCTAAGGCAGAGTTCTAAGCAGCCAGGCCAAGTGTTCGAGGACTTAGCTCTGACACGGTTCCATCTTGCAAAGATGTAGGAGAGTAATTTTTCTTTCCTTAAACAAGTTTCTTTTGTTGGCTCCAGACATTTAAGGTAACTGTCAAGATACCAGCTATCCAATAAGCTAAAGGAAAACAGACTTCAGTGGCAAAGAGCACAGACCTCACACAAATAGTTGAGGAAAGTCTATAAGCAAGCAAGTACCAGTCACCCATAATAGGCAGCAGTAAACCCTGAGAGGAAGGAAAATCTGACTTTCAGAGTTGCCACGTATTCAAAATAGCCAGTATTCAACAACAACAAAAATCATAAGCTGTTCAAAGAAACAAGAAATTATGGCCTTACACAGAGAAAAAAGAGAAATACAGAAACTGTCCATGAGGCAGCCCAGGTTATTGGACTTACTAAACAAAGACCTTAAACTAATGGTTTTAAATATGCTCAAAGAGCTAAAGGAAACCAGGAGAACAATGTCTCAGCATATACAGAGTATCAGTAAAGAGAGAGGAATATAGAAAAGGCACCAAATAGAAATTTTGGAGCTGAAGAGTATAATAACTGAAATGAAAAATGTATTCACTAGAGGGGCTCAGCAGTAGATTTGTGCAGGCAAGAGAAGGAACCCCTGAACTTAAAGACAGGTCAATTGAGATTATTCAGCCTGCGGAGCAGAAGGAGAGAAGAATGAAGAAAGTGGTCAGAGCCTGAGACCCGTGGTACACCATCAAGCATGTAACATGCATAAATGGGAGTCCCAGAAGGAATAAAGACAAACCTCGATCAATAGAATAGAGTGAGAGTCTAGAAACACACAAATACCATACATCTATGGTCAAATTTTGATAAGGGTACCAAAACTATTTAATGGAGAAGGAATAGTCTTTTCAACATGTGCCAAGACAAGTGGGTATTCATGGGCAAAAGAAAGTTGGACCTTGGGGCGCCTGGGTGGCTCAGTCGTTAAGTGTCTGCCTTCGGCTCAGGTCATGATCCCAGGGTCCTGGGATCGAGCCCCACATTGGGCTCCCTGCTCCGTGGGAAGCCTGCTTCTCCCTCTCCCACTCCCCCGCTTGTGTTCCTTCTCTCGCTGTGTCTCTCTCAGTAAAATAAATAAATAAAATCTTAAAAAAAAAAAAAAAAGAAAAAGTTGAACCTTGAACTCACATCGTATACAAAAATTAATATTCAGAATGGATCAAAGACCTAAATGTAAGAGCTAAAACTTAATAAACTCTTGGAAGAAAATACGATATGTTTTCATGACCTTGAATTTGACAGTGGATTCTTAGATATGACACCAAAAGCGCAACAACAATAAAATAGATACACTTGACTATATCACAATTGAAAACCTTCATACATCAAAGGATACTATCGAGAAAGTGAAGAGACAGCTTACAGAATGGGGAAAGATAGTGCAAACCATGTATCTGATAAGTGCCTCGTATCCAGAATGTATAATGGGCTGTCATAATTCAACAACAAAAAGGCAAGGTAATTAAAAAATGGGCAGAGGATTTGAATAGACATTTCTCCAAAGGAGACATAGTACAAATGGCCAATAAGCACACGAAAAGATGCTCAACATCAATAATTGTGAGGGAAATGTCAGTCAAAGCCACAGCGAGATACCACTTCACAATAGAATGGCTATCATAAAAAAATGGAAAGAAAACAAGTGTTGGTGAGAATGTGGGGGAATTGGAACCCTCAGACGTTGCTGCTGGGAATGTGACATGGTGCAGCCATGGTGGAAAACAGTGTGGTTAAACATGGAATTACCGTATGACCCAACAATCTACTCTGAGGTACATAGTCTGAGGCACGTTCTTTGTATCTATACAAAGAGTTGAAGGTGTGTATTCAAACAAATACTTGTATACAAATGTTCATTTGTATACACTCTGTTCACAATAGAGCCAAAATGTGGGACTGACTTAAACGTCCGTCACATGATGAATGAATGATCCGAATGTGGTCTGTCCACACAGTGGAGTATCACTTCAGCCCCAAAAAGGGAAGAAGCACTGATGCATGCTCTAATGTGGATGAACCTCAAAAACATGCCAAGTGAAAGGAGCCAGACTCAAAAGGTCACCCATTGTATTATTCCATTTATATGAGCCATCCAGAATGGGTAAATCTATAGAGACAGAAAGCAGACTCGTGGTTATGGCAGGCTGGGAAGAGGGAGGAATGGGGATGCCTGCTTAATGGGTATGGGTTTCCCTTTGGGATACGAATATGTTTTGGACTATAGAAATGATGATTTTACAACATTGTGAATGTGCTAAATGCCACTGAATTGTCCACTTTAAAATGGTTAATTTTATGTTATGTGAATTTTACCTCAATAAAAAAAAAGTGCTGCACAGCCTGAAAATGTGGATGTCTCCCACCCTGCCGCAAAGAGGGGTAAGGTCTGGTGATGTTCTTGGAAGTGAAGTTTTTTTTACAGGTATATTTGGGGTCCCCTCTGAGTGGGATTTAAATGTGTCTTAATATGTCGGACAAATGGCAGGGAGGCGGGACCATGAAGAGGCCTAAGAAAGAACCAGACAGCCCTGTTAATCCAAGAAAAGGGGTATTCCTGAGTTTGGCCTTGTCGTTTGGTGCAGCCCTTGTTGGAGGCATTCCCAGATCTGTTCCTGGACAGAGGGGTTGGATGTAAACTTTGAAAGTCTATTTCTCTAAAGTTTATAAGTCCCATTAGGGATCCCTCTGACAGTGTAAGACACACAAGAGGAGAGAGAATCATCCTCTCCCGCTCTCCTAGATTGCTGTGGGACCTGATACCAGAAGGTCCTCAGGGCATCCAAGGCAGCCCCTCCTGGAGCAGATGCTTCCTGATGGAGCAGGGCTCCTTTGTGACCATAGGTGAGGCACCACTTGGGGACTCCCAGAAATACGAGAGCACTCTGCAGAAAGTGTAGACCCCTGGGAGCCAGTAGGGCAGCGGGCTGGTGAGATGATGAGTCACTATTAATGGTAATTCAAATTACATGGGCAGCAAATCCTCAGATAACAAGAAATGTTCGTTGTAAGTATTGTAAGGATTCTTTTAAACCGGGCAGACCCGCTCCCATCAGCAGGAGTCCCGAACTTGGGACAGCATCTGGCACATCAAAGGTCCTCAAAAAATACATTTTTTTAAATAAGTGAATACTACTATGTTGTGTAAGTTCTTTTTAACAGCCAGCATTTCTTTTTTTCTTCTCTGTGAAGGGGAAAAAGAGAAATGGTGTCAAGGAAAAGTGAACCCAAATCATCTTGAATTACCAGCTCTCTTTCTCTTGCTTCCTTTCTGCACTAAAGATAAAGACGTCTTTTGGGGCCATGAGGATGGGACTGTGTTCAGAATAAGTGGATACACATGGGGTGACCCTGAGGCATAGTGCCTGAAATGTTCTGTCTTGCCGTTAAAGTACCAACACGGGCTGGTTTGAATGGGGTTGCACGTCTAGCCTCTTAGCCGAGAGCGCAGCATGGCACGGGAAAGCTGCCGAGAGCCCCCCGGGAGCGCCCAGCTTCGGCTGAGGAGGTGCGGGTGTGGGCAGGTGGGGAGGTGCCCGGGGAGAGGAGGTCCACGCCCAGCTGTGCTTCCAGCATGATTGCTCCCAGAGCGGAGAGAAGGTGCCGTGTCCCCACTTCCTGAGGCATCCGAAGGACAGGCTTGTAGAAGGTAACAGCGGCTGTGGGAGTGGGAGTGCGAGTGTGGAGGAGGGCAGGGCTTGACAACTTGATAGTAGGCCTGTAGCCTTCTTCCCTTGGAGCTTCCCTTGTCTTGTCTGGGGAAAGGGATGGCAATGATGATAGTCGCACTCGTACTCTGCATACTGTGTTCCAGACACTGCTCGTGTAATAACTCACCGAGCGTTCCTATCGGCGTTACGAGGTAGGTACTGTGATTATACACATTTTCCAGATGTGGAAGTGGAGCAGGGTTGACCCTACTCTCTGTCCCTCACTCCCTGTGTTTCACCCCCACTGGGGCATGGACCACATATTTAAGTGCCTGATCAAGAGCCAGTCTGTCCTGTTGGCCCTCAAAGGATCTGAGAGGTTCACAGGAGAACACACAGGATACAGCTGGTCCTCTGCGCGTGATTCTGGGGGCCTCTCCGGTAGAGGCTGGGAAATGTGGGCAGCCCCCTCCCCAATCCGTTCTAGCAGTCTGCTTGTTAGAGCAAAATCCAAATGTCAGAGATGTCGATTTTCTTTGTTTCTTTCCCCTGAAATAGAATGTGGGTCTGGTGTGTGTGTGGGGGGGAAGAATCTAGTGATTCACATTTTCTGCTTATTTGGCTCCTGGCTGAATGGGAATTTGCATTACTTAGTGTCTGCCTTTTTCCCTGGGAATCAAAATACGTTTCCCGTTCAATTACTAAGCAAATTTCACAGCCAAATAATCCTCTTATTTTTACAAGTGGGATTTCCCTTGGTGGAGGGTGTCTGGATTTTCTCAGTAGTTGATCCTTCTCAAGTCTTCTGTTCCTGCCGTCCTAGTCTGTGCAGGAAGTTAAGCTTTCATTCATGGATTAAGAGCTTCTAAACGGCCGTTGGGAGACTTTGACCTTGCAAGCCAGGGGTGAATTCTTGAGTTCTGTTCACCAGCTTGGGGGTAAGGATTTGTGCCCCCTACCTGTTCTTCCATTTATCAGCTTTGGATGTGGTCACACAAGCAACATCTTTAGCAGAGCTGGGGCCTGGGGTCAGTGGACACAGAATAGGAAGAGAAGAGAGCAGTGTGTATGGTCCAGTATGCTCGGCCCAGACTAATCAGGAAGAACAAAAAACAAACTAAAAAACTCCTCCGCTGCCCTTGAGATGGAGTTTAAACCAGACTAGCTGAAGGGCCATGTCTGGGAAGCCCACAGATAGGCTCAATTTTCTTTCCATTCAGTCCCATTTGTCCCATCAGATTATAGGGTTTTGGGGGGCAACTCAGCCAGCTTTCTTCCTTCTCCTTCCTCTTAGGCCATCATGTATGCAGAATGATGATTTGATATACGCTCCTGGGGTCCTGACAATCACTCTTCTAGTCTCTGTTTCTGAGTTTGATTTTTTCTTTTTTTTTGGCTTCACATATAAGTGATACCATACAGAATCTATCTTTGGCTTATTCACTTACCATAATGCTCTCCAGGCTCCCACCTGTTGTTGCAAATGGCAGGATTTTCTTCTTTCTAATGGCTGAATAATATTCCATTATATATACGTATACAACACATTTCTTTTGTCCATTCATCCATTGATGGACACTTAGGTTGTTTCCATATTTTGGCCATCGTGAATAATGCTGCAGTGAACTTGGGAGTATAGGTATCTTTTCCAGATAATGATTTCCTTTCCTTTGGCTATATACCCAGAATCGGGATTGCTGGATCATATGGTGGTTCTACTTTTAATTTTTTGAGGAGCCTCCCTACCGTTTTCTGTAATGGCTGTACCAGTTTACATTCTCACCAACAAGGGAACAAGGGTTCCCTTTCCTCTACATCCTCACCAGCATTTGTTCTCTCTTCTCTTTTTGATAACAGCCATTCTGACCGGTGTGAGATGATATCTCAGTGTGGTTTTGATTTGCATTTCCCTGAGGATGAGTGATGCTGAGCACATTTTCATGTACCTGTTGGCCATCTGTATGTCTTCTTTGAAAAATGTCTATGTAGATCCTTTGCCCATTTTAAATCAGAATTTTTTTTTGCTATTGAGTTTATGAACTCCTTATATTAGATATTAACCCCTTATCAGATAGATAGTTGGCAAATATTTTCTCCCATTCTTTAGGTTGCCTTTTCATTTTGTTGATTGTTTCCTTTGCTGCACAGAAGCTGTTTAGTTTGATGTAGTCCCACTTCTTTTTGCTTTTGTTGCCTCTGCCTTTGGGGGTGTCCTATCCAAAAAAAATCACTGCCAAGACTAATGTCAAGGAGCTTTTTTCTATGTTTTCATGGAGGAGTTTTGCAGTTTTAGGTACATTTAAATCTTTAATCCATTTCACATTAATTTTCGTGAGTGGTTAAGAGTCCAATTTCATTCTTCTGCATATAGCTATCCAGTTTTCCCCAAACCTTTCCCCATTGTGTGTTCTTGGCACCATTGCCAAAAATAAGTTGACTGTATATGTGGACTCTCTATTCTGTTCCGTTGGTCTTGTGTTTGTTTTAATGCCAGTACCATACTATTTTTGATTACTATAGCTTTGTAATAGGAGTTTGAAATTGGGAAGTGTGATGCCTCCAGCTTTGTTCTTTCTCAAGATTGCTTTGGCTATTCAGGATCTTTTGTGGTTCCATACAAATTTTAGGATTCTTTCTTTTATTTCTGTGAAAAATGTCCTTGGAATTTTGATAGAGATTGCATCAAATCTGTAGATTGCTTTGGGTAGTATAGACATTTGAGAATATTAATTCTTCCAATCCATGAGCATGAGATACCTCTCCATTTATTTGTGTCTTCTTCAGTTTCTTTCATCAGTGTCTTATAATTTGCAATGTACTGGTTCTTTACCTCCTTGATTAAATACATATATTCCTAAGTATTTTATTGTTTTGATGCAATTATAAATGGGAAGGATTTTTTAAAAAGATTTATTTATTTATTTACTTTAGAGAGGGAGAGAGTGTGCGGAGTGGGGGGAGGGGCAGAGGGAGAGGGAGAGAAATCCTCAAGCAGATTCCCTGCTGAGTGTGGAGCTTGATGCAGGGCTCCATGCAGGACTTGATCTGAGGACCTTGAGATCATGACCTGAGCTGAAATCAAGAGCTTAACCGACTGAGCCACCCAGGTGCCCCTGGGATTGCTTTCTTAATTTCTCTTTTATATAGATAGTTTTTTTGATAGTGTATAGAATGCAATTGATTTTTGTATATTGACTTTGTATCCTGTAATTTTACTGGATTGATTTATTCTAACAGTTTTTTGGTGGGGTCTTTAGGGTTTTCTATATATAATATCATGTTATTGGGCGCCTGGGTGGCTCAGTTGGTTAAGCGACTGCCTTCGGCTCGGGTCATGATCCTGGAGTCCCGGGATCGAGTCCCACATCGGGCTCCCTGCTCGGCGGGGAGTCTGCTTCTCCCTCTGACCTTCCCCCCTCTCATGTGCTCTCTCTCTCTCTCACTCTCTCAAATAAATGAATAAATAAAATCTTTAAAAAAAAAAAAATATCATGTTATCTGCAGACAGAGACAACTTAATTTTCCTTCTGATTTGGATGCCTTTTATTTCTTCTTGTCTAATTGCTCTTGTCTAATTCCAGTACTGTATTGAATAGAAGTGGTGACAGTGGGCATCCTTGCCTTATTCCTAATCTTAGAGGAAAAATTTTAGCTTTTCACCGTTGAGTATGATGTTAGCTATAGACTTGTCCTGTATGGCCATTATGTTGACTTATATTTCTTCTATACCCAATCTGTTGAGAGCTTTTTTAAAAAAAAATTTTTTTTGTTGTTATGTTAATCCCCATACATTACATCATTAGTTTTAGATGTAGTGTTCCATGATTCATTGTTTGTGCATAACACCCAGTGCTCCATGCAGAACATGCCCTCCTCAATACCCATCACCAGGCTAACCCATCCTCCCACCCCCCTCCCCTCTAGAACCCTCAGTTTGTTTTTCAGAGTCCATCGTCTCTCATGGTTCGTCTCCCCCTCCGATTTCCCCTCCTTCATTCTTCCCCTCCTGCTTTCTTCTTCTTTTTTTTTTTCTTAACATATATTGCATTATTTGTTTCAGAGGTACAGATCTGAGATTCGACAGTCTTGCACAATTCACAGCACTTACCAGAGCACATACCCTCCCCAGTGTCTATCACCCAGCCACCCCATCCCTCCCACCCCACCCCCCACTCCAGCAACCCTCAGTTTGTTTCCTGAGAATAAGAATTCCTCATATCAGTGAGGTCATATGATACATGTCTTTCTCTGTTTGACTTATTTCACTCAGCATAATACCCTCCAGTTCCATCCACGTCGTATCAAATGGCAAGATCTCATTCCTTTTGCTGGCTGCATAATATTCCATTGTATATATATATACCACATCTTCTTTATCCATTCATCTGTTGATGGACATCTTGGCTCTTTCCACAGTTTGGCTATTGTGGACATTGCTGCTATAAACATCGGGGTGCACGTACCCTTTCGGGTCCCTACTTTTGTATCTTTGGGGTAAATACCCAGTAGTGCAATTGCTGGATCATATGGTAGCTCTATTTTCAACTTTTTGAAGAACCTCCATACTGTTTTCCAGAGTGGCTGCACCAGCTTGCATTCCCACCAACAGTGTAGGAGGGTTCCCCTTTCTCCGCATCCCCGCCAACATCTGTTGTTTCCTGACTTGTTAATTTTAGCCCTTCTGACTGGTGTGAGGTGGTATCTGTTGAGAGCTTTTATCATGAAAGAATGCTGAATGTTGTTGAATGATTTTAATGCATCTATTGAGATGATCATATGATTTTTATCCTTCATTCTTTAATGTGGTGTATCTCATTGATTGACCTGTGTATGTTGAACCATCCTTACAGGCTAGGGATACATCCTACTTGATCATGCTGTATGATCCTTATAATGTTCTGTTGAATTTGGTTTGCTTGTATTTCATTGAGGATTTTTGAATCTATGCTCATCAGGGATGCTGGAGTATAACTTTCTTTTCTTGTAGTGTCTTTGTCTGGTTATGGTATCAAGATAATGCTGGCCTTAAATATAAGTTTGGATGTGTTTCCTTCTCTTCAATTTTTTTGGAAGAGTTTGAGGAGAATTGGTGTTTTAATTCTTTAAGTTCTTGGTAGAATTTGCTATTGAAGCCATCTGGTCCTGGGTTTTTCTTTGTTGAGAGTTTTTTGTTGTTTTAAAGATTTTATTTATTTATTTGAGAGAGAGAGAATGCGAGTGGTGGGGGGGGCAGAGAGAGATGGAGAAGCAGACTCCCCACTGAGCGGGGAGCCTGATGTGGGGCTCTATCCCAGAACCTGGGATCATGACCTGAGCTGAAGGCAGATGCTTAACCAATTGAGCCACCCAGGCGCCCCTCTTGAGTGATTTTCGATTACTGATCAGTCTCCTTACTACTTAGAGATCTGCAGATTTTCTGTTTCTTCATGGTTCAGTTGTGATAGGTTGTATGTTTCTAGGAATTTATCTGTTTCTTCTAGTTAACCCCGTTTGTTAGCATATGAATGTTCACAGTGGTCTCTTTGATCCTTTCTATTTCTGCATTGTAATATCTTCTCTTTCATTTATGATTTTATTTATTTGAGTCCTCTCTCGCTTTTTCTTACTCTTCTTTTTCTAGTTCTAGGAGTTGTAAAGTTATTTGAGGTTGTTCTTTTCTTCTTAATGTAGCCATTTAATTGGAACTGCTTTTGTTGAATCCTGTAAGTTTTAGTATGTTGCATTTCCATTTTTGTTTGTTTCAAGAAGGTTTTTGTTTGTTTTTTTTAAGTTTACTTATTTATTTAAGTAATCTCTACACCCAGTGTGGGCTCAAACTCATGACCGGGAGATCAAGAGTCACGTGCTGTACTGACTGAGCCAGCCAGGCATCCCTGTTTCAAGATATTTCTTGATTTTCCTTTTAGTTTCTTCGACCCATTGGTTGTTTAGGAGTATTGTTTAATTTCCATATATTTGTTAATTTTCCAACTTTCCCACTTTTACTGATTTCTAGTTTCATACTATTATGGTTGGAAGAGATACTTGATTTGACTTCAGTCTTCTTAAATTTTGTGAAGACTTGATCTGTGACCTAATATTTGACCTATCCAGGAGAATGTTTCATCTGCACTTGGAAAGAGTGTGTGTTCTATTGCTATTGGATGGAGTATTCTGTAGGTGTCTGTTAGGTCCATCTGGTCTAAAGTGTAGTTCAAGTCCAGTATTTCATTTTGATTTTCTATCTGGATGATCTATTCATGGTTGAAACGGAGGATTGACACCCCCTACTACTGTTGCATTGCTGTCTATTTCTGCCTTCAGATATGTTACTATTTGCTTAATATATTTAGGTGCTGTGATGTTGAATGCATATATATATACAGTCATTATATCTTCTTTTTTTTTTTTTTAAGATTTTATTTATTTATTTGACAGAGAGACACAGCGAGAGAGGGAACACAAGCAGGGGGAGTGGGAGAGGGAGAAGCAGGCCTCCTGCTGAGCAGGGAGCCCAATGTGGGACTCGATCCCAGGACCCTGGGATCATGATCCGAGTCAAAGGCAGATGCTTAAAGACTGAGCCACCCAGGCGCCCCTCATTATATCTTCTTGATGAATGACCCCTTTATCATTATACAATGGCCTTCTTTTTACTTAGAAGTCTATTTTGTCTGATGTAAGTATAACTACTCTGCTCTTCTAGTTTCCATTTGCATGGAATATCTTTTTCCATCTCTTCACTTGTGGCTTATATGTGTCCTTAAGGCTTAAGTGAGTGAGTAGGCAGCATCTATTGGGTCTTTTTTTTTTTTTTTAAATCCATTATGTCACTCTGTTCCTTTTGATTGGGTAATCTAATCCATGTACATTTGAAGTAATTATTGATAGGTAAGGACTTATTATTGCCATCTTGTTTTCTTTTTCTTTCTTTCTTTTTTTTTTTGTAGTTCTATTGTACCTTTCTTCCTCTCCTGCTGCCTTCCTTTGTGAATGGATGATTTTAGTATAGTGGTATGCTTTGATTCCTTTCTTTTTCTTTTTTGTATCTACTATAGTTTTTTTCTTTGTGATTACCATAAGGTTTATATGATATACTTGTAACCATCTTTATACTTATAACTGTCTCTTTTAAGCTAATAACAACTTAAACTTTGATTGCATACAAAAACTGCCCTTTTTATTTTTTGCTTTCACAATTTACCTCTTTCTCTTTGTGTATCTGTTAACAAATTATTGTAACCATTGTTATTTTTAACTGGGTACCAAGGCATCTAGGCCACCCAGAAAGTCAGGCCACCCAGAAAGTCAGTCTTGGTGCTTCATGGGGAAATTGGTGCACATGAAGCAGAGCCTGGCTGTTTTCATAGGCAAATCACCCTGGGATCTATCTTACTTGTTAGATAACCAGCATTCTGTAACAGAAGGTTGCCCATTATCAACCACCTCAAGTGCCTCTGTTGCTCATGTTGAGCTTGCAGAACTGACTGAGTTATTGTTGGGTTCCTGGAATTGGGACTGTTTGGCAGTCCCCAGACTGACAGAAACTGCCTCAGTACTTGGCTATCCCCTTGCCAAGCTGGGAACCCCCTAGCTTTGATGGGGGCGGGTTAAGGTCCGAGTTAGCTTAAGGCAGCTCTGCTGTGGTAGAACATTTCCAGTGTCTGTGTATTTCAACTTTCATCAGAACAAGGGTGAAAGATCGGGGTCTGTGCCCTTCAAGAGAAATATAATGTCAGCCATACGTGTAGTTTAAACATTTTCTGATCACTGTATTTAGAAAAGTAACAAGACCAAGAGAGATGAAAACGTAGGTCTCCACAAAATCTTGCGCATGACTGTTCATAGGAGCATTACTCAAAATGGCCAAAATATGGAAAAAACTCACATGTTTACCAAATGATGAACAGATTAACAAAATGTGATCTATCCAGACAAGGGAATATTGTTTGGCAATAAAAAGAAATGAAGTACTGACATCTGCTATACCATGGATGAACTGTGAAAACATGCTGAGTGAAAGGAGCCAGACACAAAAGACCCTGTATTGTATGATTTCACTTCTATGAAATGTCCAGAACAGGCAAATCCACAGAGACAGGAAATAGAATAGTTGTGGCCAAGGGCTGAGGGAAAAAGGAAATGGGGAGTGACTGCTAATGAGTACCTGGTTTCTTTTTGAAGTGATGAAAATGTTCTAAAATTGATTGTGGTAATGGTTGTACAGCTTTGTGAATGTACTAAAAATGAGTGAGTCACACACTTTTTTAAAAGTTTTTTAAAAAATATATTTATTTATTTATTTGAGAGACAGAGCAAGAGCGGGAGTTGGGGGAAGAGCAGAGGGAGAGGGAGAAGCAGACTCCCCGCTGAGCAGGGAGCCCGATGATCCCCGGGATCATGGCCTGAATCTAAGTCAGATGCTTAATTGACTGAGCCACCCTGGTGCCCCTCAGTTATTTAAGTAAGCTCTACACCCAATGTGGGGATCGAACTCATGACTCCAAGATCAAGAGTCAGATGCTCCTCTAAGCCAGCCAGGTGCCGCAAGTTACACACTTTAAATGGGTGAATTGTATGGTATGTGAATTATAGATCAACAAAAACAGTTTAAAAAGAGAAAAAAGAGGGGTACCTGGCTGACTCAGGTGGAGGAGTGTGGCTCTTGATCTCAGGGCCAGGAGTTTGAGCCCCACGTGGGGTTTTGAGATTACTTAAATAAAAAAAGAAACTTAAAAAAAATAAAAAATAAAAGGAAAAAAAGAAACAGGTAAAGTTAATTTTACTAATATATTTAACTCAGAATGTCCACAATAGTATTTAAAGACGTAATCAATGTAAACCATGATCAATGAGAGATTTTACACTCTTTTTTTTTGTAACTAATCTTTGAAATCTGGTGTGTGTTTTATAGTTATGGCCCACCACTTTGGACTGGCCACATAACAAGGGCTCAGTAGCCACATTCAGTCAGTGGCTTCCATATTGGAAGGTGCAAATCTTGGTAGTTCTTAGCTTCCTACCAGCAAAAGTCTCTCTGTCTTCCTGCCCCTCTTCCTTTACAAATCCAAACACGCCTGGGTTCAAATCAATTTTTGCCATTTACTAGGAGTACAACTTTGAGCCTGTTACTTAACCTTTCTAAATGAGTTTTCCTTTCTATGAAATGGGCACAGTTAAAGAGGGATTGCGGTCGGGGTTAATTGAGATAATCAGTATAAAGTTATAGAATGATGCTTGGCTTACAGGATTCAATCAATGTTAGTTGTTATTTTTTTCCTGACCTCGCAAGGCAGGACAGCCTGTGTACTCAGGTGAGAAAGACTTGGGACCGGAGAACTTGGGCTCAAACCGTGGTCCTGTCACATACAAGCTGGCTTGTGCAGGAGCCTGTTACGTCTGCAGACTGGCCACACCCACAGCCCCCTCGGAGAGTTCTTTACTTGCAGTTACCCCACTTTGCACCTTAGGACCCAGGATGCAGCTGATTGGACAGGAGTGGACACCCACCTAAGGGTAGACAACATCTAGGTTGGTTGGAGGACTGTGAGGCAGCCCCATGTGAGAAATCCAACCCACAGGGAGACTGGGGACCAGCTGAACAGTTCTGATCCTTTCTTTTGATGAATTTTTTTTTTGTTGCTGTTGTTGTTCTATTCTTTTAAATTTACATTTTGTTAGTTAACATTTTGTTAGTGCAATATTGGTTTCTCGAGTAGACTTCAGTGATTCATCACTTCCTTACAACACCCAGTGCTCATCACAATAAGCGCCCTCTTTAATGCCCACCACCTGTCTAGCCCATCCCCCACTCACTTCCCTCCATCAACCCTCAGTTTGTTTTATTGTTAAGAGTCACTTATGGTTTGTTTCCCCCCTCTCCTTTTTCTCTTTTTCCCCTTCCCGTATGTTCATCTGTTTTCTTTCTTAAATTCCACATATGAGTGAAATCATATGGTATTTGTCTTTCTCTGACTGACTTATTTCACTTAGCATAATACACTCTAGTTCCATCCATGTCATTGCAAACAGCAAGATTTCATTCTTTTTGATGGCTGAGTAATATTCCATTGTATATATACACCACACCTTTTTAAAAAAAATTGTTTTAGAGAGAGAGAGTAGGGGAAGAGGCAGAGGGAGAGAGAGAATCCTCAAGCAGACTCCCCACTGAGTACAGAGCCTGATGCGGGGCTCGTTCTCAGGACCCTGAGATCATGACCTGAGCCAAAATCAAGAGTTGGACTCCAACAGAGCCACCCAGGTGCCCCTCTACCTCATCTTCTTTATTCATTCATCAGTCGATGGCTATTTGGGCTCTCTCCATAGTTTGGCTCTTGTTGATAATGCTGATGTAAACATCGGGGTACATGTATCCCTTCGAATCCGAATTTTTGTATCCTTTGGGTAAATACCTAGTAGGGCAATTGCTGGATTGTAGGGTAATTCTATTTTTTAACTTTTTGAGGAATCTCCATACTGTTGTCCAGAGTGGCCACACCAGTTTGCATTCCCACCAACAGTTCTTTTGCTGAATTTGAGTATGAGACGTAGAGGAAAGTTTAGTATCGATATTGGGGGCAGAAGCAGCAAGACATGGAGAAGGAAAGTTCTGAGAAGCCTTAAGTCAACATAAGCTATGGGTGAGGAGGAGCCATGAATTAGCAGGAACTCTGAATCAGCAGAAATTGAGACAGAGAGCAGAGTGGGGACAGCAGAGGAATAGGCCAAGACCCAGAGGTGCTGAGTCACCAGGATAGTGGAGCCCCAGCATAGGGGCCTGGGATGCCCCGATGAGGGGTATCCAAGAGTGTTGCCGCTGAGTTACAGAGCTGCGTGCATCCAGTGACTAGAGCTACTGCTGCTGTTCCAGCCTCTAGGAGGTTGGGTGGCTAAGACTTTGGTCTTCCCAGTCTCCTAATGAAACCTGAGAATGTTTCTCTTCCTTGCAACCTACAAGAACCTGACTGACGACACCAGCCACCTCAAAACTCCTCTGAGACTGTTGGGAAATAGGGACAGCTGTGGCCTTTGGGTTCAGCATCCTTCCTTGGGGGCAGTGACTTTTATCTGACACTTTGCAGTTCTGGGCCTGCCAGTCATGGGACTCCACCTTCCAGCTGGCCACATAATCCAGGCTGGCCTGGACAGTCTCCACTGCAGGGATGTGTTTCTCATGTAGAGACACCTCCAGGGAATCTTGAGAGAGCCCCTGGGTGCCGCTGGCTGGGATCTTCCTGTTTTCCAAGGCCTGTTTATTTAGCTCTTACGTTCTGGGACTTTCCAAATGGCCTCTACAAATCCCCTTTCCTTTTTAAAGTAATAATGCTAACTGGACACACACCTTGGAGGGTTGTTTTCAAGTGAAACAAATGACTCCCGGACAGATTCGCCTTCCTGCCCCTGGTCACTCCCTCTGCAGCCCTTTCCTGTTCCACCTGACCTGTCTGCACTCCCTACCGAACATACCTCAAATAGCCCAGTGTTTTTTCCCTTTGAAGGAGGATTCTTTTTTTTTTTTTTTTAAGATTTTATTTATTTATTTGACAGAGAGAGAGACAGCAAGAGAGGGAACACAAGTAGGGGGAGTGGGAGAGGGAGAAGCAGGCTTCCCGCTGAGCAGGGAGCCCGTTACATAACGGGGCTCTATCCCAGGACCCTGGGATCATGACCTGAGCCGAAGGCAGACGCTTAACGACTGAGCCACCCAGGCGCCCCCAAAGGAGGATTCTAAGCCTAAACCAGCCCCCAGTTTAGCATAGGCTTTGCCAAGTCCTTGCCCAGCGCCTTTTCAGGCTTCCATTTCTCTTCATAACATAAGCATATGTGAGGACTCTTTAGGATCTAAATCAGACGGGGCTCCTCTCTGCAGTACCACAGTACTCCCTATAGGTGGCAGCACGTCACCGCAAATGTCCCGGAATGTTGGCTCAGGTGCTCAAGAGCAACCAGGAGAGGGCGTGGGAGATGCTGGGGTAGAGCACTTGCTAGCCACGGAGGGGAGGAGGTAGGAGGTAGGAGGAAGGAAAGTGGACTCTCACTGCCTTGAGACAAAAGAGAGTCCTTCTCCATCCGTTCTGCCAGTCCTATCCCTGGAGGACAGGGATTCTTTGAAGCTCGGTCTGGAGGGCAGGAGTAGTTGGTATACCCAGTCCATCCACCCATCTGTCCATCCATCCATCCAACAAATATTCTTGAGCACCTGTGCCAGGCTCTGGAGATGGTGCAATGAATAAGACAGACACCTGTAGTCCCTCTCCTCACTAAGCTGGCACTCCACTGCAAATATCCCCCCCACCCCCAGCCCCCAACAGCCCTCATGTAGCACACCTGTGCCTTCTGGGCTTGTTTCCTCATCTGTAAAATGGGATAGTAAACCATGTACCTCTCAGGTCCGTGGTGAGGCTTAGGTGCTAGCTCCCAGTCTGTGTTTCTACCCTGGCCCTCAGTCCCACCTCTCCCTTCACAGGAACTGAAAACTGCTGAACGCTGCAGTCATCCGGGCGAGGGCTCAGTGTCCTCTCTGTATCCAAGGGAAGCACCGGCCGGTCCACCCTTCTGCAAAGTCTAGTTAAGCCTTGAAATTGAAGGAAACCCCAGGCCTGTGAGAAACCCCAGAAACATCAGAGGTTTGAATTTGATGGTTTGTATCTATTTTAGGTTTTGGTGAAGAAACATTTCTAAGGAAAGAAGTTGGAGACATTATTCTACTGATATATATCATCCATGGTGATATACATATACATGTATACACACCCATATATATGCACACTGATATATATTATATATACACATATGCTGATATTTATCATACATGCTGATACATATATACATGTATACATATTCGTGTATATATACACACACTGATGTATACACACACAATGTTGTATATCACATATGCTGAGATACATGTATATGTGTACATACACATGTACACATATACTCCGACATATATATACACACATACACACTGATATGCTGATATTCATATACAGATATACATATGTGTATACACAAATACACATTGGTATATATAATACACACTATATACACATATGTACTGATATCTATGTACATACATCTATGCTGATATATACATATATATACACATATACACATTGGTATATATCATGCATACTGATATGTATCAGATACATATCACATGCTGATATGTGTCATATATATAATATACATGTATATGCATATGCATACATACGTACTGATATATATCATACATACTGACAGACATGCACACACATATTCACACTGATGTATATCATATATATACACACATACATATGAGAATAATTGATAGGACCTTTTACTAAATGTCAAGGTTGCTTTTATCCTTCTAGATGATTGTAAAGACTTTGGGCCTATCTGTCGTGCCCCTATTACTAGCATTTCTAATATTATTATCCTATTTCTACTGTTTACTAAGTGTCAAGGTTGCTTTTATCCTTCTAGATGATTGTAAAGACTTTGGGCCTATCTGTTGTGCATTTCTAGCATTTCTAATATTATTACCCTATTTCTATTGTTACCATATCCTGCCCCTTTACTTTTTAATGTAAACCAGATATCATCTGGGGAACTTTTTGTGCCTTGTGATCTCAAAAAGTTTTCCCTGAAGGTCCCTTCTCCTGCCCCCACCTCTATCCCATTTCTGAGAAGGTCTCCGGGGCCTCTGTAGGATTTCTGCTAACTCCTGACTTTTTGTGCCCCTGGGGCTCTGTTTCCTGGTGGGCTGCCTCTGACGTGCAGCAAATCACATTTTTTTTTTTATTATTATGTTATGTTAATCACCATACATTACAGCAAATCACATTCTTAAAAAAAAATTTTTTTTTTAAAGATTTTTTTATTTATTTGCCAGAGAGAGAGAGAGGGAGAGTACAAGCAGGGGGAGTGGCAGGCAGAGGGAGAAGCAGGCTCCCCGCTAAGCAAGGAGCCCGATGCGGGACTCGATCCCAGGACCCTGAGATCATGACCTGAGCAGAAGGCAGACGCTTAACCATCTGAGCCACCCAGGTGCTCCACCCCGCCAATTTTTTTTTTAACAGCAACAACAACCACAAAAACTTTATTCACACAATTCACACTAGGCTTCTGTGAGTCTAATGGACTCTAAGGAGGCTTGTGGGGAGTGTCCTGGGAGGGATCACATGTCAGATCACCTGATGCCCTCATACTCCCCGTTGCTCATAGCTTTGCCCACCATCTCTCACCTCCCATTTGCTGATTTGCCCCAGCCACACCATGTCCTTCTCCATCCGTTCTGCCAGTCCTATCCCTGGAGGACAGGGATTCTTTGAAGCTCGGGTGTCAGCTGGCAGCGAGCCCCCTGGAAACTCACGTGGGGTGATTAAATGCACATGCTCTGTAGTCAGATGTTTGACCTGAGAAAGAGGGAAAGTGCGGGAGAAAGAACATCAAGAGTTGGCTTTGATCACTTTGAGTTTATGATACCAAGTCAAACCTCCACAGGCCTAGGTCTGGCATTTAGGGGAGAGGACAGGGCATGTGGCGGGTCCAGATTCAGGAGTCTGTTATCATGATTAGCAGGTATCTGCAGCCTTGAGAAAAGATTCGTCTCTTAGAAAGCTAGTGCCCTCTGACCTCCAGGCCCTCCTAGCATATGGCTTATCTGTAAGCCCCCTCCTCTCATTGCTTGGCCAGCCCCAAGCCTCCTGTGGAAGGCTTTCTGCATCTACCTGGGCTGCATTAGGTGTCTTTGTTGACTCACAAGAGGTCCAAGACCTCAGACAAATGTGCTTTCTTTTCTTAGCCACCTCTGAGGCAGGGCTGCTTGAAGACCAAGCATCTCAATGATCACTTTGCTTCTCTTCTTCTCAGTTAATTGACTTAGATCTTATGCTAAGGGATGCTGCCTGTGGGTCCTGGAGCCTGCTAGGAACAAGGCGGAGTGGGGCAGGTAAAGACTCTTTCTCTTTGCCTGGCAGGTAAAATCAGGAAATCTAGGAATTATGTGGTCTGACTTGGGGCCTGTTGGAGTATCAAGACCCAGCTGTGAATGCAGAGTAGTGGTTTGAAAGGGCAGGCACAGAGAGGTGAAGTAACTTGCCTGAGGCCACAGAGCTTACTGGGTCAGAGCTGAGATTTGAACCCCGGGCGTGGCTGACTTGGCACTGGGTTCTTTTCAGTATAGGATTCATCCAGTCTCACATAACTATTCTAGAAGAAGGGAAGTGGTGAGGTAGGTGTGTGCTACGGGAGAGGAGCTTATTGGCTAGGACTGCAAGCTGGTGCTGGATCCCACGGGACCTTGGGGTGAGGAACTGGCAGGGGACACCCTAAACTTGAGATGCAGACCCAAGATCCCAGGAGAGAGGAGCTGACAATGAGAAGGCCCTGGTCAGGGGCACTCATCTGTGGGCCTGTATAAAGGGGTGCAGGGGGTAAGTGGGAGAAGGGAAGTGGCACTCAGTCGGGACCACAGGAAGTTCCAGATTTTGGTTTGGAGTTGGAAAGTACCAGCAGTTCCTATTTCAACTGAAAACCAGAAGGAGATAAAGTTTTTTCTTTATAAAAGGAAGATGAATGCAAAATTTGCACAGGAGGCAGTGATATACACAGTGGGGCCAGAAGTCACCAAATAAATGTGGTAATCTCCAGGAGAACATCTTAAAATTCATTTGAGGTAGATCAGAGCCCAAAGCTCTTTAAAATGGGGACCTCCCAGAGGAGCCACCAGGGTACAGGAGGAAGACTTAGATGCTAGGCAAAACATAAAAAAAAAAAAAAAAGAAAAGAAGGGGCACCTGGGTAGCTCAGTCGGTTAACTGTCCAACTCTTGGTTTTGGCTCAGGTCATGACCTCATGGGCTGTGAGCTCAAGCCCCACTTCAGACTCTGCACTCAGTGGGGAGTCTGCTTGAAGAGTCTCTCCCTCTGCCCCTCCCCCTACCTACAGTCTCTCTCTCTCTCTCTCTCTCAAATAAATAAATAAATAAATCTTAAAAAAAAAAGAAAACCCAAACTCCAATATGAAAACAAGAAAGCCCATCACAACCATCATTATCAACAGCAGCAGCGGCCACTGCTGGAGTGATATTCTGAGCATCCAGTGACTTCCCATCTCCTTCAGGCTCAACGCCATATCTTCTCACTGGCCTAAAAGGCCCCATGCCCTCTAGCTCTGCATTGCTTCTCTGACCCTCTCACTACTTATTACTCTCCTCTCCATCCTTCTTCCTGGCTGCACTGGCCCTTGGGGTGGCTCCAACACACCAGGCTCCCTCCTGCCTCAAGACATTTGCCTGTGCTCTCTCTCCTCTGCTTGGAATGCTCTTCCCAGACATCCTTATGATATCCTCCCTCACTTCCTGCAGGCTTTCTCAGAGGTCCCCTTCTCAACAAGACTGTCCCTGATGACATGTCTAAATTTGCAGTGCTCCTTCTCCTTCTTCCACTCCTGGATATCCTTATCCACTTCTGCATCTAAAAGTTTCCCCACAGAGGATGCCTGGGTGGCTCAGTCGGTTAAGCGTCTGCCTTTGGCTCAGGTCATGATCCCAGGGTGCTGGGATTGAGTCCTGCGTTGCGCTCCCTGCTCAGTGCCTGCCGCTCCCCCCGCTTGTGCTCTCTTTCTCTCTGTCTGGCAAATAAATAAATAAAATATTTAAAAAAAATAAAATAAAAGTTTCCCCACAGGACTTCTTGCCATATTCATACCATATATTTCTGTTTCTTGTGTGTCTTTCTCCACAGGAATGAAAGCTCTGTGAGGGCATGGGATTCTGGAACAGTGCCTGGCACAGAGTAGGCGCTCAGTATTTCTTCTTGAATGAGGGAGTCATGGATGAGGGTTCATGCTTCAGAGCTGTGGGCTGAAGCAACGCATCCAATATGGCTGATGTTTGGGAGTTCTGTTCTGAGAGGGTCTGGCTTTGAGGGTCCCCAGGACCCAGGGTGTGACACTCCACTCCTTGGGCAATATCTGGGACCAATACCTGATTGGCAGGGGGTGGGGGATTTGGGGACTCAGTCTCAACCTAATAATCCCATCCCTGTGGAAATCACTGCTAACTCACTGCTAACGAGGTGAGCAGAACTGCTTCTTTAATCACTAATGAGAATATTCTAGTCCCTGTAAACAAACAGCTCACAGTTTATTCATTGGGAAGAAAGAAAGATGTGCAGAAAGAAGGGGGCACTGTCATGGAGGGAGGAATGTCAAGATGTTGAAGTTGAGTTCCTCAGAGTAATTGATTTACGATGCTCCCGGTCAAGGAAATTACATCCAATCAGGAGCTGTCTACACAATTTCCCACTAATTGTCACCAGGTGCCGTGGTAGGGTAATGAGTTTTGGGGCACAGGGGACTTGGATGTGGTGAGCCAAGAGGATCATTTTGGTATTTGATCTGAGGTAGGCTGAACTTCAGGATCCTTCTTTTTGTTAGAGAAGGCTTCTTCTTTGGCCAGAGTTGTATTGATCCAGAGGGTGCTGGACCAGGGAAAATGTGGAAAGATGCAGACCTAGGATTGGGCCACCAAGCCTGGACCTCAGGGGGCTAGAAGCTGCCTAGTTGAGGGACATATTCTTGGACTCCTTACTCCTCACATAGAATCTGTCACCAAATCCATCAATTTTGCCTCCAGAGCATCTCTAGGCTCTGTCCAGTTCTCTCCACCTCCACTGCCACCATCTCCTCTCGCCTGGTAACCACAGTGGCTGCCTCGTTGGCCTCTCTCCTTCTTCCCTTATTCTCCTCCTTCACCCCCTAACCCTGAGAGGTTACCCTGTGAAGGTGAAAATCCCCTGCTCTACACACGTTAGGGACTCCCGATATCTTGAGGATAAAAGACCCAAACCCTCAGCATCATCCCGCACCGCCTGGCCCCCACCCACTTCTCAGCTTAGTCTTTCACCACTTCCTCCAGCCCAACTCAGCAACCGAGCTTCCATGCCGTTCATGACCTTGTTTTTTACTTTAGGACTTGGACCTTATTTCCTTTGCACAGAATGACCTTTCTTGTCCTTTGCCAGGCTGGCTCCTTGTCCTTTAGGTGGCAGCTCAGGTGTCTCATTTCCAGGAAGCCCTGTCTGACGCCACCCACCTTTCTGCCCCAAGGAGAGATTAGCGTGGCAGGTTGCATTTTCCGAAGATGGCGGCAACACTGTCTCTCGTCCCACAGGCTCTTCTTACAGGGTGACCTTGACATTCCTCCCACTGAGGGGGGGTGGGACTTATGTCCTGTCTCCTTGAATTTAGGCATACCTTTGTGACTGCTTCCATCCAGAGAGTACAGCAGAAGTGAATGCTTTGTGACCCCTGAGGCTGGAGCGTAATACTGCCATACACTTCTGTCTTCTCTTGGGGCCCAGTCCCAGGGTGTGAGGAAGCCCATATTAACCCACATGGAGAGACTTCCTGGAGAGGTTCCTATAGGTGTTCTGGATAATAGACCACTGGAAGTCTTAGCCAACCACCTGCATTAACCAGCAGATGTGCCTGAGGATGCTTCCAGATGATTCCATAACGTTGCCTAGTACCCCCAACCCTAGAATCAATTGTAATTGCTTGTTTAAAAGATACATTCTCGGGGTGCCTGGGTGGCTCAGTCGGTTAAGCCGCTGCCTTCGGCTCAGGTCATGGTCTCAGGGTCCTGGGATTGAGCCTCGCGTCTGGCTCCCTGCTCAGCGGGGAGTCTGCTTCTCTCTCTCCCTCTGCCTTTCCCCCCTGCTTGTGCTCTCTCTCTCTCACAAATAAATAATAAATAAAATCTTTAAAAAGATAAAATATACATTCTCCTCCTCAAAGAAGAATACAAAACTAAAGTCCCTTTAGCCACCATCCCTACTTCCCACCCTCACTATTATGAATGTGGTTTGTATCCTTAAGGGCCTTAAAATACTTGTACATACATCTGTACGCCCTTTAGTATTGTTTTAAAAAGCCAATGATACACCATGCTGTAATGCGTATTTCGCAACTTGATTTTTTTCACTCGGCTATGTGTTTCTGAGACCAGTCCTTGCTGATACATATAGATCTTGTTAATTTCTCGGAGCTTCTGTATAGCATTTTATTATTTCTTATCTTTTTCCAAGCTGTTCCTATGCTGATGGACACTTAGGTTGCATCTCCTTCCTTGCTTCTGCAAACAGCACTTCAGTGAGCCTACCGCATGGGCCTCCTCACGCCTACCTGCAAGGCGGGATTCTGGAGGCCATCACTTCTCAACGTGGCCGAAGATAAAACCACCTGGAAGCTTTACAATCACACCAGTGCCTCACCCTCAAAGATTCTTAATTAATTTCCTAAGATTTTAAGATTTTCTGATATCTTGAAAGATTTCAAGTGGACTGATCAGGAGGTAAACACCAGTGGTTCCAGAAGCTTCCAAGTGGTTTGAATGTGCGTCCAGGGTTGCGACCCACTGCTCCGGGGTGTACTGCGGGGGCAAAGGTGGTCGAATCGTTCTGTTGAGTGGGATGCACAAGCCCATCATTAGTAGGCACCGTCCCATGGCTTTTCCGGGCGGCTGGCCTGATTTGCATCCTCACCGGTGGTGTGTGAGCCAACAGTGATTGTTCTCACACGAACAGATGAATACAAGTCACGGCAGCACGGGGGGGCCAGAGCCCACCACGACTGTACAAATGGCCTCCGAGTGGCCCACACCTTGCCTACAGCCCACACACTTCTGGGCTGCAGCAAGGCATGCAATGCTTCGTGTCCTTAGGTGGCAGTGTGGGACAGCTGCAAAGCTGCTGGGCTGGGGAGGAAAGCCTGGATTCTAGTTCAGACCTGGACTCTGGCCCCACCCCCCCATGTGTTGTTACCCGGCAAGTCCCCCTGCTAAGCCCCAGCGTTCTCACCCTCGAAGGAAGGAAAGCTTTAACACTGCCCTGTGTGAGGTTGCCCCCACTCTGCCGGGTGGGCTGGTGGAGAGCTGTGTCCAGCCAGGTGGTCAGAGCATGGGCTCCAGAGCCCGGTTCTCAGTCTTCCCTGCACCTGGGCCCCTTCTCAGAGTCATGCTTTTAATATAGAATCCGGAGGATTACACAGGCAATCAGATGTGTGTGTGTGTGTATGTGTGTGTGTGTGTAAATACACAAACACATTTTTAAGGTTTATTGAGGTTTAATTGACAAAAATTAACTGACAAAAGGTTTATTGCAGCTTAATTGATACTTAAAGTATACAATGTGATGATGTGATATTTGTATACACTACGAAAGGATTTCCACCATCCAGTTAGTTAAGACATCCATCACCTCACATATTTACCCCCCACCCCTTGTTTTGTGAGAACATTTAAATCCTACTCTCTAAGCAAATGTCAGTGATAAAATACCACGTCTAACATTATACATTAGCTCCTCAGAACTTACTCGTCTCATGACTGGAAGTTGGTACCCCCTCCCCCTTCCCTCCACCCTCCAGCCCCTGGCAACCCCTTTTCTACTCTCTGTTTCTATGATTTTGACTTTTTTTTTTTTTAGGTTCCATACGTAAGTGGACCATCCAGTATTTGCTTTCTCCGTCTGGCTTATTTCAGGCAACCAATTATGGTGAAATACACTTATCAAAATATTACAAAGCCACACTCTGATATAGCAGTAGGCGTGCTTCTTTATTAACAGACCACAGAATAAGACCTGGTGGTGGGCTGGCCACGTTATTATGATTGTAATTGCAAGGCAGTGATGAGTTTAAATGATAGTCCAAGATACCTGCAGCAAATGTAACGGCATATGAAACTATGTTGGGTTCCAATTGGTGACAAAGTCGCGGGGGCTGGGACCATGGCTGCAGTTTGCTGCCGACCTTCCTAATGGAAGGAAATGCAACTTTACATTTAGATGTTAAGAAAATTAAGTGGCAGTACCTTTCTTCATCCCAGTTCACCGACCCCAGGTAAAGAGCCCTGTTGGACTTGGGTAGACTAGGGTGCCAACCCCTGCCCTATGGCTTCCTGTGCGGGACATTCTTGGGAATTGTTCTTCCTCCCTGTGCCTCGGGTTTCTCGTCTATAAAATGGGTGTGAGACTAGTGAGCTCACAGAGCTGCTGGGAAGAGTACACGCGATCAGCCAAATTCAGCACACACTTAACTATTTAAAATTTTATTTTAATGGGCTGAGGACATTTCACATGACATCTGCCCTTTTGACAAACAAGAAGATGGAAGATCTTTTTTTTTTTTTTTTAAGATTTTATTTATTTATTTGACAGAGAGAGAGATAGCGAGAGCAGGAACACAGGCAGGGGGAGTGGGAGAGGGAGAAGCAGGCCTCCCGCGGAGCAGAGAGCCCGATGCGGGGCTCGATCCCAGGACCCTGGGATCATGACCTGAGCCGAAGGCAGACGCTTAACAACTGAGCCACCCAGGTGCCCCTCTTTTTTTTTTTTTTTTAAGATTTTATTTATTTATTTGACAGAGAGAGAGATAGCGAGAGCAGGAACACAGGCAGGGGGAGTGGGAGAGGGAGAAGCAGGCCCTCCGCTGAGCAGGGAACCCGACATGGGGCTCGATCCCAGGACCCTGGGATCAAGACTCGAGCGGAAGGCAGACACTTAACCGACTGAGCCACCCAGGTGTCCCAAAGATGACAGATCTTGACAAGGACGTGGGAAGATCGGAGCCCTTGCACACGGTCGGTGAGCATGCGAAATGGTGCAGCTCCTATGGGAAACAGTTTGGCCTTCCTTGAACAATGAAGAACAACTATGGTATGATCCAGTGATCCCATTTTGGGGTATTTATCCAAAAGAATCAAAATTGGGACCTAGAGGAGATACCAGCACCCCCATGTTCACCGCAGCACCATCGACACCAGCCCAAGATTTGGATACAACCCAAGTGTCTGTTGACAGATGAGAGGATCAAGAAAACCTGGTGAATATATACAATGCAACAGCACTCGGCATTAAAAAAGAAGGAAATTTGCCACGCCGTGACAAAGCTGCGTGATGACAGGGATGAGCATGCTGAGCATTTATTGAGCACTGCTCTGTGCTTTGGCTATCTTTTGGGGCTGGGACTCTGTACTGAACAAGAGAGGCAAAATCCCTGCCCTCACGGGATTTACATTCTAGGAGCAGAGACAGGGAACCAGCAGGCAAATTTATTTACGGTTTCAGGTAATCATGAGGGCTGTGAAGAAAACGGACCAGGTGCTATGACAGAGAACAAACGCCGGGTGCAGGCGACATTAGATCAGGGAATCGGGGGATCCTAACACACACGAATGATATTAATGCATCAGAGGAGAGACTGTATTTGAAGCCCTTGGCACAATGCCCGGCGCACAGTGTAGGCTCGATGTGTGTTGGCCATAGCGATGCTGCGGCTGCCGGACCCCGCCCCCCCGCCCACTGGCTGGCAGACCCCCCGGCTCACCGTGGCTGGGGCTGGCACTGCCCACTGTACTTGGGGCTGGCAGAGCGTGGGGTGACGCGGGCGAGGAGAAGGCCACGTCCCTGTCAGAACGGGATCTGAGGGAAGCAGTTCTGATTAAAGGAAGATAAAGTCTTCTCTCTGCTGTGTCTTTCGGGGAGAGCGAAGCAATCAATAGGTCTCGCAGATCAGTGGAGGGTGCTTGGAATCTGGCAGCATGGGGCTTTTTAATTAAAGCTGTAACTGCGAGAAAAGGTAGCTGCCTAATTTCTGCAGCTTGTGTTTCGGTCTGCCTGCCAGAAATTGGACAAGTCAATGCACTTCCGGAGGCTCCAAGGATCTTGACGAGGTGGCCTCCGGTTTTGGGGGAGGGCCAGACCCTGCCAGGACGAACATCTGGATGGCCAGGGTGACAGGTGCCAATTCTGCGGGCAAAGGTGTTGCATTTAGACACCCACAGCAGCTGTGATCAATCAGTTGCACTTTCTGAGAAGGCGATGGCCCTTCCCAGCCAGCAATGATTTGTCTTCCGAAAACACTGGGTCTGTCCAAAGATGTCAACATTACTTTAAACAAGATATTTCCTTTTATTATGAAATAGAGCCTCGCCACTTAAGGTGTGGTCCACGGGCCAGCAGCATCGGCATCGGCTGCTGGGACAATGTCAAAAGTGGAGAGTCTCGGGGCCCCTGGGTGGCTTAGATGGTTAAGCATCTACCTTCGGCTCGGGTCATGATCTCAGGGTCCTGGGATGAGCCCCGCATCGGGCTCCCTGCTCAGCAGGAAGCCTGCTTCTCCCTCTCCTACTCCCTCTGCTTGTGTTCCCTCTCTCTCTGTCTCTCTCTATGTCAAAAAAAAAAAAAAAAAAGTGGAGAG
Organism: Halichoerus grypus; assembly: GCF_964656455.1. Classification (NCBI taxonomy): domain Eukaryota; kingdom Metazoa; phylum Chordata; class Mammalia; order Carnivora; family Phocidae; genus Halichoerus; species Halichoerus grypus. The sequence continues at coordinate 26,701,198 of NC_135717.1, forward strand.
TCTCAAGGCCCTGCCCCAAACCTCCTCTGTCAGAATCGGCATTTTAACAAGATCCTTAAGAAATTCATGGGCACAGTCAAGTGTGAGAAACGCTGAGATTAGGAGACCTGAAGGCAAATCAGTCCATTGCCAAGGTGTAAACCTTATTTAAAATCCTGAAAAGAACATAAAAAAAAAAAAAAAGGATTACATTCATGAGACAGTTTGAACACTTATTAGATATTTGAGGACAATAAGGATTAATTTGGCAGCTGTGATAATGGTTGTGTGGTTGTATTAAAAAACAGCCCTTATCTTTTGGAGTTACACTTGGAAATACTTAAAGATGAAGTGATTTTTTTTTTTTTTTTTGGTCTGGCATTTGTTACAAAACGCTGGTGGAGGCAGAGCCTGGGGTACAGATGAGGTAGGACTGGCCATGGGTTGATGGTTCAGAGCCCTGGGTCTGGTATATGAAGATGCATTATACCAGTTTGTTTACTTAGCATATGTTTAAAACGCTCCATAAGAAAAAATGAAGACGATGAAATATAACATTCTGGTCCAAAGCGCATAAAACGTGAAGGTATTATGAAGGAATAATGATGCAAGTGAACATTTGTGCATCTACTACTGGGTCATTTTCAGCCATGCCCCCCTCCCCAGAACCCCTTCTCTCCCACTCTCTTGGTGGGTGTCACCCCCCTGCCCATGGAGTCACCTGGGGAGACTTTACAAAATAACAGGGCTGAGACCCTCCAGACCAGTGAAAACCGAATCCCTGGGGGGACCGGGGCAGGGGGGGAATGGGTGGGTGGAGCACAGGTGATTCTAAGACGTACCCCAGTTGAGAATTAATGAGTTTGTTGAACTTTTCATGTAAATCACGAGGTCTTTGTGCTTGAGTTTTTCAAAGAACTTACATTTCTGTTGTGCCAAACAGGCCACTTCACAGACGGTTTCTCATGGAGCACTGAGGTGCCGGATAGTTTTGTAAACATAGGTTGCCTTGGGCAGTGGACATTGCACCCCATTTTTGAAAATCATGACAGGAGTTACCACTTACTGAGCACTTTCTACATGCCTGGCACTGTGTTAGATACTTTATATATTTATTGCATTTAATGTGGAGTCAGCATCACTATCCCCATTTACTGATGAACAAACTGAGGCTTAGGGAGACTGTGTGGTTTGCCCAAGGTCACCCAGTTTGGAAAGCCCAGAGTGTCTGACTCACTGCTCTTCACCATCCTGTCATGCTGCTCGTGATGGATCTTGAGGGAAGAGTTTAGGGTCATTCCATAACCCACGAAGAACTGGGACTGAACACGGAATGACCTTTACTACTTAAGTTATGTGCCTTTGGGGCACCTGGGTGGCTCAGTCGGTTAGGCGTCTGACTCTTGGTTTCAGCTCAGGCCATGATCTCTGATCTCAGGGTCATGGGATAGAGCCCATTGTTGGGCTCCATGCTCAGTGGGGAGTCTTCTTGGGACTCTGTCTCTCCCTCTGCCTCCCCCCCCCAACCCGCATGCTCTCTCTCTCTCAAATAAATAAGTCTTAAAAAAGAAGTTATGTGCCTTTGGGAAAAATCACTTTGAGCTGAGTTGTGTGTGTCAAGCGGGGACATTGCTGCTTTGTGTTCTCCAGCTGACAACCTCTTACTCATCTGTCAAAGGTGCATCAGTTGTCACAGGGCAGGGAGACAGGAAATGCCTCTGCATTTCAAGTGACCTCCTGGCTAAACCCGAGTGAGTCACGCCCTCCTCCAGCCTCACAGAGCGCTTGTCCAGGCCTCTAAGAGTAGTTGGCAGGAGCCCTGCCCTCACCGTGCAAGGCACCCGCCTCGTAAGGACAGGCACTGTTTTGTAGTCATCTTGGTGTCTGAAGAACCCAGCCCAGGGGCAGTGCATGTCTGTGACTGGAATGACAGGATGCGCGTTCTGTTCAACCACCAAAGATTTGGCCAGAGCATATGATCTCATGATCTATATCCCGTGGGCTGAGCTGCGTCAGACAGGCACAGGACAGTGGTTAGGAGCTGGGGCTCTTAATTCACACCGCCTGGGTTCAAATCCCAGCACTGCTACTTCTGAGCAGAAGGACCTGGGGCAGGTTAGTTTACTTCTCTAGGCCTCCTTTCCCTCCTCTGAAAATCGAGTAACAATAGTATTACCTCTCAGGGTTATTGTCCGGATGGGATAGGTTAGTATTTGAAAATTGCTTAGGAATGCCTGGGTGGCTCAGTCGTTAAGCGTCTGCCTTCGGCTCAGGTCATGATCCCAGGGTCCTGGGATCGAGCCCCTCATCAGGCTCCCTGCTCAGCGGGAAGCCTGCTTCTCCCTCTCCCACTCCCCCTGCTTGTGTTCCCTCTCTCGCTGTGTCTCTCTCTGTCAAATAAATAAAATCTTAAAAAAGAAAAGAAAATTGCTTAGACCATGCCTGGTAGTGCTGTGTGGAGCTGGAAGCAAAAGGAAAAATTGGTAATAGTGGCTCTGTCTTTATTGAAAACTTTTTTTTTTTTCCGTCTATCATGGATATTTTTACATTCATTTTGATTTTTTGGGAATATTGCACCAAAATATTAATTAATTTGATGACTGGGTTTTTTGGTGCCTTCTTAAATTTTGCACCCAAAGGCAAGTGCCTTATTGGCCTCACCCTCATCCTGGCTCTGGCCCTTAGGAAGCAACATGCAAGTTTTCATTGGTCTGGAGGGGGCTCAGTGTTGTTATATTAAAAAAATTATATCTATACACTCCTTGTGCAGCACCTACTATGTTGCTGTGGCATTGGGGATGGAACTGTGAATAGATATTCACAACCATGGTTCTTGCCCTCAGGGAGTTGATGGCTTGCTGATGATAATCACCACTAATTGAGCACTTACTGTATGCCAGGCTTGGTGCAAGTGATACTTTCATGAATCCTTACAGTGATTTCTTAGGAGGGAATCATTATATTCATTTTGCAGATGAAGGAACTGGACTTAGAGCAATTGAGCAGCTTGTCTGAGGCCACAAAGTTAAGAGGGGGATACGCCCATCTTTCAGCCCACACCATCCAAGCTCTTTTTGCCAATGATCTTTGAGTGAGGTGGGAGCTTTGTTCCTACCTTCTGCAAGAACATCTTGGATGCCGAAGAAATCAGTTGGATTTTTTTGGGAATCCCATTGCGGGGTTTCTCTAAATACTCATTTCTCAGGAAGCTCCAAATCTAAAATCGAGTGAAAAGAAAAATGCAAAGTGGGGTATAAACATGTAAAAGGGCATATGGAAATATGGAGGGATATAACTGAGTGCAGGGATCAACATAGGCAAAGAATTAAGCCTTTAATGTATGAGGGGAAACGGGTTAATGTCTTTATTTTTCAGAGAACTCAAATCAATAAGACAAGCCCCGAAAGTGGGTAGAAAGACAAGCAAAGGGGTGTGAACAGACAACTCGAAAAAGATGTAGGAGGGGCCATGGAAGGAGCCTCCCCCTTTCAGAGCCGGTTTGAGCAACCACCAGCCATTGACCCATTCCCTGCACGGAGAAGAACACGGTGTTGAAAAATCTCTGAGACAAGGCTTTGGTGTGGTCTAAAGGGACTGGAGAAGCAGCCCTGGAGTCTTCTGGCAAAGGGGGAGAGGGAGGAAGGGAGACAGACAGTAGGATGAAGGGAGGCCAGAAGGGGCAGAGGAAAAGGAGCAGGAAGGCCAGCAGACAGCCTCCCGGGCAAAGGGCTTTTGAAGGTATCCGAAATGCAGAACAGCATTTCCCCACAGAGTTTCTGTTAGACAGCTGTCCTCCCACCCCCGGAGGGAGCCTGGTTTCTTCCATCAGCCTGGAAGAGACAGTTCAGGGACCTGGGCCTGGTGGCCATGGCCACTCCCACTGCAAAGGCTTATGGTGATGTTTGAGATGAAGGTCTGGAGTTCAAGGGCTAGCACACAGGAGGTCAGCCTCCTTCTTTCTAACCAGGGGCTCCTCCCTTGGAGAGATAAGGAATTGCTCCTGAGAGGCAATAGCTACAATTTATAAAGGGCTTACTGTGTATCAAGTACTTTCATTTAACCCACAAAAATAGCTACTATTATCATCATCTGTTCTGTAGGTGATGGAAGGAGGTTCAGGGAGCATCTAATAACGTATACAAGGTCACATCGCCAGCAAATGTTTGTCCTGTGGGGACCTTGCCGCTGTCCAAGAGGGTGGCCCGTGGCCACATGTGGCCACTGAGCGTGGCAAATATGCCTAGTGTGAAGAAGGGAGTGAATTTTAAATTTTATTTAACTTCAATTTGCATTTAATTTAAGAACCGAAGCAGTGTATTTTTTCTGTGAAAACGACTTGATTGTTTTAGTGGGATTCCATTTCACTTTAGCTGTTAAAAATTTAATGTCCAAATTGAAACTGTTGTAAAGTACCCATGGGCATTAGAAGACTTAGTATACATAACAAAAGAATGTAAAACATCTCATTAATAATTTTTTAAAAGTTTATTTATTTATTTATTTATTTAAGTAATCTCTATACCCAATGTGGGGCCTGAACTCACAACCCCGAGATCAAGAGTCACATGTTCTTCTGACTGAGCCATCCACGTGCCCCTCCCTTAATAATTTCTTAATATTGATTACATGTTGAAATTATAATATTTTGGATATAGTAAGCCAAGTAAAACATTATTGAAATTAATTTCACCTTTTAATAAAAATTATTAAATGTGGCCACTAGAAAATTTAAAATAATGTCAGTGGTTTGCAGTATAATTCTATTGGACCAGCACTGAGCTAGAGTATGAACCCAGGAAGTCTGCATCTGGAGTTCAGGATTTTGACCATTCCATGATATCATCTGCCCCTTGAGTGCAGAGGTGTGTCAGGTGGCATACCTATTTGGAGGGTGTAGGCTGGAGCGACCCTGAGAGTTCTCTAGAATTTCAGACTCCTCTTCCTCCAGCATCAGCTATCTCCTTCAAGACCTAGTTCTACCCAGAGTGGCCTTTTGGATGTAATGACTTCCCAGCAACCTCAACTAACCAAGAGTTTCTATTGGACAGGAGAATAGAAGCTTCCTTCATTCTCATTCCTCTGTCCCTTCATTGAGCAAAGGCTATTGAATTTCTAATGTGTGCCAGGCCCTGTGAACAAAAAACAGAAAACAGTCCCTGTCCTCATGGAGTTAATATTCTACTGGGGAAGGCAAAAATAAAAAAGAGAAATATATAAAAGTATAGGAACTTAGTGATGGACGCCAAGAAGAAACAAGGAAAGCAGGAGGTGGGTGGGAGGTGTTGGGGACTGTACTGGTTTCTTACAGCTGCTGTAACAAATGACTACTAAACAATCCATATTTATTATCTCACAGTTGTGGGGGTCTGAAGTCTAAAGTGGGTCTGCAGGGCTGTGTTCCTTCTGGTGGCTCCAAGGGAGAATCCATTTCCTTGCCTTGTCCAGCTTGTAAAGGCTACTCGCATTCCTTGGTTGCTGGCTGTGCATCACTTCAACCTCTGCTTCCTTGTCATGTCTCCTTCTCTGTCCCTGGCTACTCTGCCTCCCTCTAAAAGTACCCTTGTGATGCGATTTGGCTCACGCAGACAATCTCCTCATCTCAAAATCCTTATTTAATCACATCTGCAACATTTGCAACCTCCCTTTTGCTATGAAAGGTAATATATTCACCGGTTCCAGGGATCAGGATGTGGACATCTTTGAAGGAGGGCATTATTCTGTCTACCACAGGGGCTGAAATTTGAGATAAGATGACCAGGGAAGGACTCATTGAGATGACATTTGAGTAAAGGCCTGAGGGAGTAAGGGAGTATACAGATACCTGGTGAAAGAGCCTTCTGGACAGAGGAAAAAGCATGTGCAAAGGTCCTGAGGTGGAAGTATGGCTGGTATGTTTGAAGATGAGCAGAGAAGCCAGCATGTCTGGAGCAGAGAGATCTAGGGGCAGAATGGTAGGAAATGACATCAGAGAGGTAATATGGAGTGGGCATGGGAGGGGAGAGGTAGATCATGAAGGGCCTTGTAGATGATTTTAAGAAATGTATCTTATAGGGTCACCTGGGTGGCTCAGTTGGTTAAGCACCTAACTCTTGATTTCGGCTCAGGTCATGATCTCGGGGTCCTGGGATGGAGCCCCACGGGGGCTCTGCGCTTAGTTGGGAGTCTGCTTGAGATTCTCTCTCTCCCTCCTCTGCCCGCCCCCGCTGTGTGCATGCTCTCTCTCTCAAATAAATAAATAAATAAATCTTTAAAAAAAATGTATCTTATATTCTGAATGAGATGGGAAGACTTTAGAGGCTTCTTCTAAGTATATATTCAATAATTAACTGTGCAAAAAATCTAAAACCGAGTGAAAAGAAAAATGCAAAGTGGGGTATAAACATGTAAAAGGGCATATGGAAATATGGAGGGATATAACTGAGTGCAGGGATCAACATAGGCAAAGAATTAAGCCTTTAATGTATGAGGGGAAACGGGTTAATGTCTATTTTACAGAGAACTCAAACAAATCAATAAGACAAGCCCCGAAAGTGGGTAGAAAGACAAGCAAAGAGGTGTGAACAGACAACTCGAAAAAAGATGAAAAGCAATTAGCTGGGCACATGGGAAAATGATCAGCCTAACCAGTAATCAAAGAAATGCAAATTAGAACCACAAACGGGCTACATTTCCATCTTGTGAGGATTTTAAGGACGATAATGCCGGCTTTGGCCATCCTGGCGTGAGGTAGACTCAGGAATGCTGGCTGCAGGGAGTCTGACCCTTTTGGGCAACCCTTTGACGCTGGCTCTCAAGACCTTAAACATGGGTATTCTGGTTGGCAGAAGGAAACCAAGGCTTGTAATCTAGCCCAAGGACATAATTCTAAATCTGGAGACAACTTTGTTCATGGCAGCCAAACAACAGAGACAACCAAACTGTAAGCAATAGATTAAATAGGCCACGGGGTTCATTCCTTTGATATTTTTGTCAAGTAATATTAATTAAATGCTAGCCATGTGCCAAGCAATTTCTAGGTGCTAGGAATACAGCCACGAAAAAAACACCCCAACTCCCTGGACCCCATGGGACTCATTCTAGCGAAGGAGAAAGAACATTAAAAAGCAAAGATGTGAACGTGTTACATGCCGAGGAAGAACAAAGCAGGGTTATGTGGCAGGGAGTGATGGAGATTTGTAGGGTGAATAACTGTCCCAGTTTGCTGGGGATGGGCCCGGGGTTGGGGGGAGGTTCCCAGCATACGGGATTTTCAGTTTTATTTATTTATTTATTTATTTATTTATTTATTTATTTAATATTTATTAAGTAGGCTCCACGCCCGGCCTGGAGCCCAGTGCAGGGGCTGGAACTCACGACCCTGAGATCAAGACCTGAGCTGAGATCAAGAGTCAGACGCTCAACCAGCTGAGCCATCCAGGTGCCCCAGGATTTTCAGTTTTAAAACTGGGACGGTCCTCGGGCAACTAGGATAAGTTGGTCAACTGAAGAAGGGCAACCTTCTGATGGGCTGGTCAGGGCCTTTCTGAGGAGGTGGCATTTGACTCAGGACCAAATGAAGCAAGGGAGGGAACTATGGGCATGCTAGCAAAGTAGCTTTCTAGGCAGAGAGAACAGTATGTACAAAGGCCCTGAGGCAGGAGTGTTCTTGGGGACGTTTGAAGGACTAAAAGAAGGTCAGGGTGTCTGAAGCATAGCGCCAGGGAAGAGAGTGGTAGGAGATAGGTTGCAGAGGAGGAGGGAGGGGCTGGCTTCTGACCCTTGTAGGAAAGGGAAAGAACTTTGGATTTTATTTTAAGCCCAGTCAGGGAAATGAAATGGTATAATTTATGATTTTAGAAAGATCCCTTTGGCGGTTGTGTGGACAAAGGAATGTTGGTGAGTGCGGGGTGGGGGGCAGGGTGGACTCAGGTAGACCTGATGGGAGGTGGTTATAATCAAGGGCAGTGGTCTTGAACTCAAGCATGCATCAGAATCACCTTCAGGGCTTGTTAAACACAACTCCTGGCCCTGCCCGTGGAGACGGCATTTCTTACAAGACGCTGAGGTTGCTGGCCCGGATCACTCCGAGTAGCTACCACTTCGAGTGGCAAAGAGCCAGGAGAGAGTTGATGGTGACTTGCACTAAGGTGGTATCAGTGCTGAAGTCAAGTCTTGTCTGAGATGTGTTTTTTATTTTTATTTTTTAAAAGATTTTATTTATTTATTTGACAGACAGCAAGAGAGCATGAGAGAGTGAGCACGAGCAGGGCAGGATGCCGCAGAGGGAGAGAGAGAAGCAGACTCCCCACTGAGCCAGGACCCCGATGCGGGGCTCGATCCCAGGACCCCAGGATCATGACCTGGGCTGAAGGCAGACGCTTAATCGACTGAGCCAGCCAGGCGCTCCTGGGATGTGTTTTGGGAAGTGAAACTGTGAGTCCCATTTTGGTTCTCTTGTAACCTGATTCCACTAAGGAGAATGTCTTGGTTTGATACCAGTATGTCTCTCACGCTGTTCTGCCCCCTCCCTTCTATTTTAGGAAAGAGAGAGCAGGCCTCCCGGCACAGAGTTCTCAGTAGAGAACTCTACTTAAAATTTGATTTGGGGGGAGGTCTTTATTGTATTTTTTTATGGTTGCCCACAACTTATGACAAACGATATTGGTTTTCTTTTTACAAGAATGTTACAAAGCTTCCATTTTCAATAAATGTATTCAGTTTTTTTTAGAAGCGAGAGTTGCTTCTTTATAAATCTGTGAAGTAAGTAATAGTGTAGGTAAAACTCAGACATGGTGCTGGTGCAACTATAGTTGGTGGCCCTTGAGGGACTGAAGTTGGGGAAATGCTGTCCTAAGCCTTAATTCCCTTGGGTTGTGCAAGCTCAGCACTTGATGTCATTGCGCCCTTCATAAACCCATGAATTCCCCACTGTCTCTAGGCCACAATCTAGTAGCCCACTGTACCCCACCATCTCCCTTTTTCTGCTGTTAATGCCTTTATTTATTCAACCCACATTTATTGAGTACCTACTAGCTTCTCCGTCCAAGTCTCAACCTCAGTTTGCGACATCCCCTGGGGAAGCATTTTATGAGTGATTTTGGTTCCTGGAAAGAACTTTCCCAACAATTTGTTAAATAAAACTATAAAACAAATGTGTACATATGTCCCTGATAAAGTTTCTCTCTTGTACTTGCGTATGTGCTTCTCTGGAGGGAGAGAAAGTAAGAGATGGGTTTAGCATGCTGGGAATTACACTCCCCCCTCTACTGACACCCAAAGAGGGTGAATGTCACCTGTCATGTGTGTCCTGGGGAAAACAAACTTTGAAAACAGGCATAGGTTATGGCACATCACCAGAAGATTTTATTTTTTTTAGATTTTTAAAAAAAATTTATTTATTTGACAGAGAGACAGCGAGAGAGGGAACACAAGCAGGGGGAGTGGGAGAGGGAGAAGCAAGCTCCCCCTGAGCAGGGAGCCCGATGTGGGGCTCGATCCCAGGACCCTGGGATCATGACCTGAGCCGAAGGCAGATACTTAACAACTGAGCCACCCAGGCACCCCAATTTTATTTTTTTTTTAAGGATTTTATTTATTTATTTGAGAGAGAGAGAGAGAGTTTACGAGCTGGGGGAGGGACAGAGGGAGAGGGACAAGCAGATTCCCTGCCGAACAGGGAGCCCAATGCGGGGCTCCATCCCAGGACCCTGGGATCATGACCTGAGCCAAAGGCAGATGCTTAACCAACTGAGCCACCCAGGCGCCCCCATCAGAAGATTTTAAACCAAAGATTGTAAAATCGGATTTGGGTGTCAGAATGTTTTGGCAGTTGAGGGAATGGAGAGAAGACTCTGGGTAGAGGGTTAGGAGTTCTCTTTGGGCAGGTTGTGTAAACATTCTGGGCCTAAATGTCTCTTGGTTCAAGAAGGTAGATTATATTTTCTCTTGCAACATGCAAGAATTCATAAAATAAAGTGACACCAAATCACAGGAATGTAGGTGGATGGATTCTCACCAAATGGAAAGCGTGTGTCTGAGAGCGGTCTGAGCTAGGACATAGACCCTGAGGCAGGTGTGGAGGACCTTGGGGGACACTCGAGGCTGAAGGCAGTCGCTCTCCCAGGCTGCTGATCTGGAGGAGCGAGGAGAGGACGTGTGACTGCTGGGGAAGATACAGTCTGGCCAGAGCCGTCAAAGAATCACGTTAAGGATGACCCCACAGTTAAGACTGTAAGGACCCTCCCAGCAAACTGATGTAAAATCAAGCTGTGCTGGGTGGAGTGGCTGTAGGGATTTATTTAGTGATGATTAATAAGGTGAATTTCACCTTGGTTCGCAAGGGTGCAATTAAACATGCAAATGCTATAACAAAGTTAAAAGTTCTTACACATGTAACGATTCTATCTAAGGATCAAATATGACGATGGTAGACGTGAAAATACTTCATGGGCTACGGAGCCCTTCGTTACAACCCCTGCTTGCTGGTGCATCTCTGTAGGGTAGCCTGGGTACCCCCCCCTCCAGACTCTCAGTCCAGTGCTCGCTCTTCTACTGCATGGCCTTGTTTCCCACCAGCCCCAGGCAAGGGGCTGACTGTCCTGCAGGGCAGTGCGAAAAGAGCATCATAGACATATGTCCCTTTTCCAGTCACCTGTGCTTCCTTCCTGGGCCTTCCTTTCCTGGTCACCATGGCAACTGTTAGGCATCCAGGTATGAGTATCAGCCTGGCTCTGGGGTCTGAAACTCTCCCACTTGCCCCTAGCTCACTTCTGGGTCCAGATCATGATTTCTGGCTGCTCTGAACCAAGGAGTTTGAGAAAATAAGAGTCCATGGCAAAAAACGGTCTGACGTCATGGTTCAGAACGCTGGCTTGTGTCATTGGGGGGACCTGGTTCAAATCCTGGCTCTGTCACTTGCTAGTTGTGGGATCTTAGGAAAGCCCCTGTGTCAGTCTGGGTTCTCCAAGGGGCAGACATGGCTCTGGGAAGCAACGTGCAAGGACCTGATTAGGCGAAACACTTGGTCGAAGAAGTCCCAAGTCTGACTCTGAGCTAAGGGGAGAAGGTTGGGTGGCGTGTCTGGGCAGTGCAGCTTAAAAAAGGTTAAGGGGTCCCACGTCAGAGGAGTCCTGTGTTTTCTAGGACTGGGCCTGCCTTAGTTTCCCTGCTGCCCTCTATCCCTGATGGATTTCAGTTCCAGCAGGTGCACTGTCATGGTTCCCGTACCCCTAACCTCTCACAAGACTGGCTACCATCAAATGAGACAAAGCATGAGAAGCACCTCCTAGGAGATCCAGCATAGAGTGAGCACTCAACACATTGTAGCTCTTATTATTACAAGTTTCCTTTTTCTTTTGTTACCAAGCGTTCCCTAGATCAGAGGCTGCTAATTCAGATTCCCTGTAAATGAGTAGGCCAGATCTAACACTGTAGGGAGTGGTGGGGACTATGGTAAATTAAGGAGTACATGCCCCACTTAAAACATTTTGAAAAGTGACCTGATCCAGCCAAAGCAGACACATCTGTGGGCTGAATTTGGTCTCTGGCCAATTTAAATTTAAAACCTCTGCCTTATACACACAACGTCGTCTGTAACAATTTCTGAGATTCTGCGTTTGCAAAAGCCAGGATGTCAATTTAATTAAAAGAAAACAAAAATAGTTGGGTTGTTTTTGTTTTTTTCTCCCCCCTGTTACTGACTAATTTACAGTGTATTTGACCAAATGGAGAAATCCGACTGGTTGATTATGGTTTTCTTTTCTTTTCTCTCTTTTTTTTAAAGGTTTTATTTATTTGACAGAGAGAGAGGGAACACAAGGAGGGGGAGTTGGAGAGGGAGAAGCAGGCTTCCCACGGAGCAGGGAGCCTGATGTGGGGCTCAGTCCCAGGGCCCTGGGATCACGACCCAAGCCGAAGGCAGATGCTTAATGACTGAGCCACCCAGGCGCCCCTGATTGTGGTTTTCTACAGAGCATCGGTGTTGGCTTGTCTGAGAGGTTTAGAACATGGATGTGGGATATGAATGGCATGAGTTGGGGTCTTGGCTCTCCCAGTTTCTGGCTATGGGATCTTGGGCAATTTGTGCCATCTCTCTGAAGCTTAGTCTGTCTACCTGTAAAATGGGGATAATTATGATATTCCCCCATGGGGTTTCTATGAGGATTAGTACCTGGAAGCTTAGAACGGTGCCCGGACCAAGTAAGGCTGAAGAAGTGTTGATATTATTCTGGGGTTGGGTGAGGGAAAGAGAACGTGGCTTTTCTTCATCGTTTTATTTCACACAAGACTAAAACTTAATGGTCAGGATAACACCCAAATAGGAATGAGTTTCTCCTACCCTGGTGATGTGATCATATATAATAATGTCACTTACATAAGCTTCTCTACCTCCCTGGTAAAGCCACCCACACTGCTCCGCTGTATGCCATGGAAGAAATTTTCTCCCACAGGGAAAGAGACACCCAACTTCATACTAATTATCCCCGGAAAGCTGGGACCAATAGGGGGTGCTGGAAAAGGTGGATTTGTCGGTGAGCTGAGGGAGAAAGCCTTGAGAAGCAGTGAGTCAGGCCTGGAGACCTCAGAGGGGCCGGTGGGATCATGGAGTCAGAGGTGAACTGTGGCCTTCCCCAGATGAGGCAGGCTCAGCCTAGCCTCAGAGGAAAATCGTGCGTGAGCCAGCAGCCCTCGGCAGATAAACGCTGATCTGCCATTTCCTTTCTTGGTGCTTTCAAATCTGAAACATGTTCTGCATGTGACTCAGGCTCGTTGTGGGAAAATGTAGAAAATAGAGGGGAGCAAAATAGAAGTGTTAAAGTCAGAGCTTGTTCCACCCTAAGTGTGGGAAATCAATCTCAAACTGGTGCAGGTGATTCAAGAGAACGTACTGGTCCCTAGGACAGGGATGTTCCAGGGACGAACCAGGCAGGGCTCTAACCAGGGCTCAAGGACCTCAGAAAGGATGCTGTCTTGCAGAAGAGGTCTAAAAGTAAACACAATTAACCCCAGACTAATTCCTAGCATTTGAACCACCCTACTAGAAAGGAAAAGTCTCAGGGATGGATGCATGGATTTCACATGTGCCAATCTCTGGGGCTACAAATAAATGGTCAGATTGGACGGGTTCATGAGCCAATGGCCTGAGGAGGTGGAACCAAGGCAAGTCTCCCTTGAAATACAGGAAGAGGTTTCCCACAGGAAGGAGGGTTTCTGTTCCAGAAGGAAGAGGAGAAGGGGATGAGTTGATGAAAACAATGGGAGTTATTGTAAGAAGCAAGTACACATTTCTTTCTTTTTTATTTTTTTAAGGTTTTATTTATTTATTTGAGAAAGAGAGAGAGGGAGAGTGCACGCATGAGTGGGGGGGAGGGGCAGAGGGAGAGAGAGAAGCAATCTCCCCACTGAGCAGGGAGCCCAACATGGGGCTCGATCCCAGGATCCCGAGATCATGACTGGAGCCGAAGGCAGACGCTTAACCAACTGAGCTACCCACGTGCCCCAGCAAGTACAAATTTCTAATACTCCCACCAGAAATAAGGGCTGCTAACTTCTTTATGTAGATCCTTCCAGAGTTCCCTACTTACTTTCTTATGTGTCTATACTTAAAAGTATATATTAGACATCTAGAACATTGGAATATCCTATGCAAACTTTTATAAACTGATTTTGACTGCCTCCTTCAAAAATACCAATTACATATCTCAAAATCCAAAGGGTTTATTTCCTTTGTCAGAAAATTAAAGAATATAGACAAGCAAAAATGAAGTATAATTTATGACTGGTTGCAGCTGACAGTAGGACTTTCAAGAAGGCAAGTTAAAGGCAAGGTTGAAATACAGGAACTTGTTACGTCTCATGACAGCCTCTAGTCCTTCTTTGTAGTGCTTTCCACGTTTATAATTATTTATTAATTACTTGTAGTGGCTTATGTAAAATCATTTCATTATGAAATATTTCAAGTACACACATACAAAACTATAGACTGATATAGTGAACAACCATTTACACATCACTCAGCTTGAGAATCATAACCTAACAGGGGCGCCTGGGTGGCTCAGTGGGTTAAGCCTCTGACTCTTGATTTCGGCTCAGGTCATGCTCTCAGGGTCGTGAGACCGAGCTCCATACAGGGCTCCACACTGACACGGAGCCTGCTTGGGATTCTCTCTCTCCCTCTCCATCTGCCCCACCCCCACCCCCTGCAAGCGTGCTCTCTCTCAAAAAACAAAAAGAAACGTAACATAACAAATACAATCTCAGCCTGCTGGACCCATCTCAGTCTTGTGTCCCTTCACCTCTCTCTCTCTTCCCGGTGATGAATTTTATCCTCCAGTTGTGTTTTTTATTCCATGCATGTTTAACAAAACATTTTTTTTTAAGTTTATATATTTATTTTTAGTAACCTCTATACCCAAGGTGGGGCTCAAACTCATGACCTGAGATCATGAATCACATGTTCCACTGACTGAGACAGCCAGGCACCCCTCCATGCAGATTTTTATGCTTTGATTGTGTATATATATTCTGTAACCAACATATAGTATTCTGTTGCATAATTTAAAACTTTAATTTTTTATTTACTTTTTATTTTATTTTCTATTTTTATTTTTTATTATGTTAGTCACCATATAGTACTTCATTAGTTTTTAATATAGTGTTCCACGATTGATTGTTTACATATAAAACCCAGTGCTCCATGCAATATGTGCCCTCCTTAATACCCATCACCAGACTAACCCATCCCTCCACCCCTCAGTTCGTTTCCTGGCGTCCATAGTCTCTCATGGTTCAGTCTCCCCCTCTGATTTCCCCCCCTTTCATGCCACATGTAAGTGAAACCCTATGATAATTGTCTTTCTCTGCTTGACTTATTTCACTTAGCATAATCCCCTCCAGTTCCATCCATGTCGATGCAAATCATGGGTATTCATCCTTTCTGATGGCTGAGTAATATTCCATTGTATATATGGATCACATCTTCTTTATCCATTCATCTGTTCTCTTACACCATACAGAAAGATAAACTCCAAATAGATGAAAGACCTCAATGCGAGACAGGAATCCATCAAAATCCTAGAGGAGAACATAGGCATTAACCTCTTCGACATCGGCCACAGCAACTTCTTTCAAGACACGTCTCCAAAGGCAAGGGAAACAAAAGTGAAAATGAACTTTTGGGACTTCATCAAGATAAAAAGTTTCTGCACAGCAAAGCAAACAGTCAACAAAACAAAGAGGCAACCCACGGAATGGGAGAAGATATTTGCAAATGACACTACAGATAAAGGGCTGGTATCCAAGATCTATAAAGAACTTCTCAAACTCAACACCCAAAAAAACAAATAATCAAGTCAAAAAATGGGCAGAAGACATGAACAGACACTTCTCCAAAGAAGACATACAAATGGCTAACAGACACATGAAAAAATGTTCAACATCATTAGCCATCACGTAAGACTTTAAATAGAATCCCGCTTTACAAATCATTTCATGACAGCCTTTTTTTCACTATTATGATTTTTTTCAATTTATCAAAATTGTGTTTCACTTATTCCACTATTCATTTATTTTGCTACTACTATTAGTGTTAATTTGTTATGATTGCATTCACTGTACAACTATATCACAATTTATTTATCCATTCTCCTGTAAGTGGGCATTCAGGTTGTTTGTTTGTCTCCTTCTTCTTTCTCTTCTTAAATTTTAAGTAGGCTCCACATCTGATGTGGGGTTGAACTCACGACCCTGAGATCAAGAGTCGCTTGCTGTACTGACTGAGCCAGCCAGGCGCCCCTCTGTCCTGAGCATTTCTCCTTGTGAAAACTGATGGAGCTTCTCCAGGTGCACGGTATATACCCAGGAATGGAACTGAGGGGCTGTAAAATCTACACATCTCCAACTTGACTAGATCTCACTAAACTGCTCTGCTGAGCAGTTGTACCAATCTTCGCTCTTACCAGCCTTCTGTGAGACTTCCTGTTTCTCTAGCACTTGCTTTTGTTAGATTCTCACTCTTTGCCAGTGTGATGTGTATGAATTGCAGGTTCAGTCCTGGAGAGCTGGAATCATATTGTCTTGTTTGCCATGGTTTTCCTGGCACTCAGCACAGCTCCCGGCACGTGGTAGGTGCTCAGTATTTGGGGTTGACTGAGCAACAGAGTTTTCTGGTTCCCCCCATTTGCTGGAGAGGATGCCTGTTCTCCAGGGAGCCTGCTTCCTCCTACCCCTCTCACTTGAAGATCAGAGACCTCTCGTGCACGAAACGGAGAGGACAGTCTGGCTACCCTGTTTGCCTTTCATTTGAGCACTGATTCTCAAAACCCTATGCAGGTGCATCAGAATCACCTGGAGGGCTTGTGGAAACACAGATGGTGGGGTACCACCCCCCCAAAACTTCCTGTGCGGGAGGTCCAGGGTGATCCAAGAATTCACGTTTCTAACGAGTGCCTAGGTGGTGTTGATGCTGCTGGTTTGGGAAGCACACCTTGAGAACCATTATATTGGAGAGACATCCAATCCAGACATTTTGGATGTGTTCTGTGTGGAATGTCCTTAAAGAGACCAAACGCAAAACTTCAAATGTCATTCCAAAAGTGGATAGCAGAGGAATAAAACTCACATCTAGCTCCAGTTGGCTGGGATAGGGAAAGGAGGAGCCTGAATTCTGGGTCCATAGGATGTTCAAGACAGGTGGCAGCCCTTACAAAGACTGATGTAATTCAGTAAGAATGTAGAGGGCAACCCCTGGCACGTTTTCCTATCTTCCACAAGATTTCAAGCCAGGATCTTTTTTTTCTACCGATACTCCTGAGATCATCCTGATCTTCTCTTCTTTCCCCTCCTCCTCCTTGGTCTTCTTCAGCTTCGTCAGACATTCATTTTTTTAAAAAAGATTTTATTTATTTATTTGACAGAGAGAGACACAGCGAGAGAGGGAACACAAGCAGGGGGAGTGGGAGAGGGAGAAGCAGGCTTCCCGCGGAGCAGGGAGCCCGATGCGGGGCTCGATCCCAGGACCCTGGGATCATGACCCGAGCTGAAGGCAGACACTTAACGACTGAGCCGTCCAGGAGCCCAACGTCAAACATTCATTTAATTCAAGTGTAGACTTGATCGTCATGATACCACAATAAAGATAGCTGCCCTTTATGGGGGGCTTGGTTATAAGTGCTTTATAATCTCATCTCATCAGCACCATTGCATCTAATCCTTAGGTCTCTCCAACTCCAATGTCGTGTTCTTTATTATTCCTGTACACTGTATTTCTGTGAGCATTGGTCCCTTCATTCATTCCTTCATTCCTTCATTCGTACCTTCACCAAATATTTACTGAGCACCTGCTATTCGAGAGGCACTCTGCGGCCGATGTGGGCAAACAAGACAGACAAAATCCTTATTAGAGTGCTTACAATCTCTTATTATTCCAGTCTGTAAAAAGAGGTGATACTGTTCCTCCCTCAGAGTTTCTGTAGGGATTAGGGAAATGTGTGTCTGGCACATAGTAAGTGCTCAATTAATGTTGGCTCCTGACCTTCTTTACCCCCAAGAGCTGGTAGCTTTCTATTCACATATGTGGGGGAGAATGGTTGGAACCAATTCTAAGAGACTGACTATGTTCTTCTAGAAGGACGCATTTCACATTTCACTGTTGTTTCTTTTTTTGTTTTTTAAAGATTTTATTTATTTAGAGAGAGGGTGAGTGGGGGGAGGGGCAGAGGGAGCGGGAGGAAGAGAATCTCAAGCAGACTCTGTGCTGAGCTGGGAACCCGATCCCCCTGAGATCATAACCTGAGCCAAAATCAACAGTCGGACAACTGACGGAGCCGCCTGCACTGTTTTTAAAATTCATGCAGCCTACACCCTATTAACCCACCTGAGCAAATGCTTATTTTCCTGGTCTCTGTGGGCAAGACTCAGGCTTTTGCTCCTCTCTGCCTCCTTGTTCCCCTCATCTTCCTCCCATTCCAGCCAGGATCTCAGACTATACATGAGTTTCGACAGACCAATGCTTTGGGAAAGCTTTGTGCAATTTTGAGAGACGAAAAATGGAGGAATATGGGCTCCAGGCAACTGGTGTGATGGAGAATAGAGGAAAAAGATAAGAGAAATGTGAAGTTTGGGAGGATGTTTGCACGGGCAACGAGAGAAAAATAAGTAACAAATGTCTACTTAGAGCTATTTTCCTTCAAGCCTCTGGAGCCTTTGAAGAACTGGGATAGGAGAAATCTACATTTTAGGAATCCAGGCTGCTGTTTATGTAATTTCCACCTTCGGGGGCTTCAGCTCCGTCTTCGCTGAGTGCTAGTCATTTCTTTGTCAGGCTCAGTTTTAGTGATTTTCACCCCCTCCCCCCACCCAGGACGAGGGTTTAACTGTACAACATAATCGATGCACTGAAGCCCAAACTGGAGGTCTTTCTCTCACGACAGATGAGATAGTTCAGAAGGGAAATGTCACATGAAAATTGTACATTTCTTTCCACAGGCCTGGCAGAAAGCTACACCTGGATTCTTGCAGCTGAACCCATGTAACTGGCATCTGGACTTCTCTACCCAGTTATCCCCTTGTGGTGAGTGGAACACTCGGGGGTCATTCCTCCTCAACCTTGTGACCTTGGGCAAGGGCCCTGATCTATCAGATCCTCAGTTTTTTTCATCTGCGGAAAGATAACCACGACAAAATACATACCTTGAGGTGGTTTCAGTGGGGATGGTTAAATGAGATACAGTTTAGAAATTCTCATCATAGTATCTGGAGCATGTTTACATTCTATAAATAAGAGCAAAAACTTCTTATTGTTCAAACTTGTCTCGTGGAAAGGTCTGAAGCTTATATAGCAGTGTAGGGAAAGTGGAATTCTATGGACCTGGCTCCATCTGTTTGTCCTGCCACCTCTGGGACTTTGGGAAAGTCATTTCCCTCTCCGAGACTCTGTTTTGTCCCAGTTTGGCTGGGTGGAGAAACTAGGGGGAAGGTTGGGGGCTTTTAAGGCCCAAGGAAACAGTAAAGAATAACCTATATGTAATGTGCTATATGTATAATATATTATGTAATATATACTATTTTATATATTTTATATGCACTGTATAATACGTAAATATATAAGAAACTCTCAACTACACTATATTATGTGTAGCACGTTATATAGAATATACACACTGTTTAGTAGATATAATATATACTACATGGTATATAGCATCTAGTAAATTATATGTATATAAAATATACCATAGCATGCTACATATTATACATTGCATAATGTATATAATATACACTATAGATATAAGCACCAACATGTATGATACATGCTCTATCATGTATACCACATAACATGAATAACACATATATACCATATATTGTTTATATTCTGTGATATATACTACATGTAATGTAGTATATAATATATGTGATATATATACACCATCTAACATACTATAATAAGATACTATATGGTATATTCAGCATAATGTATTATTCGTATAATATATAATATACTATATATTACATGGATTTATATAATATAGATGCCACACTATTATAATATTATATACTATATAATATATATACTTTATATAATACGGTATACTATGTAATATATACTGTATTTAAGCAACGTTAATCTATATAGTATACCATATTCATGATATATGCTATTTACTATGCAATACACCATGTATAATATGGCAAAAGTGAAAGTTTCTTGTGAACTGAAAAGCCTTAATTAATAGGAGATGCTATTAGTCCCACAGAGATGTAAATGACTGCTATAGTTTATTTTATTTTTATTTATTTATATTTTTTCAATGACCGACATAGTTTGAAGTGTGACCGAGACTCGCTCATAATAGTTTACATTTTACCCCTTGCTCCCCACTCCCTCTACCCCAGATATTTCTCTTGTGTCTTTACTGCTCAAAGAATGGCACCAGCCTCCTCCCGGGTACTTGTCAAAGAGCCGGGGGTCACATTGCCCCTCTTCTTTTCCTCCCACTCCCACACCCTGCTGTCTAGTCCTTTGGCTGCCCCGTTGGTTCTGTCTGTTCTACCTCCAAAGCTGGGCCCAGATCTGCCCCACTGTTGCCCAGGCCCAGCCACATCATCACCTGCCGAGACAACTATAGGAGCCCCTTAGCTGTTTTCCCTCCTCCCTCCCTTGCCTCTTTATAAGCCACCCTTCACGCAGTAGCCTCCATCTCTTAAGGGAGTAAATCCGATCACGTTACTTCTCAGTTGAAACGTGATGGGCTTTTCCATCACGTTTAGGATAAAACCCGAACTCCTTGCTTTGGCCTGGGAGGCCCTTTTGGCCCTGGCTCCTGACATCTGATTTTGTCTGGTATTACTGCCCTGACCCACTTGGCTCGGTCCACTCCCACACATTGGTGACGGTTCAACTCTCGGGTATGTTGTATCTGATGCACCGCAGGGCTTTTGCACCTGCTGTTCCCATGACCTGGGATGCCCTTCTCCCCGATATCCACATGGCCCACTCCCTCACTTCACTCAGGACTCTACTCAAATGTCACTTTATCAGGGAGGACTTTCCTGACCACCCTATAGTGTATCATGTCTGTCCCGTCACTGTGTACTGTCTGGCTATATATATATATAGAGAGAGAGAGAGAGAGAGTGCGCAGCTACGTCCACATAGCAGATATACATCAGAAACTCTCAACTATACTGTATTATATGTAGCACATTATGTAGAATATGCACACTATTTAGTATATGCAATATGTGCTACATAATATATAACATCTAGTATATATGGTATGTATACTTTCTAGCATGTGTGTGTATATCTAGTGTATATATCCAGCACATTCTACATCCTCCACATGAAAGAAGAGCTCCATAACACTGCTGTGTGAGTTTTAAGTCTTTCCATAAAAAAAGGGTTTAGATAGTGAGAAATCCCGTAGCTGCAGTTTATGGAGGATTACCATGTGCCAGGCACGTGCCGAGGTTTCTTTCTTTCTTTTTAATTCTATCTCATGTAACCCTCACCATCGTAGCAATGACTTGAAGTGTGTGTTACTTCAGGAGGGGAAGTCAGCTCAGAACCAATGTTGTTGCTGTCAGCAATAATAGGAGTAAGGGTCCTTAAATGAGTGAGTGGATGTACAACAGGTGGCCTGTTCTGAAAGCTATTTCACATTGTATGTGAACACAAAGCACTTGGTTTCAGGAGTGGCTTGAGTGGTGGACAGTAAGACAGTCTGGTCTTACTGTCTCATTCCCACAAGAGTCCTTATCCCGGGTCAACGTGGCAGCCCCAGGATTTATTAGGGAAGGCAACCTTTCCTTACCCCCACTGCCCACAGATCCACGGCCCGAGGCATCTGAGAAATGGCTCCCCTAGTCCTCGGGGACAAGCATTCCTGGCGTCCAGGGGCTGTACCTTTCACTGCGTCGGTGATAAACCTTGAGCCAAATCCGAGTTACTGGCCTTGTGTTCTGTCATCTGGGAGACCTCCTGACTTCGTGTGGTGCACTCACAGCCACATGCACTTTTATTTATGACTTTTATGGAGTCTTCTGTGCAGTCGTAAATTGACCAACCGTCTAGTCGGTTCGAACCCTCATCAGGAAGCTGTCATCAAAGTGAATCACATTCTCAGTGGCTGTTCCTTCCCCAAAGGTTCATTGCAGAGGCTGGGATGTTTCCTGCAACTTGCTTAGAGTATCTGTCAGCTCCTGGCAGCCCAGACCCGCTAAGCCCAGATGATTTTTTTTCCATTGGGAAAAAAAAAAGTGAAGTAAAAAGAGAAGAGGAGATGCGTGTATTTGGTAAGGGGGGACTTCGGTGGCAGTATAGCATTCTGGAACAGGTTCGATTTCTGGAGCTGTGAAGTAGGTGAAGTTGACATACTTTCATTTCTGGCCCAGAAATATTCTGAATAATTCTCATACCAGGGATTTGGGACAAGGCAGAGATCGACCTTTTCCCAGGGGTATCTGAGAACCAGCAACTTAAGTAGAAATGGAGATTGGACCTTGGACTTGGGATGGACTTGAGTGGAAGTGATTTCCCTAAAAGCAGAAGGTACTAGAGAGTTCATAACAGCTGCACAGACATCTGTCAGGCCCTGTGTTGAGAGCACAACATGCAGTATCTCCCTCATCTCTCAACACTCCTCTGTTGAGTCCCCATTTTACAGAGAGGGAGGCTCACAGAGCTTATATGGCTATACAGCTTCTTCCAGGTCACGTGGATACTAAGTGGTAGGGCCAGCACTTGAACCCAGATCATATGGTGATTTTATCAAAATTCATCCATTTTAATGTACAGTCCACTGATTTTTAGTAAACTTTAAAATATGTGCAACCGTCACTTCGATCCAGTTTTAGAAATTTCCATTTGCCCTCCAAAAGATCCCTCGTGTTCATTTGAATTCAATCTGCATTCGCATCTGTAGCTCCAGGCAACCCACTAATCTTCTATACGTCTCTGTGAATTTGCTTTTCTCTGGACATTTTATATAAATGGAATCCTATAATATGTGGTCTTTTCATCTGGCTTCTTTAATTTATCCAGAGGTACATCTGTGTTGTTGCAAGTGACAGTAGTTCATTCATTTTCATACTGTTCTACGGTATGGGTGTACCACATTTCATGTATCCATTGACCAGTTGATAGACACTTGGATTATTCCCATTTCCTAGCTGTTATGAATAATTCTGCTATGACCATTCATGTGCACAGCTTTGTGTAGATGTACGCTTTCATTCTTTTAGGTAGATTCCTAGGAGTAGAATTGCTGGATTTAATGGCAAGTTTGTGTTTAACTTTACAGAAAACTACCAAAGTGTTTTTAAAGTCACTGTTCCATTTTACATTGAACTCAGGTCCTGTGACACTGAAGTTCATATTCTTTTTTTTTTTTTTTAAGATTTTATTTATTTATTTGACAGAGACACAGCGAGAGAGGGAACACAAGCAGGGGGAGTGGCAGAGGGAGAAGCAGGCTCCCCGCGGAGCAGGGAGCCCAATGGGGGGCTCGATCCCAGGACCCTGGGACCATGACCTGAGCCGAAGGCAGACGCTTAACGACTGAGCCACCGAGGCACCCTAAATTTCATATTCTTAATCACTGTGTTATATATATGTCTCATGTTGCTCCATGCCCTAATTATCAATTAATGTTGAGTCATCCTTATATACATGTCTCGCATTACTCCATGCTGTTAATAATTTATTAATTTCAACAATCATTGCATGATGTCTGTTCTGTGCTGGTCCTGGTCCTGGAAGGTAGGAATAGAGAGGTCAAAGATAAGATTTTTTTCTGCCTTCTGCGGTAGATCGGATTATTAATCACAATTCCTCTGCCATATGACCTTGCAGTGCACTAGATGAGTGGAATGGATTTCCCCTCCAAGGACTCGGGCTGTTGGAAAAGGCAGTCTCCTGCGTGCGGTCATTTGACCCCAGCTTGGCCTTATAAGAATGGGTCTGAGCCTGGAATATTTCTTTCCTGGGAGATTCAGTACTCTGTCTGTGCTGGGCTTATGGCCTTGTGAGGGAATATCTTTCTCTGTTCCCAGCTTAATGTGTACTCCTTTGTTCTCCTTGAAGCACATGAGCCAATGACTCTCATGCACACCCCCAGCTTTCTGTATTTCAGAACCCAGTGGGAGGGGTCGGGTTCCTTCAGCAGCATGAAATGGCTGTGGGATGGATCCACTGGCCATGGGGTACTGACGCATCGCACAGGGCTGGCTCTTGTGTACTCTCTCTCTCTTCTTGCTGTATGTAAGTGCTGGACCATACTGAGCCTGGTGTCCATGCGGTCTGTTTTCAGCAAATCATGCGCTGGTCTCTCCCTTGGGTGCACTTATCTGCCTTTGAACTTTGGCTGCGCTCATGTTATCTTCTATCCTGTAGCACAGTCTGACCACCCAGTGAAATGGTGAAATACTGGGCTTGGCTATGTGACTTGTGGGCGGCCAAGGGAGCATTAGTGGGTATGATGCAAACAGGCACCTCAAATGTGCTTGTGTGTTTTTGCTCACCTTCTTGAACTCTTACAACCCACCATAGAAAAGCATACCCTACTTAGCTGCCGCTCCTTCGGCCTGAGGCTGGGAACAAACATGTGGAGCAGCCCTGATCTAACTCACACTTTAAAGCTAAGTGCAGATCACCTGTCTCTCCTTTTACTTGAGAAAGAAGAAAAGTGAGTGGGTCATGTTGATTCCAGTGCTGGCCATTGGGTGGCGCAGTCAACTTGGGACAGCTTGGTTGCTGTGTTGGTTGTAAATACCTGCCCTTCCATAATCTGTACATAATCTGTATTTCTGGGGCCAGGAGTTTGCACACTGTATTTTCTGTGCTCCTCTGACAGCTGGCTTCCTGTTGGGGGAGCACTGGCTGGAAATCAGAAGGTGGGAAAAGGGGAATTTCTGTAGTTGTAATGGCAGCAGACATGGGGTGATTCCAGACTCCATCATCCCAGGCAGAGGCAGCACCCTTTGTGCAGTACCAGCCCCAGAGGAGGTGGCCCCTCTTTGGAAACTCAAGAGACTGTAGCAGGATCTCCAACAGTACACTGGGTGCAGCTCATGGATCCAGCCCAGAAGCATTTGCAGCTTCTGATCTCTGGTTATCACCCTTCTGCTTTCCACTTTTCAGACCCCCCTTTTTATTTTATTTTATTTTAATTTTAGGTAGTTAACATACAGTGCAGTATTGGTTTCTGGAGTAGAACTCAGTAATTCATCACTTACATACAACACTCAGTGCTTATCACAACAAGTGCCCTGCTTAATGCCCATCCCCCATCTAGCCCATCCCCCACCAACCTCCCTCCATCGACCCTCAGTTTGTTCTCTATCATGAAGAGTCTCTTATGGCTTGTTTCCCTCTCTCCTTTTTTTCTTCCCCCTCTTCCCATATGTTCATCTGTTTTCTTTCTTAAATTCCACTTATTTCACTTAGCATGATACACTCTAGCTCCATGCACATTGTTGCAAATGGTAAGATTTCATTTTGTTGATGACTGAGTAATATTCCATTGTATATACATACCACATCTTCTTTATCCATTCATCAGCTGATGGACATTTGGGCTCTCCCTATAGTTTGGCTATTGTTGATAATGCTGCTATAAACATCAGGGTACATGTACCCCTTCGAATCTGTATTTTTGTACTCTTTGGGTACCTAGTAGCACAATTCCTGGATTGTAGGGTAGTTCTGTTTTTTACTTTTTGAGAAACCTCCACATTTTTATCCAGAGTGGCTGTACCAGTTTGCACTCCCACCAACAGTGCATGAGGGTTCTTTTTTCTCCACATCCTCACCAGCATCTGTTGTTTCCTGGTTTGTTAGTTTTAGCCATTCTGACAGGTGTGAGGTGATATCTCATCACGGTTTTGATTTGTATTTCCCTGATGATGAGTGATGTTGAGCATCTTTTCATGTGTCTGTTAGCCATCTGGATCAGAGCCCCCTTAATAATTGTTCTTCCATCCTCCCCCAAATCCTTATAATTGATTCCTTTGGAACACCTAGAGTGGTTTCTGCTTTGCTGATATTGTTTTTTTAAAAAAGATTTTATTAATTTGTTTGTCAGGGAGAGAGAGAGAGACAGAGAGAGCACAAGCAGGGGGAGCGGCAGGCAGAGGGCGAGGGAGAGGCAGACTCCCCGCTAAGCAGGGAACCTGATGATGGACTCGATCCTAGGACCCCGGGACCATGACCTGAGCCGAAGGCAGACGCTTAACCAACTGAGCCACCCAGGCATCCCGGCTTTGCTGATATTATTGCTTTCTGAAGCACGAGCATAGGAAACCACTGATCTTGGGGTGGGTGGGAGGAGGGGAATGATGAGAAATTATCCACTTTTGTGTATGAGAAAAACACTGGCCAACCTTAATTCTAGAGGTTCAGGAGGGCTTCCAAATTATATCTATATCTATACCTATATCATCCATATCATCTATATCTATATAATTATCTATCTATATACATATAGATAGATAACTTTTTTTTTTTTTAAGTAGGCTCAATGCCCATCATGGAGCCCAATGCAGGGCTTGAACTCACAACCCTGAGATCAAGACCTGAGCTGAGATCAAGAGCTAGACATTTAACTGACTGAGCCACCCAGGCGCCCCTTCAAAATTATATTTGTGAATTCTTTTTCTTCTTATTTTTTTTGTATCATGATGCATTGAACATAGATAGTCAATGATTGGATGCTAGCTAATCAATGCTGCGACTTCTCTTGGGACTTTTTTTTTTTAAGATTTTATTTATTTATTTATTTGACAGAGAGAGAGAGAGCACAAGTAGGCAGAATGGCAGGCAGAGGGAGAGGGAGAAGCAGGCTCCCCACTGAGCAGGGAGCCTGATGTGGGGCTTGATCCCAGGACCCTGGGATCATGACCTGAGCTGAAGGCAGTTGCTTAGCTGACTGAGCCACCCAGGCGCCCCTCTCTTGGGACTTTTGATTTCTTGTTTGTCCTGAAGATCAGCTGAACTGAACCAGTGATACACTGAGTTAGTTTAATTGGACATCATTCCTGGAACTCTGATTCTTTCTCTCCTACCTTGGCCTCCCACATGAAGTTAGTGACTCCAGGAGGCAGGCCAGCTAAGCGCTAAGCGACACGGCTCACAAAATGGTGATCTTCCTACTCTTAGCTCTCCAGCCTGCCTCAGCTTACCTCTTTCTCAGAATCCACGTGGCCCCTTTTACCGAAGCCCATCAAGATCCAGTTTTATAGACGACCTCAGGAGGAGTGATTAGGACTGGAGAAACAGGCCCCAGGCACAGTTGCTAAAATGTCTCCTGAGGTCTGCAACAGAACCCAAGGTCTCTGTTGATTACTTTAAGCAAAGCTCTTCAGTTTCTCTGCGGGGAACTTCTCTCTAAGTGACTACAATCAGGTTAGGCAGGTGGCCGAAGAAACAAGGCTGAACAATGGGCTTACCGTTTAAGTTAGTTCATAGCAGCAAAAAGCCCTAAATCTGGGTGTTTTTTTTTTTTTTTTTAGCCTCACTTGGAGATGAAGGAAAGAGTTTGGTCACCCTGCTGTGGGAAAAATAGGCCATTATTGTCAAAAGAAGGCACCTGTCCTAGATTTGAGGGATGCATGGTGTCCTGGATGGTTTCTAGGTCTCAGTGGGCTGGCCTGTTGACATCAGCTCACCCTCGTGTACCTAAGAAGGATATGAACATGAAGGAGAATTCTTTGTGGAGCCAGACACCTGGGATCTGATATCTGAAGCTGCCAGCATCATGTTAGCTTATCTCCTTTTCCTAACTCCCCACTGGAGAAATCCTGTTTCCTTTCAAGCGTACATCACACTGATTTCATTTCAGCCACACAACCAGCCTGATCCTTATCACATGGGCTCAGAAGCCACTGTAGAAGGACTTCTTCCTGGAGCCAGGTGCTCAGCATTCAAGTGCCAGCTGGACCTCACCAGAGTCACGTGCCTTTGGGAAAGTCACCCAACCTCTGAGAACCTCAGTTTCTCCACCTGTAAAATGGGGCTGTCACTAGAACCTGTACTGCTTACCTCACAAGACTGTGGTGACCACCCTCATGGATGATATAAGTGCGGGGCAAAATGTCGTTCTCACCATCAGAAATTGTGGCAGCACACGAGAACAGGTTATATTTTATCTGCCACTGTTCAATTTTATCGATGAACCATTTGGTTGACCCTTGAATGTCAGTTGGCTTGGTTATGCCTTGACCGAAGTCTCATGCATTCAGATGAGGAAGGTCTTCCGTGTTCCAAGCTACTGCTTCTCAAACTTTTCCATACACACGAATCACCAGGGATATTGTTAAAATGCAGTTTCTGATTCGGTAGGCCTGAGATGGGGCTGGAAAGTCTGCATTTCTCACAGACTCCCAGGTCCCACCCTTGCTGGTGGGGTGAAGATCCCATTCTGAGTAGCAAGAATCTGAGAAATATCTTCCCTTGGCGCTCTCTTGATGTCATGCTACACTTGTATTTACTTGCTTCAAGCTCAAATCCACCTTCTACAGTCTTGAATAACCTATTCAGCTCAACAGAAATCATACAGAAATTACTGTAAGTACCCCAGCTGTAGGAAGAAAAACAATAATGTTTGCATAAGGACCAAAACTTGGCAGTCGACTGTGAAGGGTTTGTAGCCCACCATTGGCTGTAAGCTTTGCCCAACACAAAGGGAACCTGTCACACTGGTCAGGGCAGAGATGACCATTTCCCTTGTTCCTTTATCAGCAAAAACTTGAGTGCCTGCTCATTTTTGCCTTCCCGGATAGTGCTGACCCCCAATAAATGTTCCATGAGCTGAAAGTGCTTTAAGTGAGTAGGACATTGAGCAATCTCCCCCTCCCCCTGTTGGAAGCCTGTCTATTGCTCCAAACTTCAGAAAAACTGGTGATACCTTCATCAGAACCTCTGCTCCCCCACACTGTTTCATTTCTTTCCACGTACAGCTGAACCGGCTACCCAGCAGTGAACCCCCACCCCTCTTGTCCTGTAAGTTCAGGTTTGTAAGGGCAGGGCAGGGCAGGGAGAGAAGCCTCAGGCTCTAGCAGTTGGTATTTCCAGTAGCCCTGAAATAACCACTCTTATCCTCATGACTCATATTGAAAAACAAATCTCCAGTTACTCATTTAGAGGAGACAAGTGGCACCCATTAGCTTAGCACCCTTGCAACCTTGCTTCCCCATTGTCCTCCAGAGTAAAGGTCTTGCACGACGGCCAAGTCCTTTTGATATGAAAAGTCCAGTGTCAAAACATGGAGTGACTGACAAAACCCATGCGCCGAAAGATAGCAAATATTTTCTTGTGTTTTTACATTATTTGAAGCCCTGGGGAGTGCAAGGGTTTTCCTTCCTTTGATATTTTTCTCACTTTCCTCTCCTCTTTTCTTCCTCCCCCACTTTCTTCTTTTCACCATTTTGTGTAACACCCATGTGTTTGAGATTAGAAGAGTAACAAGGCAGAGAGAGGGGGAAAAGGATTCAAATAAAGGAAAATGGAAGGTAAATAGATTTCATAATTTTTGAAGGTGTATCAGGATTTCAGGCTTTTCTTTTGCTCCCCACCAAACAAGCAAGCAGGCAAATAAAGAAACCCTGCAGGGACTGACACAAGATGAACAAAGTTTTAGAAGCTTTTCCTCAGAAAAAAAGCCATGCTGATTTACAAGCAGGGTATCTATTGTGAGGATTTGGAAGGGTATGAAAATGTATCACTAGCCATCTAGACATTTGTCAAAACAACTGAATTCTATGAAGTGGAAAGAATGTACGAAAGAACCAATATGAGGGAAAGAAGTTCGAAATGGGCTCTATTGTGTCAGAATTTGTCTGCAAAGACAGGGGCGCTTTCAACTGTGTGGGATAAAGGCTCTCACTAAATGAGAAACCAACAGACCTTGGAGAGGGGCGTTTAATTTCACCTTGGAGGTCATTTGGCTTTGTCAACTCTGGATGTGTGGTCAAACCCTCTTATGCTCATACCTGTCTCAGGATTTTTCTTCAGCGTCTGTCCTGGGTCCAGGGGCACCTGTCTGCTTTAGGGATTTAATGCCACCTCTTGGATATGAGAAGGGGTTCCAAACACCTTGATTTACAGTCCTACCATGATGATTCACAGAGGGGATGGATGATTCCCCCAAAGGACAAAGGGGTGCTGTTACCAGATGAATGTGGACTGGATGCTAGTCAACTGAAAACAATAAATATTTCCTGTACTTAGAAGATGATACTTGGTTCCAATTTTGAATTCAGCCTCTGTTGATGTCATAGCTCCCTGGAGGACTCTGGGCCCAACTTCCCATGTGGTGCATTTGTCCTATGGAAGCATGACGTCCCAGTAGCAATGAGCACTCCTCATGTTCAGATCTTGGTTCCTAAAAAGCATTATCCACTAAAAGTTACCAGAGCTCTTTGAGGAAATGGCTGATTGCAGGGCTGGGGCAAGAAAGGTACAAGGTATACCTGAAGTATCTTTTTTTATCAGAAAATATGGAGTACTAAAAAAAATGATGGAAGCATGGCACAAAGATACAGAAGCCAGCCCCAAACCAGTTCCCACTGCCAGATTATCTGGGATAATCTGAGTATCAAAACCAATAATGATAGGTATGGGGTATAGCACATGGGATTAAAGAAGAATCCATGAGTCTGTGTTGATATTAAGAAGGAAAAAGACAAGAGAGAGAAGGGTAAGTGCTAGAGAATATCAACTAATAAATGTAAAAGAAATGGTGAGCTTAGAAACTCACATTTTGCAACCACCATGGAACTACTCGATTCCTGCAGGAATCAGCCATGTAGGCTGAAACCATTAGGTGAAATATTCTGGGGAAGAGTGTGATACCAGTCTCAAGGTATCTCCCCACAGAATCATTGATCAATTCACAGTAAAGGCACCTTGGGAATGGAGCAGTGTGAGGGCACCACCTTAGCTGAGTAATCAGACTTATCACCACGTGCCTCCTTGTATGAGCACTGAGCATGTCACAGAAATACCTATGCAGCATTCTTGCCAAAAACATAACCATGAGGAGGCAAGCCGATACATCCAAATTGAGGGGCATTATGCAAAACAGCTGGCCTGGACTTTTCAAAAACATCAATGTCCTAAAAACAAGCAAGCAAACAAACATGTTTCAGAGCTGTTCTAGATGAAAGGAGAATAAAGACGAAAGGACAATTAAATGTGATATGTGATTTTTGATTGGGTCCCGCCCCCCCCCCAAAAAAAATCCAGCTCTAAAGGACATTATAGGGACAACTGGGAAAATTTGAATATGGGCTGATTATTAGATAATAGTATTAGATTGATAGTAAATCTCCAGAGTGTGGTAATTAAACTATAATTTTATTGCTCAGCATCCTTATTCTTAGGAAATACATGACAAGCTCTATAGGATTGAAGTATCTGCAACTTACGTTCCGATGGCTCAGCACTATATAAATATGGCAAAATGTTAATGACTAGGCACATCTAAATGTTGGGTGTATGTTTTTTTGTTGCATCGTTCTTACGAGTTCTCCATAAATGTGAAGGTTTTCAAAATTAAAAGTCGGGTAACAGTACATCTGTAGGGTCCCAGTCTGGACAAGGAGGTTGGGTTCACTCTCAGCCTTTCTGGGCCCTCCTCTTCCTCAGCAAAGGGCAGCACTGGTGATGGTCACTTTTTCAGATTTTCATGGTAAAAGGTGTTGGCGTCCTCAGCCATTGACCAAACTGCCTTCAGAGGATGTGTCTCCAAGTCCAACTGGAGAGAGAAATGGACTTATCAGGAAGGTGGGTCCTGAAGTGGCTGGTGGAAAATTTATGGGCTCGTGCCCTAAGGGCTGCCTTCAGGACTTGCCAAGTGAGCTCCCTGAGTGGTGAAGATTCGTCTCAGAATTGCAAGTCAACTTATGTCAGTTAGATGGGGACGCCAGAAACCTCAAAGGAAAAAACTCACAGATCTGACCATATATCAGTTAAAATTGCTGAGGCATAAGATGGGGTGAACTCTAAATAATGAGAACTCACAGCAGACTTACTATCCCTAATAGTTACTACAAGTCGATTTATTTTTATTTTTTTCCCAAAGGTTTTATTTATTTATTTGAGAGAGAGCGAGAGAGTGTGCGTGGGGGTAGGGGCAGAGGGTAGGGCAGAGGAAGAGGGACAAGCAGACTCTGCGATGAACCCAGAGCCCTCCAGGAGCTCCATCTCACAACCCTGAGCTTATGACCTGAGCCGAAATCACTTACCCACAGAGCCACCCAGGCGCCCCTACAAGCTGATTTAAAACAAAAACAACCCAGTAAGAAATGGGAGATCATTAGGCAATTTACAATGCAGGACATGCAAATGACCAATAAAATCTGAAACTATGCAACTTGCCTAGCGTTTGAAGATTTTTAATTTTAATTTGAAATGAAATACAATTATATATTCCTCAGATTGGAAAAAATGATGGAAACAGTTGATGTTATCTAGAGTAGGAAAGGCATTTCCTGTTAAAATTTTAAAAAGGGCACATGCTTTGATACAGAAATTACACTTTGAGGGATCCATACTGGAGGAAGGAAGGCACCAGTAGCCAAGGATATGTTAGTAGCTAAGGATATGTTGTATATAAGAGTGCTCCTAATAGCTCTTGGAGGCAAAAACAAGAGGACCAACCTGAACTGGAGACCATCTGAATGTCTATTAACAAGGGGATGGTTGATGAATGAATGGCTCGTTCATTCACTTGCTGTATATTTTTTGAGCATCTACCATATGCCAGTCATGATTCTAGGTAGTGGGGCTAGGGCAGTGAATAATACAGACTTTGTCCCTTTATCTTGAAGCTTATATTCGTGTGTGTGTGTGTGTGTGTGTGTGTGTGTGTAGCAAGGGAAAGACAATAAATAAGAGAAAAACATAAGGAAGATAATCTCAAGTAGTGACACATGCTACAAAGAAAATAAGAGGATGATAATGGATAATGAACTAGAGAGTGGTTGGATGGGGGGTTGCATTTGAATAAGGTGGTCAGGGATGCCTCTCTGAGGAGGTGACATTGGAACAGAGACCTGAGTGATGACAGGGAGCCAGCTTTGAGAAGATCTTGGTGGAAAGTGTTCCAGGCAGAGGGAATAACAAGTGTAAGTGGGCAGGAGTGAGTGCTTGAGGAGTAAAAAGACGAGTGTGGCTGGAGCCTCCTGGGAGAGGAGGAGAGTGATACAATGTGAGATCAGAGAGGTGGTGGGGGCAAATGACGTAGGGCTTTGAGGCCATGGAAGGAGTTGTTTTATATTTGGTATATGTAGTAATAATTATAAAATATTGACTACGTTTTGAAATAATGTTTTGGATATGTTGACTTACTCCATTCCTTTTTACTGTGGAATAATATTATATTACATACTACAGTTTGTTGATGGACATTTGGTTTGTTTTCACTTTTGGACTCTAGTAAATGATGCTGATAGGAACATTTGTGTACAGGTTTTTGTGTGGACCATGTTTTGATTTCTCTTGGGTGTATATGGAGGAGGGGAATTGCTGAGTCCTGTGGTTTTTGCTTTTTTAAATGTGGCTACTAGAATTTAAAATTATACTTGTGGCTTGCATTGTTTCTTTTGCACAGTGCTGGTCTAACCAAATCACATTTCCTCAGGAGTTCCCATTCTGCTGAGTAAAGGGAAAATACTTAAATTGGCCGATTAGAAGTGTTTTCTCTTCCAGTTTCAAGTAGTCTTTTTTTTTTTTTTTTTTTTTCCCTATGTAAAGCAATCTTTTTCAGGTAAGGTTTCAGCTTGTTTAAAAATCCATTTCCCTTTTGGGACCATTTCTTTTTCTTTTCTTACCTGCTTCCAAAGATGGTGTTCCAGAGAGAGCTTAGGGAGAGGCCAGTGGTTCCCACTTTCTCCGTGGGGTCTTCCTTGGTCCTAGGAAGTGTGGTTGGTTTGGTCTTGGCCCTGGGGATCTGGCGGGCTTGCTCATGAGGAGTGGTGGAAGAAGCCTCCAGGAGGAGAAGTCTCTGGCCACCACTTAACTCAGCATGCCTCTCAGCCATTTATCCTCAGCTCTGGTGCCTCCATGTTGGATCAGGAACCCCAGAGTTTGCCCCAGCCAACTCTCCACCTAGGTGCCTCCCTTACACCTTTCCAAACTCATGCAACTCTAGCACCATGCACAACATGGAGAACTATTCTAGGGGATGAAAATGTTCTCAAAATACTACACCTGAGAGGCGAGGAGCAAGTCGTCCTGCACTGGTGATTCCCCAGAGTTATCTGGACATTTCCATCTCTTCTTGCCTTCCACTCCAAGGATGGAGCCAGGTGATTTCACTGGATTTGGCGAGATTCTTGCAGACCTTGATTTTTAAAATTATAAATGATGTGGGGGTGGTTACCCATGTGTATACATTGTTGCATACGTAATAATTGTACTCACCAAACCGTACACTTAATATGGGTGCATTTTATTCCATATAAATTGTATCTCAGTAAAATTGAGTTAAGGAGAGAACAAGTCAGATTTATATACATTATCCTAGGACGATATTTATGATACAGCTTTAAGATATATTTTGGCATGAAAAAAAGCAAGTTGCAGAGCAATGAGTAAAGATAGTATTTTTGTAGTTAAAAAAGGAAAAAAAAAAGCCACATATATATTTTGTATTTCTAATATAAACACAGAGAGATCATGGAAAAGAACACAAACTGCTTCCTCAGGAAGGGACTGGCTGGAGCGTGGAGGTGGGAGAGAGGATTATATTTTACTTTGTGCTTTTCTCTATTATTTGGCTGGTCCTAATGAGCATATAGGATAAATATTATTTTTATTAAAAAACACAATAGAGAGAAAATAATAATCATAATGACAGCAACAACAAGAAAAGAAGTCAGTTAACCTTGCTAATTGTTGCTTGGTTCTGGAGGCGGATACCATGGGGTTTTTCATTGAAAAAATCCCGTCCAGATTTTTATTCTGCTTTGAAATCTTTGTGTTTTGACTAGTTACTCCTGGCATGTCCTCTCATTGCACCTTGAACATTTTTAAATAGCATTTATCCAACTTTATGTTTTTAAAGGAAACTTCAGACTTTATCCGGATTTCCCCAGTTTTTCCACTAATGTCCACTTTCTGTTCCAGGATCCCATGCGGGATGCCACATTGCATTTATTTTATTTTTTTCCCCAGGTTTATTGAGATATAATTGATATATAATATTATAAAAGTGTAAGGTGTGCAATGGGATGATTTGAAATGCGTGTATATTGTGAAATGTCTGCCACAGTAAGGTTAGTTAACAGCTCCCTCACCTCACGTAATTACCATTTTGTTGTTATGGCGAGAACATTGTACATTATAACTCTCATTATACAATTATACAACACAGTGTTGGCAACTTAGTAACTTAGATCCCCACAACTCATTCCTCTTGTAACTGAAAGTTTATGTCCTTTGACCAATACCTCCCCCGCTCTCCCCTCCCCCAGCTCCGGGCAACTGCCATTCTGCTCTCTGTTTTTATGAGTTCAGTGTTTTCAGATTCCACGTGTAAGTGAGATCATACAGTATTTGTCTTTGTCTGACTTATTTCACTTAGCGTAACACCCTCCAGGTCCTTCCATGTCACAAATGGCAGGATTTCCTCCTTTTTTAATGGCTGAATACTATTCCACTGCATTGCGTTTTCTATATCCACTCATCCATTGATGGGCACTTAGATTATTTCTACAACATTGCATTCAGTCCTCATACGTCCTTGGTTTCCTCTGGCCTGTGACAGTTTCTCCTTCATTCCTTGGTTTTTATGATGGTTTTGAGGAGGACGGATCAGGTGTTTTGTCTAATGTCTTTCAATTTGGGCTTGTCTGAAACTTTTTCACACATTGTAGGCTGGGGAATGGATTTTGGGGAGGAATAGCACGGAGGTACGTGCCACCAACGTGACTTATCGATAGAGATGCCGATCTTGATGGTGAAGTTAAGTGGTGTCAGCCCCGCTTCTCCACTGCGTGGTTACTAGTTTTCCTCTTCATACTCAAGCTATTCCCTATGATTGTGAGAAGTCACTTAACTAAGTCCAGCCCACACCCAAGGGAGGGAAATTGCAATCCTTCTGTACAGAAGATGTGTGGCTTTTCGCTCAATGTGTTTATTTATTCAACCATTTTATTTACACAAGCATGGACTCATATCCATTTCTACTTTGGGTTATAAGCTGATACTACATTATTTATTTTGTTGCTCACATTGTTCCAGCTTTGGCTACTGGGGGCCACTGATCGGCTCCCCTTGAACTGTCCCCCTCCTTTTTTCAAGCACTTCCTTCCTTTTTGTCACTATAAGATGCTCCAGGCTCATCTCCTATTGTCCCTGCCCTAGATCTAGAATCATCCATTTTTCTGAGGAGCCCCGGTTCCTTTATAGGGGTATATGGTATTAAGAAACCAAGCCTGGCAGCTGGGTGACACACTTTATTTTTATTGCTCTACTTGTCCATGTTCCCCATTAGTCTTATAAGCCTCACAATGGGGGGGCAGTTTAGCTGTCTTTCTCACCATATTATCTCCTATACCTAATATCTATTCCTTGTTGAATGAATGAAGTTTATTGGAATACATTTTCACTCCTTTCATTTTTTCAATATTGTCACTAAACTTATTTCCATGGAATGCTGTCATATAGCTAGATCAAGAAAACATGTAATGTCTTCACTTTCTGTCACGGATTGACTGATATCTCATATAATAAAGACATGTGTAATGCATTCATTGGGTATGGACCACCATGCATACATTTCTCCAGCAGTCACCCACCGTCAATGCAGATTTGCAATTCAAGGTCACTTGCTTTTATTCCTGGCCAGGGATTTGAAAAGGAAAGATACATTGTTTCTCCCTTCTGCAGTTCTTTGCCTTCCACTCATTTCCATATGTCAAAATTGGATCCAGTGCCTCACATTGCCTTTCTGTCTTCCTGTCTAAACCAAGCTCTCCCTGTCTCTGAGCCCCATGAGTGCTGCATTTATACTTATGTCGTGCCTACACCGTGCTATTAACATTTTATTAATTGTACTTATCTGTATATGTCATGATGCTCCTGTAAGACTAGAAGTCGATTGCAGGCAAGGTCCATATCATATTCAACTTCTTGCCTGCAAATAACAACAAGCAATCAGCTATTCAGAGGGAATTGGAAATTAAAAAAAAAAAAAATCAATGTACTTTTTAATCTGTGTTATCTATCATAATGTGTAATCAGAGCTAAATTCCAGGAAGAAGAAAAAAAGCAAATAAGTCAGTTGATTAAAAAGAATAGGAAACTGTAAAAATTAAATTCTAGCTATAAAATTACAAGTGATCTGTATGTGGAAGGTAGGTAAAAAAAAAAAAATCTAACGTTACAATGAAATTCCCTTTTCATTCTTAACCCCTCAGATTTTGTCACCCCAAAAAAACAGCAACGGCCATAATCAATAACCTCTGGCACTGAAGAGGGTATGGTGAAAAAGTCAAAAGATATATGTCTATAAAATCTGACCTAGAATTACAGAAGCTATACGTACAAGAAAATTTATGACCGTGTTGTTTGTAACAAGGAAAAATAAAACAAGTTGGAAATAACCTGAATGTCCACCAACAGCAAATGACCGGGTAGAGTTTGGTCTGTCTGTACTATGGAATGTTGTATAGCCGTTAAAAACAGATGAACTCTCTAGCTGTTTTCCTGGAGAGATGTCTGTGGTGGGCTGTAAAGTGAGAACAGGAAGGCATGGCGTGCTGATGGGTCGAGCTCTTGGAAGAACACCACCCCCTGCGAGTCAGGACGGTCAAGGAGAGAAGGGTGCTGGAAGGGACCTGCCAGCTGGGTGGGGGCAGAGGTTCCAGCTGCCCCACAGGGAGGCCAGGTCAGCCTCTCATTCAGGAAAGGACACATTCACCTTGCATCTTAGTCTATGCAGGCTGCAAGGAGAGAATGCTGTAAACTCGGTAGCTTATAGACCACAGAAATTTATTTCTCGCAGTTCTGGAGGCTGGGCAGTCCAAGCTCAAAGTGCTGGCAGATTTGGGGTCTGGTGAGCCTGCTTCCTGGTTCATGTGTGGTCTTCCTTTTGCTCTGTCCTCCCAGTGGTAGGAGGGGGAAAGGAGCTCCCTGGGGGCTCTTTTATAAGGGCACTAATCCTATTTATGAGGGCTCCACTTTCATTTCCAGTCCCACTTCCAAATACCATCACCCTTGGGGATTATGATCTCAACATATGAATTTTGGGGGGATGTCATCATTCAGTCCTTTGCACCTTGCTTTGGCCATGATCTGCTAGTCTCATCAGTTCCCACAGGAAGGTAACATTTCTGCCTGGTGTTTCAGGGGTCTTGGGTGTCATGTGGGGATTTCCCTGGGGGTTGCTCATGTCATCATGGCGTCTGGAATTTTGATGAGAAAGAACCAATTTATGTTGATTAATTTTTTGTTCCTGGTATTTGAAAATTCTGAGCTTTATCTTTTAGAGAGGGGAGATTA
The DNA here is from genome assembly GCF_964656455.1 of Halichoerus grypus. Classification (NCBI taxonomy): domain Eukaryota; kingdom Metazoa; phylum Chordata; class Mammalia; order Carnivora; family Phocidae; genus Halichoerus; species Halichoerus grypus. The sequence goes on from NC_135717.1 coordinate 26,739,155, forward strand.
AGAGGGCTGAGCATCAGCCTTCCCCTTTTTACTTAATGAGAAAGGGTTTTTAGACCATTTAAAATGCCATTTCTATCCATTCAAATGGAGGACTCACGTCAGAAAAGGTGCTCAAACTCACCAGTGTCAAAGAAATGTAAATTAAAGTCACAATGAGATGAATCTCTCTCACTCAAAGGGTTGCTGTCTTATATCCTTGATAAAGACAAGAATTCCTTCCGCTGTTTTGGCCACATTTGCTCAAATTAAAATATGCAGATTATTTAAACACATTATATAATATTTGATACACCTAAAATAGTAAAGATAATAACACACATGCAAATTATGAAAAAAAGATAAAACAAGCATTTGTGAACCTAAGAATCAGATCATCACCAACACCACCGAAGCCCCCCGCAAGCTCCTCCCCCATATAACCACAATCTTATTCTCTTGCTTTGTTCTATTAAAAGCAGTTAAAAAGAAATACATAGACTCTTTGATCCAGCAATCTCTCTCCTGGGACTTCACCTCATAGAAATAAAAAGCCCTGGTGCATAAGGACATTTGTAGAGAGGATATTTATTGCAGCATTGTTTGTAGTTGGAAAAGAGAGGACACATGCGAATGCTCGTTAATGATTGAATAAATTACAGGACATCCACACCATAGAATTTTGTGCAGCCATTAAAAAGCGATGAATTAGGGTAATACCAGATGCCTTGGAGGGATTTCCACGGCATATTGTAGAATGAGAAAACAGGAACCAGGAAAGTGTGTATAAAATGACAAATGCCTGTGAATTGTATAGAGTGTGTAAATAGACGTATTTGCATGCGACTCTATGAAAATAGAGACAAATTTGGAAGAATATGCTAGGTTGTCAAAAGGGATTACCAGAGAGAGGGAGAACAGACTGGGCAGGGGAGCAAAAGGGAAAGAAAGAAAGGAAGGAAGGAAGGAAGGAAGGAAGGGAGGGAGGAAGGAAGGAAGAAAAAAGAAAGAAAGAAAGAAAAAGAAAGAAAGAAAGAGAGAGAAAGAAAGAAAGAAAGAAAGAAAGAAAGAAAGAAAGAAAGAAAGAAAGAAAGAAAAACTTCTCTGGTGGCCTTCAGTTGCTTTATCAGAGAAACAGGGATAAAAAGTCCCATCTTATTTTTGTTCCAGAGTTTACGTGAGGGTTTCCTGGGATGATGCAGAAGTTTTGTCTTGGAAAATGTTCAAGGCTCTGCTTAAATGTGTGATGGTGGGGTTTATTAGAAAGAGCAGATGATACTGGTGATGGGATTTTGAAGTTTTCTTGTTCTAGGCTTAGTCTGGTTTCATCTAGCAGACAGGGGTAATAATAACCAACCTAACTAATGGCTGGTGTCCTTCCATGTGAACTGTTAAAATCACGCCGCTTGGATGCCTTTACTTGTGTATATTCGTGCATTCACAGTCATCAACCACGATTAAGTTTGCAGTATGATTGCTAAATCATTCCCCTCTTTTGCATTTCACCCACACCATCTTCAAAACAGTGTTGTTGGGTCTGCCAACATTGGAGATGTATACTCTCTTAGGGCCACGCCACCCTTGGATTCTTTCCATCCCAATGAAATGGAGGTCCCCAGGCTGCATGGGATAGACACACTGATTTGTTTGCTAGGGCTGCGGTCACAAACTACTATGGACTGCTGGCCTAAAACAAGAGAAACTTACTCTCTCCTAGTTCTGGAGGCCAGTAGTCTAAAATCAAGGTGTTGTCAGGGCCATGCTCCCTCTGAAGGTTTTAGGGGAGGATCCTACCTCTTAGCTTCTGGTGGTTTCTGACAACCCTTGGCTTGTATGCATCACTCCAATCTCTACCTCCACTGTCACATGGACTTTCCCCCCTGTGTCTCTGTGTCCAAATCTCTTATTTATTTATTTATATTTTTTTATTTTTATTTTTATTTATTTATTTTTTTTAAAGATTTATTTGACAGAGACACAGTGAGAGAGGGAACACAAGCAGGGGGAGCGGGAGAGGGAGAAGCAGGCTTTCCGTGGAGCAGGGAGCCCAATGCGGGGCTCGATCCCAGGACCCTGGGACCATGACCTGAGCCGAAGGCAGACGCTTAACGACTGAGCCACCAGGCGCCCCTATTTATTTATTTTTAAAGATTTTATTTTATTTTATTTTACAGAGAGAGATAGCGAGAGCAGGAACACAAGCAGGGGGAGCGGGAGAGGGAGAAGCAGGCTTCCGCTGAGCAGGGAGCCCAATGCGGGGCTCGATCCCAGGACCCTGGGATCATGATGTGAGCCGAAGGCAGACGCTTAACAACTGAGCCACTCAGGCACCCCCCAAATCTCTTTTTTATAAAAGGACACCAACCACTGGAGTTAGGGCCTACCCTCCTCCAAAATGACCTCATCTTAATTTAACTAATCACATCTGCAAAGACCCTAGTTCCAAACAGGGTCACGTTGTCAGTTTCTGGGTGGAGATGAATTTTGGGGGACCCTACTCAACCCAGTACAGACACAGATGGGGTTTCATTCTCTCTTTATTCCCTGCTTCCAGTCTTCTGCCTGAAGGTGAGCTTCTCGAAGAGCCCTACAGATGTCATGGCCTACTCTGAGACGTATCTCAGTGGGTTCTACCAGAGATCTGTAGCTGAGCCCTTCGGACATGACCAAACCCCCATTGTCAGGAGGGATGCGGGGTGAGGGGGGAATGCTCTGGGAACCTTTATGTTGCCTTTGGGTGGAAATTATAAACCTTTGGCAACCTCCAGTCACCCTTTTTCTTGACCTTATTTGGTATCTGATGAGTAAGATTTTCACTTTTTACAGAAATGTGAAAGAAACAGGCATGAATTTCAAAACTATGAGAGACGTTGGGCACAAAGAACCTTTAGGTATAGCATAGTCATTAAGCATATTCAACTTTTCAGCCAATGACCTACAGACAGTGCATGTCCCTTGCTCACGACAGATGAGCCAATCGTTCCATCAAGTGGTTCACACACTGCTGTCCTGGCCCAGAGCCAGTGTCTGTGAGGCTCGCTTCCTTCCCACCAGACAGAGGACAGCCACCTGTTGCTACCTTTGGAGATGTGCTCAAGGCTCTCCTCTGACAAAAGTGAGGCTTCACAATGAAAAGCTCAATGAAAGGTCTTTAAAATTGTGCCAATCATGTCAATAATCATGACTGGTCTATTTTTTATTTATTTTTGTGGTAGAATGCACGTAACATAAAATTTACCACTTGAACAGTTTTTTTTTTTTTAATTTTTTTTATTGTTATGTTAATCCCCATACATTACATCATTAGTTTTAGATATAGTGTTCCATGATTCATTGTTACCACTTGAACAGTTTTAAAGTGTGTTATTCAGTGACATTAATACCTTCACAATGTTGTGTGACGATCACCTCTATCTTGTTCCAAAAGGTTCTCATCACCCCAAAAAGAAACCCAGTGCCCATCAAGCAGTCCTTCCCCATTTTCCTCTCCCCCTGCCCCTGGCGACCACTGACCTTCTCTGTGTCTCTATGGCTTTGTTTATTGTGGGTATTTCATATAAATGGAATTGTGCAATATGTGGCCTTTTGTGTCTGGCTTCTTTTTCTTAGCATAATGTTTTCAAGGTTCATCCACATTGTAGTATGTGTCAGCACATCATTCCTTTTTATGGCTGAATAATATTCCATTGTATGAGTATACTACATTGTATTTATCCATTCAGTTGGACAAACCTGTTTTTGAGCTTCTCTTATCCAATAGGTAAGCAGTATTTAGCACAGTTTTATTTTGGAATAATTTTCGATTGACAGAAACTTACAAAGATAGTACAGTGAGTTCCCATATACTGTTCACCCCATACCCTGCCCTGGGTCCTCTGTTGCTGATACCTGACATCACCAGAATATATTTGTTAAAACTCAGAAACAGACACCGGCACATTGCTGTTAACTAAACTCCAGACTTGATTTGGATTTCACCAATTTTTCCATTAACGCTCTCTTTCTGTCCAGGATCTGATCCAGGGGACCACGTTGCATTTAACTGTCATGAATCTTGTCACCAATGGTCTGGGACAGGTTTTCACTCTTTCTTTATTTTTTTGACCTTGACAGTCTTGGGTCTGCAGGCCAGGTATCCTGTAGAAAGTTCCCCAACCTGAGTTTGCCAGATGCTTTCTTCATGATTACACTGGAGGGGATTGTTTTTTGTGCACGTTATCCAGACATCCCTGGGAATACTTTTGCCTCTAAAGATGTCATCCCATAGGACTTGAAAGAGAGCATTCACTTGTCTTTTTCTTCTTTATTTAAATAATTGCAAATGCTATCCAATCTACTCCCATAGACTCTGCAGGGAGTTAGGTTCCCATTTTATAGGTGAGGCAGTAGGAGTCTTGTGAGTGGCAGAGAAGAGATTCCAATCCAGATGCCAATGTCATGATCTGTCCAGAACTCCATGTTGCACATTGCTGATGGGCTGCTAACTAATTGGTTTGTTCAAGGGCATGTTCAACTGTGCCCTCAGTTCCCCTTTGGAAGAATTTCAATATCACCTAATTAGGTAACATGGTAACTGGGCAACCATTACTTATAGTAGACACGGAGTTGTAAATTATTCTATTTAATTAAGAACTGCACGTTTCCTATTAAAGAAAAGCTTATCATAGGTTAGTAAATTTATTGGAAACACTTAACTTTAGCTAATTAAGCTGTTTGAACTCAAGGCAAGGGCATTCATTAATAATCAAGCCCAAGCAGTTAAGGGCAATTAGTGAAACAGCTGGTCTTTATCTCACTGATAAAGGATGGTTAATAGAGATCTTTACAGCTGTTATAAACTTCCCCAAAGCAATATCCTCTTCAAAAGTTTGCATTAGTAAAGAATACAGAAGAGAAAACTCAATTTAAAAGAACTGAGTTGGTAGCAATCTCGATCTCTAGCCCCACGCTGAGGGCTGAGGGAAAGTGAAATCTACCAACCCTGGCCTCATTCCCAGCCTCTCCATTTTCAGGGGATAGTCTGACCCCTAAGTCAGCATCAGTGTTCTAGTTCCCACTGAAATTGTGGCTGCTGAGGAGCAAAGAGCACGGATTGGTCACCTATAGATGCAGGGATTATATTTTCTGACAGAAAATGGAGGAATGTTGTCTGACAAAGTGTTTTTTTCTGATCCGTGGTGTCTTTATATAGAAGGTCTCGCAGAGTTCCCTCTTTACAATGATATTGGCTTAAAATTCTTTTGAAATTGAAGTATAAAGCATCGACTTTTTGAAAAATCTTGGCCAGGTGTCTTGTAGAATGTTCCACATCAGGATTTCTCTGACATTTCCTCTTGGTGTTGTTTGACTTGTTCCTCTGCCCCTGTATCTCCCCGGACACTGGAAATTCACTTCAGAGCCTTGATTAGATTGAGGTGACACATTTTGGAAAGAATCCTTCAAGGTGATGCCATGTATTTCACATGGCATTATGCCAGGAGGCACATAAACATCTTTGACCTCCTCTTGGTGATGCCAAGCTTGAGCCCTGGGTTAAAGAGGTAACACTGGTTCTCCCCACGGTAAAGGTCCATTTCCCCGCTCTAGAATTGGTACATGATGTGTGGGCTGCTCCATTTATCTGCAGTGAAGCCTTCCTGTACTTGGCTCTTTCTCATTATTCTGGCCCATACTTAAGTGTCACCTTCTCTCGTTAGACATGAGGCACCTGCTCTAAGGTGGCCTGTAAGGTCCTATGTGCTCTGGCCTTGACTGGCTCCTGGAATCACCTTGAACAATGTCCCCTTTCCCATTGCAGCCCAGTCACATGGGCCATTTCAATGCCTGGAGTGCACTATGCTCCCTTCTGTCAAAGCCGTGCCTGGAACACACCACTGTCCTCCTCATCCACTTATCCCTACTCAGCCTTCTGCGGTGAACCAGGGTCAGTTCCCGAGGGACGTCTCCCTGGCCTGCACACCCCACCCCAGTCTGGGTAAAATCCCACTGTTGAATGTTCTCAAAGCACCATGGAAGTAAGTCTCCATTGTAGTGCTCACCACACTTGGAATTTTCCGTTTTATTTATGTGATTATTGTACTAATTTCTGTCTTCCCCCAGAAACTAAGCTCCAAAGGGGCAGGGGGACCTGCCTAATTTTGTTTATCCTTGTAAACCCAAAACACCTAGCACAGAGCCTGGCACACAGTAGGTGCTCAATAAGTATTTGTTGAATGAATGAATTCATGGTCACCAGTAGTTGAATGGCCCTAAGGGGACCCTATGTGAATGACTTCTTGAAGGATCCTGGTCCCGTTTGGTACTGCGAAGTTTCTAGGCTAAGGGTTGGCAGACCTCTTCTGGAAAGGACAAGATAGTATTTTCAGCTCTGTGGGCCAGACGGCTGACCGGGTTGGAGGCTGGGGGCTTACTTTCCCCTTCTGTGAAAAGGGATAATAATAGTGGGGTGCCTGGGTGGCTCAGCTGGGCGACTGCCTTCGGCTCAGGTCATGATCCTGGAGTCCCGGGATCGAGTCCCGCATCGGGCTCCCTGCTTAGCAGGGAGTCTGCTTCTCCCTCTGACCCTCCCCCTCTTGTGCTCTCTCTCTCATTCTCTGTCTCAAATAAATAAATAAAATCTTTAAAAAAAAGGGATAATAATAGCTTCTAATTCATAGGATTATCGAGAAGGTTCAGTAAGCTGATATATATGAAGTGCTAAACGTCCTAAGTCTTGCTTGGGTTTTAGCTATTATTGCTGGGCTTGTGTAGGGTGGGGACTCAGGCAACACACGTTAGTATCAGCTAGAAGGAAGCATGGCAAATAAAAACCCTACTGGATTTCCACGTGTGTGTCAGTGACAGGCAGCCTGGATTAAAGAGCCGAGATGTCACAGCGGGGAGAGATGCCTTGTTCCCAGAGGGAAACAACAACCTACAGAAAGAAGGAGCACAAACTTTGGGGGGGATGGGGGACAGACAGTGGCTTGAGGAACGAGAGGAGCAGCAGAGGAGGCTGTGAATCACTGTAATGTTTTCCCTCGGAAAGTCCCAGGGGTTCTGGCAGGGGCCTTAATCGCCTATTCTAGGCGTCAGAAGCCTAGCTCCTTGCTCTTTGAGAGCTGTGCTCCCTCTTGCCTCTCCCTGTCTCCGTTAGAGTCTAATCATATTTGAAAGTAGTTTTTATCTGTGGTTATTCATCCGGATGTGAGGAGCTTACGGGTCTAAGCCGCCACTTCCAGCAGATCCAGGCACGTGGCCCCGTTAATACACACAGTCCTAGAGCTGGCAAGGAGATTGAGCCCCAGCCCCATGCATCCACGCTGGGAGATTTTAGGAAATTAGAGGGAAGCTGCTTTGAGGGTGGGGTGGGCGAGGCAGACGGTGCTGGCACCGAGACTGGGAGTGAAACAAACATGAGAACTAATAGCAGGACGTCCAGCCAGGGCCCTAAATCCATGAGATGGGCTCATCCTAAAGGCACAGCTCCTCAAACTGTAATAAGATGGTGTCTGTGAGGATTACACATTAGTTTAGAGAACAATATTTCATTCTCGCAGGCTGTTCCTTTTTTTTTTTTTTTTTGTAAGATTTTATTTATTTATTTGACAGAGAGAGAGACAGCGAGAGAGGGAACACAAGCAGGGGGAGTGGGAGAGGGAGAAGCAGGCTTCCCACGGAGCAGGGAGCCCGACGCGGGGCTCGATCCCAGGACCCTGGGATCACGACCTGAGCCAAAGGCAGACGCCTAACGACTGAGCCACCCAGGCGCCCCTCGCAGGCTGTTCCTAATCTGCAGGAGATGATGTGCAGGGCTAGGTTTAATGCCCACACACACAGGTCAGGTTAATCCTCCATTAAATTGTGGTGAGGGTCAGAGGGAGATTTTACCACTCTTTCTAGAGTGGTGGGGTGCAGACATGAAGGTGGGGAGCCAGCCATGGGGCAGGCCAGGGACAAAGTTGGAGGGCACTCGGCAGGTTATAACAAAGACAAAGCCGTTGGATTGCCCTTGTTTCTCATCCTGATGTTTCTCTTTTTGTGTTGCTTTACAGTGTTGTGATATAGTTCACATACCATATGTGTACAATCCAGTGGCTTTAGTATATTCACAGAGTTGTGCAACCATCACTACAGTCAGTTTTAGAACAGTTTCATCCCCCAAAAGAAACCCCATACCTATTAGCAGGTACTCCCCATTTCTCACCAATCTCCCAGCCCTGGGCAACCAACCACTAATCTGATTTCTGTCTCTGTAGATTCTGTCTCTATAGATTCAATTACATGTAATTGAAATTGTACAATATATGGTCTTTTGTGACTGGTTTCTTTCACTTAGCATAATATTTCCAAGATTCATCCATGTTGGAACATGCATCAATACTTCATTCCTTTTTATTGCCAAATAATATTCCACTGTATGGACATACCACATTTTATTCATCCATTCATCTATTGATGGACACTTGGTTTTTTTTTTTTTTTTAAAGAGTTTATTTATTTATTCATGAGAGACAGAGAGAGAGAGAGAGAGAGAAGCAGAGGGAGAAGCAGGCTCCCAAGGAGCAGGGAGCCCGATGCGGGAGTCGATCCCAGGACCCTGGGATCATGACCTGAGCCGAAGGCAGACGCTCAACCGTCTGAGCCACCCAGGTGCCCGGACACTTGGTTTTTTAAAATTTAAACATTTATTTCTTTATTTTAGAGAGACAGTGTGCACGAGCGGGGGAAGGGCAGAGAGAAAGAGAGACAAGCATACTCCCTGCTGAGCAGGGAGCCCAATATGGGGCTTGATCTCAGGACCCTGAGACCAAGAGTCAGCCGCTCAACTGACTGAGCCACCCAGGTGCCCTTGTTGATGGACATTTGAATTGTTTTCTTTTTCTTTTTTTTTTTTTTTTTTTTTAAAGATTTTATTTATTTTTGACAGAGAGAGAGAGCACAAGCAGGGGGAACAGCAGAGAAAGAGGGAGAAGCAGACTCCCTGCTGAGCAAGGAGCCCGATGCGGGGCTCGATCCCAGGACCCTGAGATCATGAAGGCAGACGCTTAACCATCTGAGCCACCCAGGCGCCCCTGAATTGTTTTCACTTTTTGGTTGCTATGAACATTCATGTACAAGGTTTTGTGTGGACATATGTTTTAATTTCTCTTGGGTATGTGCCTAGGAGCAGAATTGCTGGGTCATATGATATCTCTCTGTTTAACTTTTTGAGGAACCACCAGACTGTTTTTCAAGGAGGCTGCACCATTTTACATTCCCACCAGCACTGTATTTCTCTACATTCTCACCAACATTTAATATTATCTCTCTCTCTCTTTTAGTATGGCCATCCTAGTGGGTGTGAAGTGGTATCTCATTGTGGTTTTGACTGGCATTTCCTTAATGGCTGTTGATGTTGAGCATCTTTTCATGTGCTTTTTGGCCATTTTGTGTCTTCTATGGAGAAATGTCTGTTAATATTCTTAGCTCATTTTGTAATTAAGCTGTCTTTTTATTATTGAGTTATAAGAATTCTTTGTTCTGGATGCACATCTCTTATAAGGTACAAGAGGTTTGTGAATATTTTTTCCCATTCTGTGGGTGATCTTCACTTTCTTGATGGTATCATTTGCAGCACAGAGGTTTTCCATTTTGATGAAGTCCAGCACATCTGTTTTTTTCTTTTGTGCTTCTGGGGTCATATCTAGTAAGATGTTGCCTAACAAAGATGTACTCCTATACTTTTTTCTAAGAGTTTTCATAGGTTAGCTCATTTATGTCTATGGCCCTTTTGAGTTAATTTAAAAAATATGTATTTTAGAGAGAAAGGGGAGGGGAGAGGCGGAGGAAGATAGAGTCCAAAGCAGACTCCATGCTGAGTACAGAGCCAGATGTGGGGCTCGATCCTATGACCCTGAGATCATCACCTGAGTCGAAACCAAGAGTCGAATGCTTAACCAACTGTGCCACCCAGGTGCCCCCTTTTGAGTTAATTTTTACGGATAGTTTGAGATAGGGGTCAAAGTTTACTCTTCTGCCTGTAGAATTCCACTTAGTGCATCATTTGTTGGAAGTGATATGTCAGTCTTTTGTGACTATCTCAGTGAATGGCCAGTCCATCGTCCAATTGTTCAGGCCCAAATCCATTCTTGATTCTTTCCTCTCCTATTCCAAGATCTCATAGAATCCATCTTCAAAACAGATGCGGAATCTGACTGCTTCCTACTACCCCCACTGCTACCCTCTGGCTTTAGTAATCATCAGCTTTGTCTGGATGATTGTAGAGATCTCCTCATTGGTCTGTCTGCCTCTGCCCTGATGTCCCTACAGTCTCTTCACACACATCAGCTAGAGAGTAGTGTGCTTACAGTTTTAAAGCTGGTCATGCCATTGCTGTGCTCAAACCTTTCAGTGGCTTCCCCTCCCACTCAGAGTAAATCCAAAGTCCTTTCTATGACCTTTAGACCCCATGGAATACACCGTCTCTCCCTGCCAGTCTCCCTCTTTGGTCTCATCACCTCCCATTCTTCCCTCATGGACACTGCTTCAGCCACACTGGACTCCTTGCTGTTTCTCAAACATATCAGGCACACTCGCACCCCAGGGCCTTTGCATTTGCTCTTCTCTCTGCCTTGGCATCTCATTCTCCCCCAGATATCCTCGTGGCTCCCTTCCTCATTTCCTTCTAGTCTTTACTGCAAAGTCATCTTATCCATGTGGAAATCTTTGCACATCTCATCTGAAATTTTACCTCACCAATTCTTCCTCTACCCTTTCCTTGCTTTGTTTTTCTCCTAAACCCTTTTCATTATCCAACAAAATGTGTACTTTCCTTATTTATCTTGGGTTGTTTTTTTTTTTTTCTGCCTTCCCAACTCACATACCTTCCATGAGGGCCAAAGTTGCATTTACTTCACTGTTGTATTCCCCAGAATCTAAATCAGTGCCTGGCACATAGTAAATGGTCAATAAACAGATGTCACGGAAAATAAGAAGGCTGGTTCTTGGCTTCCCACTGCTTCCTATAATAGCTTTTTATCATAGTCTTTTTTTTTTTAAAGATTTATTTATTTATTTGAGAGAGAGAGAGAGCAGGGGGAGGAGCAGAGGGAGAAGGACAAGCACTCCGCGCTAGCTCGATGCGGGACTCGATCCCACCACCCTGAGATCATGACCTAAGCCGAAATCAAGAGTCAGACACTTAACCCCCTGGGCCACCCAGGCACCCCTTTTTATCATAGTCTTAATGACCATTCCATTAACATATTACCTAAAAGGAGCACTTTTGGCAAATGTGCTCAGAGATGCAACGGCTGCTTGGTCTCTCCCAGCTATGCTGCAGATCCAGATTTGTAGGCCCTCACCGACTATTTGCAGGGTCTAGGTTAAGAGTACAAATAGAGGCTGTATGTACTGTGTGTCTACATATTTAAATATAAATCAGTATATGTCCTCTTCTCCTAGCTTGGTAAATAAACCTTTATAATGACAAAATTTAAAAATTCAAATAAAGTTAAGGTTTTTATAAGAGCGAAAGTTGGCAAAATATCAAACTATCAAAAGTTGGAAAAATATCTCTTTAAAAAAAGGGGGGGGTGCCTGGGTGGCTCAGTTGGTTAAGCGACTGCCTTCGGCTCAGGTCATGATCCCAGGGTCCTGGGATCGAGCCCCGCATCGGGCTCCCTGCTTGGCAGCAAGCCTGCTTCTCCCTCTCCCACTCCCCCTGCTTGTGTTCCCTCTCTTGCTGTCTCTCTCTCTCTGTCAATTAAATAAATAAATAAAATCTTTAAAAAAAAAAGTTGACAAAATGTCAAAATAGACTCAATCAAATTATTGGGTACTTTCTAGATATTCTGTTGGTAGGCTAGCTGGCAATGTTTGGATGAGTATAAAGAGATACATATAATTCCTAAAATATGTATTCCATAAATTTTCTTTTTCTTGCCTTAATTTTAGCAAAATCACTTGTTTTTATAATCAAGATAGTCACTGATTGATATCTTTTGACAGTAATGATTTAGTGATTAAAATAAAATATAATCAGACTCAAGATGTTCAACATTTGGGTATAATTTCACCAAGAAAGTATATTATAGTAAAGGTGAAAATTGAAAAACTAAAGTGATTTTTCATATGTTTTCAAGAAAAGTTTCTTCTTCCTAAGGTATTCAAAATTATTTATTAAAAATAAAGAGTAAAATACAAATTATGAGTAAATGTGAATACTTTAAATATGCAAATATTTTTAAAATTTAGATAAAGTTGAAATAGAATTTTTGAAATTTGAATTAGATTTTACTGTGTATTTTTATTTTTTATTTATTTTATTTTACTTTTCTTTTTTTTTTTTTTTAAAGATTTTTTTATTTATTTGACAGCGAGAAAGACAGCCAGAGAGGGAACACAAGCAGGGGGAGTGGGAGAGGGAGAAGCAGGCTTCCTGAGGAGCAGGGAGCCTGATGCGGGGCTCGATCCCGGGACCCTGGGATCATGACCTGAGCCGAAGGCAGACGCTTAACGACTGAGCCACCCAGGCGCCCCAACTTACTTTTCTTTTTAAAGATTTTATTTATTTATTTGAGAGAGAGAGAGAGGGCTCCATCCCAGGACCCTGAGATCACGACCCGAGCCAAAGGAAGCTGCTTAACCAACTGAGCCATCCAGGTGCCCCATGTATTTTTATTTAAAAACTATTCATAATTCTAATTTTCTATGTCCATTCAGTTGTCAACGTCAAGAATCAGTATTATGGGTCCTATATTATGCCCAGACTTCTGCCTACACAAAATTAAGAGTAACATGAATTGTTTAATACTGCATTTTCCTCAGCCACTATATGCAACGTCGGCAAATGCCATCCTGATTCCCGCAAAGGTCCAGAGCCACAGATTGGGACACAAAGAGAAGCAAAAAGAGGCAGTCAGCACTATGGGGAAATGGTACCATGCTGTGCAAGAATCTCTTGTGTTCACTCCATCTGAGAGGGAGTCTTTGACAAGTTCATTAACTTGCCCTTTCTCTTCCTAAGCGCTCCTGCCACTCAGATCCTGTTGGCACTCCACAGCTGTGCACATCTCTGTCTTTGGCCTTGGTACCACAGACAAGCCTTCAAGCCCTTTGGACACAGTTGCCTTCTGTTTTGGGGATAGAGATCAAGATCTGGGAGAAGTGTCTCTCCAGTGCCTGAATGGTGTCACTCATGAGAGTGGATGTTTTGGGTGATGGGTCAGGCTTTGACAATGCTGGTGCAGAGCCCAAGTGACAGAGGGACCCAGGACAGGGCCCCTGGTTGCTCAGGTCTGAGGGTGGTCCTACAGGTGGGTGTGGGTGAAGAGGAGTTTGAGGAGGGGCTTCAGGGCCTAACCACCAGGATGGCATCTTGGAGTGCAGAAACCATCTTCTTTTGGTGCTCGTGAGAACTTCTCTGCACATTCCTTGTCTGGGAGGTATTTTCTCACTTCTGATGTGACTGTTCTGTGAATAATCGTAAGAGCTAAGACACTTATGGGTCAAAGAGTGGTGGGCCTTTCCATTTTACTTAAGGATGCAAGTATTACTTTCCTAATACTAGTGATTTTTGATTTCGTGGACCAAAAGCATTGCCGTAGATACATATTCCCAGACATTCTTATCTACAGATAAGAACTAGGCAAATGCTGTGGTATTTGGATAAAAAAAAGTCAACAACCACCCAACCCCACTTGATCAATTTTATTTGAGCTATTAGCTGAGAATATTTTGCACTAGAGACTTCTTACATCAAGTAATAACTGAACGTTAAGCAAACAGATCATCAATTATTAACACGTAGCTGCTATTAATGTAATCCTTTACGTATCAGTAACACCAGCATTTGGAAGAGGGATAGAAAGCTAGTTGAAAGCATCTGGTGTACAAAATAAGAATATAACCAAATTCCCTTTGCTAAAATTTTTTTAGATGATCGATCTCTAAATTTTCCATTTAGGAATGGGTGTTATAATTGGGAGAGAGAGATGTAAATTCCAGTCTGACATCGAAATATCTGATCAAGATGCCAGCAAAAGCAGTATTTGGAAGGTTCAGGACTCTTGCAAACCCAAAATCTACCTTTAATATTGGATCTAGATACTTTATTGGCCAAACTCAGGCAATGTCTTTTTGTGAACACATTTTCTTTTACTTATTTTTTGGAGTACAAATTATACATTTGCATGGTTAAAAAACTAAAAAGTAAAAAAAAAAAAAATCACCATGAAAATTCTTCTTCCTACACTGCCCTCCCGCGAGAAATCGGTTCTTTCGTATTTTTGTATCTGTCCAGAGCTCCTTTGCATATATCAGCAAATACTAATTTTGACTCTTATTTCACACAGTTTTGCATCTTGAGTCTTTTGTTTTTATTCCTTATTTACTTATATACCCTGGAGATCCTTCCATATCAGCACATAGAGAGCTTCCTTATTTTTATTTCTAGCCCCAGAGTACCCTATTAGAGGTTGCTCATACTTTATTTAACCAGTCTATTCTAGATGGGCATTGGGTTGTCTCCAACTATTACTTAGGCTAAACACACTACAATGGATAATCTTATACATGCATGATTTCACATGTATTTGGGATAAATTTCCAGATGTGGAATTGCTGGGTCAAATTGTACATGCATTTGTGATTCTGCATAGATATTGCCCCATTGTCTCTCCATGAGGGTGGTAGCCATTTGTGCTCCCACACTAGCCATGAATGAGAGTGTCTGTCTCCCCAGGGCTTATTCATGTTTTGAAGAACTGCTTGATGGGAGACTAGCCCACTCAGCATCAACTTTGTAGGAGAGACTGGCACCATTTTGCCCCCTATTTCCCTATCATTCTGTAACCTTTCACTCTTTGCCGCTTGCTTGCTGCAGGACTGTGGCCAAGTTACTTAAGCACTTGGGCCTCAGTTTCTTCATCTGTAAAATGGGGCTGTAAGAGTACCCACAGCCTATGGTAGCCAGGAGCATTCCATGAGCTGATGCACACAAAGCGCTAAGCAGAGTTCAAACATTGTAAGGGCTTAAAAATGCTATCTGTTGTTATGTGGGTCAAAGAAATAATGCCACTTAGGGATTGTTCCATCTCTGCCTCTTTGTGGCCACAGTGTGTTGATATCTATGTCATAAAACTAGAAATGCACTGAACACTTTCTTGGAGGAAAAGGAATATTGGTAAACAAACATGAGCTCCTTCTTTGGGTTTAACTGGAAGAGAGGAAGCTGGAAGTTGCTAGTGGAAAAGGGAGATGATGAGGATGGTAGAGCAGGAGCAGATATTCTGCAGGGAGCCTTGGAGAAGGAAAGCCAACCTGTGCTTACTAGAGCTTTGGCCCCCAAATCCCTGTCTCCAGGAGGAGGTTCTGAACCCCATGTAGCAGGTTCTGAGAGCCCCAGGGTACTTTCTGGCCTGGAGTTTTGCCAGGACAGGCAAGGTTCTAGAATCCTGAGTACTGGAAAGGGTTGGAGATGGAGCCACTCCCTGGGGCCAAGCAGAGGTTGAAGGTTCTTTCTCTGGAGTCAGACAATCCTGAGTTCAAATCCTGGCTCCACTACTTGCTAGCCGGGTCACCTCGGGTGCATTCATATTTCTGATCCTCTCTTTCTTCATCTGTCATTTGAGGATAAATGCCACAGGAGAGGTATTCTCAGACTGCTTCTATATTTACAGGGAGGCTGTGAGGACTACATGATGTAATAGTTCTTAGGCATGGAGCACCTTGCCTGGCATATATTAAGCCCTTGATAAATGTCAGCAGCTCTTAAGGACATAAATGAATAGGGCTTTACAAACTCTGTGTCTCTGGGACACAAGAGGGTACCCCCCCCCCCGCTGGGTTGGGGGAGATCTACATTAACAAATTCAAGTCATAAAATCAGAAAAGACCCATTTGGATAGATGTACAGTTATAGAGGAAATGTGCCTCTCAGCATACATGTTATTTGCAACAAAGCAAAACGAATTTGTAAGCATCTGATTGCAGATGCAGGGGAAGGAGATCCTGAAAAATTTCCTGCGGTCTTGAGGCAGCAAATGGAAAATGAGTTGTATAGTACTGATTGCTGCTAATTTAAGACTTATAAAAATCGCTGATAATCTCTTCAGTGTTCTCAGCTTTTTTTATGTTATTTACTAAAGGTAAAATCATCATACTTTTCCATACCTTATCTTTATCCCTTGATCTCATTTCCATGTTAAGGACATATGTTCCTTAAACACTTGTACTGCTTCTACTTATTTATTTATTTTTTAAACCATCACTCTCTGTAAGATCTTAATCCTTGTGCTTGGGAATCATCAAGTGTGCTTGATCATCGAGCAGCACATCAACAGTGCTGCCCTCCTTGCCTGGAATGCCCTGATCTGTCTGCTGTGCTCGGCAAGCTCTTACTCTTTTACCAGCCATTGCCTTCCTCGTGAAGTATTTCCCAGCATCACTCTCAGCCATCAATGGCTCTTTCTTTGATTCCATGAGACTCTATTTAATGTTTCTTTTATAACATTTTTCATACTGGGCTCAAGTTCTTTATGTACACATCTTTGAGTCAAGGATTGCATCCCACCTTCCCTTTCTTCCTTCCAAGTTCATCAAACATGTATTAAGTGTCAGGTCCTATGATAGGGCTTGTGACCACAGGAATGAATTAGACACACTCCATGGTCTGCAGGGGAGATCTCAACATGATTTGGGAGCAATTAAAGAATGAGGCACTGAGCTAATCATCTTTTCTTGTTCTCTAACTGACCCTCCATGTGCCCATTATTATTTCCATTTTATTGTTGAAAAGCCTGAGCCAGAGAGGAAATATAATTTGCCAAAGAACATAGGGCTTGCAAGAGGCTGCAAGTTGGTGTCAAGGTGAGGGTCAAGAGACCCCTCGGAGGAGGTGGAGCCCAGCAACATCATGGCTGTGAGGATTTGGCCAGGTGAAGAAGGGCAGGAAAGGAGGAGGAGGGGCAGGCTGTACAAAGGCTTGGGGGTACTTGGAAACTGCCTCTTACAGAAGGGAGACCACACTCAGGAAACATGAATCTCCAGGAGGAGGCTTGGGGCCTGACCATACTTCCTTCCTCTCTGATTTATTTCTTATCATCTCTCTTCCCCATAGCCCTACGGAGTATCTTCTAGTATCTAAATGGGGGTGATACAGAAGGAGAATCTCTTCTCTTCTCATTGCTTTTACTCAAGCCACTCTGTTGAGGACAGGAATGTTCTTTCTTTTATTGCATGGCAGTTCATAGGGAGGGCTCTGGAGCCAGGCTGCCTGGGGCTTGTGTCCTGGCTCTGCTTGCTACTTACTGGCTTTGTGACTTTGGGCAAGGTGTTAGTGTCTGTACCTCAGTTTCCTTACCTGTAAAATGTGGTTAATAACAATACCTATTTCATAGGATTTTTGCAAGAATTTAAAGGAATTAAAGCATTTAAAGCACTTAGGACAGTACCTGGGACATCGTAGGTGCAAGGTATATGATGATGATGCTCATGATGACAACAATGGTGATTAAAATTACTCTACATGGGGGCGCCTGGATGGCTCAGTCGGTTAAGTGTCTGCCTTTGACTTAGGTCATGGTCCTGGGGTCCTGGGATCAGTCCCCCTGTCGGGCTCCCTACTCAGCAGAGAGTCTGCTTCTCCCTCCGCCCCTCCTCCTACCTGTACTATCTCTCTTTCAAATAAATAAATACAATCTTTAAAACAAATAAATAAAATTACTCTACACAAACCTCCTCTCTTCTGGCTCTTTTGTACTAAATGTTAATGGCCTAAAGCCGTAACCAAATGGAAATTAGTTCTTTTCCTCGGAGACAGGGCAAACCTAGACTCAAGTTTTAATTTGCTGTCTAATGCAATAAACAAAGGGAAGGAAAAAAAAAGTTGCATATTACATTAAAATAATAGGACTGCTCACGTGAAAGTTATACCCAAAGTTGTTTGAGTTGATATGTTACTCAAAACTGGAAGAAATCTAATCCAATCCATTTACTGAAATTATGATGAATAAACTGAGCGTCAGAGAAAGGAACTGACAAATGCATAGTCATACAGATAGGAGGCTGGAACTAGAATGCATGTCTCCTGCTTCCTGTTTATGTTCCTTGGGGTGCCCCACAGCAAAGTGAACAAATATAGCCATTCTCTATTCTATGACAGTGATCAAAAACCTTTTTTTTTGTGAAGAGCCTGATGGTAAATACTTTAGGCTTTTGGGGCCATATGTCTCTGTCACAACAATTCAACTCTGCTATTGTAGTGCAAAAGCAGCTGTAGATGGTATGCAAATGCATGGACATGGCTGTGTTTCAATAAAACTTTATAAAAAAGGTGATAGACCATGTTTGACCTATGGGCCATGGTTTGCAGATCCTTGCTCTCTGGCATCCCCAGCTGGAGTATTAGAGGTGACTACCAGGGCAATAAATGCTTCTCTATATGAAACAGAAGCTGATAGTCAAATGCTAAACATGAAAAAGTGGGAAGCGTTTGTGAAGTATTAAGGATAATTAGGCAAAAACCAATTTTACTTTTCCAACCCAGCTACCCTTGTTTCTTTTTATTTCTAAATTTTCTTTCTTTTTCTTTTTTCTTTTTTTACGAAAGATTTTATCTGTTTATTTTAGAGAGAGCGAGCACGTGCACATAAGCAGGGGTTGGGGGGGAAGGGCAGAGGGAGAAACAGAATCATGAGCAGATGCCATCTCAGCACAGAGCCCATCGGGGGACTTGATCTTACGACCCTGAGATCATGACCTGAGCCGAAATCAAGAGTTGGATGCTTAACTGACTGAGCCACCCTGGAGCCCCTAAATTTTCTCTTTTTAAAGAGAGAAAATGGAGATGGCAATTTTTCTACATTAATGAATGAGATTAAGGGAGAGATTTAGTAAAATGGTGTCAGTTACCATGGCATTCCCGGTACAACGTGCCAGAAACTCCAACTAAAAGGGCAAATTTTATCTATGTGACTCAGGTAATTTTAATTTATAGCATGAAAATTATCTACTTAGTTCCCAAAGATTAGTTTGCTTTATTAGGATATCATAAAAATAAACAGAAAGAAGAGAGAATGTGTTGAGAGATGATTTGCTTTAGTTTGAGGAAATCAGTCCACAGTTAATTAGGGCAAACCTTAGAGGCCACAGGCAGGTTAGCAGAATGAGGTTTAATTGTTATCAGATAAATACACAGTTAAGGAAATACCATGGAGCATTCTTTCTGTGAGGTGCATAGTTACATGCGTCTTTTGAAATTGTTCGTAATGGGGAAGTATATTAATTATCTCTAGTATATATTTGAAATTGTTCGTAATGGGGAAGTATATTAATTAAACACCCAAATTTAGCAGCTTAAAACAACACACACTTATCATCGCACAGTTTCCATGATCAGGAACCCAGATGCAGCTTAGCTGCTTCCCCTGCTTCCCCTCACATCCTGCCATTAAAGTGTCAGACAGGCTGGGGTTTCATCTCAGGGCTCAACTGGGGAAGGATCCACTTCCCAGCTCTTGTGGTTGTTGGCAGGATTCAGTTCCTCGAGGGTCATTGGACTGAGGGCTTCAGTTCTTTGCTGGCTGTTGGCTAGAGGCCACACCCTCAGTTCCTTGCCATGTGGGCATCTCCAATATGGCAGCATACTTCTTCAAAGCCCAAAAACCAAGAAGGCAATAGAGTCAGCTAGCAAGATGTAAGTCACAGTCTCATGTAACTAAGGACAGAAGTGACATCCCATCACTGTTGCCATATTCTGTTCACTAGAAGTAAGTCACAGGTCTTGCCCACACCAAGAGAGGAGATTATGTAAGGACATGAAAACCAAGAGGTGGGGATGACTGGGGGGCATTTTAGAGTCTACCTGCTAGAGGGAGGGAGTTAACAGTGATGTCATCCTGTAATGAGAGCAAGACCTTCCATGTTGGGAAGGTCTCTGAAGTTGTATTTAAAGATTTTATCTATCTATCTATCTATCTATCTATCTAT
Organism: Halichoerus grypus; assembly: GCF_964656455.1. NCBI lineage: Eukaryota > Metazoa > Chordata > Mammalia > Carnivora > Phocidae > Halichoerus > Halichoerus grypus. The sequence goes on from NC_135717.1 coordinate 26,759,081, forward strand.
CTATCTATCTATCTATCATCTATCTATCTATCTATTTATCTATTATCTACCTATCATTATCTATCTATCTGAGAGAGAGCGCCTGTACGAGTGCGGGGAGGGGCAACCAGCGAGGGAGAGAGAGAATCCCAAGAAGACTCGTGCTGAATGCAGAGCCTGACACAGGGCTCGATCTCATGACCCTGAGATCCTGACCTGAGCCAAAATCAAGAGTCAGCCGCTTAACTGACTGGGCCACCCAGGCATCCTTCTGAAGTTGTATTTAAAGGATGAGTGATTATTGATCACTCTCATGGGCAGAGATGGGATGTATGCACTTCCTGAGTGTTTTCCATCTGGAACTTGAAGCTCTATCTGGTTTCTGGGGAATTTGAATGGTGTAGAGACCATTCAGCTTCATTAAATCTAAGTGCTAGGTAAGACAGGGCCCATTTAACCTTTAGGATTCTTTTAGTGACAAGCAACAGAAAATCTAACCCAGGTGGCTTAAGATAAGAGAAAATTTATTGGCTTACATATTTGGAATATCCAAGAATAAATCTCAGTTCAGGGCTTACAACAATATATTTTATATGTTTATTTTTTTTATTAGAGTTATTGAGGTATAATTATGTATGGCAAAATCTACCCCTTTTGGAGTACAATTCAGGGAGTTTTTTTTTAAATTTTATTTTATTATGTTATATTAATCACCATACATTACATCATTAGTTTTTGATGTAGTGTTCCATGATTCGTTGTTTGCATATAACACCCAGTGCTCCATTCAATACGTGCCCTCTTTAATACCCATCACCAGGCTAAACCCTCCCCCCACCCCCTCCCCTCTAGAACCCTCAGTTTGTTTCTCAGAATCCATAGTCTCTCATGGTTTGTCTCCCCCTCCTATTTCCCCCCCTTCATTTTTCCCTTCCTACTATCTTCTTTTTTTTTTTAAACATATAATGTATTATTTGTTTCAGAGGTACAGGTCTGTGATTCAACAGTCTTACACAATTCACAGCGCTCACCACAGCACATACCCTCCCCAATTTCTATCACCTAACCACCCCATTCCTCCCACCCCCCACCACTCCAGCAACCCTCAGTTTGTTTCCTGAGATTGAGTCCTCATATCAGTGAGATCATATGATACATGTCTTTCTCTGATTGACTTATTTTGCTTAGCATAATACCCTCTAGTTCCATCCACGTTGTTGCAAATGGCAAGATGGCAGTTTTTTTGATGGCTGCATAATATTCCATTGTATATATATACCACATCTTCTTTATCCATTCATCTGTTGATGGACATCTTGGCTCTTTCCATAGTTTGGCTATTGTGGACATTGCTGCTATAAACATTGGGATGCACCTACCCCTTCGGATCACTACATTTGCATCTTTGGGGTAAATACCCAGTAGTGCAATTGCTGGGTCGTAGGGTAGCTCTATTTTCAACTTTTTGAGGAACCTCTATACTGTTTTCCAGAGTGGCTGCACCAGCTTGCATTCCCACCAACAGTGTAGGAGGGTTCCCCTTTCTCCGCATCCTCGCCAACATCTGTCATTTCCCGACTTGTTAATTTTAGCCGTTCTGACTGGTGTGAGGTGGTATTTCATTGAAGTTTTCATTTGGATTTCCCTGATGCCAAGCGATGTTGAGCACTTTTTCATGTGTCTGTTGGCCATTTGGATGTCTTCTTTGGAAAAATGACTGTTCATGTCCTCTGCCCATTTCTTGATTGGATTATTTGTTCTTTGGGTGTTGAGTTTGATAAGTTCTTTATAGATTTTGGATACTAGCCTTTATCTGATATGTCATTTGCAAGTATCTTCTCCCATTCTGTTGGTTGTCTTTTGGTTTTGTTGACTGTTTCCTTTGCTGTGCAAAAGCTTTTTATCTTGATGAAGTCCCAATAGTTCCATTTTTGCCCTTGCTTCCTTTGCCTTTGGTGATGTTTCTCAGAAGAAGTTGCTGCGGCTGAAGTAGAAAAGGTTGCTGCCTGTGTTCTCCTTGAGGATTTTGATGGACTCCTGTCTCACATTTAGGTCTTTCAACCATTGAGTCTATTTTTGTATGTGGTGTAAGGCAATGGTCCGGTTTTATTCTTCTGCATGTGGTTGTCCAATTTTCCCAACACCATTTGTTGAAGAGACTGTCTTTTTTCCATTGGACATTCTTTCCTGCTTTGTTGAAGATTAGTTGACCATAGAGTTGAGGGTCCATTTCTGGGCTCTCTATTCTGTCCCATTGATCTATGTGTCTGTTTTTGTGCCGGTACCATACTGTCTTGATGATGACAGCTTTGTAATAGAGCTTGAAATCCAGAATTGTGATGCCGCCAGCTTTGCTTTTCTTTTTTCAACATTCCTCTGGCTATTCGGGGTCTTTTCTGGTTCCATACAAATTTTAGGATTATTTGTTCCATTTCTTTGAAAAAAGTTGATGGTATTTTGATAGGGATTACATTAAATGTGTAGATTGCTCTAGGTAGTATTGATATCTTCACAATATTTGTTCTTCCAATCCATAGCATGGAACGTTTTTCCATTTCTTTGTGTCTTCCTTAATTTCTTTCATGAGTATTTTATAGTTTTCTGAGTACAGATTCTTTGCTCTTTGGTTAGATTTATTCCTAGGTATCTTATGGTTTTGGGTGCAATTGTAAAAGGGATTGACTCCTTAATTTCTCTTTCTTCTGTCTTGTTGATATATAGAAATGCCACTGATTTCTGTGCATTGATTTTATATCCTGCCACTTTACTGAATTCCTGTATGAGTTCTAGCAGTTTTGGGGTGGAGTCTTTTGGGTTCTCCACATAAAGTATCATATCATCTGCGAAGAGTGAGAGTTTGACTTCTTCTTTGCCAATTCGGTTGCCTTTTATTTCTTTTTTGTTGTCTGATTGCTGTGGCTAGGACTTCTAGTACTATGTTGAATAGCAGTGGTGATAGTGGACATCCCTGCTGTGTTCCTGACCTTAGGGGGAAAGCTCTCAGTTTTTCCCCATTGAGAATGATATTCGCTGTGGGTTTTTCATAGATGGCTTTTATGATATTGAGGTATGTACCCTCTATCCCTATACTCTGAAGAGTTTTGATCAAGAAAAGATGCTGTACTTTGTCAAATGCTTTTTCTGCATCTATTGAGAGGATCATATGGTTCTTGTTCTTTCTTTTGTTAATGCATTGTATCACATTGATTGATTTATGGATGTTGAACCAACCTTGTAGCCCAGGAATAATTCCCACTTGGTCGTGGTGAATAATCCTTTTAATGTACTGTTGTATCCTATTGGTTAGTATTTTGGTGAGAATTTTTGCATCCATGTTCATCAGGGATATTGGTCTGTAATTCTCCTTTTTGATGGGGTCTTTGTCTGATTTTGGGATCAAGGTAATGCTGGCCTCATAAAACGAGTTTGGAAGTTTTCCTTCCATTTCTACTTTTTTGGAACAGTTTCAGAAGAATAGGTATTAATTCTTCTTTAAATGTTTGGTAGAATTCCCCTGGGAAGCCATCTGGCCCTGGGCTTTTGTTTGTTTGAAGATTTTTGATGACTGCTTCAATTTCCTTAGTGGTTATAAGTCTGTTCAGGTTTTCTATTTCTTCCTGGTTCAGTTTTGGTAGTTGATACATCTCTAGGAATGCATCCATTTCTTCCAGATTATCTAATTTGCTGGCATATAATTGCTCATAATATGTTCTTATAATTGTTTGTATTTCTTTGGTGTTGGTTGTGATCTCGCCTCTGATTCATGATTTTTTTTATTTGGGTCATTTCTCTTTTCTTTTTGATATGTCTGGCCAGGGGTTTATCAATTTTATTAATTCTTTCAAAGAACCAGCTCCTAGTTTCGTTGATCTGTTCTACTGTTCTTGTGGTTTCTATTTCATTGATTTCTGCTCTGATCTTTATTCTTTCTCTTCTCCTGCTGGGTTTAGGCTTTATTTGCTGTTCTTTCTTCAGCTCCTTTAGGTGTAGGGTTAGGTTGTGTATTTGAGACCTTTCTTGTTTCTTGAGAAAGGCTTGTATTGCTGTATACTTTCCTTTTAGGACTGCCTTTGCTGCATCCCAGAGATTTTGAACAGTTGTGTTTTCATTTTCATTTGTTTCCATGAATTTTTAAAATTCTTTAATTTCCTGGTTGACCCATTCATTCTTTAGTAGGATGCTCTTTCGCCTCCATGTATTTGAGTTCTTTCCGATTTTCCTTTTGTGATTGAGTTCTAGTTTCAAAGCATTGTGGTCTGAAAATATGCAGGGAGTGATTCCAATCTTTTGGTACTGGTTGAGACCTGATTTGTGACCTAGGATGTGATCTATTCTGGAGAATGTTCCATGGGCACTAGAGAAGAATGTGTATTCTGTTGCTTTGGGATGGAATGTTCTGAATATATCTGTGAAGTCCATTTGGTCCAGTGTGTCATTTAAAGTCTTTATTTCCGGGGCGCCTGGGTGGCTCAGTCGTTAAGCGTCTGCCTTCGGCTCAGGTCGTGATCCCAGGGTCCTGGGATCGGGCCCCGCATCGGGCTCCCTGCTCAGTGGGAAGCCTGCTTCTCCTTCTCCCACTCCCCCTGCTTGTGTTCCCACTCTCACTGTGTCTCTCTCTGTCAAATAAATAAATAAAATCTAAAAAATAAAAAAAATAAAAAAAATAAAGTCTTTATTTCCTTGTTGATCTTTTGCTTAGATGATCTGTCCATTTCGGTGAGGGGGGTGTTAAAGTCCCCTACTATTATTGTATTGTTGTCAATGTGTTTCTTTGATTTTGTTATTAATTGGCTTATATAATTGGCTGCTCCCATGTTAGGGGCATAGATATTTACAATTGCTAGATCTTCTTGTTGGATAGACCCTTTAAGTAGGATAGTGTCCTTCCTCATCTCTTATTATAGTCTTTGGTTTAAAATCTAATTTGTCTGATAAAAGGATTGCCACCCCAGCTTTCTTTTGGTGTCCATTAGCATGGTAAATGGTTTTCCACCCCCTCACTTTCAATCTGGAGGTGTCTTTGGGTCTAAAATGAGTCTCTTGCAGACAGCATACCGATGGGTCTTGTTTTTTTATCCAATCTGATAGCCTGTGTCTTTTGATTGGGGTATTTAGCCCATTTACATTCAGGGTAACTATTGAAAGATATGAATTTAGTGCCATTGTATTGCTTGTAAGGTGACTGTTACTGTATATTGTCTCTCTTCCTTTCTGGTCTATGTTACTTTCAGGCCCTCTCTTTGCTTAGAGGACCCTTTCAATATTTCTTGTAGGGCTGGTTTCATGTTTGCAAATTCCTTTAGTTTTTGTTTGTCCTGGAAGCTTTTTTATCTCTCCTTCTATTTTCAATGACAGCCTAGCTGGATATAGTATTCTTAGCTGCATATTTTTCTCATTTAGTGCTCTGAATATATCATGCCAGTCCTTTCTGGCCTGCCAGGTCTCTGTGGATAGGTCTGTTGCCAATCTAATGTTTCTACCACTGTAGGGTACAGACCTCTTGTCCCGAGCTGCTTTCAGGATTTTCTCTTTGTCTCTGAGACTCGTAAGTTTTACTATTAGATGTCGGGGTGTTGACCTATTTTTATTGATTTTGAGGGGGGTTCTCTGTGCCTCCTGGATTTTGATGCCTGTTTCCTTCCCCAAATTAGGGAAGTTCTCGCTATAATTTGCTCCAATATACCTTCTGCCCCCCTCTCTCTTTCTTCTTCTTCTGGGATCCCAATTATTCTAATATTGTTTTGTCTTATGGTATCACTTATCTCTCGAATTCTGCCCTCGTGATCCAGTAGTTGTTTATCTCTCTTTTTCTCTTTCTCTCAGCTTCTTTATTTTCCATCATTTGGTCTTCTATATCACTAATTCTCTCTTCTGCCTCACTTATCCTAGCAGTTAGAGCCTCCATTTTTTATTGCACCTCGTTAATAGCCTTTTTGATTTCGACTTGGTTAGATTTTAGTTTTTTTATTTCTCCAGAAAGCATTTCTCTAGTATCTTCCATGCTTTTTTCAAGCCCAGCTAATATCTTTATAATCATCATTCTGAACTCTAGTTCCGACATCTTACTGATGTCCGTATTGATTAGGTCCCTGGCAGTCAGTACTGCCTCTTGTTCTTTTTTTCGAGGTGATTTTTTCCATCTTGTCATTTTGTCCAAAGGAGAATAGATGAATGAGAGAACAAAATGCTAACTGGGTAACAACGACCCCCCCAAAAATAGACACTAAACAAATCAGAAGAGACCTGAAACCAGGGGAAAAGAAAGGGAAAGAAAGAAAAAAGAAAAAAAAAAAGAAAACGAAAAAGATTTTTTAAAAAAGAATACGATCAAATATGATCAGTCTGGTGAATAGATCAGTGCCACACACTGGATTTTGGGCATATTTTGGTCTTTTAGAAGAAACTGTCTCCCAAAATTTTAAAGAAAGGAAAACTTATATATGTACAAAAATAAGGGTAAATACGATGAAGGGATGGAAGATTACTGTAAAGATGCAAATTATAAAAGATTTTATAAAAGGAATTGGTAAGATAAGAACTTGGTTGAAAAAAGAAAGAAGAGAAATTTAAAAAAAAAAGAAAGGGAGAGAATGTGATCAGGCAGGAGACTAGAACAAAGCCATACACTAGAGATTTAGGGTATATTTTGATCTGTTAGAAGAAACTGTATCCCAAATTTTTTTTTTAATTTTTTTATTGTTATGTTAATCCCCATACATTACATCATTAGTTTTAGATATGTATCCCAAAATTTTAAAGAGAGAACAACTTATATATATACCAAAAATAAGGTTAACTACTGTGAAGGGATAGAATATGACTCTAAAAATGAAAAATAAGATTTTTTCCAAAAAAGGGATTGATAAGATGTTGGTTGAAAAAGGGAAAAAGAAAAATTCAAAAGATAAATAGAAAAAGAAAAAAAAAGAAAATTAAAAAAATTAACTTTGAAAGCCTAAAGAATCAGGGGGGAAAAAGCCATGAATTCTATGTGCAGTATTCCCCTAGCGCTGGAGTTCTGCCGTTCTCATTGATCGGTATACTTGGTCTTGGCTGGCTGTTCTGGCTGATCTTCTGGGGGAGGGGCCTGTTGCCGTGGTTCCCAAATGTCTTTGCCGGAGGCAGAATTGCCCCGCCCTTGCCCGTCCGGGCTAAGTAATCTGCTTGGGTTTGCTCTCTGGAGCTTTTGTTCCCCGCAAGCTTTCCCTACAGCTTTGGAGGACGAGAGTGAAAATGGCAGCCTCCCAATCTCCGCGCCGGAGGAGCTGAGAACTCGGGGCCCTGCTCCTCAGTGCGCCCCCAGAGAAAAGCAGTCAGTCACTCCCGTCTCCCCGGTCTCCGGCCGCACTCCGTGCTCACCCGGCCTGTGACCGAGCGTTTCTATCTCTGGGACCTGACCCCGTGTGGAGTCTCCAAACCCAGCAGATCCCTGCAGTGCAATCCCGCGCCGCTCCTCCCGGGGGAGGAAGGGGAGTCTCCCCGGATCTGCCGCTTGTTGGGTCCCTGCTGGAGGAGCAGTGGCCTGACTGTGCCACGGATCACGGTTTATGGCAACCCTGAGCTGCGAGCCCACTCCTCGGCTCCATCTCTGCAGCCGGCTTCCCCGCTCCGATACCTGGGAGCTCTGCTGCACTCAGGCACCCCTGGTCTTTCTGTGACCCCAAGGGTCCTGAGACCACACTGTCCCACGAGGGTTCCACCCCCCGCTTAGCCACTGGAGCGACGTCCTTCAGTGGACCCGACTTCTAAAAGTTCTGATTTTGTGCTCCCCGGCTCTATCACTTGCCAGAAGCGGCCGACAGAGGCCCCCTCCCCCGCCATCTATCTTCCCGAATATTGCCTCGGATTCACTTCTCCGCATGTCCTACCTTCCAGAAAGTGGTCGCTTCTCTGTTCAGAGAGTTGTTGCTAGTCTTTTCTTCGACCTCCTGTTGAGTTCGTAGGTGTTCAGAATGGTTTGATCCCTGTCTAGCTGAATTCCTGGGACCAGACGAAATCCAGGTCTCCTACTCCTCCGCCATCTTGCTCCTCACCCCCAATTCAGGGAGTTTTGACAAATGTGTCCAGTCTTGTAACCACCACCACAGTCAGGAAGGATATAGAACATTTCCATCATCCCCCCAAATTCCCTTATTCCTTTGTAGTCAGTCAACTCTTCTTGCTACCCTCAGCCCCTGCCAAGCTCCTTTTCAGCACTTACAGTTTTGCCGCCTTTCTCAGAATATTTTTAAAATGGAATCATACAGTATGTCACCTTTTGAATTTGGCCTTCTTTCTCTCAGCATAATGCCTTTGTGATGCACCTGTGTATCAGTAGATCATTCCTTTTTTATTATGGACTGGTAGTCCATTATATAGATGTATAATAATTTATGTACCCATTAATCAATTGAAGGAAATTTGGCCTGTTACAATTTTTTGGCAACTATGAATAAAACTGCTATAAACATTTGTGCATAGTTTTTTTGTGTGTGTGAATATAAGTTTTAATTTTTCTGGTATATACCTAGCAGTGGGATTGCTGGGTCATATGGTACATCTGGGTTTAACTTCATAAGAAACTGCCAAGTTATTTTCCAAAATGGCTGTACCATTTTGCATTCCAATCAGCATGAATGAGAGTCCCAACTGTTCCTTATACTTGCCAATACTTGCTATCATCATTAAAAAATTTTATCCATTCCGACAGGTGTGCAATGGTATCTCAAGGTGTGTTTAATTTGCATTTTCCTAATAATTGATGCTGATCACCATTGCATGCATTTATTTGTCATCTGCATAACCTCTTTTGTGAAGTGTCTGTGCATATATTTTGCCCATTTAAAAAATTGTATTCTTACCTATTTTGAGGATAAACACGATTCTTCTATAGAATTCTTACAGGTCAAGTTTGAGTGAATAGTAACCACAGCAGAGGGTTACTGGGTAGTTGGCAGAGCACCTGGGTAGCTAAGATGGTTGAACATCTGCCTTTGGCTCAGGTCATGATCCCAGGGTCCTGGGATCGAGCCATACATCAGGCTCCCTGCTTGGCAGGGAGCCTACTTCTCCCTCTCCCTCTACTGTTCCCCTTGCTTGTGCTCTCTCTGTCAAATAAATAAATAAAATCTTAAAAAAAAAAGAAACCACAACAATAATTATATAATGGGGCCTATTTTTTTTAAAAAAAATCTAAAATATGTAAAACAATGTAGAACTCCTGAGACATTAAAGTAACACAACATCATATAAAAATTATACCGTTGTTTTATTATTATTAAATTTTCAGAGTTCTTTATATATTCTGGATGTGAACCCTTTACCAGAAATGTGTTTTGCAAATACTTTATCCCAGTCTGTGGCTTGCATTTTCATTGTCCTAATAGAGCCTTTCGAAGTTTAAAATGTTAATGAAGTCCAGTTTATCAAAATCTTTTTTTATGGATCATGCTTTTGGTGTCATTTCTAAGAAATCTTTGCTTATCTCATGATCACACAATTTTATTCTGTGTTTTATTCTATGGGTTTTATAGTTTTACATCTTACTTTTAGATCTGTGATCTATTTCGAATTAGTTTTTATATAAAGTATGTGTCAAAGTTTATTTATTTATTTATTTATTTATTTATTTATTTATTTATTTGCAATGGCAAACCAATGATTTCAGCACCATTTTTTGAGACTATCCTTTTTGAAAAAAAAATTTTTTTTGAGAGAGAGAGAGAGAAAGCATGAGCAGTAGGAGGGTCAGAGGGAGAGAGAGAGAATATCAAGCAGGCTCCATGCTCAGCACAGAGCCCGACTCAGGGCCACAAGATCATGACCTGAGCCAAAATCAAGAGTTGGATGCCTAACTGACTGAGTCACCCAGGTGCCCCTTCCTTATTCATTTTTAAAACCCCTTTCAGAGACCTATCTTCAAAGTCCACCTGGAACACCCAGATATATTTAATTATTCCCTCACCTGTATCTCGGACACATTTCAGTTGTTATACTCTCATAATCTATTACAGTTTGTTTTCTTCCATGTTTGTGTCCCTGTTACACTATAAAATCCTTGGCAAACCAAGAAACAGACTCTTAACTATAGAGAACAAATTGATGGTTACCAGAGGGGAAGTCGGTGGAGGGGATGGGTGAAACAGGTGAAGGGGACTAAGGAGTGCACTTGTTGTGATGAGCACCAGGTGATGTATGGAATTGTGAATCACTGTATTGTACTCCTGAAACTAATATTACACTGTATGTTAACTAGCTGGACTTTAAATAAAAACTTAAAAAAGAAAGGCATTAGTCTCCATAAGCAAGTGCAAAAAAATATTTTTAAAACACTCAAGTGAAATATAACATATTGAAAGAAAAGTACACAAGCCATAAGTATTTAGCTCAATATATTTTCACAATATGAACACCCTTGAATAACCAGCACCCCCCAAACACCATTGCATCCCCTTCTCTCCAAACGTAATTTCCATACTGAGTTCTAACACCATAGATTAGTTTTTGCCACTTAAAAATATATAAATGGAATCAAGCAATGTGAGATTCATCCATATAATTACATGTAACTATAGTTAGTTGATTTTTATTGCTGAATAGGATTCCCTCATGTGAATATAGCACCATTTTATTTATCCATTTTGTTATTGTTGGACATCTGTGGTTATTTCTGTTTTTTTACATCAAGAACCATGTTGCTATGAACATTTTTGAGTTTGATTTTTGTTTCATGTGTGTAGCCAGTTCTGTTGGGTATTATACCTAAGAGTAAAATTGCTGGGTCATAAAATAAGCATTGTTCAAATTTAATAGATTCTATTAAACAGTTTTCTAAAGTGCTTATATGAATGTAAACTCCCACTAGCAGTGTATGGGAGTTCCAGTTGCTCTAAGTTGTCAACAACACTTGATATTGTTAGTCTTTTTAGTGTTAGCCATTCTAGTGGATATGTAGTAGCATCTCATAATGATTTTATTTTGCATTTACCTAATGACTAATAATGTTAAACATCTTTTCTTTTGTCTATTGGCCATTTAGATATCTTTTCTTGGTGAAGTGACTGTTCACGTCTTTTGTCCATTTTTTCTGTAGAGTTATTATTATTATTATTGATAATGATTTTTAGAAATTCTTTTATACTCTGGGTATGAGTCCCTTTTTAATGATATGTGTTGCAACTAGCTTCTGCCACTGTGAGGCTTGCCTTTCCCTTTCCTAATGATATCTTTTTTTCCCCTAATGGTAGCCTTTTATGCACACATGTTCTTAATTTTAATAAATCCAATTTATTAATCTTTTCCTTTTCCTTTATGGTTAGTGCTTTCTATGGTCTGTCCAAGAAATCATTTCCTACCTGAAAATAATGAAGATACACTCCTATGTTACCTTCTAAAAGCTTATTATTCTACCTTTTACATTTAGAGCTTTAAACCATTTGGGATTTATTTTTATGTATGGTGTGAGGCAGGGGTTAAGTTTTATTTTATTTTCCCATGTGGATATCCAATTGACCCAGCACTATTTTTGAAAAGACTAATTTCCTCATGTCCTTTCATATTATTATAAATTAAGTGTTTGTAGATGCATGGGTCTGTTTCTGGACTCCTGCATTTGTTTGTCTGTTTTCATGCCAGCATTACTGTCTTAATTTCTACCATTATAATAAGTCTTAATTCCTAATATAGCATGTGCTTCTACTTGGTTGTTCTTTAAGATTGTTTTGGCTGGTCTTGACCCTTTACATTTACATATTGGCTTCTCAATTTCCATAAAAACAGCAACTGGGAATTCAATGGGAATTGTGTTAAAGATCTATAGATCAGTGTGCAGAGAATTGACATAACTATAGCATGGAGTCCTCCAATCCATGACCATGGTTTATCCTTCTATGTATTTAGGTATTTTAAAATTCTTATCAGTGATATTTTAGAGCCTTTCATGTATCAATCTTACATATCTTTTGCTAGACTTATTCCTAGGTATTTGATATTTTAAAATATTGTTGTAAACAGACTTTTTTATTGTCTATTTTCTAATTATCTTGATGGACTAGTTTTTTTTTTAAAGATTTTATTTATTCATTTGTCAAATAGAGAGAGAGAGCACACAAGCAGGGGGAGCGGCAGGCAGAGGGAGAAGCAGGCCCCCCACTGAGCAGGGAGCCTGATGCGGGACTTGAGCCCAGGACCCTGGGATCATGACCTGAGCTGAAAGCAGACACTTAACTGACTGAGCCACCCAAGCATTTCTTGATGGACTAGGTTTTGAAAGCTTGTTTTTCTCTTGGGAGGTAGGTTGAGGTATGTACCCCAGTGTGCTCTCTGAGCCTCCCAGATCACTGCACATGGGATGCAGGGTTGCCATATTGTGCAACTTCAGGGAGCGGTATCCACACTGTAGCCCAGGAAGGCAACATTTACATAGAGCAGCATATAATTGTTGCCCTATGCATTGTCCAACCTTGACTACCCTGTCTGAAGTTTATGAAAGGTGGCAGACATTGATAGAATTACCCTTCTCTGAACTGGAAAATGCCTCTCTTAAATGACTCGTCTATCATTGTTTTCCTCACTAAAAGGAAAGACTTTCCCTCCTTTGAGAAATGAAACAGCATCACCGTATGAGTGTGCTCCCCTCCCCCCTTCTCTGTAGTCTAACTCTTCATATTAAGTTTTATAGCCAATTACACTTCTCTCACCTCTGGAATCTAAAGTTAACAAGTTGATTCTTGACTTAGCAAGGAAGAATGGGAAAACAATATTATGAAGGATGGGGAAGCGGGACATGATCTGGATAGGGCTGCCACCTGCAGCTCTACGGTTTGTGCACTGCACAAATGCCCCTGGCCACAGGGATGAGTTTGGAGGAAGAGGGCTGAAATCCAGTTCTCCTCTGATCGTCAAGCCGTGTGCTCTGGCATGGGGCTGCATCCATCCACAGAGGACGTTTTCTCCTGATTCGCCTGCTCAGATGGGGCACCTTTTTCCATTTATACAAAGCCATCTTGTAGGCTAGTGGATGCCTTGGTCTAGGCCTTGAAGGTTGGCCCATCTCTAAGTTGACCATCAATGGCTGCATTTATCAGCTTCTCTTGGCACAGATTAGTGGTATTGTCGGCATGCTGACAAAATGTTTCTGGAGAACTCCATGCCCTCTTCTACCCTTTCGGTTCACCTTTTATTGATTCTTCTCTCCTGCCTTTCTAAGCCCGAGCCAGGAACCCTCCTGTTATTAAAAGCAGTCCCAGTTGCCCATACCTTTCATTTCCTTTGAATTACATTAATTGCCTGACAGCTAAAAAGTGAGCTGGTATTTTCAGATTTCAGCTGCTGGCCGGCAAGAAATATTTACCAGCTCCTGCAGATTTATAAAGATGCCACAGAGATGCCTGGAGACTAACAATCAGAAAATACAGCAGCAAAACAACACTATTTTTCAAGGTTAAATGCTCAGAGTGCTAAAAAGAAATTGTCCATAAAGCAAAATAGGGATTCGGAAGCAGGCAGCCTGTACCCTGGACAAAAGAAAGGAGCCGGAGGTTTAAAATAAGATTTCACAGCTTCACAATAATTATGAATTTAATAAGGGGAGCTTTATTTTTAATTTAGTTCCAGTCTGGCAGCCCATCTCCTCCCTCCCTCCCCCTCTCTGCGGCATGGTAATGCTCTTTAATGTGGCCCTAAGGCTGAGGTCACAGTGAGAGCAAGGAAAGGCCTCCAGCTGTAAGACTTTCTGACGAAGAAGTATTTAGACAGATAATGTTCCTGCCCCTCTGCAGGCAGTTGGGGCTAACTCCCACTGGCTTTACTCCCTCCTGGCAGTCAGAAATGTCTCTTGCTATGTAGGAAGACAGTAGGTTCTGAAAATTCCAACACAGGAAGATTTTTTTCCCCTGATAAGACCCCAGGCTTTGTCTCCTGTTCTCCAGGAGCAGAGTAATAAAACTCAGCTGAGGCCACCAAAAATGGACATAGACCCTCAGGCCAACACCGCTCCAGTGCTTACCTACCTCCCCCAAATAAGATGATTCAAATGTGGCTGGTGAAGGGCCACAGATTTTCAAGAAATGCTTTTTCACAGACTACCTTTTAGTGTGATCTGTTTTCAGGGCCAAACATATTTATGTGTTTGTTGTTCATTTGTTCATTCATTTATTCAGCAAATATTTAACGAGGTCCTTTCTTTCGAGGTGCTCTTTTTTATAGAGGTTAAATGAAATGAATTTAACACAATGTGAATCAATCTAAAGTGAACAGATCAGTGGCATTTAGTTCATTCACAATATTGTGCAACCATCACCTCCATCTATTTCCAAGACATTTCATTACCCCTAAATAAAAATCCATATCCACTAAACAGTTACTATCTCCAGCCTCTGGTAACTACCAATTTGCTTTCTGTCTCTATGGGTATATCTATTCTGGATATTTCATATAAATGAAATCATACAATATGAGACCTCTTATGTCTGGCTTCTTACATTTGCATGAATTTTTTGAGGTTCATCTACAGTATAACATGTATCAATACTTCATTCTTTTTTTCATGGTCAAATAGTATTCCATTTTATGTATAGAGCACAATTTGTTTACTCCCTCATCCATTGATGGACATTGAGTTGTTTCTACCTGTTGGGCTATTCTGAATAGTGCTACTATGAACATTCATGTACCATTTGTTCAGCTGTCCATTTTCAGTTCTTTGGGGAGTGGAATTGCTGGGTCATTGGGTAATTCTATGTTTAGTTTGTTGAGAAACTGCCAAAGAGCTTTCCACAGGGCTGCACATTTTACATTCCTATTTCAAATGCTCTTTTACATGCTTAGATATATCAGTGAATAGAACTGGCCCTTACATTCTTGCTGGGAGAGGTAGACAATAAAGACAGAATAAATATGTACAATATAGAAGGTGATCTCTTCTAGGCAAAAAAAAAAAGAAAAAGCAAAGCCGGGTGAGGGGGATTGGGAGTGTGGTGGAGCAGTGGACAGCAGGTTATAATTTTTAATAGGATGCTCATGACAACATTCACTGAGAAGGGGAGATTGGAACAAAGACTTGAAGGAGGTGAAAGAATGAGTCAAGTGGATATCTGGGGGAAGAGTATCGTAGGCAGAGGGAACAGTTAATGCAAAGGCCCTGGAGTACCTGGCTTGTTTGTGGAACAAGAAGGAGGCCAATGTGGCTGGAACAGAGTAGGCAGGGGCTGGGGAGAGGGGTAAGAAAAGAGATCAGAAAGGTAATAGGTGGCAAGATCGTGTGCAGCCTCACAGGCCATTTTAAGGACTTTGATTTTGAACTGAGTGATATGAGAAGCCATGGGAAGGTTTTGACCATAGTACTAATGTTTAAAGAGGAGGCATTGGAATTGTCTGGGTGAGAGATGATGGTGGGATCATACCAGAGTGAAAACAGTGGAGATGGAGAGAAGTGGTTAAATCTTGGATATAGTTTGAAGATAGAACCAATGAAATTTCTTTATGGATTGGATGAGGGTTGTGTGTGGGAGTGACAGGAGTCATCAATAACCAAAGTCTTTGGCGTCATCAATGGAAAGGAAGGGATTGTTGTCATCTGGTATGGGACAGGCTATGGAGAGAATGGAGTTTTGGGGGGAGAAAATCAGTTTTGGACATACTGTGTTTGAGATGCTTCATCAACACTAGATGTCTACTAAAGTTTAGTCTTTGGGGTTTGTATTGGAGGACAGAGCTGAAAGAGAGGGGTTGGAATGGCTGATATTTAGCAAGGCAGCACCTCTAGATAGAGGTAGTAGCTTGCTCCACTGTAAGTTCAGGGAGAGCCCTTTATAAGGGGTCCAGAGAAATTTCTGCAACAGCTAGTTTTGCTTGGTGAAAATAGTGAGTGGTAGAGACGGTGGCAAAATGAAGAACAGGTCCTATCTAAAGGGGACTCAGTTCCAGCTAATTTTTTCCCTTTGAGAATCTGGGCTTAGTGTTGTTAGATCTTCAGCTTTTTCAAGGAAAACCAAAAGTTTGGATTCTTATGTGAAGTCTCCAAATTAAAAAAAATCAACTAGCCAACAGCTATATAAGACATTGTTTTTTTTTCAGTTAAAGATATTTGAATATGAACTATATATGTCATATGATATTATGGAATTATTGTTTATTTGCTTGAGTGTGATAATGGTATTGTGGATATATTGGAGAATGTACTTATTACTAAGAAATCCACACTGAAGTATTCCAGAGTGAAGTATTCTGTTGTCTGCAATTTATTTCCAAATAGTTCAGAAAAGAAATGTGTGTGTATGTGTCAGGTATATCTGAATAGTAATTGTACTATTATTTGAACTTTTCTTTAGACTTGAGAATTTTCAAAATAAGAAGTTAGGTGAGGTGTGGAGGGAGGAAACATAGCCAAATAAAAATGTTTACAGGCAGGGACTGACCTATAGGGGTTGCCAGTTTTCAACCTCTGCCCTAATGAAATATTTTCTTATTGTATTATTTTTGTTATGGAACAAAATAACCTTATTTATTCCATATATTTATATGGAATAAAAATAACCTTATTATACATCTGCATTTTATACATCCTCAGGACTGTTAGTGTCCCCAAGATAGAGAACGTATCTTTTTCCTTGAATAACTTTGGCCTCAATTTCAATTAGATAGGAGGAGTTCAAAAGCCAAGTAGTTGTTCCTTGTGATAATTATACAAATTATGCTCCACCAGAAGAAGAGGAGCTTAATCACTGTGGATTCCTACAAAGTGGTTGGAATGAGATTCATAATACTGGCTCACAGGAAAGACACCATCTTGAAAGTTTCCTGTGAAAATTTTATTAAATGACACACAACAGAAATACAAGACACATGCCTTCCTCTATCTCCTTTATCGTCCTTTGTCTGCATAAATGACTCCTGAAGTCGCCTGTAGATCTATGATTTAATTACTCAGAGTTTAGGACCCACCTGATGGGTAAGCCCTCCTTGAGTATTTCTTTTCAGGACCCGGGACAGCGCTCAGCGTATGGTAAGTCACTCTGTAGGTAACTGTTGAAAGAATGAACTGCACATCTACTTATATCCATCGCTAGAAAAGGGAATCTGCATTTTACATCACATCTATTACTTATTCGGGAGGTGCTTGTGTGAGATTTCCTGTATGAGTTTGGGATATGCTGAGAGATTTTATTTTGGGTGTTCAATCTTAGGCACTTATTCCCACATGGGCCACAGGACTGGTCCATCTTCAGGAATATAAAAAAGCAATGTTCAGATTTCAAGTTGCTCATAAATCTGCTTCCAGCATTATCATTTTTTATCTGCCTACTTTTGTTTCCCCTGAGTTCAAAGGAAGTGCTTTACCTTAGAAATGATTCACTACTTCTGGGCCACTGAGGGCTTTGAAAGCCACACAATAGAAGTTCCATTTCAAATCCCCCCATTTATAATCATGGGGGAAAGCTGGGTGTTGTCTTGGGGGTTATCAATGATTTCACAAAACTCCACCTTTGTTCCTCATGTGTCCATTTTTCAAAAACTTACTACTCAAATCTCTGAGAGTTGTTGCTTCTGAGGAAACATTTATCTTTGCTTTGACATCTTTTGCACTGTATCCCTTTTCAGTTCTCCTTTCTAACATGGGATAAATGGCTCTGTGGGGTTTGGAATGAAGAGTTACATCTTGCAGTATGTTTGGGAGTGTGTAGAAACCCTGTTTCCCTCCCCCATACCTTGGGTCAGAAGATGGGGGAATAACCAGTTAAGACAGAGGGATTTGGGTGACGTTATGTGTTGAATTGTGACCCCTTATTCATATGTTGAACCTCTAACCCCCCAGTATTTCAGAACATGATCTTATTTGGAGATAGGGTCTTTTTTTTTTTTTTTTTAATTTTTTTTAATTGTTATGTTAATCCCCATACATTACATCATTAGTTTTAGATATAGTGTTCCATGATTCATTGTTTGTGCATAACACCCAGTGCTCCATGCAGAACGTGCCCTCCTCAATACCCATCACCAGGCTAACCCATCCTCCCAACCCCCTCCCCTCTAGAACCCCCAGTTTGTTTTTCAGAGTCCATCGAGATAGGGTCTTTGTACCTGTAATTAGTTAAGATGAGATCATACTGGAGTAGAGTGGAATAATCCAATATAACTGGTGTCCTTGTAAAAAGGGGAAATTTGGAGAAAGACATGCACACAGGGAGAATGCTGTGTCAAGTTGAAGGCAGAGATCCACTATCTAGAAATGCCAAAGATGGCCAGCAAACCATCAGAAGCGAGGAGAGAGGCATGGAACAGATTCCAGCCTCAGAAGGAGCCAGTCCTGCCAACATCTGGATCGCAGGCTTCCAGCCTCCGAACTGTGAGACAACACATTTCTGTTGCCTATGTCACCCAGTTAGTGGTCTCTTGTTAAGGCAACCACAGGAAACTAAAGCAGGTGATATGCATATGACATTTGTCTAAGGGTCTGTATTTGCTTGGAAGACAATATAGTATAGTGATTAAATAATTGCGTTTTTAGGACCAGACCCCTGAAGTTTCAATTCCTAGCTGGGTAATCTGGGAGAATTACTTACCATTTCTGGGCTTCCAGTTTCCTCAGAATAAAATGGAGACTAATAGAGATTTAGACCTGATTGGACCATCTCATGGAATAAATGAGATAATGTATGTGGGGCAGTAGGCCAAATATCTGTCACATAGTAAGCACTTGCTGGGGAAAAGTTATTATTATGGTTATTATTAGTGATAATTGGCAACATTTACTGAGTCCAAAAGAGACCTCTGCTACCTGGATTTTTAAAATGTCTCCTCGGATCACACTTAGCCAATGGCTGCAACTTCCCCTCTTTGATCCCTGCTCTAAAGGCTAACGGTTTGGGGCCCTATGCCCATCTCTCTTCCCTTTCAGGGATTTAATCTCCCCCTGTCAAGGGCTTGTTCTAATTGACGCACAAGAAGACCCACTTGCCATTTAAACAAGTGAAAGTAAGATGGTTCTAGAAACTGGGTGAGAATTCAGAGTGGCTAGTTACCAGGATCATGTATTCATTCACATTCAAACCAGGCATATATTTTGAAAGCCAGTGGCCTTGATGCAGAATCTGACTCAGAATGGGTTGTTTTGTCTGTCCCCTGTGAGCAGGGGAAGGGATGCAGTGTAATAATCATCCCAGAACAACTCCCACTTATTGAAACACATGCCAGGTGCTGGACATTGCCGTAGGACCATTACCCTTTAAAATTCTTTGAGGTTAGATAATATTACTATCCTTGTTTTACAGATAAGGAAACTGAGGCACAGAGAAATTAAGAAACTTGATCAAGGCCACATGTAATTAATGACAGAATCAGGATTTGAACCCATATCTCTCACAGTGCAAAGCCCATGTTCTTATGAACCACTGCCTCAGCAGTACCAGGAATCCAGAGCCTTCAGGTGTATATCTGAAATGGATTGTGAACGAGGCATAGAGGAAACCCGATTATTGAATTGAATGCTGGCGCATTAAAAAAAAAGACAAACCCAAACAAAAACCTGCCATGAATTGATGGCTGGAGCAAAATGAACCTCTTGCCAATGTCCAAATTCAGTGATTGCACCTGAGATTTGTTTTAATTTTACAATCGTCTTGAAGCCATTAATCTTGCCAAACATTATGGTGCAGGTGCGTTTTGCCAAGTGGTTCCTCAGGAGCATTTTATTATGATAAAAATCACAAGTGTGACCTCAGTCTTTTTATTTGGTGTATTCTCCATCGTTTTCTATGATAAGCGATATTTCTGTAGTTCGCCAACCTCCTCAATCCTGGTTTGTTTAGGGAAAGAATATTAATTAGTGATGCTAAGGAGACCATGAGCTGCAAATGAAATTTTGATAATGGAATTCCTTCAACTGTCTTTGCTCCCCAAGGCATTCTCTGTAGTCCAATTGAATGTAATTATTAACATAAGAATAATAATAATAATTAGTGTTTTTTCCTACTTCAATCGTTACTCATGGAAAACTGCAAGCTTCTGTCCATTTATTGGCCTCAGTTCAAAGTGGAAAATAGAGTCTCATTTTATATCTAATTTTTCTCTATCATTTTTGCTTTGCTCAACTCGTTCTAAGCCTGGTGGCTGGACCCTTATAATGGTCCCTATTGGACTTTTGGGGAAAATTAAAAAGATTCTTGTTCCTGTTTGAAAGGGAAGTCTGTCCCAAGTGGAAATCCTCAAATAGGCTAACTTCCCTTTTCCACTAGAGGTTGTCTTGAAGCTCTATTTGTGCACTGTAAACCATTCAAGATTTTTACAAAACCTCTCCTGGTTTCCAGTATCCCTCTCTCAGTCCATTATCTGGACACACTGAGCTGCACGTTTCCAAAAAAGCAAGTCTGGTTTTCTAACTTCTTTGCTGAAAAACCTTGATAAGCTTCCCCCTGCCCTTAGGATAAAATTCAAATTTCTTCTCATGCCCTAATGTTGTGACTTGTCTGCTCACCCAGGCTTACCCCTCCTCACTCCATCCGCCTCTCTACTTCAATCATTTAGGCATCTTTTGTTTTTTGCAGAGAGACTAAGCCATCTCATCTCTGGCCTCAGCATGTGCTGTGAACGGAACACCCTAATTCAGGACTTGATTTAGGCACAGGTTCTCCTAGAATCTTTTCGGTCTTTACAGGTCAAGTGAGATGCCTGATGTTAATTTTAGGGAAGTGTAAGACTGCACATTCACAGATAGACCTTGATGGGACATTGCCTAAACCTCATGGAAACCCAGGAACTTGGTAACATTGCTTAAGATTCTCCAGGCCAACCATCCTCCTTAGTTTCCATTATCCTAGAATCATAGCGTCCACTAATATAAGGGGTGTTGTACCCCTTATGGAAGGCCCCCCCCCTTGATGCCCACTGTGCCCCCATCATAACACTTCATGTTGAACTGTCATTATGTCACATGTGTGGCCCCTTCACTACACACAACATGACTGGGGTCTGTTTTGTGCAGTGTTATATTCTCAACACTTAGTCCAGTGTTTGGTGCACTGTAGGCACTTAAGATTTGTCTACTTGAGTGAAGCCTATTTGTTAGAATATTGGATATGATGCAGTTTTATTTAGTACTTAAACAACACACAGTGGATGGGGTAGCATATAGGAAAAAAATCACATCAAGTAACTGTGTGGATAGTATAGCTGAATTCGGAATCTTGATCTAGAAGAAGGGTTTGCAAATTACAGCCCGTGGGCTGAATCAAGCCCACTGCCTGATTTTGTAAATGAAGTTTTATTGGGATAATGCCATGCCCACTGAATTGCATATTGTCATTGGCTCTTTTGTGCTGCAATGGCAGAATTGAATAGTCGTGACCAAGACCATATGGCCCGCAAAGCCTCAAATACTTACTCTCTGGATCTTTTACAGAAAAAGTTTGCTGACTCCTGGCCTTGAATCCCACTCCCAACACATTCATTCCTTTAATGAAGACTTATTGAGCACCTACTATGTTTCAGGGATTCTTCTAGGGATATACAGTGAGCTGTACAGGCAGAGTTCTTTCACACGGGAACTTACGGTTCAGGGGAGGGTGGGGAGAGTAGGAAATAAGCAAATAAACAAGCCGACATAACTGTAGATTGCCCAGGTGCCCAAGTGCTACAGTTATATTGAGACAGGCTGAGGTGATGGAGGGTCCAGGTAGCTCGGCTACTTTAGAAGAGCACACCGGGGCTAAGATCTGGATGAGGAGAAGGAACCAGTGCAGGCAGGAGAGGCAAAAGGACTAAGACCCTGCGGGACAACATATTTGTCCTGTTGTAGGAACACAGACAGGATGTGTGCGGCCGGAGTGCAGTGACTGAGGAGGAGGATGGGCCAAGATGATGTTGGGGAGACAAGTGGGCAGGGCCGGACCATGCTGGACCTGGTGTGGTCCTGGGAGAGAAGTTTGGACTTTATTCCTAGTGCGATGGAAACCCAGTGGAGGGTTTTCAGCAGAGGAGTGACAAGATCAGCCTAACTGGTTGCTATTGGGAAGATGGTTCTGTTATTTGGCCACAGCCTTTGTAAAGTGGCTTTCGAGACTCAGCCACTGCTTGTATTGTTGTATTAAGGCAGATCTGACAGCAGCCAGCCTGGTAACAGATGTTCTGTTTCAGGTGCCATACATCAAACCCGTTGACTTCCTACTTCTGAGACCCCCCAAAGCAGCCCAGACCTCACCCTCAGTGGCCCCACATTAGGTTGGCCAGACACTGTTTATTGGGTTTACAGACAATGGAGCGGCTGTCGAAATTCTGCCTGAATTCTTTTCTGCAAGCAGCGAGCTGCAGGAACTCCTTGCAGGAAGGACTCACTGGGGATGTGGGATGCACCAGACTTGTTGGCACCTGCAGCCTGGTTCTTGTTTTGATGTTTGAATGATGGTTGGTGGAGATGGGGGAAGGAGGTAGGTCTGTGGGCATTCCTCTTTCACTTCCTCCCCCAGCACCAAGAGGATATCTAAAGCTCTTCATTTTTCTGGCCTTGGGAGGAGGGAAGGAAACTAATATTCATTGAGCAGCAACTTGAGGCTGGCTAGTTATTGTTGGTAGTTACCAATTTCCTTCCTTCCTTCCTTCCTTCCTTCCTTCCTTCCTTCCTTCCATTCTTTCATTCTTCCATCCATCCATTTTCTAAGAAATTTATTGAATGCTTTCACATACCAGACACTGTTCTGGGCCCTGGGGAGAAGCAGTGAACACAACAGACAAAGTCCCTAACTCCCTTGGCACTGATCTCTGGCAGAGAAGATAGACCCTACACAAATGACTATAAATTGGGTGGATAGCTCCTAGGATGAAAAATGAATTGTGATGGGACAGAGAGAGAGTGTGGGCAATTTTCTATAGGAAAGGGATGGGCCAGGGAAGGCTTCTTTGAAAAGGGGATATTTGAGCAGGAAACTGAAGGAAATAAGGGAGGGAGGCACCAAACTTTCTGTGGATGTAGGTCATTGTTATTCCTTCTTAGAGAAGAGACTGCCAAGGGTTGGAGGAATTCAGTGGCTCTCTTGAGGTCAGAAGACAGTGGCCACTGTAGCAGCTGCATTAACAGAGAAAATCTACTAGGTGTTCCATGTCGGGCACTGGATTAAACATTTTATTTATATCATCTCATTTAATCCTCACAACAAACCTGCGAGGTAAAGTTAATTATTATTGGGGCGCCTGGGTGGCTTAGTTGTTAAACGTCTGCCTTCGGCTCAGGTCATGGTCCCAGGGTCCTGGGATCGAGCCCTACATCGGGCTCCCTGCTCAGCGGGGAGTTTGCTTCTCCCTCTCCCTCTGCCTGCCGTTCCCCCTGCTTGTACTCTCTCTCTGTCAAATAAATAAATTAAAAATCTTAAAAAAAGACAATTATTTTTAGTCTCATTTTAGAGATGATACTGAGGGTCAGAGAGGTTATGTAACTCAGCCAAGGCCACAAAGCTAATAAGTGAGAAACTGAGATTCTAACCCAGGTTCACTGGTCTCCAGGACCCTATACCCCTTCTCAGACCACAGCTGATGAAGCTAGAATTTGGAATGAAGTCTCTTTCTGAAAACTCCTCTTTTCCAGTAGGCCAGGGCTACTCCAGACTTTCAGTGGAAAGCTCAGTCCTTTGATTAATGCCCTGGCATGTGGCTAGTTAGATGGGTATTGAAAGCGTCCAAGGTGATGGGGAATTGATGACCACAGGCATCACGTGTCCCATCATCTCTGATTTGCAGAGACCTCCCTGTGACCAAGTGTGAGCCAAGAGCTTGGGTGTCCAATGAAAGTTGATAGAGACCTAGATTTCTCTTTGAAAGGAATGAGCAAGGCAGCTCCATTGGCTTGAAAAAACATTTACTCACTACTTACTACAAACATGGAATAGAGTTGTATGTATAAGGCTGTTAGCAAGAATGCATTTGCTCTGCTGAGTTATAGGCTCCATGGAGCTATTCAATATACTTACAGCATTCCTCCCTCCCTCCCTCCCCCTTAGTTCCTCCCCCCCTCCTTCCTTCCTTCCTCCCACACTGTGCCTGGTAATGGACAGGGAGTCAAGGCTCCTGTCCACATGAAGAATGTATTTCAGAAGGGAGGGTGAAATGAGGTGGTGCATGATGAAGGATGACATGAAGTAAATGAGTAGAGGAACTGGATGATCTCAGATAGTGAGAGGGTTGAGGGCTGCCACAGTGCCGTGTGGTGGAGAGACACTAGGATGTCTGCTTACACTGGGTGGTGAGTTGAAGCCCCATAGAGCAGGAACAGGTGAACAGAATGCTGGTGAGGATCCACAGAAGAGCATTTCAGGTGGAGGGAACATCTCCACAGATGGAAAACTGGGCCTGGAGGTACATGCATGGCCTCAGCTATGGTGATAATTATCTGGTTACACAAGTATTTTGTTGAGATTTGCAAAAAAGAAACAAGGGAGAAGGCAAGCATGGAAAAAAAGCCATGAAATTTCAAGTCTGTGAACTCTTGAAAGTGGTCGGTTCTTTGTAACTTTTAAGTTGTGGGAGAGCCTGCCCTGAGAGTCTTTTCTAGAACATCAGAAGAGTATGGTCCTAGAGAAGGGGGCACTAAAAGAGAAGATTTAAAAAAATGTGTACTTAAAAATAATTTTATTAGGGGAAATTCCAAATGTATGTGAAAGTAGAGAGAATAACATAATGAATCCCAAGCTACCCTTCACCTAGTTTCAGCAATGATCAACTCATGGTCAGTCTTGTTTTGCTCATGCCCCTATACACCCCCATCCACATTATTTTGTTCATTTGTTCATTGTTTTTTAGATTCCATATGTAAGTGAAATTATATGGTGTTTGTCTTTCTCTGTCTGACTTATTTCATTTAGCATAGTGCCCTCTAGGACCATCCACGTTGTCACAAATGGCAAGATTACATTTTTTTTTTTTTTTTTTTGTGGATGAGTAATATTCCATTGTGTCTTTGTCCATTCGTTTACTGATGGACACAGGCTGCTTCTATATCTTGGCTCTTGTAAATAATGGTGCAATAAACATAGGGGTGACCCTTCCACATTATTTTATTTATTTTTTAGAAGTCAATTAAATAAGTCAATTTCATGCTTGGAGTATACTTTTCTCTAGAACTGAAATTGAAAACAAATTTTTTCAGCAGAAGCTATAATCACTAAATAGATATAAACACGTGAAGAAAATTATTTTATAGATACAATAATCAAAACCATTTTAACTTTGTGGTGATGTAATTTGGGTTTATAGTCTGTGGTTTTCTTTTTTTTTAATTCTATTTTTGTTATGTTAGTCATTATACATTACATCATTAGTTTTTGATATAGTGTTCCATGATTCATTGTTTGCATATAACACCCAGTGCTCCATTCAATACGTGCCCTCCTTAATACCCATCACAGGGCTAACCCAACTCCCCACCCCCTTCCCCTCTAAGACCCTCAGTTTGTTTCTCAGAGTCCATAGTCTCTCATGGTTCATCTCCCCCTCCGGTTTCCCCCCCTTCATTTTTCCCTTCCTACTATCTTTTTTTAACATATAATGTATTAGTTGTTTCAGAGATACAGGTCTGTGATTCATCAGTCTTACACAATTCAAGCGCTCACCATAGCACATACCCTCCCCAGTGTCCATCACCCAGCCACCCCATCCCCCCACCCCCTACCACTCCAGCAACCCTCAGTTTGTTTCCTGAGATTAAGAATTCCTCATATCAGTGAGGTCATATGATACATGTCTTTCTCTGATTGACTTATTTCACTTAGCCTAATACCCTCTAGTTCCATCCATGTCGTTGCAAATGGCAAGAGTTCGTTTTTTTTGATGGCTGCATAATATTCCATTGTGTGTGTGTGTGTGTGTGTGTGTGTGTGTGTGTGTGTGTACCACATCTTTTTTTTTTTTAAGGTAGATCACATTTAGTGGAAATATATCATGGCAGAATGATCCCTTACTTACAGCTAGTACAGATTTGTAAAGTCATAAATTTGAGTCATTTTTCAAATTAAGGAACATAAAAGCATAAAAGCTCTAGAATTTTGTTTTTCTTTTTTTTTTTTAAGATTTTATTTATTTATTTGAGAGAGAGTGAGGGAGAGAGCACAGAGGGAGAGGGAGAAGCACACTCCCCTCTGAGCAGAGAGCCCAATGTGGGGCTCGATCCCAGGACCCTGAGATCA
This sequence comes from Halichoerus grypus, assembly GCF_964656455.1. NCBI lineage: Eukaryota > Metazoa > Chordata > Mammalia > Carnivora > Phocidae > Halichoerus > Halichoerus grypus. The sequence continues at coordinate 26,785,201 of NC_135717.1, forward strand.
CAACCTGAGCCGAAGGCAGACGCTTAACCAACTGAGCCACTCAGGCGCCCCTAGAATTTTGTTTTCCCCCTGTAACACAAACATTTTATTTGTAAAGATTTATTTATTTATTTTGAGAGAGAGAGAGAAAGGGGAGGGGCAGAGGGAGAGGGATAGAGAGCATTTCAAGCAGACTCCCTGCTGAGCATGGAGCCTGACATGAGGCTCCATATCACAACCCTGAGATCATGACCTGAGCTGAAACCAAGAATTGGTCACTTAACTGACTGAGCCATCCAGGTGCCCCAACACAGACATTTTAAGTGCACCAATTCAAAACTAAAATAATTAACTTCCATCAAATTCTTTCCTCTGCTGCATTCCCTATCTTTGTTAATAACCCTGTCCCTCTACCAGTTTATCCAAATGTGAAACTATGTAATAGTTGGCGTATCTTTCAATCTGTAGGTTTCCCCTTCAGTTCTTTTATTACTAGAAAAATGGGTTATTTATCCCTCAGAGCCTTGAAACTCGAAATATAGTCCATGGATCAGAAGCATCAGCATCACGTGAGAGCTTGTTAGAAATGCAGTCTCAGGCCCTCCCCTAGCCCTGCTGGCTTAGAATCTGCATTTTTAAAAAAAGATTTTATTTATTTATTTGAGAGAGAGAGAGTGCACAGCATGGGGGAGAGGGGCAGAGGGAGAGGGAGAAGCAGACTCCCTGCTGAGCAGGGAGCCCGACACGGGGCTTGATCCTAGGACCCCGAGATCATGACCTGAGCTGAAGGCAGAGGCTTAACTGACTGAGCGCCCCATGTGCCCCTAGAATCTGCATTTTAACAAGATCCCCAGGTGTTTTATGTGCACATTACAGTGTGGGAAGCACTGCTGCAGAGTTTCCCACGGTCTAGATATTGCTGATTACTCTGTGGTATCATTTGGCATGTTCCTCTATCTTCCATGTTTCCTGTACATTGGTAGTTGGATCTATAAGTTTCATCAGGTTTAGGCCTGATATTGTGGTTTTTTTGTTTTTTGTTTTTTTGGCAAGACTACTTCATAGGTGACCATGTGTTTATCCATCAGGAGCACCTAAAATCTGGTCATCTCTTGTTTTGTGCTGTTAGCTGCTGCATGATTCATGCCTGGGTCCATGAGTTCATTAGGGGATTATAAAACAGAGCAAGGGGTTGACCTGAACAGACCTGGTTTGTTCTGATAATGGTTCATTTCTTTCCCTTTTAGTTGTCATTTCTCTAACACTAATAATGTATAGCACCAAGTGTGGTTTAGGCACTGTTTTAAGGGCTTTACATAAACACTAACTCATTTGTTAATCCTCACAAACCGCTCTGGAATACTGTATTAGTTTCCTCTTGCTGCCGTAACAATTTGCCACAAGCTTCCTGGCTTAAAACAACACATATTTATTATCTGACGGTTCTGCGGGCCAGAAGTCTGAAGTTGGTCTTGGTTCACATCAAGGTGTTGGCAAGAGCGCACTTTTTCTGGAGCCTCTGAAGGAGAATCTTGCCTTTTCCAAATTTTAGAAACCACTTGCATTCCTCCCCTTCTATCTTCACAGCCAGCAGTATCACATCGTCACATCTCTGACTTTCTTTTTCCTCCTGCTTCCACACTTAATGATATATTGTGGTTATATTGGTCCACCCGGATAATCCAGAATAATCTCCCTATTTTAAGGTCAGCTGACCTTAAATGCATCTGTGACCCTATTTGCTCTGTGCCATAGAACCTAACATATTCACAGGGTCCAGGACTTAGAACCTGGACATCTTTGAAGGGTCATTTTTCTGCCAACCACAATCAGACTCTGTGGTTCCTGTTTTCAGACGGGGAAAATGAAATCCATCCAGGTGCCGTAGTTTCCCCGAGCTCACACACATCCTAACTGTTGGAGTTGGGATACAAACATGGGGAGTCCAGCTCCAGAGTCCATGTTTTGAACCCTGTAGATGTAAGGTCACTTTAATTGTTTTTGCTTAACACTAAATTTTCTGAGTCCTTGACCTTGCCAACCAGCCTACATTTTAGGGACATTGAACCTGATGGTTATCAGAGGGGTTCCTGTACACAACCCGTTAATTGGTGAATTCACTGCCTTCTGGTATGGTGAGTTGGCATTTGCCTCCAAAAATGTGGCAAAATGGGTTTCTTCTATGTTCAGTTTGTTTCTCTTTAGACCCAGTCAGTTGTCAACTACATTGGGGAAACTGAGTCAATCAAACAGCAATTCTTAACCTTGTGTGTGTATGTGTGTGTGTGCCGCAGACACCTTTGGCATCTGGTGAAGTCTATGGATGCCTTATCCGAACAAAATGGAAAATAAATGCAGAAAGTAAGATGTGTAGAATTATAAAGGAATTCCTTTGTAATTATCCTAAAATATGATGATCAAAATTTTAAAAACCACCAAATTTGTGTCATAGTAATATATGCTTCTTTACTAATGCATAAAATAACAAGATTTAGTGGCGGGTCTAATAACTATTTAATTTCAATTAGTGATGCATGTAGGCAATATATCGAGATGTCTACAATGACTGTAATGAGATATGAAAATATTCGTGATTTATATTGGTGACAAAGTCACAGATACTGTGAATATTACTGTGGTTTGTTGCCTACATTTATAATGGAAGCAAATGCTAAAAATCAGAGGTTACAGAAAATGGGGATTTTTCCGTTCAAGTTCACAGACCCACTGAAGTCCATCTACAAACCTCAGGTTAGGAACCCTGCCTAGTATCTCACTGATGTGTGCTACTCAGTCCCTATTTCTCTTAATTTAACAGAACCCAACAAGTATCAGTTGAGACTCCACTCTGGGCAAGACATGTGCCAGCTACTTGGTATAGAACACCGAACCAAACAGATCTCTTCTTGCCCTGAATCTTTAGATGGCTCTGGGCACTGTGGTCTTTTATTATTGAAAGATTTATTATTTATTATTAAATTTATTAGATTTATTATTTATTATTAAAAGATTTCTTTTAAGCTCCACCCCCCTCCCAGGGTTTTATATTTTAACTATTCGATCTGACCACAAGCTCTTGGAAAGCACAAGTGATCCTGAACCTTTCCTCTTGCTCGGCCTCAGATGGTAGGCACTGCAGCAATAGGAGGTTCAAAGGTCAGCATTTCCCAAAGTGTGGTATGTGCTCCTCTGGTGGTGTACAGAATGATTTTCAATGGTACATGGAAAACACATTTTTCCATTCTATCAACAATGAATTTATTTTATTTTTTAAGATTTTTATTATTTTGTCAGAGAGAGGGAGAGAGAGAGAGAGAGGCAGGCAGAGGGAGAAGCAGGCTCCCCACTGAGCAAGGAGCCCAATGCAGGACTCAATCCCAGGACCCTGGGATCATGACCTGAGCTGAAGGCAGACGCTTAACTGACTGAGCCACTCAGGTGTCCTGACAATGAATTTATTTTAATATATATAAAAAGAAACATAAAACAGGCCCACCTCAACACATGATATGGGTTGCTATTGTTTGGGATGAAGGATTTTTTTTTTTTAAATTATGGTGAAAAACCCATAACATTAAATTTACCATCTTCACCATTTTTTTAATTTTTAATTTTTTAATTTAAATTCAATTAGCCAACACATAGTACATCATTAGTTTCAGATGTAGAGTTCAGTAATTTATCAGTTGCATATAACACCCAGTGTGCATCACATCATGTGCCTTCTTTCATGCCCATCACTCAGTTACCCCATCCCCCCACCCACTCCCCTCCAGCAACCCTCAGTTCCTTTCCCATAGTTAAGAGTCTCTCATGGTTTGTCTCCCTTTCTGAGTTCTTCCCATTCCGATTTCCCCCCCTTCCCCTATGGTCCTCTGTGCTGTTTCTTATATTCCTCATATGAGTGAAACCATATGATAATTGTCTTTCTCTGATTGACTTATTTCACTTAGCATAATACCCTCCACTTCCATCCATGTCAATGTGAAAGGTAAGATTGCATCCTTTCTGATGGCTGAGTAATATTCCATTGTGTGTGTATGTGTGTGTGTGTGTGTGTGTGTGTGTATCTTTAACCATCCATCTGTTGGACATCTGGGCTCTTTCCAATGTTAGGCTATTGTGGACATTGCTGCTATAAACATTGGGGTACAGGTGCCCCTTTGGATCACTACATTTGTATCTTTGGGTAGATACCTAGTCATGCAATTGCTGTGTCATGGGGTAGGTCTATTTTTGACTTCTTGAAGAACCTCCATACTGTTTTCCAGAGTGGCTGTACCAGCTTGCATTCCCACCAGCAGTGTAAGAGGGTTCCCCTTTCTCCACATCCTTGTCAACATTTGTTGTTTCCTGACTTGTTAATTTTAGCCATTCTGACTGGTATGAGGTGGTATCTCATTGTAGTTTTGATTTGTATTTCCCTGATGGCAAGTGATGTGGAGGATTTTTTCGTGTGTCTGTTGGCCATTTGTATGTCTTCTTTGGAGAAATGTCTGTTCATGTCTTCTGCCCATTTATTGACTGGATTATTTGTTTTTGGTTGTTGAGTTTGAGAAGTTCTTTGTAGTTCTTGGATATTCGTCTTTTATCTGTCATTTGCAGATATCTTCTCTCATTCCATAGGTTGCCTTTTAGTTTTGTTGACTGTTTCCTTTGCTGTACAAAAGCTTTTTATCTTGATGAAGTTCCAATAGTACATTTTTGCTTTTGTTTCCCTTGCCTTTGGAGATATGTCTAAGAAGTTGCTGCCTATGTTCTCCTCTAGGATTTTGATGGATCCCTGTCTCACATTGAGGTCTTTCTTACATCCATTTTGAGTCTATTTTTATGTATGGTGTAAGAAAATGGTCCAATTTCATTCTTCTGCATGTGGCTGTCCAATTTTCCCAACACCATTTGTTGAAGAGACTGTCTTTTTTCCATTGGATATTCTTTCCTGCTTTGTCAAAGTTTAGTTGACCATAGAGTTGAGGGTCCATTTCTGGGCTCTCTATTCTGTTCCATTGACCTATGTGTCTGTTTTTCTGCCAGTACCATACCATCTTGATGATTACTGCTTTGTAATATAGCTTAAAGTCTGGCACTGTGATGTCACCAGCTTTGGTTTTCTTTTTCAACATTCCGCTGGTGATTCAGGGTCTTTTCTGGTTCCATGCAAATTTTAGGATTATTTGTTCTAGCTCTGTGAAAAATGTCAGTAGTATTTTGATAGGGATTGCATTGAATGTGTAGGTTGCTCTGGGTAACATAGACATTTTAACAATATTTATTCTTCCAATCCATGAACATGGAACATTTTTCCATTTCTTTGTGTCTTCCTCAATTTCTTTCATCAGTGTTCTATAGTTTTTAGAGTACAGATCCTTCACCTCTTTGGTCAGGTTTATTCCTAGGTATCTTGTGTTTTTTGGTGCAATTGTAAATGGGATCAATTCCTTAATTTTTCTTTCTTCTGTCTCATTGTTAGTGTATAGAAATGCACCTGATTTCTGTGCATTGATTTTATATCCTGCCATGTTGCTGAATTCCTGTATGAATTCTAGCAATTTTGGGAGTTTTCCACAAAAAGTATCGTCATCTGTGAAGAGTGCGAGTTTGACTTCTTCTTTGCCAATCTGAATAGCTTTTATTTCTTTTTGTTGTCTGATTGCTGAGGCTAGGACTTCTAGTACTGTGTTGAACAACCCATCTTTGCCATTTTCAAGTATACTGTTTAGTACTATTAATTATTATTATTTTAAAAAAGATTTTATTTATTTGAGAGAGCGAGCAAGCGCAAGCTGGGGGAGAAGCAGAGGGAGAGGGGGAAGCAGACCCCCCACTGAGAAGGGAGCCCAACGTGGGGCTCGATCCCAGGACTCTGGGATCATGACCTGAGCCAAAGGCAGGTGCTTAACTGACTACACCACCCAGGCGCCCCTAGTACTGTTAATTATATTAACATTATTATGTAACAGATTTTTAGAACTTTTTCATCTTGTGAAACTGAAACTCTATACCCACCAAACACTAATTCCCCCTCTCCACAGCCCTTGGAAACTACCTTTCTTCTTTCCGTTTCTATGATTTTCACTACTTTAGATACTTCAGATGAGTGGAATCATACAGTATTTATCCTTTTGTGATTAGCTTATTTCATTTGGCGTAATGTTCTTAAGGCTCAACTATGTTGTATCATGTGACAAAGTCCCCCCCCACCTTAAAGTCTGCATAATATTCCATTGTATGTATATACCATACTTTATCCATTCATCTGTTGATGGACATTTGGGTTGTTTCTATCTCTTAGCTATCGTGAATAATGCTGCAGTGAACATGAGTGTGCAAATATCTTTTAGACTTCCTACCTTGTGTTCTTTTGAGTTTATACCCAGAAGCAGGATTGCTGAATCGCATAGTATCTGTTAACTTTTCAAGATACATTTGTACTAAATGGTTGCCTCATTTTATTTCCTATGACCAGGGTGCCTGGTTTCCAATTTTTCTGCAATTTTGCCACCACTGTTCTGTTCTTTTGATAGTGGCTGTCCTAATTAGGTGTAGGGTGATATAGGATGAGGATATTTAAAGATAACATTAAGTAAATAATAGTGAAGGTACTACACAGACAGGGCAAAACTGAAGGTGCACCAATGCATGGAGTTTGAGAAACCCTCAATCAGACAGCCTCTACAGGTGCTCAAAGTATGCTCCATAGGCAGTACTCGTCTGAGAACCAGTTTTATTTTTCTCTGACCAGATAATACATAAATTGAGAGTACATGTTAAAAACTTTTCTAGCAATTTGACTTTGATGCAACATCTAAGTGCATGATCATTATTCTCATAATTCATTTATATTGTATGGTATGAAAGTATTGGCTCACAATGGATTGGGAAACAAACAAAACTGGCTCTCAACTACCGATAGTTTAAGAAGCTCTGCTCTAAAGTTTTTTCAACCTTGATATTGTAATCACTTCACTTATTTTGAGCTCAGTTTTTCCATCTGTAAAATGGGGATGAAAAAGGAAGACGGCTGTCCTGACGGTGATCAGCGGGTAGCTGCCTGGGTGCTAGCAGCCAGGCGGTGGTGTGCCCCACTTGGGCAATTTCACAGGACCACAGATGGGAGGACTTCCTGTTCTCAGTAATGAAATGAAACAGAAATAAGAACATCCTGTAATCACATCTGAGCACAAAAGTGAGAGCACCGTGCAAACCAGGGCAACAGCAAACAATCTGTCCTTCCACGTAACATGAGTGCTGCCGCGTCTTTACCACTGAGAGCTGTAGCCCCCCTCTGTTTCCTGACTCCTAGATGAAAGTGGTTAAGATACCCAATCATGGATATTCTGCTGCTTTCTGACAGCATGAAGTCCAGAGCCAACCCAAATCCTACAACAGGCTCCCCCAACACTCTCTGAGACACACCACCGTTCCCCGTGCCGTGTGGTCTTCCTTGTTGCAACATGTCACTACACCCAACTTTACAGACATGTTCCCGATGGCTGGAGCATGTGGACAGGGATGATAGTAACAATAACAGGTGGCTAAAGATTAAATGAGTTAATGCACGCAGAGTGCTTAGAACAGTACCTGGCTCCAAGTGAGGCTTATATCACCGTTTGCTGCCATTAGTATGATTATGATTACCATTACTGTCTCTGTGTTTCTTGTAGTGATTGGTACTGCCTCCTGCCATAGAAGGACCCCCACTGTATTCATGGTTTGGTTTGGTATGAATGGTGTATTAGTTATCTATTGCTGTGTAACAAACTGACCCAACTTTAACAAACATTGATGATCTCACAAGTGCTGTGTGTCAGGAATCCAGGAGCAGGTTAGCTGGGTGTCTCTGGCTCATAAGGTGGCAGCCAAGCTGTTATCCCAGGCTGCAGCCTGATCACGGCTTCCTTAGGGTGGAATCTGCTTTGAAGCTCATTCACCTGGAGGCCTCAGTTCCTCTTCAGGCGGACCTCTCCATTGGCTGCCTGAATGTCCTCAAAACATGGCAAGTGAGTGAGCGATTGCACTGAGGGAGTGATTGAGGAGAGGGAGTATGCACCTAAATTATGTTTATTACAAGGACCGACTCTGGTACCATGGGGAGGGAGAGACTCTACACTGGGGTGTGAATATCAGGAGGTGGGGATAATTGGGGGCCATCTTCAAGGCTGACCACCACAGATGGCCTCACTGTTCTTCCAAATGCCCCCCCAACTTTTTCCTCTGGGTTTCAACTGTAATTCAGCACTAGAAGGCATCTCCATCCTCTTTGAATGGCACTTGAGAGACAAACAAGAAATGGGTGTGAGGCCGCAGTGGGGCAGGGCTTACAGGTGTTTGAGAAGGGGGGGGTTTCATTCTGTCACTTGACATCTGTCACGGCCTCTCCAGGGACAGGCTTCTGGAGAGTTGGCAGTCAGTTGCACTTCCAGAGAGGGAGGAAGTTCTCTCCCCCTTCTTCCCCTCCCTGCAGCAAGAACCCTGCCTCTCTGACTGGCAGTGACAGATTATCTGATTAAAACATGGGCCCAGGACCACACTGTGATTGGCCGGGCAGAACCATCTTGGGGTTGGAGAATTCTTCTCTGAGAGAAACAATTATAAGGCGTTTCAAGAGAAGCGAGCGGATGCTACTCACAACTGGCAGTTCTTGTTTATGAGAAGTAATAATTTGCCTCAGGTGCAGAGGAAAGGCAGGGAAGGCTCAGTGAGTTTATTTTGAGGGGACGCTCTGTGCACAGGGTCGGGCTGTGGACAAAAAGGGGGTGAGTGTAAGCAATTGTCCTAGGGGGTCTCTGATTCCATTTGGAGCTGGGGGAGCATCATGGGTGGCCCCAGCCACAGTTTGTCTCCTTCTGTGCCCCTGGGAGTGCCTTCTGCTACCCAAATGGTCAGAAGTGGGGTAACTTGTGATTGTGGAAAGGCCCAGGTGTTCTGAGCAGATTAATCCAAAGCAACAGGTGTCCTGCATTTGAGCTAGCCCCTGTGAGGGGCCAGGGGGCCCCGTACGAGGTGTTTGTGCAATGGCGTGCAGCACCCACAGCATTCAGGTAGACTCTTGCTACTCAGTGTGTGGTCCTTGGGCTTACAGCATCAGCATCACCTGGGAGCGTGTGAGAAATGCAGAGTCTCGGCCCTGCCCAGGACCTACTGAACCAGAATCTGCATTTTGACAAGATGATTCATGAGCACAACAAAGTCCAAGAGCCCTTCTCTGAACAAGGTGAAAACCAGAGGAGTGACCCTTTGACTCCCTCCTCCTAGATGGAGGTTCCCAACCTTGGCAGCACCTTTGAATTCCCGGGGGAGCTTTTTTTTAAAATTTTTTTTATTATGTTCAGTTAGCCACTGTGTAGTACATCATTAGTTTTTGATACAGTGCTCAATGATTCATTAGTTGCGAATAACACCCAGTGCTCATGACAACATGTGCCCTCCTTAATACCCATCACCCAGCTACCCCATCCCCCCACCCCCATCCCCTCTGAAACCCTGGGTTTGTTTCTCCCTGGGGAGCTTTTAAAAATCCCTCTGCCATGGACATCCCCCTAAACTTTTGAAGTCAGGATCTGAAGTCAAGGCTGGATGCAGGCACCAGAATGCCCCACAGCTGCCCAGATGATTCCAGGGGGCAGCCGGGCTGGTAGCACTGCCCTAGACTGGGCATGTCCTCGGGAGCCCAGGCACATGATGGTCCAGTGAGCCTTCTGGTCCAGGAGAGGATGGAGAGTGTCTCACCTGTCCTTGTGGGAGCCATGGGAGTGTGTCTGGATCTCCCTCCTGTCCCCCTTCTCACTCCTTCTAATGTCTGTGGGAACCTCCTCTGTCTGGAGAAATCTACCTCCCCCCAGGATGTCATTCTTGCTTAGCTAACCACACTCCCTCTGCTCAAAGGAAAGAGGCAGGGGTATCAACAGGGTGTTTCAGCTTCAAGCAGAAGAAACCTACGCTGGTAAACTTAAAGAGGGAATGATCTGGAAGCAACGAGAGGAATAATAATGACAACCACCTACTTTTATTGAGGGTTTACTATGCACCCGGCAAAAAAAAAAATCCTCATATCAGTGGGATCATATGATAATTATCTTTCCCTGATTGACCTATTTTGCTTAGCATAATGCCCCCTAGTTCCATCCATGTTGTTGCAAGTGGCAAGATTTCATTTTTTGGAAGGCTGCATAATATTCCATTGTATATATATACCACATCTTCTTTATCCATTCATCTGCTGATGGACATCTAGGCTCTTTTCATAGTTTGGCTATTGTGGACATGGCTGCTATAAACATCGGGGTGTACGTACCCCTTCGGATCCCTACATTTGTATCTTTGGGAATACCCCGTAGTGCAATTGCTGGGTCGTAGGGTAGCTCTATTTTCAACTTTTTGAGGAGCCTCCATACTGTTTTCCAGAGTGGCTGCACCAGCTTGCATTCCCACCAACAGTGTAGGAGGGTTCCCCTTTTTTGTCAGGGTGTTTTGGCTTGTGAGGGCAGGCACACATCCTGGGAAGACAGTTGTGGTGGGCCTTCTAGAACATTCCTGTGGCTGAACGGATCAAGGATTCTGTCCCAGTCCTGGACTGGACACATCAGAGTGACATGATGTGATGGTGAGTCATGGACTTTTGAGGCACACCTAGCTGGGCTGAAAACCAGGCCCTCCCACTCACCAGCTGTGCGACACTGGGCAAGACACCATTCCCCCTGAGAACAGCAACATCTGCCTGGCCTGCCCCGGAGAGCTGTTGCAAGGGGGCGAGAGGATTGAGACAGGTAATGTGCTCAGCACGGGGCTTGCCACATTACAGTAAGTGCTGAGCAAAAGCTAGTTATATCATTCTTATGTTGACCAATTATTTTATTTTATAAGATTTGAAAGATATGCTTTGTGACATCAGGAGGGAGTGAGGATGGGAAATTTGATGATTTTAGGAGTTTAAGGAAGAAATTCCTGGAAGAGGTTGGTGATGATGTCAGCAAATCTGCAGATCTGTATGAGGTTTCCATGTGTTTCTTCACTCAGTTCCAGGCTTCCCTGGTGGGCAGTAAATCTGGAAGACAGTAATCCCCAGAGCTAAGTTGAGGGTACCACAGGACGTTTGCAAAACGGTTGAATATTTCAGGGGAACACTGTCGACACTGCCTTAAAAAACCAATCAACTGATCTATCAACCACATGACCTCAGGTAAATAATGTTTCCTAAAATGAGAGAATGGGTCCTTTTTCCCCTCTAAGCCAAGAACTAATTGAAAAATAGATATAGGCACTTGATAGTCATCAAAATAAGACACTTGATAGTAATTAAAGTAAGAGCTTTGTTCTGGTGCGTCAACTTTGGAGAACACATAAAAAAACCCCTATAGTAACAAATTGTGATGTGCTATGAAGAAAAAGTATGGTGACAATCCAGAACAAATCTGGATTAGACATGGGAGCCAGGGAAATAACATTTAAGGTCTGATCTAAAAGAGTACCTGAAGGTGAGATCATTCCAGCTGAGGGATCGGCATATACAAAGGTCCTGTGGCAAGAGGGAGAGCAGCATGTTTGAGAAACCAAAAGGATATCAGTGTAGCTGGAAGGTAGTGAGTGAGGGAAAGCAGGTAAGGCCCACATTATATTGGGCCTATGGGACCCAATAACAATTGTTCATTTTGTCCCAAGATCAAAAGGTTTTAAGCAGGAGAGTGATATCAGTAGTTCTGCAGAAGCTTGGTCTGGCCACAGTGTGGAGAATCAATCAGATCTCTCCTCTTTGGAAAGGACTGTATCATGACCCTCCCTCTGCAAGTCTGCCTTCCTGCTTATAGGCGCTTTGGTTTGTGAGATGACAAAGAGGAACAGCCTGGTGGCAGGAGGGGGTTGGTTAGTAGCTCCAAGTACTAGGAAGACTGGGCATTTGCGAGCCAAGTGGAGAATAGGTGTAATTAAGAGGAAAAAGTACAAAGACATGTCTTGGTTCCTTTTGCCAGTAATGATTATACCACACATTCTTGCTTTAATATCAACTTGAAAAGGTATATTGGTCCCCAGTTTGAGTTCTTAGCCCAGGGGTGGTGTAAGAATGTGAGAAGCAAATACCCTCTCTGGGAGATAAAAATCCAGTGGACTTTTTATGTTATGTTTCTGGTCCCTTGACATGAATTGGCTTTATCTAGCTGTCAGATGAAACCCCAGTGCGGCCATTAATTTGGAGTGGGCTTGGCTGATGGGTGAAGGTATTATTTTGTAGCTTAAAACCTCAACAGTTATGTCCTTGCTCCTCCAAAGTGGTGATTAGACCCAGTTAGATATGACCCTTGCCAGCTGAGTTGTGCTCAATACTGTTGAGTTGTGCTGGGGAAGGCTCCTCAATTAGAGACAAAATGATGATGAAATTTTTGTAGGATGAAAGTCCTACCTTGTGTATAGAAAAAGCATATGGAGAGGGTAGAACTGTGTTCTACTTATGAGTCATTCATCCAACAAGTATTTATTGAGCACTGTCCTGGACATTATTGGTTGCTCTTCCTCCAGGGAATTGTGCTCAGCTGATGGTGCTCAGAAATGCCTGGGAGATTATGCTTGCACCCCCTCTGAGGACGGCCCACTGCCAGTAGAGAGGGCATCCAAAATGGTGGCCCCATGCTGCAAGTTGGATAACTCTGTGATGTCATTCAGGTGCCAGAACTCTCTGTGGGATCAGAATGAAGCTAGGCTTCTGATGAATCCATATCCATTCACCCTCTTCTGCTCTCCGATCTCCCTTCCCTCACTCCCTTTCTCCTGAGAATAACCCCATTAATAAAATCAGGGTATAAGAATCCCTGTTTGAGGCTTTGCTTCTTGGGGACCTGATCTAGGACAAGCCCCCACTGTGTGCCGGGCACTGTGTCTATGATGGTCAAAGCCTCTGCCTGATGGCAGCTCAGTAACTTCTAGGGAGTCTGATTTTCCATACCTTAGTCTCTGTAATTTTGAGAGGTCTCTTAAGCTCTGCCAACTCCAAATTTTTCATCTGTCAGATGGTGGTAACAGCACTTGCCTTGCCCGAAAGGACCAAGTAACAGCAGCTCAAGGATGGTTTTAGTTCTCTCTAGAGTCCGTCAGCTTCCCTTCCCCGTAACTGCTTCTAGATAGGAATCCTGCCTTCTACTTTCAGCTAGGTTGCTGCTCCTATATATAGAAATTCTGGATCCTTCACTGGGTTTTTAGAACCATAGATGGATGGAATATTGGATTTCTTTTTGCTGTATTCTACCTACATGTTTGTTGAATGAATGAGTGATAGTATAATTAATAGCAGCACTATCATTAAAGCCCCACATATCTAGCCCATACTATGTACCAGATACTGAGATAAGCACTTCATTGCTTCTTCTTATAGTGAAGGAAATAGAAGCATTGAAATACCAAGAAATACTGAATATGAGAGCAATTTGAAAAACTACATAAGGGGGGGCGCCTGGGTGGCTCAGTAGGTTAAGCGTCTGCCTTTGGCTCAGGTCAGGATCCCAGGGTCCTGGGATCGAGCCCCACACTCAGAGGGGAGTCTGCTTCTCCCTCTCCCTTTGCCCCTCCCCCCTGCTTATGCACACACACACTCTCTCTCTCTCAAGTAAATAAAATCTTAAAAAAAAACTATGTAAAACACATATGTATAGAGGTAAAATGTTAAAGGAGTAGGCTTTGGATGGACAGATTAAGCCACATCACTGACTTTTCTCAAGAAAATTGCTGGAAGGAATTTTTGTTTAAATGTTTTTCTATAATTTGTTCCTTTGTTCATTTCACCTGTGGACAACTCCTTTAACCCATGTTCAAAGTCACGGATGTTGTTTTTGAAACTTTACACCAAACACTTGCAGATGATTCCCCTCAGGATGGAAAGAAAGGAAGCAAGCAATAAAAAAGAAAATCATGACCACCTGCTGGTAGAGTTTTTTTTTTTTAAGATTTTATTTATTTATTTGAGACAGAGAGAGAGAAAGAGAGAGCAGGGTGAGGGGCAGAGGGAGAGGGAGAGAGATAATCCCAAGAGACTCTCCACTGAGCGCAGAGCCAGGTGTGGGGCTTGATCTCACGACCTTGAGATCATGACCTGAGCCAAAATCAAGAGTCGGGCCCTCAACTGGCTGCGCCACCCAGGTGCCCCCTACTGGCAGAGTTTTATCATGGATCTGTCCTATTGCTTGGGTTTTAGTGGAGGGAAAATACTGCCAATAAGTTGATCATTTGTTTGGTCATGAAACTTTGATGGAACTTCAGTATAAGGAACTATATAGATGTAGATACACCAGAGTCCCTGACTGTATGATCTACGGTTTTACTTATCATTACTCCAGGACAGGAGAATGTTAGTTTGGTTTAGTGATTTTTCATGCTGGTTCTGGAATCAAAGACACTTGGTGGGATTCTTGGCTCTACCATTTACTGTGTGAATTTGGACAAGCTATGAATTTTTTTGAGATCAGCATCCTCATCTCTAAAATGGAGACAATACTTATCAGCCACAATTGCTGTGAAGATTGAGATAATGCACGTAAAGCACTTAAAACATTAGATCCAATATAGTAAGTGCTCAATAAAAGGTAGCTTCTCATATTCATACCATCTTCTGAAAAGGGTTTGAGGCTTGTCAAAATGGAGTACTTTTGGGTGAAATGGGGCTCTATCATGAGCCCAGCATCTCTGTGTGGGTGATTACTAGTTTCTTTCTTTTCTTTCTTTCTTTCTTCTTTCTTTTTTAAGATTCATCCATTCATTTGAGAGAGAGAGCATGCAAGCTGGGGGAGGGGCAGAGGGAGAGAGAGAATCTTAAGCAGGCTCCATGTGCAGCACGGAACCTGAGTCAGGGCTCAGTCTCACGACCCTGAGATCATGACCTGAGCTGAAATTAAAAGTCTGATGCTCAACCGACTGAGCTATCCAGGCATCCCGAGTAGTCAGTTGTTTTTTTTTTTTAAGTTTTTTTTTTTTTTTTTTTTTTGGCAGAGAGAGAGAGACAACGAGAGAGGGAACACAAGCAGGGGGAGTGGGAGAGGGAGAAGCAGGTCTCCTGTGGAGCAGGGAACCCGATGCAGGGCTCGATTCCAGGACCCTGGGATCATGACCTGAGCTAAAGGCAGACGCTTAACGACTGAACCACCCAGGCACCCTGTGAGTTATCAGTTTCTTAAGTGGCCATTTGTATTGCCTGGTCTCTGTTATATAGTGATGGAATTTCTCCCTGTGAGCCTTAATTTCCCCTCTTTGAATGGACAAGGAGGAAGGCTTACTTTTGGTGAAAAGGTGAATCTAATTTCTGAAAGAAGTGCAGTTTGGCTGTATTCCCAATCTCAGATGCCACCAGGCAGAGCTCGGTAACTCTTTTGTAGCCAGAAACCTAGAATGAGATGATGTTTGCTTAAGTTAGAATGAGGTCAAAACAAGTTTGCTTAAGTTAGAATGAGGTCAAAACAAAAGAAGTGATTTCACATGTGAGGCAGGACCCGCATGGGATTTTTACTCAAACCAACGGTATAAGCTGAAAATGTAAATATAAGTAAAACTACCTAGGTAAGCTAAAAATGATATATTTTTCAAAAGAATTATTTACAAATTTGGGATTTGAGTGGGAACATGACCATTTTGTTTTCCCCAATGAAACCATGCATTCTGTGATTATGGGAGTACTTTCTATATTCACAGTCCAGTTCGAAGTGACCCCATATGGCCACTGAGCACTTTGAATGTGGCTGGTACAACTGGGAATTTTGAGTTTTATGTCATTTCAATTTAAGAGCTACACATGCCTTGTGGCTGTCGTCCTGGACATCACAGTTCTAGATCTCTGGTCTACTCTTCTTTTTTTGAAATTAATTATTTTTTTAATTAGCTTCAGAGGTAGAATATAGTGATTCATCAGTTGCATATAACATCCATTGCTCATTCCATCAGGTGCCCTCCTTAATGCCCATCAACCATTTATCTCATCCCCCCACCCACCTCCCCTCCAGCAACCCTCAGTTTGTTTCCTAGAGTTCACCATCTCTTATGGCTTGCCTCCCTCTCAATTTTCAGCTTATTTTATGTTTCCTCCCATTCCCCTATGTTCATCTGTTTTGTTTCTTAAATTCCACATGAGTGAAATCATATGGTATTTGTTTTTCTCTGACTGACTAATTTCGCTCAGCATAATACCCTCTAGTTCCATCCATGTTGTTGTAAATGGCAGGATTTCATTCATTTTGGTGGCTGAGTAAAATTCCATTATATCTATATATATATATAAAACACATCTTCTTTATCCACTCATCTGTCGATGGACATCTGGGCTCTTTCCATAGTTTGTCTATTGTGGACATTGCTGCTATAAACATTGGGGTGCAGGTGCCTCTTTGAATCACTATGTTTGTATCCTTTGGGTAAACACCTAGTAGTGCAATTGCTGGGTCGTAGGGTAGCTCTATTTTTAATTTTTTGAGGAACCTCCATACTGTTTTCCAGAGTGGCTGCACCAGCTTGCATTCCCACCAACAGTGTAGGAGGATTCCCCTTTCTCCACATCCTCACCAACATCTGTCGTTTCCTGACTTGTTCATTTTAACCATCTGTCTGGTCTACTCTTCTATAGCTTTTCTGACATTTGAAGTTTGGACATTACAACTACTCAGTGAATCCCAAGATATTTTTAAAAGAATAGGGTTAGTCATACTAAAGTAGTGACAATAGCCATATTTTGCATAGTGCTTTACAGTGTACAGGACACTTCCGAATACGGGATCTTACTGGGTGGTCATCATCATGGCAACCCTGATCTGCAGGTGCAAATACATTAACTGTTTGTATTGTTGTCTTATCAGGGCTCTTTTGGTTGCAAGTCACAGAAACCCATCAAAATAGCTTAAGAACCAAAGGTGGATTTATTTTAAGAAAATGTGGATATCTGGGGCACCTGGGTGGCTCAGTCAGTTGAGCGTCCAGCTCTTGATTTTGGCTCAGGTCATGATCTCAAGGTTGTGGGACTGAGCCCCGAGTTGGGCTCCATGCTCAGTGAGGTATCTGCTTGAAGATTCTCCCTCTCCCTTTGCCCCTCCGCCCACTCATGCTCTCTCTCTCTCAGATAAATAAATCTTGAAGAAGAAGAAGAAGGAGAAGGAGAAGGAGAAGAAGGAAGAGGAAAAGGAAGAGGAAGAGGAAGAAAAGAGGAAGAAAAGAAGAAGAAGAAGAGGAAGAAGAGGAGGAAGAGGAAGAGGAAGAAGAGGAAGAAGAAGAGGAAGAAGAAGAAGAGGAAGAAGAAGAAGGGGAAGGAGAAGTAGAAGGAGAAGGAGAAGAAGAAGAAAATACAGATGTCTAATGGGACTCTTTTCTGAATTTCATTTCCCCAATCCTGGGAATTGGCTCAGTTTAGATCAGGTGTCCATACGTGGTCTGCCTGGTGGATTGGGCTCACTTTAGTTCTGGAAAGCTTTCCTGAGAGCAGAGGCATGGGAGATGGGAAGGCCTTTCCTGATAAAGGAAACTTAGTGAGGCCGAGTGGCATCACTTCTCCTTGGGGCTCTGGGCTTGCCCAACTGACTGCCTGCTTGGCACCTCCGCTTGGATGTCTCCAGGCACCTCCAGCTAAGGTGTTAAGGAGAGAACTCTTTTCTCTCCTTCAAACCTGTTCATCTTCCATTCCTTTCCATCTTAGCAAAGGGTACTGCCATCTGCACACTTTCTGGAGGCAGAATCCTAGTGTTTGTACCAATTCCTCACCATTCAGCTCCTCTGTAAGACCCATCATTTCAACCTCCAAAATATACTTGAAATTTGCCCATTTCTCTGCATCTTTACCACCCCTTTCCTGGGTCTATGTTGCTGTATTCGTTTTCTATTACTGCCAACGAATTAACCCAAACTTAGCAGCTTGAAACAACAGAGTTTCCATGGGTCTAGAGTGTGGGTGCAGCTTAGCTGGGTCCTCTGATCAGGGTCTCATACAGGCTATGATAGAGGTGTCTGCTGGGGCTACAGTCATCTCAAGGAAGGACGTGGGGAGGATCCCCTTCCAAGCTCACGTGATTGTTGGCAGGATTCAGTTCCTTCGGAGTTGTTGGGGTGAGGGCCTCAGTTCCTAGCTGGCTATTGGCCAGAGGCTGCCCTCCGCTCCTTGCTTAGATGGCTCTCTCCATAGGACAGTGGGCAATATGGCAGCCTGTTTCATCAAAGCAAACATGTGAGGGGCGAGAGAGAGAATGAATAATGTTGAACCTTAGGTTAGCCCATCTACAGATTGAGAAGGGCCAATAATTTCTCAGTCTTGCTTGAGCTGGGTTTATGTGGCTTACAACCAAATGCCCCTCTCCCACAGCTCCCTATTTTTTTAGAGTAAAATCTAAAATCCTGACACTGGCATACAAGAACCCACAAGATCTGGCCTCTTTATTCAGGGACCGCATCTCCTGTCTCTCTTGCCATGACTCACTCTGCTCCCGCCATGCTGTTAGTCCTTATTCCCTACCTGATCCAGTCAGACTTTTTGGGTGGGGTCTGGCTGCTGATATTTTTTAAAAGGTAGCCATTGATTCTCCTGTGCATCCAGGGCTGAGAATCACCCTCTCGGATTAATAAAGAAGACTACTGAATATTAGGATAGGTACTATGAAGAATTTAGTAAAGTTTATATATAATTTTGTCACTTATCAGCACAGAATTCACTTTCTTTCCAATTTTATTTATAAAATAGGAAGTCACTTCCCTATACAATTTAAAAGTTTGTTTTAAGAGTCCCCAGGACTGTTAACTTATTATAACCCTGAGATTTTTAAGAAAAATGTGTCATAGGAAGCTACATTTGTTTAAGTGTTTGTTGTAGAAAAGACTATTTGTCTTCCTAAGGTCATAAACTAGATTTGTCACAGGAGAGCTTGATTTTTGTGCTCTAAGCTTGTGATCATTAAACTACCTTTCAACTCTACCAGCTAGGATACTGAGCCTTTTCTATTTGGTATTGAAATTAATTCTCCTTTACAGAAATGTTATTTTGCAAATAACTAAGTGACTCTAATGGATTACCTCTAAAATATGATACAAAATTTTGATTTCCTATAAATCAGTAGTTTTAAAGAACCTCCCCCCCATTCATTACACTTTTGCCAGAAAGAATCTCAGTCTTGATTTTTTTTTTTTTTTTTTTTAGGGAGAGAGAGAGAGCATGCACATATGCATGAGTGGGGTGGGGGTGTGGGAGAGAGGCAGAGGTCTCCCTCTAGGGAGAGAGAATCCTAAACAGGCTCCATGGCCAGCACAGAGCCTCAGGCGGGGCTTGATTTCATGACCCTGAGATCATGACCTCAGCCGAAGTCAAGAGTCAGATGCTTAACCGACTGAGCCACCCAGGTGCCTCAACTTTTTTTAAAAAGATTTTATTTTTAAGTAATTTCTACACCCAACATGGGGCTCAAACTCACAACCCCAATACCAAGAGTCATGTGCTCTACCAACCGAACCAGCTAGCGGCCCTAAGTCTTGATTTTTTTTTTTTCTTTAAGTAGGCCCCACGCTCAGCGTGGAGCCCAGTGTGGGGCTTGAACTCATGACCCTGAGATCAAGACCTGAACTGAGATCAAGAGTCAGATGCTTAACCGACTGAGCCATCTAGGCACCCTTCAGTCTTGATTTTTGATGGCTTTTTAGTTCCTGGTTCAAGTTTTTTAGGAAGTCAAGTTCTTCTTAGTGACCTGGGTTTCTGTGGGGTGTCCCCAATTCCTTTTATAAAATCCTTAGTTTAGTTTATGCCACTTGAGTGCATTTCTGTACCAATCTCTGACAAAGGCAGTCATTAATCCTGACAGCAGCCCTACAAAATAAGACTTCTTATTCCCATTTTACAGATGTGTAATCTGAGACCCAAAAGGATCAAGGAACTTTCCCAAATCTGCACAGTTAGGAATTGGTAATCCCTGGTTGACCACCCGGATCTACTTGATGCCAATGCTTATGAATTTACACTCTCTCAGAAGCCCCTAATATGGCATGTTCCTTTTTAAAAAGATATTCACAAGATTTTTAAACTCCCCCCACTTTTCATCACCCCAAAAGAAACCTTCTACCCATTAAGCTATCACTCCTCATTTCCTCCTGCTCCCACTCTCTGTTGACCACTAATCTACTTCCTATCTCTATGGATTTTCCCATTCTGGATGTTTCATATAATTGAAATGTGTGGCCCTTTGTGACCAGGTTCTTTCATCAAACATAATATTTTCCAAGTTCATCCATGTCGTAGCGTGTATTAGTCCTTTGTTCCTTTTTATGGCTGAATAATATTCTACTGTATGGCTACACCACATCTTGGTTTTCTGTTCATCAGTTGATGGACATTTGGATTATTTCCACCTTTTGGCTGTTGTGAAGCATGTTGTCTTTTGATTAAAATTCTGTCACAGGAGTCTTGTTTTTCAAATGAGACAGAAGGGCACATCCTGTTTCATACACTTTATTTTTAAATATTTTTAAAGATTTATTTATTTGAGAGAGAGAGAGAGCATGAGCAAGTAGGAGGGGCAAAGGAGAGGGAGAAGCAGACTCCTCACTGAGCAGGGAGCCTGACATGGGGCTCGGTTCCAGCATCCTGAGATCATGACCTGAGCCAAAGACAGATGCTTAACTGACTGAGCCACCCAGATGCCCCTCATACACTTTAAAAAATTATTCTGTGGGGACTCTTCCAGTTATTATTTCTGTGTAACAAATTACACCAATTTAGTGGCATAAATAACAATTTTACTATTCTCATGGATCTTATGGGTCAAGAATTCAGACTGGGTGCAGAGAGGATGACTTATTTCCGCTTCATGATGCCTGGGAACTCAGCTGGAAAAACTCAGAAGTTGAGGTTGACTTGATAGCTTAGGGGTTGGAATCATCTGGAGGCATCTTTTGTCACATGTCTATGTTTCATGCTGACTGTTAGCTGGGACCTCAGATAGCCAGTTCTCTAAAACATCTACATGTGACCTCTCCACATGGTCTCTCCACACGGGCTAGTTGGACTTCCTCACAACATGGCGGCTGGGGTCCAAGCGTGAGCATCCCAAGAGAGCAAGGAGGAAGTGCATATAGATTGTATGCTCTATCCCTGTGAGTCAAATAGTATCTTTTATGCTATGGTCTGTTGATTGAGGCAGGTCCGAGGGAGTGTGATCATAGACTCCATCATTCAACATGGAGAATATCAAGGTCACATTAGAAGAACATGTGGTGTGGGAGCTATTGTCACGGCCATCTTTGGAAAAAAGTCTACAACAGGGACCTTGCACTGGGTTGGGCCCATGATGGGTATTCAGTAGATCTTTATTGAATTGACTGGAATTTATGCTCATCAACAAATTATACCTAGGTCTATCCCTCTGACCTGTTCTTTAATCTACTTCCTTCCTCAGAAGTGACTCTTTTCCAGGTGCGATTCTAAAGCCTTGTTTTCTTAACCCTAGCTTAGAACTGCATTCTGCAACTTCTTAGCTATGTGGTCTTGTACAAGTCACTTTGCTTCCCAGAGCCTCAGTTGTCTTACTCATAAAATAAGGGAATGTGTTCATTCATGCTCCACAAAATTATTGGGGGAATTCAATAGGCTGAGGCATAAAGAGTGCTCATGACAGAGGCTGGCTGGGTAAAAGTTCAATAAATGATAGATATTTTTATTGCTAGTATGCTTATCCAAATATAATCCCCATTTTCTTGTGCTTTCCGGGATCCAGTCTGAACCTCAAGGATTAGGGCCAAATCCTACTTGAGAAGAAATGGCAGAAATCACAACTCCTCTGCTTTCCTTCCATTTCTATTATTAAGATTTCCTGTCCTGCCGATAACTTCCTGTTTACCTGCAGAGAACTCGGACAAGCCACGGTGGATGCTGCCGACCTAAAATAATAAAAAATAATAAAGCCCCAATCTTGGGGAAGTTTCCATAGTTCTAAAGTCAGAACTTGCGATCTTGCCTGGCGCGGGAATTATCCTCCATTAGAACCCCCAGCCTCCCTGCTGCTGTGGCTTGTTGATGTAATTATTGTGTCATCATTAATTCAATGAAGCCTATTAATCCACCCGAGATAGTGTATTTATTGACAACGCATGTTACCTGCTCCTCCAGACAAGACAGCTGTCATACTTAAAGCCTGCTGTCTCTTTGTCTTTCTGTTGAGGTCCAGTATTGTGAGCTTGCCAGTGTTCCATAGATATTTTAGAATCCTCATGAATGTTCTTGTAGCTTCCCAAAGACCAGGCAGCTGGCGGGCCTGGCGAGGCTCCACACTTAAGGGGGCAGTAAGATGCTCCCTCCTGAGGCCCTGGGGAAACCTTTTCCCTTCTGCTTTCTCTCCTTCTTCTCCATCCTTTCTTCTTCCTAGAGGCTGAGAGCTTGGGCTGTGGAACCAGACTGCCTGTGTTTGAGTCCTGGCTCTGCTTGCTGACTGTGGGGGAGGTGGCTTAGTCTCCCCCAGCCTCTGCTTCCTCATCTGTAAAATGCTGGTCATAATGGTACCCATTGATTGAGAGGATTGCACGTACTTAGACCTCTGTCTGGCTCACAGTCGGCGCACAGTAATTGTTGCTGTTGTTATTATTCTTTCTTTGTTCTTCCCTCCTGTCTCAGCTCAAGCTGCTATTAAAAAATGTGACAGACTGAGTGGTTTAAACAACAGATCTTTATTTCTCACAGTCTTGGAGGCTGGACGTCCAAGGTCAGGGTGCCAGCATGGTCAAGGTTCTTGTGAGGGCCCTCCTTAGGGTTGCAGACTGCTGTTTTTAATCGTGTGTCCTTGCATGGTGGAAAGAGAGCTAGCTAGCCCTCTGGGGTCTCTTTTATAAGTCTCTAATCCCAGTCATGACGGCTCCATCCTCATGACCTAATCACCCCAAAGACCCTTCTTCCTAATACCATCGCATGGGGGTTAGGATTTCAACCTAGGAATTTTGAGGGGACACAAACATTCAGTTCATAACACCTTCCTTCCAAAGGAAGAAAGCCCTTCTTAAGCCTGTCTTATGTGGCAGGTGCTCACTTCAGTGCTGGGGTGAACTAGTCCCTGTGGCACCTCCACTGAGGGAGACAGGTATTAAATAATTGCTAACAGACACAACTTGTGATAAATGTCACAGGGTAATATGAATGAGTATAACACACAGCGCACTTTCTGTGGAGGAGGTGGGGCTGGTCAGGGAAGAATTTCTGAAGGAAGTGACATCTGAACAGAGTTCTTAAAACAAAATAAAATATTTCCAGGAGGACAGTTGTAGGATTGTGTGTATGTGTGTATGTGTGTGTAGAAGTTAAAAACAGCACCTCTGACTGTGGGAACACAATATAGAAAGCTCTGAAGGAGCCTTTATTAATTTTTTGAGTAGATAATACTTTTACATGGTTTGAACTTCAAAAATTGCAAAAGGATAAACAGTGAAAGACCTCTTGCTTTCCCATTTACCATTCGTGCCCCGAGGCAACAAATGAACCATTCTAAAAAATATGTATACATAAGCAAAATGTTCATATACTGTTCTTCCTTTTTTAAAAAAAACATAAAAAGTGCCAATTTTTAAAATTTGCTTTTCTCTCCCTTTCTCTGTAATATGTATCTGAGAGATCCTTCCATAGGAGTACACGGAGAACTTTCTTATTTTTTCTCAGAGCCTGCAGAGGATACTATGTAGTAGACTATAGTTTATTTAAACAGTCTCCTGCTGTTGAATGTTTGGGCTGTTTCCATCTTTTTATTATAAACAAGCTGTGGATGATAATCTGATACCTATGTGCTATGCTCATGTGCAAATAAATCTGTGGGATAAATTCCTAGAAGTGGAAGAGTTGGGCCAAATAATATCCTTTTTTATAGATATTGTTAAAATGTTCTCCATGGAGGCTGTACCAATTTACACCCCATCTCCAGCAATGTCTGAGAGTGTCTATTTCCCTGTAGTTGCATGGACAGCTGTGGATTATCAGGTTCTTTTTAATTTTGCCCATCTGATAGGTGAAAATTGATATCTCAGCATAGTTTTAATTTGCATTTCTCTTATTATGAATAAGATAGAGCATTTTTTCATTGTTTTGAGAAGCTCTTGTATTTATTTTCTTACAAACTGCCCTTATCTTTTGCCCATTTTTTCTATTGGTCTGCTCTTTTTCTTATTGATTTTATATATTAGAGAAATTAGCCCTTTTCCCTGCTAAGCTTCACAAACATTATTTCCAGGTTTGTCATTTATATTTCGACTTTGCTTATGGTTGTTTTGAGTCTGCGGACTTTTTTTTTTTAAGTTTTATGTAATCAAATGGATATATTTTTTTATGGCTCCTGGATTTATGACATACTTATGAAAGGATAATCTTCCTCATTCCAAGATCATAAGATGATCCATTCTTTTTTTTTTATTATTATGTTATGTTAATCACCATACGTTACATCATTAGTTTTTGATGTAGTTTTCCATGATTCATTGTTTGCATATAACACCCAGTGCTCCATTCAGTACGTGCCCTCTTTAATACCCATCACCAGGCTAACCCCTCCTTCTACCCCCCTCCCCTCTAGAACCCTCAGTTTGTTTCTCAGAGTCCGTAGTCTCTCATGGTTCGAAGGTGACTCCATTCTTTAAAAAATATCTTCATGAAAGTTTATTTCAGTTGGTGTTTTAATTATGTTTCCCAGTGTTTACCACCCACCATGGTGGAAATGCTTCCCTTATATCCCAATGAAACCCCTGATGCTGTAGCTTGTACACACTGGTGGTAGATTCTTTCACCTCATCAGCAAATATTTCCTGAGCACCTACTACATGCCAGTGTGGGACTGGGAAGCTCTGGAGCTACAGGGATTGATAAAGAAGCCAATAAAAATAGCTAAAATCCTACCACCCAGAAATAACCACCATAAACATTCGGTATTTATCATTAAAGATTTTTTTTTAAGTCTATTAGGGTTCTCCAGAGAAACAGAACCAATGGGATTATATAAGAGGAGATTTATTATAGCAGTTGGAGCCCACAGTTTTGGAGGTTGAGAAGTCCTGGGATCTGCTGTCTGTAAGCTGGAGAACCCAGAAAGCCAGTGGTGGGATTCAGTTTGAAGCTGAAGGCCTGAGAATCAGGGAGCCAATGGTTCTGAGTTCTGGTCTGAGTCTTAATGCCCAAGAACCAAAGGCACTGATGTTCAAAGGCAGGAGAAGCTAGGTGTCCCAGCTCAAGCAGAGAGAGTGAATTTGCCTTTCCTCCATTTTTTTGTTTTATTCAGGCCTTCAAAAGATGGGATGATGCCAACCTGCATCAGGGAGGGCATCTTCAACTCAGTCTACTGATTCAAATACTAATCTCTTCTGGAAACACCTTCATAGACACACCCAAGAAATGACATTTTACCAGCTCTCTGAGCATCCCTTAGCCCAGTCAGGTTGACACATACAATTAGCCATCACATCTATGTACACATATTTTTCAATAAAAATAAGATTTTCATATATGTAATATTTTATGACCTGATTTTCAAAGATATCTTGGATTTCTTTCTCTGTTGCTAACTGTACATCTACATTGTAACATTTATTATTTATTAATTTTTAAAAAAGACTTTTATTTATTTATTTGAGAGAGAAAGAGAGCACAAGCTGGGGGAGGGGCAGAGGGAGAGAGAGAAGCAGACTCCTCGCTGAGTGGGGAGCCTGACATGGGGCTCGATCTCAGGACTCTGAGATCATGATCCGAGCTGAAGTCAGATGCTTAACCAACTGAACCACCCAGGCACCGCTACATTGTAACATTTAATGGCCATGGCCATGATTTGCACGCAGCAGGGTTTGTTGGCCCGCTCTTTATCGATGGACAATGACACCATTTTCCCTATTTCACCATTATAAACAATGCTGCAAGGAACACTGCGACAGTTCATGGACATAGAGTGGCTGGGTCATATTGCTGAACTGCTTTCCAGAAAGACTGTACTGATTTGTACTCTCACCAGTAGTGCAAGGGTATTGGGGGCTGGGGTACCTACTCTGGCTCCAGGGCCAAATCTGGTCATTGCCTGTTTCTGTAAAGAATGTTTTATTGGAGCACAGCTACACCCATTCGCTTATGTATTGTCTATAGCTGCTTTTGCCCTAGAACATCAGAGTTGAGCAGTTGCAACAGAGACCGCATGGCTCACGAAGCCTGAAATCTTTACTAACGGACGCTTTCTAGACAAAGTTTGCCGACCCCTGCCTTATTTCATTAGAGAAGTTGTGTTACTTTTTGGGTGTTCTCGTTCACTTTCCTAAGGTTGTACAAGATGATTTTGATGTGGATTGTGGAAGGAATATCAAACATCTCATTCCAAAATCTCTATAGGCTTTGAAGCAATGCGGATCCGAGTTTCAATCCATCATTTAATGGCTTTGTAACCCCAGTCAAAATTTTAATTTGGCTCAGTCTGTTCATGTTAAAATGCGAATGATGACGGCAACCCAGCAAGGTAATAAGATGTAAGCTGCACGGCCCAGTTGGTACATGTAGAACCAACATTAAAAACAAACAAACAAAAAAACAAAAAAAACCCCCAACATTAATTCACTTCCCCTTCCCAAAGATGTCTGCTTCTAGAGAGTAGAAAAAAGAAATTACCAGGGGAGGAGGGATTAGGGTGGTAATAGCTGGTTTCTGCTGTTGCTTCTCATTTTCAGTCCCAAAGATGGAGAGTTCATTTTTTTTTTTTGCCCTTGAGTAACTTCCAGGCATTTAAAGCCCCCAAATCTCTAAGTCATAGGAGTACTGTCAAGACTAAGAAAGGACTGTCTTTTTCTGTTGCTTTTAAACTTTTTAGGGGAGCACCTGGGTGGCTCAGTCGGTTGGGCAGTTGGGCGTTGGATTCTTGATTTCAGCTCAGGTCATAATCTCAGGGTCGTGAGATGGAGCCCTGTGCCAGGCTCTGTGCTCAGCAGGGAGTCTGCTTGGGATTCTCTCTCTCTCTCCCTCTCCCTCTGCCCCTCTTCCACCATGTGCACACAGACTCTCTCTCTCTAAATAAATAAATCTTTAAAAAAATAAACATTTAGGGAAACAGAATTTCCATGGCTTACTTGGGCTGAACAACCTTCACAACTATTTTAAAATTTAGGGGGTGTCTTAGATTGATGGGATCAAGGAATAGTGGGTCTGTAGCTGTCATTCACATTAAGAAGTGGTTTTAGGTGAAGGCATGTGGGAGGCCCAGTACCAGCACTGTTTTCAGAGCATGTAGGTTTTATCACTTCTGCACTATAGACGTTTAAACCAGATGATTCTTTGCTGTGGGGGCTGTAGGATGTCTAGCAGCATCCTTGGTGTGGGAGATAGAATAATGCTAGCCCCACAAAGATGTCCATATCCTAATTCCTATCATCTGTGAATACCTTATATGGCAGAAACCCAGAACATGACAAAAAACCCCAAAAAACCCAAAAAACCTGGCAGATGTGATTTAAATGAAGGATCTTGAGAGATGGGGAGATTATCCTGGATGATCTGGGTTGACCCAACATTATCACAAGGGTCCTGATAAGAGAGAAGGTGATATGATGATGGAAACAGAGAGAGAAAAGAAGGTGCTATAGCTGGTGGCTTTGAACATGGAGGAAGGGGCTGTGAGCCAAGGAATGTTGGCAGCCTCTAGAAGCTGGAAAATGCAAGGAAACCCATTCTTCCCTGGAGCCTCCAGATGGAAAGCAGCCTTACAGAGTCATGTTAGTCTTCTGACCCCTGGAACTACAAGACAGTAAATTTATGTTATTTTAAACCACTAAGTTTGTGGTTATTTGTTACAGCAGCAATAGGAAATAGATACTTCTGGTATCTACCCACCAGCTGCCAGTAATATCCAGCTGCAAATTGTGATAATCAAAAATGTCCACAGACATTCCTGCTATATGTCCCATGGGGAGCACAATTGTTTCCAGTTGAGAACTACTGCGTTAGGGAGATTCCAACAGCGGCTGCAAGAATTCACAGTGGCGATGACCTGGGTATGGCTGGTACCTGGTCAACCAGGAGTGGCTTCAGGTGAGCTCATAGTCAGATAGGTACAGGAAGCCAGGAGATGTCGACTGCTCAGAATGTCCATTGTCACTCCTTTCTGTTCTCTCACCCCAGGGCATTCCTGCCTGGATACTCAGAGAGCATGGCTGGGCTGACTGAGAATCTTTATTGAATGTGACAGCTTGCCCTGCTGGGTCCCTGCCTCTTAGCACAAGGATGACAGATGCTCTCTGTGGCAGCCTTTCGCTGTGCATCAGACTCCTTTGCCTGACTGACCAGTTCCCTTCACGCTGGGCAGGAAGGACTTCCTTCCATGTGAGCCACGGTAGTGAAGTTGGGGCTGGTTCTAAGCAACAGAAAGGGGCGCTTATTAATATAAGGAAAATCAGTCATTGATTGTCAGGAGAGTAGAGGATATTGTGGAACAAAGGAAGTTTGCATAGGAAGGAGAATACCAGTGCTGGGGAGCTCAGCAGCAGTTGGAATTCATGGCCTACCTCTCGAGTTCTGCCATTAATGTGTCTCACTTCCCAGTCTTGATTTCCAAGTTGCAAATTCCTGGAGGAGAGAATCTTATTGTGTGGGTCCAATAGGTCAACCAGCTGAGACCACAGGGAAGGACTTGCCCAAGGTCACACAGTCCTGATAGCAGAGCTGGGCCACCTCTCCTGACTTGCAGACCTGTTTCTTTTCCATAACCAAGTACTAGAGTCTTTGGGGGAGATCACATTGTCCAGTTAGAGAGCTAGCCAAGAGCTGGTACACTAAGGAAAGTTCTTTGTGGCCTGCTGAGATGGAACCTGAACTGGAAAATATGGACCAACACTGGCTGTTTCTTCTACTGTATATCAGGTGTCTAGATGTTTGTAGGTATCTAGAAGTGACGTATGTTCCATGGACATATTTAAAATTAGTTATAGTAGAGTTTGGGGGGAATTACTGTGAATCACAGTAGAATGGAGTTTTGAAAACTCGTCCACCATTTTCAACAATTTCTGATCCCTGATGAAGCAGTCTCAGATCTTTTGGCAATTGCCACAGCCTGCTTGAGCATTCCATGTCAGATGCCCTTTCCTGGGCCTGCTTTGGGCTATGACTGGATTCTTCTCTCTAGTCCTCTATTTAAATAAACGCCACCACAACAGGTTTAATTTTTTTTTTTTTTTTTTTTTTTTAGTTTTTAGTTAAATTCCAGTTAGGTAACATACAGTATAATATTCATTTCAGAATATTTACAATACAATATAGTGATTTAACACTTGCATACAACACCCGGTGCTCATCACAGTAAGTGCACTCTTAATCCCCATCAACTATTTCACCCATCCCCCCATTACCCTCCCCTCTGGTAACCATCAGTTTGTTCTCTCTAATCTGTTTCTTGGTTTGCTTCCCACTCTCTTTTTTTTTTAAAGATTTTTAAATTTATTTATTTATTTGAGACAGAATGAGAGAGAGAGAGAGAGCACATGAGATGGGGGAGGGTCAGAGGGAGAAGCAGGCTCCCTGCCGAGCAGGGAGCCCGATGCGGGACTCGATCCAGGGACTCCAGGATCATGACCTGAGCCGAAGGCAGTCGCTTAACCAACTGAGCCACCCAGGCGCCCTCCCACTCTCTTTTTTTCCTCCCCTGTGCTTGTTTGTTTTGTTCTTGAATTCCACATATGAGTGAAATCATATGGTATTTGTCTTTCTCTGACTGACTTATTTTGCTTAGCAAAATACTCTATAGCTCCATCCATGTTGCAAATGGCAAAATCTCATTCTTTTTTATAACTGAGCAATATTCCAGTGTGTGTGTGTGTGTATGTATCACATCTTCTTTATCGATTCATTAGTCGATGGACACTTGGGGTGTTTCCATATAATTTGGTTTTAATCCAACAATGAATACTTACGTATTATATAAAAAAATGTAAAAGCACAGGTATGTGAAATAAAACTTATAAAATCACTCATAAGCATATTGTGTATAAAAACCTGTTCACATTTTGCTCTCTTTGATGTCCTTCTGGGTTCTTTTTCTTATTATTTGATACTTAATGAAAAAATGGGATTATACTACATCTTCTGTTTTATTATCAACTTTATTAATTTAATTATCATAACATCTTTCAACAGGCTTCAATATATGTTGATTACACTTTTTAATAGCTTCAAAGTATTCCGTTTCATGATTATGCCATGATTGATTTAACTTATCCGTTGAGAGAATTCTTATTTCTAAGTTGTTGAAAAGTCTGTGATGTTTATGTAGCTGCAGAATTAATCAAACCATGACTTAGGTTTCAAAATTTCATGAATTATTATGTTTTTTAAAATTTCATTTTGGATAGTTACATTTTTTGTTGTTGTTGTTGTTCTTTCTGATTGGAGGATATTTTGTTGTGGTATCCCTCTGTGATGCTGGGGAAAGAACATGGTATATCTTAGGTCCTCCCTACACATTGAAACTTCTATCAGCCTTCTCTGAAAGGATTGGCCTGGGAAGAAAGGCAGATCAGCTTATGCACACATGCATTCCTCATGCTGACTCATTTGACTACCCATGGAGTAGAAAACAAGTCAGCTACTTCAACCAAATCACAATGCTTTGTCTATTGGTCATTTTCTGTAACCCACAAACAATTCATAAGGTATCCCAGTTTTCTTCATTCATGTGACAAAATTTTATGGGCACCAACTATGTGCTAAGCAGTGGGCTTGACCATAGGGACATATATAGATAATCTTAGGGCAACTCAGTAGTGAAGTCTTTATTATCATTTTGTCTTTCTGGTTGTCAGGTCAATTTCATCTCCCTCCAAACCTGGGGCTTTGGAGCAGACAGACCCTTGCACACCCATGCTAGCTGCCTGACATTGGGCAACTAGTTTACATTCTTTGTGCCAGTTTTCAAATTATATTAATACAATTCAATGGGATCATCCATGTAAAATACATAGCATAAAGTAAATGGTTGAATATGAGATGGCCATTATTATTACCATCATATTCTACAGAAAAGCTTTTTTTTTTGAGAGAGAGAGGGCTCATGTGAGTGGGGGTAGGGAGGGGCAGAGGGAGAGGGAGGGAGAGAACCTCAAGTGGACTCCATGCTGGGCGTGGAGCCCAACATGGGGCTTGAACTCCTGACCCTGAGATCATGACCTGAGCTGAAATCAAGAGTCGACGCTTAACTGACTGAGCCACGCAGGCGCCCCATTGTCTACCGAAAAGCTTATAATCAAGTAGAAGAAAATATATGGCCCGGTCATTTATTTATCTTAAGCAGCTGATGAAGAAAGAACTAATTAGTCCAAAGAATGAGCAGGGCGATAGGAGGAGGCCATTGGCTAACTCTCTGGGGTTAATTTAGCCATCACTTCCGCGTGGAGCTGGTACATTTAGAGTGCAAAAGGAACCTGCTGCTTGTGGATAATTAGTCTGGTTTTAATGAGTTATCATCAGGTGTTAATAACAGCTCAAGTGCAATATATCTTTTCACAACTTTCAGAGGATGTTCAAGATGTTTGCTGGATTCTCACTTCTCGGGCTTCTGTGTGGGTGTTAGGTATTGATCCGAGGAGGGCCAGATAGGTTGCTTCTATCTCCACAAATCCTAGGAATGGAGGTTTAATGGTGGCTACAATACTGTCACACCCAAGATGAGTAATATGGATATTACATGAATTGGGACAGATGCCTTTCCTAATGGGAAATGTCATTTCTTTGCCAGTGGGAGACATTTCTTCTTGTCCCCAATAATCCTGACAATAGAACTGTTTAAAAGAAACAAAACAAAACAAAACAAAACAAAACAAAAGCAAAAACAAACTGGAAACTATAAATTTCTACCAATAGAGTACTGCCTAAATGCATATTAGGACATCCATACAACAGAACACAATGTAGCCATTAAAAAGAATAAGGTGGATCTATATAGAATGGTGTCCAAGAGATACAAATTGGGAGAAAAGCTGCAGAAGAGTAACTAGGGTCTGATTTGATGTAAGAGGAAGGAAGGGAGGAAGTGGGGGAGGATCAATAAGGGAAGACAGACAGACAGAAAGGAAGAGAAAGAAAGAAAGAAAGGAAGAGAAAGAAAGAAAGAAGAAAGAAAAAAAGAAGAAAGAAAGAAAGAAAGAAAGAAAGAAAGAAAGAAAGAAAGAAAGAAAGAAAGAAAAGAAAGAAAAGAAGGAAATAGAAAAAGAAAGAAAAAAAGAAAATGAAAGAAGAAAAGTATTTCTTTGTAAAACCAGGCTTTCCTTTGCAGATCATAGATTACTCCAGAAATTGAGGACTAAGGTAGATTTTTATTGCAGGTAAAAGGGTGTGTGTGTGTACAGGGGTTTTGAACAGCATCACATAGACTACTCCAAATCTTTCCCCATACTTTATTTGGAGTTCGAGTGCCCAGAACTGGATTAATTATATTCTATGGTTTGACATACATTATCATCACTGATCTATCCCCAGCCCTCTCATTTGTTATAATAGCATAGACACACATCCTTATTGTTCCTCTTGTACCGACCAGGAGAGCAAACAGAACTTGGGGGGCGGGAAAGAACTGTAAGGTGACTAGAGACAGTGCGGAAAGGAGCTGGAGTTTGAATCCAGGCAGCGACGACTCTAGTGTTCTAGGTTGTGACCATAACACATCCTGCAGCCATTCACAAGTGATTCTGTCACCACCCTTCTCCTCACTCCACTCTTGCCCCTCCTTCCCTGGCTTCTCCCCTGCCAACCCTGTCCCACCTCCTGCTTCGACCCCTGTTAGCTTCAGACTTGCCTTTGAATTCTAGCTCTGCTGCTCCCTGGCCGTGAGATCTTGGCCCTGTGAC
The DNA here is from genome assembly GCF_964656455.1 of Halichoerus grypus. NCBI lineage: Eukaryota > Metazoa > Chordata > Mammalia > Carnivora > Phocidae > Halichoerus > Halichoerus grypus. The sequence continues at coordinate 26,817,985 of NC_135717.1, forward strand.
TTAATTTCTCTGCGCCTCTGTTTTCTCATCTCTAAAATGGGAGCAACAATTTTTACGGCTGAGGATTAAGCGAGATAATCCATATACTAGCATGGTGGCTGGCACAATATAATTACTCAATTAGTATTGTTGTTGTTGCTGAGATCTTATTTGTAGATGTTCAGGTGTCCTTCCCCCAAGTTCAAGAGCTCTTCAATGAAAAAGACTGTCTCCACCAGCAGTCTCTTCTCCTGGGTCATTTTGGAGATAGGTAATTCTATGGCAGCATCTGACACATTTCCTCTTCCACTCCGTCATGGTATAAAAAGGCAGGATGGGGCAGAGGTCCAAGAGCATGGCCTTTGCAGCCAGGGAAATTGGTATCGACCTGTAGCTCTTCCACTTATGAACCAAATGACCTTGGGCAAATTATGAGTGCCACCAGGCCTGCCATTAATAATAGCTCCAGCCTGAGGGCATCGTGGTGAAGGTTGGTGGAGATCATTAGTGCATGGAAGACACCTATTGTGGTATTGGCACACAGTGGTAACCCAACAAGTGCAAGCTCTTATTAGCATTCTTGCAGGAGCTGGTGGAGGATGCTGAGGCCTGAGGCTGCCCCTCCTCCAGCTTCTAAAGCCCAGGTATTTACTCTAAAGCATTCTGCAGGCACCTGCAGGGATTTCTGCTGTGCGTTGGGCAGCCGTGGCCCATTGGGATCGGTGGAAGGCACTCTTCCTCTTGTCTGTCCGGCCCAGGGGTTTTCTTTTTGTGTGACAGATTTCTATTCAGGGATCATCTGCCAGAGACTTGGACCACGAATTTTTACTCTGCTTTTCAGATTTTCTTCCCTTAATGGTCCTGTTCTGTGCTGTTGCCCTGGTGCCCTCCCTCCTCTCTAACCCTCAGCAGCTGTCAGGAAATGTTTATAGAAGAAGCTTTTCTTTCTCTTTTTAATAGTCTCCTAGGCTGCAACCTCCCAAATGAGAACCTTGTTAACCAGAAGGACTCTAGGCGACTGATTTACATTCCAGGCATAAAGGGAGGGAAAAAAATAACAAAGGGAGAAAGAAAATGCCAATATATCCATGGACTAGTTCCAACACCCTCTCTGATGAGGAGTGTATATATCTCTTTATGCTCTGGATGGTAAGGGATTCCTTCTAGATTCTAGTATTTAACCTGTTATTCTTGGGTCACGTGGATTCTTTGTTCCTCTTGTGGGTGTGCTGAAAACAAGAGTAACAATTTTATACACCTGCCATTTAAACAAAAGATTTATTGCTTTCAAATAATAAAGGTACTTGTTTCAACAGAAATGTTAATATCTCAGCAAAGATGGTGTCCAAGCTCATGGTGGTGGCTTCAGATGATGGCTAAGGGCTTACCTGCTATCACCCTGCACAGACACTGATGAGCCAACGTCTCTCCGTGGGTAGTTGTGAAGGGGTCATAAAACATACAGGTGAAAGTCTTTGGTGGCCAGAATTCTAGCTCAGTGGTTCAAGGAAAGCTTCCAGAAGGAGGGAGTGCATTTGGAACTGGGCTTTAAAAGTGGGTGTCGTAGACAATGCAGGCTCTTCCCCATTCCCCACTACTTCCAGAACTTCCATAACAATAGAATCCCTAAATTTTTAGCTGGGTCATCCCCCCTAACTCCAAGTAAAGACTGCAGTTCTTTGGAATATTGCTTGCAAAAATCTCTACAAATATTCCCTTTCCTGTGTGCACATCCTTTTGCAATGTGACTTTGCAGTCCCTCCTATTTAACTGTGGAGTCTATTTCCACACCCTTGAAGCCAGGCTAGACTTGTGATTTGCTTTGGCCAATACAATGCAATGGAAGTGACATTGTGTCATTTCCAAGCCTAGGCCTCCAGAGGCCTTGCATACCTCCACTCAACCTTCTGGGATTCTGCCCAACCATCATATGTGAGCCAGAGTTAGCCTTCTGGAGGGTAGGAGCCCTTTTGGAGCAGAGACAAACTTTCTTAGCTGAGGTCATCTTAGATCAGCCAACTTCCAGCCAACCAAATAGTTAACTACAGGTACATGGGTAGACTCACCCGAGGCCACAAAAACTGCGTAGCTGAACTCAGCCCAAATTACCAACCCATGGAATCAAGTACTGGATAAATGCTTATTGTTTGAAGATGCTATATTATGAGGCAGTGGTTTGTGATATATCAAAACTAACTAATACAATTTCCCATGCAGCTAGATGTATCTATGTAACTAAGTTTTGTTGGAAGACATGTAAGCGAAAATGCTGTGCATGATTCGGGGACAGGGGGCACGTGGATTTCTTTACAGGGAGGAGGCCTTCTCTTCTTCCATCTTTCTTCCTTCCTAATGACTGGAATGAGAATGTAATAGTTGGAGCTCCAGCAGCCATTCTGGGTCAGAAAGAGGGTTTGGGAAGGAACCCATGACAGAACAAAACACTAGGAGGATCTTGTTCCTCTGAAACCGTAGATTACCTTTCCAATCTTATTCTGACTACTTCTAAATTTATTAAGCAAAAGAAATAAATAAACTTTTATATTGTTTAGGCCCTGGTGTTTTGAGTTTTACAGTTAATCATAGCTGAATCTAATCCACAAAAATACAAATGGTCAGGATTTAGATAAGCAGGGGGGTAAAGAAGAGTACTCAGGTTAGAGGGAACTTGTCGAGGGAATATCACGGATAATGTTGCAGAAAAAGACAAAGTGTGGGTGGTGGGTGGGAAACAGTGAAAAGTGGCATGGTATTACCTAAGGGGAGCAATGAATGATAGAACTAGGAACCATTTGGGGCCAGCTTTTTCAAGGCCATGAAGAAATTTGGAGAATATGATAAAACAGATGTCTGAAGGCTTATAAAGATCAGAGTAAGGAAGTCTTTTTTCTGCATTCATTGATTCATTTCCTCTGGGGAGTTTATGTTCCAGTGAGGGAGACAAGTTAACAAAATAATAGGATAATTACAAATTGTGATTAATGGACTGTGTGATATGGTGGAGACTGTGGGATAGAGGCAAATACTTTAGATAGGGTGGTCAGAGAAAGATTGTTTTGATTTTTAAAATTTGGTGCCAGGCACTGTGCTGAAGTCTAGGGACACAGGGAGAAATAACACACAGTTCCTGTCATTGAAAAGATCATAGTCTAGAGTAGGGGTAGGGTTAACTGGGAACAATTTCCTAGAGGAGGTGGGAGAGAGCAAAGGAAGTAATTTAGTCTTCCCATCTGTATCAGTCAGATATGGCTGCGATAAAGCTGTGGAACATGCACGTCCCCAGTCCTTGCTTACAGCAAGAATGATTTTTGTCACACAGGTCTGCAAGTAGGCTGTGATTCTGTTGGACTCTGTTGGATTAGTTTGCTTGATTCCAGGCTATGGGTTGGCCCAGGTCTGCTGTATATATCTCCTCAACTTGGGACCACTGGCTACCCGGGATTTGATCTTCTCAGGGTGGATGTCAGAAGTGTAATAGATCAAGCGGAATCACAGAGGTGTATGTAAAGCCTCTACTTCTGTTACATCCGCTCACACTGCTGACCCTAGCAAGTCACATGATCAAGACTGACATCCATGGGTCAGAAAGAACACTCCCCCCACAGTGAGAAAATTTCAAAGGTACAACGGTGTTTAATGCTGTAGTGGAGGGAATGAAGATTTGGGAACACTCATTCAATCTTTCATACCATTGAAGGAAATGAGGTACTTCTCCATTTCTTGAGAACTCTCATGTATGTCTTAATAGTTTTCCTACTTTTTCCAAGAAATATTTTCTATTTCTCGTGAGATTTATGGCAACGCACCATATTTCTTTTTTAAAATTTTACTTAAAGGGGCACCTGCGTGACTCAGGCAGTTAAGCATCTGACTCTTGGTTTTGGCTCAGGTCATGATCTCATGGTCATGAGATCAAGCCCCATGTTGAGCTCCATGCTCAGCGCAGAATCTGCTTGAGATTCTCTCTCTCTTCCCATGCCCCTCCCCCTAAGCTCATGCATGCTCTCTCTCTCTCAAAAAAATAATATTTTACTTAAAAAATCACATTGGTAATTTTGTGGTAAAAGCTTCAAAAAGTAATACTGACAGATATAACAGTGAACATAAAGTTGGCCCTTCCAAAGAGGAAAATCCTGGGTTTCTTTTTGGAGGTATTCTGTGTGTGCACAGCCAAATTCTTTAAAATTAACTTTTTATTTTAATTCCAGTAGAGTTAAAACACAGAACCAAATATTTTCTGACATTAAAAAAATACAAAATGGCATCCTCCTACACTTGTTCTGCTGCATCTCCCCTCCCCTTTTTTCCTACTTCACCATGTATCTTAGAGGTAGTGCTATTTCAGTTCTGCTAGTCCCATTTCATTGTCTTTAATGGCTGCATTGTTTTCTACTGTGAGGCTGTGCTGTAATTTATTTAATCAGAGCCTTATTGAAAGACATTTGGATTGTGTCCAATCTTTTGCCACTATAACCAAGGCTGAATTAAGTATCCTGGAACATCTATCTTTATGCACACGTATGAGTGTATCAGTAGGTTAAATCTCTAAACAGAAATTGCTAGGTGAAGGGATATGCATCTTCACGTTTGATAGATATTGACTCCCTGTTTCTCAAAAGAAAGAATGATTCCTTCCAGCATGTCTACAAATCTTTCTCTGTTCCTTTTGTCTTCTTCTCATTCTTGTCCCATGGTATTGTTCGGGGCTGAACCAATGGAATAAAGTAGCTCAAAACATATTCCTGTAGGAACTCTGGGGAAACTTTGAGTGGTATCCTTTAAATCTTGGCAAATTTTGAAGATGGGAAGAAACTGGCACTACTGTTGTTACCCAGATCATCCTTTTAATGAGAGCACTGGAGGAGCATCGAATGTTGTATTCACAAACATGTTTACTGAAGAACTCCATGCTGCAAGTGGAATGATTTATATCCCTGGGAGATCCCAGTAAAAAATGTGCACAGTACCCTTTAATTTGATCTGCTTTCCCTCTTGCACCTAAATATTTAGGGCAAATAGAAAATAGTTCTGATTTACAATCTCTATAAAATTTTTAAACAACCTAATAGGACATTTGATCATGAAATTGCCTGAAATAATGTTGGTAGTAGTCGGCCATATTTCTCTGAAATGGCCCGTAACTTCAGTGCAAACCCCCAAACATGGATTTTTTCCCCCTGCTAATAACAGTCTTATTAATAAAAGAGTGATTTTCTTTACAGATCCTCGGCAGCTGTGTTCCGGTGCCTTTGTTCAATAAAGGTAGAGATAATAACTGTCTCTAAAAAGAAAATGTGCCAAGGTCCTCAGGAGAAGTGGTGAAAACAAGTCTCTTATTAAATCATATCAAATTGTGTTTCTTGTTTACTTTTTTCACTTTGTAAGTCAGAGTCATATCTGCTAGTTTTGGTAAACCCTGCCTCACATTTGTCAAAAGAAAACCACTTGGAGGCTTGGTATTCTTGAAGTTAAATGCTGCGTGATCAATCATTGTGATAAATTTCCCACAATTAACTGTCATGATGACATTTCTGAGTCTGTTTCTCTATTTACCCCTGCTGATATCTTTTGAGATTGGTTAACTTCTGAATATGTTCTCAGATGTTCAATGGATGCCTAGAAAAAAAGAGCAGCAGGAAAGTGTAGTCAATAGGTCGATAGGTGGGGTTTTTACCTGTGCACAGCTTCATGACCCCTCTTAGAGTAAAAGCATCTCTATTTTCCTTGAGGGCAGGTGGCTCACATGGGCTAACTCTCTTCCTAGTCTAGGGGTGGGCCTGGCCAATCAAAACATCCTTGCTCAAGGTGGACTAATCAGAGCCAGGGAGAATCGTGGGACTAGTGGAAATGAGAACTTTCTTGATTGGCATTCTTTTTTTTTTTTTTAAGATTTTATTTATTTATTTGACAAAGAGAGAGAGACAGCGAGAGAGGGAACACAAGCAGGGGGAGTGGGAGAGGGAGAAGCTGGGCTCATGAGCCGATGCTGGGCTCATGACCTGAGCTGAAGGCAGATGCTTAACGACTGAGCCATCCACGCACCCCTTGATTGGCATTCTTGAAAGAACAAGATATAAACCTGCTTATGGTTCTCTTTCTTCTCCATGGGAAGAGTACTCTTGAAGGAAGACGAAACAGAAAATGGAGGAAGAAAGATTCCTGATGAGACCACTTGAATTCTTGAATCTAATCATACCTGAAGTCTTACCCATCAAATAGGCAAGGAAATCAATTTCAATTTTTTGCTTAAGTCCATTTCTGTTGGGTTTCTGCCACTTGCCTCCAAAAGAGTCCTAAACACTTGTGTTTTATAACTTTCAGTAAAATCTCGTGTGTAGGAGAGCATGTCCAACACCAGCATTACTGATGTGTATAATAATATATCCTCTCTCTTTTCTCTCGTGTTCTCAGTGGTCACCATTGTACAACGGACTGTCTTCAGACTGGAGCACCTGCTCATCAGATGGTCTTGGCCCAGCATATCTCCTGTCTTCTCAAGAATTCTCATTGTTAGAATTACTCATGATTGCGGTGCCTGGGTGGCTCAGTCGGTTAAGCATCTGCCTTCAGCTTAGGTCATGATCCCAGGGTCCTGGGATTGAGCCCTGCATTGTGCTCCCTGCTCAGTGGGGAGCCTACTTCTCCCTCTCCCTCTGCCCCTCTACCCCGCTCATGCTCTCTCTATCTCACACTCACTCTCAAATAATAAATAAAATCTTTAAAAAAAGGAATTACTTATGGTTGTCCCATATTCATACTCTATGGATATGGGATTTACCTGTGTTATGCCCAGTCCTTCCCCTGCCCTCCCCCAATAGCTCAGTAGTCCCTTGTGAATGTAGTTGTACTCATCTGCGCCCCAGAGAGTTTGGAATGCGATTTCCAGGCAGCCAGCCACTGGTATCTTCTCCCAGCCTTGCATCTCTAAGATCTTGGGTCCATTTCTAGCTCTTCCTTGCTCAAATTAAGCAATGACTTGATTTATGGGAGAAGAGTTGATGTAGACAGGGGTGTGGACTAACATTTACAGTGTGCCCTCTGCCTGTCAGACACTGTGCTGGGCGCATTCATGTGTGCTCATACCATCTTGTGTTTACCATAACACGTAATGTCATTGTCTATTTAATACTTTTTATGGTCTTGACACTGCGCTAAGTGTCTCATCAAGTAATATCTAATTGAATCCTTACAGAACCAGGAGAGAGGTATTATTATCTCCAGGGTTAAGCTGAGGCTGAGAAAGGTTAAGTTATTTCCCAGTGTCATGCAATGAGGAAGTGGTGGGCGCAAGATTTCCACTCAGGCCTGAATGACCCAGAGTCCAGTTTTCTTATTTCTTACACCAGCACTGACTGGCCTATGCCTCTTGCTCACCTATGAACTTCCGACCTCACAGCACTCGTGTGTTATCTTTGGTCCCCAATTCTCCCTCCTTCTAGATCCTTGCATAGAGGAGTAGGTTCTCAAAAATTACATACTGGATGAAGAAATCTTTACAACAACTCTGGAGGGTGAGTGTTTTTCTTTCTGTTTTACACATGAGCAAATTTCGGCTTAGGATGGGTAAGGAACTGACCCAAGGCCAGGAACTAGCATTCATAAAATCTAATCCTATAATCCGGAAATTTCATCCTCTGACTGAGAATTGAGAAAGATATTATAGAAGCTAAAGAGAGGGGTCTTTGGGATGTTCATGCATTCCACCATAGATAGGTTAATGAAGGCTCTATTAGGCTGGATTACTGTGCAGAAAGTGGTGCAGACATTTTATGAAAAGAAAGCTGCATCCATGTTACTGAGTCTGTATTTGAGCTCCTTATAACTTGTAAGCAGGCAGAACACTGCTTCATGGCGCTGGACAAAACTCAAGTGAAAATGACTTCAGTGGGGAAATCTTTTTTGGAAACCGAAATGATTGTTTTAGGAATCCGTATTGTAATTTTTCACTTCTTAATCTCTGGTCTCTTGAGTCCCAGTCTGTATCCTGGGCGCAGTGGATATGGGATTCCGGTGACTTTGCCCAGTGTAAGGAGCACTGCAATGGAAGGCAAACAGGCTCAGAGTGTGGAGAGGGGAAGCACGATAGGTATTTAGCAGCAGAAGCTGGGACTCTGGTAGATGGAACCAACAGCTCTAAAGGGCACCTCAAGGAAACACATTTCTTGGGGCTTCTAAGAACACAAGAGCCCATGGTCTGATGTGGCTCTCTCTGTTTGAAAGTGCTGACATTCTGTTCAGCTAATGATGAGTTTTCTTCTCTTTCTTCCCAACACCACGACGAGGCAAAAATGCAAGGGAAGAAAGAACAAGAAGCAATTTCCAAAGTCTTCAGGGTCCCTAGGATGGCTTTTGAACTAAGTCACATTCTGTCATCCTGCAGGCTGCTTGTGCTTTTGGAGTAGTCATTGGCAGATTAATGAGTTTCATGAAAGTTAAGAGAAAATAGCAGCTTAAAATAGCAGTGAAATTTTCAAGGGTATTTTTGGGGAGAGGGTGAAATACTGTAGTCACCCTGATGTACTCATGGAAGCATCTAGGGTATGTCGTTAGTTAAAAATCACAGCCACGGAGCCAAGAAGGCATATAATTTACCTACTCACCTCCCATCCTTCCACCCACCTATCCATCCATCTATCCACTCACTCATCCATCCATCCATCCATCCATCCATCCATTCATCCATCCATCCATCCATCTACCCACTCATCCATCCGTCCATCTATCCACCTATCCATCCCTCTACCCACTCATCCATCCATCCATCCATCCATCCATCCATCCATCCATCCACCTCTCCATCCATCTGTCCACTCATCCATCCACCCATCCATCCATCCATCCATCCACCCATCCATCCATCTATCCATCCTCCACCCAACATCCATCCATCTATCCACTCGTCCATCCATCCATCTATCCATCCATCCACCCAACATCCATCCATCTATCCACTCGTCCATCCATCCGTCTATCCATCCATCTGTCTTCCACCCACCTAGCCATCCATTTTATCCATTCACTTAACATTTAACAAGCACAGACAACATTCCAGGCATTACCTAAGGCTACCAATACTTGGTTCTCAGGAAGTCCCAAGACTGCGTTTTTTGCTATAATATAATTTCAGAAAGCAAATTTGCTGTTGGGAGTTTCTGCTAAGGTGAAGCAAAGTGTTGTATTGAGTTTATATAGATTTGACTCTTATATAACTGTACACTTGGCACTGAAAATCTTATGCAACTTATTTCGGAAAAGATGGTCTATGGTACAAGTTGCTGCTTCATGCAGAAAGATGGGCTGCAAGAAACAGTTTTTGTTTAGGGTTTGTTTTGCATTAGAAGCCATGAAATGTGGAGCTGAAGTTGTTGTTTTGCTGGGTCAGGTGTTGCTAGTCCACTAAAAATAAGCCCGTATCAGTGGACATCTTAGAAACTAAGAAAACTCAGATGCAAGTGAAATAATTTAGCGGACTTGTACTTCGTTACGCTCCACCGCATTGAACTTCAGTAGAGTTCTGCTTTAAACATAGGAGGTAGGGTGTGGTGCTAAGTGTCAGGATCTGGAGGCACACAGCCTATTTCAGATCCCTGACCTACCACTTGCTTACTCCATGGCCTTGGGGAAGTTGCCTACCCTCTCTGTTTTCAAAACCAAAAATAGGACAAACAATGATACTTGCCTCTTAGTGGGTTTTTTTGTTTGTTTGTTTTTGAGGATTAAATGGGACAATGCCCCGAGAGCTGTGTCCCCACCATTTTGGTGAGCAAGTTTGGTCCTCCAGGGACACAGAGTAGATTCATTGAGATTCACTGGTCAGAGCAAGTTCTCCATGATTTTTTCCCTCTCTTACATGATCTCCTCCATCTTTGGTTCTTCCTTTAACTCCTCCCACACCACAGGTGTTCCTCTAGTATAGGAATAGAGATTTCCCCAGTTCTCCCTTCATACGTTAATTTAGATATAACTACATAATTGATAAAATACAGAGTTGACTCTGATTACATAAATGGTTTGGGACCCCAAACTTTACTTTTTTCCAGTCAACATTATATTTTTGATATCTCCTCATGTTGTTGTATGTAAATCCAATTCATTACATTTTGACTGTGGCCTGGGAGACAACATATGCATAGACTACAGTTCACTTATCCATTCCCCTAGTGATAAATGAACAGGGACATCAGAGTCTCTGCTGTCACAAAGAAAACTATGGTGAACAGCCTCATGCATGCGTCCTTATGGTTTTGTGGGAGAGTTTCTTTGGGGCATGTATCCAGGTGTGGAGACTGTTGGGTGGATGAGCAGTTAATTGCCCCCAGTATTGAGAGATTTCTATTTGGGATGGCTGCTTAGTTTGCACTTCTCCATAGCACTTGAAGTTCTCTGACTTTGTGATTTTTGCCAGTATGATGGGTATAAAGTGTTATATCATTGTTGGTTTAATTTGCTTCTCTCTGATTACTAATGAAGTTGAGTATCTCTTCATATACTTGTTAGCCATTAGTGTTTCCTCTTCTATTAATTTTCTTTTCATAGACTTTACCCATTTTTCTACTGGGTTTCCTGATTTTTTTCTTGCTGTGTTGTAAGGGTTTCTCTAGATTTCAACATGAGTCCAGTTTTAGACATTGCACACATCTTCTCATGGTCTACAAGAGTGTTCAGTGTGTAGATTATGTCCCTTCCTGTGCAGAAATCATAGTTTTAATGCAGTCAAACACTTCATGTCTCCCCCTGATGCTGATCTTTTTAGATCTTGCTCTCAAATCTGCACAATTCTAAAGTCATGAAGATATTTCCTCCATTTTCTTTGATTACTTTTATAATTTGTCTTTTGCTTTCAGGTGTGAAGGAAGGAATCCAATTTTATTTTTCCCATACAGGGAACCAATTTTTCCAATAAAATTTACCAAATAATTCAATCTTTCCCAATTGACATATAATGCCAAGTCTCCTATACATGTAGGAGTATTTCTGAATCCCTATGTTCCTTCATGGATTTATTTATCTGTTCCCAAGACTACACCACACTTAAAAAAGAATTACTGTCACTTAGCAATATGTTTTAATATTCAGTAAAGTGAGTCCCTCCTCTAGTCCCATTTTTTTTTCAAAATTACCTTAGGTATTCATGCCTTTTAAATTTCTGTATACATTTTAGAATCCATTTTTCAAATTTTTGAAAAATTTTGCTGGAACTTTGATTAGAACTGCATTACATCCATGCATTAATGTTGGGGGAAAATTAATATCCTTATAATGTTAAGTTATTCTATTTGTGAACCTGGTGTTTGTCTTAATCTATTCAGGTCTTTTATAATGGCCTTTATAAGAGCTTTTCTCCATGAAGCTCTAGTGCATTCATTTTTGCAGGGAGGTGTGTTTAATTCCTACATATGTTATGTTTTTTTGTTGCTCTAATGTTTTAAATATTCTGTACAATCCCTGACACATAGTGAGCACTCAGTAAATGGTACTCATTATTGTTGTAGCTATTATAAAAGGAGGAAATCATGGAGGGAGAGTCTCCAACTGTCTTTAAGAATCATCATGGTGCTCTGCAAATAATATGGATGTGGAGCTAGACACACCTGGGTACTGGTTCTGATTCCATCATTAGCTGTGTGACCTTGAACACACTTCTTGAATTTCTGGGCCTCTGTTTCTTCTTTAGGGAAATAATGTTCATGCTACCAGTATTCTAGGTATGGTATGAGCATGCAATGAGATCACAGACTAGTAACACACACAGTGACTGGCACATAGGTGCTCAGAAAGGAGTTCCTCTCTCTCCGTTGTGAAGAGGTGAAAAGTTTGTCACACAGCTGCCCCTTTTCCCCATGAAACAATTTCTACACTTGAAATCCACTTCCAAACTTTGTCTTTTCTGACCAGATGGATACAGAGAGTGGGCATACACACCCCCTTAGCCTTACATCTTTGGAATATAAAGATCTTTAGACGACACCTTAGCCTTTTCATCTTTAGAATATAAACTTGAGGAAAAGAAGCACAGTTGACTCCACAATCTGTCTGGCTTCAGGTGGTCTATCCAAGCCAGTCATGCTAATGCCATTTCCCTATTCAGTGACTGGTTCAGGGATGGGCAGGCCCATGCTAGTCTGGACCAATAAGATGCTAGGAGGGCCTTGCTGAGGGCTTCTGCGAAAGGAAATCCAGTTTTTCTCCTTCACTATGCTGGAATTAGAGAGGCTCCCTGCCCTGGTTTCTCCTGGCAGTCATGTCAGTGAGGCGAGCCAGGCTGGGGAAGAAGCCCACACTGTGGAGTGGGGCAGGGGCGTGGGGTGCAGAGAAATTCTGAGTTCCTTTTTAAAAAAAAACTTATTTTATTTAAATTCAATTGGTTAACATATAGTATATCATTAGTCTCAGATGTAGAGTTCAGTAATTCATCAGTTGCATATAATACCCAGTGCTCATTATATCACATGCCCTCACTGCCCATCACGATTGTGATCTGAAGAGGCACCTGCACCCCAATGTTTATAGCAGCAATGTCCACAATAGGCAAACTATGGAAAGAGTCCAGATGTCCATCAACAGATGAATGGATAAAGAAGATGTGGTGTATATATATATGTAGATATAGATATATAGATATAGATATGTATAATGGAAAATTCTGAGTTCCTGATGTCAATGTTGAACTGCTGTGTTGACAGAACCTGAAGCCTCCTTCCCCCTCAACTTCCTGTTATGTCACAAGACTTAATTTAGTCAGTTTGAATAGTGTTGTGAATTGAATTGTGTCCTCTCAAAATTTATAGGTTGAAACCCTAACCCCAAAATGACTGTAGTTGGAGATGAGGCCTTTGAAGACGTAAAATTGAATGAGATCATAAAGGCAGGGTCCTAATCCAATAGGCTGGTGTCCTTGTAATAAGGGGAAGAGACACTGAGAGTCTATGTGCACAGAAGAGAGACCATGCGAGGACACAGCAAGAAGGTGCCTTCTGCAAGCCAAGAAGAGAGGGCCCACTAGAAACCCACACTGCCAGCACCTTGATCTTGGACTTCCAGCCTCCAGAACTGTGAGAAAGCCACCCAGTCTGCAATGTTTTGTTAAACAGCTCTAGCTAACAAAAATAGGAATAGACTTATTGGAAGTCTAACGCACTACAGTGGATTCAAGTCTCAAGTCTTTGGCATGAGTCTGCACATAATTGGTGCTCAAGAAATGTGTGATAATGAACCTGAGAATCACTGTGAATTTATAGAGTGCAGTGAATCACACAATTCTGTGTGCTCTCAATTGTTTGAGCGTCTGAATGGCCTTTTGGTACAAATACAGACTTCCTAGTAGTGGCATCTTTTAGACGAGAAAAGTGGGGGTTAACAAGTCTAAGTGATATGCTTGAGTCCGAGTAGCTAGATAAGTGGTCCACATGGGATAAGAACCGAGGTCTTTTCACTCCTCTTTTAGTACATTTTCTAATATGCTCAGTCTCCACTAGGCTGTGAGAAACCTGAGGGTGGGAGCTACCTCTTACATACTTTTCTAGCCACAACTCTCTAGCAGACAGTCTGTTTCTTAATGGTCATCACTATGTTTTGGAAGAATAAACACAAATAAATGTTATACGCTTGTTGCATCTTGAAAGCAGCTCTCATGGAAAAGCAGGGGAAGCGCTACCTCATTCTAGAGTATTTTTAACAATGTCCAGCATCCCATTTCAAAGGCAGTCATCATGGGTGTGGTCTATATCTCCATGTGCAGCTCCAGGCACAGATGTAACAAGCAATGATGACATTGCAAAGGTCACACCACCTGGTGAATCCTTTCAGACACAGAGGAAGGAGTCAAGAAGCAAAGATGGAAGAGGCAGTTTAGAGCTGTCATACTGGGTACCCCTGGGCGCAATTTGCACTCAACACACAAATCAGGCTCAGGGTCTATCTAGTTACTACAGAGCCATAGTGCCATTTGCTTGTCCATCAGCATGCTGAATTTGGCACATGGTCATTGGGTTTACCAATAACGTGCCCCATAAATCCAGTTAGCATTTTCTTCTGGGTCCTGCAGAAGGTCCTTACCCAGCACTGGCCTTGATTCTCAAGGCAGGCCGGAGACACTTCAGACTCTTGACGGTGGGTAACAGGGCTGTGACTTGAGACCTTTCTGACTGTCTGGAAGCTCTTCCAATGATAGATCTTAAAGTTTAGATGAGGACCTCCCCTCCCATGAGGTCCTGTCATTCATAGAAGGAGTCCTGGTGTTACAAGAGTGGTTGTATTTGTCATTGTTTTTTTCTCTTTGCTCTGTGTCACTTCCCTTGGGGCACTATCCCTTGCCTGTGTTGCATGGCTCGGAACCTCACCCCTGCCTACAGGGCTGAGTCAGTGACCACACTGGGCAATCTGAGCTCGCTCTTGACAATCTGAATCTTGAGCCAAGACACACGGGGTGGGAGGTGATCGAAGCAAAGTCATTTACTTTTGAGACTGTTGATGAGTTTCTGCTTCTATCTCTCTGACAAATAAAATTATAAGATCTTTAAAGCACACATGATGGTGAATGTCGTAAGTACATTGATATACATATACATTATGAAAGGAGTTATCCCGTCTTAATCCCATTTTGATTAACATATCCATCTATATCTATATATTACTATATAGATATGTATCTCTCCCCTTCATTTCTGTGACCTTCCAAGTATCCTTTCAAGAAATAATTAGTTCTTTCTTGGGTATGTTAGGGTAGATTTCTATTGCTTGCTCTAAATACCTCTAAGTGATACAGATGTAGATAGCACATTATAGTTTGTTTTATTATTATTTTTTAAAAGGTTTTATTTATTTGAGAGAGAGAGAAAGCATGAGCAGCGGGGAGGAGCAGAAGGAGAGGGAGAAGCAGGCTCCCCGCTGAGCAGGGAGCCCAATGAAGGGCTCCATCCCAGGACCGCAGGATCATGACCTGAGCTGAAGGCAGATGCTTAACCGACTGAGCCATCCAGGTGCCCTGTTTTTTTATTTTTATTTTCCCAAATAAAATACCTTTGAAAATACCTTTGTTGAAACTTTTAACAATGATAATGTTGATGAAAAACAGTCCTCCATTATTTTTTTTAAGATTTTATTTATTTTTTTAAAATTTTATTTTATTATGTTATGTTAGTCACCATACAATACATCATTAGTTTTTGATGTAGTGATCCATGATTCATTCCTCCATTATTAACACCTTCCTGTTAGCATAGAGAAACAGCAATAACAGTTTATGTTACTGAACGTTCACTGTTTGATGAGCTCAGTGTTAGGAGGCAATATAGAGACCCAGAGCTTGGACTTCATCTGTGTTCAAATCTAGGCTCAGTCACTTCCTAGCCATGTGACCTTGGGCAAATTACTTAACCTGTCAGAACCTTAGCAGTCTCATTTGTAAAATAGAAAGAATAGCAATACTTACAGGGATGTTATAAAGCTTAAATTAGTTAATACATGTAAAAACATGCCTGGTATATAGTAAATACATATTTGCCCCTTATTGTTGGATATTTTAGCTAAGAAGAAAGAAAGAAAGAAAGAAAGAAAGAAAGAAAGAAAGAAAGAAAGAAAAGAAAGAAAAAGAAAGAAAGAAGAAAGGAAAGAAAGAAAAAGAAAAAGAAAGAAGAAAGAAAGAAAGAGAAAGAAAGGTCTCCTTGAGCTGCTGTAACTTGCCCAAGGCCACACAGGTAGGGCATGTGGGAGCTGGGATTAAATAAAATCATGCTCCTGAGTGCCCCGCCTAGAGCCTAGCACATAGAGAATGCTCTCTAGACTGCAGCTGTATTATTCTTCTAAGTGTCTCGTGAGCCCAGACTTGAGACGGAAGTGTGTGAAAGCTGCCCCCGGAAAAAGTAAAAGCACAAATTAGGCACCCTCTCCTCTCTCTGCTATCACCTTATACACCTTCCTTTCCCTGCTCCCTCCAGAGTGGCTATCAAGTCCTTTCAAATAATCCACGCTGCTATGCTGCTTATAACGGACATATCTGCTGGCATTGAAGATAAAGTCCTTCCTTCGCCTCCTTGCATTTCACTGGGAAATTCCACCGAAGACCCTGGTAGCTTCCTCAGCCAAAGCATTTAGGGGGCATTGGTCTCTCCCTCTGGGGAGACTCTGGAGATGTCCCTTTGGGAGAGTTATTCATCCTTGCTGAGGTCTCAATAATTAACATTTGGCCTCAGGAGGGTCATTGTCCCTGAGCAGCACTTCCTACTGTGGCTTACAGGAGATGTACTTTTGCTATGGTAGGGGAAAGCGTGGATGTCAAGGGCACGTCCTTACGGAATTAGAACATCGGAATACAGGCACGTGTGTGCACGTGTGTACACAATAAATAAGTTATTTAGTCCCAGCTGGTGCTGGTGGTGCCTGCATTATTTCCTTAACACGTATTATTTAATTATGCTCTCATAGACGTCTTGAAAGTTTGGCACCATTTTCACGGTTTATGGACTAAGAAATTGGGGCTCTAGAGTGGGCATCTGCTGTCTTCTCTTATTCAGCATTTCCCCCTTTGTCATGAGCATGTGGCTCGAGGAGAATTGACTCGTGGCTTTTTATGCCCGAGAACTGGCCAGTCCGAATATCCTACGCTCCTACCCTTTTACTGGTTTAGAGATGGGCCTGTGAGGCCAATGAGAGCCAGATGGGCAACTTCTGTTGGAGATGTAGGGACCATGCTGTCTTCTTCTCTTGGCTTGAGTGGCTCCGGCTGTAGAAAGCCAGCCTGCAGGAGATAGGGACATCCTAGCCTAACTGAGAATAAAGCCAACACCGAGGAAAGAGAACTGGAAGACGAGAGAAGGCTTCTCCTTGTTATCCTTTGTGCCTCTAGATCCAGACATGCCTCCAGCTTGAATATTCCCAGACTTTTCAGGTGAATCAGCAAAGTCATTTTTGTGCTCAATCCAGGTTTGACCCGGGTTTTCTGTCACTTGCCATGGAAAGAATCCTGATGAATGTAGGCTCAGAGAGTGAATGGACTGAGTGTTTGTGTCCGCGCCTCCCAGCACACATACACAAGTTCATACATATATTGAAGCCCTAACCTCCCGTGTGATGGTATTTGGAAGTGGGGCCTTTGGGAGGTGATCAGGTTGGGATGAGATCATGTGAATGGTGTGCCCGTGATGGGATTAGTGGCTTTAGAAGAAAAGAAGCCAGAGCTCCTTCTCCCTCTACCATGGGAGGATACAGAGAAGGGGAGACTTCTTACTAGGAACCGAAATTTTACTGCACTTTGATCTTGGACTTCTTGCCTCCAGAACTATGAGGAAGAAAAGGAATTTCTGTTGTTTAAGCCATGCAGGTAGAGGAATTCTGTTGGGGCAGCTGGAGTTGACTAATACAGACCCCAAGACTGCCTGGGTCCAAATCTCATCTTTTTACCTCCCACGCCAACTGGCTCTAGGGCTACACTCCCCACCCACCAATGCACACAAATCAAACATCTGGAAAAAGGACCTTTACAGAAAGTGGCCTGAGGGCGGGGCCTGCCTCCTCAGTAGGGCTAGAATTAGTCTGGAGACATAAAGCAGAAAGGGTCGTATGAGGTCATGTCTACTTGGCAGATGGGTCCAAACACTTCTAGCAGGTGCAAGCTAATGTTTCCGACCCTGTCATCCTTTCTGTCCCACGGGCTAGTATCCAACATAGCTCTGTCTCATCAAGAGAATATAATAAAACTCTTTGCTGGGAAAGGGACAGCTTTATTTCTGTCTAAAAGGCCACATTGAGAAGCTCACGAGCAACTCTCCTCGCAGGAAAAGAGAAGAATAATGGGGTAATGAATTAGTTCCTTACAACCCACTGACAGACTGATGGATCAATGCAATGACAGACCCCAAATTGTGTCTTCTGCAAGTCTCCCCCAAAGAAAAAGTCTTTGTACTTTTAGACACTCCTTGAAAATGGAATGGAAATAGGCAGAAAGCCCCACTGTCTGGGGGACGTACGTTGTTATTATTATAGGTATCACATAAGAGCCAGGATTCAGGTGTTAAAACCCAAACGGGGAGTGATTACGGTACCAACGAGGCTCAGATAATATTCTTCCTGCGTCTTTCCTGCTTTGATAGCTGGCTGTACTGGAAAAAGCCATGCATCACTGGGGCCTTAATACGATTTAGGGTTACTATTCTGACTACCTTTCTTTGTGGTCCAAATAAACAATACTATAAAAAATATATATATATATAAAATATATATTTTTTATATATTAATATATATATATATAAATCCCTGCATGGAAGCCTTATTTTCTGCCTTCAAAATGTTTTTAACCAAGATCCCCAATTTAATTCTGGAAATTCCAATTTAATCCTGGATCCCAATTTAATTCTGTGGAGGATCAAGCACATTTCCGTACTCTCTGTTACGGAGCAGGGAGGAGGATGCAGTGTTTTCCGTGGTCAAGACAAATCCTAACCTTTGAGTAGGGGGCTTTTTTTTATTATATGTTATGTTAGTCACCATACAGTACATCATTGGTTTTTGATGTAGTTTTCAATGATTCATTGTTTGTGTATAACACCCAGTGCTCCATGCAATATGTACCCTCCTGAATACCCATCACCAGGCTCACCCATCCCCTCCACCCCACTCCCCTCTAAAACCCTCAGTTTGTTTCCTGAGTCCATAGTCTCTCATGGTTCGTCTCCCCCTCTGAAGCCCCCCCCCTTCATTTTTCCCTTCCTGCTATCTTCTTCTTTTCTTTTTTAATTTAATTTTATTATGTTATGTTAGTCACCATACATCATGAGTTTTTCATGTAATGTTCCATGATTCATTGTTTTTGTATAACACCCAGTGCTCCATGCAATATGTGCCCTCCTTAATACCCATCACTGGGCCAACCCATCCCCCCACCCCCCTCCCCTCTGAAACCCTCAGTTTGTTTCCCGGAGTCCAGAGTCTCTCATGGTTTGTCTCCCTCTCTGATTTCTTCCCATTCAGTTTTCCCTCCCTTCCCCTGTGGTCCTCCACGCTATTCCTTATGTTCCACACATGAGTGAAACCATATGATAATTGTCTTTCTCTGCTTGACTTATTTCACTTAGCATAATCCCCTCCAGTTCCATCCAGGTCGATGCAAATGCTGGGTATTCATCCTTTCTGATGGCTGAGTAACATTCCATTGTATTTATGGACCACATCTTCTTTATCCATTCATCTGTTGAAGAGCATCTCTGGCTCCTTCTACAGTTTGGCTATTGTGGACATTGCTGCTATGAACATTGGGGTGCATGTGCCTCTTCTTTTCACTACATCTGTATCTTTGGGGTAAATACCTAGTAGTGCAATTGCTGGGTCATAGGGTAGCTCTATTTTTAACTTTTTGAGGAACCTCCGTACCATTTTCCAAAGTGGCTGTACCAGCTTGCATTCCCACCAACAGTATAAGAGGGTTCCCCTTTCTCCACATCCTTGCCAACATTAGTTGTTTCCTGCCTTGTTAATTTTTGCCATCCTAACTGGTGTAAGATGGTATCTCACTGTGGTTTTGATTTGAATTTCCCTGATAGCTAGTGATGTTGAGCATTTTTTC
Source organism: Halichoerus grypus (assembly GCF_964656455.1). NCBI lineage: Eukaryota > Metazoa > Chordata > Mammalia > Carnivora > Phocidae > Halichoerus > Halichoerus grypus. Next base: position 26,837,519 of record NC_135717.1, read on the forward strand.
ATGTGTCCATTAGCCATTTGTATGTCTTCTTTGGAGAAATGTCTGTTCATGTCTTCTGCCCATTTTTTGACTGGATTATTTGTTTTTTGGGTGTTGAGTTTGAGAAGTTCTTTATAGATCTTGGATACCAGCCCTTTATCTGTAGGGTCATTTGCAAATATCTTCTCCCATTCTGTGGGTTGCCTCTTTGTTTTGTTGACACTTTCCTTTGCTGTGCAGAAGCTTTTTATCTTGATGAAGTCCCAAAAGTTCATTTTCACTTTTGTTTCCCTTGCCTTTGGAGATGTGTCTTGAAAGAAGTTGCTGTGGCCGATGTCGAAGAGGTTACTGCCTATGTTCTCCTCTAGGATTTTGATGGATTCCTGTCTCACATTGAGGTCTTTCATCCATTCTGAGTTTATCTTAAGTAGGGGGCTCTTGACCAGGACCACACACTGGGAATCAACAGGGAGCTTTAAAAAAAAAAAAAAAAACCACCAATGCTCGGATCCTAACCTGGAAATTTTGATTTGCTTGGTCACGGGGTGCGGCCTGACTGATGGGATTGCCTTTTAAGTGTCCCAGGTGGTTCTAAGGTACAGCCACAGCTGAGAACCACTGTTGCAAACCAATTTTAAGTTCGAAGCTTTCCCCTCCACGGCTTAAAGTATTGGAGATAAATGGTGTCTATACCACCCTGGATACTAACTTCACCAACTGTACCGATTTTGAGACCTTGACAAATTGCTTGACCTCTATGAGGGTGCCACTGATAAAATATGGGTGAAAGAAGCACCTAACTCCCAGGGCTATGGTCAGGCCTGACTTGGCCTGGCAGAGAGCAAGTCATAAAGGCTGGCTCTTAGAGTCACTGTTAATGTTATTACTGGTTTTCAAAATCTTTGGTAGCAGATGATAGAAACCAGTTTTATTTAAAAAGGTGGGGATGGGGCGCCTGGGTGGCTCAGTCGTTAAGCATCTGCCTTCGGCTCAGGTCCTGATCCCAGGGTCCTGGGATCGAACCCCACATCAGGTTCCCTGCTCGGGGGGAGCCTGCTTCTCCCTCTCCCACTCCCCCTGCTTGTGTTCCCTCTTTCGCTGTGTCTCTGTCAAATAAAATCTTTAAAAAATAAAATAAAATAAAATAAAATAAAATAAAATAAAATAAAAAGGTGGGGATATTTGCTGACTCATGACACCCAACCTAGGAAAGCCCAGGGCTGGATGTGGCCTCAGAACAACCAGGTCCAAGAAGTCAACACTGTGGATTCTTTCCTGCTCTCTTTTCTGCATCTCCTCTTCATGGCAGCCTCAGGCCCCAGAACGACTGGCACATGTTCTAGGACCAGAAAGGAAAAAAGTACCTTTATCACTAGCTTCAGTTGGGAAAAATCCTGAGGAAAGACTGTCCAAATGTGCATCGTGTGCTCGGGGCTGGCTAGATGATCAGAATTACCAGAAGGAGAGTGGGGTGTGAGGTGCTGAGCAGACTAAAACAGTAGCCCCTACAATGAGGAGAAGTCAGTTTTTATAATAATGACTGTATCTATCCATTCAACAAATATTTATCAAGTGTCTAATATGGGCCAGAGATGGTTCTAGATACTACTTTGTACAATGGGAAATAGACATCATGTTTAAAAAAATACTAAGATATAGTTTACATATGGTAAAATTCAGGCTTTTGGTTGAGATAAAATTCATGTACAACTCTGAGAAACAAACTGAGGGTTCTAGAGGGGAGGGCGGTGGGAGGATGGGTTAGCCTGGTGATGGGTATTGAGGAGGGCACATTCTGCATGGAGCACTGGGTGTTATGCACAAACAATGAATCATGGAACACTATATCTAAAACTAATGATGTAATGTATGGGGATTAACATAACAATAAAAAAATTAAAAAAAATTCATGTACAGTAAAATTCAACCTTTTTAAGATATATCACATTTTATGTCTTTTGGTGCTACTGCAAATGGTATTAAGTTTTTTCTTTTTTTTTTTTTTAAGATTTTATTTATTTGAGAGAGAGTGAGAGTGTGCGAGCAAGGGGGGAAGGTGCAGAGGGAGAAGCTGACTCCCCGCTGAGCAGGGAGCCCGATGTGGGGCTCGATCCCAGGACCCTGAGATCATGACCTGAGCCAAAGGCAGACTCTTAACCGTCTGAGCCACCCAGGCGCCCCTGATACTAAGTTTTGAAATCAGGAAGTGTTGGCCATCAGGATACAGAACATTTCAAACATTCCCCCGAGTTGTCTCTTCCGTCTTTGTAGTCAGTCCCTCCCTCTAGCCCCTGCTTCTGGCTGTTTTCTGTCTGTATAGTTTTGCTGTTTCCAGAATATCACTTAAATGGAATTATACAGCACATGGCATTCTTTTACTTAGCATTTGAGATTTGGAAAGTCGTTGCATGTATAAATAGTTCTTTTATTTCATTGCTGAGACTTAGGCCATTATGTATAGGCACAGCACTGTTTGCTCACCCGTTCGTCAGCCAAAGCATATTTAGGTTGTTTCCAAGTTTGGTTGACAATGAAAAAGTTGCCAGAATATTTGCGGACAGCGTTTTGTGTAAACATGCATTTGTACTTCATTTGGTAAACGCCTAGGAGCCGGGTCACTAAATCATATGATACGTGTCTACTGAACTTTATAAGAAACTTCTATAATGCTTTCCAAAGTGGCTGTACCGTTTTGCATTCCCACTTGAAATGTCTGAGTGTTCCGGTTGCTTCACATCCTTGCCAACGTCAAGTATTGTCAGTTTTTTTTTAAAGATTTTTTTATTTATTCATTTGAAAGAGAGAAAGAACGTGAGCGAGAGCATGAGCAGGGGGAGGGGTATAGGGAGAGGGAGAAGCAGACTCCCTGCTGAGCAGGGTGCCCAATGCAGGGCTCAATCCCGGGACCCAGGGATTATGACCTGAGCCCAAGGCAGATGCTTAACTAACTCAGCCACCCAGGCGCCCCAAAGTATCCTCAGTTTAAAAAAAAAATCCTTTCGGGGCGCCTGGGTGGCTCAGTTGGTTAAGCGACTGCCTTCGGCTCAGGTCATGATCCTGGAGTCCCGGGATCGAGTCCCGCATCGGGCTCCCTGCTCAGCAGGGAGTCTGCTTCTCCCTCTGACCCTCCCCCCTCTCATGCTCTCTGTCTCTCATTCTCTCTCTCTCTCAAATAAATAAATAAAATCTTTAAAAAAAAATAAATAAATAAAAAATAAAAAAAAATCCTTTCTAATAGGTGGGTAATGATGTCTCATTGTGGTTTAGTTAAAGGCTAATGGTGCTGAGCTTCTTTTGGGGGTGCTAATTTGCCATTCACTTCTTTTTTTTTTTTGGTAAAGTGCCTGTTCAAATCTTATACCTGTTTTTACTGAGTTGCTTAAGTGTTGCCTATATATTCTGGATATATGTCCAGATATCAGATATGTTTTTGCATATGTTTGTCTCCCATTCTGTGGCTTGTCTTTTCATTTTCTTAGCACTGTCTTTTGAAAAGAATTCTTTAAATTTTGGTCAAGTCAGGTTTGTCAATGTTTTTCACTCCTGGATTATGCTTTGGGTATCATATCTAAAATATTTTCACTTAACCCAAGATTACAGATTTTTCTGCCATGCTTTCTTATAGGAGTTTTGTAATTTTAGGTTTTATATTTAGGTCTACGATCCCTTTTGAACTAATTATTGTAGATGATGTAGCATATGGAATGAGATTCATTATTTTGTATGTGGATGTCCAATAATTATTCCAGTACCATTGAATTGCTTTTGCACCTTTGTGAAAAAGGAGTTGACCATATTGTGTGGTTCTATTTCTGGATTCCCTATTCCACTCTTTGATCTCTATGTTTATCTCTTCACCGATACCACACAGTCTTAATTACTGTGGCTTTAATAGTAAGTCTTGAAATCAGGTAGCTTGAGTTCTTCAACTTTGTTCATCTTTTTAAAAATTGCTTTTGCTGTTCTTGTTCATCTTTTTGAAATTTGCTTTTGCTGTTCTAGTTCTTATGCCTTTCTATATACATTTTATTTATTTATTTACTTATTTGAGAGGGAGATAGAGGGGGGTGGTAGGGAGGGGCAGAGGGAGAATCTTAAGCAGGCTCCATGCCCAGCGCAGAGCCCAATGCAGGGCTCGATTTCACAACCCTGAGATCATGACCTGAGCCGAAATCAAGAGTCCGACGCTTAACCGACTGAGCCAACCAGGTGCCCCTTTCTATATACATTTTAGAACCATATTGTTGATTTCTACAAAAAAAATCCTACTGGGAGTTTGATTCGAATTGCATTGAATTAGCAACTTAACAACGCTGAGTCTTTCAGTCCATGAACAGGGTATATGTTTCCATTTATTCAGGTTATCTTTGATTTCTTTCATCAGCGTTTATAATTTCAGCATACAGATCTTGCACATATTTTTTTTCTAAGTGTTTCATGTCTTCTGGTGCTATCATAAATGCTCATAAGTTTTGAAATTGGGAGGTTCAAGTCTTCCATCTTTGTTCTCTTTTTCCAAAGTTGTTTTCGCTGGGTTTTTTGCTTTTTCATATACATTTTAGTATCAGGTTTCTGAAAAAAAAAAAAAAAAAAAAGTCTCCTGGGATTTGATAGGAATGGTGTTGAATCTATAGACCAATTTGGAGAAAATTGCCATCATATTATTGGGTCTTCCAATCCAGGAACATGGAATTTCTATCCATTTATTTAGATACTTACAAGTATTATACTTCTTTTCTTAAATTTATTCTTAGGTCTTTTATTCTTTCTGATGCTATTGTAATAGAATTGTCTTAATTTCACTTTCAGATTGTTCATTGCTGGAATATAGAATACAATTGATTTTTGTGTATTGATCTTCTATTTCTTTTTTTAAATTTAATTTTATTATATTATGTTATGTTAGTCACCATACAGTACATCATTAGTTTTTGATGTTCCATGATTCATTGTTTGCCTATAACACCCAGTGCTCCATGCAATACGTGCCCTCCTTAATACCCATCACCAGGCAAACCCATCTCTCCACCCCCCCCCAAAACCCTCAGTTTCTCGGAGTCCATAGTCTCTCATGGTTCGTCTCCCGCTCCAATTTCCCCCCTTCATTTTTCCCTTCCTTCTCCTAATGTCCTCCATGCTATTCAGATCTTCTGTTTCTTTTTGAGTGAGCTTTGGAGCTTGTGTTGTTCAAGGAATTTGTCCAATTCATCTAAGTGGTTGAATATTTTGGCATAAAGTTGTTCATAATATTCACTTGTTATCACCTTAACATCTACAGTATCTGTAGTGCTGGCACCGCTTTAATTCCTGATATCAATAAGTTATGTCTTCTCTCTCTCATTTTTTTCTTGATCAGTCTGACTAAGGGTTTATTAGATTTATTGATCTTTTTAAAGAACCAAGTTTGGGTTTATTGACTTTTCCTTCTTACATTTCTGTTTTCAATTTTATTGATCTGCATTTATCTTTAGTATCTCCTTCCTTCTGTTTGCCTTGGATCTAATTTTTTTTCTTTTTTTCTAGTTTCTTAAGGTGCAAACTTAAACCATGATTTGGGACTTTTCTTATTTTCTGTCATAAGCATTTAATGATGTAGGTTTCCCTCTAAACACTGTTTTATCTATGTCACACAAATTTTGATACATCAACTTTTATTTTTATTAAACTCAAAGTAATCCCTAATTTTTAAGTATACCTTCCTTTTTGATTCATAGGTTATTTAGGATGGTGTTTAATTTCCAAGTACTTGGAAAATTTTCAGATGTCTTTATGTTATTGATTTCTAGTTTAATTCTGTCATGCTCACAGAACATATTTTGTATAATTTTAATTTGATAAAGTTTGTTTTGTAGTCTAGAATATCTTGTTGAATGGTCCATGTGAACATGAAAAGAATGTGTATTCTGTTGTTGTTGGAATGTTCTATGTCATTAGATTAACTTGGTTAATAGTTTTGTATATTCTTACTGATTATCTATGTGTTCTATCAACTACTGAGAGAGAAATTGTAGTTTCCAAATGTGCTTGGGGATTTGTCTATTTCTCCTTTCAGTTACATCAGGTTTTGCCTCATGTGTTTTGAAGCTCCTCTGTTAAGTACACACATAATCAATATATAGTTTTGAATAGTGCTGGCGTAGTATATAATTTGTCTTTCTTTTACCTTTAACCTATCTGAGCCTTTATATGTTCCTTGTAGGCAGCATATATTTGAGCCTTCTTTTTTAAAATCCAGTCTGTGAATCTCTGTCTCTTCATGTGTTTATTTAGACTGTTTACATCTAATGTCATTACTGATATGGTTGAATTACAATACAGCCTCTGACTAGTTGAAAGTTATTCTTGGTGTTGTGCTTTCTTTTCATTACACTGAAATCTGTAAATTCTCAAAGTGGACTCTGCTGAGCTCTGGTGAGCAAAGGGGAAGGGCTTATTCTGTTTCCAGAGAGTAATAGTGCTAGTGGGGTTTCCAGTAGAGGCCAGCTATACCCAGCTTGGTCCACTTTCATCTGGGTCTCAAGCAGCAGAAACAGCAATATGGCAGAATGAGATGGTGACCGGTTATTCCACAAGACCTCTCATGAGTATTATCTCATTAATGTGGTGAATACAATTATCACACCTCCGGTGTACAGATGAGAAAATTGAAGCTCGGAGAGGCCTATAAGTGACCTGACCAAGCGTATGCAGTGGTAGAGGGAAGATCTGAACCCAGGTTTGTCTGAAACTGGAATGCAAAAATCTTAATCACCATGTGAATAGGTTATAAATAAATAATTTGAAAGTATTCACTATTGGATCTCAATCCAAATCGTTATCCACATACAGATTGAAGAATGTAATGAGATTTTCAATTTGGTGAGAGTCTGTCCTTTCAAGGTAAGACAATAAGAATTTGATATTATTATTTTGTATGCCTTCATTAGAAATCCAGTCATTTATAGGAGACAAACACAATAGAGTTAAAGACTATCAACTTGTACTGATACGGAATTGGCCAAGGGACGCACCTGCTAATTTGCCCATTTCTTGGGTTTGCAGAGAAACAGGGTACAGATGAGTGCTCTGGTGGAGAAGGGAGCTCTTTAAATGAAGATGGCTAGTGGTGAAGCAGAGTGATTCTGACATCTGCTAAGTGGGTAAGTACACCAGCTCCACCAGCTCATGGCTTTGTTCTCATTCCACCCTGTGGAATCCCCTTTCAGCCAATCCTTGATCAAATAATGAATCCATTGCAGAAATAAATTATGGGGAAACACATCCATTGCTACCTCCCAAACTCAGAAAAATCAGACTTTTTTTCCTGTTCTATGCTGTTTCCTGTCATGCATAATATAGCAAATTAATTAGTGAATCTGGCGGCATTTTGCTAATCCAATTTCTCTCCCTTGCTTGAGGTGAATTATGTTCATGCTTCAGTCACTTGAATATTACTCTTCCATGTTTGACGGAATTATGTTATCAGGTGATGATTATATTGCACACTATCTGATTCTAATTAAGCAAGAAAAGAGCAACATTGTAGAAGAGGAGAGAATGTTCCACGGTCTACACTCCCCACCCACTTGCTGCTACATCCCATTTTTAAAGCTTTCCGAGCTGTGCTTGGGTTGTTTTGTGACACTTACATCGTCTTCGTCTCCTCCAGACACAATGCCTTCTTGGGCCTGCTTCATCTAATATGTAATTTGTGTAAATTGAGTCTTGGAAAGACATTATGTTTACACTTGCTTTTTTCTTTTATCGGAAGCACGATGCATAGTAGTGACTGTGATTATTTCAGATGATATCAAAGAAGAAAATGTGTTGTTTTGTCAAAACCGTCCATATAACTTGGGAGAAAAAAAAAATCCGAGAGAAGAGAAACTCAAATTTCGGAGGGGAAGGAAGAACCAGCTTGTTGAGATGAACACAGGAAGCGACGTAATGTAGGGGTTAAGATCACAGGCTTCCGGGCCTCAAGAGCTGAGTTTGAATTCTTGCTCTGCCTTCTATGGATAACCACTTCTCTCTCCTTACCACAGTAATAAGTGCTTGGTGAAACCGGGGTCCCTCAAGGTTAGTTGACTTGCAAAGATCTGATGATGAAGTATAAAGGCCGGGGCTGAGCCTCCCACTCTAGTTCTTGCACACCATTTTAAATGCCATGTCCTTATTCCACCAGGGCAGAGAGTAAAGGGGGGTCTGTAGAGACTCCAATTAGAGTAGGTCAGTGGATACCAGAGTCTCTTTTCTCATCAGGGTAAAGATGTCCTTTTGTGTTAGACTATACTCACCCTCCATGAACCTTGGGGACATTGATGTCTAAAGCCTTAGACAGCCGTTCAGTGAGGTAGGCACCATGCTGCTAATGAAAGACACTTTTGTGGTTGGCTGAAAAAAAAAATGCGGCACACGACTTTCAACTTAGAGAGCCCAAGTGCAAGGTACGTCCCGTGTGGTCTACAGACTTTGGTCTTTTGTCCTGTTCAACAGGTGGTTCAAAAGCGGGGAGAGCTCATTGCTGAATGGGACTTGCTCCTGTTGAGATAATACTCCTTAGTCCACGGGTCTGCTCATTTTTCAGACTGTCTTCGTTTTGGAGAAACAGACTCACACTTTGCAGTAACCAATTGTGTCATTCAGTTTGAGCCCCGTTGGTTTTCCTACTGATTTTTGTCTCACTCAGTGAAGGCCACTTGGTCTCAACTACCTTGTTAGACGTCATTCCTGGGCTGTATGCACAGTTGAAAGCCTGACTCTACGTGATGGGGAAGATGGTCTTCTCAGTAGCTTTTGGATCTGCTGGCACAAAAGGGCTGTTTCTTCAGGCTGCTTATAGGACCCTGAACGTGGAAGAGAAAGTTGTGTTTTTCTTTGCAGAATTTCTGCTGTGGGAGGAGGCCAGGCTAAGCAGGGGACAGACATACTTAACCTATGTTTATTGAACACCTATTCTGTTCCAGGCCATATTCTGGGTGCAAGGGAGAGAGCAGTAAACAAAATGGGCAAAGTCTCTGCCCTGGGGGGAGTCAGGAATAGGCATTTCACATGGTAGTGTAGAAAGAGCCCTGGACTTGGGGTCCCAGTGCTGGCTGCTTTTGTATTCTAGTGGGGAGATTTAGACATTAAGCAAAGTAAAAAAGGAAAGCAATTTAGAAGGTGATAAGTTCAAGGGAGATAATTAAGCAAGGGAGGGAGATAAGGAAAGCGAGAGGGAGTGGAGGAGGTTACACTTTGATTTCTAAATTTTTTCGCTGAAGTGTAATTGGCAAATAAAATTGTAAAATATTTAAAGTGTACATTGGGATGATTTGATACTTGTATACATCGTGAAGGGATTCTCCCATCACGTCAGTTAACACCCCCATCATCTCATAGAGCTAGCTTTTGTTGTGGAGAGCATTTAAGTTCTACCCTCTCAGCAAATACCAGTTATATGCTACCTTGTTACCAACTATAACCACCATATTTTACATTAGGTCCTCAGACCTTATTCATCTTACAGCTGCAATTTTCTATCCTTTTATCTCCTTTTTCCTATTTCTCCCATATCCCAGCCCCTGGCAACCACTTTTCTACTCTCTGTTGCTGAGTCTGACTTTTTTTTTTTTTTTTTTAAGTTCCATATAGAAGTGAGACTATGAGGTATTTGTCTTTGGCTTATTTCACTTAGCATAATGCCTTCCAGCTACTTCCATGTTGTTGCAAATGGCGGATTTCCTTATTTTTTAAGGCTGACTAATATTCCATTGTATATATAATACTACATTTTCTTTTTCCATCCTTCCATCCGCTGACACCTAGGTATTGGGAGGGTTCTGGGAGCACAGGTGTGTTCCCTTTATGACACCTCATTGAGCTGGACTCTTAAGATTCATGCACTTTCCTGCATGCATGTTATACTTCAATAAAAAGTCCCAAATGTACACAGATACAATAGAATATTATTCAGTCATGAGAAAGAAGGAAATCTTGACATTTGCAACAACATGGATGACCCTTGAGGGCATTATGCTAAGTGAGGTAAGTCAGACAGAGAAAGACAAGTACTGTATGATCTTATGTGTATGTGGAATCTAAAAAAGGCCAACTCATAAGAACAGAGAGTAGAATGGTGGTTCCCAGGGGCTGGGGGGTATGGGAAGTGGGGAGATGTTTAAAGGTACAAACTTGCAACTAGTGGATAAATAGGTCCTGGAAATCGAATGCATCGCCTAGCGATTAGAGCCAACAATACCGTATTACAGACTTCAAAGTTGCTAAGAGACTAGCTCTTAATTGTTCTCACCATAAAAAAGAACTAAATCTGTGAGATGGTGTTACAATATATAAATGTATCAGATTAACATGTTGTGCGCCTTAAACCTATAGAATATTATATGTCAATTATGTCTTAATTTTTTGAAATGCTGGAAGGAAAACAAATTGGAAAGAAACAAGTTAACTTATTGAGTTTAGGATACAGCAGGGACAAAAGACTTCTTTGTCTTTAAAATAGTGGTTCTCAACCAAGGGAGATTTTGTCTTCCTTCCTCCCTCCTCCCTTCCCACCCCCAACCAGAACAATGGGCAATGTCCTCAGACATTTTGGCTTGTCACATCTTGGGGGATGCTGCTGACATCGGTGGGGGTGGGAGTGGAGGCCAGGGACGCCGCTAAGCATCTTCTAGAGCCCAAACAGCCCCCACAACAAAATTATCCAGCCCCGAATGTCAGTAGTTCTGAGGTTGAAAAACCTGCTTTAAAAGAACCTATGCGAGAAACTTCAGGATCATTTGAACATTAATTTCACCCACCACAGCCTTTGCTGACACTGAGGGCCTTATTTACTTGATCCGGACAATGTTTCCTTTCCCAGGAGGGGCGTCTGAGAGCAGGAGCGAATTTCATTTGCTCCCTGTAAGTCTCTGAAATGAAAAACAGGTCTCAATATTCCCTTCTCTCTCTCCCTCTCTCTCTCCTGGTCTTTGAAGCCCTCCAAAGAGGGCTGTGGCAGTTATTGCACAACAAATTCCCCAGACACAATTTAAATGTCATTTCAGGGCTGGAACGAGGGCATGAATATTTAAGATGCAAATTGTTTGGGTCATGCCTAAATCTTTTATGGATTTTACTGGATAAGAAAAATGAGTCACTACTTTTTGATAAAGTTCGCTTTCCCTCCATATTATTAACAAACCCAGCCAAGTGAACCAGACTGCAACTGCCGGGGAGAATAGGGATGCTTGTTTGGGGGACAATATTTGATTCTGTTTCCATCCCCAGCATGCCATATTTATGATTCAAAAACCAAAGAACAGGTAGGAGATTTGTCGGAGGTTGGTGTGTCCTTGCTCGCAAAAGCATTGTTGCATACCGAATACATCCCGGGGTGGGGGAGGGTAGGTGGGGGGGGTGAAACTGAAAAACCTAACCCTAGGTGGAGAATTAGTTGACTATGTAGCAATATTGAAATGATCAGACCCTAACTCCAAAGATTAATCCTTGCCCATCCACCCATTTGAATTCCGGGGGTTGGGTATGTATCACAGGCAAAGGAAAAGGTACAAATGAGGGGGTGGGAATGACCGAGAGAGTGGGAGGGATTGTGGGGGGACAGGGAGAGAGCGAGGGAAGGATTTGGGGGGAGGGAGAGACAGAGAGAGAGGGAGAGAAGGAGAAATATTTAATAATTTTAAATTCTATAGACCCAGAAAGAATATCTATTTTAGTCTTTTTGGAAGAAATTATGCCTCCTACATCTCACTCTCAGCCCCTACCCAGAAATTAATTTTGAATGTTAATATGAAAGCAACCTCTCTCTTCTTTGAATGCCGCTTTTGATTTTGACAGGGTATCTAAAAGGCTGCTATTAGACAAATTTTCATTAACTAATAAGCGAGTTCTTGGGCAAAACATGAATTTTTTGTCATCTCATGTGAAAACTGAAAAAAGCCATAATTAGGAAGAAAATCACTAATTGTACGGCACAAAATTTGTTTGCTAAGAATAGTCATTAAGGGGCAATGAAAGCATTAGCAACTTCAGTATCAGAAAACAACTATTAAAATGCAAGTGGAATTGAGGTATTTGCCCAGAGACATAATAATGGCTTTGCATTTACAGGTCTGTAATTGTGCTTTGATTTGAGGTATTGTTGATTCTTTCTAAGGAACAATATACAGTGGGCCTAAATACGTAAAGCACCATAGCTTTGGGCTTCCAAATTACAGACTCAAGTTTTAATTTCTAGAGAACATTACCATCGGGAGAGTTACTCAACTATACTGTCAATGCTGTTATTGCTTTAGGATTGTGATGAATTGGGAAAAACCAGGACAAAGAGTAATGTTTCTGTGGCTCAGACAGCTCAGGAAACCAGTTTTGCATGCAAAGTGCCCAGTGGCTGACATGAGTGCCAAGTGAGCACATCACCACATGATATATTTGCCTTTTAAAGAATAACTTTTAGGGGTGCCTGGGGTTGGAGGGTAGGTTAAGCGTCCGACCCTTGATTTCGGCTCAGGTCATGATCTCAGGGTCGTGAGATCGAGCCCTGCAGTGGGCTCCATGCTCACCGTGTTCAAGATTCTCTTTCTCCCTCTCCCTCCCCCCCCACACCTCTCCCCACCACCGCTTGGTCTCTCTCTAAAATAAATAAATAAATCTTTACTTAAAAAAAGAATAACTTTTATTATTTTTGCTTTCTGACAAATACACTTTGGGGGGGCAAATTTAGAAAATGCAGAAACTTGTAATGAAGGGATTTAAAATTCTCCCTAATTCCCTTGACCAAAGAGCCCGTGTGAACATTGTGGTATGTTTGCTTTCTCTCCTTTTTCTTGCATTTTAAACTTTTTATTGAAGCATAACAACTATATGATAAAGTACATAAATTGTAAGCATCCAGCATATAGTGAATTTTTACTTATCTGCCCGCATAGCTACCACCTAGATCAAGATAAACCACATTTCCAGAAGCCCCCTTGCCCCTTTGTGCCCTTTTCCAGGCAATGCTCATCTCTCCCTACCTCTTCCCCAGTCCCAGGGTACCATTATTCTGTTTGTCTCATAGTAGATGCCATGATTTTGAACTTAATATAAATGGACTCCATGGAGTATCTCTAAGGGTCCAGCTTCTTTTAATCAGCATTGTATTTGTGGGATCCATCTATTTTGTTACCGTGTGTAGCTAGCTATATTCTTTGTTATTGCTGTGTTATTTTCCACTGTATCTTATACCACAACTTAGTTATCCACTGATGAACCTTTGAGCTGTTTCTAGCTTTTAGCTATCATGAACAAAGAACAAACATTCCTGGGGCTTCTGGGTGGTTGAGCCGGTTAAGTGTCCTACTTGATCTCAGCTCAAGTCTTGATCTCAGAGTTGTGAGTTCGAGTCCCGCGTCAGGGTCCACGTTGGGTATGGAGCCTACTTGAAAAAAAAAAAAGGAACAAACATTCTTGAAAATGTCTTGGTGGATAGGCACCAATTTTCCTGTGTGCATATAGGATTGTGGATTATATTTTATAAGAAACTGAACTCACCTTATATCTGTTTCTCTATCTCCGTATCTATCACTACTCATCTCTATGTTCTTACTGATCACAGGAATCCAAGGTCTCCCAGGAAATAGGCCTGTTTTGGCAACCCTGACCAGCTCAGGCACTGGCTGGGGCAGCCTAGGGGAAGCAACATGGCTCTACGTTCTGGATAATTCTTACAATTCTTTAGGTATACAGTCTCTTTCCTCTTTTATCAAGCCCAGCATATCTCCAGCCAGCTTATCCTGGGAGTTAGCCCTGGTTATTATTGGCCTGGCATCCAGGATGCGAGGTGAGAGCAGCTCCTGAGTGGGAGTACCTGTTGCATTGTTGGGGAGAAGCTTCTGCACATCTTCCAGCATGGTGGGGCTCTTACTAGGGAAGAGTGGGCCCACCTCTGTAAACCCAGAGAGCCTAGGGGTGCTTGTAGAATCCATCTCCTCCATAACCTCATGGGTATCCATCCAGATGTCTCTATCCCATGTTTCAGGATCCCAGCTTTTCCCTGCCAGGTCTCTGGCACATAACAGACCTACCTTGGCTGAGCACTCCAAAATCTCTGGGGCTCTGTAGCTCTGTAACAGGTCATAAGAATGCCACTCAGCTGCGTCTGCTCTTCCTTTAGAGAAGACAAATTCCCCTTTGCTAGCTACCACAGAGCAGAAGTGCTCTGGGTCTCACACTTTGCCATGAACTCTTTGTTGACAGCCTTCAGCCTCTCAGTATTCTTCTGCAGGACGTCAGTACAACTTGGTAGTAACCAGCCAGCTCTGCTGAGTTTGTAAGTGTTGCTGGCCCGTCAAATCCCCAGCTTCCTGACTGTTTTCTCAAGCCACTTCTGGTCTCGCTTGTGTTCATTCCAGTCCAATGAGGAGCAGGCACCAAGTCAGGATCAAAGATTTTATTAGCAGACTTGCATGTGGAAGAAAAAGGTGAAGGAGCCAGAGATGGGGGAGCCTTCAGGCCACAGTGCAAGTCTGACCCAAGAGAAGGGGAGAGGGACAGAAGGTTGGGTGGAAGTGTCCTAGACAGTCACGTAGTCTAAGGAAGGTTCTCAAGATCACCAGGGGGTTCTTGAGCCAATGTTGGCTCCCAGAGAAGTCTAATGTGTCCCAGGATGGGTCTATCCTGGTATCCTGCTGCTCCCAGACATTGGTTTAGAAGCAGCCCTTGGGACGGGTGGCCTCCATGCAAATACAGTGATAGCTTACCAGTGGCAGCACTCGGGCTCTTGGTCACTTATGCTCCCTTTGCCTGGAGATCTGTGAGGTGCATTCGCCTGGTCACCAAAAATGGGACCAGCACAATATCTGGAGTAAAGCATTCATAAGAGTTAGCTAGAGTACTAACCATTTCCTTACATCTCTCGAACACTTAGGGCATTTTTAATTTTTAGTTTCATAAACAATGCTGTTTTGAGCATTGATGTAATTCATTGTTTCCTTAGAGTAGATTCTTGGAATTGGAATGGTGGGGTGGGGTGAAAGAGGGTGAACATCTCACACTCTCTGCCAATTGTCCTCTTGAAAGGCAGGGTCCATTCACACTCCCCACTTTGGAGTATGAAGTGCCTGCTTCCTCTTACCCCTGTGAGACACTTCTGTGCTCTGGGTGTCTCAAAGGTCATGCTGCACAGTGGAGAGAGGACATGCTGGGATTCATGACGTGGGCGGGTGGGAAATGGAAGAAGGCAGAATGGTTTGTTTAGCACGGGATGACTGGGATGTGGGCTTCCTTGACCAATAGGGTTAGGTTTATCTAACCAGGTTTTAGGTTTTAGGATTATCTAGACTCAGCCCTGGAAGACTACTACCCATATCCTCTTCATGCCATCTTTACATTAGGTTCTTAGTTGATAAAATAGTTGTCCTGTATTTATACTTGATTTTTAGAGAAAGAGATATAGAGGTCAAGAGCCACTGAGGGGCACATTGTGTGAATGCCAGTGTGAGAGTATTGGGAAGTGTCCTGTATTTGGAACCAGATGGACATTGGGTTGAATCCTGGGTCTGCAGGTAGATTGCTGAACTGCCCTAAGCCCTCATCTGTAAAAGTAGTAGCAACTGAAAATAGGCACTTTTTTTTTTATTTTTTAATTAACATATAATGTATTATTTGTTTCAGGGGTACAGGTCTGTGATTCATCAGTCTTACACAATTCACAGCGCTCAGCATAGCACCCACCCTCCCCAATGTCCATCATCCAGCCACCCCATCCCTCCCACCTCCCTCCGCTCCAGCAACCCTCAGTTTGTTTCCTAAGATTGAGAGTCTCTTATGGTTTATCTCCCTCTCTGGTTTCATCTTGTTTCATTTTTCCCTCCCTTCCCCTATGATCCTCCGTCTTGTTTCTCAAATTCCTCCTATCAGTGAGATTATATGATACTTGTCTTTCTCTGATTGACTTATTTTGCTTAGCATAATACCCTCTAGTTCCATCCATGTCATTGCAAATGGCAGGATTTCATTTTTTTGATGGCTGCATAATATTCCATTGTATATATATACCACATCTTCTTTATTCATTCATCTGTTGATGGACATCTAGGCTCTTTCCATAGTTTGGCTATTGTGGACATTGCTGCTATAAACATTGGGGTGTATGTGCCCCGTCAGATCACTACATTTGTATCTTTGGGGTAAATACCCAGTAGTGCAATTGCTGGGTTGTAGGGTAGCTCTATTTTCAACTTTTTGAAGAGCCTCCATACTGTTTTCCAGAGTGGCTGCACCAGCTTGCATTCCCACCAACAGTGTAGGAGGGTTCCCCTTTCTCCACATCCTCACCAACATCTGTCGTTTCCTGACTTGTTAACTTTAGCCATTCTGACTGGTGTAAGGGGGATCTCATTGAGGTTTTGATTTGGATTTCCCTGATGCCGAGTGATGTGGGGCACTTTTTTGTGTGTCTGTTGGCCATATGGATGTCTTCTTTGGAAAAATGTCTGTTCATGTCTTCTGCCCATTTCTTGATTGGATTATTTGTTCTTTGGGTGTTGAGTTTAATAAGTCCTTTATAGATTTTGGATACTAGCCCTTTATCTGATATGTCATTTGCAAATATCTTCTCCCATTCTGTCAGTTGTCTTTTGGTTTTGTTGACTATTTCCTTTCCTGTGCAAAAGCTTTTTATCTTGATGAAGTCCCAATAGTTCATTTTTGCCCTTGCTTCCCTTGCCTTCGGCGATGTTTCTAGGAAGAAGTTGCTGCAGCTGAGGTTGAAGAGATTGCTGCCTGTGTTCTCCTCAAGGATTTTGATGGATTCCTGTCTCACATTTAGGTCTTTCATCCATCTTGAGTCTATTTTTATGTGTACTGTAAGGAAGTGGTCCAGTTTCATTCTTCTGCATGTGGCTGTCCAATTGGAAATAGGCATTTCTTTCCTCCCTCCCTCCCCCCTCCCTCCCTTCCTTCCTTCCTTCCTTCCTTCCTTCCTTCCCTCCTTCCCTCCTTCCCTCCCTCCCACCTTCCCTCCTTTCTTCCTATTTTCTATTCCCCTTTCTTAACAAAACCCGATCTCTCTTGTGAGGAGCTATCATGTTTCCATTTTGATGCGTCATTGTGGGGCAATAACCCACAAGCCCTGCCCTCCTGCTTTAGAAGTTGAAAGGGTCCCTTTTCCTTTGGAAACCCCTGCTGCTGAGGCTCCCTCTCAATATTCTGAAACAGACAAGGAGCAGGCATGTGACCTAGGATATGGAATTCTGAACCGAAGGATACAGTCACAAGATTCCCTGCATGGGGGAGGGCACTTAGGAGAGAGTAATGAATGATTTCTTCTCCTAGGAACATTCCTTCTGGTAAATTCCTTTTCTGCTTATGTCAGTTTCTGTTGCTGGTGACCAAAGATCCCGCCCCCCTGCCCCAAGCTGGTAAACAGCTGTGCCCTAAGGTTTTTTATTTTGTGGGGTGTTTTCTTCTTCTCCTTTTTTTTTTTATGATTTAATTTTTAAGTAATCTCCACACCCAACGTGAGGCTCGAACTCACAACCCCAAGATTAAGGGTCACATGCTCCACTGACTGAGCCAGCCAGGTGCCCTTCTTCTTTCTTCTTTCTTCTTTCTTTCTTCTTCCTCTTCTTCTTCTTCTTCTTCTTCTTCTTCTTCTTCTTCTTCTTCCTTCTTCCTTCTTCCTTCTTCTTTCTTCTTCTTCTTCTTCTTCTTCTTCTTCTCCTTCTCCTTCTTCCTTCTTCTTCCTCCTTCTTCTTTTTTTTTAAATGAGAGTGCATATTAGCTCAGTCAGAATCCAGAATCCAGAAAGGCTGGGGCTGGGGAGGGATGTGTGTTGGGGGTGAGTGGCCCAGTTTTCTTCCTTTTCTTCTACCTTACAACTTCTACCTCCTTATTTTTGCTAGCAACTGCCCTGTTCCTCCAACAGCATTTGTTTTTTACTTACAAAATGCTTTATAAGCATGGTATAATTATCCACACTGATATGCTGTGCTATAGAACTCCTTTGGAGAACAGACAATATAAATTGAAAAGAGCTGGGAATTAACTTATCATCTGTTTTGAAGCAGTGTGTGTGTGTGGGGGGGGTTGACTGTGGCTCAAAAATTGATTCTAATTGCTGTTTTTATTGCTGGTTTAGCTGATGCTACCTTGAATTCTTTACCCTTTATTTCTTTTCTAAGGGACTTGGTAAATGGTGTATTTGACTCCACCCCAAATATATTTACTCCAACATTTAAAATATGTCCACACACTTGTGTAGCTGGGTAATTTGGGAAACACTGAGAACTCAACAAAATTCCAGTTTTACTGAAAATACTGAGACTAAAGTATCCTCTGGCAAGGACCATCATTGAAAATCTGAATAATTCTCTTAAATACTGAACTACTCCTCTTATCCTGCATACAAAGATACATCTAGAGTACAGTGGTTAAGGGAATGGCTTTGGAGTTAGAGCTTGGTTTAATATTAGTTCTGCCATTTACATACTGTCACTGTAGGAAAATGAGTTTTCTCAACAGGAAAATGAAGCAATAACACTATTAGCCTCTGCTTATCTTACATTATTCTTCAGACTTCAGAAAAAGTCTTGGGGAACCTTTTTCCAGCACAACGCTCCCATCCTGAGTGTGGGTTAGAGCCCCTTATGATACACAGTCAGAGAATGGTGTTCCTTTTCTCAGGGGCCCAATCGCAGTTTTTGTGGGCACTTTTTTATTAGATTATTTTATTATATCTGCCCCATGGCTCTACCCTGCACTCGATTCAGCTCCGTAAGGTACGAACCAACTACATTTCTTTCCTTCACCACTGTGTCCTCCGTGCCTGGCTCCTGGCTGGCACTCAATACGTATTTACTGAATGAAGGAAGGGAGGAAGGAATGATTTCCCACTGAGGATTCACTGAGATCACATATAGAAACCACAGTGTCTGTTACATAATAAGAACTGAATGAAGGTAACCTCACCCAAAGAGGAACACCAAAAGCTACCACCACAACAAAAATGAAAAGAAAACCCTTGAACAACCAAACCGCCTATCATGAAAGAAATGAAATATTTATATGTTGTTGTCACCATTAAGTGCTGATTTTTCAGGCTGATTCATGCTCCTGGAACAAACAACCATCGATTTCAGTTATTCAAAACAAAGGTTTAATTCTTGCTCATGGGACATTGTCAGGGAGAGTCAAGCTCATGGCAGCTTCCGACTCCCACAATAGGGCAAGAGAGCCTTGAAGCAGTCAAGTGTGTAAACATAGACGTGATATATGTCATTTCTACTCAAAGCCCTTTGGTTTGGAGTTAGATACCCTCTGTCTTAGGCAGCTCTGGCTGCTTCAACAAACTATCATATCTAGACTCTGTGGCTGCTTAAACAGCAGATTATTATTATTATTATTTTAAAGATTTATTTATTTATTTTAGAGAGAGAAAGTGAGAGCAGGGGGGAGGGACAGAGGGAGATGGAGAGAAATCCTTAAGCAGGCTCCTCATTGAGCACAGAGCCCCACATGGGGCTCTAGCCCATGACCCTGAGATCATGACCTAAGCGGAAATCAAGAGTGGGATGCTCAACCGACTGAGCCACCCACGCACCCCTATTATTATTTTTTAATAATCTGGAAAGCATAGGCAGCATGGGATCAGAATGAAAAGTTGGGGAGACTCCCGGCTGCGCCACATATGAATGCTTTAGTTTCTAATTTGGAGGGATTAGAAGGAGGAGCCAGAGTGATGGGGGAGTGGTGGTCTTGGGAGCTCAGGAGAGTAACTCCAGCCTGTAGGATACTTATCTCAATATTTTAACCATGCACGTGACTCTACAGAGGCATCCTCGTGACTTGTTGGCTGTTGGTGGAACTGGGCCTCAACTGGGCATGATTTTCCCAGAGCCGTGTTTGAAACATTTGCTACAGAGCCTCATTTTACAGACAAGGATTTAAGAGAAATCGGCAGGCTTGCACGAGGTCACAGAGCAGACTGGTGAGAGAACTCTAGACCCCTGACTCCTGCGTCTGTGTGTATATCATGCTCTCTCCTCCTCTACCTCCAGTAAGAGGAGAAATGGCAGCCAGGTTGTGGGCAAAAGCCAGCTGTGAAGCCCCAGCAGGATCCCAAGGTAGTGGGGCTCTGTGTCCACCTTTGCAAACCTGGCTGGGTGGGCGGATTCAAGGCATTTGAGCATCAGAGAGCTCAGTGTCCTATTAAATTCTGCACCACCATCCTAACAATGAAGGGCAAGACTGGCCTGGGAGTTTGAGCCACTCCGAAGGCCAGATCTCCAAGTTGCTTTTGCCTGGCTCAGCACTTTTCTGGCCCAGAAACCAGGTGGCTGAGTCGGCCCTGGATGTGGTGTAGGACCCTGAGGTGTGGGGATTTGCCAGACCTCAGCACATACCTGTCCTCTTTCCTGATCTGAGAATGACAGAGACAGGTAAACAGAGTGAAAGACCAAGAAATAAAGAGGAGACTGAACTATGGAGAAAACTGAGCCACAGAGCTAGAGGTGAAAGACACAGAGAGGTACATGGTGGGGGTGGGGGGGGGAGCGGGGTGCTGGGGGACAGGTGGACAGAGACAAGGAATGACAGGTAGGGAGAGGGAGAAATGGAGAAGGTGGAAATCCTTGCCACATTCCCAACACTGCAGTTTTTAATAATCAGGAGCCACTTTATGACTGAGCTCTTTAACTCTGGTTAAAATAGCCAGAGTTGAATTAGGAAATTTGTGTGGGTTTTTAAAAGTGTTTCTCCAGTGGGAAGGAATAAAGCCAAGACTTAAATCTCTAGGTAGCAGGAAGGAATCTCAGATAACACACCGCCCTCCACATGTTAAAAAGCTGCCGCGGCACAAATCAAGGTCTGTTTCTTCCACTGATCCTCCTGTTTAGCATCCATGGCTGGGGGCCAAGTCCAGGATTTACGTGGAAGCTTCCTCCTGAGCTTCCTGGCAGGGACTCCTCCCAGCCCCAGATTTTGGAGCAATAAATAAGACTCAGAGGCAATGACCTGGTAGGGGCAGCCGTCTGGCAGAGTTGGGGGGGGGGCTGGAGAGGAGAGGGCACGGCGGGGGTCCAAATCTGTATCTCTGCTCCCGACATAACAAACAGAGCCACACATGACAGGAAGAGACCCTGCGTGTTCCAGTCCTTCACCCTCCCATGCACGCCACCCAACCTGCCTTTCTCCTCTTTCTTTCTACCTCCCTGGCCCTTTACAGTTTCATCCATAAACATGGGAGATCATGTCACTGGCACACCATGCCTGTCACCCCTCACCGGCCAGACTGGCAGTCTGTCCTGTATCTACCACCACAGGTATGTGCTGGGGTCTGGCAAATCCCCGCACCTCAGGGTCCTACACCACATCCAGGGCCGACTCAGCCACCTGGTTTCTGGGCCAGAAAAGTGCTGAGCCAGGCCAAAGCAACTTGGAGATCTGGCCTTCAGAGTGGCTCAAATCCCCAGGCCAGTCCGCTCCTTGTGAGGTGTTATGAGGAAGCCACTGTAATGTCCCTCTTTTATAGATCGGGGGGGTGGGGTGGTGGACTGAGGCTCAGGGAGGGGAAGAAACTGGTCAGGAGCCCAGGCTTGTTGGCGCCAGAGCATGGTCTGTCTGTCCGGCTGTGGCTGCCAGTCAGTGTGCCATCCTGCCCACCCCACCCCTGCTCTACAGATGAAGACGCTGAGGCTCATCAGGTCTGATACCTTGCCCAAAGTCCTGCTGATGGAAAGTTGCAGAATGAGGATTTGCACTTAGTTCTGTTTGTCTTTAGGGCCTCTGCTCTTACCTCTTGCACATCGGGTTGGGGCCTTTCAGGAACAGACTCCCTCCAGAGGTTCTGCTTCATGAAGTCAGGGAACTGAAAGCTCTATAGAACTGTGTGTACACTTAAAAATGGGCATGATGGAGTGGGGAGGGGCGCGCCTGACTGGCTTAGTCTGTAGAGCATGCAACTCTGACCTCAGGGTCATGAGTTCAAGACCCACATTGGGTGTAGAGCTTACTTAAAAAAATGGGCAAGATGGTACATTTTATATTATATGTATCTTACTCCAGTTAAAAAAAAAATTTGAAAGGAAGTAAAAAACTCCAGTAGTCACCCTCTTGGGAGTGGATAATGCACCCTATGAAGTTGTGCTATTTTTATGATGGAGTTTCTCCTAATCCCTCTGCTAACCTTTATCCTCCATCTTGTGGCTTCGGCATGTTCTCAGCTTCTATTGCTTTGTGTCTTCTGCTGCCTTGTGGCCTTGTGCTTCCTCCCTTCTCTGAGTGCCTCTCTGCTTCTACCTCATCTCCTGTCTTAGATCTATTCTTTTTATCTATCTATCTATCTATCTCTCATCTATCTATCTCTCATCTATCTATCTATCATCTATCTATCATCTATCTATCTCTCTATCATCCATCCATCTAGCTAGCTATCCATCTATCATCTCTCTATATCTATCTAATTTCAAGTCAACCTTCCTAAGACAGAAAATTGGATTGGGTGGCATCTTAGCTCTGGTCCCCTGGAAACAAGCTCTCAGATGAAGACTTGCCTCCAGGAATTTCGTGGGGAGAGCTTTTAGGCTTAGCATCATGGAGGGGTGAGGAGGAAAGGACTGGGCAGGGGAGAAGTTGAGCCATGTTGCAGTCTCAACAAAGGCCTCAGCTGACCCCATGGCACACTTTGGAGCTGCCCAGAGTTGTTCCCTTTGGACAAGTGAGTTAAGTTTTTTTTTTTTAAGGTTTTATTTATTTATTTGAGGGGGAGGGAGGAATAGAGGGAAAGGGACAAGCAGACTCTACGCTGAATGTGGAGCCCGACTCTATCTCATGACCCTGAGTCCATGACCTGAGCCGAAATCAAGAGCTGGATGCTTAACCAACTGAGCCACCCAGAGGCCCTGCTAGTTAAGTCTTTATGCCAGGACACTGACCCATCCCTGGCTGTGGGGTGCCCTTGGCATGGGGGTGGCAGGGCATAACCTTGGGTGGGGTGGCTCCCTTCTACGGACTATTCCCAGAGTGAGTTAGCTATCAGCACTCCCGGCAGCCAGGGGCAGGAGAGCCTCGTTCCTGAAGGGGAGATCTGGGTGGTGCCCACAGCAGCCTCTACTGATGAGCCACTCTCCAGAATACAACAGCCCCAGGGGCCGCCTCAGCTGCTCTTTGTCTCCCCTGTTCCATTTTATAAAGGGCTGTATTTGCCCCAGGTGCTAATTCCTGGTCCAGTCAGGTGTGACTGAGACTTTGCTCAGAAGGGGCATAGCAGGGTCTTTAAATATCCTGGCTATTCGGCATAGCCATAATGCCTCTCCAGTTTCTTCAATTCCAGGAGAATTCCTGTATTCCAACTCATTCCTACTATTTAAGACCTGTTGACTCAGCTGTTACAAGCAGAGATCCGAAGAGACTCTGAAGCTGATCTCCAAATAGCACGATCATTTCCTGTCTGCTCCCCAAGCAATGCCCCACTGATGTCATCTGACCCCAAAGTCTGGCAACTGGACACTGATGAAGTGTCCTAAGAGTACAGGTCTGTCCATACAAAGCCACAGCCTCTCCTGAACAAGAGCTCTTGGTCCATTTGTTGCCAACCAGACCGCCATTTAGAATTCCCGAATTCCTCTGAAGTTTTCTTGTGGACAGTTATGTTCCTTCTGCTTGGTCTCGGTGTCTCTTTCCTCTCTAACAATTTCTCTCCATGAAGTTAAAACAGAGGTGGAGACACACATATGCTACATGATACCAATATAGCACCATCAGTCAAACCGCCCTCTCTCCCTGCTGCAGCCAAGATATGGCAGGGCTCCCATCCTCTCCTTCCCCCTAATTGATTTCCCAATTCAGCCTCCTGGGATGGTGCTTTGGCTGGCTTTCCAAGTTCAGCCTCTCAACCTTAATTTAATGCTTCTCGGGTGGTGAGAACTTATGCTTCCCACCTACTAGTTGGCATCTGGCTGATTTTCTCATCCTGCAGACTTTCGTTTCATTAATGTCAAACCTTTGTGCATTGCATCTGGGTTATCAAAAGTGAGGCTGTGCCCAGTCCTGAAGAGACAACTTTCACCTGCCCCAGGACAGTGTTGGCATCTGGAGGGGGCTGGTAGTGGCTCGTCCCCAGATTATCAGCCACAGTCTTGGCTCTGTTAAACCTAGGAGCCCAAGGACCCTGGCTGGGAAAAGCTGGTAGATGCTAAAAGCAGGCTGGGTGATTCAGAGTTTGCTTAGCTTTGCCAATCAGCCTGGTGTGAGGTCTTGGAGTAAAATTTTCCCACCTTCTTTTTCCAAGATTGAGCCAGAGTCTATTCTTGGAGCAGATAACTTTTCAGCACCGAGTTGGCAAATGTTTATGATTGGTTTTTCACACGTCCTTCCTGGACAGGAGACAATTTTTGTTAGAATTAAAATTTAAATATAGGGTTAGGATAACCCAGAGCGCCTCAGGAGGGCTGGCTGTGGCAGAACAGTGACTGACATTGTGGGTCGTGTTTTCTCTTCTATATATTATTTCCTCAACTCTGCTCTTTCTCACTGACATCGACTGTTCACTGTGAGTAACCCCAATTACCTTAAGTAAGCCAAGTGTCCCAGGTCGCACCAGCTTGTTGGCACAAAGGAGGTCATTAAAAGATAAATGTCCAGGTGATACAGGCATGTAGCTTTTGCTTCCTCCTGCTGGGCCCCCACAAGAGTCCCCCAGGGATGTCTCATGTGTATGAGACGCAATCCCACTCATATTCTTTTGTCCGAGTCCTTTCTGGAAAGGTACCCCTGTGGACCACTTGAGGGCATCAACTCTGTGCTGTGCTGTTGCTGGGGCCTTCCGCAACACATCTGGGTCCCCGCCATGCTGCTGGGTGCAGTGGGCCCCTGGGATTCTCTCACAAATGTGCCGCGGTCCCTACAGTGTGCTGCTGTTGGGTCCCTCTCCTACAACAGGGAGAACATCCCTCTGCCCAGCCTTGCGCTGAACTTGGCCATCACGACCCCAGAGCAGTCCTGCTTGTGCCCAGGGCCTTTAAGACAAGCACCAGTTTCTCTTTACCCATCAAGGCTCAAACCATAGAGATAGAGACCAGTATCACTCCTCATGTCTCAAAGCTCATGAGAACTTTACGAAAAGGGTCATTGGGCCTCTAGACTTTTCTCCCGTATGCTCAAGGCTTAGAAGGCCCTGCATTACTATCCGAAAGGGGAGAAGGGGCACAAGGAGAAGACACACCACGAAACAGCTGCTAAAAATCAGATTTAGTGATTCATACTCAGTAACATCCATCCATCAAGCTCTCCAAGCTGTTTTTCCAACGACGTTGTATAAGCCACACGTGGTGGAGGGAATGGGGTTAGTTCCTGCCAAATGAACCACAGCAAAAATGATGACATCACAGACAATAATAAAATAATCAAGCAGCAGCAGATGGAAAGGAAGAATTACAGTTATGCTGGGGAACTGTTAGCTACATAAATTGTTTTGGGTCTTTGCTGGTCAAAACCAAACCCCATTCTACTAGCCAAAGAGTAACGATTATTTATTTATTTATTTATTTAGCCAGAAACACTAGTCAGTCAATCCTACTGTCCAGCAAAATGGTCTTTCTGGGAGCATGGGGGACAGGGCAGCAATTTCAAAGCATCGCCCTCCACAGGCATTAAAGAGTTTGTTCACTGACACCTAATAAATCAGAACCGGGGAATCAGATGAATTTTTCTTTTGCGTTTTACTTTCCTTTATTAATGGAACCTTTTAGAAATCTGTTTATATTTTTTACTTTCACAAAATCACAATTTTTCACACAAAGGGAGCAGATGGTACTGAAAGCTGGAGATTGAGCCAGAATGCGTCTCCCATAACTGGCACTAACAGAGCCTTGTCTTGGATGTAAAAGAACTCGAATCTAATTGCAGGGTTGGTTTTTCCAATTCTGTATAACTATGTGTTTCTTTGTCTGGGTTTTTCCCCCCTCAAATTTAATGCTTCTCCTTGAGCTCCTATCAAATCGAAATCTGGGTAGAGGCACAGAGACGGAGTTTTAAGACTGTGGTTTTCCTGGAATGGTGTCTCCAAGACCCTAAGTGTCTGTACATCCGTAGCCCCCTTTGGAGCCTCCTGTTGGAGGCTCCGCTATATTTGGTTTCATGACCAGGTGACTGGGTGGAGATTGGCACTTGAGCTAAGAGCAGCCAACAAGGTGGCCTTGTGTGAGAATCCTGCCTCTTTATAGGATTATGATTATTTAGCCCAATTAGATTCTCTTTCTGAAAGATTTGAATATGACACATGCTCAGAGGGAGTGGGATGTGAGTTCATGTAAGTAGGAACCTTGTCTCTTCTGTATTGATTTATGACCATTGTCTATCACAGTATATGGTGTGGCTACCCAATGAATATTTCAAATGCATGGACCCTTTATATAGAAGTGTTTTTTAAAAAATGGATCTGTGCCCATTTCCCTATATTTTACTTTTTTTTCTCCTGACTCCAGGGAGCTAGTTCCCTCCTCCAACCTCCAGCCTTTCATGATTATTTTAAATAGATTTTATTTTTTAGAGCAGTTTTAGGTTTACAACAAAACTAAGCAGAAGATACAGTGATTCCCCGTATACCCCCTATCCTCACCCCCTTCCACCCACAGACTCCTCTACTATCAGAATTCTCCACCAGAGCGGTACATTTATTGTAATTGATGAACCTACATCAATACCTTATTATCACTCGAAGTCCATAGTTTACATCAGAGTTCACTTTGGGTGCTGTGCATTTATGTGTTTGGACAAATGTGCAATGACATGTATTGCCATTATAGTATCCTACAGAACAGTTCCACTGCCCTAAAAATCCTCTGTGCTTTACCCATTCATCCTTTCCTCCACCCCAACTTCTGGCAACCACTTTTACTATCTTTTACCATCTTCATAGTTTTGCTTTTTACAGAATGTCATATAGTTGGAATCATACAGAAGGTTGCCTTTTCAGACTGACGTTTTTCATCTTGTAAAAGTGCATTTAAAAGTCCTCCATGTGTTTTCATGGCTTGATAGCTCATTTCTTTTTAACATTGGGTAATATTCTATTGTCTGGATGTACCACAATTTATTTATCCATTAACCTACTGAAGGTCATCTTGGCTATTTCCAAGTTTGGGCAATTATGAATAACACTGCTGTAAACATCTGTGTGCAGGTTTTGTGTAGACATAAGTTTTCAACTCCTTGTTGGTTTGCTGGATTATATGATAAGAGTGTGTTTAGTTTTGTAAGAAAATGCCAAGCTGTCTTCCAAAGTGACTGTACAATTTTGCATTCTTGCCAGCAATGAATGAGAGTTCCTGTTGCTCCACATCCTTGCCAGCATTTGGTGTTGTCATTGTTTTGGATTTTGTCCATGTTAATAGGTATGAAGTGATATCTCATTATTGTTTTCATTTACATGATGTGGAACATGTTTTTATGTGCTTATTTTGCCATCTGTCTGTTTTCCTTGGTGAGGTGTCTATTCAGGTCTTTAGCCCATTTTTAAGTTACTTTGCTTCTTGTTCAGTTTTGGAAGTTCTTTGTATGTTTTGGATACTAGTATTTTATCAGATATGTCTTTTGCAAATATTATCCCCCAACCTGTGGCTTGTCTTTTTATTCTCTCAACTCTTCTTCCTTTTTGTGACTCTTTTGCTTTGACAGGCAGTAGGGCATAGTGTTTAAGATTCTGGAGTCATCTGCCTGAGTTTGACTCTTGGTTTTGCCGGTTGCTTGGGCAATTAATCATTCCATTCTGACTCTCAATTTCCTTATCTATGAAATAGAGATAATAGTGCCACCCTGTAGAGTTGCTCTGAAGAGTTGGAACTGTCCCCATCCCCATGAGTAGTTAGTGCTGTGCAAGTGGTGGTCATTATTATTGAGAATTATTATTATTATTTTCTGCATAATTTGGACCCGGTCACTAATTTGGTCGTATCTTCTACTGTTCCCTCCTTCACTCACTTCATTCAAGTCACACTGACTTCCACACCCACCTCAGGGTCTATACTTGTGACTTGCTCTGCCATCTCAGTATTCAGGATTTTTGTCAGTCATAAGTAGAAGCAGTCTAAAGGAAATGGGGATTCCTATTTTTGTAGAAGCTGAGCCCATTGCTGCTAGGTGTCCCAGAGGGAGAGGGGTACATGGAGGAGCAGTGGGGTGGGAAGGAGAGACTCCCAGAGACTGGGAGGGAAAGGGATCTCTAGGTTCAGCAAGCAGCGGGCACTGAGCCCTGCCTTCTCAGATTGCTCCTGGGAGATGGCAAGACCTCAGGGAGACTCGGTGCCCTTAGCCTGCTAAGGATCCTCAGTCCCTAAGACCACAGAACCCCTAGAATTGAAGGCATCATAGAGGCTGAAGCAGATGGGATCCTGGCCGAGGGCAAGCGTGCTGGTATTTGGGGAGATGCTCTTTAATGCCCACTCCAACACAAAATTAGTTTCTCTTCATCAGCCTTGAGTAACAGAGGCTAAACTTCCTGCCAGTTCACAGGGATGGGGGCTCATAGCCAGAGGGACATCGACTAGTGTCAATTTATAACTATAAAACATAGAAAGTGATTTTTTCACTTCTGAGTTTGGACTTACAAATTCTATATAAAATAAATTTATTCCCCAGTGCATCCCTGCCTATCATAGCTTGAGAGAACCCAGTTCCTTGTAAAGTTGGCTTTCGGACCCCTTTCAGCTCTCCCTTTCCCTGTGTCTTCTCTCTTTTCCTGCCTCACCCACTCCTGTAATTCTTTAGGTGTTGGATGTAAGCTCCTTTCTCAGACCATGCTTTCTTTTTTTCTAAAGGCAAGCTTAAAAAAGCATGTGTTATCAAGATGCAAATTTTTTAAAGTTCTATTTTTTTCATCCTTACCTAAAAATTGTTTTGCAAAAACCAGTTACGTGGGGTTTTTCCTTGTTAGGAAAAAGTGAAGAACAATATTCCACAATCTTTTCTGGCATACTACCCTGCTTCTAACTATAATGGAAGTTACAAATTACATCTCAACATACAGTGATGTTAGAAAAACTGCTCTGGAAACACTGCAGCTTGGGTTTGGTTTGGCTTTGTTCGTGTTTTCAGACTGTGCCCTTGAATTGCTCACCTGCCTGATGCTAGGCTTGGTAGCTGTGGTATCAGGTCACATTTGTTCAGAAGGTGGCAGTCATTACTGCTGGTCAACACAGATCTCTGGTTCTCCCCACGGTTGGGTACATGGTTGGAATACTTTTCCTGACCTCTGGTGGTTGGGTAAGACCTGCTAAGTCATTCCGACCAATGAGCGATGAGTGGAAGTGATGTACGCCACTTCTGGTGGAAGTGTTTAGTCTGAGACCTCTGGAGGTCTTCCCCCTGCTTGCATAGCAGCCGTCAGTGTTTAAGATGGTGGCTGCTTTGTCAGCCTGCCCCAAGCTAATGAAGATTAGCAGAGCCTCCCCTAGCAAATTATGGGATGGACTTCGAGCAAGAAATAAACTTTTGTTGTTTTAAGTGAGTGAGAGTTGGACATCTTTATTATCACAGCCTCAACTAGCTTATCCTGACTGATCCCCCTTGTCAGGCTCTCTAAAGACACTGTTGCCAAACTTTTGAAACCAAAAGAAACATTCAGAACATTGGAACTGGCATATCTTTACAGACAAAATATTTTGCCTTGGCAAACATGTCCAGAAGGAAGTGGATGCTGCTATATTTAGAGCATAAAGCAAATGTACTGTTTTGGAGTGTTCAGACAGATAAACATGTCCAAAATCATGTTCAAAATGTTCCACATATTGCCTGATTGGAAACATTAACAAAGTATAAAAGTTGACAATGTTTCCTTTTGTATGTTGTGCATGCATGCACACACACACACGCGCGCGCGCGCACACACACGTAAGCATAAGGTATAGCTAAGAGTTGCTTGGTTGCAGGAAATGGAGAGCGTTTGGTCAGATTCAGAGAGGTTAGAGTAACTGTTCAAGATCAAACTCTGACATGATGAAGGGCACACAGAGACCCAGATCTTTGGATTTTGTATCACCTGTTGTCGATTTAAGCCTTACAGAGTTTTGTAAAACCATGAAGAGCATTCGCAGATTCTCTGCCATTATCACAGTTGATAGAATCTTCACAGAATTTCCATACCCATTCCTTGTTGAATTTTTATTGTTTTACCATCATCTGTTTTATCCCCTTATTCATTTTGATTATATGTTTTACCATCCTGGGACATTTTTGTCCCAGTGTTACGACATACTTTTTTTAGCATTTGTATTTCTGTAATCTAATTTCAGGATTTTTTTCTTTCTTTCTTTCTTTTATTTTATTAACATATAGTGTATTATTTGTTTCAGGGGTACAGGTCTGTGATTCTTCAGTCTTACACAGTTCACAGCACTCACCATAGTACATACTCTCCCCAGTGTCCATCACCCAGTCTTTCTTTCTTTCTTTTTCTTTCTTTCTTTCTTTCTTTCTTTCTTTCTTTCTTTCTTTCTTTCTTTCTTTCTTTTTTTCTTCTTTCTCTTTCTTTCTTTCTTTCTTTCTTCTTTCTCTTTCTTTCTTTCTTTCTTTTTTTCTTTCTTTCTTTCTTTCTTTCTTTCTTTCTTTCTTTCTTTCTTTCTTTCTTTCTTTCTTTCTTCCTTCCTTCCTTCCTTCCTTCCTTCCTTCCTTTCGAAAGAGAGAAAAAAAGGGAGCAAGTGTGAGTGGGGGAAAGGGCAGAGAGAGAGGGAGAGAGAATCTTAAGCAGGCTCCACGCTCAGCACAGAGCCTGACGTGGGGCTCAATCTCACAACCCTGAAATCATGACCTGAGCTGAAATCAAGAGTCAGACACTTAACTGACTGAGCCACCCTGGTGCCCCAATTTCAGAATTTCTATAAAGGACAGACTTAAGAGTTGAGCTGGAAGGAAGTTTGGACTAGAAGTACATTTTTACAGAGTGAGGAAACACCAATTGTCCACATCAAGGGATGGGGTGGGAGGTTGCTGATGGAGATTTTGGGGCAACAAAGTTCTCCCTGCTCCATAACCATCCCCTGGTACCATGACTGTCATCCTGGGGAATCTTTATTCTAAAGGCTGTGAGGCCCCAGCTTTCTTCTGTCTGTTCCTTTGAACAAGATGCTCACAAGCTCGCTTTTATATTGTCACAATGAATGGAGAGAATAATGGATTTGGTATCTGATCAGTTAACTGTGACTTTGGACAAGTTGCTTAGCTCCTTTGATTGGGAATAATGATATGACTTTATTGAATTATTATGAAAATTATGCAAGATCACATCTAGGAATGGCTCTTTTACAGTGAGGGCCCAAGAAACACTTAATTCCATTCTTTTCTTATAGTTAATGAGGGTAGCAGTGTAGCTTAGTGCTTAAGTGTGCAAGTGCTGACGTCACACAGCAAGGTTCAAATCCTAAATTCTTCTTTTTGCCAGTTGTGTGTAAACTCGTGGCCAGTCACTTCTCTGAGCCTCCCTTACCGTGTCTACAAATGAAAGATAACATGGGACCTGATATATTGTTGGAGATTAAATAAGATATTGCATATCCAACCTTCGGTATGTTGTAAACACTCAAGAAATGGTCATTTTCAGCAGCTTTATTATTAGATACAAGTTCTTTTTTTTACATCCACTCCTGTGTCTTCCAATACAAGCCCACAAACCCTGATCTGAAACCCTTGGGGCCATATGTGTTTTGGAACTCAGAATGTTATGGAAATTACAAAGATAATGCAGTGCACATACCATACATCCCCCCCCCCCCACACACACATCAGCAGGGTCTGTGGTAGGCACTTCATAATTAGCTTATTACTGCAGTGAAATGTTTGAATGTTCATGCTAAGTGGGATGTGGGATAAATAAAGGATATAAATAACCTCATGTCGGCTCAAGTCCGGTTCTGCTGCCAAATGAGTTTGTGCCAAAGTTAATGAAACAAATTTTGGCTTCCAGAACTTTTTGGAATTCAGAGACCGGTGTAATCATTATCATTTTTTCCCCATTCTGTGCTGGAAAGCTATTTCTATTACCCATTTCTAGTTTAAGCTGTGCCTCTCCTACCTTTCTGTGTTTCTGTTTCATCTTTTAAGGCTTCCTTTGAACTCTTAGCCCTCCTCCCTTGACAGCCTGTGTTTTACTTCTCCCTCTCAGCACTGGCTCTATTCTTTACCTCGTCTTGGATTGCTCCTTCTTTTTCTGGGGTTCACACACTACTGGCATAAAGCCCATTTTCATTTTCTTCTTCTTCTTTTTTTTTTCTGGTACATTCTCTCTAGGTTCTCATTCCCCCTTCCTCTCCTCCTCTGTGGATTTCAGACAGTCTCGCTTCTGTGATGAGAGCTCCTCACCTCTCTTCTTGTGTGTCATCTTCTACCTGCTGTTTTCTTTCTGCTTTTTTGTTCATTGCTAGTGGTCCCTGGCTCCCACCCCAACTACCATACCATCATCCTTCTCCTTTAATTCCTTCATCTCCTCTAGAGATCATTCTTTGTCCACTCCTTACTTTACAATGCCAATAATATCATTATGATAATTTATTGAGTTCTGACTGTGTACTAAGCACTTTACATGGATCGTTAAATTTCATCCTTATAGCACACCATTAGGTGGGGACTCTCTTAATCCTCATATTTCAGATGAGAAAATTTGGGCTAAGAGATAAAGCGACTTGCTCAAGTAGTCAAGGAGCAGAAATGGAATTCAAACCCCATTGCATTAAATCTTTGCATTTAATACTTGTTGCATTAAACTAATTCCAAAGCTCATGATTTCAATCACTATGCCTATATTTTCTCCATTACAATGGATATTACCAGCCCAGTTACTTCATTTATCTTCTCTTTCTAGGTTCCTAGAGATTTTTAATGTGACTTACCTCTGCCTGCCTCCTTTTCAGTATGCCATTTAACTTGGGTGGTTTGTCCAGATTTGCCCCTTTCTGTGGTTGCATTCTTGGCCCTTATCTTTTCCTGGTGACACATTGAGTTTATGTCATAGCCCCCCACATACTTATTGTGGACTATAGGAACGGTCCCAATTTCAAACATTCTCATTCCCACAAACCACTGAAATGTCCCAGAAATTGATGCTGGGCAGCAGAAATAGCATCTGCTTCGGCTGTCACCTTCTGCGTGCCTCAGAACATACCATTTGAAGTCACATCTTGGCAAAATGGCTTCATATCACAAGCTTTCCAGGGATCTGTGAGTGACTGAACCAATGATTATTATGTTAGTCAGGCTAGGCTCCACTATGCTGTAGTAAAATAAACCCCACGTTTCTGGCTTAATACACCAAAGATGTATGTCTCTTTCACATCACAGTCAGAGGTGGTTCTGGTGGCTCTTTTCTTTCTTTCTTTCTTTCTTTCTTTCTTTCTTTCTTTCTTTCTTTCTTTCTTTCTTTTTCTTTCTTTTTAAAATATTTTATTTATTTATTTGAGAGAGAGAGAATGAGAGAGAGAGAGAGAGAGCACAAGAAGGGGTAGGGTCAGAAGGAGAAGCAGGCTGAGCAGGGAGCCCAATGTGGGACTTGATCTTGGGACTCCAGGATCATGACCTGAGCCAAAGACAGTCACTTAACCAACTGAGCCACCCAGGTGCCCTGGTGCCTCTTTTCTTGACCTGACTTCTTGAACGGTGACTCAGAGGTCTGGGGAGCGGCCATCTTGCAACTCCACCATCCCGAAGTTCTTCACTTCCAGCCTCTTGGATGGATGAGGGGGTGTGGCATATTCACAGACTACAATGTACTAGAGTGTTTATTATCATCTTCATTTTTCAGATGAGGAGACACGTTCATTGTCCAAGGTTTCCCAGGCTAGCAAGTGGTAGATTCCAGACTAACATCATAGCTCGGACTCTTCATTCCACTACATTTTTGGGAACTAGAAATATTTCGTTGATGTTTATGTTTCCTATCTAGATTCACTTATTCTCAGTAAGTTATTAGAATTTCCCATCTTTTTTCTTGATAATTCCCACAGAAATTCCAGGGAGAACTTTCATTGGTTGTGCTTGGGTCACATGCCCATCTTCAAACCAATTGCTGTATGCCAGACAATGCAGTGTTCTGATTGGTCAGGTCTGTGTCATGTGTCTAACTAGTGTGGAGGAAATAGAGTAAGAGGGCAACTTCACCTCTATAATATGATATGGGAACAGTGGGGAGCTATTCCCCTAAATAAATTCAGGGTGCTGTTACTGAAAGAGAAGGCAGTAGATATCAGGGAGGCACATGAAGATAAGATCCAGCTACTTGAACAACTGAATGAAGAAGGAAATGTAAGATAGAATTACTGACTAGGGAAATAAATTGATGAGCACATGACACAGACCTGACCGATCAGAACACTGCATTGTCTGGGCCATAGTTATTGGTTTGAGGATGAGCAGGTGGTCCAGTCCCAACCAATGAGAGCCCTCCCTGAAGTATATGAAAGAACAAAAGATGCCTCTTTGGTGGAGGATGAGAGAACCCTTCCAAATGATGAAAAGTGAATTAAGGACAAGTTGACAGTCCGATAAAGATAAATATTGCACATTGCATAGTT
Source organism: Halichoerus grypus (assembly GCF_964656455.1). Taxonomy (NCBI): domain Eukaryota; kingdom Metazoa; phylum Chordata; class Mammalia; order Carnivora; family Phocidae; genus Halichoerus; species Halichoerus grypus. The sequence continues at coordinate 26,872,006 of NC_135717.1, forward strand.
TTTCAATAGGGCGCATCTTGCTTGGGGTATATTTTCCAAGGACCCAGTACCTTTCTGTTGTGGAAATGATCCTTGTCTCCCTGTCCGCCTTTGACTTCTCTCAATCCCTTTGGAATAGGAGCAGCCTTAGGCTGTCAGCCTGCTTACCCTCACAAAAGGAACTCCATGAAGAGAAGGTGGTTCCTTCTTCCACCCCAGCCCCCACCCCCAGTGTTTAGGCCTCTCCTTCAATTTCTACGGGCCTCCTCTCCTCCTTAGAAAATGCTTTCCCAACCGTGAGGCTGAAAAACAGCCAGGAGGCCCATCAGCGTTCACTTCCGTGGGCAAAGTGACTTCTGCAATGGCGTGCCTGGAGTTCGTTTATCTCTCCCTGAGTCAACGAGATTTTGTCTATAGGCCTTTCTGCTATGTTCCTCCAGAGAGAGGTAAACTGCCTTTAAGTAATTGCTGAAGAAGGCATAAACCAGGGAAATTTGATTTGAGTATGCAATTTGAATCGGGAAATGCTCGTATAAATAACCGAAGCAGCTGAATGTGGCAGGTTTGTGCTCTATAGATTTTTTTTAAATCTCAGGGTCTTCAGAATAGAAGTTCTGCTGCAACAGCTTAAACCATCCCAGGCCTTTGTACTCTGATCGTCTGCTAGTTTAGCATCACTAACTGCCAGTCTGAAGTTTGGTAAGTTGATGTTGCCTAATTAACCTATATGGTTGGAATGGGGGAAAAGACACTTGAACCCCTAAACAATACTATCATCTAGAGCAATGACACAGTCTTAAACAAAACAAAACAATTTTCAACTAGGAAGGAGTTTGGAATCATGTAGCACAACTTCACCAATGAGGGAATTAGGAGCCAGAAAGGGTAAATTATTTGTTGGAGGTCATTGAGATTTTTGGAAATGTCATGGTTGGCTTTTCCTGCAGCAACAGACAACCCCATTTCCCAGAGGTGTGAGTTTCCAGCTTATATTACATCAGAGCTGCAGGTCACCCATGGCTCTCCTGGGCTGACCTTGACCTGGCCTCATTCCATATGTCTTCTCAAGGAACAGCCACCCTCTGGGGCATGGGCCTTTCATGGTGGGTGAGGCTCAAGAGGGACAGAACCAAACCACAGGAGCATGTTCATAGCTCCCATTTGGATCTGGTGTGTGTCCCATCTGCTCACATTCTATTGGTCAAAACACAGGCTACCAAGCCTAATGACAACAGGGTGGGGATGATACTCTACCCAGTGGGAAGCATGGCAAGAGAGTAGGATACAAGTCATTGTGGAGAAATAATGCATTCTACTACCAGAAGGTGTAGAAATCCTTACAGTGATAGAAGTTCAAGAAGAAATGTGAAAACTGAGAAAGTCCCTGAAGTTTCCTGAGTCTACTTATTCTTTCGATCATATTACCTATTTTGATTAGTGGCTAGATTCACCCAGTGACATAACCTTTCTGAGCATTACCCCAGGTTCCTTTCTCAGGTCTATGCGTCACATCTAACAATCACCCAAATCCTCATAATCTCTACTTCCCAAATATGCCTCAAAAGTCCAGTCTTTCTTCCACACCCATTTCATAGGTCTCCTGCTTCTGGATTTTTTGTTTTTTGTTTTTTGGTTTGGTTTTCCAGTCCGAGCTCTGCACTGTGGTCAGAGCAACTCTACTTGTATCATATCTAGGTCACTGCCTTGCCTGAAGTCCTCCCACAGGTAGAAGAACAAAATGCTATACTTCTTCATGTCACCTGTATAGATTCCCTTCTTGCTACTCCCTAGGCCCGTGTCCAACATTTATTTATCTAAGACTGACTAGCGAGTTTGCCAATTAACCAGATTAACAGGGAGGCAGGACTTGGGACATGCTCACGCTTCCACTGGGACTTGCTATGTAGGTAAGAGCTAAGGAAAGACGAATGGCAGGTCCCAGGGAGATGGATGAAATGAGACCTTATGCTTCTATAAGGCTCAGCAACACAATGGGCTCCTTGCTTCCCGACACCATGGGACCAGTAAATATGACTCATCACCTCCTGCCATGTAAGCCCCATGGAGCAGTCCCAAGACTCTGTTGTGTTTTAAGTATGGATCACCCTCTCCCAGCTATTGGGAAGTTGACTCTCATTTTGTTTTGATTGTCATTTGGGGTTATCCTGGCTGTCTGTCCTCCATCACCCTATGAATGAGGTGGTGATTGTGCTTGGAATTAGCTTGAAGTTTCACTCTCTTGAAGTGACTCCGTGCCTTTGCTCATGTTCAGTAGTTCTTTGTGGCTGTGATGCATTTTACTCTCCCTCCCCATCTGTCAGTCCTCCACCCCTCAACCTGCTCCTGCTTTTCTGCCTTTGTTAACCTAGAAACTCCTAGTCAGTGTTTTGAGCCTAGTTCATAGCACATCTTTGTTGAAAGCTCCATTCTCCCAGAAGAATTATTTATGCCCTCTCCTGAGCTCTTACACTGCCCTGCACACGACCACCTTCATTCATCCAGCCAATTAATAGTTGATAAGAGTTTACTATGCGACAGGCACTGCACAAAGCACTGGGAGCACAACTGTGCACGAGTAGACAAAGCCCCTACCATCAGAATACCCACTGACTAGCGGGAATACAATGTCCAATGAACCAACAAATGCACCAGATGGTTATCAATGGAGTGAGTGCTGAGCAGCAAATAAATATGGTGATGAGCTAGAGAGTGCCTGGGAGAAGTCACTTAGTGAAGTCAGGAAAAACCTCTTTGAGGAAGTAATATTTCAACTGAGGCTTGAAAGATGAGAAGGAACAAGGCTTGGGAATAGATGGAGGAAGAGCAGGTGCAGAAGGCAGGTGCAGGGACAAAGGCTTGCAGGCAAGAGAGGTCTTGATGGGCCTTGAGTGTTGCCAGCAATCGGGAGAGTGAGTGGGGCAGAGCGTGTGGGAACTTATTGGCCATATCAGAAATTCTGGTTTCCAGTCTAAAAGCAACCGGAAGACTTGGAAGGGTTTTAAACAGAGGAATGGCATGATGTGATTCACCATTTAAAAATATCACCCTGGATGTTGTGTAGATTGCAATGGGAAGCAGGCATAGACAGAAAACAAAACAAAACAAAACAAAACAGAAAACCACTTTTTTTTTTTAAGATTTTATTTGTTTATTTGACAAAGAGAGACACAGCGACAGAGGGAACACAAGCAGGAGGAGTGGGAGAGGGAGAAGCAGGCTTCCCGCGGAGCAGGGAGCCCGATGCGGGGCTCGATCCCAGGACCCTGGGATCATGACCTGAGCAGAAGGCAGACGCTTAACCGACTGAGCCACCCAGGCGCCCTGCTTTTTTTTTTTTTTTTTTCTTAAGAGACGCTCTTACTGAGCTGGTGCCTTGCCTAGGGGTAGTGGCCATGTGCCTACACAGGCGTGGATAGAGTCAAGAGCTATTTTGGTGACAGAACCAACAGGACTAGGGTCTAATAGGAGAGGACTCACGGATGACTCCATGGTGTTTTTCATGAACCACTGGACAGATGGAGAGGCCTTTTACTGAAATGGGGAAGATGGGAGAGGAGCATGGTGTTGGATAAAACGAGAGCTCTGTAAGAGACCTAAGAAGTTTGAGAAACCCATTAGTGGGCCAAGCTGTCTGTCTCCCACTAGACCCTGGTGTCTCTCCAGTGGGGAGCCCAGTGCTTGACATGTAACAGGTGCTCAGAAAATATTTGTTGAATGGGAGAATCTAAATGATATGCTTAAAAGCTACAGATGACTAATGGCTTCTAGAACAACAGACGATCCAAAGTCTGTAGCAGTGGCTAATTAAACCATTCCAATCTGATGTCCAAAATATTGTATGCTAGAGACCCCCCCTTCTCTCCCCATTAATTGAACAGGCCCTGTCTTTTTTGCTCTTGTAGTCCATTGTTCTTCAAAGGTAATTAGCCCTTGTGTTTTGACAGTAAACGAGACTCTGGTACTTTGATAAATGGCTTGTTTCTGGAAAAAGAGTATTTGTGAATACAAAACCCAGTCTTCCTCCCGCTTATCTCCCACCTCTTCCTCTTCTTCCTACTTCAGGCAGCCCTTGGGCCACACCATCACCTTCAGGAAGGCCATGTTTCTCAGGAAAGGACAACAACACAGAAATAACAGTTATTTTTGGACACTTATTACATGGCAGGCAGATTCATTATATGTTATAAAACTATCCTGAAAAGTAAGTTTAAAAAAAAATCATATGTTCCATTTGACTAAACAAAACAAAGCTCATTCCAAGTTAAAATCTCACAGTTACCAGGGGGCTGAGTTGAGATTCAAATGTGCCCAGGTTTGTCTGATCTCCAAGCCCTTTCTGAGTCCTTTCTGTGATTCTGGGTCTCCCTTAGACCGTAAGTAGCTGAACCTTATCAAAGAGCATCTATGTGCCTCATTTGGTTGTTGGTTTTTTTTTTTTTAAACAATTTAGTGAGATATAATGCAGACTATACAATCAACCCATTTAGAGTGTACGATTCAATGTACCTCACTTATTAATGGAATAAATAGTATCAGGTCTCAGTCTTAGCAAGGAACAGCACCCTTGTGGTTGCTTCAAGTTTGTTATCTCCTATGATTTATTCTGGTCTTCTCATCAACCTTCTGGGGGGGGAGCAGGAATTATCCCCTACATCTTACAGGCGAAGAAACTAAAAATGTCACACGCAGCATGTGGTCAGCAGATCTGAATGATGAATCTAAGATACTCTGACCATCGAGTCTACTCCCTTTGCCTTTCCACGATCTGCCACTTAACAGCCATATGGCCCTTCTCAATTGACAAAGATGATTTTTTTCATGTCCCTGATCTCATTTGGACCCCACACCAAGACCGATTTGCTGAGATTTTTTTAGAACAATCTGAAAGATCTTCTAAACCAGTTCAGCTGGTTTCCCTTTGTCCTGACCCAGAGAGGGTACTGAATTTCTCAAAACTGCCTGTAGTGACCTCACATACATTAGGATTGCCACTATCAAAAGAACAGAAAATTACAAGTGTTGAGGATACAGAGAAACTGGAAGCCTTGTGCGCTGTTGGTGGGAATGTAAAATAGTGCAGCCATTATAGAAAGCAGTATGGAGTATCCCCAGAAAATTAAAAATAGAACTACCACATGATCAAGTGATCCCAATTCTGGGTATATACCCAAGAGAATTCAAAGCAGGATCTTGACTTTTGCTTTTCTGTGTCTGGCTTATTTCATTTAGCATAATATCCATGAGGTTCATCCCTGTTGTTGCAAATGGCAGGATCTTCTTTTTTATTCCATTACATATATTTACCTCATTTTCTTGGAATCTAAAAATGTTGAACTCATAGAACCAGAGAGTTGAATGGTGGTTTCCAGGGACTGGGGGCTGGGGGAAATGGGGAGATATTGCTCAAAGGGTATAAAATTTGAGCCATAAGAAGAATGTTTTGGAGCATGGTGATCATAATTATTAACACTGTATTGTATAGTTTTAATGTGTTAAAAGAGTAGATCTTAAATGTTCTCGCCACACACAAAAAGGTAACCATGTGAGGTGATGGATGGTTAATTAACGTGATTGTGATTGTAATTCACAATGTGTATGTATATTAAATCATCACACTATACACCCTAAATATATACAATTTTTATTTGTCAGTCATACCTCATAAAGCTGGAAAAAATAATACAGCATTAAAAACAAACTTATGATAAATAAAGCACCAAAATGCAAAAAACGAGCAGAGGATCTTGAAGAGATGTTTGCACATCCATGTTCAATGCAGCAATAGTGACAATAGTAAAGGGGTGGAACCAACTCAAATGTCCATCAATAAATGAATGGATAAAGAAAACGTGGTATATACATAGAATGGAATATTATCCTGCCGTAAAAAAGAATCACAAGCTACAATATGGATGAAGCTGGAGGACATTATGTTAAGTGAAATAAGCCAGCCACAAAAGGACAAATACAGCATCATTCCACTCATACGGAGCATCTAAAGTAATCAAAATCATAGAAACAGGAAATAGAAAGGTAGTTAGTGTTTAGTGGGTATAGAGTTTCAGTTTTGCAAGATGAAAACGTTCTAGAGATCTGTTGCACAGCAATGTGGATATACTTAACACTCCTGAACTGTACCCTTAAAAATGGTTAAAATGGCAAGTTTAATGTTATGTGTCTTTTACCAGAATGGAAGAAGAAAAACTGTCTTAGGTGGACTTGGGATTTGAACCCATGTCTCTAGGATCCAATAAGATCAAGTCTGAGAGAGAGTGTTGTCTGCGTTCTTTCGGCCAGGGCTGTACTTTTGTACAGGTTGGCTGTGTTTTCTTTGCTATAGCAACCTTGAGAAGTAAATGGGTGCTTTTGTCAGACCTCAGGGAGAATTGGGTGAGGGGGGTGAACCTACCAGAGAGTGCCCCTTCCAAAGTGCTTTATCTCCCTTAGGATAGATGCTCTGAATGGCACTGTGGGGCAGCCAGGGGTGGCAATATTAGTCCCATATGGAGAAACCAAGACTCAACATGATTAATGTGAGTTCAAGGCCACTTGGGGTATCAGTGATGGAGAGGAGACTAGATCCCAGGAAATCCAGAGCTGGGTCCTGTGTCAGTGAAGTGGGTGGTGTAGCACATTTTTAAGGTTAGAACCAAAGAAAGAGGTGGATAACTTGGATGTTTTCTTATTTTTATTATTTAAAGAACTTTCTAGAACACCAAAGAGCATCGTTCCGCTGAGTTGTCCAGCCCTGACCCCTGATCCCAGTGTTGATTAGTGACCTCAAACCTGGGCTCCCTTGCAGGCTGCTAGACCACCGGATGTGTAGGACGTGCACTTCTTCTGTGCCGCGAGGCCCTCTGAGCCCACTCCTTCCAGCAGTAGATTTTCCTTTTTCATGCTTGAACTCCAGAGACCCCCAAGGGCTTCTGCCTTAATTAAAATTTAAATTCACAAATCATTTCTTAAACTGTCTCATAGGCAGCCAAATAATCACGATCATTAGCGGGTGGTTGGAGTCGCTTTTGCTTTAATGCTCTTTGAGACACTGGCTTAGTCCTGTTAGTGCTATTTTCTACCACCTCTCTCACCACAAACCTGGCCTGGAGAACTCTGCTCAAATGCCTTTGTTTTCTGTTGTAATACAGAGGTCCATGTTCCCACTTTGGAATGTACTTACGCATCCCAGTCCCTCCCCACTCCTGTCCCTATTCCTGTCTCCTGCAGCTTGCTTGTGCCCCGGGGGCATTGCTGGGGACCATCCTCATCTGGGGACCAGCCAGTTAGCAGGGAACATCTTGAAGCACAGGCAGAGTGAAGACCCCTCACAAGGTTGGGCAGGCTTCCCTCTGAGCCATCCCTGGGCCTTTGCATTGGGATGGGTCCTTTAGCTGGGCCTCTGCTCCTGGGAACTTGGAGGGTGCCCCTCCCAGCAGTCCTTCCCCTAGCCCAGGGTTTCTTAACCTTGGCATTACTGATCTTTTGGACTGGATAGTTCTTTGTTGGGGGGCTATCCTGTGCATTGTAGGATGTCTGGCAGCATCCCGGGCTTCTACCTATTAGATGCCAGTAGCAAGCCCCAGTTCTGACAACCAAAAGTGTCTTGAGACATGGTCAAATGTCCCCTGGGGGCAAAGTTGCCCAGATGAGAACCACTGCCTGTCCATTGGCATCTCTAGGGCCAATCCTCTGGATCCAGATTCCCTTTCTCCTTTTCCTTTCCCTGTAGTTCCTCCTCTGTATCTCCAAACCCTGACATTGTTTAAGGCTATTCAATGCAAAAAAGCTTATTATACCGCTTTCTCCTTATATCAGGGATTTAGATCCTAAAAGGAAGGGCTCAGACCTTAGAAACCCAAAAGAACCTATTTATTCTTCATGGAGGGTGGGGCTGGTAGGATATGAAATGTCAGATCCTTGTCATTCCTTCTGGAGAAGCCACCACTACCCACCAATGAGGTTGGCCATCCGGGAGCTTGGCCCAGGGCTATCTGACTCTGGAGCCCATAACCACCCTGTTTCCCTGCCTTCTACTTGGACTCACTGCACCTCGGTGATGATGTGGTAAAGGAGGCTGTGGGCCTAGGTCGTGAACTAGCTATGTCTCCTTGGGTTTGTCACTTTTCCTCTCAGGGCCTGGTAAAGTAAAAGGGATGGTTAGTTAACCTCTGCCATCATTTTCAACTGATTAGTATGCCCTGTCTTCCAGGCCCCAAAGAAGGGTGTGTAGAGGCAGTCATCCATCCAATAAACATGTCTTGAGCTCCATAAACATGTTCATGGGCTCCAGGCACTGTATTGGGTAATGGGGCTCTAATGATGAAGAGGGAGAGATCTCTATAGCTGAGGATCTCCTAGTCTGGAGATAGAAACAGACAGGTCCATAGGAACAATCAGTTACTGTTTTTAAAGTAAAGGTACAAGCAAAGTAGGAGGTAGTTCAGTTGAGGAGGTGAGAAATCAAGTCAACTTGGGGTCAAAACTAATTTCTGGAGCAGTTTTTTTCTTAGGGACATGGGGATTGGGCAATTTCATTGTCACAGGATCCATCTGCTCTACTTACCTATTGCTATATCATCACACACCACCCCAAACTTAGTGCCTTAAAACAGTAACTATTTTATTATACTCACAGATTCTGTGGGTCGGGGCTTTGGATAGGAAATACGGGGGCTACCTTGTCTGGGGCCCCAGTTGGGAAGACTTGAAGACCTGGCAGTGACTCCGATGGGTGGGACCTGGAATCATCTGGAGGTTTCTTCACTCGTAGACCTGCCATTTGGGCTTAGCTGGGACTGTTGATTAAAATGCCTACATGTGGGGCGCCTGGGTGGCTCAGTCGTTAAGCGTCTGCCTTCAGCTCAGGTCATGATCCCAGGGTCCTGGGATCGAGCCCCACATCGGGCTCCATGCTCCGCAGGAAGCCTGCTTCTCCCTCTCTCACTCCCACTGCTTGTGTTCCCTCTCTCACTGTGTCTGTCTCTGTCAAATAAATAAATAAAATCTTTAAAAAATAAAAAAATAAAATGCCTACATGTGGTCTCTCCCAGGGGCCTGGGCTTTCTTTCAACCTGGCAACCTCAGGGTGGTCAGACTTCTGTCACGGTGTCTCATGGCTCCAAGAGTGAGTGGAAGCTGCATGGCTCTTGATGACCTAGCTTTGGAAGTCACGTAGCGTCCCTTCTGCCATAGTTGATAAGTTGAGGCAGCTATGAGCCCACTCAGATTCAAGGAGCAGGCACACAGACCCTACCTCTTAATGCAGGAGAGTCAAAAATTTTGCAGCCATGTTTTAAAACCACCATACTTTCTTTATTCCAATGTTCAGAGGTCTGAATTCCTCCGAATCTTTAGCAGAGAATCCCACCTTGAAAAATCTCTCCAGGTGTATTTACACCAAAAGCCTACTTCAATTAATCAATTCTAATGCTCCAATTACTCAGCTTATATTTTCAGACACTCTAATAAGCACCACAAATGAATAGGAATTAAACTGATGGTGCATCACCCTCCACTATTAGAAAGACCACACTTGATTTCTCAAGCAGCCTTCACCTTTGTGAAATGAACTTCCTTCTCTCCCTTTGGTTCAGCACAGGGAAACATTTCCCTGGAGCTGCGGTGGGGTCAGAGTAGGTGGAAGGGCTTTTAAGAATATGTAGCAATCATAATAAAAGCAAATTTTACATGAAGACTGGAGCCTTTCCTGTGTGTGCCCTTTTCATGTTGGGAAAGGCCTGGGTTCTTATGTAAGGTTTGGCAGTGAACCACCTGGCCTCATTTGACTCATCTATAGAGTCTGGGGGTTGGGCTTGATAATTCCTAAGGACTCTTCCAGCTCCAAAAATGTCTGCAGTTATAGGAATATTTGCCAAGGGCAATTTTCTAACATTGACACTCAGAGGGAGCACCCATGTAATAATCATATTCATATGAATAAGTTGCCTTTAAGAAATACTGTCGCATTCCTGGTAACCAGAACTTTTCCTCTGCATTTACATAAATACACGCATACATTTTTATATAAGTGGTATCTTACTGTAGATTTTCTTCTACAATTTCTTTTTCCCCCAGCACTATAATATATACTGAAAAGCTTCCACATCAGTACATAAAATTAAGTTTAATTTTTTCCTGCTGCTACGTAATAGTCCGTGGTATGGATACACCATAAATTATTTATGTACACTCCCCTCAATGTAAATGTAGGTTCCTTCTATTATTTTGTCTTTATTAATGACACTGTAATGAATGCCCATGGATATACGTTATCTTCTCATTTGCAGGTATATCTATAGAGAAAAATTTCTAGAAGCAAATTTGCTGGGTCCAAGGTTATGGGGTTTTGTAATTTTGATCGCTATTGACCAATTCGTCATAGAGATTATACCAATTAATTCTTCCATCGATAATATATGAAAGAGCTTTTCCCCTTCACGCAGCATATGATCAAACATTATAATTCTTGCCACTCTGATAAGGTGAAAATGGCATCACATTGTAATTTTAAGTGGTGTTTCTCTTTGGTGAGAAAGCTAGCATCTTTTCTTATATGTAAGAGTCCTTCCTATTTCTCTTTCTCAGAAATGTCTCCTTATGGAGTTTGGAAGGAGATGCACTTAAAACATATTTAATAGATACTGTTAAATTTGTCTGATGGACCCACTAAATGGTATTGCTTTGGCCTCTTCTTTTTACCGGGGTCCAAAGCCACTCATAAGCCCTTAGGCAGATGGTGACATCCCACCCCAGCAATCCATCCCTTTATGGTTTTTTAGCTTTGCCTCTGGATGGGGTGGAGTGGAGCAGCTGACCAGAGTGACCTCCACCAGCCCCAGACTTGGTCCGTATTTGCTAGAAAAACACTGGGTAGATAATATGAGCCAGCAAAGCTTCTGACTCCTCATGCAATCTTGTCCGCTGGTCTCAGGAAATGGGTGCACTTTCTTTTTGCTGAAGCCTGTCTCTTTGCAGTACATTTTGTTATCATTATGGGGTTTGTCATAAAAAAAAAAAACAACCCCAAACTCGTGCTTTTTCTAGAAAAAGTCAAACATTAGCCAGCTTTATCATTTATCAGCATCAGCTCTTTCTACTGATGATGGTGGTGACAAAACCTCTTTTTCTCAGCACCTCCTTCATCTTCTCCTTTTTAAAGGGTTAGATACAGAGACAGGAGGAGGGCTGGGTTTGGCTCCAAGCCTAGGTGAACCATGCTTGCCAACAGCCAGAAAACCTTGTGAGGTGAGGTTAATGGTCCTGGCCCAGCCAGGGATAAAAATGATACTCTATTTAGGTTGTCATGTGGCCTTAGTGTCTGGTACCAACTGGGTAAAATCCCAGAGGGAGGAAGTTTGGGCAATTAGCCAGAATCCAGCATTGGTCATGCACCAGGTTTTGTGTTGCGGATGCAAATGTGAGTGAATAAGATGGAGCCCTTGGGCTCAAGTAACTCAAACATCAGAGCAGGTCAACCCATAAGAACATGTGTGTAATATAATATGGTAAGTCCCATAATAGAAGGAAGTGTTCCAATCTAACCCAAAGAAGGATTCCTGGAGAAGGTGCACCTTGGCAGTGATATTAGTATCAGTTGGGTATGCTGGGTCAATTTTTGTAGCTATACAGGGAAGCAAGATTGTTATTAAATAAATGGAGAAAAGAATAAAAAGGTACGTGTATGTGTGTGATAAAAAGTGATTTGGTGTTTCCGGAGCAGAAAGTATGTTGTGGGGATTGGTTGAAGGGATAGACAGAGCATGATGAGGTCTGTCTGTTCTCTTTAAGACTTGTGACTTATCCTGTAGGTTAACTTGTGTTTTCCCCATAGCTGGACACACACAAATGGCATTTTACTGTGTCATATATTCTCTTGGGTGTCTCTAGGCTTATGCACAATTACCAGCTCACTGGTGGTATCTGTACCCCTTTCTTTATCCAGCAAGTGTATGAGAAAGATGAAGTCCTAATATATAAAGCCTGAACCCATCAGGTCTGGAGCTTGAAGGGGAGTAGAGGTCAAAGAAATAAAGTCCAGCAACAGGTATGATGTCGGAATAGCTCAACCCCTTTATAGTGAAGTCAAATCATCCATATATTTTGACTTAATCTAACCCAACTCTTCATGCTCAGCAAAGAACATGCAAAAGTGGAGGATGGAGGCATGCACAGGAGAAGAGTGGGCACAAGGTAAATGGTCCAGCCAAGTCCACCATCCACTGGGTGGCACAAAAGAGCATGAGACAGAAGGACTGACATTCATGTGCTGTCATCAGGCTCAGTTTCCCATGTAACTTCCATAATGGGAGTTCCTCTCTGAGCCAAGTGGGATTCTAGTACTTAAAGATGTGTGTTTCATACAACTTAGGTGCTAAACACAAGATAAAGGGCTCACGAAAAAACCAGTCCATCACTGGCAGGGTCGATCATACACAAAACCCAGCATCTATTGTGTTTAATGGGCTCCTTAGGGGATTCCGTTATTTTCACTGTATGCCCCTCTACTTGCCTTGATGATTTTCTAACATGGTACTCAACTGGGAAGCAAAACGATTTTGTTCACATTTCCCAAAAATGTAAGAGATTAAAAAAAAAATAGTCACAGCAACATCATGCTTTTACCATTCATGTATTGCTCCATAGTCTCCCTCTGCCAACACAGCTCTGTGCCCCTTTTCTGTCTCCTCCCGCACTGTGTCTTCTTGGACTAGACAAGATGCTCTGAGCCCTCCAGCAAAGAGGAACCATCCCTATTTCTGAGGGACTAGGAGATGGGCAGACAGCAATTGCATTTGTAATCACAGCATACCCTTTGTGTTAAGGGAAGGATTGTGCCCACCCCGCCCCCAATTCATATGTTGAGGTCCTAATCCCTATTATTTCAGAATATGACCATATTTGCAGATAGGGTCTTTGAGGAGGTCACAAAGTTAAAATGAGGTCGTTAAGACAGACCCTAATCTAAGATAACTGGTGTCCTTATCAGAAGAGGAAATTTGCACACAGACATGCACAGGGGGAGGACGACCATCTACAAGCCAAAGAGAGAGGCCTTAAAAGACACCAACCCTACCAACACCTTGATCTTGGATTTCTGGCCTCTAAAATGGCATGAAAGTAAATTTCTGTTATTTAAGCCACCCAGTCTGTGGTACCTTGTTACAGCAGCCCTCAGAAAATGATACATTTCAGAAGGGGGTGTGGGGGAGGATGTGCACATTCACATGAACAATGCCTGTTTCATCCCTCTCCAACCTGTCCAAATTTATACCCCAAAAGGGAAACTACTCACAAACATTGGTACTGGAGTTGCTTTTGGTCACAAATTACTTGCAATGCCCCTCACAGCTTACTGGAAGAATGTGAAAAGATTGTTTGGGGTTGTAGGGGCCATGGGAGAATTGAGAGCAGAGAAGAACATGGTTGGTCTGAATTTGGGGTAAACCTCACCAGCATCAATACTAAAGACCGAAAGAGGGTGAGACTGGAAATGGAGAACCATTAAAAAGCTTTTCCATGCAGTAGCAGCAGGGATGGAGACTTCAGGATGGTTCTGATAAATATCTAGACATAAGAATAGTGATATTGGTGAACAGGACAGGATGGGGACTGTGAAGTGTGAGAGGAGAGTTGGATGGCTTGCTATCTTTCTAGCTTGGGCATATGGTGGCACCATTAATGGAAAAGGATTACAGGAGAATGTATTTGCTTATTTGCATGCCACCTCATTCTAGAAAGAGCTTAAGTTGGCTTGCACAAATACTGACCATGTCATAATAGAGATAAGGAGATGAGGAAGGTGACACAAAGAACAACTGTAAGTAGGAAAGAGAAGATAAAGCCAAGAGTGAAGTTGGTGTGCAAATCCTCATCTGAAGATTCTAAACACTTACCAGATGGACTGTACATTTTGCTTTAGGCCAACGAATGACATTATTCACTTTTGACAGTTTGGTCAATGTTGTTCACCTCTTCTGAGAACCTGGAGTCTGAAAAATTCTAGCTTGGTGAAAATCTGGTTTTTGCGTTTTGGGTGTCAGAGGCACCAGGGCTCCAGGGAGAAGCATAGATTGAATATTTAGAGAGTTCCTACAGAGGGAGAGAGGTGGGGGAGGTTCAAAAAATGTGAGGCATCCCCTGACTCATCCTAAAGCAGCATGGCATCTGGGTGCTGAGTTCAGAGACTGTCTGAGGAGATGGAGTGTCTGCACTTTGATGCAACTGTGTAGAATCCGTTTATTTGGGAGAAATGACATGGATATGTCATATGCCTTCTGTGATGCCATTTGACTGATTTATATAGCATCTCTGTTTCTGCTATGTGGATGTATGGGTTATATAAGCAATCTGGCAGCTTAAGTCTTGTTACTGTCATTTCCAAGGTGGCAGATGGTTCAGAACAAGGCTACCTTTTCTGCCACACAATCAAGCGTGAATGCATCCCCATCCAGGCACATTTCCATTATCCCTTCACGGTTGCACCTTTGGAATATGGCCAAACCCACCAGTTTGATAGCTCTTGGGTGGGAAAGAGAATGGTTGTCCCCATGCTCTATTTCCTAGAGAGTCTGTCTTTTGCCAAATGTTAGGGGGGAAGTGAGCAAGGTGTTCAAGAGGTTTATGTTCCTGCTCCCTGTGGGGTACCTTTCTCTACTGAGGAAGGGCAATAAGAGGGATTGTTGAGAGTGAGTTCTATAAAGTGGCTCTTGGCATTCATATTACTTCACCTCACTAGGTCTGGAACTGGTTGGAGCGTGATTTGCTGATCTTTGCGGTTCATGAGTATGTGAGTATGTGTGTGTGTGTGTGCACACGTATGTGCACCTGCACATGTATGTCTATACATTGGGGCTTGCTTTGTTCTCTGCAGTGAATATCTGTTGCTGCTGCCCACCCACATTCATTCCCTCTTCTGCAGTAAAATCATTCTGATTTCCCCTTGGAGAGTTACCTTCTCCTACTTTCATTCCAGAGGTGGTTTAATGACTCAGATCTTTGTCTTCCATCTTCCTGCCTTCCGTGATTTGTTCAGAGATAGGCACACGACTTCATCCAGGCCAAAGAGAACAATCTTGGCACTTATGATGGAACCCATTGGAGAAGAGACGTTCTCCTTTTGTCTGGGGCCACTGATTTAGTACAAGACAAGCTGCACTTGCTGGCTACCATCTCGTCACCACATGGAGATGGCACACCTATGGATAGAACCCATCCCTGGAAAGGAGACTGGAGCTTTGAGAAGAGACAGCATGGATCTAGCCATAAGGAAGCCGGGTGCACTGTGGACTTCCTAGATTTGTAAACCAACAAATTGATCATTGTCATTGTTATTTTCCTTACGCCAGTTTTATTTCTGTCAGTTGCAACTGAGGCTCTTGTCCAATTCAGTCTCTCTACCTTTCTGCTCAACTATCTCTAGACAGGATCCTGGCTGGCTATTGGCAATATGGTGGAGTTGGTAACTTTTTCCTTTTGCAAGTCTATCCTTCCTTTGCCTTCAGTATGTATTAGGTCATTGGTGTTGACTTTGGAGTCAGAGATCTGGGTGTGAATCATGGCCCTGCCAAACCATTTCTTTTCTTTTCCTTTTTATTTTATAAATGATATAACTTCTCAGAATCTCAGTTTCCTTATCAGTAATGCAGGGAACACAACACCAACCTAATAAGGATTGTTGCGACCATGATGACAATGTGAATAGGCAGCTATGAGTTTGCTCTACAGCATTCGAACACAACAGATGCCAAAATATTTTGTTTTAAATCAAATTAAATCTGGCTCTAGGTTTCCACTAGTGTTGAGACCTTCAATCACAGGCATGTTCAGGGGCATTCCCTGCCCATCCCCAAAGATATACAAAATCTAGGGAACTTATGTTGTGACTTAAAAATTAGGAGGGGCTTGGACTTCAGTCCTTGGGGGCCACCAGAGTTCCCAGTGCTCCTTCTGCTCCATGATGCCACTGAACTTATCCTACTTTGTCCTCTCCGAGGACCCAGGGATGCTTCTCATTACTACTGCATTTTCTTCTAGCCAGAGGTTTGACCACAGAGTTTTTTGCCGGTGCTGTCAAAGTCTTGACATCTTGGCCAACCTCTCTGGTATCCCACAGGGCTCTGTGTTCAGACAGAATACTAGTTCTATCAGTTGTGAAAACCTCAAACCTCCATACCCCTCACATTATGGGGAAGCCAATGCTTAATGCACCTCCTCATCACCAATCCTCACTCCTTACCAGACTGTTTTCCCTCTTTGTCAGTGAAGTTCCATCTCCTAAACAAAACTAGGGCAAGAGTTGCCTTCTGGATGTCTCATAATTTATGTTTTAGGCCCTTTGGCTGAGATTTTTGTTGTCTGCACTATCAAGTTTCTCTTTTTTTCCATGCCAATGGCATTTTTAGCTGTACAAGTAGATGCCCAGAGTAGGGCTGACATTTATCAGCCTGACTTTCAGCTGGGGGTAGTCGTGTAGCTGAGTTCTGGCCAAAGAGATCGAAGTGGAAAGGGTGGATGGAAGCTTCTGGGAACGTTTAAGAGACAGTTCATGCCTGATGTTTGTCCCTTCTTATTCCCCTTTTCCATTCTGCTGCCCAGAATATAGATGGCGCTATCTTGGACCAAAAGCATGGTGATCATAGCAGTGAGTTGGGAGGGGACTGAGTCTTCAACTATAGAAAAGACACAGAAGGGGAAACCCCCTCTTCTTTGGCCCAGTGTCATGATGCTTGACATGGCAGCTGCCATCTTGTGACCCTTAAGGGACATGCTCAAGGATCAAGGCAACCACTAAGCATGGCAGAGCTGAAGGAAGGGAGGCCCGGGTCTCCGATGATCTATGGCTCACCCTGGAGCCTCCCGTATCCAGACTTGTATGAGATGAGATAGTTTGTCCCTTGTTTGAGCCACTTCTATTTGGGTGTTTTACTACATAAAGGCACTCTAACTGATGGGATGTGAAGGAGCACACTCCCAGAACACCAAGGCTTGGTTACTTGTTTTGTAAGATGAGGCAAGGAAAATCCCTCTTGATCTTTTGAATGTTTTTTAGCAATGAGAACAAAACACAAACAGATATCACAGTAAATTATCCCCCCCCAATATGTAAAAAGCACAGCATGGAACCTGACACATTTAAGCAGTCAGTAAAAGGTAGCTATTTTTCTTTTTCTTATTAGCATAATGCCTCAATAAATGTTAGTTTCTGATCCTATCTCCTTGAGTGTCTCTCCCTTTGCTGCTAAGTTCCTCCATACCTGCACATTTATCTCCCTTCTCACCTATTAAACCTGGCTCTTGAAAAGACTGTCAACTCACTCTCATTGAGGTGTCAGTGATAGATAAGGCTTAATGTATGACCTCATTCCCCAAACACTACCGGCTTGCCAGTGAGATTTACATTTAATAGAGGATTAAAGCCTTAAGCCAAAGGAATGAATCTTTAATGGTGAAATTTGAGGCACCAAGAAGCTTATGACAAGCTAATATTGAAGGAGAGGGGTCTTCGTGATGATCCCCAGTTTCTCGGGGGTTCTCATTCACCTTCTCAAAAGTCTCCCAGGTTTGAAAACGCGCCACACAGAAATTCACAATCAGTGGTTGGCAAACAGCATATTCTTTTTTGTTTTTTTAAGATTTATTTATTTATTTTAGAGGTGGGGGGACGGGCAGAGGGAGAGGGAGAGAGAATCTGAAGCAGATTCCCACTGAGCATGGAGCCCAACGTGGGGCTCAATGTCATGACACTGAGATCACGACCTGAGCCAAAACCAAGAGTAGGATGCTTAAACAACTGTGCCATCCAGGCACCCCAAAGAGCAAATTCTTGATAAAGCTTTGTGGAACTGAACTGGAGTTGGGGCAGGAGGTGTTGTGAAATCAGAGGCATGAGGAGAGGGTGCCTTGGCTCCAAAGGGGGTTGTCTCTTGAGTGGGTGGGTCGCGCTGCCTCACTGTACGGATGGAACTTCCCTGGCGGTTGGTGCCATGTTGAGCCACATCTGTATTTTGATGTAGCAGTTTCTTGCTTCCTCTTGACATCTGTGCTTCAGGGGCTGTATCAAGTTAGCTTTCTCCCCTACCCACCCATACCCACTCTGAGTTTTCTCTCCCAGCCTCATCCTCATTTCGATTCTTCTCTCTGCTTGTCCTGACTTCCCAAGTGCCTCTTTGGCCAGACCTCCTGAGTCCCGTGAGCATGACTTGGGGTCTCTCCATCCTTGAATCCACCACTGAACCTCTGGGCATCTCTGTTGGGCCCCAGCAGTGCAGACATGATAGGCTGCTTCCTGGTCTTTGGGATTTCCTGTCTGAGCTCCAGCCTGCACTCAGTTTCTTGCTCCACATCTCCTCTTGGATGTCCCACTGATACTTAAACTCAACATGTAGTCCCCCTAGACCCACTGTCCCCCTGTCTCTCCATCTTGTGCTCTCTCTGGGAGACTGAGCCATTTGAACCTCATCACCTCTGCTGGGTTGGACCCATTAGGTGGAGAGGGAGGAGGTAGGAGGGAGGAAGAGGGAGGAAGCTGCAGTGTTTATTCCCTAATCCCTGTCCTGAAAGGTAGCCTCAGCCTCCACCAAAAGCCTGCCCCTTTCAAGGTAGCCTTCTGTCCCACTTTCCAAGTCCTGGCAACTTTCTGAACTTTCTGTCTCCTTGTCCCTGACAGCTTGGGCGGCAATAGCCCGCCCCCACCACTGCTGGTGCCAGATTATTGCTCTCCCCCTCATGGTACTTCCCCTGCACCAGCTGTGTCAGGATCACCTGGGAACTTGCCAGAAATGCAGATTGGGGGCCACACCCCAGTCCTTGTGAACTAGAAATTGGGGGTAGAGCCCAGCAGTGGGCATCTTAAACAGCCCTGTAGGTGATTATGATGCATGCTGGTTTGAGAATCACTGGACTTTCCACACTTCGGAAATTAGTAGCAAACTCTCTTCAAATTCTGCTACCCTAAGTGTTTCCTATTGAGATTCCAGCTGTTAATGATAATAATAATAGAATTCTGATCCTCCCCACACAAAAATGGTTCTCTTCTAGGGTCTCTATTCCAATGAATGGAGTGATACGGGATTTGGTCTCACACGTTATACACTCAGCACTCACAAGCCCATCAGAGACATGGTAGGTGCTCATTAAAGGTTCATTTCAATGCCCGTTTTTCTTCTTAATTTTGTATTTTTCCCTACACGCCATCCGTCTATTTATCCATTCACCCGTCCAGGCACCACCATATAGGTACTGGGGATATGAAGCCAAATACAATATGGCATTTGGTGTCTGGGGTCTCATGAGTTAGTGGGTGAGATGTCCGTATCCGATGAGGATCACCCTACTATCTACCCATGGGGTTGGCGCGAGGATCAAATGTGCTAATGCATATAGAGATCTTGGCCCAGTGCCTGACAACCACACGGTGTTCAATCAGTTTTAGTGTTATTTATTGTGATCACAGTAGATAAATTATAATATAGCTCTGGCAGGACTCAAGCAGAGGTAAGAACAGAGCTTTGTGGAGCCCCTCCATGCCACGAAGCTGAGTGAGCACTTTGTGAGTGAAAGGATCATTAAAAGTACTTTGTAAATTGCTTGGAGTTACATAAGTATAAAGTGTTTATTTACTGGTCCGGCTATTATTCTTGCCCTTGTGTGGCATCTCCTCCCTGCTTTTCCTCTTCAGAGCTACTCTTTAGTTTCATTTTGACCTGCTTTTATTCCTGTTAAAGGTTAGTCAGCACACAGGAATAACTCATGCTTTATTCTGGGTCGAGATACCCTCAGCCTCTTTACTTATTTTTTTCCCTCTGAAATGAGTATAATTTTATCATTTTCAGTGGTTAAAAAAGATCTATGTTCATTGTTTTTTAAAAAAATCCAATGATAAAAAGAAGTACATAGAACAAAATACCTATCAGTCAAAACAAATCACTCAGAGATACTACTTTTAACATTTTGGTGAACCTCCTTCTGGACATATCATTTATACATTTATCTGAAACCCGATCTAGCTTTTCAATTTTATATAGATGGGGTCATTTTATGCAGGTAACCCACTTTTTAAACAGAAATCATCTGCAGAAGCTGTGGGGAAATTTTGAGAGTCATATTCTCTCTCTCTCTCTCTCTCTCTCTCTCTCTCTCTCTCTCTCTCATGACCACCAGATGGCGCTGGTTCTGAATTTATCAGAATTTCCCATCCCTGGTACAGGCTGTGGAGATAAATGGTCAATGTGCCAGGTTCTGGGCCCTGGTCCTTCCCGTCACTGTGGCCCAGGTTTGAAGATGGATTGATTTTGTCTTCAGTGACATCTGCAGAGGGCAAAATCCATCCCTCATTCCGACACAGAGCAACTGTCTCTCCTCTGCCCCCACCATACCTCGGCCACTTTCTTGGACCACAGAAGTTCTGACTTGAGGTTGTTTATGTTTGTGCCTGTCTTCTTCTCCTCCCCCTTCCCCTTGTCCCCAGTGAGATTGTGAGATCCCTGCAGGAAGAGACTGAGTCCCCTAACCCAGATCTTTGTGCATAGGAGACATTCAATAACTGTTGAGTTTAAATTTCATTTAAAAATAAGGTAGGGGCACCTGGGTGGCTCAGTCGGTTAAGCGTCTGCCTTCAGCTCGGGTCATGATCCCAGGGTCCTGGGATCGAGTCCCATATTGGGCTCCCTGCCCAGCGGGAACCTGCTTCTCCCTCTCCTTCTGCCCCTTCTCATGTGCTCTCTCTCAGTCACTCTTCTCTCAAATAAATAAATAAAATCTTAAAAGAAGAAGGTAGTTTGGCAAGTAGAGGTTAGAAAGGAAAATTAAAGTATGTGTTTCAAAGCAAAAATAAAAAGTATAAAAAGAATATTGGACTGGGTATCAGAACATCTAACCTTTAGGCTTAGATTTGGTATCAACTGTTTGGCTGACCTTGGACAACCCACTTGACTTCTCTGGGGTCAAGTTGACTTATGTGTATGAGGAGGAGGTTGGACGGAATGATTTCTAGGTCCCCTTCGGTCCTGACGTGTTTGGACACAAAAGTCTCCCCAGTTTTTTCTTTTGTCCTTGGGTCAAACTGCATTAGCAGTGAGTCACTGCAGGTGTGGTCAGGCACCCCGGAGATTCAGGTCCAGTGGCATCCAGGGCAGGACACGGCCAGGACTCCACTCTACCATCCACCCTCCTGCAGAGCCACCAGCACAGCCCATACATCATTATTAGATTCCCTTCATCGTGCTAATTGACACAGGATGAAAAATACCCAGTGAAGGAAACAGCACATGCTTTCACATTCAGCCGGAGTGGCTGGCAAATGGGAAAAACTGCTGTAAAAGTTAACTGAGATTGAAAACGGGCATGCTTGCGTCTTGTAGGGTAAATGTTTCCTGTTAGGAAACCGGGACCAACTGGCAGTGTGAGCAGTGGTGCTGGTGTGGAGGGTGGCCCGGTGGTTCCACATGTGAAGCCTCTCAAGGCAGCTGGGGTCCAGGTCCATGGAGAACCAGGAGAGACCAAATACAGATCGAGAGGAAAGAGAAGGGGTTTGTCGTCCCAAACTGTGGTGATGATCATAGCCCCTTCTGGCTTTGAAGGCTGTTGAGAATTACTTTCTCATGAGAGTCTAGGACTGGGTAGAGGTCGTGTGCAAGTCTAGTCTTGGCTTTAGGGCAAGTGCTTCTCAACTGGGATAATGGGGATTTCAGCCCAGGAGACTCTGGACCACGTCTGGAGACATTTTTGCTGGTCCCTAGCATCTCATAAGTAGCGGCCAGGGTTGCTGCTAAACATCCTCATGACGCACAGGAGGAGGATCCTAACATGTCAATAGTGCCGAGGATGAGAATACCTGTTGTTAAAACCCTCTGTGACTTCGGATGAGCAACTGAACCTCTCTGGGCCACTGTTTCATTAGTCTATATTACTAATTTTACATGGTGTGGTAGACGGCTGGCAAAATTGGCCCCAATTCTCCCCACCCTGCCCCCTGCAATGTCACTCTCCAGGTCTGGCTACCAAGGCGGGAGTCTATGTCTGCACCCCTTGCAGCAGGGCTGGCCTTGGGACTTGCTTTGTCGATTAAAATACGGCAGAATTGATAGCTCCCAGCCTTGGCCTCACAGGCTCTGCACAGTTCTGCTCTTTCCTTTGGAGCATGTGAACAAGCCCAGACTGGTCTGCTGGAGGACAAGAGACTCTGTGGAAAACAGCCAACGTGCCTTATCTTATGACCAACAACCCCCCAAAATGTGAGAGAGAACCCAGCTGACAGCAAAACCATCTGCCTGACCTACCACTGACCACAGGCCACGGACCCCAGCTGACATAAGAACCACCCAGCTGACCCATAGTCTCACAGACAACAGTAGATTCTTACTGTTTTTTTTTTTAATTAATTAATTTATTTTAGACTGAGTGGGGGAAGGGCGGAGGGAGAGACAGTCTTAACAGACTCCACGCTGAGCATGGAGCCCAACGCGGGGCTCCATCTCACCACCCTGAGCCAAAACCAAGAGTCAGATGCTTAACCAAGTGCACCATCCAGGCACCCCTAGATTCTTACTGTTTTAACCCACTGAGTTTCAGGGTGGTTTGCTATGTAGCAATGGATAGCTGTACACATGGGCTTGAAATTCAGATTCAATTAATGGTGAACTCTGAGGGTCACATGGAATTTCTCAAAATGTGCTTCCTTTCCTAATAGCTGACATTTCCTTCAGTCATAGTTTTCTGTGGCTCAAGATGTGCATAACTGCATCTTTGATACCCAATTAATGGAGCTGAGCAAGCTGTATCTGGAAACAGGTTTGCATAAGGTCAATTCTATTCACTTGTATCATGGCAAGCCAGAGAAACCAACTCTGACATAAACAACAGCCAAAGGGCATTTAAGAGAAGGACATGGGGAAGCCGATGAATAAACAGTCCTCAGGGACATCAGAATTCAGGGCCCCTCCAGGGATCTTCGCAGCAGGGATTTGTGATTCTCCTTCTAGAATGCTGTCAAGGGTGACCACGGTGTCCCAACCACCTTCCATCCCTCTGTATTAGTGCTCAAGCTTCGAATGCCAGGATGGGAGGATTGACTTTCTCGTGTCACCTGCCCTGGATAGAGCTGGTGTCATTTGATTGGCAACTCTCCCAACTCCACATGGAGTGGGAAAGGGGCATCAGACGGAAGCAAAAGATGCCCTCTGCCTTGGCTCTGACCTCCCCCCTCCCCTTCGTCCCCAGTGTTATAGATCGGGGCAGGCAAAGGCAGTGTTTTGAGGTTGTTTGGTGTATGGTCTGGACACTCAGGATGTCTCATCACGGCTGTTTCGTGGGGATATATTTCATGCTTAGTTGGAAAACAAAAAAGCGTAGTCAGAAGTGAAAAATCAAACTTAGCAGTGTTGTTGACTCCTATGTAACCTTCTGCGTCACTCTGTCCTTGTCATCTGGATGTCAGAATTCAGGGCGATGTGTTGGGAAGTGGATAGGGAGTGAGGAGGGGGATGGTCTCACTTTGAAGCACTCAATAAAGACCTCAGTCTTTGTGTGTGTGTTTGTGTTTTTTTTTTTAAAGATTTTATTTGTTTATTTGACAGAGAGAGAGTACGCAAGAGCAGAGGGGAGGAGCAGAGGGAGAGGGAGAAGCAGGCTCCCTGCTGAGCAAGGAGCCCCGTGTAGGACTCGATCCCAGGACCCTGGGATCATGACCTGAGCTGAAGGCAGATGCTTAACCGACTGAACCACCCAGGCGCCCCAAGACCTCAGTCTTTGAATCAGATTTGGACCAGGACACGTTCTGCTGCTCAGACCATAGCAGATGCCATGTTAGCAAGAGGACCGCCCAAGGTTCTCTTGGCCAGACATTAGGTTTCTGCTGTCCTTAAGTCACCCCGAGAGCCCCAAAGTGTCCCAACTATAGAGATGAATGAGTTCCCTACCTCTCATCTGAAAATTAAGAAAGCGGAACAAAATCAGTGGTTTCCAACTTTTCCTTTAACCTTCTTGAACCCCTACATGGAAGCTCGGCACATCCAACAAATGAATGTGGAGCCCTTCTGATGGAAGCAGTGGTGTGCATGTTGGGGTAGATAGGAAGAGCAGGAGAGCAGACAGGAGCCCTGCCCATGCTTGGCTTCCCCTTTGCTCCCTGGTGGCTCCAGAAACATTTCTATGAACACTCTTGGGCCTGGGGATCACTGGGGACTGCTGGGGACCGCTGAGGCCTCTCCAAGCTTTGAGTAGACTCTCTGTGAGCAGATGTGAGGGCCTGGGCTTCTAGAGTGCTGAAGGGTAGAAGGTAAACATGACCAGGAGGCCATGGGGATGACAGATCCTGGACCAAGTTCCTGGCAATGGAGGCAATGGAACTGGAAGTAATTCAGCATTTTCACCAAAGATGAGAGTGTGTTTGGGGAAGAGCATCAGGGTCTGGGATATGAGAGAGGAGCAGTCTTGGGATCAGGTCCTCTCGGTTCTGCAAAATGGCAGCTGGCAAGTCATGTCATGGCTCTGAATCTCGAGATCCTCCTCTGCAAGCATCTCCTTCCCAGCGTAGGAAGTCGATGTGAATGTAATACGGAGGTGCTCGGCAGTGTTCAATAAGCATTAGCTCTCAGCGCTATTAATATTGGTGTCAGTTAGGCAGTTGATAGCCGTGATCAGAACTGTGGCGCCTTTACTCCTTTCTCCTCATCACACTGCCTTGTGCAAAAAAAGGAGATGAAGAAGGGGGTTTGCCTCCCGCGCACACTGGGAGTTTGCCCTCATCAGCGCTCTCGCTGCTGAGGCTGGGAATCCGGCCCCCCCTTTCTCTCTCTTCTGGAGGGCCGTTTCTTTGCCTTTTGTCCCCTGGCAAGAACACCAGGAGAGAAATTAAAGCCAAAAGGGCTAAACTGTCTGTGATAGGAGAACAGAGCATGTGATAATGATATATAAAGCTAAAAGCACTAAGTGGGCAAAACTGGTGCTCCAGAGTGAGTAAAACCAAGATAAATCCGTCCCTCGAGAGCTATAACACATAACTCAAATAACGGGAGCAGCAGGGGTCCACAGTCCCCAGGAAGAGCCATTTGTACTTGTGTGGAGCAGAGCCTCTGCTCAGCATCGGTAATTCCCTTGTGCTCGGGGCTGGCCGCCGCTGCCAGCCCCTGGGGTTACAGCTGGCTCGAGCGGGGCTCCTGCTGGAACCCCACCCCCCCGTCTGCAGCAGAGATCTGAGGTCCAGCCGCAGCCGCACTATGGAACAAGGGGGACAACTGGAGGGATGCCCAGGAGACTTGGATTTTAGTTTTGTGCTGTGTGACCTTGATCGAGTCACTTGGCCTCTCTGAACTCCAATTTTCTTCCACGGAAGTTGGAGATAGAAATGTCTGCTGCTGTGAGGATGGGCAGAAACCCATTCAGCGGACTGGCTTCACAGGTGTGTTTTTTTAACGTTCTTTTGAAAGGAGTGGTTCTCAAAGTAGAGTTTCTGGAAGGAACAGTAGCAGCATCCCTGGGGAACATGTTAGAGATGCATATCCTTGGGCCACACGCTAGACCTCCTGAGTCCGAAATGCCCCACAATCTGTGTTTCTATAAGCCTTCTGATGCCTGCTAACATTGAAGAGACGTTTCTTTTTTTTTTTTTAATATTTTTATTGTTACGTTAATCCCCATACATTACATCATTAGTTTTAGATATAGTGTTCCATGATTCATTGTTTGTGCATAACACCCAGTGCTCCATGCAGAACGTGCCCTCCTCAATACCCATCACCAGGCTAACCCATCCTCCCAACCCCCTCCCCTCTAGAACCCTCAGTTTGTTTTTCAGAGTCCATTGTGAAGAGACGTTTCTTTATTGAAAAGTGGCTCACATTTTAGTTTGTTAACTGAACTCGTTAATAAGGATGGCAGAGGCTTAGTGTCCAGGGGGTCAGCTGGGCTCCTAGGTAGTTCCTGGGACTGGTAATGAGAGTCCCTGTTCTAGGAGGCATTCAAGGGATGCTGGGGGTGGGCTTTGCACCTCTCCAGGGGCTCTCTGCTGGTGACTGTGGTCCCTTTGTTCCAGAGTCAATCGACTCCTTTCACTTCCTTTGCTCTTCTCCCTCTCCCGTCTCTCCCCAGACTCAAGAAATCTGTTCAGTTAGGGAGGCGGGAACTTTTCTCTGCCCAATAACAATTTTCTTATGTCCCGATTCCCTTTAGAGGTGGGCTTTTGTAGCTTAAGAGCCTGGATTTTACAACTTACAACGTGAGCTATTTGAAGTTGAAAGTCTTACCTCTGCTTTTCTGCAACCCCTTCCTTAAATAAATACGTGTCATAGAATCTAGTTGCTGCTAGCATGGGGGAAGAAAGAATAAAGAGTAACAAGAACCACGTGGAGGGGAGGGCATCGGCAAGGATTTCACAGGCAATGTCTTGCCACATCTACTGAGCCTCACAGGGTAAACTTACTCACAGGGCAAACTCTTCACATCACTTTCTTGGGAGGGCAGGCCCTGCATTCAGAATGCCTCTCATGTGCAGCTTCCTATCCCACCTCCCAATGCCCTTGTAATAACTTTCCATCCTATAAATAATCTGGGTCTCTCTCCTTTCTGACCCTATATGGAGTAATCCATTTCCATCTCTCATCCTACCTATCAGTGTACTCTGTTGGCAAGAGCTGGGTGGAGAAATTGCTGGTGTGTGTCTCAGAACCTCATTATGCTGGTTTTTAGTAGTTACATTCTGAGAAACATGGATTTTGTGGTTCTACACTTTTAAGCATGATCTCACCATTGTGTATCTAGTGGGGCGAGGATTTGAAGGCATTACAAGGAGCCCAGCTTCCATCAGGTTAGAGATGCAAAAATTTGAGGCCATTCTTGGAAGTGTTAAACCCCACATTCAGCTGGACTGAGAGAGGGGTTGGGCGGGTGTTTCAATTTGATATCTGTATGATGCATTAGCATTTCTAAGATGCACTAATATATATTAAGACTTAGTTTGAGCAGGTAACTAATATAAGCTGGGTTAGAATAAGAGGGATTGATAAGGTTTAAAGACCAGTCAGAAAGTTAACGGGGTGATAGAGCATATTTCTTTGAATCATGCCTTCAATTGCATAGGAAAATCTATTTCAGAGCAGAGTATTTTTCGTAATGGTAAGCCCTGACTGATACCACTTTGTAACTCCTCTACAGGAAGAGCGTTCTAGAAGGTTTCCTTGTAAAGATGCAGTAATGCCATGAGGCTAAAGCCAGAGTAATTGCATGAAGTGTGATGAGGTCATCAACCTGGTTCTTAAAATAATCTCAGTTCCAGTTTTCCCATAGCCCTTTGTCCAGTCTTGACCAATGGACAGACAGAATAATTCTAGTTCTAGGTCTAGCTTCAGGTCCAGGTCTATGTCCAGGTTTATGTCTAGGTCTAGTTCTAGGTTTAGCTCTGGTCTAGGTCCAGGTCCAGGTCCTGGTCTAGTTCTAGGTCCAGGTCTAGTTCTAGGTCCAGGTCCAGGACTGGTTACAAGTCCAAGTCTAGTTCTAGGTCTAGTTCCAGATCTTGTTCTAGGTCCAGGTCCAGGTCTAGTTCCAGGTCTAGTTCTAGGTCCAGGTCCAGGTCTAGTTCTAGTTCTAGGTCCAGGTCCAGGTCTAGTTCTAGGTCTAGGTCCAGGTCTAGTTCGGTCAAGGTCCAGGTCCAGGTCTAGTTCTAGGTCTAGCTCTGGTCTAGCTCTAGCTCTAGGTCTAGGTCCAATCACTGCACTGTCTTGCCCTTCTTTCTCAGTAGAGAAATGGTAGTTACTCCTTTACCTGGGAGGTTGTGCCCTATCTAGAGAATCAGAGGATGAAGACATAGAGCCAACATGGCTTTTGCTGACTATCAGAAGTGCCAAGCCAGGCCCCACACTGACTACTGTTCTTTAGACCTGCATCCCATCAGAGGCACACATTCCTGAGTCATGGACATACCCATCTGACTTGTTCCATGAAGGGAAATGAGAGCTTGGCTTTGGCTGTCATTTCTGAGAGTGATTAAGGTTTCACCCCTTGTCTTTCTTGCCCTGTTATAACACACCAGCCACAATGACCACTTGGCAATTTGCAGCTGAACTCAGACATTAGATAGTCAGTTACATCCCTCCTGTCAGATAATGAACAGCTCAGATGCCACTGTGAAGGGCAATTGGGATTCAGCCACCACGGAGCTCTAACTGCTGCACAGGATGACAGCAAGGAGAACCACAGAGCTGAGTGCATCCCTGAATTCATTCTTTCCTGGCTTGGCAGGCATGTGGGTCGTGCTGGGTGCTATCAGCCCCTCTCCCAGGACTCGCAGGAAATCCAGATCAATAGAGATTGATGAAGGTGGGAAGGATTATTGACTGGAAGAGGAGCCTTAGTAATGGTGAAGATGGAGAGAGATACACAGTGTTACTGCTTTGGAAACTTTCCCATGAGGAATGCTTTCCTGTCTTGGACCTACAAAGATGGCTTTTATAGTGGGGGGTGGGGGAAAAAACCCAATGGACTAGTTGTCAGGGGTCTCTGCCATCTACATCCATCTGATTCTTGGACCCCAAACCCATCCCCTGAAACTACA
The DNA here is from genome assembly GCF_964656455.1 of Halichoerus grypus. Taxonomy (NCBI): domain Eukaryota; kingdom Metazoa; phylum Chordata; class Mammalia; order Carnivora; family Phocidae; genus Halichoerus; species Halichoerus grypus. The sequence goes on from NC_135717.1 coordinate 26,900,522, forward strand.
ATGTCCTGGTAAAGCCCCACTTGTTATCATGGGACCTATGTTGCCAGGGCATGTTCAGACTACCCCTTCTGATTTCTGTTTAACATCTTCTTTGCACTCCTAACTCATGGGTATCAGAACTCATTAGTAGCAAGAAATAGAAAACCCAGCTCAAACAGGCTCAAGCAGCAAAGGATATTGTTTATGCAACTGATTTAGTCTTAGACACTGCTGGATCTAGGGATGCCGCCAATGGTTTCATCAGGACTCAGGTTCTTGCCATCTGTCTATTCTCCTTTCCTCTATGTTGACCCCACTTTCAGCAGACTCCCTCCTCCTGATGGCAAAATGGCTGCCAGAAATGCTCAGCTTATATCCTCAAAGCTTCAAGTTCAGTGCAACAGAGAGCCTGCCTCTATCCCAGCATTCTCAGCAGAAGTTTCCTTGTGTGTCACTGGCTTTGGAAGAGTCAGATGACATTCTTGATTCTTGATCTCCTACCCAACCTCTGCAGGACGTAAAACCCACTTGAATCACTCAGGCTAAAAGTAGGGAGAGGATTGATCCCAAATGAAATCGGGGGTGTTGCAAGAAGAGAGAATGTATGGATGCAAGGGTATCCACACTACCTTACCTCCCAGAATGTGGCCTGAAGGTTGACAAAGACTCTGTCCTTGACCAAACTTCAGTCAGTTTCCTCTGAACCATCTTCTAACTGGGCCCTGACCTTTGGGCATCTATGTCCATCTGCATTGCCCAGTGTTAGCAAGAGCCCTGTTAAGTTGGTTTAGCCAGAAACCCCCCTTAACCTCTGATGTTTCCTCCTTGTAACTTTCTACCCACTTACCTCCCTGCCTGCTCCTTGGCCATAAATCCCCAATTGTTAATGCTGGATCCCAAGATGAGCCCAGATTTACATAGAGGACTCTTTTTCCCCCATTGCAATAGTTCTGAGTGAAATTGGTTTTTACCATTTTAATGACTGTGCAGCTCTGATTTTTCTTTGACCAGGTTCTTCAGTAGCAGGGAGTTGAGTTCTGGTGTTAGTTCTAGCAAGTGGTATATGGCGGCAAATTCCTAAAATTAGCTAGAATTTGTAAGGGGTTCTTACTTTTTAAAATAAGAGTGGATTCAGGGCGCCTGGGTGGCTCAGTTGGTTAAGCGACTGCCTTCGGCTCAGGTCATGATCCTGGAGTCCCGGGATCGAGTCCCACATCGGGCTCCCTGCTTGGCAGGGAGTCTGCTTCTCCCTCTGACCCTCTCATGCTCTCTCTGTCTCATTCTCTCTCTCAAATAAATAAATAAAATCTTTAAAAAAAAAAAAATAAATAAATAAAATAAGAGTGGATTCAGACTTATCCTTAGAGAGCTTCTCAGTGAGTGTGCATTTTGAATACAACGTGGGAAGGCTTCTCTGCAAACTGTAAAGTGCCATAAAAGTTTTGTAATCGTGTGGTAGAAGAACAAAAGGTTAGCTTTTGAATGTCAAAGACAAAGCTGAAGGGGAACAGAAAAGAAAGAGAGGTACCTACTCCTCCCCACCTCCAGACTAGCTGGGGGAAGGGAGATATCTAGAAGCTCGGTGCCTGGGGCCTTCTAGTGGGGCAAAAGCTGGGGAGAAGAGAGTACCCAGTGGTGCCCCATGCCATGGACCATTATGCAGCCATTAAAATAAATGCATTAAATCTATGCCAGTTCATTTGAAGGGGGTTCATGTGCTTTCTGGTTCATGCCACAAGCAAGATGGAGAAAATGTATGTCACAAGACCCCTTTTCATAAAACACATAATGGCCATGTCCCATTATTAACATACACAATCATATGTTTGCATATATTTATATGAACATGGGCAAAAGAAGAGAAAGATATACCTTGCCTCCTAACATTGTTGATTTAGGGAGAGAAAAAAGATGAAAAGTTAAGAAAGTTTTTTTTTTTTTTTAAAAGCATTCTTTGTAAACTGAAAACCTTCATCTCTCTGTTTGGCTAATTTGTCCTCATCACGGTGGTAAATCTACCCCAAAGCCAGGAATGCTTATCAAACTGGTGATGGTTGCTTGGAGGAGTGGATAGGATTGTGGGAGAACTTTCCAGTCCTACTTATACATTTCTGTATTGCTTACTGTTCTACAGATAGGAAGGTATACATTGTGTCTCTGATTCTAAAAAGCAATACATATTATATATGAATAGAGAGAGGCATGCACATATATAGATTTATACATGTAAAGTAAGACTGCACAATAAAAGAGCATTTGTGATAATTCCATTTATGTGAAATTATATATATGCATATATATATGTATATATATATATATATATCATACACACACAAAGAGAGAAGGAGGGAGGGGGAGAGAGAGAGAGAGGAATAGAGTGAGGAGATGTGCAAATATTACCACCAACTCAAACAGAACAGACACATATAAGGAAATTTAGGATAAATAGCAGTAACATTTTTGGTTCGAATTGTTTTTACAAGGCTCATGGGTTTCCCCACTTTTAAGCAGGCAATAATAGCACCCATATGAAAGATAACACAAGTGTAGATTTAGTGACACACAGTAGGCATATGATAAATGGTTTAAAGGGAAGTAATATAATTCTCAAAATCCAATAACGCTGTTGTCATTGTGGAGGCAAAAAGAACCTAGCTTAGGAGAAGCCGTCGGTAGCCAAAGAGGAGCTCACACTAAACTCTCAAGAGAAAGAAAAGCAAGTGCAGATTTGATTCAGGAGGTCCAAAAATGATGGAAAAGGGAAGAGAGACTTTCAACTTGCCACGTTACAACCAAAACTTGGCAGCAAGTGTTGTGGACCTCATGCATCAGATGTGCTGAGAATTTACCTTCTGACCACGCACAAAGGCAGAGACTTGAGGTAAGCCTTCAATTTTGTGACTGCTTTGAGTTTGTGGGGCTCAGAGGCTGCAGAAGTTACTAGCCAATGGTGCTCTTGTCATTCCTCTGTCCATCCGGTTGAATAGAGATGGTGTTGCATGCACCATTATATACCCAAAGGCCAAGCAAAGCATCTGGCACAGGACAGCTGCTTGGTCACTCTTGGGTAGGAAATGAGTGAATGAAATAAATTTGGACCTAAGAAGAAACCCTGCCACAGCTTTGAATTATTCCTCCAGGCGAGGGTGGCTTTGCCCAGTCCTTTCCTGTACAAGGACCCACTCGAGGATAATGAGCCTTTCGCTCTCAGCACACAGATGGCAGCCACCAAAGGAAGCAAAAGTAACCAGCCTCCATCAGCCTCATCACGAAACACTGCTGAACCCCAATCACGTGCAAGGCATTAACAAGGAATGTCACGTGGGAGAGAGGAGGAATCCCGGAAACTCTGGGCTCTCAAGGAATTTTCAGACTTATGGCTAACTTATTAGACAAAGACATAAAAAAAAAAACCCTCCTGAAATACAGATAGACACTGTAGATGGTCATCCCTGCAAGAACTCTGGGGAAAATGGCGCTGGAGGAGTGACATCAGAGGTCACAGGTGGCTCCTCAAAGGAAAGAGAACAGTACAGCACAGTAGTTCAGAGTGCAGACTCCGAAGCCAGGTTGCTCACCTTGGATTCCAGCTCCCACCACGGTCTGACCTTGGACACACTGTTTAGCTTTCCCCACCTGTAAATGTGGTCAGTAATGGTAACGATCTCCCAATAGGGTGAGGGTTGAGTACTCCGATTCATATGCAAAGCTTGGAACAGTGCCTGGCACATCGTAGATGAGATATATGTGAGCGATCATTCTCATTCTTGCCTGCAGAGAGGGACTAGCTGGATAATATGGGGGGACTGTCAGAGAGGAGCCGCTGGGAACAGTAGGGCAGTTTGGAGAGGTGGGAAGTGTTTGACTGGTAAGTTATGCTAACCTGGGTTCTAAGCCTGGTTCTACCACTTCCTACCTGTGTGACCTTGACTTAAACTCTCTAAAGCTCAGATGCCTTACTTATAAAATGATAATAGCAACCCCACTTTCACTGAAAACAAATGTTAACCATGCCATGATAAATGGTAGTTATTATTAAAGAGAAGCATAGTAAAGAGGATCCCAGAGGGAGATGAATAAATTAAGCACGATGACACATCTTGCTTCTTCCCCATCTTTCCCTTCTTCCCCCAGATTTGTTCAAGGCCTCATCATTACCGGTTTGCATTTCTATTTTAATCATGTTATAGGTTTACAGTATTTTTCCCTCTGCATCTTTATATGCTATAATTTGGGTACTATTTTTACACAACGAGGCCATTTTTAACCGAGAACAGATTCAATTGTCTTTCAGCATATATCATTGTTTATCTTAATTAATGCTAAAATATTCTTAGGGGGAAAAACACATCCCACAGAGTATTATGCAAGGAAAGTTAGCATTCATTTTTGCCTCCCTCTTGTCTGGCATTTCAATTTATAAAGGTTTTAGCATCCTGTTATTTCAATGACGATAATGCGCGCTCTTAAACACAGACACCCATCTGTGGGAATTAAGGCACGAGGTGTCAACAGCAGGTTGGGGGATTAGCACCAGCAAGGTGTGCGTTGGGAAGTGGAAGACTGGCAGCTGAAAGAAGAGATGTCTGCTGGCGAGGAGAAGAATACTGAGTGAGGTCTGAAGCCACAGGCTTCATCTCTGATTGATCCACGGGACCATTCCTGGAGTAGAGCTGAACCAATCTACAGTCTGGGCTTGCAGTGTCCTAGTGAAATTGTCCTAACTCTCAGCCAGTGATAGGCGTCTTTGGTTTTGTTCAGCATCCTTAACATCCATTCTCCTTCCTTCTAATCAGACGCCCTGCTTATCCCTTGGGGAATCGATCACCCTTTCTGCACTCAGCCCAGGTGTTTTGAATGAAGCTGTCTCCCCCCGCTACCCCCTCCCCTAGCTCCAGGTGTGGACAGGTGATGGAGATATGACCAATCAATACATACAATCTGCCTGACTACAGTGATTGGCTAAGGGATGACCATGTGACCCAGTCAGAGCAATGAGACTCCATTTTGGGATTTGAGATGGAACCATTGGGAAACCGGGTTTCTCTGTCCACTGGGATGCTAACCTAGGAGGAGTATTACCTGGAGCTGCCATCTTTACTAAGGAAAAAGGAGAGCTTGCCTAACAATGGAGTCAACGTGAAAGAAAGCAGAGTTGAGAGATAGAGGTGGAGTCTTGGTGCCATCTCCTCAAGTCTTGCTTAAAGCCAGACTACCCTCTGGACCTTTCATGTAAGCCACTCAACATCCTTTTCTGGCTTAAACTAGATTGGGTTGGGTTTCTGTCATTTGCCACCCGAAGAGTTCTGAGGATTGCAGTCTCGCTCAGAAACTGTGAGAAGCCAGGTTACTCCGCTGATGAGAGGGAAACCTGGTCTGAGAGTGTCTCTGACCCCAGACCTGTTTGTCCTCCTCATAATGGACAATGGTTTGGTATCTGGAAAGTTCCAAGTGGTCTCTAAACCATACAGTTAGCCTAGATGTATTCCAAGAGGCTGGGGGACACTGAGTTGTAAAATGTGGAACCTCACCAGGCACAGAGCTCTGGGGGTGATTGAAAAAAAGCAAGGATGCTGGGAGTGTGAAGGACTAGGGCTGGGGAACTCACCTGGCGAGAAAGGGAGATGCTGCAGATGATGTTCTGGGAGTTTGACCTGAGTGCTGATGTGAGAGTAGAGTTCTGAAAAGTGTCCACAGGAAGTCATGAACCAGGGACTCTCCTGCACGCTTCACATGCATTGTCCTATTTAATCCTCTCAACAACCCTGTAAGTTATGTGGCTTATTCTCTCCATTTTACAGGTAAGGAAACTGAGGCATAGAGTGGTGAAGTGACTTGGTCAATCAGAGCCAGGATTTAAACTCCTGTCTCTCTGACTAGTGGGTAGTGACCTTGGGTTCTGGATTTCATACAGGACTTCGGCTGACAGCTGGGGGGACATGGAAGAGGAGACAGTGTCTAGCCTTCCAAGGTTCTAAGGATGCTAAAACTCAGCTCTTGGTCAGAGACTCAACTCTATAGGGACAGACCCTGATCCATTGGGGAAGTGGAGGGCAACAGGGAAACTGAGGCGGGAGCTTGGGACTGGAGCCCACTCAGTAGGGCTTAGTAGGACTGCCCTGGTGGGTCAGTGGGAGTCTGGGGGCTTGTGGCCAAGGATGGACACAGGGCACCAAAATGAACTCTTGGCCCCCTACCAGACTTCGTTCAGGGTTGGCTCAGGGCTGGGAGTCTGATGACAGACTGACAGAGAAAGGGAAGGAGAGTCTTGCAGAGTTCTGAGATTTTTTTTTTTAGTGCCTTTTACTCATCATATACTGATTACAAATTACCTAACACATGGCCACCGCTGGACGAGGCTCTTTCTCACACACCCCGATCTGAGATTCAGAGTCTGAGCTGTCTAGGGTCACACGGGAGCTGAGCTAGCATTAGCTTGATCTGCTGAAACATAAAGATCTTTCCATGGTGCCAGACCGACTCTTCATCTCCTCGAGAATTAAAGCAGTGAATTGATCATCAGCTCCAAAATATGAATCATATGAAACATAAAGATCTTTCCATGGTGCCAGACCGAGTCTCCATCTCCTCGAGAATTAAAGCAGTGAATTGATCATCAGCTCCAAAATATGAATCATAAAGAGTACGCCCACATTTATGTATGGCTATTCTATGCAAGGCAGCGTGCTAAGCTTGGATTATTGCATTTCATCTCCCCTGCCCCAGAATCCCATGACATTTCCCTAAGCATCGTCACCATCACCACAATCATTGTCATCTCTCTTTTACTAATGAGGAAACAGACTCAGAAACATAACTTGGGCTTTACTTGGCCAAGACCACCATGCTTGCAAATGCAGAAGCAGAATCTGAACCCAGGCATCTTGCACGTTCAGACATGCCCCAGTTTTCATTTTTTTAAAAATATTTTATTTATTTATTTGAGAGACAGAGAGGGAGCACCACCTGGGGGAGAGGCAAAGGGAGAGGGAGAAACAGACTCCCTGCTGAGCAGGGAGCCTGATGTGAGACTCGATCCCAGGACCCCGGGATCATGACCTGAGCCGAAGACAGACGCTCAACCGACTGAGCCACCCAGGCACCCCCAGACATGCCCCAGTTTTTAACCATGATACCTGCATCTACAGACTGTGCCTCAGTTTCTCCATCTGTAAAATGCAGAGAGTAAGAACACCCCCCCTTCTAAAGTTACCAGGAGAACAGCACAAACTAAAACATACAAAGGGCTCAGAAGAATGCCTGGCACCATATATTTGGCTCAGCCCTTGTTGGCTTTCCCGAGGCTTATTTTCCTGTTTGCCTCACCCTGTCGAAAAGGCCACGTCTCCCTTTCCCACGGCTAATCCTCAGTGCTCAAGTATGCCAGGAACAAAAGGGCAGGGTAGCTTGTGTGTGCTGGGGCCTCTTAGGGGAATCCTGAGGCAGGAGATAAAAGAAACTCACTTGACATAACTTCATAAACCCATTTTAATCCAAACATTGATTTTCCTTTGGAACAATCCCCTTCCAGTTCACACGTGTGGTCCCTCCATGTCTCTAATACAGACGTGGGTATCGATGACATTATTGAGATAAAACAGTTGCCTCTTTCTTATTCCTTTTGTTAGTCGGTCACCCCGGGCCTGTCTTTGCCTTTTCATTCTGTTACTCAGCCCCACTCACTAGAGTGCCTTCCCGTTCGTTCCCTCACCAGCCAGCACTCAAGGTGAAGCTTTCAAATAACAACATGTAGCAACATATGAGAGATTTAAGCAAATTCTACTGGAAATGTGAAAAAATGCTCTTCGCCCCGGACACGTGCCTCTCTTTTGATCTTCCTTGTCCGGGATACATTTTTTTTAAAAATGCTCCTTTGATAGCAAGAAGCAAGCAGACACTAAAAGGAAACCTATGTCTTTGTTGGGAAATAATTAGTCTGATCGAGTTGCTTGCTTTCTGATGGACAAAGGAGTCTTTAAAGAACATTATTTGTGTGTTCCGAGCCCCCTTTGACAGCCTTTCTTGGGTTTGGGCTCCTTGATGAGAGTTTGGGGAATGGAAAATTTCCCTGAATAAGAAATCAGAAAGCTTGACCTACACAGTTACCTCTCTCTTAACATGACAACAATTGGCAATTACTTTTTGATCCGAAGTGTGAGGATGAATATGGAGAAGTAGAGGGGAATCATTCTCCTTCCAAGACTCCCGCTCTTGTCAGCCTGGCACCTGAAGCTGATTTTCTTTTTTTTCAGTCCCCAAGATTCAGTATAATCAGTTGCTGGAAATACCTATGTTAGCTGCAGCTAACAACTGGGGGAAACCAGTCGGCAAATCCATGAATCAGTGTTTCTTTTATTCCCTTGTGGAAGGTGTCTGTCCTGTCGGCTCAAGGATGACTTGGATTCTTGTGCGAGCCGGTTCCTGGGTGTGAGCATACTGCAACTGTCGCTTCAACCAGCCCGTCTGTGATAAAGTGTGGACATCGACACGTGGTTCCAGGGTCTCAGAGACAGGAATGGCTCTCATGATGACAGAGCATTACGTCTGATGTGTGATCATGATGGTCTGTAGGTCTGGGGTGGACAGAGGGGCCCTGAAGTCCATCAGACCTGTGTTCAGACCCTGCCTGCTCTGTGATTTGGAGCTGATTGCTTATGTCCTTTGGTATTTCGTGTCCTTGCCTATAAAACAGGAACAATAGTACTATCTTGCAGAGCAGACTTTCTCAACGTCGGCTCTATTGACATTTTGGGCCAGAAAATTCTTTCCCCTGGGAGGCTGTCCCATCCCTGGCCTCTACCCACTAGATGCCAGTAAACACAATCTCCCCATCCCCCAACACCAGTTTTGCCAACCAAAAATGTCTCCGGATGCTGCTAAATGTCTCCTAGGAGATATAGGGTCTCCTCCCTCTCCTCCCTGAGAGCCACCACTATGGAGTCATTCTGAGGATAGAATGAAATGATGCCTGGAAAGCTCCCAGACACTGCTTTAGTAGATACTACATAGCAAGTGCCCAACAAACTTTAGTTATTACTGTATCAGTAAAACTGCAAATAGAAACCTAACATAGTCTTTTTTTTTTTTCCTCTTGAGGATTCTTATGGAATCCCTGGATCCCTAAGGTCCCCAAATTCTCCAGTATTCGATAGGCATCCCCAAGTTGCCCCACCCACCACTGGAAACATATTTTGGTTCCTAGCAAAGCCACCAGCTGCTAGGAGTGGAGAAATCGATCTTCAGGTAGTTCTGTGAACGAGTGGTGTCATCTCGTCTTAGTCCAAGGGAAGTACAAAGAAGTTTAGAAAAGGGTAACGGAAGGAGAAAACAGATTCTCCATGAGTGGTGCCAGCATCACTGAAGATCTGAGTTACTAGAAGCATCCATGCCTCGGTGACAGAGCTACTCCTCCGTGGTTGGGGAGGAAACGGAAGTGGCGGTTTGGATTGCAGAGGGAAAATGGCGGAGGGAGAAACAGGTCATCAGCTTTCCATTTCTGTATTTTAGTTCCAGCTTCCTCCCTCAGTTGGTGGACTGCTCCAAAGAGCTAACATTGTTTGAATGCCATTACAGACCGAATTGTGTCCACTAACATTTGCGTGGAGAAGCCCTAACTCCCAGTGAGACTATATTAGGAGATAGGGCCTTTAGAGAGGTAATTAAGGTTAAATGAGGTCATAAGAATAGGACCCTAATTCAATAGGACTGGTGTCTTAGGAGAAGAGGAAGAGACACCAAGTTCTATCTGTGTGTGCATGGCGGGAAGGTGACAGTCTGTAGGCCAGGAAGAGAGATCTCACCAGAAACCAAATTCACCAGCACCTTGATGGGCTTCCAGCCTCTACAATTGTGAGGAAATGTCTACTGGTCTGCCACCCAGTCTGTGGAATTTTGTCAGGGAGCCTGAGCTGAGTAACACTTACCATGGGCCTGGCCTCTTTGCTCATTTCATTCCCACAACAAACTTTTGAGCTGGGTATCATCTCCTCCTCTCCCCAGTCCCCCCAAATTTTACAGGAGAGGAACTAAACTCAGAGAGGCCAAAAATTTGCCTAGTGTCACACAGCTAGAAGAATCAATTGCTAGGACTTGAACACAAGCCTGTCCACCTTCAGAGCCCAGATCCTTAACCACCAAGCCATCTGAACATGGGTTGTACACACCCCAGACTACTACTTACAGAATGTTGACATTGTACCAGCCTCTGTGTAAAGGCTTTAAATGCATCAGCTCTCTTTTTTAAAAGATTTTATTTATTTATTTGAGAGAGAACACGTAAGAGAGAGCACGAGCAGGGGGGAGAGGCAGAGGCAGAGGGAGAAGCAGGCTCCCCGCTGACCAGGGAGCCCAGTGCAGGGCTCAATTGATCCCAGGATGCTGAGATCATGACCTGAGCTGAACGCAGACGCTTAACCTACTGAGCCACCCAGGTGCCCCCTGTCTCTACAGTTTTAATCCTACCCAGGATTCTGGGGATGAGTGGGAGGGAGAAGGCTGGGGGGTGAAGGACTCAGGAAGCCTTGAGCAGGGGTTGAGTTCACTCCAGGGCAAGAGTCCACAAATGCTCTTAGTGGCTACAGCGTGGCTTTTCAGGAATCTGCATATATGCAAATTAGAGGTCTTAGCCTGAGGAAGGGGAGTGAACTCCCCCACCCCCACTTCATTCCAAGTTATGTCTTTTTCCAGCGGGGGGCTTAGCAACAAATTGCCTCTCCCTCCTCATGTCTCTCCAAGGACAATGAATAATAATTCAAAGCAGAGCAAAAGAACCCACATTCGCATGGTGCAAATCTCCATGTGTTCTGAAGTTGCCTGATGTTACCTTCAAATCACCATGGGAGGCAGGTGCTTACTGACAGAAAAAGTCAAGACACAGGAGTCAGGACACTATTTTCCCCAGGTGCTACCATTTGGCAGGTGGTAGTTGCTGTGTCATTGTGGCGTCCCATCATGATTAAGGGCAGGGGCTTTGGGGACAGGCAGACCTAGGCTTGAACCCTAACTCAGTTCATCTGTCTGACTTTGGATGCATTACCTGATGTCTTCAAAGGTGCTTTTGTTAGATGAAGTGAAGATGGAGATAATCATGATCTCCCAAGGTCAACCACATACAATTTGAGGTTAACTATGGAAAGCACAGTGCTTGGCCCGTGGTAAATGGCTAGTGGTTGTTTTCATTGTTCTCAACGGATGAGAACTTTATAGAAGGGGTAAAATTAGTACTTTTTTCAATACTCTTGATCTTGGGCATTTCCAGGTTGTGGGGTTGTCTGAGGGATCTTGGGGATCATTCTTATTTTGTCTGGGTCTTCCCTTAGGTAGGGAAACTCCCATATGTGGAATCAGGGGCTAGAGAGAGTGGGGTGCCTTAGATTCTAAATTAAACTGAGGAAAGTTCATATGGGGGAAGGTGGATATGGGGTGTGTGGTGGAGAGGGAAACAGTGAGAGGTGGGTCTGAAGAGATCGTGAGGGCAGGTCATGAAAAGGATTTGTAAACCACATTAGGGAGGATAGTCCTTAATCCTCAGAGCAATAGGAACTGTGCAGACAATTGTACGAAGGGAATGACATGATCAGATTTTTATTTTGGAAAAGTCAGCTGCACTGTGGAGAATGGTTTGTGCAGAAGGAGAGGAAAGTAGGAATGAATTGGAGCATGTAGCCATAATCTAGGCAAGAGATTGCTAGAATGAAGACTCTCAGAGGGCCAGACTTGACCAGTTTTATTTCTTCATGTATCCCAGGTGCTCTGAGCATGGCTTGGTACACACTGGGAAGTCAGCCATCAGTTGCTAGACCAGGGCAAAGGCAGCAGGGATGGAGAGAAGCATGTGGATTTGAGACCTCATCTGTGGGCCAAAGGAACAGAATTGATAATTGATAGTACAAGAGTTCAGAATGATTCCTGGTCTTCTGGCTTGGACTGTGGAGGTGGGGGGAGGGGAGAACAAGGTGACATTCTCTGAGATGGAAAATCCTTCACCTCTCCAAACCTCAGTTTTTCACCTGTGAAATGGGACCAATATCCCCCATATCGCAAGTGTGTGTGGGGGGCGGCCGGGTGCCTGGTGCATGCGAGGCCAACAGTGTGCTGGTCGTGTGTCCTCCACACTCAGACCTCACCCCTCCAGAATGCACGTCTCTATAGGTTAAGAACAAAGAACCCACACATGTCCCCAGGGTCTCCAGGTTTGAAGTCCCCACAGAGATGGCGGCAGCAGCAACATACGTGAAAAATGAACAGCCAGGAAATGAAACAAGCAACGGAGATTGCTAATTGGAGTTTATTTTCTAAAAATGAGCCGCAATTCTCAGTACGGCTCAGTCACCTGGAAACCTGGTCCTTGATGAGCTATTCTGCTCGTTGCTGACATGAAGAATTTCATTGGATGGAGGAGTCGGCTGGTGGTGAGGCATTCTGTAGTCAAGGGGTACTGGGGAGGTAGGGGGGCGGGGGGAGCAGCGGAAAGGAAATGAGTTTGTTTTTCGAACTCACAGTCCCCCCTGGGATACAACTACTCGGGATCCTTCCTCCGGTTCATTTTCTGCAGAGGAAGAACCCCATGTGGTGGCGGGCCGGGGTGGTGCCGCTGATGTTGGAGAGGCTGAGAGGGTCCCACAGAGCCCCCAGCACCCCTTTCCTCCCGGCCGCTCAGTGAATGGAGATCAAGCAACAAGTGCCTGCCATGAAGCACACAGTCCTAGTACTAGGGTTACTGAGATGCACAGCATGCAGCTCCCGCCTTTCGCAGGGGAAGTAGCCCAGCAGACAGGCCGTTCGGACCTCGGATGATGGGTGTGTGTATTCGCTTCCTGGGGCTGCTTTGACAAATGACCACAAACCTGGATGGCTTAATACAACAGAAAATTATTCTTTCACAATTCTGGAGGCCAGATGCCCAAAACCAAGGTGTCAGCCAGGCCATGCTGTCTCTGAAAGCTCTAGAGGAACGTCCTTCTTTGCCTCTTCCTAGCTTCTGCTGTTGCTAACAATCCTCCGGGCTCCTTGGATTGTCGATGCATCCCTCCCCTCTCTGCCTCTGTCCTCCTGTGGTCTTCTCCCCATGTGTGCCTCTGTCTCTTCCCCTCTTCTTCTTTTTTTAAAAATTTATTTATTTGTTTGAGGTGGGGTGGGGCAGAGCAGAGGGAGAGAGAGAATCCTCAAGCAGACTCCTTGCCAAGTGCAAAGCCTGACTCGGGGCTCGATCCCACAACCCTGAGATTACAACCTGAGCTAAAACCAAGATGCTTAAGTGACTGAACCACCCAGGTGCCCCTCTTCCCTTCTTCTTATCAGGAGTCTTTGGATTTAGAGTCCACCCTACTCCAGGATGACCTCTCCTTAACTTGATTACATCTGCAAAGACCTTATTTCCAAAAAAGATCAAATTTACAGGTACCAGGGTTTAGGACTTGAGCATATCTTTTGGGGGAGCACAGTTTGACCCACAACAGTGTAAGTAAAGGCGTGCTCAATGTTCTATTTCATCAGATTTCACCTCGTTGCAAGTGCTATGTTGGGGGAGCCCACTATCTAATCTGCTCTTCCTTCCCTCCTTCCCTTGTTCCTTTCCTCTCTTCCTCCCTTCCATCTGCTACTTTTTCACCTCTTTATTCCCCTTCTGTGGTTTGGTCACCATATACCTGTTGGTTATCTTCTGTGTATTAGGTGGTGTGCTGGACATTGAGGGTGGGGATGTGGCCAGAACAGACAAGGCTCTGACCTCTGAAGCTTACAGGGCTGTGGGGGTTGGGGGACAGAGAGGCAGTAAGCAAACAATCACACAAATAACGTGAAAATGACAGCTGGGGTGACTGGAACAGGGGCCCTCCTGAATATTCAAGCTAACATCTTGAACAGACCTTCTGGGGGATTCTAAGGTCATAAAGCTCAGTCTCCAACCATAGACTCTTGCTGTATTTCTTCCCCATAAACTTCAATGTCTCCTTATTGATAAGGTCAAGGAAAAGTGGAGATAGAAGGTCACTTATTTACTAGGGACCATCTGCATGGAACATTCTGGCTGGAGAATGGGTGTGGGAAAGGGGCCTTCCATTAGCAGACGAAGCTCAGCTGCTACTACCCAAATCCTGAAAGCCAGGACTTGGAATGTGGATACAACCACAAGAGTCCCTCTGTAGGAAACCACTAGAACATAAGGATAGACTGACCATCACATGACAGCCTGGGGTCAGGGCATTATAAATGGTTCCTGGGTAGAGGGAATACCCACAGCCCTCAAATTTCTCAGGGAGACCCCTGGGCAGCTATGGAGAAACCAAAAGGTTTGTGGCAGGGGCTATGGTGCTGGGGTACATGGTATATGGGACCAAATGACAGGTTTGGCCAGGTCAGGGGAGGCAGAGGGCTTCCTAGGAAGTGATGCTTGCCCTCTGTTTCTCAGGCCCATGAAAACAGAGCTGGCCACAAAAGGGAAGACCTTACCCATGCACCCCACAACAGGGATGGATCTCTAGGTATTACACACAAAGGAGTTTGTGTTGGATTATTTCAGCATATGAAATTCTAGAAAAGACAAATACAGTCTATAGTGATAGAAAACACTGAGGAGAGATTGTCTAAGAAGGAGCACAGGAAACTTTTGGGGGACATAGAAATGCTCTATATCATGATTATTGTGGTAGAGACAAAGATTGTATACGTCAAAACTCACCAACATGTACTCTTAAAATGGGTGCATGTTATCATAGATAAAATACACCTCCATAAAATGGATCTTGAAAAATGCAAGTCATAGCCTTTCTTGTTTTAATTCTGGGGGTCAGAACCATAGCGGAAGCCTTCCCAATCTTTCCTGAAGATCATTTGATCATGCATGACATAATGTCAGAGTGGGGAGGGAATCTCTAGACAATCAGGATCAAAGCCATCATTTTATACATAAAGGGATTGAATCTCAGAGAGGGCTAGTGATGAGGCCAAAGTCACACAGAGGTCAGAAGGAGGTACTGTAGGTTGGAAAAATCCAGATGGTGGGAAGGGGACAGACATTCTTAGGTGATCCAGCCCACCACTGAGATTAGAGGAGTTAAATTTGAGGTCATCCAGCTGATCAGATTTGGGACTGGCATCCTAAATCTGGCCAGTCACAAATCTGAAACCCAAGCTGCCCATCCACTTCTTTCTGTCCTTGGGGTGCTCTCTGAAGCCTCCCATGCGCCCATTCAGACTGTCCGCCTCTCATACCTCACCTGCAACAGTCACGCACACAGTTTACCTTTATTTTTATAGCTCTTTACAAAGGTTCTTCCACATCAGGTATGTCTTGATGTGATTCTGTGGTCTCAGCGGTCTGGGTCTATTTAGGATCAGCTCAGACTCAGAAATCAGTTGGGGGCCAAGATCATGCAATGGAGAAAGTGACAAGCCAAGAACCATTATCTAGAGCACAGTCCTCAAACTTTGGTGCATATCCAGATCCTTGGGATTCAAGTCCTGATATTTGGAGTCACTGGGCATGGATGGTGCCCAGGAATCGGCATCTGTGCCCTGCTGATGGAGGCAGGTTGAGGACCAGGTCCTCCAGGTAATCTCTGGATTAGATCAAGGAGAAACTAGACCTGGGTTGTGGACTAACCAATGGACTCTCAAGGTAACCCAAGTTCAAAAATAGATTTCTTGGAAAACCATGCGGCTTAGTGCTGGCATAGAGGCTCTTTTAATAAACTCTGCTTATTGGGTGATTATGCAGAACCTCAGGGACCAAAAGGATCACTGTGATAACAGTAGCTGCCATTTAGGGAGCTCTTACTATGGGCCCATTAGTCCTTAACACAATCCCATGAGATCTTCTCATCCCCACTTTACAGATGTGAAAACGAGGCACAGACTGGTTAAAGACCTCGAGGTCGTACAGGTTGGAAATAGCTTTTTCAAGATTCAAACCCACGTCGTCTGGGCCAAAATTAATGATCTTTTCATTCGACAAGCTGCCTCTCCCAAGTTGCAAATACTGTGGTTTGAGAGAAAGGCGGGGGGGCGGGGGGGCGGAGATGATGCAAAGGGGTGGTGGGCTTTGAAGAAAGAGGTGCAGTTTCCCGAGATTCCCATCTGATGGCTCATGTGATGCCCCAGTAGGTCCTGGAATCAAGTGTGGTGGCTTCTTGCTGTTATCACTCATGTCCGGCGCTTCTGTGAACTCTGACACCGAGTGCAGGCTGTGCCGTGAGGAGGGGTTGCCATGGAGACCTGAGGATGCTGAGCAAAGGACTACTAGGTGTCCCTGCACATCCAGCCTCCCTCTCTTCCAGAGTAAAATGAATTTTTGTAGAGCATATGGTCACCCAGA
The DNA here is from genome assembly GCF_964656455.1 of Halichoerus grypus. Lineage (NCBI taxonomy): Eukaryota > Metazoa > Chordata > Mammalia > Carnivora > Phocidae > Halichoerus > Halichoerus grypus. Next base: position 26,916,813 of record NC_135717.1, read on the forward strand.
ATAAAGACCCCATTTCCCAGTCTTTCTGGCACCAACGTCTGGCCACGTGAATTTTGGACAATGGCATATGAGTAGTAAACAAGGAAGGGGAAATAATTCTTTCTAATTCCCCCGCCTGACAGTTGATTGAAGGTCAAACTCTTAGACTTAAAGTCAAGGAGTATATATATATATTTAATTTTATTATGTTAGTCACCATACAATACATCATTAGTTTTTGATGTAGTGATCCACGATCCATTGTTTTCGTATAACACCCAGTGCTCCATGCAGTACGTGCCCTCCTTAATACCCATCACCGGGCTAACCAATCCCCCCACCCCCCTCCCCTCTAAAACTCCCCCCTCTGTTTGTTTCTCAGAGTCCATAGTCTCTCATGGTTCATCTCTCCCTCCGCTTTCCGCCCCCTTCATTTTTCCCTTCTTTCTCCTAATGTCCTCCATGCTATTCCTTATGTTCCACAAATAAGTGAAACCATATGATAATTGACTTTCTCTGCTTGACTTATTTCACTTAGCATAATCTCCTCCAGTCCCATCCATGTTGATGTAAAAGTTGGGTATTCATGCTTTCTGATGGCTGAGTTATATTCCATTGTATATATGGACCACATCTTCTTTATCCATTCATCTGTTGAAGGGCATCTCAGCTCTTTCCAGAGTTTGACTTTTGCGGACATTGCTGCTATGAACATTGGGGTGCATGTGCCCCTTCTTTTCACTACATCTGTGTCTTTGGGGTAAATACCCAGGAGTGCAATTGCTGGGTCATAGGGTAGCTCTATTTTTAAATTTTTGAGGAACATCCACACTGTTTTCCAAAGTGGCTGTACCAACTTGCATTCCCACCAACAGTGTAAGAGGGTTCCCCTTTCAAGGAGTATATTTTTTTAAAACATTTCTCTTTCTGGGTCATATCCATAAAAGTGCCCAAACATAAGAACAAGGATGGTACCTTGTTCTCCTGCCTGAGATGTCCATTACTTAATTTCTATTCCAAATTCATGTTTAAACCAATATACACGGAGCATCTCATATGTGCCATGCGCTGTACTCAGCCCTGGGAATATACTGGAGAATAAGACACAGATGTTATCCTTACTGAGCTGATACTCCACTGGGGATGTTGATAAGTCAACAGTATAATACAGTGCAAGGGGGGGGTGGTGCCTGGGTGGCTCAGTCAGTTAAGCATCTGCCTTTGGCTCAGGTCATGATCCCAGGGTACTGGGATCGAGCCCCGCATTGGGCTCCCTGCCTGGCGGGGAGTCTGCTTCTCCCTCTCTGTCTGCCGCCCCTCCACTCGTGCTCACTCTCTCTCTCTCTATCTCAAATAAATAAATAAAATCTTTTAAAAAATACAGTGCAAGGAACAGGGAAACAGGGGATGCAGGGGTGGTCCACAGAGGGATAGTGAAGCCAGTTTGTGGGACTGGGGAGGGCTTCCTGGAAGAAGTTTTACCTAAGCTGAGACTGATGAATGGGAAGGAGTTGGCCAGGTGAATTGTGGAGAAAGGAGAAGAATGTTTCCAGAAGAAAGACCAGGGGAGAGAGAGAAGCTCAGCATTGTTGGAGGGATCTGGAGCCTGGGTGGGAGGCGGGGGCCAGATATCTCAGGGCCTTCTCAGTTATGCTCGGCCTTTCAGACTTATCCTGAGAGCAGTGGGGAGTCACTGGAAGGTTTTAATATGGGGGTGATAAGATCAGACATAGTTTATAGAAACCTTCTCTGGATGCAATGTGGAAGGGAGATTGAAGCAGGCCAAGCCTGGAAATGGGGACACCAGTTAGGTGACTATTCCAACGTATGTATATGGCATGCGTGTGCGCACACACACACACACACACACACATACACATGCAACCCTTCTACACCAAAGGTTTATGCAAGCACCAGAGTGGGCCCCCATCAGGGGCTGCAAAACAGTGTCTTAAGCTATCCCACTGTCCGGTGCCTTTGCTCTCTCATCTGTAGAGTGGAAACAACACAACTGCCCCTCAGTGTCTCCCAGGATTTCCAAGAGAATGGGAATGTCAAATGGTTGAAGCCTTTACAGCTCAGTGTGGATAAGTATGAGCTGTCTCTTCATCTCCTCCAGTCCTTCGATCCCCAGCATGGGAGGCATGTCTGGGAGCTGCATATGGGGAAGGCATTCAGGATGGGCATGAGGATCTTATGAACAGACAAGTTTTCATCAGATTCCCATTTAGTTTCAAAGTTGAAACTAGGGGTAGGGAGCTTGACCCCATGACACTGAACTTTAGAAATCCAGAATTGGCTGGAGACTCCCGGGGAAGAGTAGGCATCCATTTGGCCTGGGATTCCTTTGAATGGGTCATTCCACTGAGGATGTGCTCATGCTCTTTGTTGTGGGCTGTCTGTATGAGTTTGCTAGGGCTTCCCTAACCAAGTGGCACAGACTGAGAGTGTCTTCAACAGTGGAAATTTATTTTCCCACCATTCTGGAGGATAGAAGTCCAAGATCAAAGTGTCTCTCTCAAGGCCTCTCTCCCTGGTTTATAGATGATCATCTTTTCCCCATATCTTCACATGGTCTTCCCTGTGTGCGTGTGTGTCTGTGTCTCAATCTCTTCCTGTTATAAGGACATCAGTCGTATAGGATGATCTCATTTTACCTTAATCACCTCTTTAAAGGCCCCGTCTCCCAATATATCACATTCTGAGGTCCTGGGGGTTAGAACTCCAAGATATGAATTTGGGGGTGGGGATACAATTCAATCCATAACAGTGCCCAGATGGCTTATTTATATAAGTGAGTTGAACACACTGCCAGGAAACCCAAAGATTGAAAAATAAAATCCTGCTGAATTTTATCCCCAGCCTGAGAGACCTTGACGAAAACAGATTTGCTGCCACGTGGGTTGGGGCACCAGTCACGTTTTCCTGTTTTTATCTCGGCTCAGATGTAACGCTGTAGAAAGGGGCTGATCCACACCCCCGTTTTGTCTTTCTTTACCCCTTGGCTGAGCAAGTTTTGCTATGGTAACCACTGGCTGGGAAGACATAGCCCAGGGAGTGGCAGGGTCAGCCTGGGCTCTTCTCTGCTCCGTTCTTGGACGGGTCCTGCTCTACTCCAGCTGCTGCATTCATCTCCAGAGTGGAGTTTATTGCTAATAGTTTTGAGTGTGTGTGTGTGTGTGTGTGTGTGTGTGTGTGGTGTATGTGTGGCTGGGCAAAGTGGCACCTTCAAGAAAGCAGTCACATGGAAAATAGGATCCCCCCAAAGAGGGAAGCCACTCATTCATCACTGATGAGGTCACATTTGGATTTGCTGTCCCATGCTGAGCTGCACTCTGGTTATCTGGCGGCCGTTGGCTTCAGTGACACTTCCTGGGAATTTTCAACAGGGCTCCTCCTGCCTTCCCTGAAGCTGGAAACAATGATCTGCAGACCCCACATCCTTTTTACTCCCTGCAAGTCCTTTGAAGGAGGTTTCATCCTCTGCCTCTTGGGGTTTGGAGTCTGGGTCATTTGCAGCCGACCCATCTGATGTGTCTGGAGCAGCAGTTTAGCAGTGGCGGTGGGGAGGGGGGAGGCAGCAATGTGACAGGATTCACCTTCCAAGGGGCATGGGACTCAGTGTCCCTCCGAGACCTGGAGACTTTGGGAGGCAGTGTCTATGGGGGGCTGGCGTGCAGAGCAGGGGCAGTTTGTTGAAGTCTCCTGGCGTAAGTCAGATCCTTGTTGTGTGCTGGAAGCCATCCTGGGAGCCTCTGGAATCTGCATCAGATGCCAGGAACTCCTTTGGGGATCTTGTGTTTGCTCACTGGTATGTTGGCCACTCGCTTTGTGCAAAGGTTAGCTTGCCAGCTCAGTTCCTCTGCCACAGTTTAGTTGACACACACCCCTAAGTAGTCCTGCGGCTTCCAGGGAGTCTATCGATAGTGAACCTTGTGCGCAGAAGCCAACAGAGATCTTGCTCCTTCTCCCCCTTGTCCCTGGGATACCAGGTGTGGCAACCACGGAGGACAGTTTAGATCCCTGGGCTGTTTCTCCACTTCCCTGCTGACCCCATTTGGATATTTCTAGCATGGCTTTTCTTTATTTGTTCATTCATTTATTCCACAAATATTTATGTGAGCATCAGTGGTGTGCTAAATACAGCTCAGACTTTACTGTGATGTGATGCTTAATTTTATGCATTGACTTGACTGGGCCACGGACTGCCCAGATATTTGGCCAGACATTCTGGGTCTATGGGCGAGAGTGTTTCTGGATGAGAAAAAGCATTTGAATCCATGGACAGAGTAAAGCAAATGCTCTCCCCAGTGTGGGTGGGCCTCGTCCAATCAGTTGAAAGCCTAAATAGAGGAAAAAGTCTTGATCTTCCTGGGAGCCAGAGGTACTCCTCCTGCCTGACTTCCTTCACGCTAGGACGTTAATCTTCTGCCTTTGGTCTCAGACTCAGACTGGAACTCACTCCATGGGCTCTCCTGGGTGTCCAGCTTGCCAACTGAGGATCTTGGGACTTGCACTGGTTCCGTTTCTCTGGGGAACCCAGACTAATACATCTGGAAACCCGGAACTGAAATAAACAAAGCCTCCGCCTTTGGGTGCTTACATTTCGGGGTGTGGGGATGTGGTTGGGGGAGGTCTCTGGACCTGGTTTGTCGAATATCAAGACAAATTTGCACAGCACTTATAGTCACATAATACTCTAACTGGAAAAGCAATTCCCTCAACACATACCTCCCTGCCCCCCCCCACCTCCCACAACTCCAGGATGGGGTGGGGGTCTGAGGGTGGAGATATATCTTTATACCGTTTCTCTTCTGTTTAAAGAAGGGATTCTTAACCTGTTTCGTGCTAGGGACCACTTTGGCAATCTTACAGGCCCTTCTCAGAATAACATATTAAAATACATACCATAAAATACATAGGGTTATGAAGAAAACCAATTATTTTGAATTGCAGTTCTCAAGGAATTTTATAAATTGTGATATAATAACATATGTGCTCCTTTGTTAATGTGTTAAATCACACGGTTTAGCAGTGGGTTTAATAACAACTGTGATTTAAAGTCCTGATGAGCATAAAAGATATTTTGAAATAACTGTAACACTTGGGATGTAATAGAAAAATATCCATGATTTGTTGATGACCAAGCTCCAAACACTACCAAGAGTAGAGCAGTTTGGTGCCCACTGTGTTGGTTTGCTAGGGCTGCCATAATAAAGTACCAGAAACTGGGCAACTTGAACAGTAGAAACTTACCTTCTCTTGGTTCTTGAGGCTGGAAGTCTAAGACCAAGGAGTTGGCAAGGCCATGCTTCCATTAAAGATGCTAGAAAGTGGCCAAGATGGTCCAATAATCTACATAGACACCTCATATACAGGAAAGAGAAGTGGAAAGAAAAAAGTACAGGCAAGAAATAAAACCGTTAACTGGCCCATACTCTGTTACAAGGGTCTTAACTTTTTCCTTCCTGGCCTACTGAGGATCACTCTCACTCCCGATTCTCCAACAAACAGTCAGCAGCTCAAGTGACCCAGTTTTTCTAGCACTGAAATCACCATCCTTAGGAATATATGGTGAAGAGGAATTACTTTTTTTTTTTTTTAATCTGAAAGTCAAATGTCATCATGTCACCCCCTGGCGCTACTCCTTTGATGACCTTCTCTTTGGTTCCCAAATCCTTAAAGTGGCATCCAAGGCCCCACACAACTAGCTCCTGCCCACCTCCCTGGCATCCTCTCACTCTCCACTAACCCCCGTGACAGTCGGGCCACCTACCTTCTCTCAGGTCATTGAACACACCCATTTCTCTTCTGCCCCCAGCTTTAGCTCATGCTATTTGTTCCACTGTTGATTCAGAAATGCCAAGGATTTCTGTTAAGATGTTGGGGGGATGTGCCTTTCTTGCTTCTGTGAATTTGCGAGAAGGGAGATGGTATGAAAACCCAGGAGTATAGAGACCCATGGAAGACACGTTTTGTGTGGGCAAGAATTCAGTTAAACTAAAGCATTACATTTTTGAATGAAGCTACCAGTTTCCTTTCTTTCTGCCTTCAACTTCAAATGTAAGTTTGAAACTTACATTATGGGGTGTGTGTGTGTGTGTGTGTGTGTGTGTGCATTGCATGTACTCCTTGGTAAAAACTGTTTCTTATAGACTGAAATAATTAACTCCCAAATGTGCAAGCTGCTGGAATAATAATCTACCTGTGCTACATAAACCAGTGTCTGAAATGTTACCTGAGACATGAACATTCCCATGAGGTGGAATTTGACTCATTCTATGTGTGTAAGAGGAGTGTGTGTGTGTGTGTGTGTGAGAGAGAGAGAGAGAGAGAGGGACAGAGCGACAGAAACAATTTAGCCTAAATGAGCATTTCCTGAATTTTGTTCATTTGTTTATTGCCATCAAGATTTCTGCTATAGGGATTTCCTGTATTTTCATAATATTTTTTTCTTTAAATTGACCCACTTTTTGTAAACTTAGCTTCCACCTAGAAAAAATACCCAACAAGCCACAGACTGGGAGAAAATAATTGCAAAACCTGTCTTTCATAAAGGTCTAGCATCCAAAATATACAAAGAACTCTTCAAACTCAACAATAAGAAAACAACCCAACTTAAAAATGGGCAAAAGACCTGAACAGACACCTCAGATTATATAGAGTTAAAATAAGCATATGAAAAGATGCTCAGCATCATCTGTCATTAGGGAAATGCAAATTCAAATAACAATGAGACAACATCACACCTTGCTATAGACTGAATGTTTGTGTCCCCTCCCTTCCAATTTCATAGCAAGGCCCCCACAATACTGTGATATTTATCTCCAGGAGTTTGACCAGTTTCTCACAGTAAGTATTGGAGAAAAATTCCCTGTGCTTTTAACCAGGGAAAGGGGAAAAGGAACCGTTTCAAAATATGCCAGAGCACTCTATCCTTGTCCTCAGGAGAAACTAGTTAGTCAGAACCTAACCCTTTGGGGTTTTATCAGAACATTACTTACTCTAGGAAAGGGAAATACCCTACTCCAGTTGACCATAGATTTCCATGGGGAAAGGGGAATGTTCACCCCTTAGGTGGCAATTTGTCTTGATCACTGTGGCTTTGTAGTAGGTCTTGAAATCCGTCATTGTCAGTTCAACTTTGTTTTCCTTCAGTATTGTGTGGGCTATTCTGGGTCTTTCATCTCTTAATATAAACTTTAAAAATCGTTTGTCAATATTCACAAAATAACTTGCTGGGACTTTGGCATTGCACTAAGTCAATAGATCAAATTGTGAAGAACTGACATGTTGGCAAAATTGAGTCTCTTTATCCATGAACAGGGAATCTCTCTCCATTTATTTAGTTCTTCATTGATTTCTTTCGTCAGAGTTTTGTAGTTTTCCTCATAGATTGTGTGCATCTTCTGTTTGATTTATACCAAAATATTTCATTTTGGGGACTGTTACTTGTAAATGGTGTTGTGCTTTAAATTTCAAATTCCATTTGTTCCTTGTTGGTATATAGGAAAGTGATTAGTTTTTGTATATTAACCTTGTATCCTGAAACATTGCAATAATCACTTAATAGCTTCAGGAGTTTTTATTGTTTTGTTGTAGATTCTTTCAGATTTTCTACATAGATGATCCTGTCATCTGTGAACAAAAATAGTTTTATTTCTTCCTTCTGCACCTGTGTGTATTTTATTTCCTTTTCTTGTCTTATTACATTATCTAGAACTTCCTAGGGTGCCTGGGTGGCTCAGTCAATTAAGTGTCTGCCTTTGGCTCAGGTTGTGATCTCAGGGTCTTGGGATCAAGCCCTGCCTCAGGCTCCCCACTGAGCAGGGAGTCTGCTTCTCCCTTTCCTTCTGACCCTCCCCCAACTCGTGCGCATGTTCTCTCTTTCTCTCTCAAATAAATAAGTAAAATCTTAAAAAAAAAAACAAGCACCATTATCTAGAACTTCCAGTACAGTGTTGAAAAGCAGTGGTAGGAGGGGACATACTTGCCTCATTCCTGATCTTATTGGGAAAGCTTCGTGTTTCTCACCATTAGGTCTAATGTCAGTAGTAGGTTATTTTGTAGATTTTTTTAAAATCAAAAATCCTTCTCTAAAACTAGTTTATTGAGAGTTTTTATCATGAATGGGTGTTGGATTCTGCCAACTACTTTTTCTGCATCGATATGGTCACATTATTTTTCTTTCTTTTTTTCTTTTCTTTTCTTTCTTTTTTTTTTTTAGAGACAGAGAGAGCATCAGGAAGGGTAGGGGGGAGAGGCAGAGGGAGGTCCCACGCCTAGTGCGGAGCCCAATGTGGGGCTCGATCTTACAACCCTGAGATCATGACCTGAGCTGAAATCAAGAGTTGGATGCTTAACTGACTGAGCCACCCAGGCACCCCATGATTTTTCTTTTTTAGCCTGTTGATATAATGGATTACATTAATTTTATTACATTACATAATTGATTTTTTTTTAAGATTTTATTTATTTATTTGAAGAGAGAGACACAGTGAGAGAGGGAACACAAGCAGGGGGAGTGGCAGAGGGAGAAGCAGGCTTCCCGCCGAGCAGGGAGCCCGATGCGGGGCTCGATCCCAGGACCCTGGGATCACAACCTGAGCCGAAGGCAGACGCGTAACGACTGAGCCACCCAGGCACCCCTACATAATTGATTTTTGACCATTGAGCCAGTCTTGTATACCTGGGATAAATCCCACTTGGTCATGATGTATAATTTTTAATGCATTTTTGGATTCAATTTGTTAATATTTTGTTAAGGAATTATGCATAAGAGATATTGGTATATGTTTGTGAGAGACATTGGTCTGTGGTTTTCTTTTCTTATAATGTCTTTATCTGGTTTTGGTGTTAGGGTAATACCTGCCACATAGAATGAGTTATGATGTATTCCCCCTGGTTCTATCTTCTGAAAGAGATTGTAGAGAGTTAGCATAATTTATTTTTCAAGTGGTTGGTAGATCTTATCAATGAACTCATCTTGGCCTGGTGCTTTCTGTTTTGGAAGGTTATTAATTATTGATTCACTTTCTTTAGTAAATTTAGGCCTCCCTCCCACTCTCTTTCTTTCTTTTTTTTTTTTTTTTTTAAGATTTTATTTATTTATTTGAGAGAGAGAGAGAATGAGAGACAGAGAGCATGAGAGGGAGGAGGGTCAGAGGGAGAAGCAGACTCCCTGCCAAGCAGGGAGCCCGATGCGGGACTTGATCCCGGGACTCCAGGATCATGACCTGAGCCAAAGGCAGTCGCTTAACCAACTGAGCCACCCAGGCGCCCTCCCACTCTCTTTCTAAGCAGTGGACTTTTCTTTTTTCCCCAAGTAAAGTCTTTCTAGGCATGCAGACAGGTTAGGGCAGAACTGCTTGGGCTGAGGTGGGGGGAGGGCACCTAAAATTCTTTCAGGTCACCTTGCCTTTCCACCTTCTTTTCCATGATCCCCCCCTTGACTTGGATGACACTATAGAACCCCGTTGCTCTAAGGAACACAGCTGAGATACCACTGGTCTACAGGTCAGCATACCTGATAGGAATGCAGGATGCTCTGATTCCCACTCAAAGACCCTGGCAGCTGTGCGGGAGCCTGGAGGCTCCCCCGCACATCACTTCTCTCCTCTAACTGGAACTCCCAAGATCCATCTCACAAAGATGTGATGAGGACAAGAGACTAAGAAAGTTGCAAAGATCCATGCGTCTTTGGAAGAATGTTGGGACACAGTTATTTCAGGCTGAAAACATCCAGGTTTGATGCCTTCACACCCACTGCTGGTGGGGGTGGAAATTGGTGCAACACGGTGGAGAGCACTTTGGCAGTGTGAGTCAAGTGGGAGCTTACCCCCTGACCTGGCGATGACACTTTAAAGTACGCATTCTGGGTGTGGATTCAGAAACTCTTTGAACAAGTTTAAAGGCGGTTATTGCAGCAGTGTTTGTGATCATGAAAAACTGGGAACAACCTGAATGTTCATTAGGAGGGGAATGGATAAATACACAACGGAATACTAGACAGTTGTTAAAATGTACGAACTACATAGGTGTCCACATGCATGGGTACTGAAATGTAACGTGGGGGGAGAAAGCAAATTCCAAAATGATGTGCATGACATGATCCTATTTTTATATATACTAAATATAGTTTATAGGTACACATGGGTAATAAATCATAGAAACATTGCCTAGAAGGATACATACATACCAAAATCATGATAACGGGCAAGGGAGGTGTCCTAGGTAAGAGAACATGGGAGTTGGGTTATTTTATACATATACACACATGCTTATACAAATCTGATAAAATTTTAACTTTTATCAGCTTTGGTGAATACATGGTTATTTATGTATATGGTTCTTTGTGCTTTCTACATGTAAAAAGAAAAATGCATTTATTTCCATCTTCTAAAATCCACTTATCAAATAGTTCTATAGCCCTTACTGTGTATGACTGCAAATACTAATACTTTAAACCTCACAGTAATCTTATGAGGGACTATTTTAAAGGAAGGAAAGGGATGCAGCAGAGAGGTCAAGCCACTCACCTAAGGTAAAACAGCTAGTAAGTGGCAGAGCTGGACTTCAGACCCAGGTAGCCTGGATCCACTGTCCACGCTTTCAAGCACCCTCTATGTGTTATCTGTGACTTGTCGTCCCTCAGCAGGGTCCCCTGTGTCCTTCTCATACTGTCTATCTACTTGTCTACCCTTACTTTGTTTTAAGCTGTATAGGATCTGGATTCACATCTCTCTCACTACTCCACCCCAGCTCCTGGCCCATCATAAATAAACAGCAAATGTTGTTGAACAAATGAACAGATGAATTGAGTGACCTGAGGTTCCTGGAAGTCACTCTGTGCAGGTGCCATGCCCAGGGTCATTGTCCTGAGTCCTCCACTGCATTTGATGTCGTTCAGGGTGCCAGCACTGGGCATTATGGGAAATGAGCTCATTAGTAGAAAAATTGGGGGAAAAAATCAAATAACATGGGTTTATTTTTTATTTTTTTTATTTTTTAGGGGCCACCTTCCTCTCTCTACACGTGGAGGGGTTGTTTAGAGAAAATTGTAAAGTTTTAGGAAACATCCGGGCCTCTTCACAGATCCATCTTCTTTCTCCAACTTTTCCCACTCACTTCTGGTTTCAATTTAAATGTCATTTCTTCTGTGAAGCCTTCTCTGGTCACCCTGTTCCCTCTCTGCTGGTGTTCTGTCTCATATTCCCCTCTTCCGTATCAAACTTAACGCAACTTAGAATTATTTATGTATTTGTGGATTTATTTTTTCTAATGTCTCTGTGCCCCCAGGAGACTGTAAACTCCAAGGGGTCAGAAACCACGCTTGTTTTGTGCACACATCGTCCCCAGGACCTGGCCCAGTGTCTGCTACACAGTAAGTGCGCATCTATCATCATTGAAGGGATGTTGCTGCCGACTGCAGTGGCTTAGCTGAAAGATGTGCCTCAGGGGTTTCAAAAAAAAAAATATTTTTTTAACAGCAGAATGCTTTTCACCAAACGATATTGTTCAGACTTCCTTATCTAAACCAGTTTGTTTCTCTGGTTAAAATGGGGGTTGATGGGGGGAAATTGGCTTGCCCTGCCTTCTCCTTGCTGCCCCCAACAGGATCCCTGATGGACGTCACAGACTTCCCCTTGGGATATTTTCCTAACCCACATCCCCGACTCCTTGCAAGTGCCAGAAGGGTCTCGTCACCAAGGGGGCCCCGTCTTTGCAGGTTGGAAGACAGATGATCCAGCTTCTTCTCCCAGCTCCCTGCATCAGCCTTGTGGGGTACTTTGCTAATAGAGCCATAAATTCCCCCTCTAAATGAGCATCCTGATTTGATTTGCTCTTCAGATGACCCCTTCCTGGGGAAAATATTATGCTTTCCCTGAGTTATGGCAGAGACTTCAATGGATAGCTGTGTTGTGTCCTGCCTCTACCATCTGACAGTCTGATTCCTCTCCAATTTATGAGCTTGTTAGTCCCCAGCCAGCTCCCACCTCACTGCGACTGACCCAGTAATGCTATTTGCCTGGGTCATCTTGCTCAGACAAACCCGGACGTCCCTGCTGAGGAGGCAGCCGTCCCGGCCCAGTCACCTCATTGACTGATCCCGGCTGACTCTGTGGAGCTGGGGCAGGAAGGATGGAGCATCAGAAAGTAGGACAGGTGCAGCTCCCACAGTCACTGAAGCTCTTGTTGTTGGCTTGAGCATGGCTGGGAAGCCCAGTTTCCCTGTTTCTTAAATGCTTCCCTGCAGAGAATCCTTGGGATAACTTCTGTCCTTCAAAGGTATGGGGTCGTCACCTGCCCTCAGCCCCTTCTTCCTGCTGGGGTTTGTGACTTCCCTAAATTCTCCTGGTAGTTTCAGGTGCAGTCCCCTTGCTTTGAGTGGCAAGAAATAAAACTTGGAATACTTTTTAACGTGCCTCCATTTCCTGGCCTCTGCAATGGGAACCATAGTGGATCTCAGACCATTTGTTACCTTGTTACCTTGGGCAGAAAAAGAGACACACACCTTTTGCATATTATGTCAAGGAGTTGACAGTAGCTGTGAAGGTTAACATTTGATGGGCTGGACAAAAATGGGAAACCTCAAAGTCTGTCAGTTGGTCACTGGAGAAACAAAATATGATATATCCTTAGAGTAGAATACTAGTCAGCAATAAAAAAAGAACATTCTACAGACGCATGCTATGACGTGGATGGACCTCAAAAATATTATGCTCCGGAAAAGAGGCTGGACGCAAGAGACTGCATATTGCATGGTCTATTTATATGAAATATCCAGAAAAGGCAAAACTCTGAAGACAGAAAATGGATTAGTGGTGGCCTGGGGGCAGGGACAGGAAGTAACAGGAAGTGTGCTCAAGGGATCATGTCGAGGGGGTGAAATGTTTTATTTTTTTTTTTAAAGATTTTATTTATTTATTTGAGAGAGAGAGAATGAGACAGAGCGAGCACATGAGGGGGGGAGGGTCAGAGGGAGAAGCAGACTCCCTGCCGAGCAGGGAGCCCGATGCGGGACTCGATCCAGGGACTCCAGGATCATGACCTGAGCCGAAGGCAGTCGCTTAACCAACTGAGCCACCCAGGCGCCCCGAGGGGGTGAAATGTTTTAAAACTGATTTATGGTGATGGCTGCATAAGTTGGTTAACCGGGCTCTGGGATGAGGGGCTCCCCGAGATGCATGCACTGGAGGATTTCCCAGTGGAGGGTCATGAGGGGCTGCAAGTTCTTTGAAGTGGCTCAGCGTGTACCCACATCTGCATCAGGATCTTTACCTATATTAAAATCTGTATCCGTTTCCTGGGGCCACCACAACTAATGACCACAAACTAGGTGGTGGCTTAAAACCGCAGAAATCTATGGTCTCACAGTCCTGGAGGCCAGAAGTCCAAAATCAAGATGTTGGCAGGGCCCCTCTCCATCTGCAGCCTCTAGAGGAGAGTCCTTCCTCGCCTCTCCCGTGTCTGGTGTTTCCGGCTTTCCTCGGCTTGTGGTCACATCACACTGATCTCTGCCTCCATTTTACACTGCTTCTCCTCTTCTGTCTGTGTGTCTCTTAGGAGGACACTTCTCATTGGATCTAGGGCCTGAATTACCCTTACCTTAAGATCCCGAATTCAATCTGCAAAGACTTCTTTTCTAAATGAGGTCACCTTCACAGGTTCCGGGGATTTGATGTGGATATATTTTGGGGGGAGACCACCGCAGGATCTCTGTCGTCCATATCTGTACCCGTATCATCGATATGTCTGTATCTCTACATCTCTGTACGTCTGTGTCTGTGTCATATCTCTAGATCGACAGAAAAGCAAAGATGTTCAAATATGAAGAGTTTCTTTTTTTTTTTTTTTTTTTTTTTAAAGATTTTATTTATTTATTTGACAGAGAGAGAGAGATAGCTAGAGCAGGAACACAAGCAGGGGGAGTGGGAGAGGGAGAGGCAGGCTTCCCGCTGAGCAGGGAGCCCGATGTGGGACTCGATCCCAGGACCCTGGGATCATGACCTGAGCCGAAGGCAGACGCTTAACGACTGAGCCACCCAGGCGCCCAAATATGAAGAGTTTCTGATCTACGTTGCAGGTACATGGGTTCTCATGGTTCTCATATTTCTAAAAATCCTGTGTTTTTTGAATTCCGATGTTCTCCAGCTTTTAGGAGGGCATTCAGGTGCATGCTCCTTATGTTGCATTACACCTTGAACGAGAGCCTGGGCAGCACTCCATAATTCAACGTATGAGTATGTCTGCAACAATACATTTGAAGATTCACACCAAGTGGGTTAAATAGAGACGTCATTTCATGTTGACTCAGGTCAGGTTTTGCTACCAAATGAGTTTTAGCACCAAATGTATGATAAACCTCTGGACTTCAGAGCTCTTTGAATTTTAGAATGATGGAGAAGAGAGTGGGCTCCTGTGTTATTCTTTCTCCTTTTGTGTATGTTTGACAATTTTCGTAATGAAATGTTTTGAAAAATGAGATTGTGCATATAACATGCTCAGCCTAGTGCCTGGCATATAGTAAGAACTCACAAAGCATATAACAATTAAAATTAATTTCATAATGATTATTCTATTGACAGTGTGATAAGTCAGGCAGGTAGGAGCTATTGAAGGTTTTGATGCGAGGGAACGACATAGCCAGGGAAAAGAGAATCTAGAAGGATCCCTATAGTAGGTGTTCCAGAACATGGCAGGGATCAGAGGGAGGCTGGTTAAAGAGGCTGTTGTAGGCGTCCAGGCAGGAGATGATGAGGTCCTGAAGTGGAAGAGAGGAAGAAAGCTGGAATTAACCTGACAGAACCCAGTGAGCATTCTGGGAGAGCAGGATGGATTCTTGTCAGCCTCCCTGATATGCTTCTGAGTGACGGCGGAAGAGAGACATACAGGATGCTACTCTGTGCGTTTAGGAGGGAAAATACGCATCAGTCAATTCCGGAACGAGTCAAGTGAGAATTTCACGGCTGACTCAGCCTCCCAACCTGGACCATAGCCTTAGTAGCAAGAGCACCATTTTCAATTGTCGGGGTTAATTGAGGCAGAGGGCTTGCTGGTCAGGTCCACCTGGGGACAGAGCGCAGGCCAGTGGGGCCCCCTGTGACGAAGTGGTTTTGCTCGAAGTGGTTTTGCCCGAAGTGGTTTTGCCCTCCTTTTAGTCCTGCAGATGCCACGCGGATTATAGGGGCCAAGGCAGGGCTTTTCAACGCCAGCTCTGTGTTAGAATCACTTGCGGGAAGAGTTTAAAACAACACTTAACAAACGCTGAATGTATTCTAGATGTGGGATTAAGACGTTAGGGATATGACAAGGGGAGGAAAGTACACTGTTGTAATAAGAACTAAGAAAGGCATTCTGGAGAATCTTTCTACAGCCTTTACAAAACATCCCCTCAAGCATCCCCAAGGGCTCCCGGGGTGGACAGCTGTGAAAGAGCAGGGTCCGAATCTTCACACTTCTCATGGAGCCCTGGCAGCTTCCTATTATTTCCTTTAAAATGGTTTGGTTATTTAGAAGAGCCACATTTATTGTAGAAGAACTTGAGAAATATGGAGAAGCAGGAGCAGAACAAGACCAAAGCTCCATTCAACGATCCCTCATAAAACCACCACAGAAACCGTGTCTATGAATTTCTTCCCCATCCTCTTTCTTCCCCTCGAAGGTGTACTTTTTCTTTTTAGACATAAAGAAGATCATATTTGATCTGGTTTTATAATTTTATTCATTTAGTGATAGGTGGGAAACATTTTTCCTATGTTAAAAAAAAATACAATCCTTTTTAATGGCAACCTAACATTTCATTGTATGGGTATTTCAACACTATTCAATTCCCATTTAATAAGCATATTGGGGATTTCTGGTTTTTTACTTATAATCATCACTGCAGTGACATTGTGGGACAGCATGCATCTTCATGCAGTTAGCTGGTTTTTGCTTTAGGATAAATTGCTCCAATTGGAATTGCTGTGATAGAGGGTATGTACACACGCAGGTGTTTTGATACCCAGCACCCAATGAAGATGTGGGTAGCCCTCCCTTAAACCAACCAATTCAAACTACTTTAAGCACTTTAAACTCTTCCCGCCCTCAGGCACCTAGTCCAAGCCTCAAATTCACAAAGGCGGCTATTAGCTATTGCGTCAGCTCAAAGAATTAAACTCCTTTGATGTGAATATTCTACTCTGCCCCTGTGCAGTTGAAATCATCATGGACGATTCGTTTTATAATCACCGGACCGAATAAAGGGAACTTCCTGGAAATTAATCAACTGAGGAAGGACTGAAGAGGTTTGGTGAGGTTTGGTTTGGTTTGGGGAGGTTGTTTTGGCTAGGGACAAACTGGCTCTTTTTAAAAAGGGAAATTTCCAGAGCTTTCCCAAGCCCCTCCCACCACTGCATTTCGTGTCCTTTGGCCCTGGGTTTTTGCCATTTGGGGTCCAGCTCTGGGTCACGATCTTCCTAACAAAGCTTCATTCTCCTGCCCTCGAAGCCTTTGTGCACGAGGTGTTTCTCCCCACCGGGAATCTCTTTCAGGTAGGATTTCCAAACTCAGTAAATAAAAATACAGGATGCCCAGTTTAGTTTTGAGTTTCAGATCAAAGTAAGTGTTTTAGGGATTCTGCCCATTCCTGACTATGTCTATTCCAATTGTGCATCCTAGACCTGGGGAAATAACCATGGGGTGGATTCAGGGACCCACTGGATTCACTGTGCAATGGACATGACCTCCTGACTGATTGCCTGACCTCCATAGGCCCTTACTCTGGCTGATGGATCATCACGAGGTCTTGTGTCCCCTGGAATTAGTGTCAGAGCCAAAATCTGATGATTTCCTTTTCCCCAATGCACAGTCAGCCTGGCAAAAGGCCATAGGTCCCTTTGGAGAAGACTGAGAGAGAGAGTAACAGTACAAATTTTTGGCAGGGTAGTGTGGTCCTTCCTCAAGGGGACCCAGCCTCCCTTGCATTCAGAGGTTTCAGGGTCTGTAAACTGGCTCAAGTCTGGGAATTGATGGAGGGGCCATGACGCTCTGTCTTGGTGGTTCAAGTTAGACTTCTGTCCACTTGACCTAAAATTCTTCTGTTTATACAGATCAAGTAAGAATTTAGTAGACTGTGCATGTATTTATTTTCCAGCTACCCTGTGATCAGCTAGCCAGCCCTGTAAGTCTCAGTGAGTCAGACTGTTCTGATTACTGTTTTGACTCCGCTGCCATCCATTACTGTAACCATGAAGAGCTGCCACTTGGCCCCTGACACCCCAGGAGCCAATTATCCCCACTGCATTTAGAAATCCCAATTTAGTAGCAGCAATTCCCCCTGTAATTTCTGACATACAGAGAAGAGTGACCACAAATCTCTTCAAGGATGTTGGGTCTCCCCTCATTATTTCTCACAGTTGTGGTGATGCTCCCAAGGTGGATGAACAAGTCTTACATGATAAATCCACTCCAACAGCCCAATCTCCCTAACCCCTAAGCCTTTGGAGACCTTCCTCTACCTTCCTTTACAGTACACCAGAGCAGTTCTGGCATTTCAACTTCATCTAGCGTCGGCCATCTTGTACTCCATGTTTCCGCCAGCCAACCAAGCAAACCATTAGAGCTCTTTCTAACCCCTACCCATCCCCAAGCTATAACGTTGAATGCAGAATCTCTTCTCAGTGGGCTCATATCCATACATGTGGCCTGATCCAACTTTATATTCCTTCCACTATTATCCCCACACCCGTAATATTCATTTCTACCCATATTCCCCAGATTTCTATCTATAAATTAGAAAAGTCGTGTAAGTCTTTTGGAGTGTAGGGCTCCTCCCTATGGGTCACAGTTGGTACCTCCCCACTGGGGACCTGCTGTGACCTGAGTCTGGTTATAGGTCTAGAAACAAATGGCGATGGTGGGGCCAGGTCTTGAGGAGAATCAGCAGTATCTCACAAGGCAGCCACCTCGGAGAGACTGTCGTAGGTTCCTCAAGCAAAGCAGGGTTGACCTTGTCAGACTAGTGGAGGTGGATGGGAAGGGGAGAATGGGCTGCTTCTCTGGCAAAGAAGACTCTGGTAAATTTAGGGGCCCTGTGTCCCCAGATTCACTGGGATCTGCTCATGTGCCCCTTTCCCCATTTTTAGGATTCCCCTCCTTCCTGATCAGTGCCCTCACTTTAACAGCAGACACCTTGTGAGGTTATGAATTCCATTTGCAATGTAATTCATTGACTCTCGAGATGATTTCAGGGGCGCCTGGGTGGCTCAGTCGGTTAAGCATCTGCCCTCGCCTCAGGTCATGATCCCAGGGTCCTGGGATCAAGCCCCGCATCGGGCTCCCTGCTCCGCGGGAAGTCTGCTTCTCCCTCTCCCACTCCCCCTGCTTGTGTTCCCTCTCTCGTTGTCTCTCTGTCAAATAAATAAAATCTTAAAAAAAAAAAAAGATGATTTCAGCAATTTCAGCCCTAAGAGAGATGCAAGAGGTAAGGGTCATTTATGCAGAGTTTGAGCTGACTCTGAAGTCTTGAGCTCTTCTTTTCTTTCCCCACTTTGTCCAGCTCAGTTAGGAGCAACCAGCCAATCTCATTAATACTCATCAGTTTGAAGTGTTCTAAGTGTTCAGCACTAAAGTGTTCAAATACGCAGTATCCTAGAAACTTGCCTTTTGTCAGTATTTGTTTAGGCGTATCCAATATTTGGGACTTATACTAAGAAATGATTAGTTGTTTATTTGAAATTCAAATTGAACTAGATGTTCTGTATTTGATCTGGCCACCCTACCTTAAGGAAATCTCCTTGCCCTTCAAAATCTAATTAAAGTGCTATATTCTCTACAGATTGCCCTAGAGAGAAGTTATTACTTTGTTTTACTGATTGATTGGTTTATATCATTTTTGACCGCTTACAATGTGCCAGGCACTGTTCTAAGTGCTTTACATGGACTGACTCATTTGAGCTTGATTAGAACTCAGAGGCAGATACTGTTATTACCCACATTTTACAGATGGAAAAACTGAGCCCCAGAGATGAAAAACAACTTGCTCAGGAGCTCATAGCTAAAAGGCACCGGTGTTCGGATTTTATTCCAGGGCTCACCTGGATCACCACGGATAATGTGATGCAACCCTGTGACCTCTTCTACTAGAAGCTTCCACATGTGTGTGCATTTTCTGGGACCCTTAATGCATTGTTGTCTGTTGTATTGCCAGACTGTGAGACTGTTGGCTGATAGCAGAAATTATATTTTATCGATCACCACAATCCCAGTGTCAGGAAACTTTTATTTAAAAGTTATGCTTATTATTCAGCCTTAAAAAGGACTGAACTTCTGACACGTGGTATTACACGGATGACCCTGAAGACAATAGATCTGTGTCAAGCAAAACAAGGCACCAAGGGACAAATACTCTATGATTCCACTTATGCGAGATTTCTAGAATAGTCCGATTCAGAGAGACAGAAAATAGAATGGTGGTTGCCAGGGACTGGGGGGAGGCATGAATGGGGAGTTATTATTCAATGGATGCCGTTTTAATTTGGGATGGTGAGAAGTCCTGGAGATGGTTGGTGGTGAGGGTTGCACAACATCGTGGATGTATTTAATGCCACAGAAACCGTACACATGAAAATGGTTAAAATGGTAACATTTATGCGAGGTATATTTTACCACAAAAAAGGTACAGCCATTATGAAACACATGTATGGGATTTCCTCAAAAGATTAAAAATAGAACTGCCTATGATCCCACAAACCCACTTCTGAGTATAGATCTAAAGGAAATGAAATCAGGGTCTTCAAGAGATATCTGCATTCCCATGTCCACTGCAGCATTATTCACAGTAGCCAAGATCTGGAAACAACTCAGGGATTGGCGGATGGACAAATGGTTAAAGTAAATACAGTATCATATATATTATTCTGCCTGGAAAAAGAAGGATAGAATATTATTCTGCCTGGAAAAAGAAGGATATCCTGCCATTTGCAGCAACGGGGTTGAACCTGGCAGACCTTATCCTAAGTGAAATAAGCCAGACACAGAAAGATAAATACTGTCTGATCTCACTTACACTTGGGATCTAAAAAAGTCAAACAGATGGAAGCAGAGAAAAGAACGGTGGTTGCCAGGGGCTGGGAGATGGGGGAAATGGAGAGATGTTGGTCAAAGGGTATAAAGCTTCAGTTATGAGGGGTGAGTAAGCCCTAGCGATCTAACGTCCAGCATGGAGACTGTCATTAATAATACTGTATTGTATGCTTGAAATATGCTGAAAGAGTAAATCTTAACTCTTCGGGTTAAAAAAAATGGTAGCTGTGTGAGTTGGTAGATGTGTTCATTAGTTTGGTTGTGGAGATTAATACCAGTGTGTGTATATGTCAGAACATCATGTTGTACACCTTAAATGTATACAGTTTTTATTTGTCAGTTATACTCCAATAAAGCTGGGAAGAGTTAGACCTAACCTAGCACAGGAAGTTAAGGACCCAGGCTTAGAGTTCAGGTCAGTCTGGGTTAATCTGTGGCTCAGCCACTCAGCAGCTGTGCCACGGTGGGCTTGTCGTTTCACTGCAGGGTCTTCAGTAAGATAGGGATGGGTCGTGTGCACCTGTCTTAGGCTGGTTGTGAGGAGCAAATAAAATGAAACCTGATGAAGAGCACTTTGCCCAGTGATTTTTCCTGCCTGATTGCACACTTAAAAGAAAATCACCTTTGGGAGGTTGTTTTTCTGTTTGTTTGTTTTGTTTTGTTTTGTTTTCAGAGAAAATCTTAAGCAGGCTCCACGCCCAGAGCAGAGCCCGACGTGGGGTTCCATCTCACAGCCTGAGATCACGACCTGAGCTGAAATCAAGAGTCGGATGCTTAACCAGCTGAGCCCCCCATAGGTGCCCCTGTGGGAGGTTTTTAAGGCTACTTGATGCCCAGATTCTCACAGACCAAGGAGATCAGAATATCTGGCAGTGTGTTTTTAAAACTTTCTATCATGAAATATTTCAAATGTACACAACAGTAATATAATATAGTTCCCATACACCCATCACCAGATCCAACATTTATCAAGATTTCAGCATCAGAATATATCTTTCATCAAGAATTATCGAGATAGCACAATGCCTGGCATTTAGAACCTGTTCTGCAAGTTGAGCTATTATGATTAATTTTAATTTCCTTCTAATTATGAATTTGGTTGCTTGAGTACCTTGACTTTGAAATGGGATGCTCTGAGTGGGAGAGGGGCCCATTGATCTCACTGGCAATGAATGGCCTCTACTTCAATGTTACCGAGAGGGTTCTTCTTCTGTGAATTGTCCTTAAAATATTCTTCTTTCCAAGTGGAAAGAAATCAATCTGAACTAATAGTCACTTGATGTTTGAACGGCCATCCTGCAGTGGAATCAGTAAGGTAAGGTGGAGAGAAATAAGTAGAATGGGGAATATGGAGAGGAGATAGAATTTTCGATCTGGAAAAAGTGCTTTTCATCTACAGATGTTCACTTCTGGCCCTCCCACTGCTCCCCACCTCCAGTTTCCTACCCAGGGCAGACATTACTAATCAATCAATGCACTCTTTCCCACTGAAGCCCAAAGCTGCATCAGAATCCTTCTTAAGATGATGCTTTGGGCACCCACCAGCAATCAATGGGAGACAGCATGAGAGGCCCTTTTTTTGGTGCCTTCCATAAGCAGTACTATATACCCAGAAAGAAGAAAGAACCTTCTCAGAGAGAGAAAAGACAACGGACTTTAACTTCCTCAAAATCCACCACAAAAGACAAAATCATTCCCATGGGATTATCACAAAGCCACAGGTCACTCTAAGACAGGGATTCTTAGAATCTGCCCAAAAAGGGCAAAAGGAAAATTGCAAAACCCCAGGCCAGGTCTGGCCTGGCTTGCTGCTCCGTGTCGGCAATTAGTGTGAAATGAAAGAGTCTTGATGCTCTTCTGGTTACAGAAACTTAGCTTTGCTTCATGCTACCGAGTAGTTCTCAGTCTCAAATGTGTAATTTTCCATCTTTAAGTTGAAGCAGTAAAAAGAAAGAAAGAGAGAGAGAGAGAGAGAGAAGGAAAGAAAGAAAGAAAGAAAGAAAGAAAGAAAGAAAGAAAGAAAGAAGAAAGAAAGAAAAGAAAAAAAAAAGAAAGGAAGAAAGAAAGGGCAAGC
The DNA here is from genome assembly GCF_964656455.1 of Halichoerus grypus. Classification (NCBI taxonomy): domain Eukaryota; kingdom Metazoa; phylum Chordata; class Mammalia; order Carnivora; family Phocidae; genus Halichoerus; species Halichoerus grypus. The sequence goes on from NC_135717.1 coordinate 26,938,933, forward strand.
TCATAGCAGAGATTAGGGGGAAAGACAGGCTACGTGTAAGGAGCCCAGTGAGGGGCTGAGGGTGGCAGTAATACTAACAGAATGTTCTGCATATTTTCTATCTGCCAGACCTTGTGCTCAAGTGAGCTGTGTATTTCCTATGGCACTACACGGTGGTGAACATAACCCGTTCACGTCTGGTTGAATTCGTATTTGGTACAAGTGAGGCTTTCAAATTCAGCAGTGAATTCTGTTTGCAGAACAATTATTTGTTCTTCCAAATCTTCTGTGGCTTCTCCTGGAGCCGGGATGGGAATTGTCACAGTGGTCCTGTCGTTTGTACCATTAGCTCATGTGTTTAACGCATATTGTGTGTCCCTTACTACGCGTTAGGTGGTGTGGTAGCAGGACAGCAGGAAACGAGACAGACCCAGGGTCTGCCTTTAGGCTTACAGACCAGAGGGAGAGACAGAGTTAAGTGCATGATAATGGTAACAGGAGACAGAATTAGGAGCAGGTACTACAGAAGTACTTAGGAGGGACTCCCCCTCCCAGACCTGGGGTCACTCTGGTGAAGGCGACATCATGATAGCTGACACATCCAGTGCTAGCCACATGCTGGGCACCGATCTCAGAGTGTTACATGGATCTCCTTTTAAAATCCTCCCATCCATTGTCAATTCAGGAAGTGAACCTCTCACTACCAGCGTACAGATTAGGGAACTCAAACCCAGAGACATTAGGGAACTTGCCCAAGGTCGTGTCAGTACGTGGCAGAGCTGGAGGCAGAGCCAGGCAACGACTGTAATTCAACCCCTGTCCTAATCTGCCGCTCCGATATTTTTTCCAGTGACACCTGGAAAATGAGTTGGCGTTAGCTTAGAAAAATAGGCAGAGAAGATGGTTCAGGTGATAGGCAGCAGTTGTGAAGCCCAGACGGAAGAGTGCATCAGGTTCTAGGACCTGGGAGCTGTTCAGAGGGAGGGGCCTGCCGGGCAGGACTCACATCGGAAGGGCTCTGTAAAACCCTGCCAGGGAGTTTAGCTTTTTTTTCTTCCCCTATTTTACTTCTTTATTACTACTATTATTTTATTTAAGTTTTATGTAGTTAACATACAGTGCAATATTGATTTCTGGAGTAGAATTCAGTGATTCATCACTTACATACAACGCCCAATGCTCATTACAGGTGTCCTCCTTAATCCCCATCACCTATGTGGCCCATCCCCCCCCACCTCCCTCCATCGACCCTCAGTTTGGCCTCTATCGTTAAGAGTATCTTATGGGGGCGCCTGGGTGGCTCAGTCAGTTAAGCATCCAATGCTTGGTTTCAGCTCAGGTCATGATCTCATGGGTCGTGAGATCAAACCCCACATCCGGCTCTATGCCCAGTGGGAGTCTGCCTGGATATTCTCTCCCTCTGCCCCTTCCCCTGCTCTCTCTCTTACTCTTTCTCTCAAATAAATAAATAAATCTTTTTTAAAAAAGAGTCTCCTATAGCTTGTTTCACTCCTTTTCTCCTTCTCCCCCTTCCCATATGTTCATCTGTTTTCTTTCTTAAATTCCACATATGAGTGAGATCATATGCTATTTGTCTTTCTCTGACTGACTTATTTCTCTTAGCATAACACACTCTAGCTCCATCCATGTCACTGCAAATGGCAAAGATTTCATTCTTTTTGATGACCGAATAATATTCCATTGTATATATATACCACATCTTCTTTATCCATTCATCAGTTGATGGACATTTGGGCTCGCTCCATAGTTTGGCTATTGTTGATAATGCTGCTGTAAACATTGGGGTGTATGTATTCCTTTGAATCTATATTTTTATATCCTTTGGGTGAATACCCAGGAGTGCAATTGCTGGATCTCAGGGTAGTTCTATTTTTAACTTTTTGAGGAACTTCCATTCTTTTGTCCAGAATGGCCACACCAGTTTGCATTCCCACCAACAGGGCAAGAGGGTTTCCCTTTCTCTGCATCCTCACCAACACCTGTTGTTTCTTGTGTTGTTAATTTTAGCCATTCTGACAGATGTGAGGTGGTATCTCATCATGGTTTTGATTTGTATTTCCCTGACGATGAGTGATGTGGAGCATCTCTTCATGTGTCTGTTAGCCATCTGGATGTCTTTTTTGGAAAAGTGTCTATTCATGTCTTTTGACCATTTCTTAACTCAGTTATTTGTTTTTTGGGTGTTGAGTTTGATAAGCTCTTTGTAGATCTTGGATACTAACCCTTTATCAGATAAATCATTTGGGGAGTTTAGCTTTTAGCCAGAAGGCACTGGGGAGCCATTGCAGGGTTTCATCAGGGGAGTGGCATGGGCAGATTTATCCTCTAAAATGATCATTCTGGCTGTTGAGGAGGCTAATGAACAGAGAAGTACTGTGGGTGCTTGGCAGGCAGGTAGGGACTCCTAGGCAAGGCTGGGCTTAGAGCGAGGCCAGTGAGGTACCTGGGGCACTTGCACAGCCCCAAGAGTATGGGGCTCCTTAGATTTTGTGCCCCGGGTGCACCCTGGTCTCACCCTAGTCCTGGCCCTGCCCTTTGGGCGGCTGCTATGAGAATGTAGGCCAAGGTAGTGTTAGCCGGACCCCCAAAGGACACAAGGAAGCTGGAAACCCACGCAAGATGGAAAATCCTTTGATCTCTTAGGTATTTATGTTCATTTTTTGACTGTTAGCTCTTATCATTACCCAGTTCGTTTTAGCCTTGACATCAGAAAGGATGGGAAGTCTTAGGAGCTGGAAATCTCGTTGGGGCTCAATAGTTCTTTTTGTTTGTTTGTTTTTAAAGATTTTATTTATTTATTTGACAGAGAGAGACACAGTGAGAGAGGGAACACAAGCAGGGGGAGTGGGAGAGGGAGAAGCAGGCTTCCCGCTGAGCGGGGAGCCTGATGTGGGGCTCGATCCCAGGACCCTGGGATCATGACCTGAGCTGAAGGCAGGCGCTTAACGACTAAGCCACCCAGGCGCCCCTTTTTGTTTGTTTTTAATTGGCCGTGGAGTCAGGGGAGGTGGGGGAGGGAGGAGAAGTATGACATAGGATTAGATTAAAAAAAAAAACAAACAACACAAACTTCTTTGCAAGAGCAGAGCCAAAGGATAAATAATGAAAGCAAATTCCAGCCGAGTGGAAATAAGGCAAAACGCTACCTTGAAATGAAAGATCCATTCTCAATGCGTTAACTGCGCTTTCTCAGCATTACTGCAGTGTACTTGAGCTCCTTTTGTGAAAGACACTGTTCACAAACTAGGCTTTAATCTGTAGCCACATTTTATCCCAAAGGCCTTAGGAACCTGTGGGGTTTGCTGAGACTCCAACTAAAGCACCCTTTCAACGGAAAGGACGATTGACGTGGCTCAGTGTAAGCCCTGGGAAGTTCCTCCAAATCGTAAAGATTAAAGTGTTTTTGAAGCTGATTTTAAATCCGCACATCACGAGACTAAGGAGCCCAGTACAACAGAATTTAAATAAACTACCCTTTGGAGGAGCTGACACTGAAGCTTGTGGGTCTGTAATTTGCGATTCTGAACTGGGGAAACTCCCAGAACGTGTTTCTGAGAAAAACAAAAACAAAACAAAAAGAAAAAAACGGGACCTGATTTTACCTCTTCTCACCTGTTTTCATTCCTCTGGGCTGGGTCCTGTGGTCGACCCCCCACCTGACTGGACTACACCTCAGTCGGCTTGTCTCTTGGCTGCACCCACACACGTGCCTTTATTTTCAAAATCTACTTTTTGCTGCCCCTAAAGTCACCCCAGTCTGGGTTTGAATCCAGCTCCATCCATTGCGTAACATCTCCAGGAACTAGAAGAAGTTTCTCAACCTCCGCAAGTGTGAAATGGGGGATAATTATGGTACTGGTTTCCCGGGTTGCTGTAAGAATTAATTTAATCACGAGATAGTGTATGTCAAATGCTTAGAACCATTCTCGGCACATGCTCTGGGCTCAGTACATGTCAGTGTCATTAACTATTGGCTTTAACAAAATTAAAAACAAAAAACAAGCCCAAGGCTTCACTTTTGTAAATTAAATGATTACATATTATGAGGAATAAGATATTAGCTTTTATTAATGGATAATAAGTGATTCAATACTATTAATAGAGTCACGTTTATCAATGTATGTTAAATGATTAAGTTAATTACATTAGAAATATAGCTCTGATGATTAAGAATTATATACTAAATAATTAAATGGGTTAAAATGAAATAAAATGAGTTAATGCATAGAGCAGTCAATGCTCAATACACAGGAGGTACTCCGTATACTAATTATTATTTTTTAAACATGATCATTCTTTTTAAAATTCTTTTAAATTTATTTTTTCAATTCCAGTATATGTATATGTATATATGTGTGTGTGTGTGTGTGTGTATTTAATTCCAGTATAAGTACAGTGTTATATTAGTTTCAGGAGTATAATATAATGATTCAGCAATTCTAAGCATTACTCAGTGCTCATCATGTTAAGTGTCCTCTTAATTCCCATCACCTATTTCACTCATCCTCCCCCACCCCCCGGCCCACCTCCCCTCTGGTAACCACCTGTTCTCCACAAGAGTCTGTTTTTTTGTTTGTCTCTTTTCTTTGTTCATTTGTTTTCTTTCCTAAATTCCACATATAAGTGAAATCATATGGTATTTGTCTTTCTCTGACTGACTTATGTCACTTAGCATTACACCCTCTAGATCCATCCATGTTGTTGCAAATGGCAAGATTTCACTCTTTTTATGGCTGAGTAATATTCCATTGCATACATACACCACATCTTTATCCATTCATCTATGGGTGGACACTTGGGCTGCTTCCACATTTTGGCTATTGTAAATAGTGCTGCAATAAACATAGGGGTGCATGTATCTTTTCGAATTAGTGTTTTTGTGTTCTTTGGGAAAATAGCCTGTAGTGGAATTACTGGATCCTATGGTAATTCTATTTTTTTTTAAAGATTTTATTTATTTATTCATAAGAGACAGAGAGAGAGAGAGGCAGAGGGAAAAGCAGGCTCCCCGCTGAGCAGGGAGCCCAATGCGGGACTCGATCCCAGGACTCTGGGATCATGACCTGAGCTGAAGGCAGACGCCTAACCATCTGAGCCACCCAGGCACCCTGGTAATTCTATTTTTAATTTTTTGAGCAATCTCCATATTGTTCTCCAGAGTGGCTGCACCAGCTTACATTCCCACCAACAGTGCACGAAGGTTCTCCTTTCTCCACATCCTCGCCAACACTTGTTGTTTCTTGTGTTGTTGATTTTAGCCATTCTGACAGGTGTGAGGTGGTATCCCATTATAGTTTTGATTTGCATTTCCTGGATGATGAGTGATCTTATGCACCTCTTCATGTGTCTGTTGGCCATCTGGATGTCTTCTTTGGAGAAATGTCTTAAACGTGATCATTCTTGACCTATCTGGGGTGATCCTTCAGAATCACATCCTTTGAGCGGAGGGAGTTATCAAGCAAGGAAAAAGTTGGCATTTTTTCACCTTAACAATTTTACTTCAGTTTCTATTCTCTCCGTATCCTCAATCCAGTTTTTCTTTTTTCTTTTTCTTTTTTGTTTCTGATCTTTTTCCTTAGTTGCTGGTAGTCCCAGAGAGAGAAAACAAGCAGAGTAAGCTAAGGTTTCCCCCAACAGCCCAGGTGCATATTGTGCCTAATTTTTTGGATAACTTTTTTTTAAAAGATTTTATTTATTGGGGCGCCTGAGTGACTCAGTCATTAAGCGTCTGCCTTTGGCTCAGGTCATGATCCCAGGGTCCTGGGATCGAGCCCCAGAAGGGGGCTCCCTGCTCTGTGGGAAGCCTGCTTCTCCCTCTCCCACTTCCCCTGCTTGTGTTCCCTCTCTCGCTGTGTCTCTCTCTGTCAAATAAATAAATAAATAAAATCTTAAAAAAAATTTTTATTTCTTTATTTCAGAGAGAGAGAGCGCACGTGTGATCACGAGTGGGGTGGGGGAGGGGCAGAGGGAGAGGGAGAAGCAGACTCCCCACTGAGCAGGGAGCCCAACGTGGGGCACAATCCCAGGTCCCCTAGATCATGACCTGAGCTGAAGGCAGATGCTTAACAGACTGAGACACCCAGGCATCCCTGGATAACTTTTTATTTTGCTATAATTTTGAATTTAAAGAACAGTGGCAAGAATAACAAAGAATTTTGGGGCTTCTGGGTGGCACAGTTGGTTAAGTGTCCAACTCTTGGTTTCAGCTCAGGTTGTGATCTCAGGGTCATGGGATCGAGCCCCGTGTTGGGCTCTGGGCTTAGCTAGGAGACTGCCTGGGACTCTCTTTCCCTCTCCTTCTGCCCCTTCCCCCTGCTCACTTGCTTTCTCTCTCTCTCTTTCTCCCTCTAAAATAAATAAATCTTTTAAAAAAAAGAATAAGAAAGAATTTTGATGATAACCTTTATCCAGATTCATCTATTATTTTTACATTTTGTTTCATTTATCATTCTCTCTCAAAGTATGTATATTTGTGTGTGGATGTGTGGATGTGCACATGCATTTCTGAAGCATTTGAGGGTGCCTTTTTACCCCTCAGTACTTCAGTATATATTTCCTAAGAACAAGGTCATTCTTTTTATCAAAATTCAGTTATCAAAGTCAGGTACACTGATACACTACTATTACCTATTCCACAGTTATATTTAAATTTCAAACTTTTTTTAATCCCTCTCTCTATCCAGGATCTAATCTAGGACCACACATTTTATTTATATATCTTGTCTCTTTAATCTCCATTAATCTGGAACAGTTCCTGATTCTTTCTTTGTGTTTCTTAACCTTGACATTTTTGCAGATCACAGCTGGTAATTTCATAGAATAATCCTCATTTTGGGTTTGTCTGATGTTTCCTCCTGACTGGATACAGGTTATGCATTTTTGCAGACAGACCACTGAGGCATTGTCTATTGCTTCTATAAAGCATCTTGGAGTGTATATCAGTAGGGGATGCATTTTGCTGCAAGTAACAAAAGACTCAACGAACATTAGCTAAAGAACCAGAAGTCTGGTGATAAGCAGATGCAGGTTGGACCTAGGTTCTTTCTGTTTTCTCCCCTGCTACCCCCTGCACCTTGTTGTATATGGTGTCATGCTAACTGAAAATGACAAGAGGCTTAAAGAAGAATAGAGGGAAAGATAAAAACTGTTCTCTGTGCTCAACTTAACAAGGACAACTAGTTCGCTAGAATGAGAACAAAACTAATTAATACATCAATATATTATACTGCCACACACGAGTGATAGTGGATAGTTTTGAGCTTACTACCCCAGAAGCAGAACCCAAGACAAGGATTCGGGTGCAAGCAGTTTATTTGGTAAGAGATCCCATGAAGCACCAGGAAGGGAGAAGGAGGTAGAGCAAGGTAGCTACAGAACCCAGTAAGTGTTGCTGAACCAGTTACTCCTATGGGCAACTTAGGGCTTGGTCCCACTGGGAACTCCCAGGAGCCACTTAAAGACATGCCTCACGGGCATGCCTCCAAAGGACAAGGGGGTATTTATGTTCCAATCTTTGCCATCCTTTGGCTGAGGGCTGCTCCGAGGGCATGTGTTCAGGCTGAGCACAGCTTGAGAACCCTTGGATAAAGTCTGGGTGCTGGCAGTCACAAGCCGGCTGCCCCCATGGGAAAAGGAAATGGTGAAGGGCCCAGGGTGGCCTGGACCATGCCCACTCTTGCTCCAGCCCAAATGGACACCGCTTCACTTGAGCACAGAGCTCCCTCTCTTACTTCTGCTAACCTGCCCAACCTTCCATGGTGTGATAATATATCACTGTATATACATCGAATCCTTGTCTTTTTTTCTCTTCCTGCTTTCAGTCAGACTCTTGTCAACACTGAAGGCATAGGCCATATAGCCTTTCCTTTAAAAGATGTTATTTGTCGATACACCTGCCGATCTGTGTTCCTTCCATGGAGGCAGTACTGTGCAGTGACCCGAACGTGGGCTTTGGGACCAGCCAGGCCTGGCTCTGTTTCCCAGCCTGGGTGAGTGTGGGCAGAGTACTCTTAGCTTTGTGAGCCTGTGCCCTCCTGTGCATATTCACAAATGATGGTGAAAACACTGCAAGTATTGATTTGGGGGTTACACATGCATTTTAGTGAGTAGACAAATTCACAAATACAGAGTCCGCAAATAATGCGGGTCACAAAGAATAATCCACAAGCAATAATCAATTGTACATCCTTAACTCAGAGCAGTCCATCAAATATTTATGGAGCATTTGCCATAGAATATGAAAATAGAAGGCTTACCTCTTGTGGCTTTGCATGAAATACTACTCTTTATTTTCATTTTATCTTAGTTTTTCTGGTTTCAACTTTTAATTATTCAAGTAGTTTCTCTGAATACATGTTCAATACAAAAACATTAAAATGACACACAGCTATAAAGAGTAAAAAAGTAAAACGGATTCTTCACATTCTCTTTGAACTATAGTCCAGTGCTGTCTCTTTAACCACGGTTAATAGCTGGTGTGATGCTTTTAGACTTAAACACACACCCGTGTGCACAACACACACCATTTTAGAAAGCAGATGGGCCCCACAAAAACCTGCACGTGGGCATTTATAGCAGCTCTATTCATGATTGCCAAAATTTGAAAGAAACCAAGATGTCCTTCGGTAAGTAAATGGAAACATAAAATGTGGTGCATCTAGACAATGGGATATTATCTGGTGCTAAAAAGAAACAAACTATCAAGCCATGAAAAGGCATGGAGGAAACTTAATGCATAGTACTAAGTGAAAGCAGCCAATCTGAAAAGGTTACATACTGTATTCTGATAAAGGCAAAAATCGAGACAGTGAAAAGATTGGTGGTTGCCAGAGGCCAGAGGGGATGGGAGGATAGAATGGGCAGAGCACAGCAGGTTTCTAGGGCAGTGACATTACTCTTTATGACACCATAATTGTGGATACATGTCATTATACGTTTGTCCAAACTCATCGGATGTACAACATAGAGAGTAAATCCTAATACAAACTGTGGAGTACGGTGATAATGATGTGTCAATGTAGGTTCATCAGTTGTAACAAAAGTACTATTCTGATGGGGGATGTTGATAATTGGGAAGGCTGTGTGTGGAGGGGGGGCCTATGGGAAATCTCTGTAGCTTCTGCTCAGTTTTGCTGTGACTCTAAATCTGTTCTAAAAAAGTCTTTTTTTTTTTTAAAGTAAATGGGATCACACTATACATAAAACTTACACCTTTTTTCTCCTCACACTATATCTTTATGTCAGAACATAAAGAAAGACCTGTGCTGTTCTTTATCATAGCTGCAAAGCGTTTCACAACAAGGCCATACATAATTTCCTACTTTTTTAGGTGGCTCCCAGTATGACAGCATCCTAAGCCATTTGTCAAGGGACAGCTTTGTGTGCACATCTTTGTGGCACTTCGGTGAGAGGTAGAACTGGATGGGGTTTGAGAGCTGGCTCCCTGCCATCCCACCGCCTAGGTCTGAGTTCTAATGCAGCTACTGGCTCTGTTATCCTCTCTACGCCTCCTCCTCTGCAAAATGGGGATATTGATAGTCCTTACTGAGTTGTAAGCGTTGGTGAGAAAATCCACCCCTTAGCACTGTGCCTACACATACTAAGTACACCGTGCCAGATAATATGTATGTTTTTTCAGAGTAGAATTTGAGAAGCAGGCTCCCATGAGGGCGCTGATATGTATAAAGTGCTTAGAATAGGGCTTTGCCTCCCAATTACTACTTAAGAATTTTCTATTATTGGGACTCCTGGGTTGGGTCCGTTGGTTAAGCATATGACTCTTGATTTCTGCTCAGGTCATGGTCTCAGGGATTGTGCTCCGTGCTGGACATAGAGACTGCTTAAGAGTCTCTCTCTCCTTCTCCCACTGCCCCTCCCTCTCTCTCTCTTATGCTAGTAAAAAAAAAAGAATTTTCTATTATTACTAGTATCTGAGGGGTAGACCTCTGGGTCAAAAGGTATGTACATTTATTTATTTATTTATTTTCTAAAGTTTTTTAATTAACATATAATGTATTATTTGCTTCAGGGGTACAGGTCTGTGATTCATCAGTCTTACACAATTCACAGCGCTCACCATAGCACATACCCTCCCCAATGTCTATCACCCAGCCACCCCATCCCTCCCACCCCCCACCACTCCAGCAACCCTCAGTTTGTTTCCTGAGATTAAGAGTCTCTTATGGTTTGTCTCCCTCTCTGGTTTCATCTTGTTTCATTTTTCCCTCCCTTCCCCTATGATCTTCTGTCTTGTTTCTCAAATTCCTCCTATCAGTGAAATCATATGATACTTGTCTTTCTCTGATTGACTTATTTTGCTTAGCATAATACCCTCTAGTTCCATCCATGTTGTTGCAAATGGCAAGATTTCATTTTTTTCGATGGCTGTGTAATATTCCATTGTGTATATATACCACATCTTCTTTATCCATTCATCTGTTGAAGGACATCTTGGCTCTCTTCACAGTTTGGCTATTGTGGACATCGCTGCTATAAACATTGGGGTGCATATGCCCCTTCGGATCACTACATTTGTATCTTTGGGGCAAATACTAAAAGGTATGTACATTTAAAATCTTAGTATCTACTGCCAAGTCACAAACCCCTAGTCTCACCCTCCAAATTCATCCAGAAGAATGACTGTACCAATTTTCATTCCCACCAACACATTGAGACTGCTGTTTTCCCTACACCCTTGCCAGTACGGGTCCTACCAATCATTTTAACTTTGCCAATCTGACGGGCTCATGTTACTTTACTGAAACTCTTACAACTGGGTCCCGACATAAAATCTGGATATAGGGACCCTTGAGAAGGCCATCAGTGAATGCAAGTGAAACCAACCACTGCCCCATCCCGCTGATTTGCCACATGCTCATTGAGTCTCTGGAAGACTAACAAATGGTTATCAGGGTAATTTTTTTTTTTTTTTTAAGATTTATTCATTTATTTTAGAGAGAAAGAGAGAGCACACGTGTACGAGCAGGGGGAGGGGCAGAGGGGGAGAGAGAGAGCTAGAGAGAATCTCAAGCAGACTCCCTGCTGAGCACAGAGCCCAACGGGGGACTCAATCCTACAACCCTGAGATCATGAGCTGAGCCAAAATCAAGAGTCCAGGCTTAACAGACCGAGCCAGCCAGATGCCCCATCAGAGTAATTCTAACAAGAAATAGGGGGTGGAGATCATCCAACAAAACCTAATGGCTTCCTGCGGGGGCTTTGATTCGATTGGCTCCAAGATCCCTTCTGCCAGATGTCAGCAAATCATAGACATTCATCCAGCTGAAAGCCAACCCATTCAGCCTTTCTGGGCAACACATTCAGACAGAACCTGGCACGTGTGGCTCAGGGTGGTGCAATAAATAGGACTTAATTTATATTTTTAAAGTCTTTTATCTCTCTTTAAGCCCTTGTGCTTCACTGAAATAAAATCTGATGGAGATGGAGTGAGGGGAGAAAGCAGCTTTAATAGTGTGTGATCTGCAATCTTGGCCCTTTCTCTCTAAGCATTAATGTTTAGTTGGAAGCTTGCCATTTCCTAGTGCTTCTCCTACCTGATTCTGGAACAATAGTCTTATCCCTCTTCTAAATCATATGGCTTCAGTGTTCAGATGGTTTCAGGTGGAACTGGCAGGTTTGATATCCACCCTGCCCAATGAGAGACTTTGGGGCACACTGGGGTCCTTACCCTCTTTCCAAGAGCCAGTCAGCCGCCATATTGATAAGATTAGCTAGTAATTAACAGCCCAGCCCAGCCAAGCAGAGGAGACGACTCAATTAGCAGGATGTCACTGCATCTAATTTACTTTGCTTATCAGAGATTTATTCTCTAATGACTGTGAGAAGAAGAGCAGGGCACCTTCAGTGGAGGGATCTGAGGGGTGTATAAGCTTAAATGTGGTATAACCTCTTTCGGTCCGCTGGTTTGCCTGCCAGTAAGGAGGCTGCTAATGCCATTTTGGGGAAGTGACTGCACTGATATATGTGCCTAAAGCTTGAAGAAAAAGAGATTGAATGACTCTCAGGATGAAAGTTGGTACTTAGATTGTGAAGTCTTTGTTCCTTGTTGATTTAAATCTCACCCCGCCTTTTTAAGCTAGACTTGTTTATCACATTTATGAGAAAACTCCTTCCATGGCTAGTTAGCTTTACTTGTTTTTTTTTTTTTTAATTTTATTTTATTACGTTATGTTAGTTACCATACAATACATCATTAGTTTCTGATGCAGTGTTCCACGATTGTTTGAGTATAACACCCAGTGCTCCATGCAGTACGTGCCCTCTTTAATACCCATCACCGGGCTAACCCATCCCCCCACCGTAGTTAGCTTTACTTGTAATAGTAGTAGGAGCAAAACATCACCTACAATAATAATAAAAGGTATTTATTGGATCTTTGGATATGTCAGGCATTGTATTCAGCCTTTTACATTGAATGGATTACACTTAATCCTCTGAACCAGGGGTTGGCAAGCTTTCTCTTAAAGGGCCAGATAGTCAATATTTTAGCCTTGTAGCCCAGTCTCTGCCGCAACTACTCAACTTTGCCATTGTACCAAGAAAGCAGTCCTAAAATATACTGATAAACTTAAACATAGAACAGTTAGTTATTTTACCAGCAAAAATGGGTTTATTCAGGAATAGCACAGAATTGAGATTTAGGACATGCAAGCTACAGCTCAACCATCAGCAAGTCCAACAAAGGCGAGGAACATTATTTTATGGTGAAGGAGGAGGAAGTTGGGTGGGGTTGTTCTGAATGAAAGTCCATTGACCAGAAGCAGGAGGACAGGGTGATGTCCCCCTGGCTGCATTACAGGGGTGGTTAATTTCTCGCGGAAGATGCAATGTACATCTTTTCCTGTTGGGGTCTGTAATTGATGATTCTTTCCTGTTCCTTTTTCAGTCAGGGTCTGTAACTGACAGTTCTTCCTGTAATCGACATTGAATGGTAAAGCATCCCCTTCAGGCCTCCCAACTCCATTTTAGTGAGGTTTCACGTTATTATCCACGATATGTAAATGAATAAGTATGGCTGTATTCCAGTAAAAACCTTATTTACAAAAATGGGCATTTGGCCCAATTTTGGCCACAGCCCAGAGTTTGATAAGACCTGCTCTAACTCTGTGTTTCTCCAACTTCAGGTTGTGATTCATTAGTCCATAGAATCAATTTACTGCATTGCAAAAAAAACTTTTTAAAAACATGGAATAAGGCAAAATAGGATAAAAACTACATGAATGCATCACATCTAACATGGATAACTCCAATTTTAATATGAAACTTTAATTTCAGGCACATGCATATGCAGGGACCCAGGTATGCATGTCGTGCGCGCGCTCGTGTGTGTGTGTGTGTGTGTGTGTGTGTGTGTGTGTATTTTGTGTGCATGTGTGTTCTGGGCTTTGATGTAAACTCCATTTCTTATTATGGATCATGATCATACAAGTTTGAAAAATACTGTTCTTAGCATCTGCTGAAGTATCAATATAATAGGCATTTTTAGAACTGAGGAAACAGACATAGAAAGACTTAAAGTAACTTGCCCAAAATCACACAGGCCGCTGGGCTCGGATTCAAATGGTGATGGAGGGCAGGGTCTGAGGGAAGTTGCTGAATGCACAGGCTAGTCTAACAGACGTTTCATTCTAAGATAACAAGCATCTGAGATAAGCTTTTTCCCTTGCCCACTTTGGAAATGCTAATGAATAGTCAGATGGTTAAAATTCCTTCCAGTGGAAGGAAAATAAAGGAAAACAAGGGACGGGCATATTCCACAAATTCAATAGTTTCCTGCTGCAGCAAACTTAATGTCTTTTTTTTTTTTCCTTCCTGGTATTTCCACTGCAACTGCTATTGATCACAATGTATTTTTCCCCCAAACACTTTTTAGAAAGTCAGTTGGAATTGATTTGAGACTCTAAACAGTCTTATGAATGAAAAAGCAAAGTGTAAACTATTCAAACAGCCCCTCTTCCTTAATCTAGTAACATGCGAGATGCAATTTAAATGATAATGTTAACCAAAATGTGAGAAGTGCAATGCTAGAAGAGTCGTTGTTTTGTTTTGTTTTGTTTTCTTTAACCCCCACTGAAAAGACAAATGGCTTAGACATTTATATCTGCAGCACTTATTAGGGAGAAAATGCTCAACCCATTAATTTTATTGCTGTGGTTCTGAATATGAAGCGAGAATGAAGTTTCTGAATGCTGTTATAGGACTCCAGCAGTTCTTATAAGATGGTGGCCAGCAGAGAGGAAAGCTCTAGCAAAATCCAACAATTTTAAAAGATTTCTCCCCTATCTTTCATCCTGGCGTTGCAAGAACAAGTGTTTCTCTAAGTGAGACTCCTTGGAAATTTTTCTCTTAAATTGAGACTTTAGAATCACTCTGTAAGTTTGTGTTTTTAAGGCCAGCCCTCCATAAGTTGTTTGCTGCTCAATTTAAAGACAGGTCTCCCTGGCAACGGTGCTTTACCCGGGGGATGGTTTATGCATGCAGAAAATAGAATTTAGAGCTATAGGAAATAATGTAAGTAAATGTTAGTTTCAGGAAGGGAAAAAAAAATCAAAAACAAAAGAAAGGAAGCATATTAGGATTTTTAAAAAAAGTATTCCTAAATTTAAAAACATGTTCAGGAAATAAGGAAGAAAATAAATTGTGTGTGTTACTGCTTCCTAACAAGACAGCCATTATAACTTTGTAAGGGTCTTTTTTTCCAGCCTTTTTTTTTTTTTTTCCTATGTGCTTTGGTTAAGAAATTTCACAACTCTCTGTAATTAACATCTTAGTAACCAAAGCAAAAATAAAAGACTGAAAACATACCTACCAACAGTCAATTTTACCTTGTGCCTTGCATTCCACAGTCTGGAATTCATGCTCAACAACCAGGGATACTTAGAAGAGGGGGGCCAAATTATATCCACCCCAAAACCTCCCCATAGACCTCTTACACATGCCTGGTAGTGTTGGAATACCAAGGCTTTGTTAGCAAGAAATCCAGAACTGAGAGACTGCACCACCCCCCTTAGTCTATAACTTCTTGAGTTATGCCTTCTAGTATCAAGCTTTGCTAAAAACAACTTCTCATTATCAAACAAACTCAGTTTCTCCCATGGCCACTAGGTCATGTGTGGTTCAGGGAAGTTTAAAAACTCCCTGTACTATGAATGCCTCTTGATTGATTTTATATATACATATATATGCACATATATATGTATAAGCATATTATTTGTATATGTATATACTAACATATATACACATGCATACATATATGATCAAGGTTATACATGCATGTAGTTTAAAGAGTCAAGGGTTCTACAAAGCTTGTTATAAAAACAGAACAGAAACTTGCTTCTCTTCATTTCTTCCTATTTCCCACCCTCCAGAGGCAACCACTGTTGACTTTTTTCATGGATTCTTTTGGTACCCTCAGATATCTAAATAACGTGCTTGTAGGGGCGCCTGGGTGGCTCAGTTTGTTAAGCATCTGCCTTCAGCTCAGTTCATGATCCCAGGGTCCTGGGATGGAGCCCCACATTGGGTTCTGTGCTCAGCAGGGAACCTGCTTCTCCCTTTCCTGCTTCCCCCTGCTTGTGCTCTCTCTCTCTGTCAAATAAATAAATAAAATCTTTAAGAAAATAATTAACACACTTGTAATAACATGCTTACAATAACATTGCTTACTGAATTGTCATAATTAGGTATTAGCTATTGTCTTTCCCTCAAGGAAAATGAGAATTTAGCTCTTTGGTCACCCCCTCCTTGCTTCTACCACCACCACACACACCATACATACTTCCTGTCTCTGAATGTTCTCAATGAGTTTGGGTAGTTCAGTATTCATTTTTTTCTATGTCATGCTCATGCCAAGTAGCTTTCACGGTTGAATGATATATATATTTTATGATTTCTTTCCCTTTTACTGTACAACCAGTTTCCATAATATTTGCCTTTTAAAAATTTTCTCAATTTTCTATGTTCTTGTCACTACACCCCCAATTTTTTTTTTTTAGATATTTTTATTTATTTGACAGAGAGAGACACAGCGAGAGAGGGAACACAAGCAGGGGGCGTGGGAGAGGGAGAAGCAGGCTTCCCGCTGAGCAGGGAGTCCGACGTGGGGCTCGATCCCAGGTCCCTGGGATCATAACCTGAGCCGAAGGCAGACGCTTAATGACTGAACCACCCAGGCGCCCCATGCACCCCCAATTTTTAACAAGTAACGACATCCATTCTCATCAGGTGAGCTATCGGTTTTGCCTTCTAGGAGTTTGAAGCTTCTGGGGACTTCCAACCTGCCTCTCTCTTCCTGAGGCCGGTGTCGGAGAGGAAAAATTTTTCTTTACCTTTCAAGATTCTTTTGGCTGGTCTAAGAATTAAATTGACATGAGACAAATTAACAGGAGAAAATAAAATTTAATTGCATACATGTGGAATTTCCATTAGAATAGGAGGCCCCTAGGCAGTCAGGCAGTTGAGGTTTATATGTCATCCAGAGCTGAGGAGAAGAGGGGAGGGGTCTGGGACTTCAAAGGGAAGGAAGACAATTCACAAGAAGATGAAAAAGAGTAAAGGTTTGGTAAACAAATGTTTGCTGGGCCATATAGAAGCAAGGGGACACAGAAAGGAATTTTAGCTATCACATTTTGCTAGCTTCCTCCCTGCCTAGTTCATATTATACTGTAGTTACCTATGGTATTAGCTCCCTTCCTGGAGCGGGTTCTCTGTCTAAATTCTTCTAGGCATTTAGGGGAAAGATCAAAGTTTCTTCCTGAGCCTTCTATTTTTTTAAAAATAATCAGCCTAAAATAATCCACATGCCAAAGAGACACATTTTGGGGTGGCAGATTTTGCTCCCCTACACAGGGAAGCCAGCCAGCTCTCATTCCGGATCGTCCTTCTCCACCCTCCTGGACAATCCCCTTTGTCCTTTGTAATGTATACTCTATTTCTCATAGCCCATGTGTTCAACGTTCTTGATTTATTCTCTCAATTTAGTTGAGCACTCCTTTCACTAGGTTTCTGAGAAAGGAGTTACTATTATTTTTGGAAATGTTGTATGTAAATGTTGGATATCCCAGGTTAGAAATCTCTTCCCTCAAAATTTTAAAGACAGTACTCTGCCATCCTCTAACTTTTAGATCACTATTGAGAAGTCTGAAATTACTCTGTTTTGACTCTGCATAGGACCTCCTTTTTCTCTTGGGAACCTTGTAAAATTCCATGACCATGTGCTAGTCTTCTGAAGCTGGAAACACATGCTCTTAGGCTCTGGAGAATTTTCTTGAATTATTTTATGCATAATTTTTCCCCTCCATTTTTTGTTTGTTTGTTTGTTTTTTCTTTCTAAAACTCTTGTTATCTGGATGTAGGTTCGCTGCTAAAAAAAAAAAAAATTCTTCTCTCCTATTTTGTGTTTCCTTTGTATTTTTATTCTGTTCTGGAAATTTTTGTCCATCTAATCTTCCAACCCTTTCACCGAGGTATTTCTTTGTGCTATTACATTTTTAACTTCTGAGGGCTCTTTTTTTTTCTCCAGATGCTCATGTTTTTAATAGCAGGTAGAAAGGTCAATGCTGTTCCCTAAACATGTTAGTGTAAAATGTAATCAGCAAGGAGGATGACATGCCTGGAACAAAGTGAACAAGGGTAAGTGTGGGAGCAAAAAAGGTCAGAAAGGTAATGGACGGGAGGGGACACACGTCACGTAGGGTCTCATGGAGCTCTGACTTGAAGTCATGAAAGATGGTGTCTGAGCCTAGCTTTATCCCTTACTTGGAAAACTCACTTAGCCTCTCTGAGCCTCCATTTCCCTAGCTATAAAATGAACTGTTTGAATCTCTAAGGAATCTTACAACTCAAATATTCTCATGGATCTCTATCTGCATCAACACTCTTTCCTCAAGAGAGAAAGATCAACTATTTAAATTTGTAAGTATATACTTCATGCTTGAAGTATATACTTCATGCTATACACTCATCTAAATGACCATGTCTATCTGAACTCTACCTCACCCAGCAGAAAACTTTGACTCCTGAGGAAACTATAGATTTGTGGTTAAATGACCTGCCCAAGGTCACACAAAAAGTGAATGGCAGGAGCAAATTAGAAGGAGGGTTTTTGGGTCCCAAACTGAACTTTGATGCAGAAGCCATGAGTAAGTCAACCCTCTCAGCCATGACTAAGAAGCTAATTCATTGGAAGGAAAATGCTGAGTCTGCCTTCAGAGTCCTTCAAAGTACACCTGCTGCACAGTTAGCTGAAGGGGAGGGCCAGGCTGGGAGTCAGTACACCAGAAATATATCATCACTAAGCCAGAGGCTGACATTTGCATAAAGTCAGCCCCTTATGCAGCTACCGGGATGGATCCCAGGAAGAAGGAGCTCACTTATGCAGCATGGGTTTTTACAGCCATGGGAACCTGGAGGACTGAACATTTGGGCCAGAGCACTTCAGCTTTCTCTACTGTTTGAGACAGATTTTTTTTTCAAGCCAGGGATTAGCTTTTGCTGAGTTCTCTCTCCTTTAAAGGACTGTCCTCTCTAAATGTATCTAATTGATAATGAGAGCGAAGAGGTCCAAACTGATAGCACCCAAGTTCACTGAAGAGAGATCAGAAAGTGCCAGGAACAACATAATTTGCATAATTAGAAAGTATTGTTTTAAGGAGACAAGGATCAGGTTTTTCCATTTCAGAGTTGAAAATGCCCCATGATTAATTTCGTCCAGCATGTTTCTTAATGATCTGAAAAGTCATCAAAATAAGTAATCGAGAAAATCAAAGTGTTCTAAGTACTTTAAGATGATAGTGACAATAATACTCATTAATAGTCGTAAACCAGAGTTATATTTTATTTTTGCATTTTGACGCTGTGTGCCGGATGCTGGGCTAACCTGGTCAAAGCCTTTCTCATACCCAGAAAGCATCATGAAGTTGAACCTATTATTCTTGCTAGTTTACCAACAACTTCAGGTGCGTTGCTTTGAGGTCAGCGAGATGCTCCGAGTCACACTGCCTATAAGGGGCAGAGCTGGAATTTGAACTTGGGGTCTCGGAGTGTAAATTCCAACCCCCTTAAACTGTTATGCTGTATTGCCCCTTAAAGACAGCCTTCTTGAGCATTGTCAACTCTGAATGTCATGTTGGGTCCAGGAGAGCAAGTCTATTTTTTTCTTTCCAAGTCATTAGGAAAGTCATTTATTTTGCAAGTTTTAGAGCATGGTGAGATAGAGCATCAGATTTACCATTTTAACCATTCTTAACTGTGGAATCCAGTGGCCTAGCGTACATTCATAATGTTGGGCAACCATAGCCATTATCCATTTCTGGAAACTTTTCATCATTCGAAAAGAAACTCTTTATCTGTTAAACACTAAAACTCCATTCTCTCTTTTGCCCAGGTCCCGGTAACCTGTTTTACTTCCTGTCTCTGTCAATTTGCCTGTTCTAGGTACCTTACATAAATGGCATCGTACGATATACATCCTTCCGTGTCTGGCTTATTTCACTTAGCCTAGTGTTTTCAAGGTTTGTTCATGTTACAGCAGGTGTCAGAATTCCATTCCTTTTTATGCTGAAAATATTGCATTGTATGTATAGATCATATTTTGTGTATCCATTCATCTCGATGAGTATTTGGACTGTTTCCACCTTTCGGCTACTATGAATAATGCTGCTATGAACAGGGGTGTACATGTATTTGTTTGGGTCCCTGCTTTCAATTTTGAATATATACCTAGATGTAGAATTTACTAGATCAAATGGTAATTCTATGCTTAACTTTTTGGGGAACCAAGCTGTTTTCTAAAATGGTGGCACCATTTTATATTCCCCCCAGCAGTGCACCAGATTCCAATTTCTTCACATCCTCTCCAACAGTTGTTGTTTTCTGGTTTTGGATGATGATCATTCTAATAGGTGTGAAGTGGTAGCTCATTGCATTTTGATTTGCATTTCCCCAATGACTAATGGTGTTGAGCATCTTCTCATGTGCTTATTGGTCCTTTGTTTATCTTCCTTGGAGAAATGTCTACTCAATTCCTTTGTCCATTTTTGAATTGGGTTGCTTATTCTTTGTTGTTGGGTTGTAAGAGATTTTTTTCTTTTTGGGAGGCATATTCTGTATATTAATCCCTTATCAGGTACATGATTTGCAAATATTTTCCCTCATTCTGTGGGTTGTCTTTTCACTCTCTTGATAGTGTTCTCCGATGCATGAAAGTCTTTAATTTGATGAAGTCCAATTTATGTATTTTGTTGTTGTTGTTGCCTGTACTTTTGGTGTCATAGCCAATAAATCATTACCAAATCCAATGTCATAAGACTTTCCCCTACATTTTCTTCTAAGAGCTTTATAGTTTTAGCTCCTACAATTTAGGTCTTTGATCCATTTTCAGTTAATTTTTGTGTATGGTATAGTAAGAGTTCAACTTTATTCTTTTGCATGTGGATGTCCAGTTTCCCAGCACCATTTGTTGAAGGACAATCTTTCCCCATTGAATGGACTTGGTGCCCTTGTCAAAAATCATTGGACTGTATATGTGAGGGCTTCTTTCTGGGCTATCTGCTCTATCCATTGGACTCCATGTCTATCTTTATGCCAGTAACACTATTTTGATTACTGTAGTTTCGTAGATAAGTTTTGAAATCAGAAGGTATGAGTCCTCCAGGAAAAGTCATTTTGATTCACATGAGATGAAAATGAAGATGTGGATTCATTTCACATCACCTAGTGAAGAAGAGATGGCAATCAGCCATTCTGAAGACCAAAGCTTCTGTTAGCATTATCCAAGCTGCAGACTTCTCCAGAGGCTTGTGCCTACCTCTCCTTAATCTAGTCTTTTAGAAGGTGGAAGGAGGCTAGGATGGAGACCACGGACAGTGCTGGCAGAGGTGTGAATTGGTCCAATCTTTTTGGGGGACCACTGGACATAAGAATCATAACCCTTGGAAATGTACTACCATCTGAGTCACATTGTTTCAAGTAGAATAATAATAAATGAACTTACACAAAAATTTGTCTGCAAAGATGTTCAACCTGGCATTGTTACTGCAGTGATAAACAACAGAAACATTTGAGTGGCACTGATTAAATTATGGTACAGCCATACAGTAGGATGCCAGGTGGCTGTTAGAAACATGTTGTCAAAGCATGTTTGTAGACATGGAAAGATGGTAATGATAACTATTTAAATTTTTTAAAATTATATATACTGCGCCATTTCATAGTCGTTAGATTTGGAGATCATAAAATACACACACAGAGAGACTGGAAGGATAAACACCCTTATTAACAGTGGTTATATTAGGTTTGGCCCTCCAGAAGCAGATCCTGAGACAAGGATTTGTGTGCAATAGATTTATGAGGGAAGTACTTCCAGGAGAAACTGGTAAGGGATAGGGGAAGCAGGACTGAAAGGGGGAAGAAACAAAGCAAGGATGTAATTTCAGGCCAAGTCCTACAGGGGGTAATTCCAGCCTGTTTTCCCCAAGAACCTCTGGGGTGAAAGGACAGGTGTGTTCTAACCTAAGGCAAGGAAGCTGGGCTTTCAAAATCCCCCAGCCAGCGGCCCCAGGCTGAAGACCAACCCCGGGTGGGACCTAAACTCCCAGGCACTCTGGATAAAGCAGCCCCAGTAACCTGAGGACAGGCCCCTGAGCAAGAGTCACAGGTGCAGGCCACTGGGAACAAAAGCTTACAAAATCAAGGAAGCAACATGCAGAAATGGTAAAGGGGATCCTATGGAATCTGGTGGAACACCCCCCCGATTCAGCAGTGTCTAAACTTTTGTAGTCAAGGAAAAGGCATTATTTTTGTAAGAACAACATATTATTTGAAAAATTACACATAGAAAACAAATATCTTTCACAGTCCTCCGCAGTCTCACATCGATTTCATAGAATCATGTTTAGCATTCTGTGACAAAAGGCTCTTTCCCGCCGCCAGGCCACACTGGCTGTTCTTGCAATATTTTTAAATAGCTTTGAGGCCTTAAAATCCTCATTCCAGGGAGAAGGTATTTGCAAACCACGTATCTGATAAGGGGTTGATATCCAAAATATATACGGAATTCATGCAGCTTGATCGTAGAAAAACAATAATCTGATTCAAAAATGGGCAAAAGACCTGAATTGACATTTTCCCAAAGTAGACATACGAATGGCCAACGAGGACCTGAGAAGGTGCCCCACATCACTCACCATCAGGGAAATGCACATCAAAACCACAATGAGGTATCACCTCACACCTGTCAGAATGGCAATGGCTAGTGTTGGCGAGGGAATGGAGAAAAGGGAATCCTCGTGCACCGTTGGTGGGCATGCACACTGGTGCACACAGTGTGGACAACATAATGGAGGTGCCTTGAACAATTAAAAATAGAATGACCATGGGCTTCAGCAATCCCACTTCCTGGCATATATCTGAAGGAAACGAAATCACTATCTTGAAGAGATTTTTCTACTTCCATGTTCACTGAAGCATTATCCACAGTAACCAAGACATGGGAAGAATCCAAGTGTCCATTGACACATAATGGATAAAGGAGTTGTGGGGTATATATATATGTATATACAATATATATATGTTGTATATACATTGTGTGTGTATACACACACACACACACACACACACACACACACACACACACACACACTGGAATATCATCCAGATGGGAAAATAGAAGGAAATCCTGCCATTTGGGACAACATGGCTGGACCTTGAGGGCATCAGGCTAAGTGAAATAAGTCAGACAGAAAAAGACAAATGCTGTATGATCTCACTTACAGGTGGAATCTGAAAAAGAAAGCCCAACTCATAGAAATAGAGTTGATTAGTGGTTGCCAGGGGCTGGGAACGTGGAGGAGATGGTAAGATGCGGCTTGAAGGGTACCAACTTTCAGTTATAAGATGAATATGTTCTGGGGATCCAATGTATAGTCCAGCAATTCTAATAAACAGTACTGTAGTATATACTTGAAAGTTGCTATGAGAGTAAATCTTACATGTTCTTACCATTACAACAGCAAACCATGTGAGGTGAATGATGTGGTTTGAAGTATTGGGGGTCGGGGCTGATGGCCAAGAAAGAATTCTTGAGGCGTCTTCAGTGCAAAAAGGTGGTTTTATTAAAGCAGGGGGACAGGACCCGTGGGCAGAAGCTGCTCTGGGGTTGTGAGGGGTGACTGATCATATACTTTCAAGTTGGGAGGGGGTTAGGGACAGCACAAGCCTCCAAGGTATTTTGGAAGCAAGGATTCCAGGACCTTGAGGGGGCTAGCTATTGTTAGGAAAAGGTCATTTATTACTGTCTAATGAAACCCGAGTCATGGGACCCTTCAGATGTATATCGGTGGGTCATATGCTTGGGGATGATTGCCAATATGTATCTTGGGGGGTAGAGATAAAGTAAGTCTTCCAAGGAATTTTTATATGTTAAAGTGGACTTACAGGATCGGGGGTGGTGGTGCGGGGTGGCGCGGTTTGGGCTAAGATTGCCTTTTGCCCTTAGCAGAGCATTAACATCGAGGCAGCTGATTCCTAGAGGAAGGTCTCTCTGCCTGTTTCAGGGACTTGTCAGTGGGCTGTAGGTAGTTTAATCTCATTTTTCTCTTGCCTCTGTTTCCCAGATCATTAATTAAACTTCCTGTGGCACATTTTACGATATATATGTGTATCAGATCATGCTATACGCCTTAAACTTGCACTGTTCATACATCAAATACACCTCAAAAAACTGGGGAAAAAATTCTCATTCCGTGGACCAACATATATCATTAATAGCAATAAATATGATGCAAACAACAACAGTGATGACTTTTGGAATGATTCTGTATATTACCGGTAGTGACAATAACAACGTCTACCAGAGCTCTCTATGGGCTGGGTCCTGGGTAAAGCACTTTTGGCATTATCTCCTTGAATCCTCATCATGAGCCTGGAGGTTACATATAGTTATTATCCCTATTTCCAAGATGGGAAAACAAAGGCCAGGAGATGTTAAGTAATTTGCTCCAACAAAATCAGTAAAAGGCAGAGCCTGGACTCAACCCAGGTCTGCCTGGTACCAAAACTCACATCCAGAATTGTTGCAATGTGCTAGATCCCTATCCATGTGCTTTTTCTCTTGTATTTTAAGAAACATAAGTCTTGAATTCTCATCACGGGCCAGTTCTGCTATTATATTGTGCTCCTCCTTTTTCTATGTAACCCTGGGAATACTTCTCTGCTGGTTTTCCCAGACTCTTTGGGCAAGCCATTTTAGCTTCTTTCTGTTCATAATCTCTTGGGAGAAGGGCTGATGTATTTGTAAAATTAGGAGCAAAACCCGTCATTGTCTACGGAGAATACCTGCCCCGGTGCATGCTGGGTTAAGCATTTTATAATATTCAAACTTCAATCATTGCATTCCCTAAATGATAGCTTTCTTTGACCTAAGGGGAAACCTTGCCTTTTTGTCTGCTGCAAATATACATGGTAAAAAACGGACAGAGGCCAAGAGGCGTATTATAATGTGAGAAGAGCCTTTTCTAGGACAGAATAAGGGTGATAATTTTAGAAATTGCCAAATAGGATAAATGGGCTCCTTCCTTTTTTTCTTAACCATTTTCCTTTCATCATCAGCTTAAGTCAGATTCCTGGTATAGAACTCAACATGACACAGGTTGAAAGAAATAGAAACAAACATACAGTTCCAAAGAACTGGAGAGGATTTAGTTGACTTCCACAGGTTAAATTTCTATCCAAAGATTAATTTGCTCGCACCACACTCATATCTTCCCAGATTTCTGTTTACTTATGTATGAGAAAAAAACAAAACAAAACAAACAAACCATGCTCAGCGAGGCTGAATCTAGCGATTAGTTAAATTACTCTGACATCCATTATTGAAAAACCTCGATTCCACCTGGAGTTGGGGTTTGTTTAGTGCTGCCTGATGATCACTTTCTGCTTGACTGCTGGCTACTAATTCTGATACTGGTATGTGAATGTCAATCACAAATGGAAATAGACACACAAACTCTGGGACCCATGACGCTGGTTTCCACGATCCCATTCCCAGAGGAGTGTTGATTCAAAATAGAGGCTAAAGGGATTTAAATGCTTTCTGGATGGGAAACACTGATGCGGAGTCAGTTCCGTTTGGAGGCATGTAAAAGAGAAAAAAGGAGGAAACGGAGCAGAGGAACCTCTGGGGATCAAGAGAGTATCATGCCTGCTGACAGATGCAGAGAACAGACTTAACATCTGTGAAAGGGAAGTCGAGCACTTAGAAACAAGGTGGTAGGAAATTAAAGCACCAAGAGACGGTGAAGCTGCTCAAAGAAAGTAGGCCAGGAAACTGATTGTGTCTGTCTCCATCCAGAGACAGCGGCACCTCAAAGGAAAGGTGGAATCCACCTGGCTTCCTTTACTCCCTTTTCTTTCAGCCCCCTGGCATTGATTTGGTCTTAAAGCATTGGAAGGAGGCCCCACAAAGCCTGGCAACATTGTCATGCGGTGAAAATGAGCACTTAACATGTAAACAGTTCTCCCAAATGCATGGGCTCAAGCAAATGGGTTTGGAAGAATTTCACCCACTGTTCTCTGCAGTGGTTACTCTGTGGGGGTACGTCTGGGACCAACGAGGCTAGGGGCTCTGCTTTGTTTGTTTGTTTGTTTTTTAAAGATTTATTTATTTATTTGACAGAGAGAGACACAGCGAGAGAGGGAACACAAGCAAGGGGAGTGAGAGAGGGAGAAGCAGGCTTCCCATGGAGCAGGGAGCCCGATGTGGGGCTCGATCCCAGGACCCTGGGATCATGACCTGAGCTGAAGGCAGACACTTAACGACTGAGCCACCCAGGCACCCCTGTTTGTTTGTTTTTTATTTTTCAGATAAGCCAACTGAGGCTTAGCAAACTGCCACTTAGCAAATTCCTGAGTGATCTGGCTAAGTTTCAATCTCCATAAGCCTCTGCTTGTTGTTCTGTAAAGTGGGGATGAAGACAAGGATATTGATGACATTGCACTTACTCTGAGGATTAAGTGGGACAATGCATGTAAAATGCACTATATTTAATGTAGATTTACTGAGCACCTTCTGTGTCCCAGATAATGGTCTAGGTGCTAATGCTGATTTTGGCCCTGGGCTGACAAACATCACCAACAGCGGCAGGGACTGACCTTTAGCCAGTATTTATTGGGCGCCGAGGCCCTGTGCTTGCTTCTTTTTTGCACACATACCTCATTCTATTAGACAGCAGACCTCAGAGGCAGATACTGTTTTTATCCATCACGTACATAAGGAAACTGAGGTTTCAGGAGAGAAATCAAGTAACTTGCCCAAGGTCACACATCCACTGGGTGGCTGAGTTGGGATTCATTCACTTGTTCTTTCAACAGATACTTATTGAGCACCTACTCTTGTGCTTAGAGGCAGGGAATGTAACAGGAACAAACAGGGCAGGCTTTCTGTCCTGATGGCGTTTTTTTTTTTTTTCTTTTTTTTCTTAAGATTTTATTTATTTGCGAGAGAGAGAATGAGAGACAGAGAGCATGAGAGGGAGGAGGGTCAGAGGGAGAAGCAGACTCCCTGCTGAGCAGGGAGCCCGATGTGGGACTCGATCGCGGGACACCAGGATCATGACCTGAGCCGAAGGCAGTCGCTTAACCAACTGAGCCACCCAGGCGCCCCTGATGGCGTTTATATTCTAGATGGGGGCAGACAACTCATTGTACCACAATGATTTAATCCTGACTGCAACACCTTTTGGGAAGGAGCTGTGTGAGGGCGGGATCAGACCTGGTGCGAGGGGTCCGCCTGAAACTGAGGTCTGCAGGGCAAGTAGAAATCGGAGCGAAAAGGCAGATGTAACAGGCTGGAGGTCACGTTCATGGTATAGTTGCTCCTCATGCCTGTGCCTCCAGCCTATTCACAAACAGTGCTGCCTGCAACTGCCCTGCCCCCCGCCCCCTTTGCTAGCTCTGCAGACAGCCCTGAAGCCTGACAGATGCATTTTCTCTCTAAAAAGGATTTTGACATCATTTCCTAGGATGAATCTTTTTTTCCTGACTGAAGGCTTGTGATTGGCCCTTGGCAACTTGCAAGTCTGAAAGATTGTGCGTGTGTGTGTGTGTGTGTGTGTGTGTGTAGGTCTTGTAGCTGTAAAACTGTCATCTTCAATTATTTCTCTTTTTTTTAAGATTGTGTTTATTAGAGAGAGAGAGAGAACACAGGGGGAGGAGCAGAGGAAGAGGGACAAGCAGACACCGCACTGAGCACGGAGCCCATAAAGAAGAAGAAAAGAGAAAATGGAAAGATAGGGAGTTGTGGGAAAACCTCAGGTTCAAGTTAGGGGACCTGATTTTAAGCTTGACTGTGTCTCTATCTGCCTTAGAATATCGTGGTGGGTGGTAAAGCATTTTGCAGTGGTGTTCAAACTTGAGTGTTTCCCAGGCATTGGATTCTCCGAGAAAGCTTGTAAAAACCCAGATTTTCGGGCCCCACCCACAGAGTTTCTGACTCAGTAGTTCTGGGTTGGAGCCTGAGAACTTGCTGTTTTAGCCTTTTCCCATGTGATGGTGACAATGCTGGTGCTGGGACGCTTTGAGAATCCGCGGCAGAGTGGCTTAGGATAAGAATTAATAAGAGTTCTGGGTTCAAGCCGCTTGAGTTTAGGGTTCCCGGATAAAAAACAGGGCACTCACTTAAATTTGAATTTCATATGAACAACAAATAACTTTAAACTATGATTATATCCCCATGCAAGAGGCATCCTGTGTTTTTATATGCTGCATCCGGCACGCCTATTGGGTTAAACTCCCAGCATTGCTGCTCTGGAGCTGTTAACCAGAGTTGGGTTCTTGGGCCCAGCAATGAAACGAGGCTAAACCCCAAAATCAAACGCACACGCAAGGCTCTACTGGGGCTACGGTCCGAGCTAAAAGAAGACACAGCCCTAACAGGACTGGCCTTCTGGAACAGGGCGGAATCTCGGTTCACATAGAGACATTTCCTGATCGGGACCACTCCCCACCAATAAGCTAATGAGGGAAAGGGAGAAAAAAAGCCTCCTTCCTGATTGGTTGGAAGAGCCCTTTCCTGATTGGTTGGGAGGGCCTCGTCCTGATTGGTTGGGAGGGCCTCGTCCTGATTGGTCAACTCGGCCAGCTCATTGGTGCTTTTTGGAGCGCCGGTCCTCTCTTTGAAGTCCAGCTTGTCTACGGGGCTGAATCCTGGCTGCATCCTGCTTCTGCTCTGTAGGAGGTGTGGTTTTACAATAATAGCCAACAGAAAGTGCACCAGGTGCACAGTATTTTTCTCTTGGGGCTTATTCCCATGGTCCCTGTCTCAGAGCCATGTTATTTAAGGCAAGTCATTTAACTTCTTTGAGCTTCAGCGTCTCCATCTACAGAGCGGGAATGGTACTAATGCCACCTGTCTCCTAAAGTGCTTAAGACAATGAAAAGATCCTGTAAAGGACCTACCACAGAGCCTTGCTGTAGCAAGCACTCAGTAAATGTCAGCGGTTATTATTCATCGTTAACTTCAGGTGAGTAACTTTTTGGAGAAAACACTAAGCAGAGAGTGCTTTGTGAAAGGATTCTATGTTTCAGCCTTTTAAATTTAGACTAGGAAATATTTCAGGGGGCCCCCCAGGGCTGGCTCAGTCAGTACAGCATGCCACTCTTGATCTCCGGGTTGTGAGTTCGAGCCCTACATTGGAGGTAGAGATTACTTAGACTAGGAAATATTTCTCTTCTTAGAGAAGGTCTTTTTTGCCACCTCCCTCCCATTTCATTAGTAGTAGATTATAAAAAATAGATTGGCTGATTACAGCCAAAGCGCTCCTTCACATGACTCCTACCCTGGCCTAGGGCAGGATTTGGCCGTCCTCTCTGTGTTGTGCCTGGGTGTTAAATTTCTGAGAGCCAGCAAAGGCAGGCCTCCAGGAACGGGTCTCATACCCGCCTCTAGGAAATAGACCAGCCCTTCTCAACCTGCGGCTTGGCACGTGTATATGGAGAGAGACAAAGAGAATGTGCTTTTTACCTAAAATCAATTTGAGTGTGTTTTGATCCCTTAGAATTCAACTTATGTCCATCTGATTAAAAACTACTGTCTTGGGGTACCTGGTGGCTCAGTTGGTTAAGCATCTGACTCTTGATTTCCGCTCTGCTCATGATCTCAGGACGGTAAGATCGAGCCCCCTGGCGTGGAGATTCATATTCTCTCTTTCGCTCTAAAATGACTGACTGAATGAATGGATAACCAAAACCAAAACAAAACCCTACTGTCATAGTATCCCCAAGTTGCAAAGTTGGGAGGTGTCGTAGATATTACCTGTTCTGGTGACTTCCAAATTCTTGTGACCGTGTCCCCTGCCCCATTGCACATGTAACTGTGTGTAGACTGATATTTATTGTACATGTACATATATAGCAAAAGTTAGGAAAATGTTGGTATCTTGATTTCCCCTGAACTGCATGGAATCTTGGCCCATTTTGGAAGCTGGAGAGCTGGTAAGCATCAGCCTGAAACACCCATTGCTAGGCTGAGTGATGTGGGACTAAAATGTCTGGACATTTCTTTGGCTCTTGGTAAAATGAAGTTGACTAGATCAGTATTTTTTCAACCTGTAGGTTGTGACCTATGAGTGGGTCATGAAATCAATTTAAAAGGTCTTGACCAATATATCTTTTTAAGGAAATACAATACAAAACAAGAGAATTGAAACTATCAGAGGGTGTTATTACATGTACACAGGAAAGGTAAGTATTGTTTTGTGAAACTTGTATCTGTATATTGTCAAGTGACAAAACAGAAACAATTTGGTAATGAGTTTGATGTCCTTTATTTGAGGGAAAGCAATGCATGGATTGGGCGAGGACACTGCCTCACAAGCAGTGGAACTCTGTTCCCAGGCAAGAGCAAGTTTTAGAGCATTAGAAGCAGCAGAAATGGCATGATTGGCTCGGAGGCCAGGGATTTCCTTGTAAGCCTAGCAGGTCGTTTCTAGGATAAGGTGAGCGAACTAAAGCTGACACGGAGGACTGTGAGTGGTGTATGT
Organism: Halichoerus grypus; assembly: GCF_964656455.1. Lineage (NCBI taxonomy): Eukaryota > Metazoa > Chordata > Mammalia > Carnivora > Phocidae > Halichoerus > Halichoerus grypus. The sequence continues at coordinate 26,968,986 of NC_135717.1, forward strand.
TAGGTTTCCTAGACAGTGAGTGTGGGCTTAGGTTTAGGTTTGTGATGTGGGCCAGGCCACTGCGGCAGCCTCTGTCTTTGTGGGTTCCAGTATATAGAATCTCCTTTATCAATAGTTAATGATAAATGTAAATCTACGTACATTTACAGGTGTAATGGGTCATGGAACATGGTCAAAAGAATTTGGAAGTCATCAGAATAGTTAATATCTAAGACCCCTTCCAACTTTGCAGTTTGGAGTTGCTAAGATAATGGTTTTAAACCAGGGGCAGTTCTGTTCTCCCAGGGAGATTTGCCAGTGTTGAGACACTTTTGATTGTCATGACTTTCGGAGGAAAGGATATGTGCTATTAACATCTCATACGGAGAGGCCAGGGATGCCACTAACCACCCCACAATGCATAGGACAGCCCCCACAGCAGAGAATTATGTGCCCCAAATATCAGTGGTTGAGAAACCCTGTTCAAAGAGTACGTATGGGTAGAACCAGTTATCAATAGTAGTGTATTACTATTTGCTAGCATTGATTAAGCACTGATCACATGCAGGCACTTTTCTGAGTGCTAACATTAATGAGCTCTTTTAATACAATCTGGGTATTATAAAATTATTATTATAAAATAATGTTCTCATCCCCATTTACAGGGGAGGAAATTGAATAGGAAGATTAAGGACTGCCTGAGGCTACATTCTGTAGACCTGGGCTTCAAATCCAGGAATTCTGGTTTCGGATTCCTCTCTTCTTTACTTAGACAAAATGCAAGATAAAATCAGAAGTGAGAATGCTACTGCATACCTGTTAGAAATGCTAAAATAAAAAACTGACCATACCAAGTGTTGGCGAGGATGAGGACAAATAGTCAGAAACTATCAGTGGGGATGTACAATGATACAACCCCTTTGGAATACAGTTGGCAGTTTCTTTTTGTTTGTTTTGTTTTAAAGATTTTATTTATTTATTTGACAGAGACACAGCAAGAGAGGGAACACAAGCAGGGGGAGTGGGAGAGGGAGAAGCAAGCTCCCTGCCGAGCAGGGAGCCCGATGTGGGGCTTGATTCCAGGCCCCTGGGACCATGACCTGAGCCGAAGGCAGACGCTTAACGACTGAGCCACCCAGGCGCCCCTGGCAGTTTCTTAAACACTTAAATGTATACTCTAGCCGGCAGCATAATGCGCCGCCCCCCCCAGAGACATCCATGTGCTAATCCCTCAACATGTGAATATATTACCTTACATAGGTAAAGGGACCTTAGAGATATGGTTAAATTAAGGATCTTGAGATGGGGGAAATGATCCTGGATTATTTAGGTGGCCCAATGTAATTATAAGGGTCCTTCTAAAAGGGAGACAGGAGGGCCAGAGAGAGAGAGATTTAAAGGTGCCACAGTGCTGGTTTTGAAGAGGAGGAAGGTGCCACAAGTCAAGGAATGTAGTTGACTTCTGCAGCTGGAAAAGACAAGAGAATGATTTTTCCCGGGGCCTCCAGAAGGAATGCAGGCTTGCCAACATTGTCCTTTGAGCCCAGTAAAACACATTTTGGACTTCTGCCCTCTGGAACTGTAAGATAGTAACTTTTGGTTGTTTTAAGCCACTTTGTTTGTGGTCATTTGTTACAGCAGCAAGATCAAACGAATTCCTACCGCTACAGATGGTCCAGTCATTCTATTTCCAGATTTTTACCCAAGAGAGAAGAAAACACATACATGTGTACACAAAATGTTCTTAAGTCTTTTAAAATCTGTAAGCGTTGCCTCTCCCTCATTATTTCTGCCACTTATAACAAACATCTATCGAGTGCCTACCACACTCCTGATCCCACTCTTTAGAGATAGGCAGGAAATAACACACATTTATCTTTCCTTATGGGGTATGTGATAGGTGCTCACAGGTCCTGGAGATTCGTCACTGGCTTTTAGCATAAACAGACTCGGTTCTTCCATACAATCTTCATCTGATTGTGTGAAGATCCCTATAGAGGACCGTGATACTAAGAACTCTACTCAAAAACCCAGGGTGGTCTGTTTAGGGTAATTCAGAGTAGTATGTGTAGTAAACATCTGGGTGTTTTGTTTTGTTTTTTGCCTTCCTAGGATCCTTGGACTTCGTTGGGCAAAGACAACCCAACTTTCATGTGGGGCGTCATGTCCCCTCACTTTCTAGAGCACGTGGTTTGGCCGTGGCTGTGTCTGTCTGACCTCACACCATAGCTACTGGGCAGCCACACGTCCCGGGCTCGGCTAGTCAGAGAACTCCTTTGTTCCGGGTTTCCAGGTGAACACAAAATCTGAGTAAAGGGAATTAGGTTATCTTCAAGGATGTTAACTCATGCTGGGGGAACAGGTTGGCTGGGAGTCATTCTCAAGGGACATGGATGATGCGTTTCTCATTTGGGGACATTTCTGGAGACACCCGGGAAAAGTCTGGCAATGTAATGACTTTGTTCATCCATCTGATCAGTGCATAGCCCCTGGCAATGAATTGGTTTTGGTTTCCAGCTCTTTGTAGGGCCTCTGCTTAGCCTTCCAAGCTCTTGAATCTGACCCAGCTTTACCTAATCTATCCACCTCCTTTCATTCCTTATACTCCTGTCATGGAGATCTCTCTGTCTTACTACATCCAGACCCCACTGTTCAAGTCCTGCTCAGTTTTTCCTTCTCCACCAAGAGTTCGCTGACTCCTTCCACTTCCAAAGGCTCCTTCATCCTCTTGGTCAGATTGCAATGTAAGACAAAATCCCACAAAGACCTATTTCTGTTTCTTATATGCTACCCTCATCTCTCTAACCACATTTCAGGAACTTTGAGGTCAGATGTGCCTCTCATGTATACAAAGATCCTGGCAGCCCTTAGAGAAATATTTACTGTTTACTGGAGGTTTGAGATAGATAAGGTCCCTTTCTTCACGGAGGTTGCAAGATAGTGGCTGGGAAAAGATCATAAACAAGGACCCATTATGGAATGATGAAAATCAAACAAGATAATGGGATAATAAGTGTGATATTGTGATTTAAAATAAGAAATGGACATTTGGTCTTGTCCTGTTTCTGGCACAGAGTTCCTGAAACCCTAGGAATTTCCTAAGTGATGAGAGCAGCAAAGGGGGGCTTTTGTTATGTTAATGAGGGATTTTTGGAAGGCACAGGAAGATGGGGGCTGGTTGCAAGTGGAGCCAGCCTTGTTGACTTGGAGGGTTGGAACTTTCAGTCCCATTCCCCTGGCTCCTAGGGATGGAAGAGTGTCTGGAGGCTGAATCAGTCACCAATGGCCAATGACTTAAGCAATATGCCTGTGTAATGAAGCTTCCATAAAACCCCAAAAGGACGGGGTTCAGAGAGCTTCCAAGTTGGTCAACATGTAGAGATCTGGAAAGTGTGGTGCACTCTGAGAAGGTATGGATGCTCTTGTGCCCCATACCTCACCCTTTGTATCTCTTCATCTGGCTGTTGATTTGTATCCTTTAATATTTTTTGTAATAAAGCAGTAATCTAGGGAGTGATCAGGTTTCCTGAGTTCTGTGAGCCAATCTAGCAGATTAATCGAACCCAAGGAAGGAGTCATGGGAACCTCTGATTTGTAGACTGTAGATCAGAAGAACAGGTAACAATCTGGGAGTGGATTGACTTCTGAAGTGTGGGGTGGGGGCAGTCTTGTGGGACTGAACCCTTAACCTATGGAATCTGACACTGTCTTTGGGTAGGTAGTGTTAGAATTCAGTTGAATTCTAGAACACCAAGCTGGTGTCAGAGCATTGTTTGATGGGTGATGGAAACCCCCATCTCCTCCCACACGCATGTTGTAATTGAGTTCAGAACCCAGGAGAATGAGCAAAGGGAGATGACGCTAATTAGGTGGCGAAGGAGGCTTCTTTGAGAGGGGGGCATTTGAGTAGACACGTGGCTAATGGATTGATTGACTTCCTTCTTCCCTTTGCATGTTGGCTGGACTTACCAACTTACTTCCAAAAAATAGAATATGGCAGAAGTGGTGCGATGTCACTTCTAATTTAGGTTATAAAATGCGTTTGGCTTCTCCCTTGGCTTCTCTCTCTCTTTCTCTCTTTCTCTTGGATCACTCCAGGTGAAGCCAGTTTCCATCTCATGAGGCAGCTCTACATAGAGACCTGCATGGTAAGGACTTAGGGCTGTGGCCTGCCGGAATCCACCTGAGCCACCTTGGGCAGTGACCTCCCCCCACCGCCAGTTGAGTCTTCAGCTTAAATACAACTGCATGAGCCACCTGGAGCCAGGGGTGCCCAGCCAAGGTACATCCGGATTCCTGAGCAGCAGAAACTCTGAGGCAGTAAATACTTGTTGTTTTAAGCCACTATGTTTTGGGTAATTTCTTAGGCAGCAGTAGATGACTAATAGAGTCAAACCAGCATGATCATCTATGGGTCAATATGAGTTTGCCTTTCTTTCCTGATGAATGGGGCAGATACCATTGTATCTAGGCCAATATTCTTCCTAGACTAAATAGGCGTCCCAAGGTTTTCACATTGGATTGTAATTGTCTTTTTTAGTGGATTCTTTATATTACTAGAATGGAAGTGCTACAGGGACATTCGAATGTTTTATTTCTTGTCTTACTCCCAGTACCTAGCACATCATCGTCCACATCACAATTAACATGCGTAAAGCACTTACTAGGTGCTTAACATAGTACATGTTGTATATTCACTTTCTTTACCTTCGTTACAACCCTATGAGAAAAGTATTATGTCCTCGTTTTATAGACGGAAAACAGACAGAATAGGGATACGTTGCCTAAAGGGATATGCCATGGAAGTGAAGGAGCCAGGATTTGAACCCAGGCAGTCTAGCTTCAGAGTTCTTAATAAACATTTGTGTTTAAGTAAGTGAGGCAGTGAAACTATGTGTGACTTCTGATTGCTGACCCTGCGAGCCAGGTGCTTCTCTGTTACTCTGTTTTTTTCCACTGGTGGGTTTTTTTTTTTTTTAAGATTTTATTTATTTGAGAGAGAGAGAGCTAGCACATAAGCAGGGGGAGCAGCAGAGGGAGAGGGAGAAGCAGGCTCTGCTGAGTAGGGAGCCCGATGCGGGGCTCAATCCTGGGACTGTGGGATCATGATCTGAGCCGAAGGCAGATGACTAACAACTGAGCCACCTAGGCACCTCTCACTGGTGTTTTTTATTACCCCTTGAATGGTATTTATTGTCCACATCTTACAGTCTCATTTTGTTGGACCATTTATATGTATTCTAGAAGCATCCTGTTCCTCTTTCCATCCTCCTCTGCTGAGCCCTTCACAGAAGGCTAGGCTTTTTCTCTATCTTTTTAGAGTCATTTATATTTTAAGATGCTCTCTCCAGCAGGCATGTCCGCATGTGAATTGCAAGCAAAGCCTCTCAGAGGCAAAATTTTGAACAATTATCAGTTTAGGGAATCATGTAACAATAAACTTCCCTTTTAACAAATCAGAAAGTCCCATAGCAAAGTTTCGAAGCTCATCATTTCATCCGAGAAGCTCATCATTTCATCCGAGAATCTCAAGGGGCCTCTCTGACTCTGGGTTACCACACCGAGACATTTCAAACCCGGTCTCGCATTGCTGTGTCTGCTTGCTGGGGCCCAGACTTCTTTGGAATAGATAATGTGGCTTCATTCCAGTTCTGTGTGAATGTGCCTGGAAAAGGATGATTACATTTCTTTTTAAAAAGTGTTGGCTTTTTTTTTTTTTTTCCAGTGGCTTAGTTTGGGTTGTGATGTTAAAGAGAAGCGTGGAAAAAAACTGTCAATAAAAAAATTTGACTCACTCTCCATAATGTCATCCAGGCTTGGTTTGGCCTTGATGAATTCAGCACTTTAAAGGGTATGTCAACACAATAAATTTTATGCCCTCAATAAAACTTGTGAGTGAGCTCAGTGAGAAATTCCAAGGTCTGGGAAGGCAATTAACGTTTGAAATATATATTGAGTTGTTTACTGCGACATTTTATGTGGCCACAGAGCTGTACGCGGGATGTCATGATGTCACGAGGGAAGAATTTCCCTAGGAAATGCAAGGTTTGCTTTTCAAATAACATTGACTTGTCCGATGGCTCCCTGAATACAGAGGAATGTAAAAAGTGGCTACCAGGGAAAATCCACTTCCCTCCACACATCACGCCATTGTTTTCTATTCCCACTGGCCGTAATCCCCGAAAGGGTATTCGTTGTCAACATCTTAGCTGCTTGATTTCATTGGACTATTTGTATCATTGTCATAGTCCTGTAGGTGTAGGGGGTGTTCTCTTAATTGATCCGATTTGTGTTCAAGCCCCAGTCCTACCTCTTAGTCAGTGTGTGACCTTGTGTGGGTCGTATTACCTCTGTGGGCCTCATATTCTTTTTTTTTAAGGTTTTTTTTTTTTTTTTTAGTTTAATCTCCACATCCCATGTGGGACTTGAACTCACGACCCTGAGATCCCAAGTCGCATGCTTTTCCTACTGAGCCACCCAGGCGCCCCTAGAAAATCATTACTTCCTTGTGTAGCATTACATTAATGAGCTGTTTCTGAGAACGGCAGCAACACACAGAATGTGGGAAGATCCCAGAATGTAAGCTGTATGTGTTCATCACTTGTGTCCACGCTGCATGACAACCTCAGAATCTCATAGCTTTGCAACAGTATTTATTAATTAATTATATATTCTTTTATTATATAAATTTATTTATTGTTTTACTTGCTGGTCTGTGGGGTGGCTGGGATAGCAGTGCTTCAGGATGCAAATTGAGCTTGGGTTTACTGTATGTGTACTGATCTGAACTTCCCCTTTCATGGATGATGACAGCAGTGCAAGAAGGGTGATCAGAAACACAATTAAGGATGCCTCTTACGTCTTAGGCTCTAAACTCATACACAGTCACGTTCACTCACATTCCATTGACCAAAGCCAGTCACATTACTGGGCCCAACATCAGTGGGGCTGGAAAGTATACTCCATTGACAGTGATCCATCGCAGGAAAGAAGGGAGACTGGGGGAATATAATAATCAGCTACCATAGAATGTTTGTTTAAGTAAAAAGAATAAAGAATCTGAGGTCATTCTATAAACAAAAGGCATCTAAGAAACATACAATTTTTTTTCTCTCTCTGTAAGGATTTATTCACTTATTTGAGAGAGAGAAGGTGGGTGTGCACTCCAGTAGGGGAAGGGGCAGAAGGAAAGAATCTTTTTTTTTTTTTAAGATTTTATTTATTTACTTAGAGAATGCCCACAAGCAGGGGGAACGGCCGGCAGAGGCTCCCTACTGAGTAGGGAGCCCGATGCGGGGCTCGATCCCAGGACCCCGGGATCATGACCTGAGCCGAAGGCAGATGCTTAACCGACTGAGCCACCCAGGCGCCCCTAGTTTTCTCTCTCATAGTCAAACCTCAAATAAGTTGAATTGACTTTCTACAATGCAAATGAGGATAAAGTTCTTTCTTTTCCTTGCATTTCATGGGAGCATATATTCTGGTACCCTCAGTGACTCATTTTTTTTCTTTCAGTAAGTCATACTTATTATTCAAGGTCTCCAACGACTCATTGGCTGACTGGGAAAAGTCTGTTTTATCAGTCCATCTTTAAATGTCCATGACCAGTCAAGATAATGAAAGAGTTAAGCGTTTACTCATCTGTTCAAATCAAGTGATGCTATGCTGTGCTTGAGACCAGGAGTCAGGAAGACGTCCAGGCTCTGCCACTGAATTTGGACAAGTCAGTGATGTTCTCAGGGTATAATCTATGGGAGAAGAAGCTGGGGAAGCTCCAGGGCAAATCATTTAATGATGCTCACCATTCTCAGTAAGCTCTCAGTGCAGAAGTCATTGTCTAAATAAGCATTCCTTTCCAACCACAGTCTAGCCATTTTGCCTAAAAGTTGGCAGATGTGACTTGCCCCAGGGCATGAACATCTCAAGGAAGATGTTTTAAATGTAGTGTTTAAAAAACCTATAGCAATTATGCAGGGTTTTTTAAAGTTCATATAACAATTCCACTGCTTTTTGCTCATTAAATATTTGTTTTTCTCATTGTTGATCCCGTAATTTCACTTCTAAGGAAATAATCAGAAATGAGGAAAGAGGTTTATGCACAGAAGTGTTCATTGTAGCACTTCAAAAAAATTAAAGTGAAAAGTTGGACAGAACCTGAATGTCCAATAATAAAGGACTGATTGGGTAAATTATTATAAATCCACCTAATGGACTATAATGCAGATGTTAAAATAATGTTTTAAACAATTTTAATGACTTGAGAACATTCCCCTGGTATAATATTAGAGGAAATAATGTAAAATAGGAGAACCATAATATTGTATAACCATCAATTCTTTAAATTGCACATAATGAGATTATAAAGAAATTCAGAAAAACGTGAATAGTGGTCATCTCAAGATTGTGAGATTGTGAGTACTTTGCATTCCCTTCTTTATATTTTTCTATATTTTCTGGTTTTGACAACAAACATTACATTTTTTTCCCATTATATTAAAGTACATGTACATAGTCAAAAATAAAAAAAAATCTTGACAAAGCCTATAGTGAAATGGATCAACTCTAGATCCCCACAAATAACTGTTCATTCTTTTTCAGCTATTTCTTTGGGTATATCCTTCCATATGCCTATATAATATGCTTATACCTCTATTACTAGAATCATGAGTTTCATAAATTCCCTGTTGGCTTCTGGTTATGATGGTCGAGAGTTTGGCTCTCTTTAATCAACTTCCCCACCTTCTCTTCCCACCCATCATTGTCTCATTTGACCATGTTTCATTTTAATTATATCAAAATACTTGGTTAAATCAGTAGTAGAGTTTATATTATTATGACTATGTAAATTATTGCTCATGGCTGAATTATGTTTAGTTTCCCATATTTGTGTTTCTTCTCTTCTGCATCCCCCAACTACTCTGTCAATACTGGTCAATAATTTTCCAGATGTACTGACACAGTCCCAAATAATCTATGGGTTCGGTTCTTTTTCTCTGATAATATCTCCCTGAACACTCTGCTGGATGGTTTACTCTTTAAGTCTGTGGCTTAGTATTGTTCTGGGACTTACTTTCACTGGTCTGCCATGTTGGATTCCTTAGAGTCTGCTTCCTTTTCTTTCTTTGTTTATTCCTTCCTTTTGGTGGAATACATCCATTCAGCAGCTTCACAAGAAAGAATGCATGAGAGATAAGTATTTTCGGTCTTAACATGTCTAAAAGTGTCTTTCTTGTAGACTCCCATTTGATCGATGGTTTAGCTGGGTATAGAAATTTCCCTTAGACATTTCAAGAACTTTCCTAGCAATCACTGTTGCTGTTCAGAAGCACTGAGATTTTGGGTCCTGCGCCATCAGGATGCAGGCTGAATGGGACAGAGATGAACAGAAAGAGCCTGGATCAATAGGATAGCTGAAAGGAAGAAAATGAATAGATACAGAAGAAACATAAAAAGTCAGAGAATCACAGAAGTCAAAATCCAATTGATTGGATAAGGATGAAACAGTCAAGCAAGGGTGGCTGTGAAGTCAAGAAAATGTAGCTCAGAGAGTCAGCTCAGGCATGCCACACCGTTCTTGCAGCCTGGGTTCAGAGTTCAGGGTGTTAGAAAAGCAGAAAGTTCCGGTAAACAGCGCAGCTGCTGTGAGCTCTCATCCAAGGAGGGGTTCTGGACTCAGATGTATGCTCCTTGCTGGACATGGGTTTATCTTGTGCGGACCGCTTCCAGAGGGATGTTGGAAGCCTTCCGTGAAGCTACTTCTGATGGAGACAGACAGGCAGAGCTCCTGAGACCCAAGCAGAGCCTCAGAAGTTGACTCGACTGAAGTATTACAAAAGCATTATTCATACCACACTCTTTCCAGCAACCTCTCCTTGAATTCCAGTTGTAGGAAAACAACAATAACAACAGTGGCTTTAGATGTAGGGTTTCTGGCAGCCTCCAGATCCGCTCACTCTCTGCCACCAGTGTCTGTAGGGAATCAAGACAGGACTGCTGGTGGCAAGGGTCACACACACCCAGAAATCACCATAGTGCTCTCCATTTAAATAGTGGTGCCCCTGGGACCTGTCCAGCTGGCCTTATTCTCCTGGAGACATTTGGGAGAGACGGACTTATAAATAGGTGTGGGTCTGAGGTCACATGTGGTTTTCATACTGAAAGTGATTTTGGTAGAAAGGGAACAACTTAAAACCTCCTGATGTTCTTTATTGTCTTCAAACAGCCTAAACCAGACATGCAGGAAATAACAAGCCGCCCCCCCCCCCCGCCCCCTTTTAAAACACTGACCTTCTTTTGAATTAGTTTCCCTGGAAGTTTGAACAAGGAATCAATGGGAAAAGAAAATGATTTGAGATCACAGGTGAACGGTGGGCAGTTTTTCGAAGTGTTTTATCATCTTGCAAGACTGGATACGCTTGACTAGAGTTAGCGGCTGTCTGCCTGGCAGGATTTCAAGCTCAAGAACTTAGCACTTCTTTCTAGGGTTTCATCTGCTCCAACACATACATTTTTTGCCAAGGTCAGTGCCACCCGTTAGAAGGTGATGAGAGGATATAGTGCTTAAGGCAGACTTGCAAATAAGTTACCAGCCCACGGAGAAGAATTTTTTTTCAGTAACCAGCCCCAGCTTTTTTTGAAGATAAACCCAGGTGCCAAGGTGCAACGAAGCAGCATTCCTTTGTTTCCTTAACGTGATGCTCAGTTGTAATGAGGGACTGTAGGAACACACATTGTCGTTTTGTGGAGTCCTGTTATGTGCTAAATTATTGAGAAGGTGGTCCAGGATTCCTAAGATGGTGTCAGATGCTAGAAACTTATCAGTGAGAGAATAAAGCTAAAAGAAGAGAGAAGAAAATGTTGCCATTAGTACTCCTACCACTACCCCCACCATTACCCCTCCTGCTACTATTAATGACTATTAGAACTATTGGTACTGCTCTGGCTACATTGTTACCAGGACTGTTGCTGCTTCTGCTGCCCCTAGCAGCTGCCTTCTGATTTGAGCATCTGTGTGTGCACCACTTTAGAGATAGGATGTAACTTAATACTCACCTAAGTCGGCTAATGTGAAGGCATATTGACTCCATGTTATGAATGGAGATCTTGAGGCTCAAAGCGATTAAGGCAGATTGTCCAAGATCACCCAGAGTGAGTGGCAGAAATGGGTTTGAAGCCAGGTCTCTTGGACTCTTTTATTAACCAGGATGCCCTACTGAGACACACACACACAAGCAGTAGCAGAAGATTCATCTGCGTGATGACTGTAATTCCCACATGAGAAGGTAGGAACAGTAGGAGGTCCCCCAAGGAGACTCTTGTCATAGGGATGCTCTTCCAGGGAAATCCTTCTCTTCAGAGCTTCCCAGCTGGGTCCCTCTCCCTCTCTCTTTCTTCCTCTCTCACACTCACACTCAGAAATGCACAGAGGATATCTTTGACGGAGCACACAATTTCGCTTAGCTGACCTATTTTCTTTTAAAAGGGAAATGAGCTAATGCCCTAGATTTCCAAGAAGACTGACACACCTCTGTTTATCTCTCTGCTCACTGTTGTTCTTGCAAACCCCAAACTCAAGTTGAGATGGGGGCTTCCATCTGCCTTCCCCTTCCTCCTTCCCCATCCTGGGCTCCACATTTACACACAATACATTCACTGCCAAATGGAGCCCACAGAAGGGAAGGCTGTTAACTATTCCATTTGATAAACATCCCGATTGAGTGCCTGCTAATAATCTCTGATACTTGCTGTGCTCTCACCGTGAACCCTTCCCACGCCTAATGTCAGCTCACTGTCTCGCCAGAGCCCCAGGAGATGGTACCATTCTACCCTACAGAGGGCAGACCGTGAAAGCGTGGGCTAAGTGACTTGCCCCGGGGGTCACTCAGCTTTAAGTAGCAGAATTAGAACTGCCTTATATCGTGCAAATAATACTCATAATTTGGTGTCTGTATGGGAGAAAACCTACAGATAAATAAGACCCAAATCCTCACCTCAGAGTTGCTTAAAACCCAGTTATGGTGAAAGATGGGCTATAAGTAAACAGAACTTGACCAAAGGAGAAAGGCGGGCAGAGAGGTGTGGGGTATGCGTAAGAAAATCGGCTGAATCTGTGCTGAATCTAGTGCTAGGGCCCCAACTTAGGTGGTGGGTCCCAGTGTTGAGAGGCTGCCGGGCTGAATCTGGTCTGCGGGGGCAGCAAAGGGGAGGAGGGCCCGCTGAGCACAAAAATTGTGCAGCGGCTGCAGACAATTTTAAAGAGGCTCCGTGCCTCACTGTAGGACCTCCTTTCTTCTATTTGAAAGAGGGCTTTCCCGTGCCCCTTCAGCGAACGAGTCAAGGGCAGCAGGGCTTTGTCCTAATGCAGAGGCCTCAGGTCTTAGCCCTAGGAAGAGGCAGTCCTCAGGCCCTCATAGAGGTGCACTAAACTCTTTCAAATGACACCTGTCCTGTGCTTTCTTTTTGTTTTTAAAGCCACATTATTGAGGTCTGATAGCTCTGGAGATCTACCGGTACAGCATAGGGCCTATCCTGTACACGAAAACATTTGCTAAGAGGGTAGAACTTTTGTGCTATATGGTCTTGCCATAAAAGAAAAAAAAAAGTCTTAATAAATAAATAAACGAAAATAAAAGAGGCAGGAGGAGACTTTCGGAGGTGACCGTTAAGTCTGTGCTTGCTTTTGAGGCTTGAATAAGAGTTAATTATGTCAAGAGGGAAAGTTGCATCTGGTGGAAGAAATACAAAGAAGAACTCTGTCTCCCATTATTTTCCCCCACGGAGGACAAGGTACCTTCTTCTTCACCTCTCCCTGCCCCTACCCCTCTCCCCCTGCCTTATCCCCTCTGCCTGTCCCCTGGTTCAATCCTCTTTGAGGGAATGGAGTGCTGATTGGATCCGCCAGGGCTGAAGATCTTGTTTACTAACAGGTGGGGCACTGTCATCAAAAGCTCAGCCCCGAACTAGGTCACACCAAGCTCTTTCGCGCAGCCTGGGGAGGTGGGGAGGTGGGGGCTCCAAACCCATGCAGTGAGCTCCACCTGAGCTTTATCAGAACCCTGCACTGAGGTCACCAGTCCTGACCGCTGGTAAAATGGTGCTTTGTGCTCATCTGCCAACCTTCCATTTCCAGTCCCTATGGAGCATTCCGGGTGGTGAAGCTCCGTGCTCAGCTGGGCAGGAATACTGTCCTTAGCACATTAAAATCTCACTTTGATTTTGAGTGCTGTGTTCTTACTCCTGTACCTTCCCTGCTCTGACGGTCCCCTCCTCCTCGGGGTTGTCATTCCCTCTTCCAGGTGGGTCCAAACCCCATCGAGCCTTCAAGGTTCAGCTCATTTGCCATTTCTTCTTTTTCTGATTCCCTCTAGTTAAAAAAAAGAAAAAATGAGAAAGTCCCCTCTTCTTACCTGTGCATTTTATTTTTATTTTATTTTATTTTATTGCATTATATTAGTCACCATACAATACATCATTAGTTTTTGGTGTTTACCTGTGCATTTTAATGGCACTCTCCTGGTGCTTTCTATGTTCCTATCATCTCCTTGACTGGTCTGTGGGTTTCTTGAGACTACACTCTGTGTATCTGATCATGAATGTGTGTCCAGTGCTTAGCAAACTGCTGGATAGTAAGTAATCAATTAAACAAACAAAAATTGGGGGGAATGCGTCTTGTGGTCAGATGCTGTGTTAGATTCTGGGAATACACGGATAAGATTTATGCCCGGAGAAACATACAGTCAAGTGGGAGAGGCAGACCTAAGTGAAAGGATCACACAGCTGAATCTAAGGCAGCCTTGGACGTACCCAAGCCTTTGAGAGCATGCACTAGGGGAGCTGGATCTCACTGGGAAGGTCAGTGAAGGCTCAGGATGAAGTGATGCTATTGCTGAGGTCTGCAGGGAGAGTGGCCCTAACCTAGTGAACGTTCCAGGTAGAGGGGCAGTTAGTACAGCATGTTGGGGGAAGTGAAAAGAAGTAAAGGGCAGTATGTCCAGAGCAGAGGGGTTTGGGCCAGAGAGAGAGGGAGGAGGCTGACGAGTAGGTAGGGAGTTGGATTTGTGGTCATGGTAAAGAGTTGGTCTTTATCCCGTGATCATGTGTTGGACGCAACATAAGGGGCTCTCAATATCCACAGATTCCCGAGTGATGAGAGTTTGGTCCTCCACGCAGGTAAATTGGCACCCATTGCTCTTGCAGTGCGTGCGCTGGGGAAGAGATCATGGATTACATTTTACACAAGCCAGGGATCTCTCTGGGATGCTGAGGAAGATGAGATAAACCGAGAAAACTCAGAGATGATGTCTTTTTTCTTGGCCTGCTTTGAGCGAGATAGAGGAAATGCAGGCTAGAACTGGAATATCTTTGAATTTCCATGAACAAATGGAAAGGAATTTAATTGGGCCAGGACATCCTTGCTGCGGTGCCCAATTTCGGGATAATGCAGACTGTCTTCGCCAACTGGATCCCTGCCCATGAGCACAAGGGGTTCTGTCTGGCAGAGAAGGGAACTCACATATGAGGCCTTGTCGTGGGCCAAGCTCTGTAGCAAACTCTCCACGCCTCCCGTCTAGATATTGTAGGAAGAACTGTTGATCTCACTTCCAATCTAGTACCGGTGGGGTGAGTATGGGGCGAGAGGAGGCTGAAGGAAGAAGGGTAAAATCCAGGAGGACTTGTTTGATTAGTGCTGGGTGATGAGGTGAATGTTAATGTCACAGACCCAGGAAGAGGACATTTGGGGGAGAAATTGACAGACTCAATCAAGTTTTGGCTTGTTTGGTTTGAGAGTCTGAAGGCCATGTGGTTGGACACCCGGGAAGGAGCTGGAAATACGGCCTTAGCTTAAGAACGGTGAAGACTCACAATACTGAAGCAACACCTGCTGGGCAGCTTTCTTCTTTTGGAAACTCTCCCCTCTCCTCCGGCCTCTCCCAGCTCCACCTGTCAGATGGCTCCAAGTCACATTTTTAGGCATTGTTTTCCCACCATCCTAAAGAAAAAGTAGCCAAGCAGACCAGACAAAGGCAATCTTAGCTATATCCATACAAACTCTTCCACCTTCCCCGACTGTGTCATCAAGCAAAGCAACGAATGTTTTTTTTTTTTTTAAACCCTCAAAGAGTTCTGGTCACCAATTCTGGGGTGTGTGTGTGTGTGTGTAAGTGAGATCCACACGAACAAAGAATTCTCAGACATCAGCTGGGTGTCCTACAATTCAACTTAAGTCTGACGCTATCTACATCAGATCCCATAGGCTAAGGGCTCAGTCCTACACGACTGTCCCCCTCCACCCCCTTCTGCCCACTTCAGATGCCAGTTGCAAACCCAGGTTGTTACCTGGAGTTGTGACCAACTGGCTGTAGGTCAGAGGTTCCAGTGACCCCCGCCTTGGGTTTGTTTAATTTGCTAGAGCAGCTCACAGAACTCAGAGAAACATGTTGCTTACTAGATCATCAGTTTATCATAAAAGCATAGAACTCAGGAACAGCCAGATGGAAGAGATGCATAGGGCAAGGTGTGGGGAAAGGATGTGAGGCTTCCATGCCCACTCTGGGCACGCCACTTTACCCATGTGAGCATGTGTTCATCAGCCCAGCAGCTCTCCAAACCCTATCCTTTTGGGTTTTTACAGAGGCTTCATTACATAGGCATGATCGATGAACTCATTGACCTTTGGTGATTGAGCTCATTTCTAGCCCCCTCCCTTCCCTGGCATTGGGGATGGGGGGAAAACTGACCGTTTCAGATCTCTAATCACATGGGTGGTCTACTAGCAACCAGCCCCCATCCTTAGGCACCCCCAAAAGCCACCTCATTAACGTAACAAAATACACCTTGATCACTCTGAACACTTTGGAAATTATAAGGGTTTTAGGAGCTCTATGCCAGAAATGGGGACAAAGACCAAAATATATATTTCTTATTATAAATCACAGTATCACACTCCCTGTATCATTGTCCATTTTAATTTTCATAACTTCTTAAAAGTTTCTAGTTGTTAACAGTCCACGAGACCTGCAACTGTTTTAGTCCCTCATTCATTCAATACTGTGGGCCAGTCCCTGAAAAACAGACACAAACTCTCAACTGCCTTAGATCTTAGAGTTGAGTGGGAGACAGAAACCGATGTTAATAATAACCAAATAACCATTTAAAATTGGATTTGTCACAAGTAGAAGAAGGAAGTACAGAGAACACTGTGGGATGTAGCCCATCCTGGTGTTGGTGCCTGGGTGGAGGGTGATGCCATTTTCTGAGATGAGAATCCCAGGAGAATCACGTTTGGGCGTGACTTTCAGGGGATAAGTAAGACTCAGACGCCTATGGAGCTCACGACATACCAAGCACCGTTCTTAAACAGGTTCAGTCATCCACTCGTGTGACCTTCCCAGCACCCCTGTGATGGAGGGACCATTGTGATTCCTGTTTTACAAATGGAGGCCTGAGGCACAGAGGGTTAGGTGGCTTTCCTTTTTTTTATTTTTTAAATTTTTAAAAAAGATTTTATTTATTTATTTGAGAGAGAGAGACAGCAGGAGCAGCGGGGAGAGGCAGAGGGAGAAGCAGACTCCCCACTGAGCAGGGAGCCTGACATGGGACTCGATCCCAGGACCCTGCAATCATGACCTGAGCTGAAGGCAGACGCTTAACTGACTGAGCCACCCTGGCGCCCCCTTAAGTGGCTTTCCTAAGGTCCCACAAGTGGTAAATGGCAGAGCCAGGATTTCAAACCTAGGCTGTCTGATCCCAGAATCCACGTGATGCAGACTCTCTCATGAGACTTTATGTAGATCCGTTCAGCTGAAGATTCTGGTGGGACACCTGAGTGACAATTTGATAAACTGCTCTCTTATCATTGTTAAAAAACACAAATTTCAACTGAGTCAATTTGAAGGTCTAATTGACTTGATTCAACAATTCCTGAACCAGGCAGCATCCCATCTAGCAGATAGAAAGGAGCTCCAAGGAGCTGTGCAAAATGGAAGGTTTTTGGGTGCCTGGGTGGCTCAGTTGGTTAAGCGTCTGCCTTTGGCTCAGGTCATGATCCCGGGGTCCTGGGATCGAGTCCCATGTCAGGCTCCCTGCTCAGTGGGGAGTCTGCCTCTCCCTCTGCACTTCCCCTGCTTGTGTGCTCTCTCTCTCTCTCTCTGTGTCAAATAAATAAATATAAATCTTAAAAAAAAAAAAAGGAAGGCTTTCATAGGCAAAAGGGGGAAGAGAAAGGAAGTTTCTGGCCAAGAGTGGGTGGTTTCAGCAAGGTCACCTTCCTTTGGGGAAAGGCGGGGCAAAAGGATCCTCTCAGATGCAGATGTGAATGGATGTCTGAAATGGTAAAATTCAAGAGAGGTTGCTGGCTGGACATTTCATCTGGGTAATACCTTAATGTTCCAGTTCCAGCAGCACATTCTGGGCTTTCCCTTCTGCTCGGGGATCTCTAATCCTTATAGGATTTGCATGGATTATAGCATCTTCTAGGAGACAAAGACACATAAGGGATGATTCTTTTTTTTTTTTTTTTTAATTAAATCCAAAGAGAGTATCTGCCTCCCTGGTGGGTAATACCACCCATTCATGGATTCTGCCTCCAGACCCTGTGGAATGACTCTCATGTGTGTAAGCTAAGTTGGACACGGTGATGGATGTGAAAACTGGCAAGTCTGAACAGCAGAAAAAAAGCAAGGGGAGCAGAAACAGCTCTCAGCAATGGATGGCAGGACACGCGGGCTGCCTGTCTTGGGCATCTCACGTCCCCCTTGTCTTGTTGCAAATCCTGTACCGCGACCTTGTTTGAGATTGACTAAGACTGATTAAAATCCTTTAAATGGCTCTTGTTGACAAGATTTGCTATAGAACATTTTAATGACTAAACAAAATTATGGTGCATTTTCACTTGATTAAAGACAAAACGAAACCTGCGCAGTTTCCAGTGTACGTTAAGAAAGCGACTCAAAAACATCTTTAAACAATTCAGAGCCTGTTTTCTGCTGGAGAGGAGCATGACAGTGGGTGTGGTGGCATTGTTCTTGGATTTCCTTCCCTTGGCCAAGGCCTCCTGCCTGGTTTTTGTTTTCTTTCTCCCCTGCTGGCTTTGTCTGCTCTTTCCCAATTATTTAGATAGCATGAAGGTGCCAAGAAAAACCAGATGCTGTTTCCAAGTAGTGTTCTCTTTCTAGATATTCTCTGGACTTCACCCTTGGTCAGACTTGTTACACCTTTTAGTCATTTCCCTGTTCACATTCCCTCCGTGGCTCCGACCTGAAGCTCTCCCCTACTACCACCAGTGCAACCTGTGGATAAGACAAAGATGAGTTGATTGCTCACAGCATCCTGTGTGGCTTACCCTTTGCCTACCTGTCCATCTCTACCGCATCTCACTCTGACCTTGCAGTCTGCAGTTCAGTGCCGTTGGCCTCCTGTTAGCTCCTTCCACCTCAGGGCCTTTGCTCTTCCTGTGTGCTCTGCTTGCAATGCCCTCACTCCTTTGCGTTTTTTGTTTCATCAGCTCCTTTTCGTAGGCTCAAATGTCTTCTCAGGGAAGCTCCACTGATTCTAGTCTAAGTTGGGTTCCCCTGTCCAGCTCTTTTGATACTCTGTACATTTTCTTCAGACCACTTACAATAGCAATTAGATAGCAATTTTAGGAATTCATTGTTTCATGCTTGCCTCTGACTTGCTTGCTGTGGTGTTCTTAGGGCTTACAAGAGTGATTTGCAGCTAATGGATACTCAGTACATATTTGTGGACTAAATGACGGTGAATATGGACTGTGTCTCCTGATCTTTGGGAAAAGTTTTGGTTTCCGTGAAGCTGGAGCATGTGCACTGCTGATGGAAACCTTCTATGTTACCTACTCCTGCTGTTATGTGATGACTTGTGAGTCCCCCCCGCCCAATTCATATGTTAAAGTTCTAACCTTTCTGTTCTACACACTTATTTCTCTAGATCGTAATTGGCCCCCATCCATTCCCTAAGCTTTAGGACAGGTGGAACTCACTCACCTCTTCCTTTCTGGGAGCTAGCACAATGCCTGGCATTTAGTAGGTGTCCTCTATGTGTTTGCAAAATGAATGAATGAATGAATTTAGGAATAAAACTGAGATATGGCATCTCAGCTATAGTTCAGTATATTGCCTGGCAGGAATTCATTCAGTTGTTCATTATGTATTACACACATACTATATCCTCTGCATAAATCTAATGCAGTGCACAAAGTAGATAAAAAAGCGTTGCCCTCATGGAGATTATGTTGTGCCGGAGGTAGACACAGAATAAGCAAGATAAGTAAGTCAGCGTATGTAATGGTGCCAGGACTAGGGTGGGGCAAATGAGGCACGCACTTGGCAAAATTTAGGGGAGGATGGCAAAAAACTCAGTGATCAAGATAAATGGTATTTTAATGCAGTATTTAAAAAGTAAAATGAATGCAGGATCTCTATGATGAACGAACTATCAAGATTTTAAGGAAAGACAGATGCTTATATAACCGGTTAGATAAATGCTAATGAGAAAAAATAAAATTGGGAATGGGGATAGGAAATTTGGAGGGGAGAGGTATTAAGGTTGTAGGTGGAGTGGCCAGAGAAGACCCCTACCAAGAAGGTGATGCTTGGGTGAAGACCTGAAGGAAGTGAGGAGCAGTCCATGTTCATATCTGGGGAAAAACTTTCTAGGTGGCAGGAACAGCAAGTGCAAAGGCCCTGAGGCAGGAGCACATCTGGACAGGAATTTGTGTGGCTGGAGGAGACTGAGTCGAGAGGAGGAATTGGTGGGGGGCAGAAGTACAAGAGGTGGAGTTAGAGGGGTAACAGAGGCTAAGATGTAGAGGGAAGGGGCTGGACCCAGTATTGCTAACTCATTTGACCTTTTCATAAAGAGGCCAGAAATTAAGATTTAAAGTGATACTCCTTAATTTTAAAAGAGAGTCCACTGATTTGAAAAAATAGTTAAATGCTGCACAGGCTAAAACCAGTGGTTCACTACCAGGAGTGATTTTGCTTCCCGGGGGACATTGGCAATATCTGGAGGTATTTGTGGTTGCACATCTGGGGAGGGCCTGCTCCTGGTAGATAGCACACAGGTGGAGACTGAGGCCAAGGAAGCTGCTAAAATTCTGCAAAGTGCAGGACAACCCCCAACGTCAAAGCATGATCCAGCCCCGAATGTCAGTAATGCCGAGGTTGGGAATCCTGTGCTAAAAAGAACATGCCTGTGGATGGAATCTGTTGATGAGGTCAGCAAATTTCTTAAAGTGAGCAGATGGGTCAGAAGCTCAGAGATGGCGCTCTTCCCTCCAGACCTCGCAAAATGCCGACCCATTTCCTTTATGCTTCAGCAGAAGCAATTTTCCACCACGTGCCCAGCACTCCTTATTAAGTAATCACCACCCACAGCTCCTCATTTCCATGTCTGCGACCACCCCAGGTACAAAAGATGTCCTGTTCACAAGAGGCCGATGGAGATCAGCCAATTACAAGCCTATTAGACTAAAGCGCGGGTGCCCGCCTGATCTCATCTCTGTGGGCTGTGCACTTGAGGTTGGTGGCTTTGTGGCTGTTCGCTCCTTTAGTCCGATGACTGCCCAGCCTGCTTCTCTAATTCTTGCTGATGGAGCACAGTATCCTATTCTAAGCCAGAGTTGTTCCACTAGTATGCCCTAAGCAGCGGCAACATCCCCCCCTGCTGCATACCGTATTCATAGCTGATTATATGACTCACATTTCAGTAGTCTTTTCTTCATTAAAATGAGATGAAAGATAAATCATTTTGGATAGACCTTTGTTGTTATGCAGGAGTATGTCTAGAGCAACCGTTTTTGGTTGGAAGAACTAGAACAGAAGTTACAAACTCAAAAATGCCTATAGAGGCCAGGCAGGTAATTGGAAGGAATAAAGCAGGCCATTAAAATAGGGAGTTGTGGGAACTGGGAGACACCTGGGGGTGGGGGGGCTCACCCAGGCTAGAAGCATCTGTCTCTCACGTCTACCCAATGCTGTAAAATGGCAGTTGGACCCAGTGTGGCAAGACCTTTGGACATTTCAGTAGAAATCTGAAATTTTATTTTATTTTTTAAAAAAGATTTTATTTATTTATTTGACAGAGAGAGGATAAGCAGGGGGAGTGAGAGGGAGAAGCAGGTTCCTTGATGAGCAGGGAGCCCAACTCGGCGCTGGATCCCAGGACTCCAGGATCATGACCTGAGCCAGAGGTTAGATGCTTAACCGACTGAGCCACCCAGGCACCCCAGAAATCTGAAATTTTAAATACATTTATTCACTTTAATATACTTTGCAAGATGTCTCTAAAACTGTATATGTTGCCTACATGTGGTTTGTACGTCATCAGAGGATGATCTCTACTTAGATTCTTGGTAGAACATCTGTTTTCTGCATTTGAGAGTAAATTGGTCTAGAAAGTTAGAAATGGACTAGGTTAAGATGGGAGGGGTAGTGAATTAAAGACCTGCCCATTTCAGGAGAAATGGTTTTCCTGACTACCCCCAAAGTAAAGCCTCATCAACCTCCTTGGATCATAGTGGCCATTTGTGTGCTAGGCTACTAAGGTAAGGACCTGAGCTCATTTATTTCCCACAGTACCCTGGGAAATACTCCCTCCATTTTGCAGATGAGAAACCGGAGTCTCATGGTAGTAACTACTCATGATCACATAACTAATAATAACTGCCCATGATCACAAGACAGGACTTGAGCCTGGGAATATGCAAGCTTTTATCTGTGCCCTTTATTGACTTGAGGATGAGTGTTTCTGAGCTTCAGGAAGGCAATTTGTAGGGTTTTTTTTTTTTTAAGTTTTTATTTATCAGAGAAAGAGAGCAAGAGCAGGGGGAGAGGTAGAGGCAGAGGGAAAAGCAGGCTCCCCGCCGAGCAAGGAGCCCTATGCGGGACTCGATCCCAGGACCACGGGATCGTGACCTGAGCCAGAGGTTAGATGCTCAACCGACTGAGCCACCCAGGCGAACCACGTTTTATAGTTTTTGACCATGTCCATGTAGGTGAAGTGGAATGAAGGCAATCAGATGGTCAAATGAGAATCCTAGGCTCCTGAAGTGCATGAGGACAGCAGGGACAAAGTTGGCCAATTTATCATTTTCCTGAGCAGCTCTCAACCTGTGCCTGAGGGAAGTTGGTATAAATATCATCACTCCCTACCGCTCTGTTCCGCACCATTCCCTAGGGCTCCCCAGCGGGACTGAGCCCCGGTCGCCCATAGGAGTATCTTACTTGATACCCTGAGAACTGGCGTCTTTCCCTCCCCAATCTCACTACTTTTCCCTCTCACATCAACTATGCATGTATGAATCTTTGTCTCAGGGTCTGCTTCTGGGAGAACACAAACTAAGATCCAAGGGAATCCCAAATTCTTTGGTTATTGCCAAAACTGGATTATCTTTGCTTCTGTTGAAGCTAGTCAGGTCACCAAGCCTTAGCCATCTGCATTTATCATACAAAGTCTTATGTTGTCCTAAGGGGTGGGTTAGAACAGAACAGAGCACCAGTCTTAAACTTTCTATGAGAACAATGCAAAAATGGGAACAGCGTGTGTGTGTGGTGGGGGGGGAGATATAAATCAGAAGGATTTATTTGGTCACAGAGAAGACACTTGATTGCTGTGACCCCTGCCACGTTTCCATCGGTTAAGGCACGACTGATTGTCTACAGTGTAGCATTGCTAGTGATAAGAGGCTCTTTTCTTTCATCTTTCTGTTTAATTTCCTAACAACTTGAGAGGAAGAACTCTCTGGCACTGCAAATTACTTTGGATTGTAACAAAAAAGATCCAGAACCCTTTTTCTATTTCTTTTAATAGTCATTCAGGAACATAGTGTAATTGAATTAAGACACTTCCAAGAGGTGAATTATAGGATAATAATTCAGACCTTTCCATTTAATAGGAGCCGGCCTGTGGCCTTGGGTCCACTAGATCTGAAGGGGTGAATTACTGCTCCATAATTCACAAGGTCCCATTTAAAGAGACCCTGGTTAAAGGGAATTAACATCAACAACCAAGTCAGCAAATGCAGTCTGCGATCTAAGAGTAAGGGATGAGGGGCACACAGAAATGAATTTGGAAACTTGGCTCCTCACTTCAAAGAAGTCAGATATCAGAGAATAATGGCAGACCCTCAAGGAAGAATGAATGGCCTCTCAGCCAAGCAGGGCCCTGGGTATTTTCCACCGATGCCCTGATACATGTGTGTGGAAGTCTCGAGCACTCCATCCTTTCAGATGGTCAAGTAACTAATTGGGCTTTAAACCGTAGCCAGGACATAGGTGAGGTTCTCAGCAGGTTCCTCCCTCCTGGAGGCAGAATGGGCAGTGACATCCCAGGGCACCCCAGTGTCTTTCTTCCTGCTCGCCCCCCTCCAGCCACAAGCATTTTTTCTCACAGATGCCTGAAATTTTACCATTCGCAATTCATTTATTTGGCTTAAACATTAACATCCCATTTCCTCTTTTTAAAAAGGAATCAATGTTATACATAAGTAAATGTATGACGCTTAACTCATAGACAGATACGAGTTTGAATCTAAACTCCACAACTGACAATTTGCGACATTGCTTACCTCCTTTGGGTTTTTAAGTTTCTCATCTGTAAGATGAGGATTATAATAATACTACCTTCTTAGGGCCCTCATGAAGATTAGATAGAAGTACGGGTCGAATACTTAGCCAAGTGCCAGACAAGAGTAAGGCTTCGGCAAAGAATAAATTATTATTGAAAAATATCTTCAGAGAGCGGTATGCATGCCAAGAGTCATATAACTGCGTTCTTCTTTCAAATTCCAGAATGTGAATATTGCTCCATGTAAGAAATAAAGGATGATTAATTCAATATAGTTCATAGATACCCTTTTCTAATATGGCACCAATGGATAGCTTGCCACCTCTGAGGTAAATCTGACTGTTGGAAATTTCTAGAAACCTAAAGAAAACCACCTCAACTCCAAAGGTTCCCATGCAGTTTAGGAGGTCACTACCAGCTGACAGGACCTGTCCCTTTTTCATTCCTTCTCAGACCTTTTGCCTGTCATCTGCCAACCTTCTGCTATCTGTCCCAAACTTTTACCCAAAGATAAAAAGAGAAAGCTTATAATTCATTACAGTTCATTAAAATGAAAATAAAATTTATTTTGCATCAAAATGAAGAAAATACATTTATTATTAGCATATAAATGGTATTTTTTAATGTCACTCTGCCTCAAAATCACTTACATTTTCAATGATCACAGCACACAAAATTAATTTTTGATAGCCTTTTGTGATTTGGCTGAAAATTCCTATTTCTTTTTGTGCTTTAAACAGCAAACTGTATCCACTGCTATTCATAGCAAATTTTAGATAATGAAGCAATTAAAAATACATGGATTTAAGATCTTATCTCATTTTTCCTTTGGCCTATTTCTGTTTCATTATTCATGAAGGGATATGTTTAATTCAGAGTTAGTAATTGCAGATATATCTAGTATAAATTGTGCCTCATATTCTTTACCCATTTCAATTTATTTTAGCAAATAGATCTCTATTTGAAAAAAGTAGTTGAGAGAGGGGAGAGTATGATATAAATGCAGAAATCTGTGTGCATGTATGTGTGCATGTATGTGTGTTGATTGGCAGATCCAAACAAGATCTCAAAAATGTTAATAATTACCAAAAGATTTGCCAAGAGCCAGGCACCATACTGAGTAATTAAACCTGGCATCTCATTCAATCCTAAGATTAATCTTACACGGGAGGTACAATTGATAATCCTATTTCTTAGGTATGGAGACCAAGGCTCAGAGAGGTTACAAAACTGGCTGGAAGTCACATGGTCAGACGTGACAGAGAACTGGGATCAGAACCTGACTTGTCTGTCTCCAGGACCCTGTATGTCCAACCCCCCATTACACTGTCTCTTGCATCCTGGGGCCACGTGCACCTGAGCCTTGAAGCCATTGGTCAAAGGCTTTTGAAATCACTCTGCTGCTTCACCTCATAGCATCCCCAGTTCGTAAAGTGGCTGGTCCAAGGCGCTTGTCACTTATTTGGTTCCCAGGAATCCTAAATATATTTTAGGAATTTATCCTAGGGAAGTAACAGGACACGTATACATGTTTTCTTGTAACGCAACTTGTCACAGGGTGTTCTATGCCAATAACAAAGAGAAAAAGAGAAGAGAAAGAGGGAAGAGAAGAAAAGGAAAAGAAATAGCCTAGAAAAATCCTATTACAGGTTAAATAAACTCTGAGGCACTTAGTGTTATACTCTGGAGCCCTTAAAAATAACGATGAGAATCTAATTTCCTGACATGCAGAAATGTTTCTGGTAAATTGTTAGGTAAAAACAGCAGGTGTATGAGAGAGTATGTGCAGTGTGCTCCTATTTTAATAAACACAATATATATGTACACGTATATGTGTGTAAGAGGAGAGCAAGAATCTGGAACAGTGCTGTCCAATTGAAATAGAATACAAGTCACATATGTAATGTATGTATTTATTTTTAAAGATTTTATTTATTTATTTTAGAGAAAGAGAGAGCATGAGCAAGAGGGGCAGAGGGAGAGAGAGAGAGAACCTCAAGCAGACTCCATTCTAAGCCCATTGTGAGGCTCCATCTCACGACCCTGAGATCACCACCTGAATCGAAACCAAGAGTCAGAGATTCAACTGACTGCACCACCCAGGTGCCCCCACATACCTAATCTAAAATTTTCTAATAGCTGCATTAAAAAGTAAAGTGAGGGGTACCTGGGTGGCTCAGTCAGTTAAGGGACTAACTCTTGGTTCCCACTTGGGTTGTGATCTCAGGGTCGTGAGATTGGGCCTCATGTTGGGCTCTGTACTGAGTGTGGAACCTGCTTGGGACTCTCTCTCCCTCTCCCTCTGCCCTTCCTCCCTGCTCTCTCTCTGTCTCTCTCAAATAAACAAACAAATCTTGAAAAAAAGTAAAGTGAATTGGTGAAATTAATTTAATACCATATTTTATTTATCCCCAAATATCCAACATATGATCATTTCAACCTCTAACCAATCTAAAATTATTAATGAGATAATTTACTTTTTTTTTTTTTTTTTTTTTGGTAGAAGCCTTTGGATTCTAGCCCAGATCATGAGTTCTCCTCCAATGTAACATTGTCCATGTGGTGCTTTCTCTGTAGTGGCAAAATATCACCCTAATTACTTAATTATACTTCGAGGTGATCATGTTGACATGGCTCCTGAAAAAAAAAAAAACAACACTTTAATTAACTGAAAAGTGTGTTTACTGATTCTTTTACTCCATCAACACATTGCATTGACCCCCCGCTATGTACTCCTCTGTCCTAGATCCTGGGGATGCAGGAGAGAACTCAGTAGGCGAAATCACCACCCTTACGATTCATGAGTTCTGGCAGTGGAGACAGATAAAAAAAAATGTGAGCAAAAAAATATGCAGTATGGCAGGTGTTGATGAGAGGTACAGAGACAAAGGAGGAAGGGAAGATCAAGGTGTGCTTATAAAGAATGATCAGGAAGATGTCTCCAGTACAGTAACATTGTACACAGACATGATGGAAGTGACAGAGCAATCTTGAGGCAATTTGAGGGACACTCATCTGGCAAGTGCAAAAGCCCTGCGGTAGGAATGAATTTGGCATGAGTGAGAAACCATGAGGGCCACAGTGGCTGGAACAGAGTTTATTCTGCCAGTTCTGGAAGTGTGAGGTAGAGGTTGAGTTAGGGGGTCAAGTAGACTTGAGATCTCTAATGGCCAATTTTAAGGTATTGGCATTGCTGTGGTAGAACCCCTCTTGGTCAGCTCAAAGTGTTGACAATGACAGACATAATAAGGAACACCAGAAAAGGAAGCTGTGACTCCCTGGGTCCACACAGTGCAGAGAAGAGAAGGGCCTTGAGAGATAAAATGTGTGTGACAGGGAGAGTAACAGGGGGTAGGAACTTACAGGCAGATGTAATCAAGAGGAACATAAACCCTGATGATTCCACAAAAATCTTGGGAGGATGTTAGACTCCGAGGACTTGGGATGGCAGCTTAGGTCAAATATATTTAAAACTCAAAGGAAATGGTGACTCTAGCTTACGTATGCCTGGGACAAACTTTAAGACACCAAATATTTAGAGAATCATACCATTTTAATTTGGTTTATTCTTAGTGGATGTGCCTTGTGGTTGAGATCTGATTTTCAAACTGGTTTTTTAAATCTACACTTAATAATAGATTAGTGAGTGAAAAGCAAAAGTTGTCTTTGAATAGCCTTTTTCAAATAGTGCATTTCCTTGGCATACGTAGGTGTTATTTGGGATAGAAGAAAGCTTGATTTATGGAAATCCTCCTTATGCCACAGAGATGCAGAATCGAGGGATGTTGGTTCTGTTGCCCCGGCATGCAAATAACCATTTCTAGCAATTTTTTAGTGTGCACATTTCTCGACTGCAGAGGAGGATGGTGTCCAAAAATTAGGTAGGATTCCGTGTGCATGCCAATTGTTCATACTGCCAGAAAGCCAAGCCATCTGGATGTCCTCCTAATACACTCTCACCTTCACCCAGAGTAAATCTCTGTCATCATGCATAAGTGTTATAACATAATCTCTGTGTTCCAGTCTTGGCTGGTCACTGATTATCTTGGGAAGGTTACCGTAAGTCTCCCAAGTCTCAGTTTCCCCTCCTGGAAAGAGAGAATAATTATTAAAATGAGGATAAAGATGGTCGGACTGGGGATCAAAAGGGGGAACCCTTAGCAGAAAATCTGGCCAATGGCAAACTCTTAATAAAGGTTAGTAATACATAAACAAAAATACGTAGACCAGCAGCAGAGAGCTTACCTGTATTTTGTTTTATTTCTTTTCCTTTTTTTTTTTTCCTCTAGAGAAAAATGGCAGGGACTCACTCTGCAAGAAATTACACTATGTTCAATGACTTCCCATCAAGAGTAAGCAATGTTCCGTATCCTGCCATTGGTAAGTATCAAATGGGCCCATGTCAGACAAGGCATGGCTTTTAATCTCCCTTTATTTGCCATGTCACCTGTCAGTGACCTTGACCGTTGCCGGCTGCCTCATGCTCTGCAGTTTACTGATAAGTGTGTTTACGGCTTTTGAAGTCATGTCTGCCGAAAACCACATCTGGTTCACCGCCGCCTCAACAGACACACAATGAAATATAAAGGCTAATTCTGCGGTGTACACAATCCGTGTCTGTTTTCCCAGAGGATTCCAGATGGAGTGAACTCGGCAGAGGCAGCTCATTGATGGCTGGCGATTCTGGGGGAGGAAGGAGCACGGGGTGTGACCTGAAGCCTTTGCTGAACAGATGGGGGTACCGTGGTCTCAGACAAGGGAGAGGAGAGGGAGCTCCGCAACACCCCTCCTTCCCCATTTAGTCCACCGGGAACTTTTGTGCAGACCTAGGTTGAGATTTCTCAAATAGAATAACCTTTCCCACCCTAGCTGTCTCACTCGGTAAACATCATGTGGACGTTGAGGTCGGGAGAAGTCCAGGGCTTGTAGGAGCAGTGGGGGAGGCATCTTATACTTTATTAGGGCAGATGATGGCATCTGTATTTAAAAGTCAGATGAGAATATCATCGATCATTTATTGAGCTTGTACTGTATGTTAGATGCTAGTCTTGACTGCTTTCCTTGTCTGGACACAAGCCTACGAGGTAGCTGTAGGTGTTAGGATGTCCATTTCACAAATACGGAAGTTGAAATTCAAAGAGGTAAAGCAACTTGCCCGAAGGTGATCAGTCCTTGGGACTTGAGTTGTTTCAAATTTCTGACTGTATATCTCATTTAGGTTGAGTGGATGCTTAGCAGCTTGGTTGCAGGGTCCTAGGCTGTGCACACATTCACTGCTAGATACCACCAATCCATTTTCCAAAGTCATTTTATCAATCCAAGCAGCAGAGCCAAATTTGAAGGTGAGTCTGGCTGATTCCTCAGCTAATGTTTTTAACCACTGAAAGATACCCCACCAAAGTGGTGGGTACAAATAGCGGGATGCTTTCCAGGAAACCATTGCTCCTGGCAAATAGAGGGTTTTGTTGTGGAGCCCATTTTGTTTTGTCAACATTTTTATTAACATATAACACACATAGAGCAACATGCACAAACTTCAAGCCAACAACTCCTTGAATTTTTCTAAAGTGGTGACTCCCATGAGACCACCACCTGATCAAGGCATAGACTGTTACTAACGGCCCCCCCCAGCTCTCCTCCAACTTTGTTCTTGTTCAAGATTATCTTTACTCTGTTGACCCTTTGCATTTCCATATGCATTTTAGAATCCTGTAGTGACCTTCCACAACAAAAAAAACCTGCTGGGATTTTGAACGAGATTGTTTTGAATCTATGAATTCTGTTAGATTGTTGTTTTTTTCCTCCTTAACTCAAAAGAGTTTGCTAGTAAACTCATTTGGGCCAGGAGTGTGTGCGTGTGTGTGTGTGTGTGTGTGTGTGTGTGCGCAGGAGGGATGGATTATAACTGCAGATACAATTTCTTGTATCTAAAGGAGCATTCAGCATTCTTGCAGCTAAAGGAGTATTCAGATTTTCTGCTGTTTCTTGTGTCAGTTTTGCTAAGTTGTTTTTAAAGAAGTATTTGCATTTCATTTAAATTTTTCAAATCTCTTGGCTTCAGACTGTTTTACAGGGCATGAAGGGATTAGTTTCTCTGATCGAAATATTCTGTGTCTTGCTTGTGGCAGTATTGACATGGGGGTATACGTTTGTCGAGACTTATTTAACTGTACACTTAAAATGGGTACATTTTATTGTTTCACCTATACTTTTGGAAAAAATTAGAAAGTCCAATAAAATCATATGTTGGTAGTAAAATGGGATATATTGCAGGAGAGGGTATACACTGGCACAACCACTTGGGAAGACGATTCAGAAATATCTTTAAAAATTGCAAATGTACGGATGCTGTCACTTGGACCTTCTACCTGTAAGTATACGCTTCAGGGAGAGTCTCCCCCAGATGCTCGCGGAGATAGTACAACACTTACTGCGGCGATGTTTACAAGAGAAAAAAAGTGAAAAAATGTTATCCTATTCAGAATATAAGTGGTGGTAAATTCTCACGGTAGACTAGTATATCGCTTGTAAACATAGTGATTTAGAGCTACACATTTCAACCTGGATAAATCTTTCAAACAATGATTTTTTTTTTAATTGCAAAAGGAACACCATTGTTGATGCCATTTATCTAAATTTTTAAAAAGATCACTCTTCTCCCTTTTCCACCCCCCATTGTGAGAAACATATGAGTTGGGCACAGGGATTCCAGAGTAAAGATGTCCTTGCAGGGAGCTGTGAGCACGTCTAACTACATTCAGGGATGTGAGCACTAGGATGGGGCAGCTTCCTGGAACCCTGTGTAAGGGTAGCTGATAGACTTTGAGCTCTGCTGCTCCCTTTTGTCTTCCTTGTCTTCCCCTTGGCTTTCTGTATCAGGTTTCTTAGGGCTGGCATAACGAAGTAGCATAAACAGAGTGGCTTTAAACAACAGAAATTTATTCTCTTACTGCTCTGGAGCCAGAAGTCCTATCAGCATGGCCATGCTGTCTTGGTGGCTCCAGGGGAGAATCTGTTGCATGCCTTTCTCCTAGCTTCCGGTGTTGCTGGCAATCCTCGGCCTTCCTTGGCTTAGAGACACATCATTCCAATATCTGCCTCTGTCTTCACGTGACGTTCTTGCCTGTGTGTCTAAATCTGTGTCTCTCCTCTTTTTTATGAGGACACTGGTCATATTGGACTAGGATCCACAGTAATTCATCTTTTTTTTTTTTTAAAGATTTTATTTATTCACTTGAGACACAGAGATACAGAGAGGGAGAGAGAGAGCATGAGCAGGGAGAGAGGCAGAGGGAGAGGGAGAAGCAGGCTCCCCGCTGAGCCAGGAGCCTGATGTGGGGCTCGATCCCAGGACCCTGGGATCATGACCTGAGCCGAAGGCAGACGCTTAACCATCTGAGCCACCCAGGCGCCCCCACAGTAATTCATCTTGATTACATTTGCAGAAACCCCATTTCCAACTAAGGTCACGTTGACAGATTCTGGGGGTAGGGCTTCAACATATCTTTTTGGTAGACACAGTTCAATCCACAACCCCTTCTTCTCTTCCTTCTTATATTTCTCCTATATCCCTTCTATCCTTTCTATTGGCTGGAATATGGATGTGATGGCGGGAGCTAGAACAGCCATATTGGACCAAGAAATAAATTTGAGAATGGAATCCATGTATGGAGGAGCTATGAGATAGAAGGAAGCTGGGTTCTTGAATCATAAAGAAGCCACATCAGGTCTGGACTGCCTATCAGGACTTATATATAAGAGAGAAATAAATATTTATCTTTAAAGACCCCTCTTCACTTTACTTCAGGGTTTCTTTTGTGGCCAAATGTAATCATTTTTTTTATGTTAATCACCATACATTACATCATTAGTTTTTGATGTAGTGTTCCATGATTCATTGTTTGCGTATAACACCCAGTGCTCCATTCAGTAAGTGCCCTCTTTAATACCCATCACCAGGCTAACCCATCCCCCCACCCCCCTCCCCTCTAGAATCCTCAGTTTATTTCTCAGAGTCCATCGTCTCTCATGGTTCGTCTCCCCCTCTGATTTCCACCCCCTTCATTTTTCCCTTCCTGCTATCTTTTTCTTCTTCTTCTTCTTCTTCTTTTTTTTAACATATAATGTATTATTTGTTTCAGAGGTACAGGTCTGTGATTCAACAGTCTTACACAATTTACAGTGCTCACAATAGCACATACCCTCCGCAATGTCTATCACCCAGCCACCCCATCCCTCCCACCCCCCACTCCAGCAACCCTCAGTTTGTTTCCTGAGATTAAGAATTCCTCATATCAGTGAGGTCATATGATACATGTCTTTCTCTGATTGGCTTACTTCGCTCAGCATAATACCCTCCAGTTCCATCCATGTCATTGCAAATGGCAAGATTTCATTCCTTTTGATGGCTGCATAATATTCCATTGTATATATATACCACATCTTCTTTATCCATTCGTCTGTCGATGGACATCTTGACTCTTTCCATAGGGCCAAATGTAGTCTTAATATACACACACATGCATGCACGCACTCATGCACACCCACACACACTCATGCACACCCACACACACATGCATGCACACACACGCACACACTCATGCACACCTCCACACACGCATGCACGCACTCATGCACACCCACACACACACGCATGCACGCACTCATGCACACCCACACATGCATGCATGCACTCATGCACACCCACACATACATGCATGCACGCACTCATGCACACCCACACACGCATGCACGCACTCATGCACACCCACACACACACGCATGCACACCCACACACATGCATGCACGCACTCATGCACACCCACACACATGCATGCACGCACTCATGCACACCCCCACACACGCATGCACACACACACATGCATGCACACACTCATGCACACCCCACACACGCATGCACACCCCCACACACATGCATGCACGCACTCATGTACACCCACACACATGCATGCACACACACACATGCATGCACACACACACACACACACACACAGAGCCATAGGTATCACTTTCTGGAACATAAGTGGGAGCGTACCAAATACATGGAACACAGGAAGAGAGAATAGAATGGGAAATGACCATCAATGGGAACCTTAACTTCCTCTGTAATATTTTATTTCTTCTATGAACAGAAGATCAAGCAAATATAGCAAATGTTTAAAGAGTTAATGAGCTCTAGGAGGTGCGGACCAGTGTCACAGTCATGATGCATAAATTCTTGAATTCTGAATTTTAAAAATATATCCTCCCTAAACCCCCCCAAAATTGAGAAGACTCTATCTACACCTTTTACTCGAGTCACACGGATTGACCTGGAATTCCCTGAACCCACTGGCTATTTTCTTACCTGTCTGAACACACTGTTTCTCCTCAGTGGCATGTACTTCTCCCCTTTCTCACCCAGTTTGCTCCTCCATGCCTTCTAGATTTCAGCTCCGAGTCAAATAACGGGTGTTGGAGCATCCGAGGAACCATTTAGAGAACCAACAAGTTAGATTCCTACCTCTCAGATTCCAGAATAAAAGCCCAAGTGGTGATACATTTTTCATAATTATTTGAATGACAGAAGTAGTGCTCGCTCATTGTACAGAATCCAAAGACCAATATTACAGAAGTATCTAAAAGTAAAAAATAAAACCTACCCTTTATCATCTTCCATTGTGTCCTAGAGGTAACTCATTTGAATAAAGATTTATCCGAGGCGCAATTATTGCTAATTAAATATTTTTAAAACCAAACTATAAAGTGTTAGGTTAAATAACAGGAGAGTCTTTTTAAAAATCTAATGGTAAGGAAGGACTTTCTTAGGCAGAACAAAGGCAGAAACTTTAAATCACCAGACTCATTTTACTGTGAGAAAAACAGTTTCCAAACTGCTGTGTGAGTGAAAAGCCGGGAAAATATTTGTAACCCACACGAGGGACCAAAATGACAATATTCTTCGTATATAAAGGGATAGTTCGAATTAATGTAGAAGGAAAAGACGCACAAAGGACACTTTTTAACATGGAAGTGTCACGGAGATACAATATTAACAAACAGGCCATTTTCAAAGGCCAGAATAAGCGCAGCTTACATATGTAACAATAAATATGTAACAATACTGACAGGAGACAGTGGGAGAAATTGGCGAGACAGTGGGAGAAATTGGCGATTCGTGAAACCCTGATGGAATTGAAAATGAGCAAAACCTTTGGGAGAAAATCTGGCCCCATGTGTCAAAGCCTTAAAAAAATCTGTGATTTTGACTCCATGATTTCACCGCTCGGAATTTCTTCTGAGAAAATAAAGGAGGGTGTGTGCAAAAAAAATTAGCTATAAACATTTACCACGTGTGGTTGTGGGTAGTAGCAAGGAAGATTGTAAACAACGCAAATCTCCACATTTAGAGTCTTCATGAAACAAATTGTGGTACATTCATTTAATTGAATAGTCTGAAGATGATTAAAATGATTTAATTTCTGAGGAAGATGTTCACAATATATTAAGTGAAAAAGAGATGGATTAAAAAAATGTATGGGTTGCATGACCCAGCTTCTCAAAGAAGGTCTATACATACAGACAGACAAAAAACTGGATGGATACACATCCCTTGTGTGTGTGTGTGTGTGTGTGAGACAGAGAGAGAGAGTGCGTGTTTGAAGGAATTGTTTCAGAGCTGTGGGTTTATAGGTGATTTTCATTTTCTTTTCATTTATCTATATGTTTACAATGAGGAAAAAATTAAAGCAGGACTCAGGTGAAGCATTACATTATTTGAAAAGATTCCCTGTCCCCTGGTCCTCCGAAATGCTCTCCTCATGTGCTTCCAGGGTGCGTTCTTGTGGGGCTGGTTTGGCAGGCTGAGCTGAGACCCCTGTGCATTCTGTCATTCCTCACTAGTCAGTAGCTTCTTTAAGTAAAAGTGACACGTCTTCCATCGTCACCGTGATTTCAGTTTGTAGCTTGACAAACGTTTATGGAATGGTGACTTAAGAATATCCTCTCGTTCCATTTTCTAAGTCTCGGTTTCATTTGCCAGTTTCCCACGCCTACAAGTTTTAAAAATTGAAAATCACGAATTATCTGAGCTGGAATGATTGATTTCTTCAAGCCCTGATTATGTAGCTAGAGACACTGAAGTTCAGAGAGGTGATGTGACTTCTCCTCTGTCACATTAGCAGGTTAGGGACCGGCCAGGACTAGACCCAGACTCGCTACTGTCCTTTTGGGGTTTGCTTACGTACCCGTGTGCTCACAGCCTGCTGTTTTCTGGAGAAATCCGACACACAGCGAGTTTCCGAAGGGGATGATGTTTCTGGGGAGGGCTGGTCTGGGGCAGTGAGAAAGGAAGAAATCTGGGTGTCAGTGTGAAACAAGATTCACAGCTAGATTTTAGGATGTCCCACCCTGTCTCCAAGCCCTGAAATCCAGTGTGTGTGTGTGTGTGTGTGTGTGTGTGTGTGTGTGTGTTTACTCTGTCGGGAAGAAGATGCCAGAAAGCTTCACCACAGGCAGCATGGCAAACTCAGCCTCTCCCACCACCCTCCTCAGAAAGTGGCCCCAAGCC
Organism: Halichoerus grypus; assembly: GCF_964656455.1. Lineage (NCBI taxonomy): Eukaryota > Metazoa > Chordata > Mammalia > Carnivora > Phocidae > Halichoerus > Halichoerus grypus. The sequence goes on from NC_135717.1 coordinate 27,004,114, forward strand.
TGTTGCTTTCTTTTCTCTAGTGTGCCTGGATGCTTTCCTTCCCAGCTCTAGAATTTGCTGGGTCATTGCGCCTCTGTTTCCACCTCGCTTCGTCTGAATAGCCACAGTGTCAATGAGTGAATTCAGGCTCCCAGCTGGGGGCCCCAGAGAGTTTATTTCTGAAAATGGACCTGTCTTCGCACTTACTGCAGTCTCTGTGTACACAGCCTCTTAACAAACAGCTGGAGAGTGCGTTGAGTCAACCAAGCAGTTGGCCTGTACGCGGCTTTCTGCTTTACACACTTTCTCATTTTAAACCCTCACAACAACTCAGGAAGGACGTAAGAGCTACTATCCCCATTTTGCAGGTGAGAACACTGAATCTCGGAGAGGAGAAGCGACTTGCCTGGGGTTCTAGGACAGCAAGGGCCTGAGACCGGATGGGAAGCCAAGTGTTCCAGTTATGAGGAAGTTAAATTTGCTTTGTCCTTTCTGGCAGGAAGTTAAATATGCCCTCCCCTTTCTGACAGATGACATTCACAGGGAACTTCAGGGTGGCTGACTGAAGAAAGTGACTTCAGTGTTTCCGTAACACTTAGGAATAAGTTACTAAAACTGAATTGGCTCTCTGCCTTAGCCCACCAGATTTGATGAGAAATTCACTATCAGTCATTCTTCAGGGTCCCTTGGCCCATCTCGGGGTTATGCAAATGTCCTGGGACCTGTGAGGTATTTAGGAAAGTAAAGCAAGACTTGGTTCTGAGTTTCCTGAGGGCTCATTGTTAATGGTGCTTTTCCAGCTGTGCCGCAATGCTGTGGACACTGGGCCTGGGCCATTTGTTCTGGATGTTTCAGAGATGCCCCTCAGAGCATCACCTCTAGCAACCACAGACAGCCACAGATACCCACCTCCATACTCTAGAGTCTTCCTTGCATTCACAGGTAGTCATCCCTAAGGCTTCATTCTCTTGCAGAATCCTCATTGCTAGTCTCCTCGACCTACCACCCCAGTGTGGATCACGTCCTCTCTACTCAAACTCCAGAGCCATTCCCCTCTGTTGCTGAGTTTTGGCAACCAAAGCTCTGGGGCCCAAATGCCCTACTCACCCTCTTAAGATGCAGATACAATTTTTTTATCATCCTCTCTCTCTTTTTTTTAAGATTTTATTTATTTATTTGACAGAGAGAGACACAGCGAGAGAGGGAACACAAGCAGGGGGAGTGGGAGAGGGAGAAGCAGGCTTCCCGCGGAGCAGGGAGCCCGATGTGGGGCTCGATCCCAGGACTCTGGGATCATGACCTGAGCCGAAGGCAGATGCTTAACGACTGAGCCATCCAGGTGCCCCTATCATCCTCTCTTAATTTTTATTATTTTTGTATGTTTTGAGGCGTAGCTGACATACAGTAACATGCACAAATCTAGTGTACAGCTCGGTGGACTTACGCATGCGTATATGCCTCGAGTCACCACCATCCAGATGTAGTTATGAACGTTTTCTTCATCTCAGAAGAATCCCTTGTGACCTTCTCCAGTTAGTCCCCCCACCCTTGGATGTAACCACTGTCTCACCTCAATCACTGCAGATGAGCTTTGTCTGTGTTTGCTATTCACACACATTGAATCATACAGTAGATAGTCTTTTGTGTCTGGCTTCTTTTGCTTAACATAATGTTTTTGAAAATCACCCTTGTGATGTTTTCCCATATTTTGTTCTATTTTCCTGATGATTAGTATTACATTGTATGAATATACCTCAATTATCTGTTTTCCTTGCATTGTTTCTGGTTTGGGACTATGATGAATTAAGCTTCTGTGAAGCTTCTTGTAGAAATCTTTTTGTGGACATATGCACTTGTTTCTCTTGAGTGTCATCCTCGGACTGGAACTGTAGGATCATGGGAGTAGGAGGATATTTAATTTTATTAGAAACTGCCAATTTATTTTTCAGAGTGACTGAAATGTTCTGTGCTCCCACCAGCAATGTGTGGGAGTTCCGGTTGCTCCACATTTTTGCCAATACTTCTATCATTCTTTTTTATTCTATCTCAGCCTACAGGAACTCAGAACACTCTTCACTGCTCCATGAGTTACCCCAAATTTTAAAGTAAGGATTTTTCATTTCTACTCTGTGTGTCTTCCAACTGTCATCTCTCCTTCCTGGTACTCTATCCCAAACCTTACTTACTTTAGGACGGCTTGGAAAGGAATATAAATCCAGTAGCTATCTCTTGTGAAATTCAAAGTAAACTGTCTAGTTGAAAAGTAAGTACAAGAAGGACTCAATTTGGGGGCAGTCTAGGAGTCTAGGATTTTGGACTCAGATGGTCCTATTTTTTACTGACTGTGTGGCCTGAGACAGATCCTTTAATATCATTGAGCTTTGGATTCATTGACTATAAAATACAGACAGTGAAGATTAAATTCATAAAAGATATAATTAAGAGGGAATTTCACAGGCTAGGTACTTCTTGAATACATTTCACAGTTTAGGTGATATCAGTCAGGATGGGCTGGGTTGTGCTGTGATAACAAGCAGCCCCAAGAGCTCCATGGCTTAGCACAACAGAAATTCACTTTTTATTTGTGCCGTATGTCTAGCACTGGTTCTTGGAGTCCTCTCATCAGTCACTCAGGGACCCGAGCCAGTGGATCTTCTGCCTGGACATCTGGTTCCAAATGATAGCAGTGCATGCTCGCTTGTTCATCACATGTGAACTGAGGAGGGTATTCTGTGATAAGCATTGGAGAAACAGAAACAAAAGATACTGTACCTGCTTCCAGGAGATTATAATATAATAATAAGGGCAACAACAACAATAGTAATAGTAATAGCAACAGTAGCTACAGCAGCCAAATGTTATTAAGCCAGAGACGGTATTAGGAGCTTATTTTATGCAACAGGCATTTTCACAATCAGGACACTTAGATGGGTGAAAATGGAACCATATTTTCTCATAACCTAATTTAATTTTATTCTTAAGCATCCACTTCCATCACGTACTGGAGAATTGCATTAGAGGAAATGAAGTCACTTCCAGCTTAAGATTCAGTCTCTTTTGGATACTAGTCAGTTGACCCACGCTTCTCTCACCCTTGCACTCCTTTCTGTCCTTCTCACCAGGCATACCTGAAGTTCCCGGTGTGACGTGAAGCCTTAGTATTGGGATGTGCCAGACTGTGGGGGGAAGTATCATTATCTGTTGTCTCCACTTAGTATAGCCGGGCATCCCCTTTGCTTCTGCTGATGCTGGCCATGGTTCTGTAGTCGCCTCTGGTTTATCAGGTCCATGCATCACATCCTGAAGCCCCAACCATGAGGACATTTTTGGTCTCCTGATTCTCACAGACCCTTCTGTACCCGTCACAAGAGATTGAGAGCTCCTAAATGCTTTCTGTATACCATACTGCCAAAATCAGGATCTATAAGGTTGCCCTCATTCCTGTCCACCCAGACCGTCCCCTTAGCCTCTGCTACCCTATGGCTTGGGCGCAATGTTGGATAAGGAGCTGCTCCATCAATCTTATGGCCTCCTGGGACACAAAGCAGTGGCTCTTCTGGTCTGGGATAAACTCATCTGTGGTTTCTTTCATCATCTTAGACCATATTTAGTTGGTTTACCTACAGTCAGCATGTATAATCCTAATGGTTTCAAATGACCTTCAAAAAAAAAACTGTCCTCAAAAATAGGTCAATTGGTGTTCCAGATGAAGATGGAGAACAATCAATAGTGCTTTGTAATATGGATAATAATTGTGCAAGTTCAGGACTGAAATAGCAGCAGAGGCCTGAAGCTGGAATCAATACGAATTAGGATTCTATGTCCATTCATCATTAAGGCTAATCAGTTGTTGGCTTTGAACAGAAGACTCATACCTTGATTAGAGCTGTCAGGGATACAAAGTAAATTAAAATGTGTTTGTGTGCCACTAGTGTGTTTGAATTTTAAATCACCTGAAATCCTGGTGTGGCCTGAACTGGAAGTTTTCTCATGTATGTTAAGAGGGAGTTGGAATAGATAATCGTTAAGTTCCCCTCTAGCTATGAAGTATTCTCTTTGATAATAGGAAAGTAAACAGAATCTTAATTCATTCCTTTATGACTTCATTTTTTTCTGTATCAGGGAGGAATAGCAGCCAGTGTTTGGTATTTAAGGAAAACATACATCTATAATTCATCTATATGCAGTCATATATGTTATGAATGTGAGTCCAAAAGATACCTCCCTTAATAAGCAAGTGAGAATTTATGAGCTTGTTCTCACCCACCTCACTACCATTATTTATTTTATATGAATGGCCCCTCTACCCAGTAGACTGCTCCAGGTCTATTAAATTTTTTTTTAATGGCATCTTTTGGATTTGGGGCAAGCCATTGGGCTCTCAGCTCATTTGCAATTTCTCCATTGTTTATGAATGACCTGATTTATGTCAAGGGGATGTAGTGGCTCATTTTGAGCCTAATTTTGGCTCCCAATTGGATTCAAAGCATCTGAGCATGTCTTATGGGCCATCCCATCAAGCATCTATTTGAATGAGTTGATTTCCATGGTGGGGATAGAGTTGTAAGGGGCAATCGAGATGATGGTTAACAAATAAGGTCCCCCAGGAGAACAACATAGTCATGAAGACTGCCACTTTGGGGGCAGACATTCTTGGTCCCACTTCTTATCTCTATGATTTGGGGCCGGTTACTTAACTTTTGGGGCTTTGTACATCTGAAAAATGAGGACAGTTCCTACCAACCTCCTATGGTCGTTTAGGGGGTTCAGTATGGTCCAACATGCAAAGGGGATCAGCATACTGCCCGCACAGAGTAAGTGTTCAGTAAACCTTATCTGCTGTTGTAATGTCTGCCCCTTACCTGGCCCTGTGAACTTGTTTCTGACCTTCCCTCATGGAGGGCTGTAGGAAGAAGGCAAAATAACTGTTTTCACAAGGGACCACATGAAACGTTAAGGTGGGTCCAGAGGTCTTGGATTTTACATTTGAAGTCCAGAGCCAGGGAAATATGAATTATCATTGGTCATGACCTCATTTTTCCCTCGGGCTGATGAGCCTTAGGGAAACTCAGGGTGCATTTATATTTGCTTTTCCTTATCTGTGCTCTTCCTTTTGTGTTTTTCGTATTCACACAGCCACAGGATGGCTAGAAGGTTACCCTCGAGGAAAACTATTTCTCTGCTCACAGAACACTCCTGATACCATGTGTGTGGGCATTTTCCCCACACCAAATTCTCTAACTCTCCAGACACCAACTCTTTCTTTATTTTTTTTAAATAGGTGATACCTTTGTTTATTTATTTTTCAAAGTAAGCTCTATAGCCAACGTGGGGCTTGAACTCACAACCCTGAGATCAAAAGTCGCATGCTCTACCGACTGAGCCAGCCAGGCACCTTTCTACAATTCATTTCTGATGCTAACCACTCAGAGTCAGAGCAGATCCCAAGGTTAAGGGCTCAGTCCCACAGACTGCCCACCCTCCCCCCAACTCAGAGGCCAGTTACTAGTCCCAGGGTGTCATCTGTACTTCTGACCAGCTGGCTAGAAATCAAAGGTTTCTGTAACCCCCTCCTACATACAGTGGCTCACAGAGCTCAGGGGAACACTTTACTTATGCGTACTGGTTTATTCAAAAGGATATTCTAAAAGGATATTCTAAAGGATACAGATGGACAGTCAGATGAAGGGTGAGGTCTGAAAAAGTCCTGAGCATAGGAGCTTCTGTCCCCATGGAGTAGATGTACACTCCTGCCCAAGCACATGGATGTTTTCACCAACCTGGAACCTCTCCAAACCCCATTGTTTAGGCATTTTTATGGAGGTTTTATCACATAGGCATGATCGATCATGGATGGGGGATGGGGTTGAAAGGTCCAGGCTTGGTCCTTCTGGTGACCAACCCCCATCCAGGAGCCCATCGAGAGTTATCTCATTAGAACAAAAGACACTGCTGTGACCCAGGACATTCTAAGGGATTCAGAACTCTTTGTCACGAGCTGGAGGCAGAGACCAAATATATATTTCTCATTATGTCACACAGCCCTGCACACTTTTCGGTAAGAATAATAGCTGACATTTGTGAGCATGCACTGTTATGCCAGACACATGCCATGTGCTTTGACATGAATATCTCACTGGATCCTTAAGTCATGTTTTGAGACAGGTTATCATTTTATAGATGAAGATCTGGAGGTTTCGGGGAGGTGAGGTCATTACCCAAGGTCACACAGCCAATAAATGAGATATCTGGACTCAAATCTTGCCTGCCCAGAGCACCCAAATATAACCACCTCATTATCGACATAGTCCCACAGCCCTCAGAGGCCCTCAAAGCCCCTCACCGACTGGCTCCGTTTCTTCAATGAATTGAATCCCTACATGGTTGATGTTGCAATTTCAACTCCAAATGTTGTCTCTCCATAGACTGGGGCTGCTTAGATCATTCACACAAATACATCCCACCAGAAAGTGTCAGAGAAACTCTGCCCTGCAGCTCAGTCCCTTCCCTTCCTTGACTCCACGTGAGCAGGGATTTGCAGATGAAGTTCCCATGCACCTGCTGGCGCCCCTCATTTTTAATCAAGACATCCTCTTCTGCTACCCAGCTTTGACACCTTGCTTATGCAGCCCTGTCTGGTATCCGGACGACAGCCCTTTTCTGTGTTAGCCAATGACCCTTCACTGAAGGTTCCGGTCTCCTCACATCCACAGATACCATTCCTGGGGAAGGATGTCCTTTTCCCAGAGTCCAGATGGCGGTGCATTGCTGCCATGATGCTGTGTGTTCACCTATGCTGGGTGGATTTTCCTCTCCCGCTGGAAGAAGGGATCTCATTCCGCAGGTGCACTAATGATGTGTAATCATCATTGCTGCAAGCCTTCTACACATCTGGGCTAATGGCTCCAGCTTCCATGATGATTCTCCTATTTTACCCAGTTCTGTACTTGAATGGTTCTGTGCTGCCCCTGGTAGCAGTAACAGAGGCTTCTAGGTAAATTTAAATACCCTGGTTGATACACCTGACTTATAACGTGTGATGATAATAGCAGTCACCATACAAGTTTCAATCAAATCTTTACTCACAGGAGGGAGATACTCTTGGTTTGAATATATAATTCGGTTTTGTTAAAACTTGAAGCCATCTTAAAACAGCCCTGCCTGACAGAAATACTAACATCAGGAATTCATGAGCAATTGGACCCCAAGGTCAAGAAAAGGGAATGTGTAGTCCAAGCCAGGCTTGCTTGTCACAGTAGAGTGGGGCTTCGGGAATTATGAAGCAGGCGCCGGGAAAAGCAGAGGAGATAATGTTCTTTCTATGCAAGTGATTTTTCTCAATGCAAAATGCTCTTTGGAGTCCACACAGGGGTCCCATTTCATATGTGGGAGATATGCATCTAAATCCTCAGGTTCAGGTATGAAGGAAATATCACTCCTTATTTTCCTTATTTCAGCTCAACTTCCCCCTAAGCCCTCAAATTGCTAGGTTGGGAAACACACACACACACACACACACACACACACACACACACACACACACACACACACAACTTTTCAGTCAATTTTGAGCTTCCTTGCCCCTTGAGTATATTTAATATTTGTTGAGTTGAGTACTTATAGGGGACCCACTGCTGAGATTCAAATGGTCTGTAGATCTTTGCTTCTGTTTCAAGCTTTGTGGCCCAAGACCTCTGGTAGGGCAGAGGGCCTCTGGGCCTGGGGCCCAGCTTCTAGAGGCGTTTCTTGTAGTTTGTCCTTCTGAGTTCAAATATGCTTGGGTGCTGCTCCTACAGACATCCAGTGTTCCCACTCTTCAAGGGATGCTCATTCTCCATCTTCACCCCCCTTCCTGTCTCTGGAGGGAACCCCTCACACTCTCTGCCAATTTCTCCCTCCCCTGAATCTGGTGAATCCAGCCCATTTTAAACTTGAACAGAATATGAATAGATTCAGGACCTGAAAAGCCTGCACCATTCTGCTCGGCAAAAATCCCTGAAATCTCTTTGGGGTGGAACACCAGACATACAGCAAAGAAATCACAGATTAATAATTCAAAAAAATTATTGCCACAGGTAGAAGAAGACAAAACCAAACCATTAAATTTCTCCCTACACTTTCTCTTGCTGCAGTGAGTATATTACAGGGCTCAGAATCTATGATAATTGGAACGAGGATCACAGAGCTGCATTCCATTTTTTAATTGGATCATTAGCACTTCTTCAACTCTCTTATCTCATGGGTATCCACCCTGCCTTTTATAGTTGGGGTGGTTCTCTCCCCCCCAACCCCTTAGATCTTAATTTTGCAAATAAGGACTGAGAAGTGGCATTAAGATCAGCCTCATTATCACGGTTTAGTTTGGCACTGTATTCCTCTCTCCATCTTTATTACTAGAGTCTCTGATTCTTTAAGCTCGTTTGCATAATTCCTAACATCCTGGGTTTATGCGGGAGGCCTTTTGATGAAGAAATGAAGATCCTCTCTACATCAAAGGGCTCTTCATTAAGACACAGTGGCACATAGCATCTAGGAATGCAGACTCTGTAGGCCCCCGGACTACCTGGGTTTGAGTTCTGATCAGCCACTTGCTGTGTGACCATCAGAAAGTTGCTTAACCTCTCTGGGCCTCTGTGTCTCCACTTGCAAAAACGAAGGGTGTGTGGTAGTGACATCTCCCTGATAGTGCATATTTCATGATTTGCCAATGTCATTTAATCCACGGAAAGCACTTACAACAACAGTGTAATCAACTCATGCAGTATGATCATCATCCTGTTTTCTTTGTTAATGTAAACATTTAATTGAAAAGTGACATGCATTCATAAAAATGCCTGAATCATGAAGGTAAAGCTCAACAAATTTTCAAAAAGTGATACATCTACATAAGCAACCCCCAGATCAACAAAGCATTAGCAGAATTCCAGAAGCATTTTCATGTTTACTTCTCGCCACTAACCGCTTTTCCCCAAATGGGTAACCACTGTCCTGGTTTCTAACAACCATAGGTTCGTTATTGCCTGTTTTTGAACTTTATATAAATGGAGTCATGTAAGATACACTATTTATGTCTGATTTATTTTGCTTCATATTTCTGTGCGATTCATTCTCTTAGTGGGTAGAAATAATTCATTTTTCATTGCCCTGTAGTGCTCCATTGTGAGAATATGCCACATCACATTGGAATTTCCAATTTTGGGCTATGAAGTATATCCATGCTATAGTACATTCTAGTGCATATTTTTAAATAGAATTTACATATATATGAGGTCTATAACTTAGCGTGAAACTGCTGAGTCATAGGGTATGCATCTGTTCAACTTAGCAGACACTGCTAAATTGTTTTCTGAAGTGGCTGTAACAATTACAGGATAGGTAAGTTTCAGTGGCTCCACATCCTTAACCTTGTTTGGTAATCGCCCATCTTTTTCATATCACATTGTATTTTATCCCCCAGATATCTGATATTTTATTTCATTTTTCCAGCTTCTCGTTCTGTAATACTTTCAACCTTACAGACATGTTGCAAGACTAGTACAAATTTTGCATACTCTTCAACCATACTCGCCAACTGTTTTTTTTTCCCCAGTTACATTGAGAAGTAATTGACATACAACAGGGTAAAAGTTGAAGGCATTTGGCATGATGGTTTGATTTATGTAGATTGTACCACAATAGGTCCAGCTGGCATCCATCTTCACACACAGATACAACAAAAAGAAAAGAAAAAGGAAAAAAAGATCGCTTTGTGGATGAGAACTCTTAGAATTTATTCTTAATGGCTTTCCTATAAATCCTACACCAGTATTAGCTATAGTCATCCTGTTGGCCCTCACAGCCCTAGTACGTATTATAAACTGGAAGTTTTTGCCTTTTGACGCCTTTCCCCCAACTGTCCCCCTGGCTTCTGCCTTTGCTAACCATAAGTCTGATCTCTTTTTCTAAGAGTTCGATTTGTTCCTGTTTTTGTTTTAGATTCCACAAAGAAGTGAGATCATCCAGTATTTGTCTCACCAACTGTTAATAATTTCCCACATTTGCTTTATTATTTTTTTTAACAATATGAGATCAGTTTCATGATCATGCCCCATTTACCACGCTATGCTTCAGACTATGTTTGCCAAGAACCATCTCTTCAATAACAACAGCATCGTGATCAAAATCGGAAAAAATTCAACATTCATCAATTTAATCATCTAATCTATAGATAATGTATTAAAAAATTTACAATGTTCTAGTAACACCCTTTAGAGCATATTTTTTCAGGCTCAGGATTCAGTCCAGGATCGTGCATTGCCTTTGGTTTTCATGTATCGCTAGTCTCCTTGAATCTGGAATGCTTCCTCAGTCTTTGTCTTTCAGGATATTGACATGTTTGGGAAAGTATTAGAAGGTCCATAAATTTGGGTTCATTGGATGCCTCCCGATTAGATTCAGGTTTTATATTTTGGCCAGATCATTAACGAGGGATGTTGTGTCCGTCTCAGTGATTGTTCAGTAAGTGTATGATGTCGGTTTGCTCCATCATTATTGGGGTTAACTTTGATTGCTCGATTAAAGTGATGTGTGCAGCTTTCTCCATTATAAAATTACTTCCGCGTCTTTGTAATTAATAAATAGTTTTAGGGTATACGCTCGGAGGCTGTGCAAGTCTCCTGTACCTTGTCCAACTCTCACCCACTCCTGTGAGCATCTGTTGATGATTCGTGCCTGGATCAGTTATTATTCCGATGGTTGCAAATGGTAATTTCCTCATTCCGTTATTCCTTCTTTGTTAATTAGTTTGCATTCTATAATAAGTGCTTTCCCTTCCTTCCATTAATTAATTACTCATCACAATGGAGAAATAAGGTCATTAGATTAATGGGAACAACACTGTGACATGTGCTGGAATTATGGACGTGGCAAAGGGAAGCTTCCCCAAGGAGGCAACATTTGAGACCTAACAGGTGACCTAGGAGAGGACCAGGGAGCAGGTGTCGAGGCCGGCCGGGAGTTGAAAGAGAACCCGAGAGCAGTTCAGCATAGCTGGAGTGTAGCAGGGGAGCGGAAGTGGGTCCAGAGTTTGGGAGATGCGCCTCGGGCCACCACTAGGATTGATTCATTTATTACATTGCATTTCCCTACTTGGAAAGCCTTTCTCACCACACTTGCCTGTATTCAAATTCCCACCTGTTTATTTTATCTGTCGCTTTTTAACAAATAATCTCCGAACGTAATGGCTTAAGCCAATGATTTATTATTTTTTATGCCTCTGTGGGTTCAGAATTGGGGCAGGGTTCAGCATGGTGGTTCTTTGGCTCCAGGTGGCATTGGCTGGGGGAGCCCAGCTGCTTTCTTGGCTGACTGGGCTGGGATGGAAGGTTCAGGAAGCTTCCCCCACATGGCTGAGGCCTCGGCAGCTCCTTTACCCGACCTCTCCTCATTCAGCAGTCTAGTCTGAGTGTCTTTATGTCATGGTGGCTCCTTCTAAGACCAACCGTGGAAGCTGCCTGGCCTCCTGAGGGCTAGTTCAGGAGTGGCACAGTATCACCTGTGCTTTCGTTCTATTGATGAGTCACCAGGCCAGCCTAGATTTCACTGGGAGAAGAAATGGATTTCATCTCTTGATGGCTGGAGCAGCACATACATACAGGGGGTGGGGGGAAGAATTGGTGGTGGCCATCTTTGGAGACTATCATGCCACTTCTTCCAGGAAGTCTTTCCTGATGTCTCCAGACCTCTTCCCTACCAACATATTGCAACTATTGTTTTGGGCCTTAGTGAGGCTCATCTTACACAGTGCTTTATTCTACTTCCAGATTGCTCCAAGTATCAATATTTGAGCTTTCCTAATCTCCAAAGTAGACCCTCATTTCTTGAGGACAGTAATTAATAAATTTGGGTAATAATAATGGCATGCCATTTATTGAGTGCTAATCATGTACCAGGCCTATGCTAGATACTTTACATTAATTATCTAATTATATCATACATTGGGGAAGATATAACTATCTCTATTTCATTTTTTTCTCTGTAATTTATTTATGTTTTTAGTTTTTATTTTAATTCCAGTTAGTTTACATTCAGTGTTATATTAGTTTTGGGTGTACAATATTGTGATTCAACACTTCCATACAATACCCGGTGCTCATCACGACAAGTGTCCTCCTTAATCCCCATCACCTGTTTCACCCATCCCCTGCCCACTTCCCCTCTGGTGACCATCAGTGTGTTCTCTGTAGTTAAGAGTCTGTTTGTTGGTTTGTCCCTCTCTCTTTTTTTCCCCTTTACTCATTTGCTTTGTTTCTTAAATTCCACATATGAGTAAAATCATATAACATCTGTCTTTCTCTGACTGACTTATTTCACTTAGCATAATCCCCTTGAGCTCCATCTATGTGGTTGCAAATGGAAAGATTTCATTCTTTTTGATGGCTGAGTAATATTCCATTGTATATCTATACCACATCTTCTTTATGCATTCATGTAGCCATGGACACTTGGGCTGCTTTCATATCTTGACTATTGTAAATAATGCTGCTATAAATATAGGGATGCATGTATCCCTTTGAATGAGTGTTCTTGTATTGTTTGGGTAAATACCCAGTAGTGCGATTGCTGGATAGTACAGTAAATCTATTTTTAACTTTTTGAGGACCCTCCATACTGTTTCCCACAGTGGCTGCACCAGTTTGCCTTCCCACCAACAGTGTAAAAGGGTTCCCCTTTCTCGACATCCTCACCAACACCTGTTGTTTCTTGTGTTGTTGATTTTAGCCATTCTGACAGGTGTGAGGTGATAACTCATTGTGGTTTTGATTTGCATTTCCCTGATGATAAGTGATTTTGAGCATCTTTTCATGTGTCTGTTGGCCATCTGGGTGTCTTCTTTGGAGAAATGTCTATTCATGTCTTCTGCCCATTTTTTAACTGGATTATTTGGTTTTGGGTGTTGAGTTTTAGAAGTTCTTTCTATATTTTGGATACTAACCCTTTATCAAATATGTCACTTGCAAATATCTTCTCTCATTCTGTAGGTTGCCTTTTAGTTTTGTTGATTGTTTTCTTCACTGTGCAGGAGATTTTTTTTTTTTTTTAATAAGCAAGCATTGAGAATTCCAGGTTTTATTTATTTATATATTTATTTTAATTTTTTATTGATTCATTTGAGATGCAGAGATACAGAGAGAGAGAGAGAGAGAGAGCATGAGCAGGGGGAGAGGCAGAGGGAGAGGGAGAAGCAGGCTCCCCGCTGAGGCAGGAGCCCAATATGGGGCTCAATACCAGGACCATGGGATCATTACCTGAGCCAAAGGCAGATACTTAACCATCTGAGCCACCCAGGCGCCCCGTGCAGGAGCTTTTTATTTGATGTAGTCCCAGTAGTTTATTTTTGCTGTTGTTTCCCCTGACTCAGGAGACCTATCTAGAAAAAAAGTTGCTACAGCCGATGTCAAAGAGGTTACTGCCTGTGTTCTCTTCTAGGATTTTTATGGTTTCCTGTCTCACCTTTAGGTCTTCCATCCATTTTGAGCTTATTTTTGTGTATGGTGTAAGAAAGTGGTCCAGTTTTATTGATTTGCATGTAGCTGTCCAGTTTTCCCAATACCATTTGTTTTTTTTTTAAGATTTTATTTATTATTTATTTATTTGACAGAGAGATAGAGAGCACAAGTAGGCAGAGTGGCAGGTAGAGGGAGAGGGAGAAGCAGGCTCCCCCGCTGAGCAGGGAGCCTGATGTGGGACTCAATCCCAGGATGCTGGGATCATGACCTGAGCTGAAGGCAGATCCTTAACCGACTGAGCCACCCAGGTGCCCCGCAATACCATTTGTTGAAGAGACTTTTTCCCCATTGCATATTCTTTCCTGCTTTGTCAGAGATTAATTGACCATATAGTTGTGGGTTCATTTCCTGGTTTTCTATTCTGTTCCATTGATCTATGTGTCTATTTTTGTGCCAGTACCATACTGTTTTGATTACTACAGCTTTGTAATACAGCTTGAAGTCTGGAATAGTGATGCCTCCAGCCTTTCTTTTCTTTTTCAAGATTGCTTTGGCTGTTTGGGGTCTTTGTGGTTCCATATAAATGTTAGGATTGTTTGTTCTAGTTCTGTGAAAAATGCTCTTGGTATTTTTATAGGGATTACATTAAATCTGTAGATTGCTTTGGGTAGTGTAGACATTTTATTTGTTCTTCCCGTCTATGAGATGGAATGTCTTTCCATTTCTCTGTGTTGTCTTCAATTTCTTTAATCAGTGTTTAATAGTTTTCAGAGTACAGATCTTTTACCTCTTTGGTTAGGTGTATTCCTAGATATCTTAATACTTTTGGTGCAATTGTAAATGGGATTGTTTTCCTAATTTCTCTTTCTGCTGCTTCACTATTGGTGTACAGAAATGCAACAGATTTTTGTACATTGATTTTGTATCCTGTGACTTTACTGAATTCGTTTATCAGATCTAGTAGTTATTTGGTGGAATCTTTGGGTTTTCTATATATAGTATCATGTCATCTGCTAGTGAAAGTTTTACTTCTTCATTACCAATTTGGATACCTTTTATTTCTTTTTGTTGTCTGATTGCTGAGGCTAGGACTTCCAGTGCTACGTTGAATAAAAGTGGTGAGATTGGACATCCTTGTCTTGTTCCTGGCCTTGGGAGAAAAGCTCTTAGTTTTTCAGGGTTTATATCATGGATGTTGTATTTTGTCACATGCTTTTTTGGTGTCTATTGAAATGATCATATGTTTCTTATCCTTTCTCCTATTGATGTGGTGTATCACATTGATTGATTTGCAAATATTGAACCACCTTTGCAAACCAGGAAGAAATCCCACTTGATCGTGGTGAGTGATTTTTTTAATGTATTGTTGGATTCAGTTTGCTAGTATTTTGTTGAGGATTTTTGCATCTACATTCATCAGGGATATTGGCCTCTAGTTCCCTTTTTTAGTGGCGTCTTTATCTGCTTCTGGTATCAGGTTAATGTTGGAGTCATATAGTGAATTGGAAGTTTTCCTTCCTCTTCTGTTTTTTGAAATAGTTTGAGAATAGGTATTACCTCTTCTTTAAATGTTTGGTAGAACTTTCCTGTGAAGCCATCTGGTCCTGGACTATTGTTTGTTGAGAGATATTTTATTACTGATTCAATTTCTTTGCTGGTTATCAGTCTGTTCAAATTTTCTATTTCTTCCTGTTTCAGTGTTGGTAGTTTACTTGTTTCTAGGAATTTATCTCTTTCCTCTATGTTGTCCACTTTGTTGCCATATAGTTTTTCATAATATTCCTTTAAAATTGTTTGTATTTCTGTTGTGTATTGCTATGAACTTCCCTCAGACTGCTTTTGTTGCATCCCAAAGATTTTGAACCATTGTGTTTTCATTTTCATTTGTTTCCATGTATTTTTTTAATTTCTCCTTTGATTTCTGGTTGACCCATTTATTGCTTAGTAGTATGTTATTTAACCTCCATGTATTTGTGGTCTTTCCACATTTTTTCTTGTGGTTGACTTCTAGTTTTATAGCATTGTGAGTACCTCTATTTCTTAAGAGATGAAGAAAACCAAGGCCCAGAAAGGAAATATCAATTATGTAGCAAATTTGGGGCAGAGTCAGCATTGACTCCCAATATTTTGTGATGCTAGAATTGTGTTGCAATCTCCCTACTTCCAAAATAGTCATTTATGGAGCACATACTATGTGCTCACCCATTCTTAGTACAGGGATCCAGAAATGCATATATCCTTGCCTTTAGTCTGATGGAGGAGGATACCGGAACAAGTAATAATAGCACAATGTTGAAAGACACAACATGTTAAATGCTAGAGTAGAGATCTGAGACCCCAGATGATGAGCCATCAGCTCTGCCAGAGAAAGTGGGGGGGGCGGTATTTGACAGTATCAGAGGCATTGAACTGCAATTTGAAGGATAATTAGCAGATTCACTAGGAAATCAACACCGTTGAGCATCCATTAGAACTTATCACATGGCTTATCCCGTTGAATCCTAAAAACATCTCTGAAAAGGTTATTTTCAGATTCCCATTCTTACAGAAGGGGAACTGAAGTTCAGAGAGATCAAGTCACCTACCCAAGGGCACATTGAATAGTTTGGACTTTATCTTGTAGGTACTAGGGAGCCAACAGACATTTTCATAAACCAGAGTGTAACCCAAGCTGATGGAGACGTGAGTGCAGTGCCATATAGAAGTGGTAGAGTGGGGAGAGCCTGACAGTGGAGAGACCAGATTTAGGTAGCTGTTCCTAGAACCAGGTGTGAATTGAGGAGGCCCTTGATGAATCCAATGGCAACAAGGTGGAGAGGAGAGGCTAATTTAGTAGCATTTGTGAGGTCCAATTCAGAGGACTGAAGGACTGGTAGGACCCAGAAAGGAAGGAGGAAGAAGAGTCAAGAACAATTCAGAGCTTCTAATTTGGAAGATTGTGTGGTTGGTATTTCCATCCATGGAGATTTGGAGGCAGTGCATGTAGCCTGGCAGTTAAATACACTCAGGGATTGTATCCTGGTTCTGTCCCTTATTTGCTTCAAGACTTGATCTCTCTGAATCTCACTTTTCCATCCTGAAAATGGGAGTAATAGTATTATCTACCACATCAGCTGCATTTAATGAACTAACACAGGAACATTGCTTAGCACAGAGGTTGGATCATGGTAGCATTTTAGTGAATATCAGCTCTTACTCATTCAGCGAATATTTATTGAACCTCTTCTAGGTTCAGAGGATTCATACTATGAGTAAGATAGTCAAAATTCTTACACGATAGTCAAAATTCTCACATTCTTAAGGGCAATATGACAATGCACAATAACAAGAAAATTAACTGCAGAGACTGCAAAGTGTATGAAAAAAGCCAAAAGGGCTAAAAGATAAAGCACAGGTTGCTGTTAGGAGAAATTTTATTTTATTTTATTATTTTTTAAAATATTTTATTTATTTATTTGACAGAGACACAGCAAGAAAGGGAACACAAGCAGGGGGAGTGGGAGAGGAGAAGCAGGTTTCCTGCAGAGCAGGGAGCCTGATGTGGGGCTGGATCCCAGGATCCCGGAATCATGACCTGAGCCGAAGGCAGATGCTTAACGACTGAGCCACCCAGGTGCCCCAGTTAGGAGAAATTTTAAATGGGAAAAAGTTCTTAAGTGTAGGTGACTTGCTCCATCCCCTCCCCAGGGGACATTTGGCAGTGTCTTGAGACATCTTTGGTGGTCACAACTTCAAGGGATAGGCTAAGGGCATCTAGTGGGAAGAGGCCAGGGATGCCTCTAAATATCCCACAACACACAGGACAGCCGCCCACCACAACAGTGATCTGGCCCCGAATGTCAGTAGTCCTGAGGTTGAGAAACTCTGAGATATGGTCATGAGAGAAAACCTGTCCAAGGAAAAGTATGTATTCGAGCTGAAAGCTCGAGGATGAGAAGAAACCCATCCTACGGCTGCCTGACCCAAAAGCATTGTAGGCAGAGGGAACAGCATCTGCGAAGCCCAGAGGAGGGAAAAGGGCTTCGTGCATTCAAGGATCAGAAAAGAGACCAAGTGGCAGGAAGGCTCTGAGCAGGGGAGCTAATCCCTGCAGAAGCAGAGATGAGAGAAGTTAGCAGCTGGGTCACACAGATTTTAAATGATTTTCATTCTGAGGATACCGGGAAGCCATCGAACACATCGAGACAAGGGGAACACCCGTTCATGCGTACACTTCATGTTTTAAACAGCTCACACTGGCTGTCAGGTGGATTGGAGAGGGGGACACCTAGGCTTTTCTCCGGTGGGGGTGGGGCGAAAGGCATGAGAAACTTTCCGGAAGCACAGCAGGCAACATTTAAGAGACACTGAATGTCAGGGGGAGGGAGAGACAGAAATCGAGGTCAACTGCAGGGTCTTCCGCTTGCGGCACTGAGCGGGTGGCAGTGGTGTTCACTGAGCTGGAAAGACATCAGAAGGAGCAGGTTGGGGTGGTGGGAACTCCTTTTAAAGAGGTCTTTCTTCGTCACCCTAACACAAATTGCCCCCTGCCTCTGGACTTAGAGGTCTGAAATGCCGATTCTGTTGAAGCCGAGATACAGGTGTACACAGATCCATAAATGAGCCTTTTGCTCCAGGGGGCGGTCGGGGCTGGATAAGGAAGTTTTGCAACCATAACCTATTGGCTGGTATAATTCCTTCTTGCCGGTCTCCCTGCATGTATCATCCTGCATGCAGATGTCTCAAGTCTCGGGGAGGCATTTTCTCAGGATCATTGCCAAACCCAACACTGTGGTATTTTTAAAGTGTCACATCCTCCATGCCCCTGTTCGAATCGAGTCACACTTTTAATTAAGTTTCCACTGAAAGAGGGAAAAAAAAATACCCTAAGGAATTGATCCCTGCCTGCAAAGCACTGGAATTTTCAGCGGCTTCTCCCTCTCTCTGCTTCTCCCTCTCCCACTTTCTCTTGTGGTCTCCGATCCGCCAGGAACGTTTTCATTCTCAAGTCCTGACTGGCTTTGGAAACGGGGGCCTTGGGGTAGAGAACATGTGGGAAACACTGTTCTCAAGAAGTGGAGTCTTCACAGACAATAGAACCTGTCACCTGAAATGTAGCAGAAGGGTCATCGGGTTAGGGGCAATAGCCTAAGGAAGCGATTCAGGATACCTGTGTCCTCGGCTTGGTCTGACCGCGGATTAGCTGTGTGACCTTGGGCAGGCACTCAGCTTCCTGTTCTTTGTAAAAATGGGAGATGGTAATCCCTACCTCAGGCCAGTGTCCATGAAAATTGGACAAGATAATGTGTCTCAGGTCTGGAAAGTGTTACGTACGTTTTACAGAATCCATCATTTCCTGCCACCCCCATGGATACCACCCTAGCCCCAGCCCCCATCACCTATCACCCTCATTGTGGTGTGGCCTCCTGACTGCTCCCCCTGTTTCTGCCCTTGCCCCCCCACAGCCTATTCTTAACAGCCAGAATGATGTTATAAAAATATAAGACACATCACGTCACTTCTCTGCTCAAAACCCTCTTACAGCTTCACATCCCACTCATGGTGAAATCCAGAGGCTCCAATCTGCCACTCTCCACATTTCCTGTCTGATTTCATCCCCCGTTCACACCCCCTGCTCAATCCAGTTCAGCCACACAGCCTCCCTGATATTCCTGGAACACGTCAGGCAGATTCCTGCCCCGGGCCCTTTGCACTTGCTGTGTTCACTGTCTGGAAAGCCCTCCTGTCAGAGAGCCAGGTGCTTCCCCCTGCATCCCTGGCAGATCTTTAATCAGATGCCTCCTTTTAAATTAAAAAAAAAAAAAAAAAGATGCCTCCTTTTAGAGAGGTCTTTCTTCGTCACCCTAACACAAATTGCCCCCTGCCTCATTCCCACCTGCCCCACATATTCCCTGTCTCCCTCTAGGCTTTAATTTATGGTCTCTTCTATATCAGACATTTTTCCTGTTTTTTCCTGTGTATTGTCTGTCTTCACCCAGTGGAAAGTGAGGTCAGTGAGAGTGGAGATATTTAGCAGGGGAGGTCTGTTTTGTTCACTGTTGTATCCCTAGTACCTAGAATGAGGCTGGGTACACATAGGGGCTCCGTAGATATTTATTGTTAAAAGGTGAGGAAATAGGAAATGCAGACTATTAAAATAACTTGCCCCAAGTTACAGTTCTAGTCGGTGACAGAACTGAATTAGAAGCCAGGCTGTTTAACACAAGAGGAGACTGTGTTATCTAGACTCCTTTATTTCTCAACTGAAAATTTTAGGTGATAATGTCTTGCCTGTTTTCATCCTGGGTGTTGTGAGAAGGAAAAAAAACCACGTATATACCCATCTTCGTCCATACAGGCTGTTTCAACAGAACGCCACAGACTGGGTGGCTGATAAGCAACAGACATTTATTTCTCACAGTTCTGCAGGCTGGAAGTGAAAAGTGTACTCTAGATCAAGGTGCTGGCAGATGGGGTGTCTGTGAGATCTCCCTTGCTGGGTCTGAGACGCCCATCTCTTCCCGGAGTGCTCACATGGCAGAGGGGTGAGGGGGTGAGGGGGCTCTGTGGGGCCCCTTTTATCAAGGCACTCATCCCGTTCATGAGAAGTTCACTCACATGACCTAATTTCCTCCCCAAAGCCTCACCTAAGCCCATCACGTTGGGGGTTAGGTTTCAACATACGGGTTTTGAGGGCATGCAGACATTCACTCTTTGGCGGCACCTTCCCCTCAGGAAGCGCAAGCTCCCCTAGAGACCATGTCCAAGAATCCAGTGAGGCGGTACGAGAAGGGGCTGGTCACAGAGCCACACCGTATGGGCTCGCCGGCTCTCAGAGGCGGACGGCTGCGTGCTCGCCCCAGGTGTGTCACGTCAGGTAGAGACTCCAGGTATCTCTCTGTGCCTCCAGACCCGAGCTTTCTGTGGTCAGGCGGCTCAGCACCTGCGCAGGAGTTACCTGGCTGTGTGCGGAGGGGCTGTCTGGGCACCTGCCCTCAACCAGTGGGCATCGGTGGAGAAATGCCCCAGGTCCCATCCTTCTGGGGATGAATCTGAGGCACAGGCCACGTGGGTCTCTCTGTCTCTCCGTCTCTCTGTCTCTGTCTCTCTCTCCCCCATCTCTTACTCCCGGCTCCTAAGTCACTTCCCAAACATATTACCTGCATCCATGCCCATGTCTCAGGCTCTGCTTTCAGGGAAACCCAAACTAGGAGAGTGAGTGCCTGCAAAGGTGGGGGCGGGGTGCTGTGGAACCAGACAGAACCCGGTTTGAATCCCAGTTCTGTTGTTTGCCCTGTGCCCCTGGTGTGGCCCTTAGCTTCCTCACCCCTC
The DNA here is from genome assembly GCF_964656455.1 of Halichoerus grypus. Taxonomy (NCBI): domain Eukaryota; kingdom Metazoa; phylum Chordata; class Mammalia; order Carnivora; family Phocidae; genus Halichoerus; species Halichoerus grypus. Next base: position 27,024,891 of record NC_135717.1, read on the forward strand.
TCCAGCGAGCAGAGCTAATAGTACGCACCCTGCCTGCTTATCAGGGAGAGGAAGGGCTGCGTGCAATTGCCCCTCCCAGCGTCTAGAACGTCATAAGCTATAAAATGGATGCTGATATTAAGACATGGCCGAACATATTCTTATTACCCATTTTTGTCACTCAAGGCAAGATATGAGTGTAAGGAAAGGGCAGGAGGATGAGAGACCCCTGCACTCCTCATGTTCCTAAGCTGCCATGATAGAGGGGAGTCCCTGTTTCTTTCCCTGGAGCCTGCATGTCTCATCGAACCTTCAGTATCTCTACTTCTGATACATTCCATCAACCTGGTATATTCATATGTGTCCTATTTGTAACTAACACTCACACGGAGTTCTCAACGTGGCAGAAACTGGTACAAGTCCTTTACGTGGCTGTAAGTTCTTGATCCCCATTTCACCGCTGAGAAAGGTGAAGCCCAGAGAGGTTGGCTAACCTTTCCAAGGTCACACAGCTAAGAAGGAGCAAAGCTGGATTTGGACCTAGCTGGTCTGTTATAGTGCCTCTTGGCACAAGATCAACAGAGCCTAAGAGGCAATTGGTTGCTATTCCAGCAGACCAGGGGAGAAGAGGCATCATCGTGTCCTTATTTGGTAATAAATGATGTATTTGTTGCAAAGTGGTGCTCCAGGAGCCTCAGTCTTCTCTTCTGTCTGCAAGTTCTCACAAAGGCTGGGTTGCCCTTCCCCACTCCAGATGTCCACCTTTGCTCAGACTCTGCAGCCTCCAGCTCCACCCCCCCCCCCCCCCCAGCCAGCTGAATCCCTCTGGAAAGAACAAAACTGGGATATTCATGTTGAGGAAAAGGCTGTAGTTTTATGAAGTTGAATGGCAAGGAACCACAGAGCTTAAATTATCAGGCTGTGATGGCCCCTGCCGTGAGGCAGGTGGAGAGAGAAATGCCAGATGGAAGAGGCCCACTTACAGTAGCGATTGCACACTCTTCTCCTTGTCCGCGTAGACTTACGTGGTGGATTTGAAGTGGAAAATGGGAATTTGAAAATTATAGGCAAAGAATGGCAATTAGTTTAACTAAAGCAAAGAGATGGGATTCAAAAAACCCAGCATTTTGCTAAGTAAGTCAGTGCTGGGGAACAATTTTACCAGGAAGTAAAAATAAACTCTAGTTTGTGTGCGCTATGGACTATGTTATGTCTTTTTTCCTGCATGTTTATGGCTGTGTCCGGGTGAGGGACATGCTGGGACCAATGGGAGGCACTGTGTGGGGGATTAGGGATGCAGGATGTGGAGTCAAATGGCCTGAGTTCAAATCCTGCCTCTTCCCAGCTGTGCCGTCTGGAGCAGGTTTGGAATCCTCTGTTTTGGCATCTGATAGTTAGCCTTTCCCGGAGGCTGATGCTGAGGATGAGGTGAGGTGATCCACATATACTCAGCGCAGCACTGGGCACATGGCAAGGCGCAGGAAGCGAGAACTGTTAGGATGACAGATTTATAGAGCGGGCAAAATCTTATACCTGGTTTCAAGGATGGAGACACGCAGAGGGGATGACTGCGTCTGGCTTTCTAATGGGTCTTTAAAAAGCTGATGACACGAGGGGTGCCTGGGTGGCTCAGCTGATTAAGCCTCTGACTCTTGATTTCAGCTCAAGTCATGATCTCAGGGTCCTGAGATCGAGCCCTGCATCAGGTTCCATGCTCTTCGGGGAGTCTGCTTGAGATTCTCTCTCTCTCTCCCTCTGTTCCCTCACCCCCCCCCCCGCCCCCAGCTCTCTCTCTACAATAAATAAATAAATCTTAAAAAAAAAAGCTGATGACATGAAAGTTGATGACAGGACTTGTTTTTCCCAGTGAAGATTTCTATCCACTGTAGCATCATTTTTAAGAACACTGATCTTGAGGTCAGACAAATGAGGCTTTAAATTTGCATTCTCTTTACTGATGTAGGGCAACCACTTAGTCTCTCTGGAACTCAGTTTTCTCATCTGTAAATTGGGGGTAGTAGTAGTATCAAACTCATGAGGTGGTTTGAGGGTTAATTGAGATGGTGTCTAGAGAGCACTCCACACAACCATCAATAAATGTTATTAGTAATATAAACACATATCTGTGCATTTGTTCATGAATGCTTACAGCATGTAAAAATGTTGTTTTTGCCCAAAAAAATCAATTTTGTTGGTTCTTCTGCAGTCAGTAAGCTACCTCTAGTCAACTGGCTGTGTGTGTCTGGGTTACAGTGGTGTAAGGAGAGGTTCTGAGGTCATGCTCAAGCTCGGGGAGAAGGAGAGCACTGATTGATTAGTGATGTCTGTCACTGGCATGGTCATGGAGAATGGGGATGTCTTTAATCCCATACTGGTTTTGTGGGCTCTAGATTGTGGCCTTCCACTCATTTGCCCTAAGGAGAACTGCACTGACTTTGAGGCTGTGATGCTATTTGCTTCCAGTATCTCTCAGAAAGAATAAAACGATTCTTCCAACACTTACTGAGGGCCAGTCCTGGACAAAGTGCATAGAACTGAATGAGGCATCACTCCTTGTCCTGACGGAGCTCACAGTCTGATAGAGGAGGCACACAGGTAGGGAAGAATCTATGCTGGGGAGGTCAGCAGGCCCAGAGAGGAAATCATCAGGCCTGGAGCAGTTTAATCTCTGTGAAGCCAGTTGGGATGGGTGCGCTGGGATTGGGACCGGAAACGAGGAGTCGCCCAGGATAAGCAGGAAGGGTGGGTCAGGCTGTGGCCCAGCGCAGGGAAGGCACAGGGTGTGAGAGAGCAAGGTGTGTTTGAGAAGGGCACCCGCTGGGTGGGGATGGTGGCCAGAGCTAGAAGTGAGGTGAAGACGTCTTAGAAAGTGAGCTAAGGCCCCTGCAAAGCACCTTGGGTTCTGGACCAGGGAGGCCTCTTCCTGTGATTGGCTCTAGGCAGCGCCAGTGAGCAGGGCCCGTGGAACGAGGTTTCTTGGTGGTTCCCTTCTTCCTCTCCTTCTCTGTTTCCATTCTGACTCTGACCTCTGTCTGTCTGTCTCTGTGTCCATCTCCGATCCTCCTCCCCACTTCTTCCCTGTCTCTGCCTCTCCCTCCCTCCCCCGACGCCTCACTCTTTCACTTTCTCTCTCTCTCTGTCTCTTGGTTTTGTGGGTGTGGTTTGGACCTCTTTCTCCCTGTGACAAGTTCTTCTTTGGCTCCGTGTTGTTTCGTCTCTCTTAGCAGGTGGGATTCTGTGGCATTTCTAAGTCTATTTTAAACACTTTGTAAGGCTTGATTTAAAGGAAAATCTGATTTTCACAGTTTGTGCATCGGTGCCTCAGGGGACTCTTAGTTCGATTATGTCCTGGAAAGGTCATGACACAGCTCGGGCTCTGGGAGCCCTGAGAAGGGTGGGTGGGTGGGCTTTCAGCTCTTTCCTGTGGGACCACGGATGGATCGCAGGGGCCCGAGAGTGTCCAGGCTCTTTATCTCATTGTAGAGGGCCAGGCTTGTTATTATTATTATTTTTTAAAGATTTTATTTATTTGACAGAGACACAGCAAGAGAGGGAGCACAAGCAGGGGGAGTGGGAGAGGGAGAAGCAGGCTTCCCATGGAGCAGGGAGCCCGATGGAGGGCTCGATCCCAGGATCCTGGGATCATGACCTGAGCCAAAGGCAGACGCTTAACGACTGAGTCACCCAGGTGCCCCAAGGCTTGTTATTTTTCCTGAACTTTCACTTTTGCATGTAACTCACCTGGGGCATCTTGTTAAAATGCAGAATCTGATTCAGGGGATCTGTGGTAGGACCTGAGACTCTGCATTTCTGATGAGCTCCCAGGTGATGCCAGTGCTGGGGGTCCAGGGACCACACTTTGACTAGCTAGGATGCATGCAGCATGTGCGTCATTTAGAATGCCCCTCCTGCCACGAAGTGCTCTCATTTCCACTTGGCAGATGGAGTTGCTCCTCCTCTGTGCTCCCACAGAACCACAGAGCCTTCTGTCGTAGTTCTAATGGGCTTCTTCCCATCTTAGAGCCTAATGACCTCTGCCCTTGTCCTTCCATTATACTGGGCACCATTTCAGGGCTTCCCATGGAAGAATGAAAACACAAAATCGAACATTCCAGGCCAGTAAGTATAGTGAGACTGTTGCATGCCCCACACTATCACTGTTGCCTTCCTCAGTCTGGCCCTGCACGTTGCTAGACAAAGCAGTGGCTGTTGCATCGACAGGCCACAACCCCCAGCCTTGCCTGGCCGGAATGTGCTGCTTTGGGATCCTCTGAAGCCTTGGGCCAGCCCCTGTGTGCAGGAGATGTGGGATTTCCTCACTAGACCTTGGGCGTGCAAGGGCTCTGTGTAACTTCCTCCATTTTCTGTACCCCGTCTCATTGTGCTCCAAGCCCCCACCCCTGGGATGGGCTTGGGCAGATATCTAGGACAGGAGTGCGGGAGATACTGGGTTTGCATCACTGATTCACGTTAACTCGGTCTTGGCAGAGAATCAGTCAACAGTCAAAGCCTTCTTGGTGTGGTTTATGTCCTCTCTCTGGGACCCTCTCCTCCACCTCTTGAAGGTGGTGTGGGCTCAAAAGAAGTTCAGGTGTTTCAGACCTTGGGTATTCATGCCAGTGTCTACGGCAGAGTGACTACTATGATGGTTAATCTTATGTGTCAACAGGACTGGGCTAAGGGAGGCCCAGACAGCTGGTAAAACGTTCTGTCTGGGTGCGTCTGTGACGGTGTTTCTGGAAGAGATTAGCATTTGAATCAGTACACAGAGTAGAGAGGACCACCCTCACCAGTGCGACTGGGGAACATCCAATCTGTTGAGGGCCTGAATAGAAGAAAAAGGCAGAGTGGGAGTGGGGGGGGTGTGTGGAATCTGTTGTCTCTGCTCAAGCTGGGACATCCATCTTCTTCTCCTTTTACACAGCGGTGCTCCTGGTTCTTGGCCTTTGAGACTCAGACTGAATTACAGGGTCAGCTTTCCCGGGCCTCCAGCTTGCAGACGGTGGATTGTAGGACTTCTAGGCCTCTATAATCGTATGAGCCAATTCCTGTAATCAGTCAGCCTCTCTCTCTCTCTCTCTCTCAATAGATAGATAGATAGATAGGTAGAAAAATAGATTTCTCTGGAGAAACAAAACCAGTAGGAGCTGTATCTCTGGATACAGATATATCTTCTATTTAGGATGTATATTTAGGTTCTGTTTCTTTGGAGAACACTAATACATCTATATCTATTGATCGATCAATCTATCTATACATAGAGAAAGGGAGACTCTTGTCTTATCAAGGGTGCCAAGAGCCAATTTTGGAAGTCAAAAGCTGGAAGTTGTTCCCTTCTCTTTGTGCTTCTGCCCTGACTGTCTCAATGCTTCCCAAGGCGGCGGATGCCCCAGCTGAGGAGAGAGGACACTCCTGCATTTCAGGACTGGTTGTGCTCACATCTGGCACAGGGCCTAGTTCAGAGCCACGGATCCATCAACATGACCTCTTTCGATCACTGCAGAGGATGCAAGAGAGCTTCGGTTTTTAGAAACTTGGATCGGATGTGAAACCCATCCAAACGGAACGAGCTCTTCTGAAGGACCGTGCTCAGTGGCAGGGAACAAGTTCTGTGTCAGAGTCCGAAGCGTACACCCTGAGAAAGGGACCCAAAGCCACGACTTCCCGCAGGCATGGCCATGCTGCCGTGGGGCCTCCAGGGTGGCTCGCTTTGCCGCGATGCATGTTCCTCCTTCCAGACATTCAGCTGCTCCTTTGGGAAGAGCCACCTTTACTCACCACACCAGCACACAGCATTGGCCTTGCTCTGAAATTAGGCGCTCTTTAGGAGACTCCTGTTTCTAATTCTCACCTCCTGGAGGCAAAGTCAGCAAGCCCCTCTCATGGCTTTTCAGTTCTCCAGCCAGGATTTCTGGAGGCCACTGGGAAGCCACTTGCATTTTCACTGCCTTCCAACCCTCTGCTCTGTTGATGGCTCATGAATGAACAAGCAGCAGCTTTTCCCTGATGGCGTGGGCTCCCTGGTACTGTGGGGCACTCACCATCGGCGGAGGGGGCAGGTGTTCTGAGAAGACTGACCAGCTGTGGGTGGCAAGGTGGACGCTGGGCTTGGCTCTGGCAGCTCAGACTCAGAACGCTGAGCTGAACCATCCGTAGGCTCCTCCGGGAAACAGGTTGTGCAAATCTCTCTTCTCCCTCTCTGGGCTTATGCATATTCATCAGTAGAACAACCCCAGGCCGAAGATAATGATTCATGCAGGAAGCGCCATTCTGAACATTATTATCTGGGAGTGACAAATGAATTTCTAATTTAACATGTGTATTGCACAAATAGATCACAAGAACTTTAAAGTCAAAAGCATCCTTTGGAGTCATGCAACTTCTGTTGTAATGTAGCGTAAAATGATAGAGGAAGAACATCTCCCCACTGGTGGGCTGAGCATAGCTGTTCCCTTTAAAGAAGAGGAGAAATGAAAGGGGGTGTGATTTCAGACGCCACTTGAGTCTACAATAGAAGCCAATAATAATGGCCAAGAATGGAACAACAGTGACAACAACAAAGAGCCGGCCACTGGCACGAGCAACATCATTGTTTCGAGTTATTACTTGGGGATGAGCAGAGTCCTCTTCCCCCCCATCCCTGCCGACAGCAGAAATGCAATAAAGGCCACATGGGTTCGTTGGTTGCTCAGTAAGAATCAGAGGGCAGTAACTGTGAGGCGAGACTGAGGAGGGAATGGGGGAATTGATTCGAGTTGCCTTCCAGTACCAGTTTCATGTTGAAATGTTAATTTATAGCATGATAATGTGATAGCTATACTATCTGTCCGTCGGCAAAGATTGGCCACTTCCAGCTTGTCAAAGCTGACAGTCAAGCATGAAATGGCTACTGTCAGGGAGTGGCAGCTCTTTGAAGACTAAGTCTTAAGCCATTTCTTAACGTTCTGTATCCCTGTCATCATTGCCTGCTCCCCATCCCTCTTCTTTCCAATGGCGAGACTAAACCGGCTTCCCTTCACCTATTGTAGCATTCCTCCAAAACCTGTGGAAAGCTCACGGTCTCCTGGAAACCTGGATATCTGCTCTTGGTTTTGCTTTTTTGAGCTAATAATGACATTTTACGATGTTTACTAGATACAAGGTACTGTGATCAAGCACATTACCTTTATGACCTCATTAAATTCCCACAATGATCAATGACAAAAATGCTAGTACCCCCAATTTACTGAGGAGGAAACTGAGCCGCTCAGAGGCTAAGTCAAATGTCTAAGGTCATATGAACGGCCTGTGATTGGCAGAGGCAGGAATAGAGGCCAGGTCTGCTTGACTTCAGGGACCACCCTCTTTTCTACTAAGCTCTAAGATCTAATGTTGGACAGGGGTGTCCTTTTAGGGATGATTGCACAAAGTTTGACCAAGTGAAACCCTGGTACAGGACCTCCCTTAGAGCTGGTCAGTCGGGTCCTCTGGCCTCCTCCACCTGCTTTCCACTCTGTGAGATGAGGTGCTGACAGGGCCAAACACAGGTACCCATCTGGGCCCATATTCCCCTGTCCACCATGCTCTGGGAGAACCAGGCTTTAAAACCTCACCACTCAAGCTCAGCAGAAAAGCTTTTGCTTTTCTCTCAATAGTCTCAGCTCTGATTGGGTCTCCTGCCCGAAATTAAACCAATCCCTGAGGCCAGGGGATATGGTACTCTGATTGACCAGGCTGAGTCACGTGCTTACTGTTGGAGGTGTGGATGAAGTCCTCGCCACCTGAGTGATCTGGTCTGAGAGCAAGAGAAAGGCGGTGGTTGCTGTCAGCACAATTGGGGTGTTGTGGCCAGAAGAAGGGGAAAGAGATGTTGACCAGACAAAACCAATAGGTGTCAAGTCTCTTGACACTTGACATGTCTCTCTGCCTCCCAAATCCTCTGGGTTCTAGAGGTTATAGGAGAGAGAGAGAGAGTAATTTCAGGAGGGATGCAGGAGAGAACAGAAAATCAGAGGGAAAGATAGAAGGATCCTTTCAGAGAGGTTTGCTCAGAAATGGAAACACAGAATTAGAGAAGAACCAAAAAGATTTCTCTTCAGCTCCTCGAGAGAGAGAACACAGAAAGAAATGCTTTAAAAGCCCACCTATGTCTGCACAGGCCAGTGATCTTCAGTTTTTGTTGTATAGATACCCAAAGCTCTGGGAGGATTCCTCAGGCTCTTTCAGAGGCAATTACAAAGTGGAATCTGGAGAAAGCTCAGTGGGTAAAGCCCAGACCCCTCCTGCCTTCGTTCCCATTTCCCATCTTTCTTTTCAGTGCATTTCTATGTAAGACCTTGTTTGGGGGAAAAAGGGGGTTCCTCTGCCAAACATTGCTCTACAGCAAGATATTCTCAAGAATAAAGTCCTTTTGCTTATCACTGTCTGCCTGGTGTTGAACGCAGTGCCGGGCACACAGTACAGACCCAACAATTGTCAAACTGTCAAATGGAACCAAGAGTGCTGAATGACAACCAGGGAAAAGCAATAGAATAAAATTATGACTGTAAAATCTTAAACCATGGAAAGGAAGCTAAGGGCTTTTGGGGGCACTCGGAGAACTGGTGATCCCTTCATGATAGAAAGGCTTGTGTACAAAGATGGATGACCACTTACTGCTCTCTTTTTGGCTGTGACACAACTCTAACAGAAGGGGTAAAATGTTTGTGATGGGGCCCTGGTTAGTAATAACATCACTCTTGCAACATTTATCAAGAGCCAGGTATTGGTGCATTAACTCATTTAACTCTCCTAATGGCCCCATGAGGTGGATGCTCTAATTATTTTGCTTACTTCACAGGCTGGAGAGATTAAGTAAATTGGCCAAGGTCATGCCTCTAATAGGGCAAGGCCAGGGTATAAATTCAACTGTCTGATTCCAAGGTCACTTAAGCACTCTGGTATTTGCTCCCCACATGAGAGTGCATTTCTTTCTTTCTTTCTTTCTTTTTTTTTTTAAGATTTTATTTATTTTTTGACAGAGATACAGTGAGAGAAGGAACACAAGCAGAGGGAGTGGGAGAGGGAGAAGCAGGCTTCCCACGGAGCAGGGAGCCTGATGCAGGGCTCAATCCCAGGACCCTGGGACTATGACCTGAGCCGAAGGCAGACGCTTAAGGACTGAGCCACCCAGGTGCCCCGAGAGTGCATTTCTGTTGGTCCTGCAGAAATACCTAATGGTTTAGAGTTCAGGCAGCCAGTGAGATGAGCATTGATGAGCTGAAGCACCTCAGCTGGCTAACATGTAAGTGATGGATGAACTCTTGTAGGAATTGTCTCTTTATCAAGGATCAAAGACCTTGGGGGATGAGGAGACCCTTCAGATCCCTCGAGGGCCACTGGGGGAAGGAGAGATTAGCTTTGTTTTGGGGAGTTTCAGTGAGAGAAATAGAAATACCCCATTTTCTTCAAGTAGACAGATTTCTGTGCAATACGAAGGACAAGCTTTCTAGAATGGCGCTCCTCAAAGATTAATGTGCACGAGAATCACTTTGAGAGCTTGTTAGAACACACATTCATGGGCCCTACACCCAGAGATTCTGATTCAGTAGGTCTGGGGTGAGTCCTGACCATTTGCACTTCTTGTAAGCTCCCAGATGCTGCTATTCCCCTGACCACATGTTGAGTAACAATGCCCTAGACCAGGGTTCAGCAAACTTCTTCTGTAAAGGGTCAGAGAGTGTATATTCTAGGCTTCGTGGGTCAGTCAGTGTCACAGCTGTTTAACGCCTCCATTGCAGTGCAAGAGCAATTATAGACAAAATGTAAATGAATGAGTATGTGTTCCAATAAAACTTTATTTACAAAACACAGGCAGCCAAGCCCTTGTGCAGCAGTTAGGCTTCTGAGCTGACAGCAACAGAAACCACTGTTTAGTTTAATGAGGCAAGGAGCTTATTACCTTGCCTTTGGCAGGTTCTCACTGAGCCTGTTTGTACCATGGGCCCTTGTCTTGTCCAGTGCTACTGATGCTTTAAGAACACCCAGAGTCTCCGATCTGCCAAGTCTCATCTCTGATGCCTCATCGCAATCTTTTTTCTCATTTGGAAGGAAGCAAACAGTGATGTGTTCCCTCTCTGCCTATGTGGTGTCTGAAGCACATGAGCGGCCGTCCTCTGAAGCTAGAAGATGTCTATACACACGTGACTCATGAGAGATAATGCTGGCAAGGCATTCACATCTGAGTGAGAGCCATCCTTCCGTGTCACTTACATCAGCAATATCTGTCCCGTGCTAGAGTTGATAGATCCGGACAGTATGGAAAATGCCTGGGAGAGGTTCAGACTCAGCCAGCCAAGTCATCAAGTCTAGAATGAGAAGCATATGACTGAGCCCAACTCAGGGCCAAACTCATGTTCCCCGGATGCCAGAAAATCCCTTTCTCCAAGAAGTGAGGCTTTACCAAATTTGATTTAACTATTAGTTTGAGATAACAGTGGCTGAGTAACACTGTTGGTTATGGTGTCAAAGATAATCCCACATGTGGTCTCTTGGATGAGAGCTGGGACCTGTTTGATGAGAAGAAACTGATACATATTCTCTCTCCAAATTATTCCTTGGGCCAGCCTTATTTTACTACCAACCCCAATAAGCGATATCAGACATAGATATACATGCACATGCCTACACACATGGGCACGCATGCATACATGCACACATTTAGGATATTTGTCATGCACACTCATGGGATCTCCAGAGAACCTGGTTTAGAGGCCATGGATTCAAGAGCATCCCTGAAATTATGCCGCAGCCTTAGGCAGGTGGAGCTGCCACGGTGGCCACCCCGGGCCTGACGCCCTGGTCTAACTGCTGGCCCTGGGCATGGGGTGCTGTTCTAAGAATCCCTGCCTTTCTTGCCTGTGGAAGTGGAGCATTCCTGCTGCCCCGCTCTTCAGAGTGGATTCCCGTGGCAACCAGCTCCCATTTCCAAGTCTTGCATGGGCCCTGCTGATTGGCCAGGGGACTTGCACGGGCTCTGCTGATTGGCCGGGGGACTTACATGGGCTCTGCTGATTGGCGGGGGGACTTGCACGGGCTCTGCTGATTGGCAGAGTGTGTGCCAATGCCTGTGCCTTCGCTGCAGGGGCTGCTGGGACAGAGTCCGAGGCTTCCGCGGTAAAGTCGACTTCCCCACTGAGGAAGAATATGCAAAGGAGCAGGGTGGTTAAAAAGTATTGAAAAATGCCCACCGTACCTTCTAAGAGCACTTTTTGTGCATCTTGGGCCCCGTCCACCGTTTCTTCTACTTTTCCCCTCTTCCCGGATTAATTTCAAGTGTTCGTCTGCATTCTTCAGCCCAGAGCACAAGTGCCACTCTCACAGCTGGCTTCTCAGGGGGAGCTTAGTTTCTCCTAAGAACAGAACCCGGGTTATTAGCAGCGCAAAATCTGCCTTCCTCTTTCCTAAGGAGAAGGGAGCCTTCGGTTTCCAAAAACGCAAGGCAGGAAGCAAAAAAGAAAAGAGGGAGGGAGGAAGGCAGGGAGGGAGGAAGGGAGGAATGAGGGAAAGAGGGAAGGAAGGAAGGACGGACGGAAGGAAGGAAGAAAAAAAATTTAAAGAGAATATGAGTTGAGCAATTCATTTTGTAACACAGGTTAACTTCAGCTCATCTAAAAATCAAAATTGAAAACAAATTGGTTTAAATTGCAGCAAGATAGCTTTCTGGTTTTCAGGCTTGTGGCAACATGGAATTTCTTTCCTGGAGGTCCTTTGGGAATTGGCTGGATCCACCACGTTGGTCGGCGTAAGTATGACCTAGTTGTGTGTGGAGCTAGAGCAGCAGATCAAACGGCCTTCTCATGTCCCTGCTGGCCTCGCTTCCGTCCTGGTGCCCTGGCAACCCGTATGGGATGACGGTGCAGCCCTGAACATTCCAGTGAGGACGGGCACGCAAGTGTCTGCGTGTCTGGTGGGGGCGGCAAAGTCAGCCGGAACCGGGAACAAAGGCTGATTCTTGGTGTGGGTTAACCACTGCCTATTATCCCTTCTCCAACCCAAATAAGTTTTGTGACTGCTAGAGAAAATTGAAATTGCCAAAGAGAAAAGTTGGGGGGGGGGTGCTCCAATATTTTCTTTGACTCTTACTTAAACATTGGCAATTTTCCTGAGACTATAAATATGATTGGGGCCCAGCCATTTCTCTCTTTGTAGTCTATGAAAATTAACTCAGTCCGCAGGGGCTGCAATCACTGCCAAAAACCTCAAGTGTGGGCTCTTCCTCCACACTGACAAAAATAACAGTTAATTAGGCTGCAACACCCAAAGGAAAGTGAACTTACACCACCAATCGCAGGGCGGCATGCAAAATGTCGCCATGACAACCGGCATTTACAGCTCTTCAATTTTAATATATCAAAGGCTAGGGATAATTTCCCAGCGAGAATACACGAGGGTGGATTCCCCCCACCCCCCCATTCTTTCTGCCAGTCTTTTGCCTGTACGGGAGCTCTACTCCTGTGGCAACAGGTTTAAAAGGAAGAGAAGTCTTGTGAAAGCATGGAACACCTGGCATGGTACTCCTGGAGATGCTGCATGCCTTGGGAGGCCCGGGGATGGCACAGCTTCTGCTCAGAGTGTGGGCTGAGTGAAAAGAACTCAGGCAGGCGAAGTGTGAGCTGGGAACCTTCTCCCCCAATTCCAGGTGAACTTGCTGTTTTCATGAACTTCCCTTCCTCTCTCCCTCTGTCTCACCATCCCTCCCTCTGTCTCTCCATCCCTCTGTCTTCCCTCCCTCCCTCCCTCCTCCCTCTGTCTCTCCTCCCTCACCCTCCCACCCTCCCTTCCTTCTTCCTTCCTCTGTTTCTCCCTCCCTCCCTCCCACCCTTCCTCTCTTCCTTCTTCCCTCCTTCTCTCCCTTCTTGTTTTGTTGAGAGCTTACTCTGTTCCAGGCACCTAATAGGCATCACCTCATTTATTCTACACAACTACACTGTAAGTTAAATATTATTTTATACACAAGGACGTGGAGATTAAGAGAGGGTGAATGCCCGAATCACCCAGTAAGTTGCAGAGCCTTGATTTGAACCAATTCAGACCTCACAGTTCAGGGCCCTTGTACTTTCTATCTCCTCAGTAGTATTAAAATGAACTCTCTATAAATAGAAGTAAATAAATTTATTATTATTACCATTGCCCTCACCACTATGTATCAGTCAGCTGTTGCTGCCTAACAAACATCGACAGAGTCTCAATGGTGTACAATAATAAGCATCTGTTTCACTTCAGGATAGGGTGGCTCTGATCCCCAGGTGTTTATTCTGGGGCCCAGGCTGAAGGGGAAGCTACTGCCCAGAGGCAGCTCTTCTCATGGTGATGACAGAGTCATAGAGGGTATGTCCAACCACACAAGCACATTTCAAATCCCTCCTGTGTCATGTCTGCTAATATCCCCTTGGCCAAAGCAAGTCACATGATTGAACCCAAAGACAAGGAGTAGAAAAAAATACACCCTCCCTTTTGTGGGAGGAATTGGAAAGTTTTATAGCAAGGGTGTAGATACAGGGAGAGGTGAAGAACTGGGGCCCAAAAGATTATTCTACACAATTAGCATCATCATCCTCATCATCCTCACCAACCTCATTACTTCTATGGGCCAGACCTCTCTTTACCTTGAACTAGGTTTTTTTTTTTTTTTTAAGATTTTATTTATTTATTTGACCAGAGACAGACAGCGAGAGAGGGAACACAAGCAGAGGGAGTGGGAGAGGGAGAAGCAGGCTTCCCGCTGAGCAGGGAGCCCAACGTGGGGCTCGATCTCAGGACTCTGGGATCATGACCTGAGCCGAAGGCAGACGCTTAACCTACTGAGCCACCCAGGTGCCCCTACCTTGAACTACGTTTAAGTAATAAGTGATTTCTTTACAAAGCTCTTCAAGAGTGCTAGTCATTACTGGAGCAACTAATCATTTCAATGGGATGAAGTTTTCCATAAAAAAAATTTTTTTTAAAGAACCTTATGTCTTGGTTTATCACCATTTTAAGAAGTATGGTGGTGATTGCCGTTCAGTATACTGTTTCTTTTGAATACTATGTATTTTACTTTATGAATCTAAAAACCTTTCCTTTGCACTAAACAATGAAGATTTCCTTGGTCTTCATCATGTTTTCCCCTGACATGAGACATCATTGTGGTTTGTAATCATGGTCCTGCACATTTATAGAAAGATTTACAGTATACAAAACTTTCCCCCCACCCCAGATCTTTATATTTCATCTGCAGAGCCATGGGGACCCGCAGGTGATGTACCAGGACTGAAAGTCAGGTTTCTAAAAGCCATTCCTAGTATTGAAAAGCCATTCTGGTAAATGAGGCATTTCCCAGAAATTGTGATAATTTCAGTATCTGAGCCTAATAAGTGAGGAGTGGTCAATTTTACCTTGAGAATAGTCTGAAAATAGAAGGAAGTAGACTCTTTTTTTAAAGATATAAAAACTCTTTAGATTTTCTGTGCATGCTATAAATATCTACATTTGTAAACCTCAAAATTCTAAAAATACCTTCCTTGTTTACAAACAAATCCGAAATAAGGCAAATCTTGACCTATATATATCGATACATACTGAAAATGCAGGATTCTTTTCTATTAAGTTCAGCCAGGTACACTAGCTAAGCTAACAGAACGTTGCCTGTTAGAGATCTTTAAAGGACCTGCTTTAATGAACAGATCAAGGTGAAGCCATTGACATTGGCATATCAATTCTGTTGACAATCGAACAACTACAAAGTGCTCTACAAAAAGTCTGCTTAAGCAGTCCCTTGCAATTTGTGTATACATACCCTAACCTGGGGAGAACATTTATTTGCCTTTTTTCCCATAGAGTCTTATTCCCCACTGTATCCTAGCATTTAGCATGATTTCTGGTACAGGTGTATGTTTGATAAATAGTAGCTGAATGAATGAACGAGTAAATGAATAGATGGGGATGTTTGGGAGAGCAAATGCCAGCTCTGGAATTGCTCAGACCAGTTCGTCGAGTCTGAGACTGTGAGTTTCCCCCTATCTGTAGGTAGCTCTGCAGAGAGAGGTGGGCTGGACCTGGAGCAACAGAAAAACAGCAGATGAAAGGACCATCCTTGCTGCGGAGGCACCCTGGCACCGAGCGGTTATTTGTTTTCTCTAATACAATGTGAAAAGTGCTAATGGGATTAGCCTTTTGTGATGAATACTAATATGATATGGAAACAAATGCTAATATGCAATGTGAAATTGCCAACAGAGGAGGAAATTGCTAATAAAATGCAGTGGGCCTCAATGACAAATGCTTTGGACAGCCCTCTGGTCTGGCCAGGGCTGGCTTGTGGTTCAGGAGTGACGGTAAACTGGAACCACAGCATACGAGTTGCTTGGTGATGGGTGGATTTCAGTTGCTTCCTCCAAAATGACCTCTGTGTGGGTGGGGTTTGGGAGAAGGCACCCACAGGATACACAGAAGCATGCACACATGGGCTCACAGCCCCTGGAGGACCCAGCTGGGAGGTCTCTGTCAGGAAGTGAGAATGTGCCTCCTTGCACTTTTGTCACACATCTTTGAGCTTTACCAGAGTTCTATCCTTTCTGTGGTGCTGGTTGGCTTTACTTCTACCTTGTGCCGTTGGTCAGGGAGCCATGCAAATGGAGAGGTAGATACAGAGTGAAGCAACTTGTCTCTGGACACAGAAATAGCAGTTGGGGCTAGATTCTACTTCTAGATTCTGTTCCTACTCTATCTCCCCACTCCCACTTCTTCACCTGCATCTTCTCTGCCTCCATCCATTCCCTCCCCCATCTCCTCCCTTTCTGCATCTCCTCTCCACCTCTTTCCCTTTCTGCCAGAAAACTGATCTTCCATCCCTTTGCTTATGGCAGAGAGTGGCTTAAATAAATAGCTTAGGTTGGTGAAAAAGAGATATGCATGGATGCAGGAAGTGACTGGGTTCTGGTCTCAGGTTGTGGGATCAGCGGTGGCCGCACAGGGTATGTTAACTCAAACGGATGATGCACTCTTGCAAAGTGGAAACTAGATGCAGTTCTTCAAGTAAAGGAACGGCGGAAGGAACGAGAGGAGAAAACCGAGATAAGAGGCTAACAGATTCTGATGACCATGATTGCCAGCACAATTGCCTTGATGGCGGGGGTGGGGGGAAGTGGAGGGACCCCCACATGGAGATGGCCCTGAGGAGCTCAGGACAAGAAGAGAGGACTCCATGGCAGGCAGAGGGGAGGATGGTGAGATTTTGTCTGTCAAACCACCCCAGCAAATGTGTCCAAAAGAGAAAGGGCATCACAGGAAAGAGGAAAAGAGTGGAGGAGGAGAAGGTGGAGGGGAAGGTGATGAGTAGGGGGTGGGGAGGACAGAGAGAAAGAGATGAGTAGATGGCGATTTGGAAGGGGGAGGCATGCTGGAATGAGAGAAGAAAGAGAATAGGGACACAGAAACGACACTGAGAGCAGGATAAAGTTCGCTGGCAATGGGAAAGACAAAACAGGAGGGAGATGGCAGGAGAACATTCCAGGAGAGAGAGGGACTGCCTTGATCAGTTAAAAGGAAGTAAGAGGAGGTGGCAGCAGAAGAGCAGAAGGAGCAGAGCGCAGGGAGTGCAAGGCTCCAAGGGAAATTTCTGCACATCACCGAACCTGCCAAAGAAAGGACTCTGGCCACAAAGCCAGAGCAAATATGGCCTCTGAGCTGGGAGAAGAGACACCTGCTCACCACCTACAGGATATCGGCAACAGTGGAAGGGAGACAGTTCAGCTGAGTCCTAGTCAGTGGAATCAGGGTCAGGTTCTGAGGAGAAGGAAGAGGAAGAAGAGGAGGAAGAAGAGGAGGAGAAGGAAGAAGAGGGAGAAGAGGCAGAGGAGGAAAAAGAAGAGGAGGAGGGGTGGAGGAGGAAGAGAAAGAGGAAGAGGAGGACCACCCTTCTGGACTTGGCCGAAGAAGTGAGTGAAGGAGAAATGTAAAGACGGAAGACGAGAGAATGGAAGCATATCTTAGTTGTCCCGAGACTGGGGGCAAGTGAAGAAGGGGGTGAGGGCACCCTGCAGACAGTGCACTGACCCAAGAAGACAGCGCTGAGGCCCTAGCCTTGTCACCGCTGACAAACAGGAGCTGCCGGAGGGAAGGAGGCATGTGCAGGGTGTGGACGGAGCAAAGGACAAGAACACAGACAGACAGGCTCTGAACGGGGAGAAGAAGGAGGGCTTTCCGATCACGGCGCTGAGGGAGATGGACGCCATCCTCAGGGCCCAGCACCCAACCTGGGCTCCCTGGGAGACAGTCTTGTGCCTTGGCAGCATAGACAAGATCCGCATGGTGATGACCTCCACGGAGCACGGCCTTGGTGTGGGATGCAGGAGGGGGGAGTTGACCGTGAAGCCGGTCCCATCCGGGGAGGGGAGCCCCTCATGCCCAGCTGGTATACATGATGCACCTGCCCCACAACTGGATCAAGCACCTCAACCTCAAGGCATCCAGTGCTGCTGAGCCAGCCGGCATCCTCAAGGCAGGGTGGGGGGGGGCGGGCTTTGGGTTGGCGTGGGAGTACGGGTCCCCAGTGAAGTTGATACTCTGGTCGCCATGACCATGTGGTACTGCACCCCAGAGTGTTGCTTGGTGCCAACGGTACACCTTGGCTGTGGACATGGGGTGGGAGGCTGCATCTTTGGGTAGCTGCTGACTCAGAAGCCACTGTTTCCTGGCAAGTTGGAAATATATCAGGTCAACAAAGTGTTTAAGGACCAGGGGACCCCCAGCGAGAAAATCTGGCCTGGCTCTGATGACCTCCCCACACTTAAGAACATGACTTTCATCAAGAGCCCCTGTACCACCTCAATTCTCAGATCTGGGCTTTGACCTCATGAACAAGTTCCCCACTGATGTCCATGGGTGGAGGACACCAGCTTCCCCCTCACCACCACAAACCAGGGGGCCTTGGCCACGTGGGTCCTGGCTTCATCCTCAAGCTCTGAGGTTCTGAGTGGACCCCAGAGCAACCCCAGGGAGCACTGGCTGATGAGGCTCAGCCAGGACCAGGGGCAGGTGCTGCCCCTGGCTGATGAGGCTCAGCCAGGACCAGGCTGCAGTGGATCATCAGGGTCAAGTCTTGGGCTGCTCGTCTTGTTTGGTTTTCCATGTTTCCTTATTTCATCTTGGCTTGTAGAATCAAATCACATTTGATTTACAACATCTACCTTACTCATCTACTCCTTCTCTTTCTCTCTGTCCTCCCCACCCCCTACTCATCACCTTCCCCTCCACCTTCTCCTCCACTCTCTACCCCTTGTTACTTCTGTTCCATCTCCTCCTTCATCCCCTCCTCTTCCAAATGCTTATCAAAGGATCATTTATACCAGTAAAAACTAACAATTATTATGAAAACAGAATTTGGTTTGGGAGCAGCCCATTTTGGAGTCAAAATTAGACTAAAAACTTGTCTCAGCTACTCAGAGAGTCTTCAAAGATGCGTAACTTCTCTGAGCCTCAGTTTCCATATCCATAAAAGTAGTTTTCTTTTCTTTTTTTTTTTTTTTAAAGATTTTATTTATTTGACGGATAGAGACATAGTGAGAGAGGGAACACAAGCAGGGGGAGTGAGAGAGGGAGAAGCAGCCTTCCTGCCGAGCAGGGAGCAATGTGGGGCTCGATCCCAGGACCCTGGGACCATGACCTGAGCGGAAGGCAGATGCTTAACAACTGAGCCACCCAGGCGCCCCAAAAAGGAGTTTTCTTAATGGCAACTGTAACTCTGTGTAAATAGCGTTGTGAACTGTAATTGCAGCTATATGTAGCTATGTGAACTCTAATTGCAGCTATTCAAAAGTGGGCATGGGGTGCCTGGGTGGCACAGTTGGTTAAGCTTTGGACTCTTGGTTTCAGCTCAGGTCATGATCTCAGGATCGTGAGATTGAGCCCTGCGTCTGGCTCCACGCTCAGTGTGGAGTCTGCTTCAGATTCTCTCTCCCTCTCGTCTGCCCTTCCTGCTCGTGCTCTCTCTCTCTCTCAAATAAATAAACCTAGAAAAAAAAGTGGGTGTGCGTGGGGTAAGAGGACTGGGAGGGATATTGAAAAACTGAACATGGCTTACTAGAGTGATTTTTTTCCTCTTCAAATCTTTAAAACATAATGTTTCACTGTACTTCTATGGTTCTCAACCCTGTCAAACCCAATGCCCTCTTTTTAGAACTATTATTTTGTGACATCCCCTTTACTACCTAGAAATAAAAATCATAGATGATACAGCTCACTTGCACACATAATTTCATAAAAATTTAATATAATGCTCTAACTGTATTGTAAGGGAGAATGGAAGGAAAGTAATTTACATAAAATAATATGTAATTCAATATGTAGCTGCTTGACTGTGAATATAGAAGCCATGAGAAAGTAGGCAGATGCTCGCACCAATATCTAGAATCACCATGAATGGGACGCCTACCAAAGCCAACTGATAAGCTGTGTTTTGTTGAGGGCTCTAATACTTTAAGTGGCATTGCTACCAGTGTGGGGGTTTCTTGGAATGGTGAACGACTGCTGGTCAAGTTCTCAATTAAACAATGTGAGATTTACCATTCAGTCCAGACCTGGAGGCTTCCATGTAAATTAAGACTGTGAAAAATAACTTTGTGTTTAGAGGGAAAATGAGTTTTTCATCCACTTGAGTGTCCAGAGAGACTCTGGAGTGCCAGCCAGTGTGTGGGGCGTTTCTGTGTGGCCTGAGGTTGTCCCTTCTATGGCGTGGTGTGGACCCTCTAAATATTCATAGTGCCCTATCCCCACCATTGTGTCCACCAAAAGCGATCCCACACATTTCCAAAATGCCCCCTGGGAGTTGGAATCTCCCATACTGAGAGCACGGCTGTATTTTAATTAAAAAATAAAAAGCAAACACCATGCTTTGGGAGGGCTTTGACAACCTCTGGGCTAGCATCACTCTCTCACTGAGGCTAAAAAGCAAGTGAGAATGGTAGCACTGGTCCAACATCTAGAAAACTGAAAGTGAACCAATTTTGTATCATCTACCCTGACAGGTTCGGCACGTCTCTCCTGTCACATTCCTGTCTGTCCTTAGAGTCGTTGTACAGAATCTTTCCACAGATCCATGTTACTGCTAATAGGATTTGTCTCAGACTGAGCGTTCAGCTTCCTGTTGTTCCCTGAGCCCATGGTGTATGCTCTCCTCTCCTTCCTGAGCGCAGCGGTCATTGTATTTCAGCTAATAAAATAATTCCCTGCCAGATGGCTGGGAAGAACACGGCCCCTGGGAGAAATGATGGTGCTGTCACCAAGGGCTGGACTGGTTGGTACCCGTTTGGATGAAAGCCAGACATTCCTAAGGTGAGG
This sequence comes from Halichoerus grypus, assembly GCF_964656455.1. NCBI lineage: Eukaryota > Metazoa > Chordata > Mammalia > Carnivora > Phocidae > Halichoerus > Halichoerus grypus. The sequence continues at coordinate 27,045,204 of NC_135717.1, forward strand.
CTGACAGTTGGGTTTGCAACAGGCAGCCCCATCTGGGCAAAGCAGACGTTCCAGGACATTGGAACTCCCCAGCAGCAAGCAAGCTTCAGTCCACGCAATTGGTCCGAGGAAGCCTTTTCTGATGTCATTGTTCTGTCTGCTTCAGAGGTGGGGGAATTTGAGTAGGGCTTGGGATTTCAAAAGGAAAAAGTGCAACTCACATTGAGAATTTAAAGTTCCTGATCAAAAGCTCTCTATTCAGCCTTGTGATTCCAGCATGATCCTGGAGGCTGAATCCTTCATTCCAAGCATTTTTTCCTATATTATTATTAAAAACTAGACAACAGGCCCCAAAAGAAATCACTAATGCTAACTGAGGCTTAATTATGTTTCAGATCTCCCAGAAATGGAGTCTTACAATGGTCAATTAGAAATTTCCTGATTAGTACTAGTCACGTCATCTGCCTGATAGACCCTGCCATTACCTTAAAGGAAAGTGACCTTGCACAACCAATCCACATTTTTTGTCTAGTATAACTTCCTTGTTACTACTGCCTTATGCCCACAAAAGTCTTTCATTTTGTACAGCTCCTCAGAGCTCCTTTCTGTCTGCTAGATGGGATGCTCCCGATTCATGAATCACTGAATGAAGCCAATAAGGTCTTTAAATTTTACTCAGTTGAATTTTGTTTCTTAACAGTATCTTTTCAGGTTCTTTCAGTTGCTCTTGCTCATTCAACACTTGTGAACTAAGTTTCATGTTCTTTAGAATCTGAAAGAAAGGTACAATCTTGGACATCCCTCTCTTCTCCTCAACCCCATCCAAAATATTGTAACATTTCCCTATGATTAATTCCATCCAATCACTTAAATGTTTAGTAAAGGTTATCCATCATTTCAAAGCAAAGATCCTAGATCTGGGCAAAATGGGGTTGGCATGTGTTCATGTGTGCTCACACACACATTGTGTGTGTGTGAGAGAAAGAGAGAAATTACGCCCTATTTCCTCTAGGATTTGATGTTACATGAGTCTTGGTACATATCCTTGAGCCTCAGCTTAATGACTTTTACAAATCATGTATCATCTCTGAGGACCTCTCCTTTTACTTGTCAGAGGCAATGATAGTGTTGTAGGGGAGGAAAAATAGTTTTCCCCCTAGCCTTCTAGGTTCTTGGCTGAGACCCCGCACCCCTACGCTCCATAATAAAAGACAGATTAACAGGAGAAAGACAAATAGAAGTTTAATGACATATATACCTTCTGTATACATTGAGAGATACCAAGGAAAACTGAACAACTCCCTTAAATGGCCCAAAGTACCACCTCAAACACCATCTTCAGCGAAAGACAAAAGATGTTGGGGGTTAGGGGAAGGCCAGTTATGGGAGTTTACCCAGGAAAAGCAGGGTAAGGGTGTTGTGCAGACTTAAGTAGTTGCCTTCTCCACTGATAAGAGTTAAGTCATCCTCTTCCTAGTACAGAGAGGGAGACATCCTTATAAATGGAGATTTCCCCAGAAAACCATGAGAGACTCTTAACTCTAGGAAACAAACTGAGGGTTGCTGGAGGGGAGGTGGGTGGGGAATGGGGTGGTTGGGTGATTGGCATTAAGGAGGGCATGTGATGTGATGAGCACTGGGTGTTATATGCAACTGATGAATTATTGAACATTACATCTGAAACTAATGATGTCCTATATGTTGGCTAATTGAATTTAAATTAAAAAAATGGAAATTTCCCTTATAAATGTAAATGTCTCTTAGAAAGGGTAGCTTCTACTTGGTTTTCTGTGTCTGCTGTTTCTTAAAAATAATGAGGCTAAAATAATCCTTGTGCCAAAGAGACATAGTTTGGGGTGGCAAATTCTGCTCTCCCTCAGAGTCTACCCATATGGGGTTGTGGTGAGGATTCAGTGGGGTTCAGGTGTACAGTGCTTAGTGCTTAGCGCAGTCCCTGGCTCATACCAATCCCTCAACAAATTGCTACTGCTAGCCTTGTGCTCAATCTGTGCTGGGAGTCTCATCTCCACTCAACTCTTGGGCGTCATGCAACCCAGTCCAAAAGTCACTCCAGTCAAAACGGGATTCTTCTCTTTCTCTCATGCCCTGTATATGTAATCCATTGGTAAGTCCAATGAGCTTTACCTCAAACACATCCTGAGTCCATTCTCATGTATTTATCTCTATTACCACTTGGCTGTGGCAATAATGTCATAATTGATCCTTCTGTTTGACTCATAGCCTTTTAAAATCTGTTCTCTACATGGAAGCTGGAGTCATCTTTTAAAATTTTGACTCACGTCACCCCTTTGCTTAAAACTTCCAGTGGCTCTCCATGCCACTTAGAAATAAATTTAAGATCCTAAATTAAATTTAAGGTGTTCGTGGTTCCATGTGATCTGACCCCTGTCCATCTCTACAGTCTCATCTTGTACTTTACCTTCTGTTCATCATGATCCTGCTGTGCTGACCTTCTTTCTCTTCCATTAAGACAAGCTCATTCCTCCCTCCAGACTTTGCACTTGTGGTTCTTTCAGCCTGGGATGCCCTTCCTGGCATGATTTATTTTCATTATTCAGGCCTTAGCAGAACTGTCACCTCCTCAGAGAGGCCTTCCTTGACTACCTTGTCTAGTGTAGCCCATCACTGTATGGTCACTTACAAGGCGACCCTACAATTTATTGTCCAATCTAGAGCATTTGCAGGAGTGAAAGGGAGATCTTTAACAAGTAAGCCAGGATAGCAGGTTTCAAGCAGGATAGTCCTGGGTGAGTCAAGATGTGTGATGAGCCTTCCCATTACTCACACCCTGTCTATCATATCACTGTGCTGTATTATCTTCATAGCCCTTGTCATTAACTGATGTTATTTGTTAACATGCTCATTAGCCCTCTGCTCTATTACAATGTAAATTCCAAGAGTGTGGGGATGCTGTCTTTCTGGTTCACTGTTAGACCCTCATCCCCTTGAATACTGTTAAAAAACAAAATTCAACTGAGTAAATGATAAAGATCTTATTGGCTTTATTAAATGATTCATGAATTGGGTGGCATCCAATCTAGCAGATAGAAAGGAGCTCTAAGGAGCTGTACAAAAGGACTTTTATAGGTATGATAACCCTGAGAACAAAAACTGCCAATTATTTTACCAGCAAAAATGGGTTTATTAGGGAAGAGCAAAGAGTTGCAATCCAGGACGAGGAAGCTCTGGCAAAAACATAGGCAAGTCCTCAGAACAAAGGAGAAGAATGCTCTTTTATATAAGAAAGGAGGAAGTTGTGAGGGCTGTTCTAAACAAGAAACCCATTGGAGTAAACTGGGAGCTTGAAGTAGAGTGGCTTCTCATTGGCTGAGCTGTGACAGTCTCTCATTGGCTGGGCTGTTGCTGGGGCAGGAGGAAACCTTTCTTCCTCCAGCTCGGATAGTAAAGTAGTATCCACCTGCAAGGTGGTCTCTTCCTGTTGGATGTGCACTTGAGGAGGAGTGGGAGGGCATGAGAGTTCCTCCTGCTAAACCTACGGACTACATTTTGCTGAGTTTCCTCCTGTATTAATTTTCACAGGCAGAAGGGAGTGGGAACCGGAAGTAATACTAGGCACACAAGCATGTTGGTTATTGCAAGGTCACTTTCCTTTAGGGGATGACAGGGGTCTGTCAGGCAGATTTCCTGACTGGTGCTGACCAGACTATTCCTGATTGACTGGTTTAGGATTCCATTTCTGGGAGAGCTAAAACTATAATTAAGTCTCAGTTTGGTGAAGTGGACTTCAGCATAAATGAGTCCATTTTGAGCCTGTCGCCTTGTTTTTAACAATACAATTTAGCACATAGTAGGTGCTCTGTAAATATGTGGGGAATAAAATATGTTGAATGTAAGGCACTACAGTGTCCATGAAGTAGATAATTGGGTTAGTTATGGGATTAGTTATGGGTTAGGGTAGCCGGGATTACAGGTTAGTTATCCTGGCTATACTCCTCTTCTCTTTTTGAACAGTGAATCAGAAAATCTGCCTTTCTGTGCTGAGCAGGAATCCTCTTCTTGTCCAAATCAGGAGCTCCAACCAAAGCTGGCTTGGGTTTTACAGGGCTATCCAGAGGTTGCTTAGTTATTCTTAGGGGCCCCCATTTTTGAATTAGGTTTGGTAAGCACAGATTAGGAAATGGTTCTGGGAGTACTATTTGAGAGGTACTTACTCAACCTGATTAGAAAGCACCATGGTTTTGCAACATTTGGAGCCATAAAATAAATGCTCTCCCTGCTTATTGATTGGAAATGCCAGAAAAGCAATGCTGGAAATAACACACTGGGATCATTGAATTAATTAGTGTGGATACCGATTGTGTAAAATCCGGTTATTGTGGAGTGGGGATTGGATTGCATGTTAATTAATATTTAAGTCCTTTGGAAGTGGCACGGAAGGAAGAACCCTCCCTCGACCCTTTGGTTCCTCCACAGCCCATCCCCCATGAGATAGGATTTCTTGGGGGCCCCAACAAGAAATCCCCTTATCATATGCAGCACAGATGCCAACAGGAATTGGACTCGCACTATTTGCATTTCTATAAAGGAAGAGCCTGGTATTATGTAACTGCGTGTGGGTTCTGAGGGCTTCTAATGGGCCTCCCTTTGTACAGTCTCTTAGCAACCAATTGAAGTTTGTAAGCTGAAACAAAGAGACTCAAGACCATCATTCCTTGAGCACATTCCTCTGGGTCCAGCCAGCCTCTAAGAGAACTAGCTTGGGGGCTACCGGGTCTTTTCTTCTTTGCCAAAGCTCAGCAATCCTTGTTTAATCATTTTTTCACCTGGGAAGGAAAAGGAACTGGGGGCTGGGGCGACAGGTGGGAGACCAGCTCACTGTGTTCTGTCTCTAGAACTTCACCTGAAGCCTGGGACAGTCTTCGAAGGAGTTTACTTGCATTCATTCATTCTAAAATGAGGTAATACTGCTTGATAGTCCAGAGTGTCCTTTAGGGTCCATGGGAATCTGGGCTCTGTCACTTGTTTGCTGTATGTCCTTGGACAACTTACATTTCTGGGCTTTAGTTTCTTCATCTGTCACACAAGAACAAAAACTACCTTCCTCACTGGTTTGCTGAGAGCATTACAGTACAACAGAACTTTAACAGACAGCTATCCAAGGTCAGGGTTCCCTATGTGTCAGGCACTTTGTTTGGTGCTAGACACCGAAGTAAATAAAACAGACAAAATCCCTGCCTTCATGGAGATTATGTTCTCATAGCAAGTGTGTGTGTGTGTGTGTGTGTGTGTGTGTGTGTGTGTGTGTGGTGTACAGAGATTGTAAATGTACATGTTAGCTGTTTAACCAATAACTTGTTAATTCCAGTTAGTCATTCTTCGTTCACCTATTCATTCAGTGACTAATTCTTAATCACCTATCCATCCATCCATCCATCCATCTGACATTTTTCTGAAGGAGGAGGACAACAGTAACATGATCCCTGTATTCGGTATAACAAGAGCTATGATAAAAGCAGATACAGACAAGGTTTATAATGAAGTTTCTTAACTTGGGCGCTACTGCCATTTTGGGGCCATATGATCCTTGGTTGTGTGTATGTGTGGAATGGGCTGCCATTTGAATTGTAGGCTACGGAACCACACCCCTGGCTTCTCCCTAGATTGCTGTAGCACCCCCATGTGACAACCCCGTGTCTCTAGACATTGCCAAATGTCCCCTTGGGGGGGAGGGGACAGAATTGCCCCCAGGTGAGAAATCCTAGTTTATAGGAACACGGTCCTCAGGAAGGGAAATTCACCCACCACATTTCACCAGAAAGGAAATGAACCCAGGGCTTTACATTTTTGTAGCAATAGCAGCATTTCCAGACATTTCGTTTCCTGGAGATCTGTTTTCTTATGCCGGAAAGCAGGGAGGGACTTGGGGAATTCTTGAAATTAGAAATAGAATCTTACCCCACGGGAACTCTTTCCATCACCTCTGAGAAGTGTGGCTTATTTAGAAAACATCTCCGAGCCTTATGGAAGAAGTAGTTCTGACAGAGAAGCCTTTGCTAACCTGGAATGCAGACTCAGGCTTAGTGCCTTTGGAATGTGTCCTCACTATACAAAATTCCACCCAAGATTCCTCAGTGGGATAAGAGCAGAACAAAGTCTTCTCTCTAAGGAATTCTTTTGAGATCAGCCAAGGTGCTGGATCCCCCAGCTTGATTAAAAGGAACTATGCCTGATACGGTATCAGGTTGAGATGAGAGCCACCATTTTGGTCCCCAGGCACCTTCCAGGGTCAGCTCCTAAATACCAGCAAGATGACTCACCTTGCCTCTTCCTCCCTGCCCCAGATATGTTCACTCCCAGGGACATTGGAGTCACAGGAAGTTTGTCTGGGAACCCTGTGGTGTCTTAAGTAGCTCTTGAATCTTACTATTTCTCTCCATTCCCCTGCATCCTCTTTTGTCCCTTCCCCCCATCCTGGTCAGGCTCTCATCTGATCCTATCTGGACTATCACAATAGTAACTGTTTGCCTTCCACCTACTCTTGCCCCCTTCAGTTTATCGTCTCCAGAGCAGAGACCAAAGTCTTCCCATTGAACTTAGACCAGAATTCACACTGGTCTGCAAGGTTGTGCATGATCTGCCATCCACCCCAACAGCAACACCAGCCCACTCTCCCTGTGCTCACTCCATGCCTGCCTTACCAGCCCTTCTAGCAAATGCACACCAAATATGATTGTGTCACATCTCCCCTTCCAGGCCCCCAGTTCTTCTAGATCTTCTCTGGTGTCCCATGGTTCTGAGGATGAGAATCCCAACAAGGCCCCTGAGTCCGTCACAGTTGGGCTTCTACCCACCACTCCGACCTCATCTCCTCTGACCCCCCATCTCTGTGGTCCAGCTGCCTCCCATACATGCAGGACTCTCCCCATCATGGGCTTTGCTTCACCCTAGAGGCTCTACCCTTCCCTTCCTTCATGTCAGTACATCTCTTCTGAGCTTCAGCATTATCATCTCATGACGAGCTCCCGTCCTCTTATTATACATGCTTATTGCATTATATACTCTCGCTCACTGCTTCCTAGTGGCTGATTTTCATTTATTTACACGCTTATTATATTAGCAGCTGTCCTCCACAGCAGACTGGAAGCTCCACAAGGAATGCGGCCATGTCTGTTTTATTACCGTTTTCAGCCCAGTGTTTTGAATTGTACCTGACTCACAGCACTCAGAGGTGCTAAGTAAGTATTAGTGGAAGACTCAGCCACCCCTCCGTTCTCAAGAAGCCCCATTTTTGGAGGATTGGGCCAACATGAGCTTTTCTGGAGCCATGGGGGACAGGTTCAGGATGGGGCAGACTAGGGAATTTGCAATCCATGAGGCATGAGGGCAGGTCAGAGCATCAGGAAATTATTCTCTTACCTCTTTCTGTGTGCACCTTCATCCTGTATTATCCTATATTACAAAGCCCTTGAAGGTAGGCATAGGACCTTTTATTTTGGTACCATGAGCACCTTGCTCAGGGCCTGGCATACAGTAGGTGCTCAACAAAGCTGCACCGATTGAATGGATACATGCATTATGGATTCAATGCAGATTTTTTTTTTAAAGATTTTATTTATTCATCTGAGACACACACAGAGAGAGAGAGCATGAGCAGGGAGAGAGGCAGAGGGAGAGGGAGAAGCAGGCTCCTCGCTGAGCCAGGAGCCCGATGTGGGGCTTGATCCCAGGACCCTGGGATCATGACCTGAGCCGAAGGCAGACGCGTAACCATCTGAGCCACCCAGGCGCCCCTCAATGCAGATTTTATTATCTGAGCTGAGGTTCACTCAGGAGTCACTAAGGAAAAGAAAGGAAGGTTTGGGATGGTTATCTATCAGTAGAACATGGTGTGTTGGAGTTTTTTACACAACATGATAGAAAGGGCCTGGATGGTTTCTTCTTAAGCTAACATTTTTTGCAAGCATACTTTTGCCAGGCCCTGTGATAAAGGCTTTGTCTGCGTTATCTCATTTAACATGAAGTTAATTTGCAGATGCTGCTTACTTTCTACATGGGTAAACTGAGGCTTGGAGATGGCTAATAAGTCTAAGGTCAGAGAGTAATTGGCCGAGTTAGTACTCAGATTTGGGTCTGACTCCCCAAATTCTTGGGGCAGTTTACTGCAAGGACTCCTTTACTAACTCGGGGCCTAACTCTCTAAGAGAGAGGTGGCCAATACCTTTGCCTTCGTATCCTCACCCATCGGATGGAAGATTCCATTCCTCTCCAGATCCCAAGGTTGAATGGGAGAATGCGTGGGGGCAGGCAGGCATCAGGAATTCTCTGGACTGAAGGGGTGTCATGATTCATTCACTGAACTCCGGTGCCACGTAAGCATGAAAGGGCCTGTTCGTATTACATGACCTCCCATTTCTCAAGCCTCTGACAATGGTCTGGCAGCAGTCTGCATGCAAGGTGACCCTGAACAGCTACCTGCTTTCCAGTTCCCACTGGAGGGGCCCCTTGCATCTTAGCAGACTCAGAAGCCAGAAGAGGCATTTCACTCTGGTTTCCGGTAATTTGCTCTGCTCTGTGAACTTCTGTGTTTGCTTGTCCAATTTCATGAAAATTGGATTAGTGAGTGTTCATTGGTGCTGACTCAACTAGTCTACAACAGATAGTGTCAAATGGAAGAGGAGCCCACTGGTGTGATGGTTGGCTCCATGGCTTTTGGGAATCAGGATTCTGCAGGGATGCTCATATCATATGCTACTTGTGGTAGCTTCTTCCAAGCTGCTCTTAGGGAAGACAGTATCTCCCCCCCCACCTCACCACACACAAACAGACCTTTGGAAAGTGGAGGGACACTTCTTGCATTAGAACAAGAGGAGGGTTTGCTTCAGATGCTGGTGAGCTTGAGGATTTGGTCAAGATGTTCATTCACTTATTCATTGAATCTTTTTAAATTAGCACCTGCTATGTGTCAGGCTGTTTTGGGCTCTGGAGAACCAGTGATGAATAAACAAAATTTCTGTCCTCATGAAGCTTACCTTCTATCTCAGGTAGGGAAGCAATTACCAAATGAATACATGATAGAACGTCAAGCAGCAATTCTATCTAGTGCTTCCATATTCTCTATGAAGTATGAGAAAAGGTCATCTTTTTAAAGATTCTATTTATTGGGGCACCTGGGTGGCTCAGTCATTAAGCGTCTGCCTTCGGCTCAGGTCATGATCCCGGGGTCCTGGGATCGAGCCCCACATCGGGCTCCCTGCTCGGCGGGAAGCCTGCTTCTCCCTCTCCCACTCCCCCTGCTTGTGTTCCCTCTCTCACTATGTCTCTCTGTCAAATAAAAAAAAAAAAAATCTTAAAAAAAAAAAAAGATTCTATTTATTTATTTGAGAGAGAGCATGTAAGCAAGCGGGGAGAGCAGAGGGAGAGGGACAAGCAGACTCTGTGCTGAGCGTGGAGCCTGATGCAGGGCTTGATCCCACGGAAAAGGTCATCTTTTTAAAAAACAGCCTTATTGAGATATAATTCACACACTACAGAAATCAGCCATTGAAAGTGTACAGTTAATTGGTTTTTAGTATATTCACATACATGTGCAGTCACCACCACAGACAATTTTAGAACATTTCATCACCCCAAAAAGAAACTATAAGCTTTAGCTATCACCATCCTATATCCTACACCCCACCTCCAGCCCTAGGCGCCAGTGACCTTCTCTCTGTCTCTACAGATTGGACTGTTCTGGACAGAGAAAGAGTCCCCTTTTGAGAGTGAGGGGCAAGGGAGGAGCCTTTACCATCCTCACCTCCCAAATGAGGGACTCTTGGACTCAGTTTCCCTCAGAGCTGCCTCTAGGATCCAAATTTCCATTGCTTTGTAAGCTTGGTTTCTGGGGGTGGGAGGGGGTGCTGGCCAGTGTCCTGATACATAATCGCTCTTTCATGACCTTACCTTCCACCTCTAAACCCTACCTGAGGTGGCATGCTCCCAGCCAGCCCATGCTGAGCATATATGCACATATGCGTGCACACAGAAAAGGCTCTGGTCACATGTGCAGGTGGTCTCCAGGCAGTGATTAGCATGTCCTGTCCATGGAGGCCTCACCTTAGTCCACGTTGCTGTAATTCCTCGCCTGGACTGCTGCAGTAGCCTGCCCTCTGCTTTCCCCACCTCCCACCTTGCTTCCCTTCCAACCCGTTCTTCCCAAGATGTCAGGAGAAATGTTATAAAGCCTGAATCTGACCAGGTCACTCTTGTGCTGATGACTCTCCCACATGGTCCTCAGGGTAGCCGAGGCACCTCTCCATGGTGCATGAGGCCCTGCATCACATGGCTCCTGCCAGCCCCTCAAGTGTCATCTGTCACTGTTCCCCTTGGCCATCGGGATCACCTGCAGTCCTTGCAGAGTTGCCACACCCTCCCTAGCAGGCCTTTGCATGCGCTACGGCACTCTCTAGAACATTTGTCTGCCCATAGCACCTAACTCCCACTCATCGTTCAGGCTTTAGCTTTGAGATTACTTAGAGATTATTTTAGGGGCCTTCCCTGGCTCTTCAGGATGCCATTGGGTGCCTGTATTATTTCTCCATTGCTGCTTAACAAATTACCCCCCAAACTTAGCATTCTGTAGCAACAAGTATTTAGATCTCATGGTTTCTATGGGTCAGGAATTCAGGGATGGCTTAGCTGCGTGGTTCTGGATCAGGGTGTCTCGTGAGTAGTCATGATGTTGCCTGGGGCTTCAGTCATCTGAGAGCTTGACCGGGGCGAGGTGCTCCCTTTCAAAATAGCTCAGCCCCATGGCCGTTGGCAGGAGCCCTCAGTCCATCACCCTGTGGGCTGCTTCACAGGACTTGCAATGTCCTTACAACATGGCGGCCAGCTTCTCCCAGAGTGATGGGCCGAGAGAGAGAGAGCAGGAAGCTACAATGCTTTTTATGTCTACAGTGGACTGAATGTTTGTGTCCCCTCCACCCCTCCTCCGAAATTTATATGTTGAAATTCTAATCCCCAAGGTGACAGCATCAGGTGGAGCATTTGGGAGGTGATGAGGTCATGAGGGTGGAGTCCTTTTGAATGGGAGCAGTGCCTTTAAAAAAGGGGCTCCCAAAGCTCTCTCTCCCTCTTTCTGCCCTGTGGGGATACAAGAGGATGATGATAGTCTGCAACCCAGAAGATGGTCCTCACCAGCCCCTGAGTGCACTGGCAGACTGTCAGGCTCTAGAACTGGGTGAGAAGGAAGTGTGTGTTGTTTATAAGGCACCCGGGGTATTCTGTTACACCAGCCTGACGAGGCTAAGATGAGGGCCCAGGCTCTGAAGTCAGAGACTGTGGCTTCTATCATATTCTGTTAGAAGTGATTCGTTAAAAACCAGCTCACACTTAAGGGAAAGACAGTTAAGCTCTACCTCATGAAAGAAGGAATATCTAAGCATTTGTGGACACATTTTAAGACCACCGTAGTGCCCCTTGTCCACACTCCCAGCCTCCTGCACTTACCCCTGACAGAGCACCTGGCAGACTCTTGTCACCATCTGTCCCTCCCCACCGCTCCCTGTGAGTTCCTTGAGGATCGGGACTGCTTTCCATTCACAGCTATATTCCTAGACGCTACCGTCGTACCTTGCCTAGTGCTTGGTAACCATTTCTTTATTTGAATGAATCAGTGATCTGTTCTAGACATAAAAGGTATAGACCAGTACTTCTCTCACATTGCAGGCCTGCAAATCACCTGGGGGTTTTGTTAAAATGAAGATTCTGATTGAGTAGGTCTGGGGTGGAGGTTGAGGTGCTGTTTTCCTAACAAGCTCCCAGGTGATGCCGATGCTGTGCTTCGTGGAGGGCGGGTCTAGAACACGTGATCCTATTCCCTGACAAGCTTAATAGCTGGTAAGGCACTGCGGCCAGCCGCGCAGCCTGAGGTCGGTCGCAGGGCAGTGTTGGCCTGGTCGTGGGCTTCCCTACTGTGTGCTGGCCTCCCTCTCTCTTCATTGGCCCAGTGTGATAGAGGAGATGCCAGTAAAAGACAGTCAAGAAGGCGTCTGTGGGATACAGGAAGCATTCCAAGCTTACATAAGTTCTCTGTCAGCTTTGGCTCTGGAACAGAGCTGGGGGTCCCTCAGGTTTGGGCAGAGGGGTTGTGTAGCATGAGCAAGGGCCAGAGGGAAGCCAGCCAAGCTGCCTGGGAGGATCCAGAAGAAAGGTGGGGTTGGGTGGTGGCGGGTGACAGAGTCCCCATCCCCACCCCAGAGACCTCATGAAATCCAGCTTTGGCTGGAAGCAGGCTAATAGACCAGATGATGTGTTTATACTCTTCTTCCCAGGTCTTAGGAGGATACACAATTCTAAGGATCACCTTTTAAGGAAAATTGAGTTGATTTGGAACATTGAAATGCTTTCTGTTAATATCTTGGGTCTCACTTTTATCCTCGTGGCTCTGATTTTAGCAGTGTGGGGCACTGATGTATGTGGGTACCATCTGGGGTCTCAAGCCAGCTTGCTGCTTCCCTCGTGAGGGGCTGATGGAAGCATAGGGCAATCATGAAAACCCCTAACATGGGGGAAAGGTTTCACATCTGCTGAATCCAGTGGTTCTCAACCTTGACTGCACATTGGAATGACCTGGGATCTTTAAAAAACCGGTGCCTGAGTTCTGTCTCCAGATTTCTGATTTCATTGGTTTGGAGTGTGGCATGGATATGAGCATCTAAAAAACCTGCCCAGGTAACTCCATTGTGTGGCTGTCGTGGAGAGCCATGGTTTCATCTTAGGTGAACCCCTCACTAATGGTAAGGCAGGTAAGATTCTCCCCTTCTTATTCTTGTGTTTTGTTTTGTTTTAACAAATGGAAACACGGTATTACAAGGTTGAGTGGCTGGTTTAAAGTCACAATACCAATAAGTCAGAGGGTCGGAATGTAAGCCCATAGTAGTCTTTTTCAATTTGCATCAGGATTGCCTCTATGTGGCTGGTATTATGCTCCTTACAAAGGAAGAGAAACTGAAGAGTTTTGGTTAATTTTACTTGCCAACTTGACTGGGCCCTGATATTTGGGTAAACAGTACTCCGGGTAGCTCTGTGAGGGTGTTTGGGAGTAAGATGAGTGTTTGAATCCGTAGACTGAGTAAAGCAGATTAACTTCCCTGTTGTGGGTGGGCCTCATCCAATCAGTTGAAAGTCTGAATAGAATAGAAAGACTGACCCTCGGGCTAGCAAGGAGGAATACTTCCTGCCTGACTGTCTTGAGCTGGGATATCGGTCTTTTCCTTTCTTCAGATGCCAACCAAAACATCAGTTCTTTTTTTGGACTGGGACCACACCACTGGCTCTCCTGGTTCTCAGGCCTTTGCACTTGGACTAGAACTTACATCGTCAGGACTCCTGGGTCTCCAGCTGGCGTGACTGTGGATTTTGGGACTTAGGCTCCATAATCAGGTAAGCCAGTTCTTTATAATAATAAATCTAATTTATAATAATAGTAAATCCTATTTCTATTAATCTTATAAGTTAATTTATAATCATATATATATATATGTTTATATGTCTCCTCTGGTCCTCTTTCTCTGGTGAACCCTGACTAATGCACTGAGAGATGTAACAATTAGGTTTCTGGATAAAGGTCAGACTTGAAGGTAGGGCAGTTAGGGAGAGTTCTATGTCCTTTATGTCCCAGGATGTTCCTTCTTCTGCTGTTTCCCTTCTTGGAAGCTAAGTTTGGACCAATACCCATATCAGACGAACAAATCCTAGACGCTCTGATGACAAAGACAATGTCAGTGTCTGCTGATGCAGACCATGAATAGACCAGGTTGGAAAACAAAAGTTGGCAGGAAGAACTGTACTTCATTGAACCCAACCCTAGAGTGTGTGTGTTCTTTGTTTGGAACGATTTTCAATGCTGAAGTTGATCCAAGTTTGTCTTTGGACACTTGAAACCTGCCTGCCCAGCGTTCATCCCCAATTAAACCAGCAGGTGCCCATGGCGGGGGTTGGAGATGCTGGAATCATTCCTGTGGTGGTGAGGGGAGACCCCAAAGGTTTTACAAAAAAAATAATAAAATAACAAGCATTATCTAAGGAATGAAGCCAAGGTGCTCAGCCACCACTTGGCAGCCAGGGAGTACGTTCCATCAGACTAATCAGGGTGGGGAAGTAGTTCGTGGATGTTGCCCGCACAGCTGGCTCTAGGGCGCCTCTTACGAGAGAACCTCCCTTTATAGTTTTCATTAGGTATGGAATGTGGGGTGCTGAGGGACTGGTCGGCAGAGAGGCAGCGGGATCGCTGTGCTTCGGGGCAGAGGAGAGTGGGCAGAAGGAGAGAGAAGACTGGGAATGGAGACCGCATGGCCGGTCCAGTGGTGGAGGGGAGATTTCTGGGGCTTTTGAGGATGGGGATATCTAATACTACATTCCACATGGATCCCTTCCCTTCCCTGACGCGCTGGTAACCTCTTCTGTCTGCATATCTTGGCAGTAGCATTTGGGGGGGTGGTGCGTTCGGGTGCTTACTGTGGGGTGGGGGGTATGGTATGGCACAGAAAGAAGGGGGAAGAAAACCCCTGTAGACTAGAAGGGTGATCTGTGAGATGAACCAGTTCAGCGTATGTGAAGCCCAGGGTTGTAGCCGAGCTTGAGTCTCCCCAAGAATCTCCAGAGATCGGGGGCAGTGCTGGGTGTCCCGCAGTTCAGGGTGTTGGAGAAAATCTCCCTTGGATATCAGAAGTCATGGTGATAAGTTGCACCTTGTCATGAATAGAGACTTAAGGAAGTCATTGAGTCTCAAACAGAATGATTGTGGAGAGCAGAGTCAGCGCAGCGCCCCTGGAGAAATTATGGGATTAGAGAATCATTCACTGAACACTGGCAACACCGCGTTCTGTGTCAGGCCCTTTAGTGTGTGCAAAATAGAGACCTTGCCCAGCCTTTGAGGAGCTTTTACTTCTGGGGTGTGAAGGCAGGGGAGCTGACGTTTACCGAGCTCCTCCTGTGTGCAGACGGGGGGCTGTGTATTTCATATGTGCACTGTCCTTCTAATATTCTCCCAGCAGCTTTGTAAGGAACCATCATCTCCAACAGACAGATGGGTAGGCTGAGGCCCTGAGAGGTTAGGGAATTTGACCCATACGTGACTCAGCTGATCCATCATGAAACCAGTGTTTGGACACAGGATGATCTGACTCTGAAGTTGGAGGAGGGGTCCTTCTTTTGGTCAGAGGCCCTGGAAGATTCCTAGTGAAGGGTTCAGTCTCGATTTGTGATTTGAAAAAGCATTCCCCCTATTTCTCCAGAGTCCCGCCAATCTACAGTGATGCCCACCAGCCTGTCTGTTCTCCATGCTTTCTACCAGGGGGCTAACCAGTTCTTTCCTCATCAGCTCCCTTCTTAGAAGCAAACACACCAACTCAGCAAGGCACGGCCACCTCCTCACAGATAAGCATGGTGGCAGGGGGCTCAGAGGGGAGACTGGGAGGACCTCAGGAGGATGCTATCCTAGAAACGTGGACGATGCTTCGGCGGGTTAGCCTCATCCACCGTAATTAGCGGAGGGCAGTCACAGGGGCCTTTTTCATGAGCTGTGTGCCCCACGACAAGGAGAGAAGGAGAAATCTATCCTGTGGTCCCGTAAGCACAAATACTCCACGACTGATTAAGTGAGGCTGAAATCTTCTGCACCATCCATAGGATACTTATTTAGAGTGATTTGCTCAAGACAGGCCCAGAACCCTTCTCCTTAAGGAATTATCAAGGAGCTGGGTGGAGGCAGGTGGAGGCAGTTGGGGCACTTGAGGAGCAGAAGCGAATCGGACTGGCAGGCCGAGACGCCACCTGAGTCTGGGGTTGGTGGTGGCAAGTGGATGGACATCTGTGTTTGTGTGTTTAGCATCGTCCATTCCCTTTGGGGGAAATGCTCCTCTTCCGCTCAGATCCTGTGATCAGGATGGGCCTGCCAATCACAGTTTCTTATCCAGTCCCCTGGCCACAGAGGTGGGCCTATGATCCAGACTCAGCCAGTGACAGCACCGTGTGCGCCGGCCCCGGTGATAGGTCCAGGGCTAGGTATGGGACTCCAGCTTGCCTGTGAGAGCCATCTCTTTGGGCAGTGAGGACCAAGGACATTGATGTTTCTTCTGTGTTACGCAGTTTGAAGGACAAGCAGCAGGGACTCCTGGGGGCCTTCTTTCTCTCTCACGAGGTACTCACCGTCTGTAGGGGAGAATAGACTCAAGCTGGGGCCCACAGAATTGGAGAGAAAGGGGACCATGGGTATCTAGACTCCAGTTCCAGAACCCCCTAGAGCACCCTCGTTCTTGTACTTGGAGCTTACTTTGTACTTTGTGTCTTCTGCAGTTTCATGAACCAATAGATTGTTCTTCTGAGTAAACTTCTTTGAGAAGTTGGCTTAGTATGACTTGCCAGTGATAGAACCCTGACTAATGCAGACAGGAACATTAAAAATCTATTTTGAGAATAGCTTCTTGGAAGCAGCTGACACCTTACATGTTCTGTGCTGGGTGCTGAGTTGGAACTTTGGACTCTGCCCCTACGTGTCTGAACTTGAAGGGACCCCTCTCCGTGGTCAATAAGGCCCCTTCCCCATCCGGCGGGTGAGGAGATGGAGCTCCCATGCGCGAAAGATCTCCAGCAATAACACTGCGAATTGGTAGCAGATCTGAGGCTAGAGATCACCTGGGTCTCTTGGCTCTAAGGCCAGCACTGGGCATCAGAGGTCGGGCAACATGCAGCTCCCAGGCAGAACAGTGGAGAACGCCCACTAAATATGAATGCACAGGGTCAGGAGTCTCTAACCCTTGACCTCCAGCCAGCCATACCTCCTTGTAGTCTCTGTTGGGACTTTCAAGACCAGGTGAGGTGTGAATCATTCTTGGTTGGGATCTCACTCTCAGAGAGCTGGTCTAGAACTCAACGTTGGGCACCCTGGTTAGCAAGGCCTCAAGCCAACCCTACCAAAGGCCTGGCTGCTTCCACCAGAGGCTTGGCCTTGGAGGGGAGACCTCCCCTGGAGCAACTGCAGGGGTTGGCTGCGGGGGTAGGGTCAGGGGCACTGCTAAAACAGAACTTCATTCCCACTGCAGCTACAGGAGCCTTCCCAACCCCCCAGGTTTTAGTTTTCTTTTATATATTGGGGTTTAATATGCAGGGTTTTTTTTTTAATGGGTTCGCTTAAATGAAAGGAAAAAAAACCCTGAAAACCATTAATCCGATGACCTTGAACCAACCACTGCTATTCTCTGAACAAAAGGTGACATGTGGCAGGACAAATAAATTCGCAAGAAAAAAATCCCAACCAATCTTTTCATGAAAAAGGCCCAGAAATGTCATTATTGAAGGGGGGAAAAAATCACTGTTTACAGTAACCCATGTTTTGCAAAATTTTATTAAATATTGGATGTAAAGACAGCATTTTGGATAGATGACCTCATCATGCCCATATGTTAATTAAGAAATACAGCCTCATTCTTTTGTTCATTCACTAGATACTCAGAGTATCCATGCTCTGGGCTTACTGTGCTAGGTGCTTAGAACACCACAGTGAACAAAACAGGTAGGATCCTTCCTTCTGTGGAGATTTGAGAAGTTTATCCTTCTCATGCAATCAAACCCTCTTTTTTGAGAACTTTTCTTTGAACAAACTGAGATGGAAAAATGTTTATAGCCGATGAATCTGGAATCCATCCATGTTTCCAAAATCACTTCTCTAGATGATTTCTATTTTTATTTAATTCCAGTATAGTTGACATATTCTGTTACATAATTTTCAGGTGTACAATACAGTGATTCAACAATTCTATATATGACTCCGTGCTCATCAAGATAAGTGTGCTTTTCAGCCCCGCTCCACTCTGGTAACTAGCCATCAGTCTGTTCTCTATAGTTAAGAATCTGTTTTTTCATTTCTCTTTTTTCCTTTGTTTTGTTTCTGAAATTCCACAAATGAGTGAAATTGTGTGGTATTTGTGTTTCTCTGACTTACTTCACTTAGCATTATACTCTCTCGATCCATCCATGTTGCAAATGGCAAGATTTCATTACTTTTTTTATGTTATGTTAATCACCATACATTACATCATTAGTTTTGGATGTAGTGTTCCATGATTCATTGTTTGCGTATAACACCCAGTGCTCCATGCAGTACGTGCCCTCTTTAATACCCATCACCAGGCTAACCCATCCCCCAACCCCCCTCCCCTCTAGAACCCTCAGTTTGTTTCTCAGAGTCCATAGTCTCTCATGGTTCGTCTCCCCCTCCGATTCCCCCCCCTTCATTCTTCCCTTCCTGCTATCTTCTTCTTTTTTATTTTTTTTAAACATATAATGTGTTATTTGTTTCAGAGGTACAGGTCTGTGATTCAACAGTCTTACACAATTCACAGTGCTCACCATAGCACATACCCTCCCCAATGTCTATCACCCAGCCACCCCATCCCTCCCACCCCCCCACCACTCCAGCAACCCTCAGTTTGTTTCCTGAGAATAAGAATTCCTCATATCAGTGAGGTCATATGATACATGTCTTTCTCTGATTGACTTATTTCGCTCAGCATAATACCCTCCAGTTCCATCCACGTCATTGCAAATGGCAAGATTTCATTCCTTTTGATGGCTACGTAATATTCCATTGTATATATACCACATCTTCTTTATCCATTCATCTGTTGATGGACATCTTGGCTCTTTCCACAGTTTGGCTATTGTGGACATTGCTATAAACATCAGGGTGCACGTACCCCTTCGGATCCCTACATTTGTATCTTTGGGGTAAATACCCAGTAGTGCAATTGCTGGTCGTAGGGTAGCTCTATTTTCAACTTTTTGAGGAACCTCCATACTGTTTTCCAGAGTGGCTGCACCAGCTTGCATTCCCACCAGCAGTGTAGGAGGGTTCCCCTTTCTCCGCATCCCCGCCAACATCTGTCATTTCCCGACTTGTTAATTTTAGCCATTCTGACTGGTGTGAGGTGGTATTTCATTGAGGGTTTGATTTGGATTTCCCTGATGCCGAGCGATGTTGAGTACTTTTTCATGTGTCTGTTGGCCAATTGGATGTCTTCCTTGGAAAAATGTCTATTCATGTCTTCTGCACATTTCTTGATTGGATCTTTGTTCTTTGGGTGTTGAGTTTAATAAGTTCTTTATAGATTTTGGATACTAGCCCTTTATCTGATGTATCATTTGCAAATATCTTCTCCCATTCTGTTGGTTGTCTTTTGGTTCTGTTGACTGTTTCTTTTGCTGTGCAAAAGCTTTTTATCTTGATGAAGTCCCAATAGTTCATTTTTGCCCTTGCTTCCCTTGCTTTTGGCGATGTTTCTAGGAAGAAGTTGCTGAGGCTGAGGTCAAAGAGGTTGCTGCCTGTGTTCTCCTTTAGGATTTTGATGGACTCCTGTCTCACATTGAGGTCTTTCAACCATTTGGAGTCTATTTTTGTGTGTGGTGTAAGGAAATGGTCCAGTGTCATTCTTCTGCATGTGGCTGTCCAGTTTTCCCAACACCATTTGTTGAAGAGACTGTCTTTTTTCCATTGGACATTCTTTCCTGCTTTGTCGAAGATTAGTTGACCATAGAGTTGAGGGTCCATTTCTGGGCTCTCTGTTCTCTCCCATTGATCTGTGTGTTTGTTTTTGTGCCAGTACCATACTGTCTTGATGATGACAGCTTTGTAATAGAGCTTGAAGTCCGGAATTGTGATGCCACCAGCTTTGCTTTTCTTTTTCAACATTCCTTTGGCTATTTGGGGTCTTTTCTGGTTCCATACAAATTTTAGGATTATTTGCTCCATTTCTTTGAAAAAAGTGGATGGTATTTTGATGGGGGTTGCATTAAATGTGTAGATTGCTCTAGGTAGCATTGACATCTTCACATATTTGTTCTTCCAATCCATGAGCATGGAATGTTTTTCCATTTCTTTGTGTCTTCCTCACTTTCTTTCATAAGTATTTTATAGTTTTCTGAGTACAGATTCTTTGCCTCTTTGGTTAGATTTATTCCTAGGTATCTTATGGTTTTGGGTGCAGTTGTAAATGGAATCGACTCCTTAATTTCTCTTTCTTCTGTCTTGTTGATGATATATAGGAATGCCACTGATTTCTGTGCATTGATTTTATATCCTGCCACTTTACTGAGTTCCTGTATGAGTTCTAACAGTTTTGGGGTGGAGTCTTTTGGGTTTTCCACATAAAGTATCATATCATCTGCAAAGAGTGAGAGTTTGACTTCTTCTTTGCCAATTTGGATGCCTTTTATTTCTTCTTGCTGTCTGATTGCTGTGGCTAGGACTTCTAGTACTATGTTGAATAGCAGTGGTGATAGTGGACATCCCTGCCGTGTTCCTGACCTTAGGGGGAAGCTCTCAGTTTTTCCCCATTGAGAATGATATTTGCTGTGGGTTTTTCATAGATGGCTTTTATGATATTGAGGTATGTACCCTCTATCCCTATAATCTGAAGAATTTTGATCAAGAAAGGATGCTGTACTTTGTCAGATGCTTTTCCTGCATCTATTGAGAGGATCATATGGTTCTTGTTCCTTCTTTTATTAATGTATTGTATCACATTGATTGATTTGTGGATGTTGAACCAACCTTGCAGGCCAGGGATAAATCCCACTTGGTCGTGGTGAATAATCCTTTTAATATACTGTTGGATCCTATTGGCTAGTATTTTGGTGAGAATTTTTGCATCCATGTTCATCAAGGATATTGGTCTGTAATTCTCCTTTTTGATGGGGTCTTTGGTTTGGGGATCAAGGTAATGGTGGCCTCATAAAACGAGTTTGGAAGTTTTCCTTCCATTTCTATTTTTTGGAACAGTTTCAGAAGGATAGGTATTAATTCTTCTTTAAAAGTTTGGTAGAGGGGCGCCTGGGTGGCTCAGTCGTTAAGCGTCTGCCTTCAGCTCAGGTCATGATCCCAGGATCCTGGGATTGAGCCCCGCATTGGGCTCTCTGCTCAGCGGGAAGCCTGCTTCTCCCTCTCCCACTCCCCCTGCTTGTGTTCCCTCTCTTGCTGTCTCTCTTCTGTCAAATAAATAAATAAAATCTTAAAAAAAAAAAAAAAAAGGTTTGGTAGAATTCCCCTGGGAAGCCATCTGGCCCTGGGCTTTTGTTTGTTGGAAGATTTTTGATGACTGCTTCAATTTCCTTAGTGGTTATAGGTCTGTTCAGGTTTTCTATTTCTTCCTGGTTCAGTTTTGGTAGTTGATACATCTCTAGGAATGCATCCATTTCTTCCAGATTATCTAATTTGCTGGCATAGAGTTGCTCATAATATGTTCTTATAATTGTTTGTATTTCTTTGGTGTTGGTTGTGATCTCTCCTCTTTCATTCATGATTTTGTTGATTTGGGTCATTTCTCTTTTCTTTTTGATAAGTCTGGCCAGGGGTTTATCAATCTTGTTGATTCTTTCAAAGAACCATCTCCTAGTTTCATTGATCTGTTCTACTGTTCTTTTGGTTTCTATTTCATTGATTTCTGCTCTGATCTTTATTATTTCTCTTCTCCTGCTGGGTTTAGGCTTTATTTGCTGTTCTTTCTTCAGCTCCTTTAGATGTAGGGTTAGGTTGTGTACTTGAGACCTTTCTTGTTTCTTGAGAAAGGCTTGTATTGCTATATACTTTCCTCTTAGGACTGCCTTTGCTGTATCCCAAAGATTTTGAACAGTTGTGTTTTCATTTTCATTTTTTTCCATGAATTTTTAAAATTCTTCTTTAATTTCCTGGTTGACCCATTCATTCTTTAGTAGGATGCTCTTTAGCCTCCATGTATTTGAGTTCTTTCCGACTTTCCTCTTGTGATTGAGTTCTAGTTTCAAAGCATTGTGGTCTGAAAATATGCAGGGAATGATCCCAGTCTTTTGGTACCAGTTGAGACCTGATTTGTGACCTAGGATGTGATCTCTTCTGGAGAATGTTCCATGGGCACTAGAGAAGAATGTGTATTCTGTTGCTTTGGGATGGAATGTTCTGAATATATCTGTGAAGTCCATTTGGCCCAGTGTGTCATTTAAACTCTTTATTTCCTTGTTGATCTTTTGCTTAGATCTGTCCATTTCAGTGAGGGGGGTGTTAAAGTCCCCCACTATTATTGTATTGTTGTCAATGTGTTTCTTTGCTTTTGTTATTAATTGGCTTATATAATTGGCTGCTCCCATGTTAGGGGCATAGATATTTACAATCATTAGATCTTCTTGTTGGATAGACCCTTTAAGTAGGATATAGTGTCCTTCCTCATCTCTTATTACAGTCTTTGGTTTAAAATCTAATTTGTCTGATATAAGGATTGCCACCCCAGCTTTCTTTTGGTGTCCATTAGCATGGTAAATGGTTTTCTGCCCCCCTCACTTTCAATCTGGAGGTGTCTTTGGGTCTAAAATGAGTCTCTTGCAGACAGCATATCAATGGGTCTTGTTTTTTTTTATCCAATCTGATAGCCTGTGTCTTTTGGTTGG
This sequence comes from Halichoerus grypus, assembly GCF_964656455.1. NCBI lineage: Eukaryota > Metazoa > Chordata > Mammalia > Carnivora > Phocidae > Halichoerus > Halichoerus grypus. The sequence goes on from NC_135717.1 coordinate 27,067,620, forward strand.
GGTATTTAGCCCATTTACATTCAGGGTAACTATCGAAAGATATGAATTTAGTGCCATTGTATTGCCTGTAAGGTGACTGTTACTGTATATTGTCTGTGTTCCTTTCTGGTCTATGTTGCTTTTAGGCTCTCTCTTAGAGGACCCCTTTCAATATTTCTTATAGGGCTGGTTTTGTGTTTGCAATTCCTTTAGTTTTTGTTTGTCCTGGAAGCTTTTTATCTATCTTCAGTGGTAGCCTCACTGGATATAGTATTCTTGGCTGCATATTTTTCTTGTTTAGTGCTCTGAATATATCACGCCAGTCCTTTCTGGCCTGCCAGGTCTCTGTGGATAGGTCTGTTGCCAATCTAATGTTTCTACCATTGTAGGTTACAGATCTCTTCTCCCAAGCTGCTTTCAGGATTTTCTCTTTTGTCTCTGAGACTTGTAGTTTTACTATTAGATGTCAGGGTGTTGACCTATTTTTATTGATTTTGAGAGGGGTTCTCTGTGCCTCCTGGATTTTGATGCCTGTTTCCTTCCCCAAATTAGGGAAGTTCTCTGCTATAATTTGCTCCAATATACCTTCTGCTCCTCTCTCTTTCTTCTTCTTCTGGGATCCCAATTATTCTAATGTTGTTTCGTCTTATGGTATCACTTATCTCTCAAATTCTGCCCTCATGATCCAGTAGTTGTTTATCTCTCTTTGTCTCAGCTTCCTTATTTTCCATCATTTGGTCTTCTATATCACCAATTCTCTCTTCTGCCTCATTTATCCTAGCAGTTAGAGCCTCCATTTTTGATTGCACCTCATTAATAGCCTTTTGATTTCGACTTGGTTAGATTATAGTTCTTTTATTTCTCCAGAAAGGGTTTCTCTAATAACTTCCATGCTTTTTTCAAGCCCAGCTAGTATCTTTAAAATCATCATTCTGAACTCTAATTCCGACATCTTAGTAATGTCCATATTGATTAGGTCCCTGGCAGTCAGTACTGCCTGTTGTTCTTTTTTTCGAGGTGATTTTTTCCGTCTTGTCATTTTGTCCAAAGGAGACTAGATAAATGAGAGAACAAAATGCTAACAGGGTAACAATGTCCCCAGAAAATATCCACTAAACAAATCAGAAAAGACCTGAAACGGGGGGAAAAGAAAGGGAAAGAAAGAAAAAAGAAAAGAAAAGATAAAAACAAACAAACAAAAACAAAACAAAGAAAACAGAATATGATCAAATATGATCAGGCTGGTGCATAGATCAGTGCCACACACTAGATTTTGGGTGTATTTTGGTCTGTTAGAAGAAAGTGCCTCCCAAAATTTTAAAGAAAGAAAAACTTATATACACAAAAATAAGGGTTAATATGATGAAGGGATGGAATATGACTGTAAAGATGAAAATTATAAAAGATTTTATAAAAGGAATTGATAAGAAGTTTGAAAAAAAAGGATTTAAATAAAAAGGGGAGAGAATGTGATCAGGCAGGAGACTAGAACAAAGCCATACACTAGAGATTTAGGGTATATTTTGATCTGTTAGAAGAAACTGTATCCCAAAATTTTAAAGAGAACAATCTATATATATATATATATATATATATATATATTACCATATATATATTTGGTATATATATATATATATTTGGTATATATATATATATATATATATATACCAAAAATAAGGGTAACTACTATGAAGGGATAGAATATGACTCTAGAAATGAAAAATAAAAATTTTTTTAAGAAAGGGATTGATAAGATGTTGGTTGAAAAAGGGAAAAAGAAAAATTCAAAAAAAAAACAGTTAAAAAAAAATTAACTTTGAAAGACTAAAGAATCATGGGAAAAAAGCCATGGATTCTATGTGCAGTATTCCCTAGCACTGGAGTTCTGCCGTTCTCATTGATCGGTAAACTTGGTCTTGTCTGGCTGTTCTTGCTGATCTTCTGGGGGAGGGGCCTGTTGCCTTGGTTCCCAAATGTCTTTGCCGGAGGCGGAATTGCCCCGCCCTTGCCTGGTCGGGCTAAGTAATCTGCTTGGGTTTGCTCTCAGGAGCTTTTGTTCCCTGCAAGCTTTCCGTACAGCTTTGGAGGCCGAGAGTGAAAATGGCGGCTTCCCAATCTCTGCCCCGGAGGAGCTGAGAACTCGGGGCCCCACTCCTCAGTGAGCCCCCAGAGAAAAGCAGTCAGTCACTCCCATCTCCCCAGTCTCCGCCGCACTCCGTCCTCACCCGGCCTGTGACCGAGCGTTTCTGTCTCTGGCACCAGATTCGGTGCCAGATCCCTGCAGTGCGCTCCCGCGCAGCTCCTCCCCGGGGAGGAAGGGGAGTCTCCCCGGATCTGCCGCTTGTTGCGTCCCTGCTGGAGGAGCAGTGGCCTGACTGTGCCCCAGATTACGGTTTATGGCAACCCCGAGCTGAGAGCCCGCGCCTGGGCTCCGTCTCTGCAGCCGGCTTACCTGCTCCGATACCTGGGAGCTCTGCCGCACTCAGGCACCCCTGGTCTTCCTGTGACCCCGAGGGTCCTGAGACCACACTGTCCCGTGAGGGTTCCACCCCCCACTTAGCCACCAGAGTGACATCCCTCAGCGGAGCAGACTTCTAAAAGTTCCGATTTTGTGCTCCGTAGCTCTATCACTTGCCAGAAGCGGCCGATGGAGGCCTCCTCCCCTGCCATCTACCCTCCCGAATATCGCCTCGGATTCACTTGTCCGCAAGTCCTACCTTCCAGAAAGCGGTCACTTTTCTGTCCAGAGAGTTGCTGCTGTTCTTTTCTTCGATCTCCTATTGAGTTCATAGGTGTTCAGAATGGTTTGATCCCTATCCAGCTGAATTCCTGGGACCAGACAAAATTTAGATCTACTCCTCTGCCATCTTGCTCCTCCCACCAAGATTTCATTACTTTTTATGACTAATATTCCATTGTGTATATATACCACGTCTTCTTTATCCATGCATCTATTGATGAACACATGGGCTCCTTCCAGATCTTGGCTCTTGTAAATAATGCTCTAATAGACAGAGGGCGCATATATCCTTTGGAATTAGTGTTTTTGTATTCTTTGAGTAAATGACCAATAGTGTGATTACTGGATCATAGGATAGTTATATTTATAATTTTTTGAGGAACCTCCATAATGTTTTCCACAGTGGCTGCGCCAGCTTGCATTCCCACCAACAGGGCACCACTATTCCCCTTTTCTTCACATCCTGGGCCAACACCCGTTGTTCGTTGTGTTTTTGATTTTAGCCGTTCTGATGGGTGTGAGGTGAGCTCTCATTGTGGCTTTGATTTGCATTTCCCTGATGATGAGTGATGATGAGCATCTTTTCATGTGTCTGTTGGCCATCTGGATATCTTCCTCAGAAATGTCTGTTCATGTCTTCTGCCATTTTTATTTGTATTATTTGGGGTTTTTTTGGTGTTGAGTTGTAGAAGTTCTTCATATATTTTGGATACTAACCTTTTATCAAATATGTCATTTGCAAATATCTTCTCCCATAGGTTGTCTCTTAGTTTTGTTGACTGTTCACTTTGCTGTGCAGAAGCTTTTAATTTTGATGTAGTCCCAATAGTTATTTTTGTTGCTCTCGCCTCAGGAGATACCTAGAAAAATGTTGTTACTGCTGATGTCAGAGAAATTACTTGCCTCTGCCCTTTTCTAGGATTTTTATGGTTTCAGGGCTCACATTTAGGTTCTTAATCCATTTTGAGTTTGTGTCTGGCATAAGAAAGGGGTCCAGTTTCATTTTTTTTGCATGTGGCTGTCCAGTTTCCCCATCAGCATTTGTTGAAGAGACTTTTTTCCCACTGCATATTCTTGCCTCTGTTGCCAAAGACTAATTGACCATAATAACATCGTGGGTTTATTTCTGGGCTTTCTACTCTGTTCCATTGACCTATGTGTCTGTTTTTGCGCCAGTGCCATACTGTTTTTATTACTACAACTTTGTAAAATATCTTGAAATGGGGGATTGTGATACCTCCAGTTTTGTTCTTCAAGATTGCTTTGGCTATTTGGGGTCTTTTGTGGTTCCATACACATTTTAGGATTGTTTGTGCTAGATCTGTTAAAAAAAAAAAATGCTCTTGGTATTTTGGTGTAGGGATTGCATTAAATGAGTAGATTGCTTTGGGTAGTGTAGACAGTTTAACAACATTTGTTCTTCCAACTCACAGGTATGGAATGTCTTTCCATTTCTTTGTGTCGTCTTTAATTTCTTTCAGTGTTTTATAGTTTTCAGAGTACAGGTCTTACACTTCTTTGGTTAGGTTTATTCCTAGGTATTGTACTATTTTTATGCAATTGTAAATGGGATTGTTTTCTTAATTTTTCTTCCTGCTGCTTCATTATTAGTGTATAGAAATACAGCAGATTTTGTACATTGAATTTGTATCCCATGACTTTCCTGAATTCATCTATCAGCTGGAATAGTTTTTTGGTGGTCTTTAGGGTTTTCTATATATAGTATTCTGTCATCTGCATATAGTGAAAAATTTACTTCTTCCTTTCCAATTTGGATACCTTTTATTTCTTTTTGTTGTCTGATTGCTGTGGCTAGGACTTCCAGTGCTATGTTGAATAAAAGTGTTGAGATCGGACATATTTGTCTTGTTCCTGACTTTAGGGGTAAAGTTCTCAGTCATTCCCTATTAAGGATGATGTTAGCTGTGGGTTTTTCGTACATGGCCTAAATCTACCTTGTTGAGGGTTGTTTTTTTCTTTTGTTTTTTTAAATCATGAATGGATGTTGTACTTTTTCACATGCTTTTTCTGCATCTATTGAGATGCTCCTATGCTTCTTATCCTTTCTCTTACTGATGTGATGTATCACTTTGATTGATTCACGAATATGGAACCACCCTTGCAGCCCAGGAATAAATCCCACTTGATTGTGGTGAATGATTTTTTAAAATGTATTTTTGGATCCAGTTTGCTAGCATTTTGTTGAGGATTTTTGCATCTATGTTCGTGAGAGAAATTGTCCGTAGTTCTCATTTTTAGTGGTGTCTTTGTCTGCTTTTGGTATCAGGTTAATGATGCCCTCATAGAATGAATTTGGGTTCATTTTCCTTTATGTTCTGTTTTTTCGTAATAGCTTGAGAACAATAGGTATTAATTCTTCTTTAAATGTTTGGTAAAATTCACCTGTAAAGCCATCTGGTCCTGGACTTTTTGCTTGTTGGGAGTTTTTTGATCACTGCTTCAGTCTCCTTGCTGGTAATTGGTCTGTTCAAATTTTCTATTTCTTCCTGTTTCAGTTTTGGTAGTTTACTTGTTTCTAGGCATTTATCTCTTTCCTCTAGGTTGTCCACTTTGTTGCCATATAGTTTTTCATAATATTCTCTTAAAATTGTTTGTATTTTTGTTGTGTTATTTCTCCTTTTTCATTTGTGATTTGAGTCCTTTCTTTCTCTCTCTTTTGTTTTATGATGAGTCGGGCTAGAGCTTTATCAGTTACATTGATCTTTTCAAAGAAGCAGCTCCTGGTTTCATTGATCTGTTCTATTTTTTAAAATTTCTGTATTACTTATTTCTGCTCTCATCTTTATTATTTCCTTTCTTCTGCTGGTTAGGGTTTTGTTTGTTCTCTTTCTAGCTCCTTTAGGTGTAAGGTGAGGTTGTTTATTCGAGATTTTTCTTCTTGAGGTCGGTGTGGATTGCTATAAACTTCCCTCTCAGAACTGCTTTTGCTGCATCCCAAAGGTTTTTGGACCATTGTGTGTTCATTTTCATTGGTTTCCATGTACTTTTGGAGTTTTTCTTTTATTTTCCCCCATTCATTGTTTAGTAGCATGTTATTTAACCTCCACGTATTTGTGGTCTTTCCAGATTTTGTGTGTGTGTGTGTGTGTGTGTGTGTGTATGTGGTTGATTTCTAGATTGATGGCATTGTTGGTCAGAAAATAGGCATGGTGTGACTTTGATCTTTTTTAATTTGGTGAACTTTGTTTTGTGACCTAATTTGTGACCTATTCTGGAGAATGTTCTGTGTGCTCTTGGAAAGAATTTGTATTCTGCTGTTTTAGAACAGAATGTTTTGAATATATCTGTTAAATTCATCTGGTCTAATTTGTCATTCAAAGCACTGTTTCATTGTTGATTTTTTTTTGTTTGTTTGTTTGGATGGTCTGTCCATCGATGTAAGTGGAGTGTTAAAGTCCCCTACTATTAAAGTATTATTATCAATTAGTTCCTTTATGTTTGTTATTAACTGATTTATTTGGGTGCTCCTATGTTGTAGGCATAAATATTTACAATTGTTATATCTTTTTGTTGGATTATCCCCTTCAGGATTATATGGTTTCCTTTGTCTCCTCCTCCTCCCCTTCTTCTTCCTCTTCCCTTTCGTCCTCCTCCTCCTCCCTCCCCTCCTCCTCCTCCTTCTTCTTCGTCTTTCTTATTTTTAAATATATTTGGCAGAGAGCGCACAAACGGGGTAAGGAGGGGGAGTGGCAGGCAGAGGGAGAAGCAGGCTCCCCACAGAGCAAGGAGCCTGATGTGAAACTCCATCCCAGGACCCTGGGATCATGACCTGAGTCAAAGGCAGATGTTTAACTGACTGAGCCACCCAGGCGCCCCATCCTTTGTCTCATCGTCTTTGTTTAAAGTCTATTTTGTCCCATATAAATGTTGCTATGCTAGCTTTCTTTTGACGTCCATTTGCATGGTAAATGTTTCTATATCCCCTGTCAATCTGCAGGTGTCTTTAGGTCTGAAATGAATCTCTTGTAGGCAGCATACAGATGGGTCTAATTTTTTCATCTACTGTCACTCTGTGTCTTTTGATTGGGGGGTTCAGTCCATTTACATTCAAAGTAATTATTGATAGGTATTTATTGCCATTTTGTTACTTATTTTATGGTGGTGGTTGTGGTTTTTCTCTGATCCTTTGTTGTGTGCTCTCTCATGGTTTGCTGGTTTTCTTTAGTGATATACTTAGATTCCTTTCTCTTTATTACTTGTATATACATTATTGGTTTTTGATTTGTGGTTACCGTTAGGTTTGTATATAACATTTTCTGCAAATAGTCTATATTAAGTTGATGGTCACTTAAGTGCAAATCCATTCTTTATTCCTCTCCCTGCCGGGTTTAAAGTGTATGGTGTCATATTTTACATCCTTTTATTTTGTGAATCCCTGGATTGATTTTTTTTTAATAGAAATACTTATTCTTACTGCTTTTGTGTGATCTACTTTTCATACTTTGACTTATGACTCAAAGGGTCTCCTTTAGTATTTTTTGCAGGGCTGGGGTACCTGGGTGGCTCAGTTGGTGAAGTGTCCAACTCTTGACTTTGGCTCAGGTCATGATCTCAGGGTCATGAGATCGAGCCCCACATCAGGCTCTGTGCTCAGTGGAGGAGTCTGCTTGAGATTCTCTATCTCCCTCTCCCTTCTGCCCCTACACCCTCAAATAAATAAATTAATCTTAAACAAAAAACACATTTCTTTCAGGGCTGGTTTAGTGTTCATGAACTCCTTCAGTTTTTGCTTGTCTGAGAAACTTTTTATCTCTCCTTCCATTTTGAATGATAGCCTTGCTGGATAGAGTATTCTTGGCTGTAGATTTTTCCCTCTTAGCACTTTTATATATCATGTCACTCTATTCTGGCCTGAAAGGTTTATGCTGAAAAATCCACTGATAGCCTTATGGAGTTTCCCTTGTATATAACTTTTTTTTTTCTCTTGCACCTTTTAAAATGTTCCTTTATCACTATTATTATTATTTTTTTGCCATTTTAATAACTATGTGGACCTCCTTTGGTTGATTTTTTTTTTTTTTTTTTTGTGGGGGAGACTCTCTGTGCCTCCTGGACCTGGATCTGTTTCCTTCCCCAGCTCTGGGAAGTTTTCAGCTATTATTTCTTCAAATAAATGTTCTGCCCCCTTTCCTCTCTCTTCTCCTTCTGGGATCCCTATAATGTGAATGTTTTATGCTTGATGGAGTCACTGAATTTCCTAAGTCTATTCTTATTTTGCGTAATTCTTTTTTTCTCTCATTTGTTCAGCTTGATTACTTTCTATCACTCTGTCTTCTAGTTCATTAATTCATTCCTTTGCTTCTTCCAGCCTCCTATTTATTCCTCAAGTATATCTTAGATTTCATTTATTGAGTTCTTCATCTCTGGTTCCTTTTTTATGTTTTATTTCTCTTTGTTAAGGGTCTCACTCATGTCCTCCACTCTCTTCTCAAGGCCAGTGAGTATCTTCATGATCATTACTTTAAATTCCCTATCAGGCATGTTACTTACATCCATTTCACTTAGGTCTCTTGCTGCGGTTTGGTCCTGTTTTTTCATTTGTGATAGATTCCTCTTTCTCCTCATTTTGCCTAACTCTGTCTCTCTGTTTCTGTGGGTTAGGAATGTCAGTTTCGTCTCATGCTCTTGAAACCAGTGGGTGGAAGTGCACTTTTAATGAGGTAGGGCTTGTCCTTCTCTGCAGGTGAAGTGCAGCCCCCCTTGAGACTGGTGTCACGTGGGTTCTGGGTTCCGCAAGGTGGCTGTGTGGTTATGATGGGGGCGGGGGAAGGAAATGGCACCTGCCAGCTCCTTTGTTCCTGGAGGAGTCCCTCAGGGAACTCTGAGATGACTAACCACCACTGCCTCATGTAAGCCCCAGGTGCCTTGCAAACTGCTGCTTCTAGGCAGAGAAGGCAGGCTGTTGGTTGTGCTGGCTCCGTATGGGTGGGGACTCAGCTCCTGATTGCCCTCTGGGCTCTCTCAGAGCAGAGCCACTGATTTTTAAGGTTTGAGGTTTTATGTCCCCCTGGTTGTAAGCACTCAGAAAATTTGGCTCCTCTGATTTTCAAAGCCAAATGCTTTGGGGATTTCTCTGCCCTTGCAGGCTCCCTAGTGTGATAAATTGTTTTCTCTCCCCTCTCTGTGCGCATGGCTCCCTCCCTCTGGTGGTTCCCACTGAGCCCTCACCCTTCCTACCCTTTTTGATGTGATATTTTCTCTACAATTAGTGGTGGAGTTTGTTTGGCAAGTCTCTGGGGTCCTTTCCTGGGTGTTGGCTCTCATACAAGTGTTACCTAGTTGTATCCAAGGGATGAGATGTGTTTAGAGTCCTCTTACTCTGTCATCTTCCCAGGAAGTCTCCTATCAAGTATATTTTTAATTTCGCTGTGTTTTTCCTCTTTGATGGGTTCTTTTTTATCTCTTTGTTAAGGATCTCATGGATGTCCTCCACTCTTTTCCCCAGTCCAGTGAGTACCTTTATGATCATTACTTTAAATTCTTTATCAGGCACATTACTTCTCTACATTTTGTTTAGCTCTCTTGCTATGATTTTGTCCTGTTCTTTCATTTGGGACCTACTCCTCTTACACATTTTGCCTAACTTGCTGTGCTTCTCTGTGTTAGCAAAGTGAGTTGTTTCTTGATCTTGAAAGTAGGGGCCTTGGGGCGCCTGGTGGCTCAGTCAGTAAGCATTTGCCTTCGGCTCAGGTAATGATCCTGGGGTCCTGGGATGGAGCCCTGCATAGGGTTCCCTGCTCAGCGGGGGGTCTGCTTCTCCCTCCGCTTCTGCCCCTCCCCCCACTCATGCTCGCTCTCTCAAAAAAAAAATCTTAAAGAGAAAGTAAACAGTGGCCTTAGGAAGAAAAGAGGTCCTATAGTGCCCTGCAGGGCCGTGTTCCCTACTGACCAGACCTGGTGCTTCAGGGGTGTCTCCTCTGTGTGTTGCAGGTGCCCTGGTGTGGTGGCTGAGCCGCATCTGCCTTCAGTCCAGTCGTCTGCAATGGCTATTTGCCTGCTGTGGGGAGGGTTCGGTCCCTGTGGTGGTGGTGGTGGTGGTGGTGGTGCACCAGTCTGGGGCCACCTTGGGCTTGAGCTGGGTCAGACCAGGCATTTGCTAGAGATGCAGTAGCATCCAACTGTAGGCCCCTTTCCTTGTGTTGTCCCCTGAGAAGCTTTCATTGGCGGGTGGGCCCGCAATCAGACCAGTTTCTTCCCCCTGCCCACCACTCTAGTCAGTGGGACGGGTCTATGTGGTTGGCTTCCCCTCGCCCGGGGGGAGGAGTCCCTTTGCAGTGGTGGTGGCCCCTGATGGGGCTGCTAGCACACTGCTGAACTTGGGGCCCCAGTGTGGACGGTCTCTGGGCAGGGGTATATCAGGGGGGTGGATCTGCAATGTGCTGGGGGGTAGGGGGCTTCTGGGTGGGCGTGTTTATGAGCAGCCAGTCCTCAGCAGGAGGGCCTCAGGCTGGCCTGGGTGCAGGGGGCAGATCGGCTGAAGTGCAGTGCTGGGGGGTGGGGCAGGGTGCAGGCAAGCTGGGTAGTGAATGTCAGCACTGCGCTGGTTCCCGCAGGTGACCGTGTGCTTATGCTGGGGGTAGGGGGGCGGGAGAGGGAAATGGTGCCTTTGTTCCTGGAGGAGTCTCCCAGAGCTCTGTCCCTCTGGGACACATGCTAAGATTAGTAAAGAACTCTCCCTTTTGTATACCCCAGGCATTTGTTGAACTGCCGCTTCTTTGCTCTATCTCCCTGGGGTGTTTGTTGAGCTGCCTCTTTATTTAAGGGCAGGACACTGTTTTCTGCTGCCCTTCTGGCTCCCCTGGAGCTGACCCTGCTGATTCTGAAAGTTGCAGATGTTAAGTCCCACTGATTGTAAGAACTGGAGAAGTTAGGCCTGTCTGGTATTCAAAGCCAATGTGAGGGGGACTGGTCTTCCCGGTGGAGGTCCCCTAGGTCTCAGGTGCCTGGCGTGGGGTCTGTTCCTCTCTCAGCCTGTGGCATCCCTCTGTCCTGCAGACAGTCCCCTGGCTCAGTCTGGCTCCTGACCACATCTCTTGCCCTCCTGCCCCCTTTGATGTGGCCTCTTCTCTACATTTAGCTGTGGAGAGTCTGCTCTGTCAGTGTTTGGGTCATGTTCTGGGTTATTTGCACTGACCTGGATGTTACCTGTGGGTTTATCTGTGGGACAAGGTGAGCCTACGATTCTCCTACTCTGCCATCTTCGCAGGAAGTCCTGACTGGGGCATTGTTCAGTGTGGAATTCAGGGCAAGCCACACCACCACCCCCAACGCCCCCATCCCCATCCTAAAGTCACCATCTTTAGCCTATTTTGTTCTAGTTGTGCCGTCCTATCTGGGTCTCAGGGGCACTCTCTGCCTTTAAGGATGTTGAAGGGTGAATTAACAGTATCTCTGCAATCCGGCCACCTGGGCACTCTCAGTCCCTGTCCATGGCCTTCAGGAGCCACGTATAAACATGGCAGTGAGGCCAACCCAAGGATGGAGGATCATTCCTCCTAAAGACTTGAGAAGGTCTCACTGGGGCATGGGGAACCTTGGCTCTGGTTCTGACCATGATGCTAGTATCTTGTGTTTTGGTAGCTTCAAGCCAATCACTTCACCCACTGGAGTCTCTGTAACTTTTACTTGTAGGATGAAGGGGCTGAGATTCAGATTTTGCAGAGGAACATCTGAGTTGCCATTTCTGGATGAATGAGGAGTTAAGGTAAGACTGCCTGCTAGAACACAAATTCTCAATGGGGTCACACAACACACGTTTCATATCACGGTCACCAGTCGGGAATGGCTGGTCAGGGGGCCTTCCTATGTGACTATCCAGGGGCCTGGATCCTTCTGTGGCTCTGCCCACCTTTAAACTGGGAGCTTTGTGAGGTTTCCAAGAAGAGTAGAGCAGAGCGACGCATGAATGCTCCAAAACAAGATGATTCAAAACACTTGCACTGGAAATTTTTTGGGCCAGGTCTGGAAGTGCCCTGCGCCCCTCCCACCCACATTTCATGGGCCAGAAGTTGGCCACAAGGCCACACCTAGGCACGAGGAAATCTGGGAAACGTGGTCTGGCTGTGTGGAAAGGAGGAAACGCGTTGGCTACACAACCAGCCAGCTGGGGAGAGAGAACCGTTTGCCACTTGAAATGGCAGGCCTTCCTGGCTGTCCTCGACTTACCAAAGGGTCTAAAACCATACACTTCGACCTCAACCAGGGGAATCGTGTACAGGAGGGTGTTACAATAATGTCACTGCAAGAAGACAGCAGGCTGGATTAGGGAGTGCGTCCACACCTCCAGGTTTTCCCAGGAGCGGCCCAACTCAGGCCTCGGGTCTGGGCATTCCATCCCCAGTTCGGATGACAGATTCTATAATCACCCAATAGAGGAAGGAAGAGAGTACTGGATTTGGTAAAGATGCAGGATATTGCTGAAGAGAAGCCATACAGCCACTGTTCCATAAAGACAGTATTTTTTTTTTTAATTTTTAAAATTCTGCATCTGAAAACACAGTATGACAGAAAGCATCTATATACACCTGCAGTGTTTTTGGTATGATACAGTATTTAATACATCCACTGTTTTCTGCAAAAAATTTTGCTTTGTCAGACAGAAACAAACTCCCCTAGACAAAAAAATACAGCTAAGGCACAATTTCGTTGTTTTTCTGCTAAATGAAGATACAGAAAAGGTGCAAAAATGGGCGGGTAGTGCAATCGCTTCCGAGAAACACTGTCTACCTTGAAGAAAAGCGTTCGTAGGATCGGAATTTTGATGACTGGTCAATTTCAGATAGTTCAATCTCTTTTAAAATACTCCTTTAAATAAATAGCAAAATATCTACATCTTTCAGTGTGTGCCATTGGAATTCTCTTTTTTAAACTTTATTTACAGATTTTTTTAAATCAATACATTACAAAATATTTCTGTACAGTTTTATGCATATCATGATCTATAACAAAATAGTTATTTTTAAAAACTATATCACCACATGTCTTTGAGAAAAAAATGAGGGGGACAGTAATAACTTATCATGAGGCCTCTACAAAAAAAACAAATGCTACTGACAATATTAAAAACAAAAAAGAAGACGGAGAAAGGACTCTAAGGATGGTTGCACTCAATTCCAGTGAATTTCCTATGAGAACCCTGGGGGGTTGTCTTTGGCCACCAACGGGACCTGGAGCGACGGAAGTCATGAGCATGATCCCTTTGAGAACACGACCCACGACCCATCTGCTGGGAATACGGAACACTCTCCCTTTCCAGGCAGGAAGGACGGAAAGAGAAATCGAGACACTCTCCTGATTTACCCTTGAAAGAAGTACAGGAAGTCATCAAGCCGGGGGGGCGGGGGGGCGGCGGGAGAGGGAGGACGGGAGAGCAGGTGCTCACACCGGCCTGGGGCAGAAGCCAGCCCGGTGCCTCGGCAGTGCGTGTGGACAGCTGCACCAGCGAGCTGCCGTTGGCGGGAGCACCGGAGCCTTCATTTTACCCAGAGGAACAACAGGAGAATACTTTTTCTTAAAGACGACACGTAGAAGCCGTTTCTATCGCGTCTGCAACCTACAGACGGGCAGCCCCTGGCTGAGGAGGTTGCCCTGAAAGCGTCGGGATGCTCTTTCTTCTCGGATGTTGGTAGAAGTTGGAGGGAGAGGGCAGTCAGCTTTCCAAAAATAATGTTAAGGCCACATTTCAAAAAGGAGAAACCTAAGGCTTTTGGGGGTCGGTGGGGGAAGCGGGGGAGGAGAAGCAAGTGGGAGGGAAATGAGGATGGAGCAGAGATGGTGTGCAGGAAGTGGGGGGGTGCCAGGGGCAGATCCTGCTTTCCTGGGGACTCCAGGGGCAGAGGCAGTTGGGAGTGTTCCCAGCCAGAGGGAGGGGAGGGGAGGGGAGGGCCGCCTTCTCCCTGCGGGCTTGGGGAGGGCAGAACCAAAGACAACGTGAGGGGTAGACAGGTGGCGCATGAAAGCCCTCCTCGGTCTTAAGAGGGGTCTACACAGTATCTTGTTCGTAAGGTAAAACAAACAAAAAAACCCAAACTTCCGAGAGAGACAGACACAGAGAGGGAAACAGAGAGAGGGAGAGAAATTTGCATAGATTGTACATTCAGCTCCAGCACATTTGGGACACCTAATTATTTCCCCCCCTCCCCAGGTAAACTTCTCAGCAGACACAATGAGGTAGCGCCTGTGGTAGACCCATGGGCAGAAAGTAAGGTAACTGAGTTGAAGAGGGTGTCCCGTGAGCCAGCAGAGCTCCCAACAGCGTGCCCAAGACGTGTGCCAAGACGGCTGCTCAAACCTGGGGCTGTTTGACACACCCCTCCCTCCCTGGCCCCTGTCTTTGTCACCTCCGCCTGGGCAGGCTGGAATTCTGGAAAGTGTGGGCCTCCTTAGGTCAGGTCTCCAAATTCTTTTTTTTTTTTTTTTTTTTAAGCACCATCTTGGGACCAGGCCAGCCTCACAAGCCAGTTCTTCTGGGACCCTTCTCCTCCGCGGGACCGTCTCTTCGGGGTGGAATGACCGGTAAGAGGTTCGTGTTCTTGCTTCAGAGCGATCGGCGAAATGAGCTATAATCTTTGCCCCTTCCTGCTGGTGGCTCATTTCCTCCTCCACCAGGGCACTGCCCGACCTCCTCGCAAACCATCTCTCCAGAGAGCAGAGGGGGTTGGCCGTGCACGGGATGAACTATGGAATTTCTCTTTGCCCACACTCAAAACCGAAAAAAACCCATAAAACAAAAACACATGGTTGACACTTAAAAATCAAATTTCCTATGAAAATCTGGATCTCTGGCTTCCTTTACCAAATTGGAAGATTCTGCAGGCTCACTTGCAAAGACGGGCTGCTGTCTTTGGGTGGGCCGTGCGCACAGACCCCAGTCCCCACCACTCCCAATTGTCTTATGCCAACCATGTTAAGCATTTGCGACCCCTACCACAGAGTGTGGCTTTGACCTAACAGGGTTTGGCCAACAGCTGTTCCTAGTATACCTCCCTTGGGTGCTGTTGGGGGGCTTGTGTCCTGAGTCCCCGGTGGACTTTGCTGTGTAAGGGGTCTTGGCTCAAGCCCCACCTTCCACAGCTGCTTCTCTCTACTCTGCACCTTCCTGGCAAAGAGATGGAGGTTCCAACCCATGTCCTCCTTGTACTTGTCAACCAGGGAGCCTGAAGGCAGCATGTCCATCCAACCCAGGCATGTGCCCAGAGGAGGTGCAATGCGCCCCTTTTGGGGGCTAGGGTGGTCTTGTTCGTCCTGAGAGCACTGGCATCTTAAACTAGCAAGGGGGGAATGAAGCCCGAATGACTCCTGATCTGACCAGAAAGGTCTTTTTCCAAAGGGAGGTAAGGGCCCCCTTGTTAAATATGGGGTCTATGCATTGCTCGCGTCCTCGAGGGAGACTGCTTTGCGCCTGGCCTGGGCTGTGGGAGTCGGGAAGACAGGCGGCCGCCTGAGCGTCACTGGACGGGCTGGCTGGGAAATGACACAGGGTCTTGAATGCTTCCTTCTCCCCAGCCTGCCCTCAGGCTCCTGGTCAGGGAGCCGGGGGCCAGGCTTCAGGCTGTAACCTGGGTTCATCTCCTGTGGTTGGGTCCCACAGCCAGAACTCACGGCTGCCTGCCCTAGTGCCCTTTCCCGAATCACTCACTCTCAGGCCGATGAAGTTCAGCTGTTACTGTGTCCCCTGGGAAAACATCACCCTTTCCCAAATCCTCCTGGGCTTTGTTTGGAAATTTTTGTTTTTAATAGCAACGTTATTCCCTGGTCCAAAAACCAGAGATCTTTACAGAAACACGGGGTGTGACTGTCTGGCTTCTGAATTCCTTGCTGTGAGCGGGTGTGGGTGGGGGGAGATGGTGCCCAGAGTAGACCGTCTCTGCTTCTTCTGGGGTGAGGGGGGGGGATATCAGCATTGTCATGGGTGCAGGGAGGGGTCTGCAGGCACACACACCAGACCCAGGCCTGAGCCCTGCACAGGACACGGTGGAAACCACGGGACTCCTAGCAGTCTGGCCAGGAGGGTAAAGAGGAAGGCTCCCTGGGTGGGCTGGGGCAGAAAGAGGTGGTGGCACGGGCTGCTGGGCTCCTAGAGTTTGCAAGTTCATGGAGGGATGATCCGGGTTTTCTCAGCAAGCTCCTCCGAGGTCCCTGGAGCCCCTGGTGACCATGGCTAGCTCTGGGCTCAGTACGACCATTCCTTGTCTTCGTAAACTGGCTTTCTCTCCCTCTCAGGCTTGGAAGGGGGCCCTGCCGTGGGTCCTCTCCCTCCACCCGAGTCATGAGCCTGTCTTGTCCCTGTGCCTGCCGTGGGCAGCAGGGATGGCTCAGGAATTCCAGCCCCACGGGGACCAGAGGACCCGCCGAGGCTCCCTCCTGAGGAAAAAGTAAGGCTCCAGTGTCCCCAGGGGTACCCCGCTTTCAGCCAGCGGATGATGCTGGTGCAAGCATTCTCCTCGTGGTGTCCAACACCCCTGCTTTCCTCTGAGGACATGGAGAATGCGGGGCAGACAGGAGAAAGACAGACACTGGGGGTGGGGAAGGGGGGGGCCTTTCGTGAATAAAGGCAGCTTCAGTTAGTAAGAGACGTAACTGACAAGCTGCAAAAGCAGCACCTACTCATTAGTCATTGACTAAACCATAGAAATAATAAATACCGAAAGTGTCCCTCCTCCAGACCCTTCCTGGCCCCTAGGACATGCGGCCTGGCGGGACTGCGGGGTGAGCGTGGAGCGGTCAGGAGGGACTGCAGTACCTTCATGCCCACGCTGCCCAGAAACACAAGGATGGGCCCTCCAGGGCAGGGCCGTTAGCAACCGGGGGTGGGCCTTGGCCAAGGAAAGCCTGTCCTGGCGGGGGGGCGGGGGGAGGCTAGAATTGGAGAAGGAAGGGGCCTCGGGATGGGCTCTCCAGCGGAGCAGGGCCGGCCCTCCGAGGCACACAGCAAGGACACATTTCAGGTTTATGGCAACTCAAGCAGTTGGAAGAACACTGTTGTTTAGGCTTAAACCGCTCTGATGCTCAAGCTTCTAGCTTTCACACGGCATAGCAGAGGGGCCTGCTGGCACCGCGGAGAAGGAAGGGCATGAATTTAGAAACCAAATCTGAAATGCTTGTTCCTGGATGTGAAAAGCCTGGTCACTTCCCTACAGCACCAGGGGGGTGGGGGTGGGGCAATTCCCAAAGGTCTGGAGTGCCCAACTTCGGAGCGCAAGGGCTCAGGCAGGGGGTGGGTATTGCTGTGCTGTCCAGCTCAGGAGTTGGCTCCAAACCATCTCTGAGTTTCATGGCCATTGTCCCCAGAGTTCTCCCGGCCCCTGAATGGCTGGGAGATTTGATGCTCATACTCCTGAACCTCATCCCATTGAGGCCACCTCAGGGGGCAGTCTGGAGGGAGGCTGGCCTGGACTGCAGACTTTGGGGAACCTCGGCCATGTCCCATCAAAAAGCTCTCCTGCTTATCTCGTTAGTAAGGAGGACAACTCACTGGACAAGGGCTGGCGGAAGGCTCAGCCAGTCCCCTTTCCCCGCTCAGGAGCAGGAAGATGAGCCCAAGGGTGGGGCTGGAGATCAAGCCCACAGTCTGGGCAGTGCTTTTCACACGGGGTTTTGCAGAGCCCTTGGGTTCTGGGGAGGTACCTCAGGAGGTGCCCCGGGCAAAGGGACTGCCCATTGGGCTGAGCGTTGAGGAGAAAACCTCAGACTCCCCAGCTTCAACCAGAGCAGCCTGGATTTCAACCACACCTTGAACTTCTACCTCCACCTGTGCTTAGTAAACAAAATTCTGCCGCTCAAAATAAAAGTTGGAGAATCACTTGACTGGGGGGATTGGGTCACCGAGGGGGAGGACAAGGAACCTGGAGGCTTCGAGGATCAACCAGAAGAGGTAAGACCACGATGGCGCTGGGACCCAGCAATCCTCGCCCCCAGGGGCCAGCGTGCCCAACGCGGGTCGTTGGCAGGAACTACCTTGACCTCCGCACCTTCCTTCTCCATCTTTCTGTAGCCAGGAGAGCCCCCTCGTCACAAAAGGCACCCCCCGGGACTGGGGGGCCAGGGTCCGGGCGCCACCGGCCCTCGAGCTGCTTTCCCTCTGAGATCTGCTGAGGCCCACGCGGGCCCGGTGCTACCTGAGCCGGCCATCGGGTTTGACGGCCCCCAGCTCGGACTTGGGGTCGGGGCTGAAGGAGCTCCAGGCCGTCTGGCTGCAGGGCTGCATGACGGGGCAGGCACTGAGGCCTGTGGTGCAGACGTCCATGGCAGTCCACATGCTACCTACCAGAGAGTCCAGCCAGCGCTCCAGCACCGCGCCCGTGGAGGCTGCGTTCCTCCGCGCCTGCTCCACCTGGGCCGGGCTGATGGGCAGGCTGAGGACGGGGTTCAGGCTCTGGAAGCTCTGCTCCATGTAGGCGCTGCGGGGGGGCCCGTTGTGCAGCTTCAACGCCTCCTCTGAAAGCCACAGGGAACAAGGAGATGGTCAGGAGGGTCACAGAGTGCGTACTGCCCGGGACAGTCTCCTGTGGTTTCTCAGCAGCCCCGTGGCACAGACGAGGACACAGCCTCCAGGGACACTCCCTCCACAGCCACGAGCCCACTTTGTGCAGGGCACGGGCCACACGTCTGTCTACTGAGCACAGGCTTACAGAGTAGCTCAGCAGTCCAGACCATTCGTTCACTCATTCATTCATAAGTTTTCAGCACCTACTTTGTGCAAGGCATTCGTTCAACACATACCTCTGTCTGCAAGGTACTCATTCATTCATTTGCTAAAGATTAAGGGCCAGGCCCCATTCCACCTGGCGCGGAGGGAACCAGATAAGGTTTACAGCCCCGCGGAGGGAGACTGGACAATCCATAGATAAGGTCCTTTCAGCCGGTGATCAGTAACTAACTCGAACGGACTACACTGTACGCTGCGTGCGGAGTCAGAGCAAGGGCTTGGCACGCTGTGGTCCTTGGGCCAAGTCTGGCCCACCAGGTGTGGTAAGTCAAGTCTGACTAAGGCACAGCTGTGTCTCTTTGCAGACCTGCCGTCCGTGGCTGCTCCTGCCACCAGAGCACCACAGAGTCGTTGAGACAAACCGTGTGTGGCCCACAAAGCGGGAAAGGTCTACTGTCCAGCCCTTTAAAGTAAAAGCTTGCTGGCCCAGGAGTTAGAGAGTGACAAGGATGTTTATCTGGATGAGGGGGGCAAGGGAGACCTCTCTGAGGTGCCACCCGAGCTGAGTGCTGGTTAATGGGAACGAGGAAGCCATATGCAGATGGTGGCAAAGAATTCTGGGCAGAGGCAAAACCTCATTAAAGGCCTTTCTGCAAATCACAGAGCTAATGAGAGTCGCAGCCAAAGTTTGAGTCCGGGTCTGTTGACCTCAACCGGCTCTCTCCACAGCCCGGCTTTGCTGAGCAGCACCTCATGCGTGAGCATGCAGACGACAATCAGGGTGCCTGGGTCTGAACCCACAGGGCTCACAGCCCTGGTGTGCGGCTTCCGGCGCACCTGCTCTTTCCTTGACCATCAGAGGAGTACAGTACCTGGTACCTTAGAGCTCCGTGATGATTAAACGTGCTGATATTAAGTGCTTACAATGGCACCTGGCATTAGTACCCAACATAACTTCCACAACTCAAACCCAAATAATCCAGTTAGAAGTGGGCAGAAGACATCCAGATGGCCAACAGACACATGGAAAGACGCTCGATCTCATTCATCAGCAGGGAAATGCAAACCAAAGCCACAAGGAGGTATCACCTCACACCTGTCAGAACAGCTAAAATCGGGGCACCTGGGTGGCTCAGTCGTTAAACGTCTGCCTTCAGCTCAGGTCATGATCCCAGCATCCTGGGATCGAGTCCCACATCGGGCTCCCTGCTCGGCAGGAAGCCTGCTTCTCCCTCCCCCACTCCCCCTGCTTGTGTTCCCTCTCTCTCTGTGTCTCTGTCAAATAAATAAATAAAATCTTTAATTAAAAAAAAAAAAACAGCTAAAATCAAAAAGACAGGAAACAAGTGTTGGCGAAGACATGGAAAAAAAGGAACCCTTGTGCTCTGTTGGTGGGAATGCAAGCTGGGGCAGCCACTCTGGAAAACAGTATGGAGGTGCCTCAGACAGTTCAAAATAGAGCTACTCTAGGATCCAGCAATCGCACTACTGGGTATTTACCCAAAGAATATGAAAGCGCTATCTGCTAAACATATGTGGGCCCCTACGTTTATTGCAACATTTACAATAGCCAAGCTACGGAAGCAGCCCAAGTGTCCATCCATAGATGAATGGATAAAGAAGATGCAGTGTATGCAGTGGAATATATACAGTGGAGCAGTACTCAGTACCAACAAGAAGGAGATCTTGCCATTTACATCAACATGGACAGAGCTAGAGGGTCTAATGCTAAGTGACAAGACCATAGGATTTCACTCATGTGAAATTTAAGAAACAAAAACAAAGGAAAACAGAGACACAGGAAAAACCAGACTCTTAGATACAGTGAACTGCTGGTTGCCAGACGGGAGGTGGGCGGCAGGAGGAGTGCAAGAGGTGATGGGGGTTCAGAGTGCACTTGTCGTGATGCGCACGGGGGGATGTAAAGAATTGTCGAATCACTATATTGTACACGGGAAACTACATAATACTGCATGTGAATTATACTATATGCACACGTAGATGGCAACTTGGCAAAGACTAAGTGCTTGGAGAAGTTTAGCCAGAATTATTAGGGTTGGTGTTATTAGTACACAACCGTTGTACACACACAAAGCCACAGGGCTGGTGTTATGCCCACTTTGCAGATGGGGAAATGCGTGGCCATCGTGCGAGACAGATCTGCGGTTAGGTCCTGGACTGGCTGAGTCCAATGCCCGTTCTTGTCCTCACGATTCTCTACTTGCGGGCTCATCCACCAACTGGAAGCTAAAAAAGCTTTTTTCCCCCCTTAATTTTATTTTCATCTGGAAGCCAGTCTTTCCAAGACGTGGTTTCCCCATCTGTAAACTGGATACTCGTCCTTGCCCCAGTGAGACCCCCAGGGCTGGCAAGGGGCTCAGGAAGTTCATGTGCTCTATGAACAGTAAAGGGACACATCAAGAGGGGGCTGTGACTACTTCCTGGGGCTTACAGATGGGGAAGCAGAAAGTGCACACATTTGGGCTGACGGAGAGAAGCCAGACGTTTCTATTTTGGAGAAGTTCCCTCTTACTGCCTATTTCATTGCCAAACACAAAAATAGATTTAAAAAACTTACTGGCCACTGATTTATGTGAGTTGTGTTTTAGCCAGTCAGCTCTGGCTCGGGTGGAGATAGCTAGGTCTCCAAGACACGTCCTTATGGGACAGTGTGGCATTCAGAAAACAGTTCCCGTTCACCTGATGGTGGCTGTCCCCCTCAGTGGCAACCAGGACAGCTCGGATAATCTGCATGCTGTTTTCGAATATGTGCGGTCCTGAGTGGGGTTCAAGAAGGAGGCAGAAAGACCATACACCTGCCCTTCTTAAAGTAACCAGTGGAATTAACATGCCTTATAAATCTGGCCCTAGCGCACCTCTTCCTGGTGCTGGCAGGCAGGGTGGGCAGCTCCTGGACCATCTGTCCGAGAACAGAGCCTGTTCTTTCTCGAGCAGATCCTGCCTTGTCCACCAGAGCCTCTCAGTCCCTCCACATCTGCAGAGCTGGCAGTGAGGAGCTACCCGAACCCACAAAAGGCTGGACATGCAAAGTGAAAAGAGCAGCTAACAAGCATCTGAACGCGGGGAACCAAATATTGTGGCTGATGCAGAAAACCCTTATGAAAAATGAGGTTAATGCGGGAAATGCTATTACAGCACCAGCCCGTGATGCGTGCCTCTATAATTAAATTTTCCTCAATTCCACCTCATCAGATTTCTTGAGATTACCAGGGACGCATCAATAGCAAATTACTCTTGATGAATCATTTTACAAATTGCATTGCTCCCACCACCTTCGTGTTCCCTGTCACTGGAACATTGTTAACAGACACACTTACTGATGGGTGGGGTGGGGGGTGCCGACCCCTGGCTCATCCTGGGCAGGGGAAGGAAGAGCCGTGCCATCTTCAGAAACTCCAAGGAGAAAAAAAAAAGCTGGAAAAATCAGGACCCAAGTGAATGGTCCCAGGGTTTTTTTCTCCCCCTGGAGTGGAGGACTGCTCCTTTGTTCTGTCTGACAGGTGTATCTGGAGCAAAGAGGAGAATGCTGTTTCTATCATCCTCCTCTGCGTCTGGCTTTAGGAACTCTCAGGGACGCTAAGGATGGGAAACTCATCAGGAGGGCACTTGCTCGTGCCCAGCTAGTTTTGGAGGGGCTGTCTTTTGCCTGTTTCGCAGGGGAGAGGGGGGAGCAGACTTCCATCTCGAGAAAACATGAGGTCTGTATCTTTCTGCTTGCTTAGCACAGAAACTTAGCAGAAGTCAACAGAGTTTATGTCACCCCCCCCGTTCGGATCCCAGGCACCCCCTCCCCATGTCTTTGTCCCCTTCTCCTTAGGTCACTGGCTAAATGGCACCCAGCCCAGAACCCTTTTTACCCTAATAGAGGTTGTAATGCGTTTTTGGCTTCTGGGTTTCTGATCTGTTGGATGTAGACAAACAATATCAAATATCAAGAGACCCAGAAATCCTGTTTCTAGGAATCTATTTTATGGATGTATCTGTATGGACACAGACAATTTTAGATTCAAGAATCTTTGCAGTGTTATCTGTACCACCACCACCAGAAGAAGCTATGTGTCTACTCACGGGGGAGACAGATGGATTCTGGGTCCTTAATCCAATGGAATATGAGGCAGCAGGTAGCTTTAGATACACAGACTCAGAAAGTCCAAAGAGCAAGTTTCATGACAAAATTATCACTCCATTTTCCAAAAGCCAGCAATGTGTGACTTGTTTTGTATGTTCATGTTTATGCTTTAGAAACCTCCAGAAACCTCTAGAAGGATGAATACCCAAGTGTTGGCAGTGGTTCCTGCGGGAGGTAGGACTGAGCAGGGAGGAAGACCTTTCCAGTGATCAGAGGACGACGAGGACACAGAAAAATGTAAGTAAATTCTTCGGATGAGAAAAGAAAAAGGCGGCGGGTGCATTAGGAATCCAACATGCCTCTCCATGCCCAGCAGGAACCACCGTCCTGATTTCGTGTCAACGACTCATTTCCTCACGGCTTTCTACAGACACGAGAGTCCTGAAATCATGTACTGGTGGCTGGGCCTGCTTTTGAACTTTAAATATATGCACCCTTGTTATGACTTCTGCGATAATCCCCCTCAACGTTACGGTGTAGAGACTCATCCGAATCCGTGCACGGAGCGGAGTGGTGCTGGTGTTCCCGGCCACGCAGAGCTCCGCTGTCTGGGCAGACCCCATGGTGTCTATCCACCTGAATGTGGGCGTCTGGGCTGCTCCTGGTTTGGTGCCATTAGGAACAATTCTGCTCTAGGTCTGCACAGGTCTGTAGGGCACCCACCGAGACCTGGGATTTCTGTGCAGCACGGGTGTGTGTGGTGTGTGCATGGTGGTGCGAAGTGGGATCTCTTTGCTTTTCATTTGCATTTCTCTCATTATTCATGAGGCTGAGCATCCTTTTACATGTGTGTGGGCCATTTATGCGCTTTTTTTCTTTCTCTTTTGTAACAGGAGTTGGCAATCCTTTTTTTTATAAAGGGCCAGATAGTATTTTTGGATCTATGGGCCATGCAATCTGCATCACAATTACTCAGGGCTGCCACTAGTCCCGAGGAAACCAAAAGCAATATGTCAATGAATGGGTGTGGCTGTGTCCCAATAAAACTTTATTTACAAAAACAGGGAGTGGGCCAGATTTGGCCTGTGGCTTGCAGTTGGCTCTGATTTATGGGATTTCTTTACATATTTTGAAGGGACTTTTTTTATGTGTAGCAAATATTTTTTTTACCAGCTGTAGTGTCTTTTCTCCTAGTGTAGCATGTTTTTGATGAACAGAATTTCCTAATTATTGTTTTTAAAAAAGTGAGTGAGATTTGCTGAAACTCAGTATCTGCCTGGGTTTATTTCCCATCTTGTCTTAAATATGATCAGGGCTTTCTGGAAGTCTAGTGGGAGAGCAGGTAAGAATTAGATCCCTAATACCAGACAGATGACATCACCTCAGCGTACAAGTAGAAAATTAGAAGGTTCTCTATGCAAACAAGCAGGAGAAAATACAGAGCAGAGAGCACTGTTCTCCGAGGCAGCCTACGTGCCCCACCCCCACGTGAGTGGCACTGCCCACTGAGGAGGAGGACCCAGAGACCCCCAGGATGGAATATTTCCCCGCAGAGACGCTGGGAGTACTCACCTGGTTTGATGGGCTGCCTGTTTGAGAAGGTCAGCGGTGCAACAAGGAATTTGGTCTCTGCAACTGGCACCCAGTGGTGAAGAATTTTCACTGTCCAGATCCCGGGCCTCAGGGGCAAGTTCAAAGGGGGCTTGTAGTGGGTGAACTCGGCAGTGGATTCAATCAGGATGTCGTAGGTGGCTGCGATGATGTTGACGGGATCCACCCAGATGACAGTCACGGTGACGTTGGGGCCCTTCCCCCATTTCTGCATGCCTACCGGCTCATCCATGGGCCCCAGGAGACCCCCAAAGTTACGGAAGAGCCGCTCCTTGGCATCCCACTCAGTGCCGACCTGAAACGAGAGCGAGTCCTCAAATCACTGAGCCTGAACTAGGGCACAGGGTCCCAGAGAGGCCTAAGATCCTGCTCATAGGCATGCATATACCCATTTTACAGTTGAGGAAACTGAGGATCTCAGTAGGTCACCTGCACAAGACTGCACAAGTAGCAGTAAGCAGAAGATTTGGGATATGGACCCGGTCTGGGGGATTACAAGGCCTGTGGTCCGTTCATTAAATCCTCGGGCCTCCTGCGCCTGACGCAGGGTTCGTGCTTTGGAAAGAAAACATACCACGTGCACTGAATGAATGAATGTCTGCTGGCAGGCCATCCCCAGGAAACATACACCTCCCCCCCCCACACACGGCAGGTACAGCTGGTTTCCACTTCAGTGCTCAGTCTTCTAGATCGGGCACCTCCATTTCGTGTGACGTTCTGAACAAGGAGGGTCCCTCAGCCCCTCCTATCAGGGCAGGAGTCCACATGGCTTTTCTAGGAAGCCCCAGCTGTGGCCTCCCCACAGCGCTCAGAGCTGGACCTCGGGGGTGGGGGGTGACTGTATGATCCATCCATCCTGCCAGCCAGCCGGAGGTGTGTGTCTCTGGCCGGGAGTCCGCTCTTGGCTTCCCTCCTGCTTCTGTTGCCTGCAACGTACGGTCCAGCCAGGAGCCAGGAAGACCTTGTGAATCGTCCCCTTGCTGCTCAAATGCGCCCGTGGCTGGTGTCACTGTGCTTTCCAGGTGCCTAGCACTGGGCCTGCCACACAGCACGTGCTCAGTATCTGTGGAATCAGCGAGTGAATGACTCTTCGGCTCGCCCAGGAGGCTTCATCTGGAGTTTCTGAAGACCCAGCATGTGGGCACGCTGGTAGCAGATGACGAGCACACTCGAAGGCTCGCCGGTTCCCGTGTTCTTTCCACGGCCAGCTTCTCCAATGAGTGTGCACATGTCGGGGTGAGGGACACCGGCTCTGAGGTGCCAGTGGGAGCCGGTTGACTTTCTTGTTCTTGCCACGAGGTCCTGTGTCCGTTCTTTCTCCGAGACACAGAGCTCCGTTGCTCGTATTTACCCAGCGCTGAGCGCTTCGATGCACTGGCCTGCGTGACTCTCTCAGCTCCGTGAAGGGGAGACCCCGTCATTATCCTCCCATCACAGACGAGAATGCCGAGGCTCAGAGCACTTAGGTCCCTTGCTGGGGCCGGTGAGAGGCAGAGCCGGCACAGGGCCCCCAGAGGCTGTGTTCTTACCGAGTCTTCTGTGTCAGCCTCTCGTTCACTCCCTCACACGTTCATCCAACACCGACGTGCCGGATGCCTGATGCCCACAGGGGATGCACACCCCCTCCCCCCCACCGCGTGCTCCCAGGCTCCGTCTTTAGACAACAGCCTCCAGACTGGGACCAAGGAGCTGTCCTGGCGGAGCCGAGGCACTGACTGCGGTAACATTCCTGCAGGGATGGCTGGCCCTCCCAGATGGGCGACGTTTGGGCAGTTCTACCGCCCCTGGCCCAGCTCCTCCCGAGGCCCCTGGTGCCAGCACAGTGGCTGCATCAGGGCAGGAAGGAAACCCGTAGCAGTTAGTGAAGAAATGAACGAGGGAGTGAGCAAGATTCCAGCTAGCCTCTGCGTCTTGAGATGTCTCTGAAGAAACCCAATCCTGTCCCTTCCCTACGTACAACCCTCTTCAGCACCTCAGGATTCTCAAGTCCGGTCTCTCACCCCATCCTGTGAGGTCTGGTCCCTTTTTGTCCTGCTTCATCTCAACCCCTCGCCCTCCCCTCCACTCACCCCTGCTCTGGGCCACCTGGATTACTCTTGGTGCCTCCATGAGGAGGGCGCTCTCTCGTCTCTGACCTTCCGTTCGTTCCTGGCCTTCTGGCTCGAACAGTCTGCCTTCGTTTCCCCTCCCTCCTGACCAGCTTCTACTCCTCAGGCAGACCTCAGCCGAGGTGTCTCCTCTACTCAGAAGCCTTCCCTGTTAGAGGCACCACCCATCTCGGGGTTTTTTGGCACAGTATTATAACTTTTAATTTATGCGTCTCTTCCCTTAGCTCAGGAGGGTCAACTCCACGAGGAGAGGGACTGTATCTGGTTTGCTCACCAGTGTATCTCTAGAGCCTAAAGCAGTGCTGATCACGTGGTGGGTGCTCAGTCTCTCTCTTTCCTTCCTTCCATCCATGCATCCAACCTCTAACCACATCATGAATGATGAGGGGCTGAGCACACGGACATCCCTATGCGCCAGGCCCTCCACACACTGGCTTTCCCACAGATACTAACAAGTGGATGAATGGTCACAGAAGGAATGGGGTCCTTCTTAAAGAAGGGCTTTGTGACCAGTTAGGGGAGGCCACTCCAGAACAGTATCCTTGGATTCCCCAAAGAAATGGGGGTGAGCAATCCTCTGAAGTCTGAGCTCTAAAACCAAGACAACCCAAGTGGAAGATCTGTGGAGCAGCTATCAACACAGAAGCTGGCTCTCATTTCCAATCCTAGGAGAGTGAGCGGAAGGCTAGATGCCACCCCCCAGTGCACGCGGGGCTGGGGCTGCCTGAGATGGGGCCCTGCTGCTATCACACCCTCTGGGGCTTCGAGATCTTCTCATGGACTCACTGTGCAAGTCCACGGCCACTTACTACACAGTGATCTCTACTCAAACTGAAGTCCTTGTTCAAGTTCACCACGTCACTCCCCAACTTCAAACCCACTAAAAGTCTCTCACTTGCATTTAAAATACAATCTGAGCTTTTTTCCGGGGCCTTCAAGCCCCCTCACGATCTGCCTCATCCACTTTGAGACCTCCCTTCTGCTGCCCTCCCTCTCACTCACTGTGCTCTGGCCACACTGGCCTTGCTGCTCCTTGAGTGTGCCCAGCTCCTTCCTGGAGCCTCAGGGCCTTTGCACATGCTCTTCTGCTTGGACTGCTCCAGACCTCCCCGTCACTGGCTCTTTTATAGCTTTCAGCTCTACTGTAGTTACCTCCTTAGAAAAGCTTCCCAAATGAACATCCCATTGAAAGTCGTCCCCATCGGCCTCTTCAGCCCTTGGCAATGACATCAATGAAGTTTTATGTTCTTTATAATACTTGCCATTAGCTGAAATGTTTTCGTTTATTTATTTGCTCACTCACAGGCTGACTGCCCCACCTGACTACAGTTCCATGGCAACAAGAGCCTGGACTGTCTAGTTCACCATGGCGTCTCCTGCACTAGGGTATCGTAGCCACTTGGTGACTATCTGCTGAAGGAACGAGCATCTTTTCTGCAGGCCACTAGCATGGGGCTCCCGTGGGAGGGAGAAGTCATTTCTGACTGCTCAGCGACACTGGCTGTCTGCTGAGAGCCAGGCCCTGAGCGGGGAGCCCTGGGGCTGTGCCACCACGAGGGGCATCCCCTGCGGTTCTTCCTTTCCCTCCTGTCCTGGTTTGCCTTAAAAACTATTAGGACTTCAGAAAAAAGTGCAGACTATAAACTTCGGGGTTCCCTGCATCACACGCTGTTACTCTGCCAGAGATCTGGGTGGTTCTCACATCAAAGTTACCAGCCCTGCAGTAGGAACCCTCACAAATCACTAGGCACAGAGTGGCCACCCTCATCTGTCACTGCCAGAAGTGCCCCGTGACCCAACGGCTGGCTCATCAACAGGGACAGCCCAGCCACCAGGCATCCATCTCGTTAATGGGACATTAATGTCTTCAATTGGCCGCCTGGGCCCCCAGCGCAGAATCCAACTGGGGCAGTGTTTTAACTGCCCCCTGACGCTAGTAATTTATGGAAGCGGCTCCCATGGCAGCTTGGATCCAGCCAATCCATTTGGATCCTTAATTGAAAATGGTGGCTTCACAAGAAACCCCAGTCCGTAGGGCACAGCTGGGCCAGGTGGGGCCATGGGCAGCTGGGAAGGGACTGGCATGGACCGTATAAGCAGGTGGGATACTCCCCCTCACACCCCCCAACTCCCAGCCCTTTAAGAATACTTCGAGAATACTCTGTATTCTAAAACCAGACTCTTCATCCCTAACCCAGCAGCCACACTCATGGGGAATGCTGAACTCCGGGGATTAATCACCTCCTTTAGCTACTTGCAGAAATGGGGAAGGCAGAAATCGGGTGCTGGAGGTTGGTGTGGGCCAGCCCTCACTGAGCTGGATCGTGCTTCCCTTCTGCAACGTCTCCCCTGCCCCCAAGTGCGTGCACTCCATTCAGAAATCATATTCGGCATCTCCAGATGCCATGTGCAGGGAACACGGCGGTGAGCAAGAGGGACATGGTCCCAGCTTTCTCGGGCACAGTTGACAAGTGATTAGAGAAATCAACAAGATGATTTTGAATGGTAAATGCTACAAAAACAATAAAATAGGTACGTGTCAAGTGGAGAATGGAGCTCTTGTGCACATGGGTGGGCAGGGAGGGCTTCTCAGAGGGTACACCATTTAGATTTAGATCAGAATAGCCGAAAAAAAAAAAAAAAGCTAGTCCTGTGGAAATGTGAGGCAAAGTATTTTAGGCAGCAGGAACGGCACCTGCCAAAAGGCCAGACCAGGTCTGCAGGTAGGGCTAATGTGACAAGGGTGGTGCTGGGCAAAAAAATAAAATTGCATCCTACGGATCCATGCACCCGTCCGTCTGTCTAACCACTGGCCCACCTGCCCGCCCACCTATCCATCCATCCACTCATTTCATCCAATGACTGATCTGAATAAACCCCGGCACTAGGAACTGGGGAGACAGAAGCAACATGAAGCATGAGATTTGTGGCCACAGAGACCCGGGCTTAATTTGAGCTCTTCCACTTCCTAGCTATGATCCAGAAAAATCCCTGGCCTTCCATAGGCCTCAGCTCTCTGACCTGTAAAAGGGGACTAATGCCATTGCTTCATTAGGAAACTGGTCTGTCACGGTCTATGACCAGTAGAGGTCAGGAATCACTGGCTGGGATGAAAATTGAAGAGGAATACAGAGTCTACTGTAAAAAACAGATCACGGCTCCAGGTCGGTTCGGCCCGCTGATCCCGGCCGCCCTCCGTCTCTCTCCCCCCAGCCCTGTTTAAGATCCCGGTTCCCGTGTTCGGGGCTGGAGGAGCCTCTCTAGGCACAGGGGTGCTATCTTTGGGGCTCCCCAAGTCCCCTTCCCCCCATTTCCGTCGCCAAACATCAGACTGGCCAACAGAACCCAGCAGAACACCTGGAAAAGACCATGAAAGCGCGGCCTCCCACCTCGGAAAACTGGAGCCTCCCGAAGTCACTGGGCGGGCTTGCGATCTTGAAGACCTTCTTTGGCATCACCCACGTCTCCAGGGTCTCCAGTTTGCTCACGGCCAGATTGGTGGCGTGATGCTTGATCAGAAAGCCCTGGAAGCGGTCCGCAAGGAAGTAGAGGTGGACAGATGCTGGGTGGCCCATCGGGTAGTACCTGGAACACACACACAGTCTCACGTGAGCTCAGGGGGCAGGGCCCGAGGCGCGCAGGCGCACAACACAGTGCGCCGCCCCGTCCCCGCAGCATGCCCTGTTTTATCCAGCGCTGACCACAGGCCCTTTGCACCATCCCTGAAAGCTGCTCCCTGTGCATCTCGGATCCCAGTCACCCCCAATGACTTCCTGGCTGATTATCAATGTAAAACCGCTGACTGTACAAAAGCACAATAAGGAAAATAAAAATTATTACTTCTGATGCTGCTTCCCATAGAGGATGTCAGCTCACAGATATTTATTGATCCTCCAGTGCCAGGTACTAGGAAGGGCCAACGGTGGGCCAATGATGCCATAGTGATGGATTTCCTCTCAGCCTGATTTTCTATGCATATATTTGCATAACTCTTACATGCCTGGGATCATAATATACATCCTGGTTATATCCTGCTTTTTGCTTCATAGTATTTCCCGAGCATTATCACATGCCTTTGAAATGTCTCTGAAAACATGATTTTTGTGTGTCGGCACACACACTACTCCACAGTGTGCAATGCCATATTTCATAGAGCAAGTTCATCATTGGATGCTTAACTTTTTTTTTTTTTTGGCCATTCTGAACAATGCTGCCTTAAACGTCTCTGAACAAAACTATTTTGGGGGACATCTCTCCTCCTATCTCATCTCCAACAGGCTCTAAGGTCTGCTGTCCACCTTTATCAGAAAGGTTGTACTGATTTATGCTCCCACTGTCCTCACCCACAGCACTGGATCTTATCCTTAAAATTTATTGCCCATTTGAGATACATACATACACACACACACGCACACACAAATAGGTAGCTCGTGAAGATACATGCCTTTGATACTCCAAGTCTCGCTGGCTGAAAGGGGCAGGGAAGCTAAGCAGAGATCACCCCGAGGAGGCGGGGAGCCAAGAGGGGAAGGTTGTGGACAGCCCCGCGCTTTGTCCTTCCTACGTGTGAATAAAAGCTGCCGGCTTTGGCAGGGTGTAAATGGCACAGCACTCAGCGGGCGCTGGTGGCCCCTTGGGGACAGCGTCCCACAAATCCCTGTCCCCCTTGGCCTCCCTTCTCTCTGGTTCCAGTCAGGAGCGAGCGTCTTTGTGTCCAATGATGATGGTGAGGGGAGCCGCCTGCCCGGGTGTACGCAGCTCCCGGCATCACTGCCTAGTTATCCGGATACCTCCCGGGCTCAGAAGAAAAAGCCTGCGCTTGTCTTGGGACTGCTCGCTGGGAATGTGTGGCTCACGCAAACCTGCCTCGGGGCTGGACGCTGGGAGCCGACAACCCTCCCCTCCCATCCCCGGACTGTGCTGCAGAACTTTCTACCATCTGTGCCGTCCCATCCAGGAGCGACCAGCCCCTGCTGACTCCTCGTGGCTCCTGAGCACTTGAGATGAGGCTAGTGTGACTGAGCAACTGAAATTTTAGTTAATTTAAGCCTGAAGTGCCAGCTTGTGGCTGGTGGTGACGGTGGACAGCGCAGGTAAGAGTTCTGGAAGGGTCTTGCGGTGGCCTGCATTCATGTCCCCGGGTCTTCCCCTCTCCCGTCCCCACGCTGTTTTCCACCTCACTCTACGTGTCTCCGTGCGCCACTGAGGCAGTCTCGCTCTCCCTCTCGAATCTGCAGAATGTGGCGGAAGGGGAGTCACACGGGTTCTGAGCCACGGCCTCCAGAAGCCTTGCCCATTTCTATTTGCCTTTCTGGCTCTTTTGTGACTACTGAGAGAGCATGCGTGAGTTAGCCCGCTGGAGGACAAGCCACCCCAGTTGTCCCAGCCGAAGCCATCCTAGATGCGGTGACGATTCTCAGCCAAGAATGCAGAGGACCCCCCGCCCCTGACCTGCAGCTGGCTGCAGACACAGGGGAAGCCAGTGGAGACCGGACGCTGCCCAGCTGACCCACCAACTGGGGCGCTGTGTGGACACTTATCCAAAACTCTGATTCGAGGCTTGTTACACAGCATCGTTGCGATAGATACCCTGTCGCTGTTTGTTCTGTAAGGTGGGTGGGTTCAGTGCAGGTGGACGAAAAGCAGGAGAGCTTATCATGGGAGTCAAAACAAGAAAGCAGTTC
This sequence comes from Halichoerus grypus, assembly GCF_964656455.1. Lineage (NCBI taxonomy): Eukaryota > Metazoa > Chordata > Mammalia > Carnivora > Phocidae > Halichoerus > Halichoerus grypus. The sequence goes on from NC_135717.1 coordinate 27,099,499, forward strand.
CGGAAGGGAGTGGTCAGTTGTACTGGGTGCTGTTAAGGGGTCAAGTAAATGAGCCAAGGTCAAGCATTCTAGAAACCCAGGAGTTAAGGCTTTGATGGCTTGCTTTCCCTCACCTTCTGTCAAGAAATCCTGTTGTCACCACCTGCATCCATCCTTTCTTCTCCTTATGCACTGCCAGAATCCTGGTCCAAGCCACCATTGTGCCTCACCTGGACCTTTGCAGGAGCTTCCTTACTTGTCCCTATTTCTTTGTCTACTGTCACCTATTCCTAGTAGCCATACCCACTGTCCACTGCTTAAATACCACAAGTGGTTTGCTTAATGCTTGTGATAAAATCTAAACATTCAACCTGGTCTACAAAGTCCTGCCTCTTTCTCTAGCCTTGTTTTGTTTCCCTTTGCCTCAAACTCCCACCTTCTAGCCACATGGCTTTTATTTTGGATTCCTGAACATGCTAAAAGCTCATTTAGCTTTTGCACAGGATATTCTCTTTGCTGGGGATGCTCTTCTCCTTTGCACAGGGCCTTTGCACAGGATATTCTCTTTGCTGGGAATGCTCTTCTCCTTTTCCATTGCGTGTCTGGCTCTGTATTGCCATTCTGCATAAATGTTACCATCCCACAGAGTTCTTCCTTGACCACTGAATCTTACATCACCAACTCATTGCTACCACATGGCTTTACCTTCATCCTCAGCAAAGCCTTTACTCTTATTGATCTTTTGTTTCTCTTTACATGTGCTTAGGTACTGTCTTGACACTAGAATGGTAAAGCCTTGAACTCAGAGGTCTGGTCTGTCTGGGTCATGGCTGAGCGCCCAGTGACACGTGGCAGATGCTCAATCAATACATGTTGATTGGGTGAAAATTCTAGAAAGATTTTTTCTTGAACCTTTTGCTTCTAAAGTGCATGTAGGGCACAGGTCACCCAGGACTGAATACAAAGTCTTTTGATACCTCCTCTTGACTGGATACGGTACTTAAGCCATTAAAATGAAGACGAGAGGTAGTTTTAATTAGCTGTGATACGATATAACCTAAAGGCCGCCACAGATGCATCCACTTGGCCCAAAGGTGTCTTTCTTACTTAAATAATGTGGGCACTGAAAAAATCAGATTCACAGAAAAATCTGGATTTCTAATTTCTCTTGAAAAATCAGGAGATGTGTTGGCAACTTCAAGTCTATTAATTCCCTTAGGGCAAGAATGTGCTGGAGCTCAGAACGAGGGCCCATGGGGGCTCCAGATTGGTACGGTCAGCCCACCCTACAGGGCTGCCACCCGCCTGTTTCCGGACAGCATTTGAGTTTGAGTACCTGTATTAAAATACTGACAGCCTTATCTCTGGATGGTGGCTCGAAAGCAAACTTGATTTTTTTTTTTTTGTTCTCTCAGTCTGCCATTTCAATAATTTCCGCACTGAACATGTGTTATTTTATAATGAGGAAAAAAATCAATAGACATCATTTCTATGAAAAGTTATACTATAGACTGGAAAGACAATTTGCATGAAATGCCCAGAGGAAATGAGGCTCCTGAAATAAAGTTTTCACTTGCTATTTCCCCAGACACCCCAGGGGCAGGAATTCACTCTCTTTTGCCTTTTGGGATAAGGGTCCTTTATCCTGATTTATTTGCAGGAGCATATCCATAAATATATCCACTTTGCCCACAGCAAGGCACAATGGCTCTACTGTAATAAAAAATGAGGTAGAAGCCAAAGGATTCCAGGCCCCACGCAACTTGATGGCTTGTTTTATCCCGAAACAAATACCAGGAGAAAATCTCAACAACCCTAAATGAATTGGGGGTGTCTTTTGGAATTTCCTATATATGGTCATTTGCCTTATAAATTCCGTGAAGTCTGGGACTACAACTCTTCTTGAACAACATTTACCTCCAAAGCGTTGGGCACTGTGTTACCTACAGCGATGCGCGCAGTGGCTCTGCAGGCAAAGATTCTGTCCCAGGCTAGCAGGAGGGGAAAGACACTCGTGGATGACCTTGACCCCTGGCACCGCAGCTATCCACCATGAGAGTGCTGGAGGGAAGTCTGAGCTACTTTCAGCTTGGGAGGGGGAGCCCCTGAGAAGCTTCGCAGAGGATGTGGCACTGGAGCTGACCTTCAAAGACTGGGCAAGGGTGGGCTGTGCAAGGGAACGTGCCGAGCAAAGGGAACCACGGACAGTCAAGGAGCAGTTCATACCACTGGTTAGGGAGTGTGCAGCTCCCACACCCAGCTTACTGTTGACTGCTTGTGGCAGCTTCACGGTAACAGCAAGCAACTGAGACATCCAGAGTGACATGCGCACTTAGTGAGCACTTAGCATGTAAAACACTGTTAAAACACGGATAATAATAACAGTAATACATAACTCATAAGGCAGTGTTTGAAGATGGTCTCCGTTAAAACTCGCACCAGCTTATGCTACGAGGCTTATTATTAGTGTACCCATCTTACAGATGAGGGAACTGAGGCACAGAGAAGTTAATGGCTTGTCCAAGGTCAACAGGTAGTAAGTACAGTCCTGGGTTCCTAACCCACCCTGGTCTCCCTTCAAACCAGACTAGAACTTGCCGAGAGAGGAGAGGCAAGTCTGAGGCCAGGAGAAAAGAATGAATGGAAGCCGGCTTGCTGGAGCCCTGTAGCCCAGCTGGCTATGTGCCCGACACCGGGAGGACACTTTGCCACGTTTTCAGGCTTTTAGGGAACAAAATGGTTCCTCTTCCCTTCTCCTTCTTCCGCTCTCCAGAAGAGGGAAGAGCGGGGCAAGGAGGGACACCAGGGGAGGCCTCAGTGTAGACAGTTTGTGGTTCAAAAAAAAAGGTTTCTCTTTGTAGTTGAAAGAGGGAGGTGGGATGAAGAGGAGAACGGAAAACAAGAAAGAGAAGGAGAGTGATTAGAGGCACTTCTGGGAATCCATCCTAAGGAAATAATCAGAAAAGGGAAGGGAAAAAAAAAGGCTTTTGCACAAAGACAGTCATCAGAACGTTATTTACAATGGTCCATTACGGACAATGCAACAGGAAAGGACTGGATGAGGCAAACTCTGGAATTTCTACTCAATGGAATCCTTGCGGGCATTAAAGAAGACCATCATCATTAGGGAAGCTGCAGAACAGCATGGGCAAAAAGGGGCTAATATTATAATGCCAAATGAAAAACAGGATTCCAAATTCTTATTGCAATTATGTAAATATCTGCAATGCATATTGCTGGTAGGGAAGAAAAGGCACACAAAATGACAAAGCTGGTTGGCTTAGGGAAGGCGGGGGGGGGGGGCGGTGGTGAATTGCTCTCCTACTTTCCCCTCTTCTTTCCATATATTCTAGAACACTCTTTCTTGAAGTGTCAACTGGTACCTGCTAGTGGGGGGCTGAGATGATTCTAAGGGATCCCTGAACGTCTTAAATAATAGGTCTGCATTTTAACGATGTTTTCGGTGATATTTTTAGGTGTGCCAACCATAGTATGTTTGTGTTTTAAAAAAGAGCCTTTATTTTTCAGAGATACCTATTAAAATACTCATGGCTCAGATGAGAGTCTGGGCTTTGCTTCATTCAACTTGATCTGGGAGGAGGGGTAAGTGGGCAAAAGGCAAGAGGAAATCGCCTTGGCCCGGAGCTAGAAATCGCTAGAACTGGGTGATGGGGGTATGGGGTTGCACTCTACTATTTCGTATCTACTTGACATCTTCTGTAAGAAGAATTAAACAAACAAAAGTACTGTATTTCCATGGTTCCCTTCCGTCTAAGGCAAACATGCCTATTTAATGTGGGGACATAAAGCTTCCTTCTAAGATACACAGACTTAGCATAAAGAACGGGTGCCCCGCCGGGACATAATAATTAGGTAAAGAGAAGATGTGGTGTTCTGCAAAAATAGTTGTGGGACCGCGGCTTAGAGCAGATGAACTCGGGCCATGGAGATGGTTCGGTTGCTTTTTAGGTCAGGGGAGACGCAGAGAAGCGCGCGGTCCCCACCCCACCCCACAGTCCTTCCGATGCTGTGCGCCCCTCCCCACCCTCCCCCTGCCTGCCCACCCACGGACTCACCGGCAGCTATTCTCCCCTTCCACGTGCAGTGACGACTCGGCCCTTCGGAGGCCCTGGCGGGCGAAGGAGTGATACAAGGTGAGTGCCACGTCGCTCAGGCTGTGGGTACCGTCCGGCTCATCGTACACATTCTCCCAGTAGGATCGGAGGCCCGGGGTGCCCGCAGGGTAGTTCCCGTACAGGTAATAGTCCAGCTGCCCGATGATTTCCTGATTCACCACAGCTTCGAATTTTCGGGCAAAGAAGGTGGGCCTGGCAGTCTGCTGTGCTCCGGGGCGGGGTGGGGTGGGGGGGGAAGAGAATAAAAAGAGCAACATCAGCAAGCAGGGTGGGGGTTTTAGGAGCAGGGCTCTGCAGCCAGCCTGTCTGGATCCCGATCCCAGCTCTGACACTTACTAATCTCTCTATCCTCAGTTTCCTCATCTGTAACATGGAGATAAGGAGAAGTGTGTCAGGAATGAATGAGTTAATATTTGCAGAGCATTTAAAGCAATGATGGGCACATAGCATCATTTAAATGTCCGTTAAATAAATGACATCCTAGATGTTTATAGCGGAGATGGATCTCAGAAATCATTTAGCTGGAGGTCCGGGACAAATACAGCCTGCAGATATATTTTAGTTGTCCAGCAGAATGTTTTAAAATTGAATTAGCTGGCAGTAGTTAAAAGGTACCAGAGTTCACAGAAACAACTTTTGGCTTCCCTTTAAGCAGAAATAGACCTGGCAACCCCAGGCCCATGTTCCCAGAAGGGAACGACCTCCTAAAGCTGAAGGGCAGCTCTCCCTGTAGATGTGCACAGACGCTTCCGCTCACCTCAGTCCCCACCACTCCCTGTTGCCTCCTGGGCATTGCCGATGATTTACAGATTCACAAGGAACAGCCCAGAGGTACTGGTCGGAGTCTCTGCGAGGGGGGCTTAGGAATCTACATTCTTAACAGATTTTTGAGGGGATTCGTTTGCTGAGGTTTGAAGAGAATGTGACACTGGAACTGGGGCTGCACACCAGCCTGTGAGATCCAGCCTGCACATGGAGCCTGCTTAAGAGTCTCTCTCTCCTTCTCCCTCTGGCCCTCCCCCACTTCCCTCTCTAAAAAAAAAAAAAAAAAATTCAGTTTCTGGAGTCCTTCCCCAGACCTACAGTGTCAACATCTCTGGAGATGAGGTTTAGGAATCTGTAACCAAAAAAGTTTCCTAGGTGATCATGAAGACCACTTATGTAAACCAAGTTTTCAAGGAAACAGAGGCCCAGAGAGGGAAAGGGACTTATCTAAGGTCACACAGCAAGATAATGGCAAAGCCAGGATTAAGATCCGGGGTTGAGGATAAAGAAATAAAATACTGGCCGCCCTGTTATCTACCTGCTCTTACCCTCATGCCTGGGTGGGGACTCACAAAGGGCCACGTAATAATTATTTCCAGCTTTGCAGCTACTCAGCTCTGCTGGTGTCCAGTGAAGCAGCCACATAGTAAACACAGCCTTGGCCAATGAATGGGTGTGGCTGTTTTCCAAAAAGCTGTACTTACAAAAGCAGGATCTGGCCCAGGGGCTGTAGTTTGCTGACCCCGGTCTAGGGCTATGGGAACAATGAAAGCACAGCCCCTCCCTTGAGGAGCTTAGGGTCTAGTGCTATTACGGACCTTAAACTGGGTCTGGTACTGTTTTCAGTGCAGTGGATTAGTAACAGTACTAACGACAATAAAAACCGCTGAGCGCACACTCTCTGCAGAGCACTGCGTTCACGTCACCACCTCGAATTCTTCCATCAACTCTGCAAAGCAGGCATGATGACCCCCATTTTACGTATAAGGAAGCTGAGCTCAGAAAGGGGAAGTGATATATGCAGACTCACACATCTGCAGGATTCGAACCCAGATCTGAGGACTCAACTACTGCATCATCCTAGGATTGAGCTGCTAACTGAGCAAACAAACATCCTTGGTATTATTCTGAACATCCCCTCACTTCCCTGCTTTATGAACCCTGTGGTGGTCTGTGGATAATTAATAATATTCTGGCCCTCTTTGTGGTGGAGGGTCAGTTCAGTTCCCTTACAGTAGCGCTGAAAAGAGTCAGACCACTTGGGTTCAAATCCTTACTCTGCTACTTTCCAGCTATATAGGTCTTTGGGGAAATCACCCAGGGCCTCAGCTTCTTCATCCTTGAAATGGGTATAATCCTAGAGGTACTTAGCATAGAGTCTGACACACAGAATCATCTGCTATTATGATCTATTGTCACTACCCCCTGAAGCCTGCAACAAGAAGCTTCTAGATCTTCATGTTCTGGGGCAAGAGAAGTGGACTCGGGGGCCAGGTAGCCTCCGGTCTCTGCTTGTGATTCTCTATTCCCAGCTGGATCTTCTAAAAGGGCATGTTTCTAGATTTACCACTCTTCTTCGAACAAGAACTCTGAGTTCCTTACAGGCAGAAGTTTCTTGAGTCTAGATATTGGGGGATATTCTGGATCTTTGTTTACTGTGAAAGAAACAGCTGTGAGCACGTGCGAGGTCTCTGTGTTGGCCTGTCTTTACCAGAGACCACGATGCCCCCGGGAGGCTGGGGGCTGGAACATGAAGGCTGCCCCGCCCAGGAGCAGCGCGGCTGCTTGCTCTCAACGATGACGGTCCTTTGCCTCGAGGGCAACAATTGGTCCTCTACAAAAGTGGGAATCTTTTTTTTTTCCTTTTGAATAGGTCAAATACTACCCTCCCCCCGCCGCCGCCCCGCCAACCCGCAACCCTCTTTCTGCTCAGCGGATCCTTTCTGCGTGGACAAAGGCGTTAAATGTCACCCAAGTTCATACCTAAATTAACAAGGGTTTGAGGAGGTCCCTAGGTAGCTCTTCATCTGCCTCCAAAAACAGGCCTAAAGAAATACTTATTGCAGCAACCGCTGACCGGGGTGCGAGATGTCAGGTGGGCGCCCGGAGGGAACCCGAATAACGAGATGCCACCTGCTGTGTGCTCTGCACCCATGTAGACACAAAAGCAGGGTGGCCGCGGGGTCTAATGGAAAAAGCCCAGGTCTGTAACTGGAAGCACCTGGGAGGGACCCCCAGGCCTACCACTCCACTGTGTGTCCACGGACAAGAAAGTTCGCCCCTCTGTGCCTCAGTCTCTCCATGCACAACGGGGATGATGCCTACCCCAGGGAAGCCAACGTCCACAGAGAGCCTGGCACACAGCCCGGGACAGGACGGATCCCCACCCCTGAGCTTCTCAAACATAAGGAGCCCCCCAGTCACCCGGAGAATCTTATTTATACGCGGAATCTGACCTAGCACGCGGGGGGCAGCGGCAGAGATTCTGTACTTCTTACAAGCTTCCCGGCAAGGCTGATGGGGATGGTCTGGGGACCACATGCCAAGGAGAGGAGCCAGGCTCAGAGACCGGAAGCTCCATCTGCGCCCTCCCCTGGGCGGTTTTGTTACGTGCCCCAGCGAGTCGGCGGGGGCACCTCAGCCTGGGTTACCCACCTGCACTGTGGCTCCCGCCCGCCCTCCGGGCTCGTGCTTGGGGAAGAAGCATACTGTCTCCACGTGGTGGCTCTCGTGACCTCAGAGCCATGTGCTTAGCCATTCTGGGGCGTTCTGTCTGTGCTCTCGGCAGCAGGGGCGAGGGCATGGTGGAGGGGGAGAGGAGGAAGAGCCTCAGGGTGCTGGCCTAGAGGGAGCAGGAGGGACACTCACACGGGATGGAAAGAGGCTGCCATCCTGAACAGGTCTGGGGGCCAAGGCATCCTCGGGGCTCACGGAAGCAGGTGGAGCACTGATCACCCCTTGCCCTCTGCTCTCCCCAGAACCATAAATGGCTAGGCCGCGCAGAGATACTGTGACAGCACCAACACGTCTACCCCCTCTTCCTCCTTTAGGTCCTCAGAGCATGGTGTTTTCCAAACCTGGCTGCTCATCAGAATTTTCCAGAATCTAACAGGTTAAAATAAAAATTTCCGGACCTCACCAAAGACCAGCAGTTCTTAACTGGGGGTGAGTTTGCCCCCAGAGGACATCTGGCGATGTCTGAAGCCATTTCTGGTCGTCACAACTGAAGCGTGCTCCTAGAGGGAGTGGCCAGAACCCAGGGACGCTGCTGAACATGCAGCACGGTGCGGGACGGTGCCCCCCGCCGCAGAGACTGACCCAGACACCGTGATAAGAGGACTGAGGTGGAGAAACTCTGCCCTGGGCGCACTCAGCTTTGTACCCAGAAATACATTCTTAACCCACATTTCGGGGAATGACTGAATGATAGAAAAATGGACGTGGAAACATACATTGACCTATGCGACCTCAAAGAAGTGTTTGGACCTTTCTGTGCCTCAGTTTCCCATCTCTAAAATAGAATAACAATAACACTATCTCTGTGTACCCATCTAAGGTTGACGGTGGGGGCCTTTGGGTCAATACAGGCAAAATGGTTAGAACTGCTCTGGTACGGGGGAAGTGGCCGGTGAATGGTGGCCCCTGCTCATGCCGTCACCGTTAATACCCCCGGCCAGGGCCGGTCGCCGCAGGATAAGGCAGGATAACCCCGGCGGGCTCACCTGGAAGCGGTGGAAATCCTGCGGCTTGAAGTCGTTGGGCGAGCAGCCGCACCAGTCCACGATGTGCTTGTACTGACACCTGCAGCCCAGCTTCCGGTTCCAGTTGGTGATGCGCAGGTTGTTGTCCACCATGGTGTCGCAGTGGGGGCTGTTCTCCAGGACTGTGTGGAAGAAGGACTGCAGGGGAGACAGGGAAGGGACTGGCCTGAGACCTCCTGCAGCCTCCCTCCCCAGCACCACATGACTGTGCAGGGACTCCCTCGGGAGGCTCCTCGGTCATTTCTGCCAAGGAGGGTCAGCCGCCAGTCTGCTGTGACTCAGGGCACACAGGATGTTTTGTCCACAGGGGCTGAATTCCGCTTGGAAAGCCAACGCTCTGGGTGTTTCTCTAAATTGTCTTTCCTGACAGTCTACAATCTGATTTCAAGGTGTTTCCTATCATTCAGGACATCTTCTGTCTGCCTGGCAGAGAGGAAAAGTCCCTCCGGTCATGGCCACACATGGGAACCAAAAGAAACATGGTGACAGTTATCCAGAAAATCCTGAGCCAAAAAGGCTCATGCTTTGCAAATAGCCAGGTCTGAAACCAAAGGGATTCTAGTCTGAGATATATCGAGAACAAAGACTGATGCTCTGGAATTTCACCCCTGGGTAAGGGAAGCCAGATTCATGGGTGTATCAGTCCCAGGGCTGGAAGGTGTCCCAGGTACCCCTCCTGCTTTAGCCACCGATGGGAGCTGGACTGCAGCACAGGGAGGGGCGGGCCAGGGCTGCTTGCTGTCCGTGGTGCTGAACCAGGCTCCGTTGGTCTCTGCTAATCCTAAGACTCTTGGCCTCTCTCTCCTAAGAATGTGAGAAAGAAGCAATGCTGAGAGTGGAGAGAGACCAGAGAGGAGAGACATGGTTATAGCCTCTGAAAGACTGAGAGAGAGAGAGAGGGAGGGAGAGAGAGGCAGATTTCTATTTGGACGCTGTTTTATAACAACCCCAGATATGAGGCAGATACCTTCTCCCCTGCTCTCTGCTCCCTAGGGGAAGCTGTTGGGGGATAGGAGTCTGCCTGTAACAAATTTATGGCTCAGCCTTCAGATTTATTCTAAAGTGGTTTTCTGGTGGTGGTCTGGGAGAAGAAAGGGCAAGGCAGGGATGCTGGAGTGTAAAGTGCTTGTGTGTGCTGGGACAGGGTTGTGACAGACAAAGCCAGCATCGGGATGGGCATCTTGATTAAAACAACCAGAACCGCACACAGTCTCTTCTCAATGGGTGGAGGGCAAAACAAGGCTCCACCCACCACCCCCAGCTTCCCTTCCTGTGGTGCTAAATGACATATACCCGTGAACCTGGATTTTAAGCTTGAATTGTCTACAAGCCCACAGAGGCACATATTCTCCATCAAGCGGTGGGGAAAAGTTCCCAATTACCAATTGCCCTGTGTCCTTTCATAATGATACAGAAATTCCCTGCAAGATAATGGATGAGGAGATTATCGGCACTGAGAGAAAAGGTGATTTTCGGTGAAATAGGATTAAAAGCTGATTACCGAATGTGTGTGCAGAATAGTAAAACCGGGCCCAGTGATGGCAAGCCCATCATCCCTCTGGAGTGACGTGAGTGGTCAGCCCTACCAGCCTGGTGCTGCCCCAGACGTTGGTGAGGGATGCGGGAACCATCAAATGAGGTATGTTGTCTTGTCTGGACTAGAAACACAGCCTGAGCCTGGGGCACTGCCAGGAAGAAATGGTAGGAGACCACTCACGGGAGATGTCACGGGCTCAAGAGAAGTGGAACCAGCTCTGGAGTTTTCTGAAGTCAGAAACTGGGATGAAGTCAATTGGAGGTCGGTGCAGGTCTGAGAAGGCTGCTGGCCTGTCAGTGGCAGCATTTCAGAACTGGGTCCCCACCCACCTCCGGATGGAGCAGGGGACAGTTCCAGAACGGTCTGCAACCTTACGCAACCAGGCTTCTGCAATGGAGTGCACGTTTCTGTCTCCTTCCAAATTCAAAGGTTGAAATCCCAGCCCCACAATGTGACGGTGTTAGGAGGTGAGGGCCTTTGGGAGGAGATTAGACTAGGAGGGTGGAAACCTCATGAATGGGGTTCATGCCCTGACAAAAGGGGCCCCAGAGAGCTCCCTCGTCCCTTGTGGCATATGAACGGTCGGTATGCAGACTGCAGCCCGGAACCAGGCCCTCACTGGAACTCGACCATCCTGGCACCCTGACCTCAGACTTGCAGCCTTCAGAACGGTGAGAAGTAAATTTTTGTTGTGTATAAGCCACCTACTCTGTTGTACCTCATTGTAACAGTCTGAACTAAGATACCTTTCCTGCACCGAAGTCTGAAAAGTGGTGACAGGCTCCCTGGAGCTTTTCAAATGCTTCTAAAAGTCATCAGGAAATGCTGAGTCCCAATGGCTGTCAGTACGGGGGATAGTGCAGGTCCAGCAGAAGCCCTGGCTCTCTGTCTTTGGGATCACTGGAATTTCTATTTGTGAATGATAAGGCCAACACTACTGTCTGTCAGGGAATGATAGACAAATATTAAAAAACCAGAAAAGGTATTCTTCATGTTGAAAAAGTGGGTATTACAGGATTGGTGACCGTGGACAATCTGTCAAAAGTTGACGTGGGTGTGTCCTGAAAAAGCCAGCATATACAGTTGCACAGGCTACACACTGCACAACCCTAATGGGGCAACATCAACATGGTAGGAATGAGAGATTTCTAATTTTTTTTTTTTTTTTTACAAACATTTTCTGGAAAGTGGCAGTGAAGTGTCTTGTTCTAACAAGGTCAGCATATCATGATGATTTTTATGACCAATGGGAGCCAAGTGTCTTGAGGAAGGACTGCCTTTTCTACTTTGCACAAAGATGCCGTGTGGACTGCTGGTGGCAGTTTGTGTGTGTGTCTATGCCATAGACCCTCCATGCAGACCAGAGGGGGGCCGGGGGCTTGCTATGACAGCAAGGACCCTGGTGGCTGATGTAGTTCTCCACCTTCATCTGGATGTCTGGAGGACTAAGTATTGGATCCAGCATCGCTTTGCCAAACCTTCAGCAAAAATTCAGCTTCCGTATTCCTCCAAAGGCTAGAGCCAGAACCTAACCTGCTCAGGGACTTTTTTCCTACACACTCACCTCAGCAGGAAGCAGGGTGTAGGAGTAAAACTGCTTCATCTTGGTCACTAGATCATCTGTGGAGAACGTCACATACTCCACAAACTTCCGGTTCAGCAGGAACCAGTCCGAGCCTCCATCCACAGCAATGCCCTCCGGGATTCGCCGGTCCCCCAGGCGCCACATGTGGGCGTCACACTCCAGGAAGAGCCGGTCCAGACCCTGCTTTCGGATGAACCTGGGAAAGACAAAGTCGCCCTTCAGCCCAAAGGTGCACGGAATCCAAATGAAATAGCACAATCATGGCAATAAAAGCATGTACTGGGCACTTACTGTATGCCAGAGATCGAGCCGGGGAGGGGCTCTGTGTATAGTTTGTCACTTGATCTTCAGAAGTGAGGCAGGTCACTATATCCCTATGAGGCAGGCATTGCCATTATGCCCATTTTACAGCTGAGGACCCTGAAGCTTAGAGTGTTTAGGGGGATTTGCCCGGCACAAGAACAATGCAATGATCATCTTCTTCTTCCTTTGCAGAACTTTTGGAAATCACCTTTTCATGCCACGAATGCCTTGGCAGTTGGGTGAATACAGCCTCTGGATGCTCATCTCAGAATCATGCTCTTAAAGGCACACCTCAAAATATGTAGGATTACAAAGTATTTTTTAAAAACACCAAAGTTACGATCTGATAATCTGTATGCTTTTGGATTCACACATTAAATACAGGATCACAAAAGATTTTTAAAAACACTGAATTCATGATAATCATGTGTGTTTCTTTTTTTTTTTAAACACATCAGATAACATGATCTTGCGGCAGGTCTAATAACTACTGTAATTGTGCAGAAGAGGTGAGCGTAAATACTTAGAGGTATATGCACAACCATAATGTGATATGAAAATTTGTGATTCCTAACAGTTACTGCTAATACTGTTGTGGTGTGTTACCTCTATTTAGCTGGATTTTAATGAGAGTTTAGTGGAAACAAAGATAATTTTCTTCCCAGTCCAAGTGATGGAACCCTTGAATTCTCTCCATGAACCCCAGATTAGTAACTCCTGCGTTAGTGTGTGTGTGTGTGTGTGTGTGTGTGTATTTGGGATTTGCAAGGCAGGCTGAGCAGAATTGGCAGCTCCTATTTTGTAGATGCAGAAATCAAACATCAAACGGCTGCTATGGGTAGAACTAGACCCAAGCCTTCTGGCCTGAACCGTCAGGTCCTTTGCAGGATGAACTTCACACATACTGTGTGCCAGGCAGTGTGCTGGCCTGGTGTGGGGCAGGAAGGACCAGAAGGAAGGATGCTCCTGCCCCTCAGGAGCTAGTTCTCTCTCTGGGAGCCTGCTGTCTAGACATCTCCTGACCCAGGGATCTCGCTGCTTCTCCAGCTCATACAACGCAAGATCAACCATTTTAAAGTGTACAATTCAATGGTATTTGTACGTTCATGATGCTGCGCAGTCGCCGCCTATGTAGTTTCACAATATTTAAGCACCCTCCCCCAAAGGAGACCCTGTACCCGTGAGCAGTCACTCGCTCCATCCCTCTTGCCCCTGGCCTCTGGCAACCACCAATCTGCTTTCTGCATCTATGGATTTACTTATTCTGGACATTTCATAGATTCAATCAGACAATATGTGGCCTGTTGTATTTGGCTTCCTCCACCCAGCATGTTTTCAAGGCTTCATCCCGTGTTCTTGACTACCCAGCATCCCCCCCTCAATTTTCTGGGACCACACCTTGACTGTTCCTTGGACAGTCACCTATCTTCAATCTCAGTTGACCTGGATTCGTGCCCTACACCCAGCGCCAGGAGTGGCAACATGACCAGGCTGGTCAATGAGAGTATTCCATCTGCCCCGCTGGATAACTGGTTCAGGGATGGGTGAGTAACTCAAGGTTAAGTCTGAGATCGGGCCCTGGATTTTTGCTGCACCTACCAGGAAGGAGGCTCTTCTATGGCGTTTTTGCTGGGAGAATGTCAGCCTAGAGCTGCTAACAGCCATCCTGTCACCACGAGTATAGAAGCTGTTTGATAGTACAGGTAACACAGAAGGGAGAGGGAGGGAGAGAAGGGGAGATGGAGAGAGAGCAAAAGAGAGAGGGAGACAGAGAGGGAGGGAAAGGGGGAGAAGGACGGGGGGGGGCGGGTTAAGTCTCGGTGACTTTGCTTGAGATCCTGGATCCCACCACGCGTGACTCACCACCAGGCTCATCAGTAATGTGCTTAGGGCATTTGGAGATGAGATTCTGTCACGTGCAGTTGAAAAAATCCTAATACATTCCTCAACAATTTAAACTTTTATCCCTACCAGGATGGATGTGAATGTTCTCAGGCCCCAGACAGAGCAGGTAACCATGGCTGTGGCACGTAAATACCCCTCTTCCACTAAGCCAGTCCACCTCCCTCATCATGTGTCTACAGGTCTTTGCACCTCCATGGCAGATGTCATCACTGGCTTCAGATTAGAGTTACCAGTCTCCCCCCAGGTAGACGCGGCTCTCATTAGAACTGACCTCGGATTCCTCCTTTCCGCTTTTCTCCCGGTTCTTAGGACAGTGCAAGGCAGTGATTCAGGAAAGGTCTATTTTTTTTTTTTTTAAGACCTTATTTACTTATTTGAGAGAGACAGCAAGCGGGGGGAGGAGCAAAGGGAGAGGGAGAGAGAGAGAGAGAGAATCCCAAGCAGACTCCATGCTGAGCGTGGAGACCGACGTGGGGCCTGATCTCATGCCCTTGAGATCATGGCCTGAGGAGAAATTAAGAGTTGGACACTTAACCAACTGAGCCACCCAGGCGCCCCTCAGGAAAGGTCTACTGTGATGGCCACACTGCAGGGTACAAAAGCTGGAGTCCATTTCACTGTGCTGGACATGCCTAATTCTACAGAGACTCCCTCCCGCTGGGCCTCCCCCAATCCACTAACATCCACTGGAGGGAACCGTGTGAAACCTCACTAATAAATCCATATCGCCAGTTCTTTTTTCTGCATAAGTGGGGGGCCTGCCCCTAGACACTGGTCACCCTTTGAGCATGATGATGTAATACACTGAGTTCTTAACAGAAATGGCAACAGGTTTTTCAGTATACTTCCTGTACCATTCCACAGACACAAAACTGAGCTCTAAAACCCGTCCACTAAAGGAAGACCCTGAGTTTAGGAAAAGAAAATCCTACCTCAGCTCTGACTGGTGCTAATTATATAATAATGTCCAATCACAGACACTTAACCATGCTTAAGACTTTAAATTTTAGATAACCTACAGCAGAACTTACATGGTAACCAAGACTAACCCAGAGAGAGAAAGAAAAGAAATACAGGTGTGAGGACATACACAAGTTTTCTTTCCACATTTCGTGTTCCATTATGGGAGAATAGCATCGTCTTGCAATTTTAATGTGACGTCCCAGACCATAATATCCAAATACAACATTTATGCAGTAATCTCCAAAATGAAATATTCATGGGGTGGGAGATTGGTTGCTATATTTACTGCATTTGAAAAGTGATAAGCTGCAAATTCATTCTTTGGTTAATTATGAGTCAACAGAGACAAACAATCCCCCAGCTCTCAGTTCCAGGGTTGAGAGGGGGTCTGGACTAGGGAGGAGGTGGCCCGAGGCCCAGAGTCTGGGTTTCTAGCAAGGGAAAGGAATCAGCTGCTTGGGCAGGGATCTGCATTTTGTTTTCTGCCCTGGGCATTTGCCATCGCTTGCAAAGGGAATGGCTGGAAATCAAGGTAACTCGGCCAACAGCTGGGTGTGGCTGTTCACAAATGTCGGTCAGCAGCCAAGGATGCGTGGTGCTGTCACCTGAGGGGTGGCGTGCAGACTGGGCCCGATATACAGAGGGTGACCAATGACACTCCCCTCTCTCTAGTTTCATCTCCAGATGACTTGCTTATGTGGGGGCAACGGGGGCAACAGGTGGAATGAGAGAAGAGACGCGGAGGGCATCTGGGTACTAAGGCTGTCTCTGCTTTCACAGGTGGTGAGCTGTGGGGTTGCCTGGGCTCTCTGAATGCCAGTTTGCTCATCTATAGGATCAGCTCCATCACAGCTGTGCTGACAACCCCCTGAATCAGCTGTGAAGGTGTAACAGGTGAGGTTTACGAAGGTTCTTGCTAAGTGTTCAGGAAGCACCGTTCATCCTAGCCGTGGACCGACCCAGGTGTCAGGCCCTTCTTACAAAGCGGCAGCACCTTCCACAATCCCTCATGTTCCTGACCACCCTTTTGTGCTTTGCTTTTCTTCATAGCATTTAAAACTTTGCATTACCATATACAAGGTATTTATTTAGTTTACTGTCTCCTTACTGGATGTAAGCCCAAGAGGGCAGAGGGTTTTTGTTTTTTGGTTTTTTTTTTTCGGCTTATTTTTGTTCATGGCTGTATCCTTAGTACCTATAATAGTACCTCGCATACAGCTGGTGCTCAATAAATATTTACTGAGCCAATGAATAAAAGGAAGAGTAACAGCTAACAGCCATGCCGGTTGTTCAATCAGGAAGTAGCAGCCCTTAGTTAACCAGGTATCTGATTCTTCTAATATACACTCGACAGACGAAGGAACTGAATCACAAGAAGGTAAAGTGCATTCTCTAAAGTCACACAGCTAGTGGTCCTGGACTCGAAACCAGGTCTGGATGAATCCCATACAAGCTCTTAACTACTCTGTGTTCTTCTTCTGTCCTGATTTGTCAGGGTCCTTGCAAAAGGATCCAAACAGAGGATCTGAGAACTTCTACCTCAAAAAGACACTGTGCAGAAATCTGAAATCCGAGAGAAAAGGACTCATTGTTGGTCTTGGAAGAGCCAGACCTCACAAGAACTTCTGTCTTCAGAACAGACTACTTAAGGGCAAACATGGAATCACCTGCCTTCGGTTTTACCTCCTAGGATTTCAGGGATGGGCGGTTTGCCTTCCAGAGACTTTCTCTATTGGCACAACATGGAACAAAGTCATAACTAAATATGGTTCTACTGAAATGTCACAGGGACCAAGCTCTACTCAGTTGAGCATCAAAGAAAATTGGAGGGAAGGGGACAGGGGTCCTGATTCTCATCCGTGTGTGGAAAGGTCAGTTAAGAAAGCTGCTGTAGCCTTTGAAACTGATCTCAGAAAAGGCAGACAATGAAGTCTCTCAATTCAGTTAATTCCCTGGCTACAGTCTCGGCATATTCATTGAGTGTGGAATTATTCCAGAACTGTCTTGTCCTATAATGAGTTCAAAAAGGAAGAACTCTGCCCTTCAGATTTTACAGCATGTTTGAGTAAGAAGGAATCTTAGCAATCAGCTAATATAATTAACTCTATAGATTGAAAAAAAAAAACGCACTGAGAGGATGTATGATTCAAAGTCATCCAAAGTCACATAGCCTAGGAATAAAATCTCCCCTTCTTCTCTTTCCTGTCCAGTGATCTGTCACTGAATCCAGATTACTCCCTTTAGCATAAGTACAACCTAAGCATTTCAGTTAAAAAATGAAGTCATGGAACGGGGGGGGGCGGAGCAAGATGGCGGAGGAGTAGGAGACCTGGATTTCGTCTCCTCTCAGGAATTCAGCTGGATAGGGATCAAACCATTCTGAACACCTACAAACTCAACAGGAGATCAAAGAAAAGAAGAGCAACAACTCTCTGAACAGAAAAGCGACCACTTTCTGGAAGGTAGGACGTGCGGAGAAGTGAATCCGAGGCGATATTCGGGAGGATAGACGGCGGGGGAGGGGCCTCCGTCGGCACTTCTGGCAAGTGATAGAGCCACGGAGCACAAAATCGGAACTTCTAGAAGTCTGCTCCGCTGAGGGACGTCACTCTGGTGGCGAAGTGGGGGGTGGAACCCTCGCGGGACAGTGTGGTCTCAGGACCCTCAGGGTCACAGAAAGACCGGGGGTGCCTGAGTGCGGCAGAGCTCCCAGGTATCGGAGCAGGGAAGCCGGCTGCAGAGACGGAGCCCAGGCGCGGGCTCTCAGCTCGGGGTTATCATAAACCGTGATCCGCGGCACAGTCGGGCCACTGCTCCTCCAGCAGGGACCCAACAAGCGGCAGATCCGGGGAGACTCACCTTCTTCCCCCCGGGAGGGGAGGTGCGGGAGCGCACCGCGGGGATCTGCTGGGTTTGGAGACTCCACCCGGGGTCGGGTGCCAGAGATAGAAACGCGCGGTCACAGGCCGGGTGAGCACGGAGTGTGGCCGGAGACCGGGGAGACGGGAGTGACTGACTGCTTTTCTCTGGGGGCTCGCTGAGGAGCGGGACCCCGAGTTCTCGGCTCCTCCGGGGCGGAGACTGGGAGGCCGCCATTTTCACTCTCCGCCTCCAAAGCTGTACGGAGAGCTTGCAGGGAACAAAAGCTCCGGAGAGCAAACCCGAGCAGATTACTTAGCCCGGACCGGCAAGGGCGGGGCAATTTTGCCTCCGGCAAAGACATTTGGGAACCACGGCAACAGGCCCCTCCCCCAGAAGATCAGCGAGAACAGCCAGCCAAGACCAAGTTTACCGATCAATGAGAACGGCAGAACTCCAGCGCTAGGGGAATAGATGTCAGATCTAGAGTTCAGAATCATCACTTTAAAGATACTAGCTGGGCTTGAAAAAAACATGGAAGTTATTAGAGAAACCCTTTCTGGAGAAGTAAAAGAACTAAAATCAAACCAAGTAGAAATCAAAAAGGCTATCAATGAGGTGCAATCAAATATGGGGGCGCTAACTGCTAGGATAAATGAGGCAGAAGAAAGAATCAGTGAGATAGAAGACCAAATGATGGAAAATAAAGAAGCTGAGAAAAAGAGAGATAAACAACTACTGGATCACGAGGGCAGAATTCGAGAGATAAATGATACCATAAGACGAAACAACATTAGAATAATTGGGATCCCAGAAGAAGAAGAAAGAGAGAGAGGTGCAGAAGGTATAATGGAGCAAATTATAGCAGAGAACTTCCCTAATTTGGGGAAGGAAACAGGCATCAAAATCCAGGAAGCACAGAGAACCCCTCTCAAAATCAATAAAAATAGGTCAACACCCCGACATCTAATAGTAAAACTTACGAGTCTCAGAGACAAAGAGAAAATCCTGAAAGCAGCTCGGGAGAAGAGATATGTAACCTACAATGGTAGAAACATTAGATTGGCAACAGACTTATCCACAGAGACTTGGCAGGCCAGAAAGGACTGGCAGGACATATTCAGAGCACTAAATGAGAAAAATATGCAGCCAAGAATACTATATCCAGCTAGGCTGTCATTGAAAATAGAAGGAGAGATAAAAAGCTTCCAGGACAAACAAAAACTAAAGGAATTTGCAAACACGAAACCAGCCCTACAACAAATATTGAAAGGGGTCCTCTAAGCAAAGAGAGAGCCTAAAAGCAACATAGACCAGAAAGGAACACAAACAATATACAGTAACAGTCACTTTACAGGCAATACAATGGCACTGAACTCCTATCTTTCAATAGTTACCCTGAATGTAAATGGGCTAAATGCCCCAATCAAAAGACACAGGCTATCAGATTGGATTAAAAAACAAGACCCATCGATATGCTGTCTGCAAGAGACTCATTTTAGACCCAAAGACACCCCCAGATTAAAAGTGAGGGGGTGGAAAACCATTTACCATGCTAATGGACACCAAAAGAAAGCTGGGGTGGCAATCCTTATATCAGACAAATTAGATTTTAAACCAAAGACTGTAATAAGAGATGAGGAAGGACACTATATCATACTTAAAGGGTCTATCCAACAAGAAGATCTAACAATTGTAAATATCTATGCCCCTAACATGGGAGCAGCCAATTATATAAGGCAATTAATAACAAAAGCAAAGAAACACATCGACAACAACACAATAATAGTGGGGGACTTTAACACCCCCCTCACTGAAATGGACAGATCGTCTAAGCAAAAGATCAACAAGGAAATAAAGACTTTAAATGACACACTGGACCAAATGGACTTCACAGACATATTCAGAACATTCCATCCCAAAGCAACGGAATACACATTCTTCTCTAGTGCCCATGGAACATTCTCCAGAATAGATCACATCCTAGGTCATAAATCAGGTCTCAACCGGTACCAGAAGATTGGGATCATTCCCTGCCTATTTTCAGACCACAATGCTTTGAAACTAGAACTCAATCACAAGAGGAAAGTCAGAAAGAACTCAAATACATGGAGGCTAAAGAGCATCCTACTGAAGAATGAATGGGTCAACCAGGAAATTAAAGAAGAATTAAAAAAATTCATGGAAACCAATGAAAATGAAAACACAACTATTCAAAATCTTTGGGATACAGCAAAGGCAGTCCTGAGAGGAAAGTATATAGCAATACAAGCCTTTCTCAAGAAACAAGAAAGGTCTCAAGTACACAACCTAACCCTACACCTAAAGGAGCTGGAGAAAGAACAGCAAATAAAGCCTAAACCCAGCAGGAGAAGAGAAATAATAAAGATCAGAGCAGAAATCAATGAAATAGAAACCAAAAGAACAGTAGAACAGATCAACGAAACTAGGAGCTGGTTCTTTGAAAGAATTAACAAGATTGATAAGCCCCTGGCCAGACTTATCAAAAAGAAAAGAGAAATGACCCAAATCAACAAAATCATGAATGAAAGAGGAGACATCACAACCAACACCAAAGAAATACAAACAATTATAAGAACATATTATGAGCAACTCTATGCCAACAAATTAGATAACCTGGAAGTAATGGATGCATTCCTAGAGATGTATCAACTACCAAAACTGAACCAGGAAGAAATAGAACACCTGAACAGACCTATAACCACTAAGGAAATAGAAGCAGTCATCAAAAATCTCCCAAAACACAAAAGCCCAGGGCCAGATGGCTTCCCAGGGGAATTCTACCAAACATTTCAAGAAGAATTAATACCTATCCTTCTGAAACTGTTCCAAAAAATAGAAATGGAAGGAAAACTTCCAAACTCATTTTATGAGGCCACCATTACCTTGATCCCAAAACCAGACAAAGACCCCATCAAAAAGAAGAATTACAGACCAATATCCCTGATGAACATGGATGCAAAAATTCTCACCAAAATACTAGCCAATAGGATCCAACAGTACATTAAAAGGATTATTCACCACGACCAAGTCGGATTTATCCCTGGGCTGCAAGGTTGGTTCAACATCCGCAAATCAATCAACGTGATACAATACATTAACAAAAGAAAAAACAAGAATCACATGATCCTCTCAATAGATGCAGAAAAAGCATTTGACAAAGTACAGCATCCTTTCTTGATCAAAACTCTTCAGAGTATAGGGATAGAGGGTACATACCTCAATATCATAAAAGCCATCTATGAAAAACCTACAGCGAATATCATTCTCAATAGGGAAAAACTGAGAGCTTTCCCCCTAAGGTCAGGAACGCGGCAGGGATGTCCACTATCACCACTGCTATTCAACATAGTATTGGAAGTCCTAGCCACAGCAATCAGACAACAAAAAGAAATCAAAGGCATCCAAATTGGCAAAGAAGAAGTCAAACTCTCACTCTTTGCAGATGATATGATACTTTATGTGGAAAATCCCAAAGACTCCACCCCAAAACTGCTAGAACTCATACAGGAATTCAGTCAAGTGGCAGGATATAAAATCAATGCACAGAAGTCAGTGGCATTCCTATACACCAACAACAAGTCAGAAGAAAGAGAAATTAAGGAGTCGATCCCATTTACAATTGCACCCAAAACCATAAGATACCTAGGAATAAATCTAACCAAAGAGGTAAAGGATCTGTACTCAGAAAACTATAAAATACTCATGAAAGAAATTGAGGAAGACACAAAGAAATGGAAAAACGTTCCATGCTCATGGATTGGAAGAACAAATATTGTGAAGATGTCAATCCTACCTAGAGCAATCTACACATTCAATGCAATCCCCATCAAAATACCATCCACTTTCTTCAAAGAAATGGAACAAATAATCCTAAAATTTGTATGGAACCAGAAAAGACCCCGCATAGCCAGAGGAATGTTGAAAAAGAAAAGCAAAGCTGGCGGCATCACAATTCCAGACTTCCAGCTCTACTACAAAGCTGTCATCATCAAGACAGTATGGTACTGGCACAAAAACAGACACATAGATCAATGGAACAGAATAGAGAGCCCAGAAATAGACCCTCAACTCTATGGTCAACTAATCTTTGACAAAGCAGGAAAGAATGTCCAATGGAAAAAAGACAGTCTCTTCAACAAATGGTGTTGGGAAAATTGGACAGCCACATGCAGAAGAATGAAACTGGACCATTTCCTTACACCACACACAAAAATAGACTCCAAATGGTTGAAAGACCTCAATGTGAGACAGGAGTCCATCAAAATCCTAAAGGAGAACACAGGCAGCAACCTCTTCGACCTCAGCCGCAGCAACTTCTTCCTAGAAACATCGCAAAAGGCAAGGGAAGCAAGGGCAAAAATGAACTATTGGGACTTCATCAAGATAAAAAGCTTTTGCAAAGCAAAGGAAACAGTCAACAAAACGAAAAGACAACTGACAGAATGGGAGAAGATATTTGCAAATGACATATCAGATAAAGGGCTAGTATCCAAAATCTATAAAGAACTCATCAAACTCAACACGAAAAGAACAAAGAATCCAATCAAGAAATGGGCAGAAGACATGAACAAACATTTTTCCAAAGAAGACATCCAAATGGCCAACAGACACATGAAAAAGTGTTCAATATCGCTCGGCATCAGGGAAATCCAAATCAAAACCTCAATGAGATACCACCTCACACCAGTCAGAATGGCTAAAATTAACAAGTCAGGAAATGACAGATGTTGGCGGGGATGCGGAGAAAGGGGAACCCTCCTACACTGTTGGTGGGAATGCAAGCTGGTGCAGCCACTCTGGAAAACAGTATGGAGGTTCCTCAAAAAGTTGAAAATAGAGCTACCATATGATCCAGCAATTGCACTCCTGGGTATTTACCCCAAAGATACAAAAGTAGGGACCCGAAAGGCTACGTGCACCCCGATGTTTATAGCAGCAATGTCCACAATAGCCAAACTGTGGAAAGAGCCAAGATGTCCATCAACAGATGAATGGATAAAGAAGACGTGGTATATATATACAATGGAATATTATGCAGCCATCAAAAGGAATGAGATCTTGCCATTTGCAACGACGTGGATGGAACTGGAGGGTATTATGCTGAGCGAAATAAGTCAAACAGAGAAAAACATGTATCATATGACCTCACTGATATGAGGAATTCTTAATCTCAGGAAACAAACTGAGGGTTGCTGGAGTGGGGGGTGGGGTGGGAGGGATAGGGTGACTGGGTGATGGACACTGGGGAGGGTATGTGTTCTGGTAAGCGCTGTGAATTGTGCAAGACTGTTGAATCTCAGATCTGTACCTCTGAAACAAATAATGCAATATATGTTAAGAAAGAAAAAAAGAAGAAGAAGAATGTAGCAGGAGGGGAAGAATGAAGGGGGGGAAATCGGAGGGGGAGAAGAACCATGAGAGACGATGGACGCTGAAAAACAAACTGAGGGTTCTAGAGGGGAGGGGGTTGGGAGGATGGGTTAGCCTGGTGATGGGTATTGAGGAGGGCACGTTCTGCATGGAGCACTGGGTGTTATGCACAAACAATGAATCATGGAACACTGTATCTAAAACTAATGATGTAATGTATGGGGATTAACATAACAATAAAAAAATTAAAAAAAAAAAATGAAGTCATGGAACAAAGCATGAAAACCCACAGCGCTCCATAAATGTTCACCAAGATGCTTCATATTTTTCCTTCATCAAGCTACAAACTTAAAATTTCCATCTTTCCTGTTCTCTCTCCTGCAATTTGGTAGACAGGCATGAGTAGGGCACCTCCAGAGCTAAGAAGACACCTCTAGGTCCTGAAAAGCGACGATGCTTCAGCACCAAGGACAGAAGCTCAAAGCCTCCTGATGAATTTCATCTCATGAGATTTTGAAGATTTATTTATTTTTATTTGGGGCGGGGCAGAGGGAGAGAATCTCAAGCAGACACCCCACTGAGCATGGAGCGTGATGTGGGGCTTGATCCCATGACCCTGAGATCGTGACCTGAGCCGAAACCAAGAATTGGATGCCCAAACAACTGAGCCACGCAAGCACCCCATCCTGAGATTATTTTAGTAAACAATGCCCATGGTTGTGGTGGTAGAAGTGACAAGCGTCAGGCCCATCTTTCCAATTCCGTCCAAGCAGCATTAATATATCATCTTCCCATGCTACGAGTCAGCAAGGATCCAGCTCACTGGGACCTAGTCGGGAGCTCCACAGAGGCCCTGTTGGGCATTTTCTCTCAGGCCCAGGGTGGGTTGTTGCCCCTTCCTGACCTGAGTTGGAGTCAACTGTCTTGCCTCTACTGTGCAGTATCTGGAAGAACAAGGGGGCCTGGGGTATTCACTCACTCGGCAACTCTAGGTAGCATCTTGGATACTCTCGGTCTACGTGCTGAGAATATGGCGGTGAATAAGATGGACATCATCCCTGCCCTTCTTCCCCCTTCCAGGGGGATAAAATACAGAAATAATAACACCCACCATTTATTGAGTACTTGCCACTTTCTAGACTCTGTTCCTCACGCTTAATACATATTCTCTCATTTAGTCTTCACCACAACCCTATGAGGGTTCATTTTACAAATGAAGGAACAGAGACACTAAGTAATTTCCCCAAGGCCATACAGCTGGTTAGGGACAAGGGTGTGATTCTAACCCTAGCTGTCAGGCTCTGGATTCCACACTCTCAGCCACCCAGCTATAATCCTGCTCTAATAACTAAGTAAGTAGACACAAAGAACCACAAAACACATTAACATATAATTAGGTGTGTGCGATAAGTGTTCTACAGAAGAACTCAGAGGCAGGGACAGAAAAGAAAGAGGGACATCATTACTGAAGATTGTTGGGGAAGGCTTCACTGAGGAGGTGGCATTTAAGCTTCCTGTGAAGGGTCGGAAGGAAATTGGTCATCTAAGGAGCTGTGGGGAAGAGTTTTCTAAGGGACAGGTAGAGCGTGTGCAAGAGCCCAATGAATGGAAAGACGCCAAGGTGCCTGGAGTGAGGCTGCAGGGACATGGTCAGCTCTGCCGACACACTCCAGTAGGCCAACCACAGGCGAGGCTGACTCTGACCTCATTGCTGGAGGGAATGTATCATCTACCAGGACGTGGTGGAAAGCTCCGCAATGAACATTCTGAGGGAATGAGTGTAGTACAGTGACTAGGAGTGCAGACGCAAGGGCTAGACTTCCTGGGTTCTGGTCTGCTTCCCCACTGATGAGCTGGGTGTTGTTTAACCTACCTTGCCTCAGTGTCCCCATCTGGAAAATGGGCCCTAATAGGACTGCATTTACATTATGGGCTGGTTTTGAGACTTGAAAGAAGTCATCTCTGTAAAGCATTTAGGACAGTCCCTGGCCCTCAGGAAACTCTTCCCATGTGACTCTCACTACTGCCTTGTGTGAAGAAAGCGGACTTGGGTTTGATCTCCAAGGGTGGGGGAGGGGAAAGAAGTGAGAAGAGATGTAGAGTCAGAGGCCCAGATCCTGGGACCTAGACTTGACTTGGTGGCCCATGGTCTTCGTGGTGCCTGGGGCCCCAAATCAGCTTGTACTTCCAAGAATCTAAAGGTCCACTGAGGGCTAACTGGTATGCCACAATTTTTCACACATTTTTAAAAAACAATGTTTACTGCCTTTGGTTCTGTTTATAAACGTAATGCACGTTTCCATCATAGAAGACTTGGAATAGAAAAAGCAAAGAAAAAAGTAAAAATCAAACTCTACCTCTCAGAGATGACACCATCAACACACTTTTCTTCTAGTCTTTTGTCCATCTTGGATGTGTATTGTTTTGGAAAAAAGAAAAGTTCCCAAGCTGACCTCAAAACCCACGTGGAAGCCAAGAAAGGAGATGCGTCCACAGCTTTGTGTGGGTGCTGGTGCGATGCTAAGCTTTATTTTGACGTGGCTGCTATAACTGGATTAAATAAAGTGAACATGCAAACAGTGATAAACTCACTGGCTGGGTTGAAGAAAAGTGAAAGGGAAATGCAATCTGCTCTCCTCATTGGAAATGAGGTATTAATTATCTCCTTGCATCAATCATAGCGCTACAAGATAGCTGGGGAGAGAGCCCATCTCTTGATAAGCACGTTGGCACCAAAGGGCCTCCTGAGAGCAGATTTGCTTGGAGGAGGTTCCTGGCCAGGCTCTCAATGGATTTGCCAACTTTTGGCTAAACAGTTGCCTGTTTATATATCAAGGGACGTTTGGGTTTGAAGATTAGTTCAGTGTCAGAGAGAAGGAGCTGCTGAAGCTGCTTAGCTGCTATTCTGGTGCCCAATGTGGGGGGGGGTGCTGCTTAAAACAGGTGGGGTACGGACCTGAGAATAGGAAGAAACTGACCGATGTCACTTCTGACCTGGGGGCTAGGACCCCTCCTAGTTTCCTAGGGGTCTAGCCTTCTTACATTTCAAATGCTAATTGTTTCTGTAAGAATTGTAGAAAGTGTTCCAAATGTTAATCATTTGTATTCCATTTTCATGACTTTTCTCCATCATCATCATGACCACCGTCCTCACCAAGTTAATATGCACAACTAACTGTTCCAAGAGTTTATCCCTATAGTCAACCCATTTAATTCTTTTAATGACTCTCGCGAGGCTGGTCTTACTAGCATCATTCTCATTTTCCAGATGAGGAAACGGACATACAGGTGATTGATGTAACTCAGTCAAGGTCACATGCCTAGAGTCCAAGCCTGGATTCTTACCTGCTATGCCAGGTGCTTTATGTAACACGTACAGGAAAGCTCCCTTATTATTTTTCTCTAAATCAGCTTAAAATAGCTTCAACTATTTTTTTTTAAACTTAGTCTTATTCTAAGCATAATAGCCATGAAAATCATGAAATCAATTATATGTTTGTTGATACACTTACAATCAATACCTAACTTTCCCTGTATGCTTGTGAATGAGCTACCCGAAACCATCTCGCATACCACTGCTGGATCATGAACACACGTTGGGATATGCTGACCCTGCAAAGCAGGGAAAGGACCTAATCTTCCCTCTCCAAATCACTGAAAAAACGCTTCTGCTTAAAGTTAGAATTTTGCTCTTTCATCTGTATCCCTCCCAAGAACCTAAAACTGCAGGTCCTCTCAGATGCAGTCACGAATCGTGGTGTGACCAAAAAAAAAAAAAAAAAAAAAAACCAAACAAAAAAACCAAAAAACAAAAAATAACCACCCAGGTCTTTAAAGTCAGAGTGAACCAGGTTCCAATCCCAGCCCTGCTGCCCAGTGGCCGTGGAACCTTGGGCCCACGAAAACAACTCTCCCCGCTTCGGCTGTACTCATCTCTAAGAGGGGGCAGCACCTGCCAAATGAGGTTGGAATGAGACAACACAGTGGACAGTGCCTGGCCTGGGGCCTTCCCGGGGTCGGTGAGGACACTTGGTCCTCCACAATCCCGACCTCCCTGTTCCGATGTTATAAAGATGAGGAAAGAGAGGCGGCATTTCAACACAGGGGCCGAGCCTCCAGCGGGCAGGTGCTTAGCCCCGCACCCCACTGCGTCCCTGGGCTCAGCATGGGGACCCTGGGGATCTCGGATCAGGCGGAGAGCTCAGATGGACCGAGGCAGGAAAAGTCCCAGAGCAAATCCTATTCAGGCTGATGGAAAGGATTTTCCCTTTTGTCCCGTCAGGGGCTCCCCCACACCCAGGCTGCAGACATTTGGGAAATGTCTCGCAGGGCCCTGCGGCAGAAGCAGCCAGGAGTTCTGGGGGACGTCTGCTAGGACCTGCCCACTGAGACTCACAGTGGACTTTAGGGCACCTGCTTCTGCTCGCCCTGCAGAGGCTCCCTGGGAAAACGGTAAACTGTGCTGCCCGGCTTTTGCTGTATCTGCTTACTTTAATTTTTGGAGGAAAGCAAGGAGAAACGGTGAACACAACACTCCCCTTCATTTAATTACAGGAACAGTCGGGACCAATTTGGCAGCTATTAAAATATTAGTTTGCCTTTATGCCATCTCTTCGCAGCTGGAGCTGGGAATCCAAATTGGCTGCCAAGGGCTGGAGATGGGGACAGAAGGTCAACACTGCTATTAGGAACCATGTGGAATTAAAAACCGAGGCACCCCGTGGCCTATTTTGTGTCTCACTGCGTGCTCTGGCCTCCCCACATCATTTGATCTTTCAAACTCCGTTTTTCTCTCAATGTCTTTTACAAGGGTGGGTCCAGGAGCAGAGAGCGTCAGAACGGGAAGGGCCTTGGGAGACCATCTTGTTCATCCCCTTTGTTTTTCCAAGGGAGGACATGAAGCCCAGAGAAGCAGAGTGGCTGCCTCGAGGCTGCCCAGCGTATGGGAGGAAGGCAGGCCCAGAGCACAGACAGGCTGCATCACGCAGGGGTCATGAGCTTGGGCTCTGGGGACACTCCCCCCGCCCAGGTTTGAGTCCTAGCCCTGTCCTGTGTGGGCTTAAGCGAGTTACTTAACGTCTCTGTTTCCTCATCTGTAAAACGAGGCTAGTAAGTTGCAAAGGGTCGCCATCTGAAGCCAGAAAAATCAAACCAACACAAAGGAAACGAGAACTAACAGAAGGTAAGGAGGTAGTCAGAAAGTACAAATGTCCAGTTGTAAAATAACTCTGTCCCGGGGACGTGACATGCAGTCAGTAATACTGTATTGTATATATGAAAGCGGCTAAGAGAGTAGATCTGAGACGTTCTCATCACAAGGAAAAAATGTAACTCTGCGCACTGGCGGATGGTAACGAGACTTATGGTGATTATTTTGCAATATATGCAAATAACGAATGGTTATGTCTTCCACCTGGAGCTAATCTAATGTTATGTCAATTACACCCCAATTAAAAAAGACAAAGATTCTTGCTATTGAACTACTTGGCTATTTGATGTGTTTATTTTTCCTTAACCCGCTCCAGGAATAATAGTAAATAATTCAAAAGCAAAAAAAACCAAAAAACAAAACAAAACAAAAAAACAAAACCCACACACAAAAGGAAAAGACAAGAACTAACGGAGTCTGGGCTTGATGATATCATCTGAACTGCCTGATTCAGCCCTATCCGAAGTCGGACACCAATGTTCTCCTTCCATTAACTTCCTTTACTCGCTTAGCCTAGTTTCAGCTGGGTTTCTGTCATCTGCCACCAAGCGTCCTTTGTAACACACCACCCGTGCCGGGACTGGAGCTAAGCCATGGCCGCTCTGTGCCCTGTGGAGGGGATGACAGAGGATGCGCCGTGGCTAGGCTGGCTCATGCAGCAGGTGAGGACCCAGCTGACGGGGGGGGGGGGGGGGAGGGCAGATGATGGCTCATTTTACTATGAAATGAATATTCAGTTGCTGCCCTTCATTCATCTTAGTGAGAGAAAACCAGCCAAGGGCTCATTCATGGGTAGTGGAACTTGTGAACTTTTCTGTTCAGAGAGCCCTGGGTTTTAGGGTTTTGGGAGGAGGTGTGAGCCACATCTTAGCCTGAACCTTCATCTTATCCTGTGCCATTTGGGTACTACCTGTTGACTACTGGTGCATATCAGCTAAACAGGATGTACCCACACATCCAGACGCTCAACTTTGGCCCAAACACCAACTATCTATTTCTTCCAGCAGCAATATTTTCGTCCTCTGCTTATCATGGCCATGGCATCACCATCATCCTCCTCACCATCATCACATAGGGCCTTTACTATATGCTGGATGCTTTATATGCAGCATCCATTGAATCCTCTCAACCCTGTGGGTGTAGGTCTATTCATATCTCCATCATACAGGTAAGCGAACAGGCTCAGAGAGGTTAAGTCATCCGTCTAATTCAACACAGCTAGGACATGACAGAGCAGGACTCTAATCCAGGAGGTACAACCTCAAAGCCCGTGATTTTAACCTCTGTGCTATCCCTGGTCCCAAGCCCAGGGCCTAGAAATAGTGGAGGGAGAATAAATACTGACTAGGCTGGCATAATTATACTAGGGCGGATGTAATTCAGACCCAGGTCTATCAAGTTACGGTGGGCTCCTTTCTTGGGATGCGACTTTGCACCAAATGTGTTATTACAAGGATACCTGGAGGGGAGGGGAAGAAGTGTCTTCATTCTCTACCTGAGGGCCTAGACACCACCAGTTTTGATAACGAACACCTGCATGGAATCTTGTTCAGCTCAGCCTTGCTCCACCTGGGCTTTGGGGCCAGAGAACTGGGTTCAAATTCTAGCACTTACCAGTTGTGTAACCTTGGAAAATCATTTGGACTCCCAAAGACCCCCTTGCTTCTCCTGACAGATGGGGATAATAATTCTTATTTTGCACTGAATGGCTCTAAGGAGATCCTGCAGGAAAAGGGTCAGCGGAGTGGGGCACTTATTAGGAACACAACGCCCAGGGGCTATAATTCTTCCATGTCTGCCCCAGGCCTCTCTACCCTTTGTGGCTGGAACATGCTCATCTGGGCTGATTTACAGAGCATCCTCAAGTTGGGGCCGGCGGGGGGCGGGCTCCTTCTAAACGTAAAAAAAAAAAAAAAAAAAAATGCAGGCTGCCAGTAGGATAGGAACAATCTTTCAAGAGCTGGATGAAATCAGAGTTAGAATTTTGGAAATGACACAACGAAGGATTCTGGGTTTACATCTGGAAAGCTCGGGAGATGGAGCTCACTGCTTGCTTTTTGCCCCTCCCGTGCCCTGGGTAACTGGGTGAGCGGAGTTCCACAGCCAGCCAGAATGACACCTCCGTCAGCCCTGGCAGAGAACACCCGAAGCACAATTGCAAACGGAAAGGCCAGTGGGGGGCTAGGTAGGGAAGGGGGACAGGTGAGGCCCGCAGTGACCTGGAGGATGCAGGCTTCGTGTATGACCCGGGGGAGAGCCTCCAGTGAGAAAACTCAGGCCCAGAGTGAGTGGACAGCGGGGTCTTTTAAGAGGAGCTGAAATCTGAATGTGCCTGGGAAACATTGCTATTTTTACATGCGCTATTCATTTTCAAATGAAGCACTTGAATTAAAGCAAAACAAAACAAAACCAACTCGAGGCCCAAACAAAGCACAGGAAGGCGCTCAAATTATCCCATGTGCTGGCAGGTTATGGTCTGAGTTCAGCGCTAGGAAAAAACCTCCAGCACGTCAGAGTGATCCGGGGCTGGGTTTTTGTTACTGGTGTTTGAGCCTCAGGATGGTGAGGCCGGTCCTGTGATCTCCCCTACAGGGGGTGCTCGAGACTGAATCCCTTCTAGCTGATCTCTGGCCAGAGATGTAGATGCGGCTCAAAGCTGTTTGGCCTCACTCATTCTAGGTGAGTGAGGTGCAATGGATTCAGATTGCGCTTCTGGTGCCTCGAACCCCTGCCCATGTCTTGGGCGGCAAGAGTGAGGCCCTGGCGTGGGCACGGGCTAGAAGTCAGGATATTTGAGCTCAACTCCATGCTGGTGAGAGACTCTTTCTCCCTCTGAAGTAAATTCCATGAGAACGAGGATTTTTGTCGTGTTCACCTCTAGAAGGGTGCCTGGCATGTGTCTGGCATGGGGCAAATATTTGCTGAATGACTGCCTGACCAGGGATGGCCCCACGTCACTGACCCGATGAACTGAGGCCATCACTTCAACTATGGGCCTCAGTCTTCCCACCAATAAAGTGGGGATTAGCCACGGCTGCCCTACTTACCTCAAAGGGTTGCGTAATGAGATAAACAGACTCAGGAAAGTGCTCGGAAAAAAGGTGTAAAGAGCTATCACGCGAGGAGACGCATTTACTATTATTCCTGCTTGGTTAACGTGAGAGACCAATTCAGATCTTATGTGAAAGGGGCAGAGGTCCACGTGAGCCGTGCCTTTCTCCCACTATCTACTTTCTCTGGCTGCATCAAACCAGTCTGGAAGGAAGCCCCAAATGATCACTTGGATTTTCATTTCCATCTTGCACAAGGGTGGGGGGTGATAGGATGTACTACCTTGCATTGTCCCGGCCGTGTGACTTCAGGAAATTCATATCTCGGTATCGGGAGAGAAATGCCACCAGCTGGTCATTTGTCCTATGGAAACAAACCAAGAGGAAGGTCAGAGTCCTCCAGAGACCATGGACTTACCATCCTAGTTAAAAAGGACTATTAGTGTGTGTGTGTATCCTACATGTTCCATAGTCTGTGAACTCTTTGAGGGTAAGCATGGTGCCCCAGCTGTTTTAGAATCTCTAGTGCCCACGTTCTGCATGGAGCACTGGGTGTTATACGCAAACAATGAATCATGGAACACTACATCAAAAACTAATGATGTAATGTATAGTGATTAACATAACATAATAAAAAAAAAAAGGCTATAGAGTCTCTAGTGCCCAGCACCGGGCTTGGCAAACATGAAGTCATCGGTGTGCAGCACAATGCCAGGTACTTAGCAACCTCAGGGCCTTTGCACCTGCTGTGCCTGGGAAATTCTGCCTTGTCTCTTTCCAGGTCTGGCTTGTTGTTACGTCATCTGGATCTCCTTCCAAATGTCACCTCTTCACAGAGGCCCTTTCTGGCCACCCAACCTAAAGTAGCATCTGCCTCCCCCGCCTTCACCTTTATCACATCCCTCTGTGTCCATTACCGAGTGTTAAATTTGCTGACATTATGATGTAAGCTCCATGAAGGCAGAGCCTCATGGGACTTGTTCCTCCCTGGCACCCAGTAGGAGCTACATTAGCTTGTTGTTGGATGAAGGAATACGAAGTTCTGGAAACCCACTGGGCTACCGACTGAGCGAGCTTTGAAAAATATGAAGCGTGAGCCAAACAGATGACGTTGTTCCCAGCATTGTTATCCCAAATTTATTGCCATCAATCTCGGAACCCGCAGTGTAGTCACAGCTAATCGGCTTGTGCATACAGCTGTGACAGTATTTTAAAAGGCAGTCACACGGGTCTCCATCTGCCCGAAATGCAGTCCTCTCTTCTGCTGAATAAACCCAAATAGGTAAACGGTGCTGGATTTTTACTTCAGAAGGAAAGGGTTAACCACTGTTTCAAAGTGGGAGACAGGACGGAGGCGGCAGAAAGGAAGGCCGTCTTTGGGCACAGAACGGAGGCCACCGACCTTTGGGAGGCAGGTGGGTGCCTCAGAAAGCAATACCTGGGCTCTCGAAGCAGAAGGGTCTGGAGACAGATCTCAGCTCCACTCCTGACCCAGCTGTGTGTCCAAGGGTGAGTAACTGAACCTCGGGGCTTTGCGGGGCGGGGGGGGGGGGCTTCTCTGAACTCCCCTGGCTCCCCAGCAGATAGCAGGCTCTCTGTGCCTACATAGCGAACGGATAACTGGGTGCACTGAAAGGGCATATAGTAGGTGCGCAATAAATGCAAGGTGCTCTCTCCTTCCGCCTCCCCACCGTCTGGTCTGAGCGGCCCCCACCGGGCACTCCTCCTTCATTTCCCTGCAACTCCCTACAGCCACCGCCAGCCCCTGTTCCGTGACTGGATGCCTCATGGTGACCACCTCAGAATTCCGGCGGAGGGGGCACCAAGCGGTTAAGAGGCGCTGCAGTGAAAACATCCTAGCCCTGAACTAAACCCCGACTCACGGCCAGCCCGTTCTAGCGGCGGCCGAGAAACCCCGTGTCTGCACGGAGGTCCATCCGCTAGGCACGCAGCAAGCCAAGCCCCGCGGGTGCGCACAGGGGTGAATCCCAGGGATGCAGACAAAAGGCGAACCCCACGTGTCTGCAAAATGGTGCGTCTCCTGTGTGGACAACCGTGCCCGCACGCTGCAAGGGAAAGCCCATGCGCCTCCTACCAAGTTATGGGGCAGCTGTGGGCACAGGCCCTCTTGAAGTTGCCGGGAGAGGTGGGAATGAGATCAGCCCATACAAAAAAAAAAAAAAAAAAGAAAGCAATGTCTCTTTCCAAACCTTAAGGAGGCCCATTCCCTCTCCGTGTCTTAGCAGTTCCTATTTACCAACCCCCTCGCCACTCTGCGACAGTTCATTATTGTCGTCCTGATGAATACGGGGACAAGTTAACCTCTGAATGGGTCCCTGGCAGCAGGAATAATAAATAGGGCCTCTCAGCGGCCTCAGGGGGAGGATTGGAGGGGCCGGGCCGGGGCTCCGGGGGCTCCCAGGGTCAGCGGCCGCAGCTCCATTTGGCAACCCCAGAAAGCGCCTTTCAGGGCCCTGAGCTGGGGCCATTTTCACATTTACTGCTTCACCGAGTCCCCATCTGACGGGGATGAATAGGCATTTAGCGAATTTACTTAGCGATGCTTCCACATGAAATCGTCTCAAAAGATGACATCTTGGGGGGGGGGGGAGTGCCCAGGGAGGGGGCTGCGGATTCCAGGCCTGGAGCTGGGGGGAAGGCTGCCTTTCAAAGCGAAGCGCTGTGTGCCTGGCTTGGCCGGACTGGCAGGGCGAGGGGACCCCTGCGTCCCCCTCCATGGGAGCCCCCAGCCCCCTCCCTCTCCTTCAGAGTAGAAAGCCTGATCAGCATGCCAGAGCCCATCTCCCCAGCCCTTCTTCAAGGGGACACGCAATTCGGCTGGGGCCCACGTTTTCCTATTGTTGCTTTTGGTGGCCTGTCTATAATTGCCTACATAAGCTTTAGTTCTCCTTGGATAATGAAGAGTTTGCGACCTGCTGACATTTTACCCAGTTCCAGCCTCTCTCTCTCCCTCTCTCCCCACCACATCCACTTCTCACTCCTCCCTTCTGGTGGAGTCATTTGCCAAGTGGCTCCCACAGCTCGTCACCTGTGCCTGCCTCTACAATTTCCTTCCACCTTTCGTGGAATCATTAGAAGACACGTTTCTTCGTCCATGCCCATTCCTCGGATTCAGGATAGTGACTCTGGGCCCATCACTGGCAGCCTTCAGAGCCACTGGGATGTCTTTGCGGAAACATGCAAACAGGTAAAAGTTAAAATAAATGATTTAATAAGGAAGGGATTTATTTCAATAAATTTGCTGTCATATAAATACACTTATTGGAACCGTGTGAAAATCTCTGTTGGACTCAATCAACAAAAGAACCGATAAAAACAGCTCTCAAACCATGACCATTTATGAAATGCCCACCGTGCCCGAGACCCTGGGGCAGACTTTTGCCACATTTTATTGCATTTGAATATTCACAAAGCTAAGAGATGTGAGTTTCATTCCCATTTTGCAGATGGGCAACTGAGGCTCAGAGAAGCCACTGCTTAGTGATCAGAACCTGGTTCCAAATGTCAAAGCCCATCATGCCCCTCTCTACGAGACCACTTCCACAACTGAATGAGGGAATGAATGAATGAGTGAGGGAACGAATGAATGAAGGAGCTCCATCCCAGGTGGAAGTGCTCCGACGCCTCCCCATTCAGAGCCTGATCTTTGGATGAACAGCACTAGCCTGCTGCTATTAGAAATGCAGCATCTCAGGCTCCGCCCAAGACCTACTGAGTCAAAACTGGCTCTCTAACGAGATTCCCAGGGGATGAGCGTGCCCTTTAAAGTTTAAGAGGCACTGCTTTTAGTGAGGCATGAATATGGTAGTTAATTCTCTTCCTCTTTCCTTCTTCATCTTCTCCCCAAGGCCTGTTCCTGAAAACCCGGACTTGCAGCCAGTTACTTTCATCTCGGTAAGCCTCAGGTGTTGGGATTATTCAATAAAGTAATGCACGTAAGACCTGGGCAGTATCACCGGGCATACAGTAAGCCCTTGATAAATGTTAGCTGTTATTTCATGGTATTATTACCATCCTGAATATCAGAAGCTGAAGACATTTCAAGCTGGAGACAGGAGTATAATGACGCAATCAGATTTTAACTTGGAAAGCTTTCTGTGCGTAAAACCCAGGGGATGTCCCTGCAGAGCGTGGTTGGGGAAATGCCCCATAGAAGGGACTTGTCCCCATTCTTCCAGCTGGTGTCAGCGTTAGGATGGCTCCCAGAGGGCCACCTCAGCATCGTGTGTGTCTAAGATGCATCGTGGCTCTGGGCATGAGGATGCATAGGACGAGGGGGCATGGTTCAGCTCAGGTCCTTCCAGGGCGCAGGGTGCGGAGGGGACGGGGCCGGCCCAGCCTCCGGTTGGAGAAAGCACGCACAGAACCAACTGAACTGCTCTACATCCCTCCTGCCCCCCACGCTGTGGTCCAGAACCCCCTGTCTGATATAGGATGCTGGGAAGAATCTGGCAGAGGCTCGAGAGTATCGCTAAGGCAAAAAGTGAAGCGTAAGAGTTTTTGTGAATGTCAGGATTCAGGACTTCCAACCCCCGACGCTGCTGGGTACGTGCATACCCCAGAGGGCCCCAGATCGAGCTCTCGTGGATGCAGTGCGTGGGCCACGTGAGGAGCAGACACGTGTACAAGTGACAGCGGACAGAGGACTGTGGCACTGGGCAAGCCAGGGGGGGTGTGTTTGGAGGCACCTGCCATCTGAGCGCAGGATATACTGAATTTCCCCAGCTTCTTCCCCCTAGCGTCTCATCTGCACAGTTGTCTTATAGGTACGTTCCATTTAAACAGTACTTTAGCTCTACCCTGGGCAACAATATTTGTGGTATCCGATGTACTTTTTCCCCAGTCTTAAATGTGGTAAAATACACAGAACATAAAATTTGCCATCTTAACCATTTTTAAGTGTACAGTTCAGGCGTATGAAGTACATTCATACTGTTCTGCAAGCATCACCACCATCTATCTCCGGAATGCTTTTCATCTTCTGAAACTCAATCTCTGAAACCTGGAAACAAGAGCTCCCCATGTCCCCACTGCTCCCAGCCCCTGGGAACCAGCATTCTACATCCCATCTCTGTGAACAAGTTCATAGAGGAGTCAAACTCCAGGAACCTCATGCAAGTGGGACCCATCCCGTATTTGTCTTTTTGTCATGTTCTCAAGGTACAATCCATGGCATAGCAAGTGTCAGAAATTTCCTTTTGAGGCTGAGTCATTCTGATATACGATTTATATGTTTTTTTTCCAGTTTCACATGAGAAACAATAATGACTACGTGTCTGTGTACCTCCTAAAGCACCTGGGCCACCAGGGGCGTATGGAGGGTGGTCAACCATCCTGGTTGGGCGTCCAGGACACAGATGTTTTAGTTTTAAAATCAGATGGCCCTGGGAAAACCAACCTGAGCTGGTGGCATCTGGGTCTGTGGGACCACAGGAGAAATGTCATACTCTATCCTGTTTTTAAAAATTTTTTAAAAGATTTAAAAAAAAATTATTTGACAGAGAGCTAGTGAGAGCGCAGCATAAGCAGTGGGAGAGGGAGAAGCAGACCCGCTGCTGAGCAGGGAGCCCGATGCAGGGCTCGATCCCAGGACCTCAGGATCATGACCTGAGCTGAAGGCAGATGCTTAACGACTGAGCCACCCAGACGTCCCATACTACGTCCTTTTATGAGGAGCCCAAGAGTACAGAAAACCATGAGGGGTGGGGAAGGCCAAATGTAACCCTTTCCTATGCTTCTAAACTTAGCGTTCCCCAGCTTTGTCCACAGCAAGACAGAGAGGAGCAAGAACGAGAGTAACAAGAGCATCTAACACTCGAGGGCCTACAATGGGGGCTCCTCTCCTCAGCACTCTGCATGTTAACCCACTCAGTCCTCGTGACAACCCTATGAAGCAGATGCTCTACTACTCACATTCATTTTTATTCCATAAATGGGAATGTGTATGTCCATGGCTTTTTCATGCACTGATCTATCCCGTGCGTCTGTCTAATCAGCACATACAAGTAGACTTCATCCTTCTAACGGCTACACGGAATCCTACGGAATGGACACAGACAATCCCCTAGTGATGGACATTTAGGGTGTTTGCACCCCTCCACTTACAGATACTATGCCTATGAGCCTCGCATCCTTGCACATTTATCTTTCCATATTTGAGTAGGATAGATTTCCGTAGGATTAAACTCCCAGATGTGGAAGTGTTTATGCAAAAGGCACTTGTCAGTCTCTCTCTGCTTTTAGGAAGACATACTGCACAGACTGAGGCTACTCCCAGAGTCAAGGGTGGGGCTCGCAGCCCTGCCCTGGCTGGCTCCCAGGGGTATGGGGAGGGAGAAGGAAATTGCAAAGTGATGGGGAGGCGGCTGTCCTGGGGAGGCCGGTGGGCTTCTTGGGCAGGCTGGCCAGGCCTGGCAGGGCCCTTCTGGCTTCCCTACGGTAACAACAACCAGTGGGACGCAAATGAGCCTCTGTCAAGCAGCAAGGAGTGTGTGTGTGTGTGGGGGGGGGGGGTTGCCCAGAACTATCCAGTGCCCAGGGCAGCTGCTGCAGCTGGTGCCCATCTGTCTGTTAATAGCACGGGGATTTTCAACGCGGGCACCTTGGACAGCACTC
The DNA here is from genome assembly GCF_964656455.1 of Halichoerus grypus. Classification (NCBI taxonomy): domain Eukaryota; kingdom Metazoa; phylum Chordata; class Mammalia; order Carnivora; family Phocidae; genus Halichoerus; species Halichoerus grypus. Next base: position 27,137,581 of record NC_135717.1, read on the forward strand.
TTCAGGGCCTGGTTATAGTTGTGAGATGAGCAGGCATTGGGTCTCATTCTGTTCTGTTCCTCCAGGACCTGATACGTGGTGGGTGTTCAGCAAAGACTCACTGGCATGCTTAACACATATCCAAGCGGACCACTGGTGTGCAGGGCGTGTGGGTGCAGGGCCCAGCACAGTGCCTGCCCTGCGGGAGGGGCTCCATCATTCCCTTGTCTTTGCCCACGTCCTTTCCTCTCTACCAGAAATGCTCCTCCCTGTATCTTTGAACTGGGGGGGATGTGGGGCCATGAAGCCCAGGGCAGGAGAAAACACTTAGTAACAATCACAGGAACCTTGCCCGAGTTGCCTAAAAAGGGTTAAGTGCCCCTCCCGCTTTCATCCAACAACTGCCCCATCAAGTTGATGCATGAATAAAGTGGGACACAAAGAGATTTAAGGGCTTGGCAACGTCTTGTCGGGGAGGTGGAGTGCGGACTCAGACCTGGGCACTCCAGGCCCACAGCCCGGGCTCTGCCATCCTGCTCTCCTCATGGCCCATCAGCTTTAGGAGTCCGCTCCGTTTCTTTAGAGTGAGAGCCACAAAACAAGCGCTGGAAATGACAGCCACTTTCTGAGGCCTCCTACTTCCTTTCGAGGGGACAGTCCTTGAACACGGGCTGCACATCAGGAGGTGACGCAGACAAAGCGTCCTGTCCTGGGCCTGGGGACTGTCTGCTCTGCTCGTCTAAAATCTGAGCCCTGGCCACTGGATTTCCTCTTGCCCCATTCCAGCTCACAAATGGATTCACACCCATTTTTCCATGTGGCTTATTTCTTTTTGGGTGTGTGTGTTGGGGGGCTGTGGGGGGAGACCCTGCCATTGCTCCGCTGGCCACCCTCCAAGCAGGTTATGCTTGGACCTTATGGAAGTCTTCTTGTCTCCTAGCACATCTCTCTGGAAGGCCAGAATTCCAGAACAAGAAAGGTCAAGTTCACGGTTCTCTGAAGAAGAGTCAAGAGCAAAAAAAGCTTCGGAGACAAGAGAAGGGGAGTCCCTGATTTGAATACAGCCAAAGCTTAGAGCGAGACCAGTTTTCTTGAGATACAGGAGAAAATGTATGGAAAAAGCTAGATCCTGTAGTTCTCCCTGGACCCCATGGACAAAATTACAGCCACAGTTGGGCACCCAAGGAGAAGTGATCTGGATAAAATGCTGCCCCAGCTTTCGGATTCCACTCTAAGCCATCCTCTGGAAAGCAGTCACAGGATCTTTCTAGAACATAAGTCTGATCATATCTCCCATTTAATACCCTTCAGTGGCTCTTCATCGCATGCAGGACAACGTCCTAACTCCTTAGCAAGGTGTACAAAGTGGTTTGCGAGCTGGCTTGCCTGCCCAGTCTTTGAGGTTATTTGAAGTTCTCCAAATGTTCTGTGCTTCCTCATAACTGTGACCTGGAAAACTCCAAAACTTTGCTCTCCCAGAAACATGGTTTCTTACCTCTCTGATAGGGCAGGTGCCAGCTACCTGAAACAGCAGTGGATAAGGCAGTTATGATCCCTGTCCCCTAGAAGCACACGAGATGGCGGGGAAGGCAGACACATAGGTAGATTCTTGGGATATGGGGTGACGTGCCAGGTGAGCTAGAGCACTGAGCCTCCTGGAGACACCGGGGAGCCGCTTTTCTCCTCCACACAGGCAGGCAGGCAGGCAGGCAAAACTAGACAACCACCTGGCTAATAAAACTCAATCACTTTTGATTGGATTTATCTTTTTGTTACTGGCGAAAATGATGCAGAATTAAAACACGCTCATGGCGTTTGCGGGAACTGGCAAACCACTTCTCAAAGCCTCAACGCTTTCACAGAGCACTTGGAAGACACACATTTTTCATTTGGAACATACATAAGCCATTCTAAGAGGCAGGTTATCTGAAGCTCCATCAGCAGGAACCCTTAACATGTCAGCCCTTCCTGCAGACTGCTGTAATGGAAAGGTAACTGACAAGCATCAGCACCCGAGGCCATGCCCGATCCTGGGACACTGCTGCAATCATGAATGGGGAGCTGCATTGCCATTCAGCCTTGTGTGTGTGAACGCGTGCGCGCGCGTGGAGTCTATCTGATTGTATTTTAATTTTCTGAAATCTGGTTGTCCTCAGATGCCACTAGACATCTCAAATGAGCAGAACATTTGGCTAACCAAATTCCGCATCCCCTTACAATGACTGATTACAGCCAGTTATTTGATTTGTTTTTTTGGGGGGGGGGGCAAGAGGAGGCCCGCTGTGAATGACAAAGATTGAATCTTAAAAGCAGAGGTGATGTAAGCGAGAAATCCACATCTTTGCTACAATGAGAGCTGCCTTCAGAGATTTCTCCCTGATCTTTGCCACTTTGTTTCTTTTTGATGTTGAGCAAGTTCCTGGAGCTGGCTGAGCCTTTGTTTTCTAATCTGCAAAATGGGGATAAAAATGGTATCTGAGCTCTGTGTTGCAGGAATGGCACCCACAGTGCCCGGCCTATGGCTGGTGCTCAGTATATGGAAGTGCTCAGCAGGAAGTTCCCATACCCGTTGCTTAGAAATGCCAGAGGAAAGGCATGCCCACCACCTGCCACACCTCCATCCTTTCATCCTACATGCCTGCGTGCCTAGCACTCCTCTAAGTTATGTATGTTCAAGTCCCTTGTCTGTAAGCTACCCCAGGACAGGAAACTTGTCTGATTCATCTCTATTTCCCCAGTGTCCAACACAGGCCTGAAACATAGTTCTAGCAGCTTGGTGCCTCGTTCTCTTTCCCAGTCCCCTTACTCATTTCTGAGTGGCTCATAGAAACTGCTGAGCCCGCGTGTGCTGCATTCCAGGAGGGCCTTTGTTCCCTATGATGGGGACTACCCTTCCTTTACCTTTGCCTATTCAGCTCCTGCTTGTCTTCATAAGAACTGGCCAAGTGTCAGTTCAACTGAACAGGCGGGAGTATAAATGGGCACTAAACTGAACTGAACCATATTGATAAGCTCATCTTTTCCTCTGTGTGTAAGGCTGAGAAGAGATTTTTTTTTTCACTATTCCATATTCCCCTGGGTTTGTGCAAAGGACGGCTTTGGCCTACAGTAATAATGTATCTATTCCAGTTTCACCAGATGGGTGTCCCTAATGCACCAACAATAAACGTATCGGTATGTGGAGTGGTTAAAGTAATGAGACCTGAGACCAGAAAGTTGTAGGTTCAAGTCCTGGTTCTACCACTTACTAGCTGTGTGGCCTCGGACAGGTGATTTCTGCCATTTGAAGCTCATTTTCCTCATCTTTAAAACTGAGGATGATAATGCCTACTTCATCGGGTTGCTGCAAGGATTAAATGAAGTGAGAGGATATTCATTGTTGCCTGCAACTGAAAAATCCAGGCTGATACGGATGCTGGATGCTGGTACTAGGAGCGGGATGATGAATGGTGGGCAGAGGAAAGCAACAGAGAGACTGGGCAACCTAGCCCACAGAATGCTAGAATAGTAGCTATTGTTCCTACTGCTGTCCTAATTATTTTTACTTCTCCCGGACTAGGTTCTATATTCTGCAGGGGGTAGGATGTTACAAAGATCTCCGTCCCCTAGAACTTCAGGGTCAGGTTGGTTCCAATTTTGGCCCCAGGGCGGGCCTGAGCTCAAAGGACAGCGGACTGTCGCTGATCACCTTGGGCAGCCTGCCAGGTTCACTAGCCTGTCTGGGCTGAAACAAGGTCAAAATGCATTGGAACGCAAAAGAGAAGCCACACACTCTGCTATGGAAAAACAAAGCCGTAGCCACCTCTGCAAACCTCAAGGGGACACAGAGTCTTGGCTCGAGAGACTAGAGGATGAGGACATACTGCATGTAGTATATTTTTTTCCCTGCAGATTCTAAGCCTGTTTATTTCAGAGGGTTGATGAGAAATTATACAAGACATCAGGCTGTTTAAACAGAGGACATAGGCTCTGAGGTAGTAATGTGTCAGTTCTTAGAGACAGAAAACTTGCGACATGTTCTAAAAGAGAATTTAGCCTATAGATCAGCGGTTCTCAAACTGTGCCTGGCGGTAGCACTAGCTTCCACTAACACAGTGGGACCTCAGGATGGCTCACTTGAGATTTCGCCAGAGAGGGGGCACCGTCACCTACTTTCCACACTGGGTCAAGTTTCAACTGGGAGTAAAAGGTTTAGTAGCTTAACAATAAAAGTTCAAACATGATGAAGGAAGATGACCAATTCAGATTCCAATTTTGCGGGGGTGGGGAGGGCAGAGGATAGCATAGGACCACCACTCTGTAGCAGGACAGGCTGAGCTCTGTGCTCACTAGACGGCCTGACCCTGGGCAGGAACACCCTCGTGAAACAGCCCTCTTGCCTTCTGAGCAATGGGCATCATGACAGAACACTTTCTGTAGAGCGGTCTTGAAGATAAAGAGAACGATGTTCAGCATGTCGGCTGAGCACTTAGCATAGGTGCGTGCTTAAGGTTTAGGGTAGGTATGAGCCGTCTTACCGTCGGGGCTGTGAATTACATTTCCTTTCTCCTTCTCTCCCTCCCTCCCCTCCTCCATTTTCCTTCTGTACATTTTTGAGCAAATCCTAAGTGCCCAAAATTGTGTTGAGTTCAGACGTTAGACATGAATTCAGCTTTTTAAACCCCTGGAATCACTTTGAGTTGCATGGACCTGTTTCAATGGGGGTAACTTAAGCCCTGGTTTTATCCGACTATACATGAGCTCAGGCTTCCAGCTCCTTGGGTTAAGGTCATTCGTTAACAGGTATTCCTGAAGTATTTGCTCAGAGGTAATACCTTGCTCCTTCTCCCCTTGTCTTCCTATAGTCACTGATAGAGCGTTTCTTAAGAAAAAAAAAATTTAATGTCATCTGGGACTATTCTGAACACCCGCTCACATAGATGCTGCTACGAGTTCACTGATCACTGATAAAATATGTTCCAGTGCTGGTCCTTCAATATTTACAATATTTATTTGGATTGTAAAAGAGGATTATGTTGTAAATTATAAAACAGGATGCACGCCAGGTGGGAGCAGGTCTGTTTTGTTGACATCGCTATATCCTCATTCATTCAGCAAATATTAATGTTACCTACTACATGTCAGGTACTGTTCTAGATGCTGGAGGAACAGTGATGATTGAGAACCAAGTCCCTATGAGAATTGGTCCCTGGTGTCTCAAGGCATCCACTGTAGATCTTGGATTAGCTTCTCTCCTATGCATCACGAATGATACTAGTTATGAAGCATCCTTGCAGGAATTAAGGAAAGAGCCATTCTGATCATTTTCTGTGTTCTGAGGTTCTGATGAGGAACCCCAGTTCACAAAGGCTTGGCCAGCACAATATCTGGCATCTAACAGTTGCTTAATACCTACAGGGACAGATATTGAATGGAATCCCGAAGTCTGTGCCAGGTTCCCGAAATGGAATTTACAAATGCATATATGAATCCCTTTCACACTAAGGCAGATACACCGGCAGGTACTTAAGTATCAGAGCCAAGTGAGTGACAGCCAGATGTGCCATGGTTCTGCATCAGGTGACCTGGTTTTGAAGCCTGCCATGTGATCTTGCAAGTCACTTCATCCCGAGCCTCAGTGTCCTTGTCTGAGTCGGGCAGAGAATCGATGAGATCATGTGTATGAAGGCTGAGCCCAGGGCCTGGTACACATAAAGTGCTTGACTATCCCAGAGCACTTGTTACTGATTCCCTCCAAGGGATGGACAAGGAGGGCCGGCTTCCCTCGGCAGCCCACACTGCAGCCCAGACTCAGCAGGGGCTTCCCCGGGTGGGCGGAAGCCAAGCCCTTGGGATGCTGACACGGCCCAAGAGCTTGAGAACAAAGCCAAGACCAACCTCTCTCTATGTTTGGTTCCCTTGCTGGCCCCCAAAGGGCTGAGGTTGGCCAAAAAAGGAAACCCTCAGAAGCCGGAATCCCTCTTTTCCTACTTTATCTTTTTATTCTTTCTTCCTTTTCTCTGTTAGACAGTTGAACCGCATATGTTATAAAGTCACCATAACACCCAGAGGAATTGAAAACGGGTGTTCAAACAAAATCTTCTATGTAAATATTCATAGCAGCACTATTCACAATAGGCAAAAGGAGGAAACAATCCAAATGTCCACTGAGGGATGAATGGATAAACCAAATGTGGTATATCCATACAATGGAATATTATTCCGCCATAAAACAGAACGAGATATGGACACCTGCCACCATGTGGACGGACCTTGCAAACATTATGCTAAATGACACAAGACAGGCACAAAAGACTACGTATTACATGATTCCATTCCTGTGAATATCCGGGATAGGTAGATGCATGGACAATGGTGATTGCCAGGGCCTAGGGACAGGGCGGAAATAAAGAGCAACTGCGTATTGGCCTCGGAGTTTCCTTTGGGGATGATTTTTTTTTTTTTTTAAAGATTTTTTATTTATTTATTTGAGAGAGAATGAGAGAGAGCAAGCACATGAGAGGGGGAGGGTCAGAGGGAGAAGCAGACTCCCTGCCGAGCAGGGAGCCCGATGCGGGACTCGATCCAGGGACTCCAGGATCATGACCTGAGCCGAAGGCAGTCGCTTAACCAACTGAGCCACCCAGGTGCCCCCCTTTGGGGATGATTAAAACGTCTGGTGCTGGAGTAACGGCTGGCTGCACAACACTGTGAATGCACCAGAGGTCTGTCACTCATGGTGATTTCTATCAGTTGAACCCCAGTATCTCAAAAGGAAAAAGGGGTCATCATAACACAGCTACAATACCACCTGGGCTTGGTGTATTGTAAACATTTCATACACACTGTGCATTTATCCTCCCCACTTCTCTAGAAAGGTGAGCATTAGCTCCATTTTACAATGGACAAACTGAGCTTCTGCGAGCGTGGCTAAGTTATCCAGGCACACGGCTGCTGCTAGCTACTGAGGACAGACCTCATGTGCTCCAGGAACCTGAGACGTATCCCCTTGCATCTGCCTTCCCGACAACCTCATGTGGTAGGTACTACTGTTATCAGCCACTTTGCACATGAGGAAGGACTGAGAAGTTACGTGACCTGTGCCGGCTGAGACAGAGGCAGGGCCGGGCACCGGGCCACCTGACCTCAGAGCCCCAGGGCTGCAGCACAGAGGCTTAGCCATGGAAACCGAGGGAAGGTGGACAGCACAGGGTCTACCTCTGGCCCTGTTCATGGAACATGGGGACAGCTTAGTTACCTGCCACACGACATCAAGAGATCACTTGGGGGGCGCCTGGGTGGCTCAGTTGGTTAAGCGTCTGCCTTTAGCTCGGGTCATGATCCCGGGGTCCTGGGATCGAGCCCCACATCAGGCTCCCTGCTCAGCGGGGAGCCTGCTTCTCTCTCTGCCTGCCACTCCCCCTGCTTGTGCACTCTGTCTCTCAAATATACAAATAAAACTTAAAAAAAAAAAAAAAAAGAGCTCACTTGGGATTCGGACCCTCTCCAGGCTGTCGGGAAGCCAGCAGGCAGCCGGACAAATGTGACGTGTCAACATCCCTTGGCCTGCTGGGCACCCCCCATGCCGCGCCCCCCCAGGGCCCGTGCTGGCACCTCCAGTTAAGGGGAGAAGCGGCGGAGCCGACTTGAGGATTTATGAGAACCCACCACGGCTCACTGTTCTTCTGAAATTGACTCTCTGGTGCTTTGGAATGTTTTCCATTTTCATGGTGGGGAAATCTGAAAATGCCTCCAGCTGAGAGAAGTAAGTCAAGACAAAACCTCGCCACTGGTCTTCAGTCGAGGAACAAGCTCAGAGACGCTCTGAATACTTGTGCAAGTGGAGGACAAGGGACACGCGATCGGCGAGCCTTCCGCCACCCAGGGGTAAATGCCCGCGGGCTCGGCGGCCCAGGGGTGCTGCAGGGGACGGCCGCTGACCATTCGTTTGCTCCTTCAGTGCTCCCGGTGGGGAGGGCTTGCTGAGCTCCTGCTTTGTGCCAGGCGCTGTGCCAGGCACTAGAGACACAGCCTCGGCAAAAGAGCTGTCACTTCTGCACTTGTGCAGCTGGCAACCTGGTCAACTGGCCAGGGTAGGTCAAACTACTGTCCCGATTTATTGAGCACCTGCTCTGCGTCCGGCGAGGCCCTTCAAATTCCGCAGCTTAATCCTCACCGTGAAGGCTGAGGCAGGTGAGCGTGATGCTTTCCGTGTTCCAGGTGAGAAGGCCGAGGTGTGCAAAGGATGAGCCACTTGCCCAAGGTTTCAGGGCTGGTACGTGGGACGGCTGGATTGGGACTCTGCTGAGTCCCCAAGCCCACACTTCTGATCCGTCTGCTACACTGCCTGATGGCCTAAGCCCCAAAACTCCTACCAAACAGAATGGAGAGGGGGTTTCTAGGTCCAGCTCCAGCTTACAACTGTAAGGCCCTTCTCACACCCTGTCCACATAAGCCTCTCTTCACTTGATGTACAGTCCATGTTCCCTCATGCCTCAGGGCCTTTGCACATGCAGCCCTCTCCACCTGGAACACTCGCCCCCCCCTCCCCCCATTGTTCATCCAGTTAATTCCTTCTCTCCTTTCCACTCTAGGCTCAGAGACACTTCTCCAGGGAAGCTTTCTCTGACTCCCTAGAAGGGAAATGGTTGTATGCATGGTGATTTCCTGTATATATGGATGTAAACTTCCTTCCTAATGGTGTCATAAAGACCCGATGATTTAATGGTCAAATCTGATGGCAGAAATGTTAACTACCCTATTGGTAGCTGCAACCCCAGATCCTTCCAAACGTCTGGTACACTGTAGGTTTCCACAAGTGTGTATTGACTGACTGTAGGAATGAATGAGTCAATCAGTCGTGAGGTCCTAAAGCTGTTATTTCATGAGAAGGCATTTCGTGGTCATCATCTTGGTTAAAAATTTCTCTTTCTCAATCGAAACTGCAACCCACGGCAGACTTACGAGACACATTACAGAAAGGAAGCCCAAACACCTCTAGGTGTGGAACTGGACCCACAAGATCAACCGGATTTCCGGAAGGCACCATAACTACACGTGCCTAGTCGCTCTGGGCAATCTCGGAGAATTAACGGGCACTGGGGCATTTATCAGCGACTTGCCAGGTCAGCCAAGGAAAGATAAATGAGCCTTGTGCTTTCTGGGAGAGCAAGAAGAGGGGTAAGCACTGAAATCAATGAGTCTCGGGATTCAACGTCATTAACCTTTTTGATTCAGATTGAGGAAGGTGGCGCAGCGTGAATTACAGTGCTAACGGGCACAAGGTATTTCTGACGGGTTTATACCGAGAAGGCTGGATGGTAAGAAGGTACGGTCTTCTCTGGCTGACAAATACTACGGGGGGGCGGGGCGGGCTGCTGGAGAGGCCTATGGTCATGGAGGACCCCTATGTGAACAAACTGCCTATCCCCTCCCAGCTGGCCTGGTCAGGCGACGCTGAGGACTGAGCTCCCTTTCACACCTTGTCTTCCAGCTCAAGTTGAAGACTGGTAAGCCATGCAGGTGGAAAATAAAAGGGGGACTGCTGTTTTAGGTCAAGTTCAGCTACCCAGGGCTGGGTGGGAGTCCAGGCCAGGGTCTGGAGGAAGTTCCCAGAAGCCCTTCGCAATCTCTACCACTCTCCCTCCATCCAGGGTCATGAAGTCTGAAGCACAGAGTGGGTCGCAAGCTGGTGCCTGAGTTGGCAGGGTCACTGGAGGTGATACAGAAAGGCCACGTGTGGGAAGACAGGTGGTGGGTGAGTGGGTAGATGGGGAAGGAGTTTGCAATTATTGAAACGTGTGTTCCGGGCAGGGCCATTATCTGAATTGTGGGAGATGCGGCAGAACGGCGTCAAACACGGATCTGTGAACTGTGGTCTGCCCCCTGCTTTGGTCCATGTGGTTTCATGGGAACGGAGTCATGCCTATTGGTTTACGTGTGGTCTACGGCTGACCTGTCACTCGGGCAGAACTGTGTCATCGTGACAGAGAGCGTTCAGCCCGCAACACTGAAATATTCACTATCTGGCTCTTTATAAAAATGTTTATTGACCCCTGCCATTATGTTTCTCTCTCTCTGTGGTCATTCATACACCTTCCTCACCAATGTTTGTCATGCCCTCCTTATAAAGTGTCTTCCTGGCCCGCCCTCCTCTTTCCACACTGTCTCTTCCCTGGGACACACTTCTAACTGACCTACTATCCACTTGCTTATCTACTGTCTCTCCCCCTCGCCGGCATGGGGCTGCCTCAACAGCTTTATTTCCTGCTGCATCCCAGCACCCAGAAAACTGCCCGGCATACAGCAGGCACTCAATAAATATTTGTGGAATGACTGAAGAGCCGCTTACCCCACGTATATTTGCTTTAACATTTTCTTATTTAGACCAACTATGTATATATATATTTTCTTTTTTTTTTTTTTTTTATTAAGTAGGCTCCATGCCCAGCCTAAAGCCCAACATGGGGCTTGAACTCACAACTGTGAAATCAAGACCTGAGCCGAGATCAAGAAGCCAGATGCTCAACTGACGGCGCCACCCAGTTGCCCCTAGATTAACTATATTTTTAAAGAAAATTTCAGCTTCAGAAATCTGGGGTTTATTAGGTCTTCCTAAATATTAACACCGTCCGAAACATCTGCGTACCACTTTAAATCATCTTGCACACTGCCAGTGGTCTGTGGATCAGACTTGGGAAGCCCTGGCTTGTGGCTGAGGACACGGGTTGAGCTCCATCGCAATGTTGGGCAAGCCCCTGTCCCTTCTCTCTCTAAAGGGGATGCGGAAGGTCCCACCTCATCTGGCGGCCAAGAGGTTCACTGAGATCGGGGGAGCGCTTAGCCCAGAACCCTGCGCACACTCAGCCCTGGATGCACAGGGTCGGGGACACTTGGCAGAGGGGCGTGTCCCCGTAGGTCAATTCATGACCATGATGGGCCTCTCGCCTCTCCCACCTGCAGCTGCCGCTCCCAGTGAACGGAGCCCAAGCCCGGCTCAGACGCCGCCCCACCACATCCCGGCAAAGCAATTTGGATTAATGGACTATTTAGCTGTAGGTGTCCAGAGAATGCATTGTTTAAAGTAACTTGTTAGAAACTTCCCCAGGGCGGCCAACTTTTAAACAAAGATTGACTCTGTAATCAAAAACTGCTTGGCCTTAAACCACATTCCAGCATCCCAAAGAGCACAATTACACTGAGGAAGGGGTGGCAATGTTTGTGCCCCTGGCTGGCTTTGCCAAGTAATGTTGACTGATGAACACAATTAAATTGCACTGGGGAGAATCCTTCTCTGGAGGAACAAAGGACACAGGAGACGTGCGGCAGCTCTTGGGGGCACGATTTCCGTTCCTACATCCACAAGGGAACACAACACTGATGTGGGATTCCACTGGGAGCCTCACCCTGGGAACACTGGCTGGCACCACCAATGACCCCCTCCTTCCCCATCCTCCACTTTCTAATGAGGTGCTGTTATGGGCAATGGACCAGGGTCAGAATCGAGGTTCCCGATGCTCCTTCTGGAATGCACGGGGCTGTTTCACTTCAGATGGACAGGAGCAAAGGATGCAGGGGGCGAGTCTAGGGACTGTGCTCTCTGCCCCAGCTTCTCTTCGTGACACTATCCCCCAGGCTGTGGACCGATTCGAATGTCCGAGTCACTTTCCAACCCCACCTGGGCGCCTCGCAACGGCCATGAGGTTGGCCAGAGGCAGACTAATTGAGCCTGGGGAGAGGGTTTGGGGAGGGGAGTGAGGATGGTGAGGAGGTTTAGGGGTAGAACTATGAAGGAACATTCCAACTTGAAACCTGAGGGAGATTTTGCAGCTGTACTGACTCGAGAGAAAGCAGATTGAGGACAGGGGTGTTTCAGCCCACTGAGGTCAAGGAGGCTGATAAACACTAAGGGTCTTTTCAACCAGCCTTGTGGGAGGGAAGGGAGATGGGGGCGACGCATCCAAACATGGCTCAGCTCAAGGCGACGGCCTTTGTAACTCCCGTTCACAAGCACATTTCTCAAAGGCACGTGTGCGCGCTCTCTCTGGGTCGGCATCTCTATAGCAGGACCAGGGCACAGAGATGGAAAATCGAGGAGAGAAGAAAGAAAGAGACCACAAAAAAGGCCAGACCATGTTTTTTTGGTCTAGAATTAAGAACTGCCCAGGATGTTTCGCTTTCCTGACAATAAGAGAACAACTTCCTGAGCACCTGTAATGAATGCCCAGCTCTGGATTAGGTCCTGTGTTTCAGTAGCTCTCATCTTTACAATGACCCTCTGAGGAAATCGCTGTGGGGAGGGGGGTTCTGGTTGGCTTCCCAGAACGGGCCCCCGTCTGCCCATCTCCTTCCTAGGTTCACCCAAAGGGAGAACGAACTGATGGTATGATTCGTCAGCACCGGAGAGATTGCCTGGGCATGGTTACCAGGGGCTGGGTGACCATCTGGTGGAAGCCCCCCCCTTGCATTTCACTACTGTGTCTCCTGTTTCTTGCCTCAAACCTCAGCCGCACCTGACTCCTTGGGGTCACGATGAGTCACATTTTGCTCTCCTGCCTCTTCCATTCAAGCAACTGGGAGGATGCAGTACGCTAAGGTCTCCCTGGCAGACCGGGCCGTCTCTCTCTCTCTCTCTCCTCTGTGCCCCTCGGCAGGGCTGAGCATCCTGGTCCTGACCTGCAGATGGTGGTAGGGATGAACACGAGGCCCCGCAGAGGTGCCCGGCTGTGCTCTAACCCAGCTGCTTATCAGAGAGCTTGCAGAGCGGGACACAAGGCAGGGCTTGGATTCCCACTTGGCCACCGTCCCTCACGTGGCTCCCTGACATGTAACATTAATGTCTCCCTCTTACAGGAGAGAAAACCGAGACTCGGCAAGGTTGGAGTCACCTGCCTCAAGACGATACAGCTAGTAGGGGACGGAGACAGGACTCAAATCCAGGTCGGGCTGATACCACGGGGCCGCTCACGTGCCCTTGGCGGAGTGCGCGACGGTGCAGAAAACGCCCGCGTTGGTTGGGTCTTGCCGTGGAACAAGTGTGAGCATTTGGAGGGACGGCAGCCATTCTTTCTGAATTATGCCTGCTTGAGGCTAACATTTAAATGAGTGAGAGTTCCATCGGGCACCGAAGTCCAGCAGTTTGGGGAAGAGTCTAAAGACCGAGATCGGGAGGGAAGAGGATTATAAAGGAATTGGAAAGCCGGGGCTGTCCCAGCTAATGCAGGACAGCTGGTTCCTCGGTTCACGTCTGGAGCCAACAGGACTGGTGGAGCCCCGGTCTTCTACTGGCCAGACAGGGAGAGAGCCCCTCTGCACCTGGGACTACTCTAGCCATGGTGGTCACGTGGTGGGGGCCGTGCTCTTGACCGACTGGCCTTTTCCCCTGGGAGCAACTGCCCGTGGACCACGCCGGCCAAGCTCGTGGAGCAGAAAGCATGCTGCGCTTGGGAGTCACTGAACCTGCATTCAAATCCTGGCTTGGCCACTGCCAAGCTGTGTGACCTTGGGCCAGTCACTCGAACCTGCTGAGCGTCGTGCCCTTCTCTGCACCCCCCGCGCCCCACCCCATACGGCGGGGACTAAAGCAGACAGTCATGGGGTTCTCGGCAGCTGCTGCTTGCGGATGACCCTGGATTCGGGCTCTGGTGTGCATGCTGCTCTCTTGGGTCCTGGACATTTCTGCCTCCTCCACTCTCTTCCAGATGGAGAGAACATGGATTTAGACGGGGGGACGAGGAGGAGAGCTTCATTCCCGTGCTGCCCAGTGGGCGCACTAGGACCTGCCGGTGGAGAACTCAGGTCTCTTTTTCCCCTCTGCTGATCAAAGAAGCATGGGCTCAAACCCTGGCTCTGATCCCCACCGGCTGTGAGACATGGGACAAATTCCTCAACTACCCTCGGCCTCAGTTTCTTCACCTGTAAGATGGGATGCAGCCACAGTGTCTGCCTTCTGGGGTTGGCGTGACTTCAGGTAACACGTTGGCCAGGGATCCCCTGGATGGCACGTGCCACAAAATGCTAGCTGGCACGATTAGCTACCGGAGTCTGGCAGATCCTGAAGGGTTCTCCCAGACATTTACTTGGAGCGTCCACTCCTGACTGCTTTTAATGCCGGGCAATGACTCCAAGTGGCAGCAAGAGGGAGGGAGGAGATACAGTAATAAAATCCACAAGTTTCCATCTACCTCCCCAATGACTGGATCTTAACCCCATCCCTTGGGCCTGTCTCATCCAAACCTCTGCAATCATCAATAAAAAGGGAGTGGAAACATCCCTCCCTTATTCCACTTGACCTCTGAAGACATGCTGTCCCTCCAGGTTGCCCTTGGCACTCATCTTCCCCTGCAGTTAGATGGGGTAGGCGGGGGTGGCAACAAAGAATAAGAGACTCTACAGCGCAGATCACCCATGCTGTGGACCACCCTGGGCTCACAGCCAAATCCCCCGGATGCATTTGGATGCACCTGGAGCACCCCAGAATGCATACCAGCCCTGCTGTTGGGCACTGGTGGGCAAGCCACATAAATGAAGGCTTTGCTTTCCCGACAAGCAAACATGCTCAGTGCACTGGGCGGGAGGATGCCCAGGGTGGGACACGTCCCATCCCCAGAGACACATGCAGAGCTGCTGCCAAAGGGAAGGAGAACCCTGAGCTCTCGGGAGGGAAACGTTAGGAAGAAGATACATGGCAAAATTCAAAAATGCACAGTCAGACTGGGATCTGGCGAGACCATCGGACTGGCAGAGGAAGGAGGCCACATGTTTCGGACTGGTAGCACCACTCTCTCCCATTTTGTTAAGGACACTGCGGCTCTCTCTAGTGGAAGTATTTCTGCCCGTGACACAAATGTAAGGCCCGTGGAGGCAGGGGTTTTGGTTGCTTTGGCTCACTATTGCACGTTGAGCATCTGGGACTAGGCTGCTTGATGTGCTATTTGTTTACATTTAAATTAAAACCAAACCACGTTTAAAATTTGGTTCCTCTGCCCCACAGGGAGCATCTCAAGCTCTCTCTCTTTTTTTTTTTTTTTAAGTTTCATTTCAAGCCCCTACTAACTAGCCCCATGTGGCTAGTGGCTACTGCAGGGGAGGGCCCAGCCACAGAACATTCCCATCACCGGACAAAGCTCCACGGCATGGTGCAGCCTGTCACTGCCTGGCATCTAGAAGGATCTTAGCACGTGTTGAATCAATGAGTGAATAACCAAAGTCCTCTACTGTCTGTGGGCCAAAGAATGTAGGACTCAAGATAAAACCGACTCTTTTCCCTAGGACTCTGAATTTTTTGTTTTTTTTCAGTAATGAAAGAATGGGAAACGAACAAAACAGCAATATGGCTGGAATGTATTTGAGCCAAACAGTGGCCTCCCTTGGGTGAAACAGCCACATCATTCTTGCCTCTTCCCTGCCACTTTCCTATCCTTCCAAGAACGTCCTTCCTTATCTGCGGCAGCGAAGACCGTGTTCTAAACCGATATGACCACTCTTGGCTTCCTAAAGAGTCTCAGTGCTTTTCCACCAAGTCCCAGGAGAACTGCAAGCACTCGGGCCTCACTCCGTTCGTCTGGCGGATGCTCTGGGTCAGTCCTGGCCCTCCAGAGAGCCAGAAGGGCTGTCCGACCTCAGATATAGCTCAGGAGACCCAGAACCGTTCGCAAGAGAGAAGCCGACAGCGTTTCTGCAAAGACAGGCATGTGCTCCGTCAGGCTGAAAAATAACAGGGCTGAGGAAATGATTATTTTGCTACTAGATGCAAACAAAACTGTTACCAGCATAATTACTGGCGTGTTTTCCAGTTTCTTTGTGAACAACAGCCTGAGAAGGTGCACCCTTTCTGACTCACACGGTATCTGGGCAGAGCTTTCCTTGGACGGTGTCCCACCAGGGTTTGAGGGTCTTAGAGGACATGCATCTCTGAACATCCAAAGAAGAGAAGTGGCTGGATGCTGAGAAAGTGGCCACCAAGAAAGACGGACACACCCAAAGCCCTGGGTGTTTGCCGCCCCCCCCCCCCGCCCCGATAGGACTTCCTGCCAAGTACTGAGGCTAACGTATTTTCCAGCAAAGCATTTACCTTCCTATTTATTACTGTAATTAAGCGACTACATCTGTGTCTCTCCTAGATCAGGGGTTTGGAACTCTTGCTGTGTATGCCCACCACCTGGTGAGCTTGAAAAAATACAGATTCTTGCTTCCCACATGGAGTTTACATTCAACTGGTCTGGGTGGGGTCATGATATTTTAATATACATATATATTATATATATTTTTTAAAGTAGGCTCCACGCCCAGCATGGAGCCCAACGCCGGGCTTGAACTCATGACCCCGAGATCAAGACCTGAGCTGAGATCAAGAATCAGACGCTTAACCGACTGAACCCCCCAGGCGCCCCTAAAGAACCCGACTTTTTAAAGGTATTTTGAGAAAACGTCCAAGAACCATGTGGACCCCTGACTACCCCCTGTCGAAAACGGTCCTGGCTGTGGCAGGGACCCTGTCTGTCTTGCTGCCTGCCAAACCCACGGGGCCGGTGTGTGGTAGGTGCTCAGGAAATAACTGCTGAACAAAGGACTGGAGAATACCAGTTCCATCCCAACATGGAGGGCGAGAGGACAGTCTGTGTAAGGACTGCCTTCCGAGTGGGCTCTAGATGCTGCCGGAGCCCGAGGATGGCCCCACCCCCTCCCACAGGGCAGATGCATCCTGCGCTTGGCCCGGCAAGGGGCCATGGGAGGCTGTCCTGGGCTGAAGGGCATCCACCTCCCCCAAATTCCCATCCAAAATAAGGTCATCAGAAGGTGACCTTATTTGGAAAGATGGGCTTTGTAGAGGCAATTAGTTAAAAGGAGGTCATACTGGATTCAGGTGGGCCCTAAACCCAGTGACCGGTATGCCCATAACAGGGGCATGTGGAGAGAGAGAGAGAGATAGGATGGATGACCCAACGAGGATGGATGCAGAGAATGGCGTGAGCATCTGCAAGGCAAGGAGCGCTACGGGCGGCTGCATCCACCAGAAGCGAGAAGACGCAAGGGAGGACTCTCCCCTGGAGCCTGCAGAGGGAGCACGGCCCTGCCGACACCCTGATTTCAGACTTCCTGCCTCCAGAACTGTAAGGTCATGGAGGTGGTTGCAAGCCACCCCGTTGGTGGGAATTTCTCTCGAAGCCGGCAGGTAACTAGGACAGAGCTAACTGTATGGACAGAAGAGGCAGGTGGGCAGGGGAAGGAAGACGGGCCCAGGCCTGGCAAGTCTCCTCGTGGGCTTCTCCAAACTCTGCTTCCTTCCCTCCTGGCCTCCATGGCTCTGCTCTACCTTACTGCCCTTCTCTCTCGTTCCTGGACCACACTGGCTCTTCCCTGCCCCAGGGACCTTGCATATGCTGTTCCCTTTGCCTGATAACCTCCACTCCTGTTTTTTTCATAGTGGCCCTCCTTTCAGGACGTGGCTTAAACACACTCTTTAGAGGCATTTGATCTACCCTGACTGCTCAAGTAGGACCCCTCTTACTCTCCATCATGACGCCCGGTCATTATTGAATTTATAGGATCTCCATTTCTCCCATAGATTGTAAACTCAGGGAGCGAGCGAGGCCCTTCCATTGCTCCATCTCCCAGCACAGTGCCTGGTGCTCAGCCTGGGCTCAGCAAGGTCGGGATATGTGAGCTGCATGCTCGCTTGAGTGCTTCCAGAAGGGGGTGGGGGCCGCTGCTTTGCCAGATGGCCTTGAAGCTCCAGCCCATTTTCAGGGTCTGGCTCAGCCTCCGCCCTCCTGGGGGACTCTGACGACCCAGGAGCAATGAGGGTGTGACTTGGGCTGAGATGGAGGGGGATCACAGGTGGGAATGTCCATGAGAAAGATGGCGGGGGTAGAATTACGCAGACCCGGATGGAGAGGTGAGGCAGAGCATATGGGTTTCCAGCCTCTGGTGAACAGGTGAGCAGGTGGTGCTACTGAACAGAGTGGGAAATGAGATGGGGGACTGATATGGGTCAGGTGGAAGTTCTAGAAGAATCACTGGAAAGCCGCGATCCTGTGGGGGGACAATTCCCTGCGGCCAACCTCCTGGTTCTGCTGAGAGCTAAGCCAGCTCTTCAAAGCTTCCAAGGGTCACAGGGCCCTCTGCTTCAGGAGTTTATGCTCCTTAAAAAGAACAAGAAACACCTCACACCTACTAGTATGGCTACTATCGAAAACCCAGAAAAACGACATGTTGGCGAGGGTGTAGAGAAACTGGAACCCTTGGGCATTGCTGGTGGGAACCTTTGTGCAGTTGCTGTGGAAAATGGTATGGAAAGTCTTCAAAAAATAAAAACAAAAACAGAACTACCACATGATCTAGTAATCCTACTTCTGGGCGCTTCCCCCCAAAAACTGAAAGCGGGGAGATGAAGAGAGATTTTTACACCCACGTTCATGGCAGCATTACTGACGGCAGAAAAGAGGTGGAAACCCAAGTGTCCATCGGTGACGGACGAGCGGATAAGCAAAATGTAGTACAAACACGCACACAGTGGAGTATTAGTCGGCCGTAAAAAGGAAGGGAATTCGGGCACCTGCTACAGCGCGGGTGAACCTTGAGAACATCATGCTGTGTGAAATAAGCCACTCACAGAAAGCCAAGTACAGTATGATCCCATTTCTAGGTAGTCCACTTCACAGAAACAGAAAACAGAGTGCCGGCTGCCGGGGGCCGGGGAGGGGAGAATGTGGACTTGTCATCTAATGGGTACAGAGTTTCAGTTTGGCAAGATGAACAGCGTCCTGCAGACTGGCTGCACAGCAGTGCCGATGAATGTACTCAACACCCCCGAACTGGACACTTAAAAAAAGGCTAAGATGGTAAATTTTATGTGATGTGTACTTTACTGTAAGTAAAACTAAAAGAACAAAGAGGGGTCATAGCCATAGGTCCTCCCCCTGTAGGCCATTCCGGCTTCTCTGCACCAGCCCCTGCTCTGGGAGTCCCCCCGGTGGCGGGGGGCTTCATGCAGGGTGGGGCCCTGGTCCCCCAACAGAAGGTGGCCGCCTGGCTCCGTATGACGAAAGGCTACATGGCTGCTTGCATTCAGGAAGCTCAGGATGACTTCCAGGACTCCTGCCTCTGGGGAGGACTGGAGACTGGAGACCACCTGCCTCCGGGGAGGACTGGAGACTGGAGACTGGCTTTCTAGGCATGGTTCTGGGGTCAGCAGAAGCAACCACCTCCTTCCCTGCCTGCCTCCTCACTCCCACCTGTGTCCCCCTCCCAGCTGTCCCCCACGATGGCCTAAGTGATCTCTCTATATTGTAGGTATGATTTCTCCTCGTTAAAACCGCACAGCTCACGGCTAAGGATTCAACCACCCATCAGGTGATCCAAAGTCCCTGCAGGGACCGGCCTTGACCTACCTCACTGGTAGAAAGGCCATCCCTTGCTCTTTGTGTTTCAGCCACATTAGCTTTGAACATGCCACGGTCCTTCCTACCACCGGGCCTTTGCTCATGCCATCCCCTCTTCCAGAATGCTCTCCTGGGACCCCTCATGATTCAGCCGGGGAACGATCACCCATCACACACACCTCAGTTCACATGCTGCCTCTTCAGGAGACTGTCCCAGGCTCCCAGGCCCCCAGCCCAGGTGAGCTTCACTTGCTGGGTGCTTCTAGATCCCCCCTTCCTTCCCTTCAGAACGCCTGCTGTTCTTTGTAATGATGTGTTCAACCGTGTCATCATTCTGCTTAATGTCCGTCTCCCCTCTATTAGTACCAATGGCTGCCACACAGACAGTGCTGCGTGCTGAGCACTTTACGTACAGTAACTCATTTAACGCTCTCAGCAACCGTATGGGGTGGTGCTGTTATTATGCCCATTTTACAGATGAGGTGATTGAGGCACAGAGACATTAAGTGATTTTCTCAAGTCCAAATTCATACAGCTAGTAAACAGAAGAGCTGGGATTTGAGCCCAGGTGGTCTAGCTCGAGTCTGCGCCCTTGGCCACTCTGACGAGGGCAGGATCTACCTATGCTTCTCCTGCCGCCTAGCACAGTCTCTAGGGCACGGTAGGTGCTCAATACATATTCGTTGAGGCACTGATGAAGATCCCAGATTTAGCTGGAAAAACGTTTCCCCTGCTACATACACGCACGTGCGTGCATGCACACGCACACGAACCTGCACACCAGACAGGATGTGAGCCCCGAGGGGCCGGGGACATGCTCAGCTCTCCTTCTGTGTGCATCTGACTTGACCCAGGACACCGGGCCTAGTGAAGGATGGCCAGTGAGGGGTCTGTTACTATGAGCTCAAATCAAGCAATATGTGAAATGCTTTGGTTTGGTCACTTCTTGCTTCCCATCTAAGTAAAGTCGGCCAGCGAGCTTCCTGACTTAGTAAGTAGAATACACTCAACAGAACCATCATGTCCTTTGATGAGTCAAGACCAAGCAGGATCTCAGTGTTTGAAAACATCTATTTTCATCCAGCCAGAGCCTACATGGGCCAGCGTGTCATGTCACAGCAGAGAAGGAAGGATTCTTTAAACAACACAGAGCTTTTATATTCCAAATACAGGACCATGCTTCTCATTCACAAACAAGTTGGTTCTATCCTGTTTTTCTTGAGACATTCGGTCTTCATTGTCTCACTTTGTTTTTCCCACTTTTAAGAGAGATGTGAGTTCAGGTAATATTTTGCTAGTCTTTTCATGAGTAAAGGGAGAAAAGAAAGCAACTCGATTGAAGCCCACATGATTCCACCAATAGAATAACAACAGCCTGTATTTACCCAGCACTTTCTATGTGTCAGGCATTATGTTAAAGCCCTTGATATACAATATCTCATTGACACTTCCTAGTAAATAGGTACTAAACATTGTGTCGCTTTCTCAGGTGGACAAACTGAGATGCAGAAAGCCGTGTACCTGTTCTCACGGCCAGGGTGATGGCTCAGAATCTGCAACCAGGCTCTCTGCGTCCAGAGCCTACACAAGGCTGGGGGCCAATAAAGATCAGTGAGTCCTTATAGCTTAAGAGGGGAAGAGTCTCCCCCCAGTTAGAGCTGGGCAGGGGGGCACAGAGAGGTGGTTTCAAATCATACAACAGCTCAGAGCAGCCATGTTGGGTGGGCTCTGCCCTTGGAAATCCCCTCCATTTTCAGAGCCTCTTAGAAACTTCTGACTTGGGCACTCCTGCCCCTTTGAGGAGGCTCCTAAGTTTGCTCATCCTTCCTGGGACGGGAGAAGTAGTGGTTTTGGAGCTCCAGATGGAGTGGCAGATGGGAAGTGAAAGCCTATCA
Source organism: Halichoerus grypus (assembly GCF_964656455.1). Taxonomy (NCBI): domain Eukaryota; kingdom Metazoa; phylum Chordata; class Mammalia; order Carnivora; family Phocidae; genus Halichoerus; species Halichoerus grypus. The sequence continues at coordinate 27,158,816 of NC_135717.1, forward strand.
CAGTTGCCCAGGATAAAACCATTCATCTGCAAAATTCATATGTTTTTGCGTGGGGCGACTTCCCAGAAACAAAAGCAAGAGGAAGCAGCAGTGCCTGATGCGTAAAGTGCCTCTGGCCACGAGGCTGGCAAAGTGAAATGGGCAGAAGAACCGGGAGGGCCACGGACATGACAGCAGTGGGGGCAGAGGGAGGGAAAGACAGAATGAGGCACACAGAGACCTGGAGCATTAAAGCTAAAAAAGCTAAAAATTCCAGGACTCTCTTCTCTGAAACCCAAAATAGGTTTGGCACGTGGTCCAGGAAAGGGTTCCTGGGCCCCTCGGACAGAGAGGAGGTTCAGCCTTGGATGCAGCTCAGGAACGAACAGTTGACATTTATTTGGGTAAGTAAGCACTTCATAGGTGCCCAACGCTCTGCTAGGTTCTACGATCATAGCCCAGTTTCACAAAGACTGAATTTCCTTGCAGATGGCCATATGGCTAGTGAAGTGGCAGAACTCAGACTCGAACCCTAAGCCATCTGCTGGGCCTCTCATCACCCACCCTTCCTGGATGCCAAAGTGCTAAAGATCCCCATATCCTGGCCCAGCTGAGCTGGTTGAGTCCATGGTCGCGGCAAATCAACACAGGGCCCCTAGGGGGCAGCCTTGAGGCCTGGTGGGGGTCTCCTGGGGAGGGCCATGGGCACAGGAATGCCCATCTGACCTCAAGAGGTCTCTGGCCAAGTGCCACCCTTTGATCTGGGCTGAGGTGATCTCTGGGGTCTCCACTGGAGGTCTAGAGGAGGAATGAGCAGACTCGGGGCCACAGGTGACCTTCCTACCTCCAAGGACCTTCCCTCATGACATTCCCTATTGCCAAGTGGTCCCACTTGTAGCCATCTTGCCACTCTAGGCCTGGCTGACTTCCCCAAGGAAGGAATGAGCAGAAAGCAGAACACCAGCCTTGGAACAGCATAGAACTGATTCTCATGTTCACTCTGCCATGTATTTCTTACATGACCTTGGGTCCCAGGTTGCCCTTCTGGAGAACAGGTTTGCTTTGAGGATTGAAAGAAGCGTCTACCTCATTAGCTGTTATGCTCAGCATCTGGGGATGTTTCTCAACTCAGGCCTTTCTTGGAAGAAAGAGGGAGAACGTATTAACTCATCCCTGCCTGTGCTTCTCTCTACTCGCCTCTCCTCCTTGCCTCCCTCCATTTTTAAAATTTCTCAAATGCAGCAAGGTCATCTCTGACCCATGTCTTGTCCCGACTGTTCTCTCTCTCAGGAAGTGTTCTCAACTGGGAGCGATTTTGCCCCTTGGGGACACTGGGCAACGTCTGGGGATACCTGTGGTTGTCCCGAGTGGGGGGCCAGCATGACCAAATCTAGTGGACTGAGGCCAGGGGCTACAGCTAAATGTCCTGCAATGCACAGGACAGTCCCCACAGCAAAGACTCATCCAGCACAGTATGTCTGGAATGTCCAGGTGGGGAAATCCTAGTCGCAAACGAGCTCTTTCTCATTTGCCCAACAATCTGTTCCTAGCTTTCAGTTCTCAGGTCCAAACTTGGCACATTCGGAGGCCTTTCTGACCGCCTGACCCTGTCCCCCAGTCCCCCCCATCCCCTCACTTTCTAGCTCTTTCACGCCTTGCATGGCGCCTTTAAATCCATTTTCCCAACTAGGGGACATGCTCCATCAGGTAAGGCTTAGGGCACATTTGCTCACTAAATGCCCAGATAGGGCCTAGCATAAGGTTGCTTACCACATGTTTGTGGAATGGGTACCTGAACAAGTGAATAAATAAGTAAAAATCCGCCAGCCATGTTTCATAATCTGCTTACCCTTGCTCTCGTATGAACAAAAGAAAAACAGGTATGTTTCTAACCACCATCATCTTTCTCAGGTTCAAGGGTGCCAGGTGGACCCTGCCTAAGCTGACCAAAGACTGTGCCTTCCCCAGGTCCCCTCCAGGGCCCAGGGGCTTCCCAGCAGACAATGAGATGCCACCAAGCCAAGGACAGAAGGAGGGCACCAGGAATCGCACTGTGAAGGAGACAGAGACCATTTCTAGCTTCAAACAGAGAATGTCTCTCTCTGCCTGGATCTTATTTGGTTCCTGATTCAACACCCAAACTCCTGGGGACGTGTGGCCTCAATATTTGAGGACATGAAGAATGACAGTATTTTAGGTGTGACAGTCATGCAGTCAAGCTTGTTAGCTTACAAGGGATGCATACTGCAATTCTTACAGACACAACGACATGATGTCTGGGAAGCGCTTCAGTAGGGAAGAAGGGGAGAGTGTAGATACATCAGCACTGGCCACGACCTGATTCGAGCTGAAACTAGGTGATGTGCACGTGGGGCTTCACTATATTGTGGTCAGCACCCAGGCGCCTGCTTGAAGACCGCCCTGATTGAAAAACACACATATATTTTTAAAGACACCTTCATCTGGGTCCTGTGGGAGTGCTGTCCCCACCCCATGCCCCCGGGCCATCAGAGGAAGGCAGGCCCCGCCCTTCGCTCCCCATCCTCTTCTCCTTTTTAGCCCCACCAATAAATCAGGATGGAAGACACAGTCAAGCAAAGAACGGCCTTCTGGCAGCAAATAAAGTTCATTTTCTTGCCTTTTTTTTTTTTTTTTTTTAACCTCACAAGATCTTTAGAGGGGTTTCCCTTGCTTATGGCCTATTTTCAAGGCCATAAGCATTAGTGAGCACAAGCTCGCTCGATCAGTGTTTGTGCAAAGGGACGGACCTTCCTGGTGGCATCTGAGTTTCTCGGTGTCTCGGGGCTGATGGCCACTGGACCAGCTCCACACAGTTGTAGCCGAGGGTCCGCAGGTGCGCCCCGCCCCGGGCAGGGGTTGGAGAGTAGCTCCCATCATTATAGTTTCACGTGAAACCTCCCAATTTTAAAATGTGTGCAAGCCATTCATTTGTGACAAGTTGATAGCCACCAAACACACACACACACACACACACACACACACACACACACACACACACACACACACACACACACACACACACACACACACAGTGGGCCTCAAACAGCCCGAACATGCCTGTCCGTGACTCTGCCGTGGCCATCATAATGGCCCTCCCTGCCTCCCCTCTGCTTCCCTTTCTGACACCGGAGTCAGACCTAGTCCTGCCTCGAATCAAATATGCCAGGGGCTCCCACATTCTAGAAGCAATATGATCTCACCCCGGGGTTCTCTCTGACCTCCTACTACTCTACCCCTCACCTCCTCTGTTCTAGCCACCCTGAGCCCCCTCGTCCCCCCAGCACAGCAGGTACATGCCCACCTCAGGACCCCGCAGGGGCTGTTCCCTCGCCCTAGACCACTTTCCCAGTCCCAGGGACTCACTCCTCCTCCTGTTCTTCTTGGGAAGGACTTCCCTAGCCGTTCTTGCTAAAATTACGATTCTCCCTGCTGCTTCGTTCTGCTTTATTTTTGTCCCCCCACACCCCACTTGAACGGAAGCTCCAGGTGGGTATGGGTCTTGCTGGTTCTTCGGGTACCCGTGGACGAAGCTGGGAAAACCGTGTGCTCGGGTCCCATGTGGATCCCAGGCTCCGTGGCACCTCACCGAGGCACAGTGCCTTTTCAGACCGCTTCACAACGAGGACTAAGGAAAGCAGGAGGAAGGCTGCCTTACCTGATGGGGTAGTCAGCGGCGCTGAGGTTGATGAAGAAGTCCCAGGGCCAGTCAGTCATCTCCAGGAGGTCCCGCATGCTCTGCAGGTACGTGGACAGGAGGCTGGCTCCCCCCCAGATGGTGGCCATCCTCCAGGGGGTGACGCGAACGTTGCCATACTGTCTGGCGAACTGTAGCACTTGCCGATGCAGGTAATTAGAGCGCTTACCCCGGGGGAGAGAAGGAGTGACATTCAGCAGCAGAACACAGGCGGACGTGCCCCTCACCCCCTCTCTATCCCTTCCCGTCTAGGTGACACGGCTTCTGAACAGAGCTGACTTCGCCAAGCAACTGGCTCAGGCCTGGGGTGTCCTTCTACATCGTTCTCCGAAACCTTACTATTTTTGAAAATTTACTTTAGCTATTTGAAATGCAGACTCCCAGGCCCCACCTCTGAGCTCACGGCTCACTAGGCGTGGGCTGGTGCCCAGGACTCTGCATTTTTATACAAGACTGAGACATGTGGTCTGAGGATGACAAGCTAGGAAGTACGACTGGGTCTAAACCTGGTGAGCATTTTGACAGGTGGGATTTCTCCCCTGCCTTCTCCCTCACAGGCCTGCTGTGATCAGGCATCCCCTTTTGACTTCTTGACGAATGCCATCATCATGTCAGGTCAGCAGACCAAAAGAAACCTCTGGGCCAAGACAGCTCAGGGGTCAGGAAGCCTGCTGCAGGGTTTTGTAAATAAAGTTTTATTGGTACACAGCCACGCAGACTCATTTCTGTATTTCTCAGGGCTGCTTCCACCCTCCAGTGGCAGAGCGGAGTCGCTGTGGCAGGAGCATACACCTGCAGAGCCTAAAGGATTTGCCGTTTGGCCCTTTATGAGAAACGTGTGCCCACCCCTGGGATAGTGGGGGCCAGAAGTGCGCAGGCCGCTGAAGAAAAGAGCTAAGAAAAACAACGTTTATGGAGAAAGTCTAAAGTCACAGCTGGGAACTTTGAAACTAACACACACTCACTTGCACGCCCGCGCACACGCACACACGCTCAGACGGAATGCTCCGAGGAGAGGCCGCTGATCAGCCTACAAGCCCTGCCTGAAAGGGAGGCCAGCTTGGGGAAGAGCAGACAGACCGGCGGAGAAAGCCAGCAAGGAGTGACCAGGGCGGGAGGGGTCCTCACCTTGTCCACGTGGATGTAGTAGAAGTGGTCTTTGTGGTAAATGGCCTTGAACATGCGCTGCAGCTGCCGAGAGGCACGGCCGTGGACCACCAGGACGAAGGCGATTCGGACTGGGTTGGCCAGCATGTATTCCACCGAGTCCTCATCCCACTGCACGTTCTTGTTGGCTTTGCCTGGGGGAAAACCCAAGAGACCACAGGGGTGGGGTGAGGATCCCAGGTTCTTTGTGGGGGGAGGACGGGGAGTTTCTCTAATGCTTCATCTTGGGGACTCTCTGAAGGGCATAGTTGTCCTATGGGGCCCTGAAACCTAATCCAGCTTAAGCAAGCTTGTCCTGGACCCTTACGCTGTCCTGGTACATGTGTGGGGGACTCTGAGGTGCTTAAAGGCAGGGGTTCCCACCCCCGAGGAGCCTTAAAAAGCTGACGGAGACCTAAGTACACGTATTAAGCCACTGAACAAGGCAGGAGGAAATGCGAGGTATCTCTGAACTGTAGGGGAAGGAGCAGTTAATTCTGAGCCGGGAAACAGAAGATATATACGAGCTGGTTTTGCCTGCCCTCTCCCTTCTCCTCCGAATAGCATCCTTTTTTGTAAACACTGTGGAAAGAACAGATAAGATGACTCCTACCCTCTTAAATTTTTAAGTTCACAGTACAGTATTGTTGATTAGAAGCATGATGTTGTACAGAAGATCTCTAGAGCATAACGAAAACGTTATCATCCAGTATTTTGGGGGGCATCATCCCCCTCCTCCATTCTCAGTCTCTATGGATGGGGAGGGTCTCCCTCCATCATCAGTGACAGGGAAGGTCACAGAGCTCAAGGCCTGGCCACTCAGAATGTTTCATCTCCCTGGCAACAGTCTGTATGGTTCAGAGGCGGACGTGTGACCCAACCAAGCTAATTAGCCCAGAAGACAGAATTCTAGACTTTTGTTGGAATAACTCGATTAGAGAGGTTCCCTTTCTGGTATACATGAAACTGAAAGATTCTAAGAGCCCTTTTATCCCCACATGGAGAACGATCACCTGAGAGGAAAGCGAACAGAGAGGAAGCAATGCCAAGGGATGGGATCCTAATGGCGCCAAGGGAGGGGATCCTAATGGCGCCAAGGGATGGGATCCTAATGGCGCCAAGGGAGGGGATCCTAACGGCACCGTGTGAGTTACTCCATCGGCCCAGCTGGAGATCAGCCACCATCATCTCGCAGTTTTCTTTGAAAATCAAGTTCCTATATCAGACCCACCTGCATCCCCCTGGTTCCAGATGTCTTTTATCCTAGAAGTAGCCTTAAAGACTCCTTTTTTCCTCCTTCCCCTTGCAAACACTCACAGGGCAGGGTTTCAAGGGGGGTGGGTACAGAGCTTATTATTGGCTTAGTTCATTACAGTTTTGACTAGAGATCTCCTGCCTCTCTTCAGCCTGATTTCCTTTGGGTCAAACCTGATTTCTTCTGGGTTCTAAGAATGTTGTCAGGGTTGTAGCTGCAGGTGTCCCAAGGTGTCAACTTGGAAAACAGAGAACTGGGAGTGCTTAGTCTGGAGGCCAGGAGATCAGAAGCCTGTCACCGGAAAGCTAAACAGCCTCCAAATGAACAAGGCTCCTTCTAGGCTGTTCCAGAGGACAGGATGACACTAACATGGCTGATGTCCAAATCACATGGCACAGCCTCTGTGGCCTGCACGACCTGCCTCCTGAAGACCTCTGCACCCCGATTGCCCTCCTATCTACCCTGCCACCTGGCCTTCTTTCTTTGGCTTGAGCAAGTTTGTTTCTGCCTCAGGACCTTCTCACTGACTATTCCTGCTACCGAGATCTCTGCATGGCTGTATCTTCCTGTCATCAGTTCACAGCTCAGCAAAAGGCCACCTGCCTCCACCAGCCACATCGCTCTCTTCTACCTCACCTTAGCTCGATTTTCTGCATAGCATTTAACGCCATCTGAAATTGCGCATCTGTTTGTTAATTGTTTGAACACCCCACAAAAACATCAACTCCAAGAGATGGGGGGCTATTTCAGCCTTGTTCGTCATCGAACATACAAGGCTGTACCAGTATCTGGTACACATCTGGTTCTTGGTGAAAAAAAAAATTATAGGAGGGCTACATATTGGTTTGGTACCATAATAGTAACAATACATTCTATTGAGCACTGACCAGCCCTTGCCATCCATCACTGCACTCAATCCTCTCACCAGCCCTGCAGGATAGTGCTATTATCCCCATTTTGCTAATGAGGAAAACATAGCTTAGAGAGGCCAAGGGATTTGTTTGTTCAAGGTCACACTGCTTTAATTGGTTCAGCTGCGATTCAAACCCAGGTCTTTTTCCAGAGCCGATGCCCTTAAACACTAATATATACTACGTTACCATACCTAGACTTTGGAAAACTTGATAATAATTCTGCTTAATGAAATACCCTGTAAATTAGCTGGTAGGTAGGTAGGCATGCATTCGAGGGCTATCATAGGCATCACAGGGAGGATCCCTGTATCATGTGGGAGGCTGACTCTAGGTGGCCAATAAGATCACGTCTTCTCATCCATCCGTCCATCCAAATCCAACCACCTCTCCGTTGGAATCCAACCACCCATCCATCCAAATCCAACCACCCATCCAGCAAACCATTCAGCTACCCATCCAGCACAGCATTCAAAAGCTTATCATCCAGAAAACCAACCATCCATTCATCCATCCATCCATCCATCCACTCATCACCTTTAAAACCATCCACCCATCCGCTTACCCATCAGCCTCAAAGCAAATCATCCATGCCCCCACTCTTCCAACCATCTATCAACTCATCGATCCATGCAATATTAACTTAGCCTATACTACATGCCAAGTACTGTGCTAGGTACTAGAAAAATAAAATTTTGGGAAAAAAATCCTTGCCTTTGAGGAGCTCTCAGCCAAATGGGGAAAACAGAAGACAATGGTCAATTGTTTTAGAACAGAAGTGTGTTCAGTTGCCCTGGGAGGGTGGGGTAGGAGTGAGCAATCTGCCTGCAGGGACAGAGGAGATCTCAGAAAGTTTAGCCCAAAGCTCCTGAGCCCATCTCAAGTGCTCGCGATGGATCCCAGCATCTCAGGCTCCTTGGCTGTTCAATCAGCAGCTGCAATCCTGGCGATAATTATCATCTTGGCTCTGATTGAAGACAGACTGGGCAGCCACCAGAGAGGGTTATCCTAACCACCCTCTCCTCTTCTCTTCAAACCAATCACAAATACACTGGGCTTTCTTGGTGATTATATGAGAAGGGCACGCCCAGGGGAATCATGTCCCTTTAAACACTCACGCAACTCTCTATCCATGCATCCATCCTTCCATCCACCCATCCATCCACCCACCTACCGACCCACTCACCCACCTAGCATCCTTAAAACCTCCCACATGCCAACCCTGGACAAAGCCTGGAGTACAAAGACATGTAGGATGTAAGCCTGTTTTCACAAGTGGATTACGAATGGACTACGGAATGCGAGAATCTAAAGTAAAAAGATAATAGGTCTAAGAAAAGCTTTTATTCTCCTTCCCATGTCTGCAGCCCAAAGGTAGCGTACTGATCTTCACCATACTGGCTTCGGCCTCTCTTGGCCTCCCTTGGAGACTCTTTATCAAACAAAGGGAGGAACATTTAAAAACAACAGGTACTTAGTGCCACTTTTTTTGCACCTGGACTTCACTGGGTGATTTTTCAAAGGCCTAAACGTGGCCCACGACACTGTATCTTATAGGAAGTTCACTCTGTAGGGGCTCCTGCTGGCCCTCAGATCATACTGCTCATCCCTGCCCAAGGTCTCTGGGTAACAATGATCTGGAGTTCTTAGTGACTGAGGCTTATGGCGCCTTTGGGATCAGCCCATGCTTTCTAGCTATGGGTGGGTGTCTCTTGCCAGGCTGTTGAATGAATGAATGTATGAAGGAAGGAAGGAATGCATTCTGGCTGCTCTGGTCCAGAGAAGCTGATGTCACTTGAAGGCCTGCTCGCACCAGCACTGTGCCGGATGGCAGGTGTGGAGGTGTTATTTGGCTGTGGGAGGGATGCGCTGTCAGGCTCCGAGGCTCAGAGAGGTCCACGTGTTTCCCCAGGGTCACACAGTGAGTGAGGACAGAAGCAAGGAGTGGAAGCCCAAATCCATTCCAGCTACTTCCACCTGCCCTCCAAGGAATCAGAGAGCAGGGAGACGGGGAGGTTGGTGTGAAGACTGTAGGCTGGTCTTTAGAGAGATTTGTGCCCTGAGGTGGAACAGAGCCTTCTGTAACTTTCTTTAAAAAAAAAAAAAAAAAAGATTTTATTTATTTGAGAGAGAGAGAGAGAGAGAGCATGAGCAGCAGGGTGGGGAGGGGCACCGGGAGAGGGAGAAGCAGACTCCCCGCTGAGCAGGGAGCCCCACGTGGGGCTCGATCCTAGGACCTGAGCTGAAGGCAGACGCTTAACCGATTGAGCCACCCAGGCACCCCCTTTTGTAACTTTCTTTAGGGTTTTAGAATGAAGAGCAGATTCACAGACAGACACAGACGTGGATGCTTTCCTTCTGAAGAAAAGGAGCTGAGCACCAGGATATCAGGCACTGTCATTCCGGCAACTGAGCCTCCAGACTGCAAGCCGTCCCTGGGTCAGACAGCTGGTCTGGGGAGTAGCAAAGAGAAGAGAGAACAAAAACCCAGAGTTCTCCTGGAGTACAGCTATTTTGAGAGGGGTGGGTGGGAAAGAACCAAAATACCTGAAGAAAGGAGACTCACACAGAAGGGCAGATGAGGGTGAGGGGCAGAGAGGGACAGACAGAAATAGAAACAGAGACAGACACAGAGAGGGAATGGGAATGCAGACAGACAGGCCTTGCTCACACTGAGAGAAAAACAGAAGGAGACCTGCAGGCAGCAGGACCTCCCCCTTACTTCCACCTACGGAGAGAGAATCACAGAGAGAGACCTACACAGAAACAATGAGAAAGACAGAGACACACACAGGTATAAATAGAGACAAATGCATGGGATCAGATAGATATACAGAGGCAGCAAGAGACAGAGGGAAGAGGGGAGCCACCATGGAAAAGCCAGATCCACTCAACCTCAAACCACGGCAGCCATCCTTAAAAGCAAAGGCAAACAAAACCCCTGGAAGCTCAGAAGGCAAAAATGCCTCCAGGCCTTTCCTGCCATCCTCGGTCCTTCACACATCTGCTGCCCCCTCACCTAGTGACTCTGCCCTCTCGTGCACCCAGTGATGGAGCTGGCCCAGAGCCCCCGACCCCCAAAGTGGCAGGACATGCTCAGGCTGGCTCCAGAAACACAGCCTAACCGCTCCCCATTCTGGCACACAGTAGGACCTCGATGCGTTTCACTGTACAACAAGAGAGGGAATGAGAGAGTTTTGTTCCCGCATGGCGGCAGGGGAGGGGTGCCATTCAGAAGGGCTGAGGTTCACACGATGCCCTTTGCCTGGTGCCAACAACCACCTTCCTATTTGTGTTGCACACGCCCTGGCTCCTGTAACGACCTTTCCGGCAAGCTGCTCTGACATGGGGGTGGGGAGCCGGCGATTGACAAGAACCCACACCACATACAGGGCGAGGATGCCCCTTGCTGGAGGGGGGGGGCCCTCCACACCCCTGCCGCCACTGCTGAGGCTGTGATCTGGAAAAGGCTCCTCTACCAGGAGTGGGTCTTCGGCAGACCGCGGCGAGATCGCCAGCACAAGCAGGAATGGGGCGAACATTCTCTCCAATGCTGCTGGCAGGGGTGGAAAGGGCCACAACTTTGCCAGCAGAGATGTGGCAGCAAGAATTACAATTTTAAACATGCATGGCCCTTGACCCAGGAACTCCACCCCCAAGAATCTGTCCTAAGGGGAGGAGAAGAAAGCACCTCAAGTCTCTACGTACAGCATGCTCTTTGGCTCATTTATTTGTTCATTTGGTGTCTTGAGTGCCAGGCACAGTTCTTGTTATATTAGTGGACGCGACAGAATCCTTCCCTGAATGCTGCTTAGTCTAGTGGGTAAAGAGCCAATAAAATAAGTAAGCAAATAGAAAATACAGTTGCATATAGTGATAAAGGCTATGAAAAAGGGAACAAAGGCATATTAAGGGAAGGGATTTATTTGACTATGGTGGCCAGGGAACACTGATGTGGGGATATGTGAACAAGCTCTGAATAAAATGAGGGAAGGAGCCATGTCATTATCAGGAATGAGGAGGATTCTGGGCAGCTGGTATAGCAAGTGCAAAGGTCCTGAGGCCTCAACCTCAACACTGTTTATAATGGTCCAAAATAGGAATCACCCTAAAAGGTTTTATTAATACGTATTGATACAGAACACTGCCTATAATATATTCAGCAAAAGAGAACTCCTAATATGTAATCCCTAACAATTCATAAGACATGCTTCCAAATATTAACAGAGGTTCATATGGCGACAGGACAGTTTTCCTTTCTTATACTTTTCTGCATGATCTGCATTTGGTAAAATGGATTACTAATCAAACAGAACAAGGGTGATACTTATTGATAATTCTAATACCAACTGTTTCTCGAGTGTTGTTACGCACTAAGCAATGTCTGTATATGATCTTTTTCACTTCTAGCCAAACCCCTAAGAGAAGAGCTACTGTCCTACTATATGACTAAAGAAGCTGAAGCTCAGAGAAGTCCCACGGGAGGTGGCTGTCCTGGGAACGAAGCACGTCTGTGATGCCAGAGCCCCGTCACTGCCATGATGCTCGATAAACTGTCGCCATGACAAAAAAGAGGAAGATCTGCTCCTAGAAGAAGCACGTCAGTCGACTTTCAGCTGCAGCACGGCTAACAGTGACATGCGGTCAGAGCTACGTGGGCCTTCACAGACGGAAGCCCAAATACTGCCCAGCTCCTAAAAAAAAAACCAACTATGAATTTCACCATGTAATCAGATGCTAGGGGCACAAAACAGAAAATAAGTGGAAGCATCAGAGTGATTAGGGATAGCGGGAGAAGCGGACTTCAGACCGATGTTAAAAAGCCAGGTTTGTGGGGGAGAATATCAAGTATATTTTTGGGATGCAGGTGCCAAGGCCACGCAGAGTGAATCCCGGACAGCTCCACCAGTTACTACCTGGGCCATGTCCAGCCTGTTGCACAAACTCTATTTCTCATTATGTCCTGGGTCAGATAAGGACCATGTAACCCTCGGGCTCCAAAGAGAGGGTGAAGATGAAGCTACCCTGCAAGGGTCACTGTGTTGTACAGATGTCGGGCTGTTGGTAATGACCTTGCAGGAAGACCATCTGGGAGGAGAAAACAAGGTGGAGGGCCTTAAGAGCATTGCCTCTGGTTGGGCAGACCTTGGACAAGTTATGCAAGCGCTCCAAGCCTCAGTTTTCCCGTCTGTAAAATGGGTATGTTATAATCACAGCCTCTGCGTCACGTGCACTTTCGTGTCTAGTACCGAGCACAGTGCCTGGCATGCAGTAAACGCTCGATGAACAACAGTGTGCTTGTCGTCGTTGGTGTTTGTGTCATTATCTTGATGAGGCTGTTCCTCCAGTGATCAGCACCAAGCTTGGTTTAGCTAATGGGCCCAGCTCCAGGTTCAACCCCAAGACCGCTCAGGCTCCCAAGGCTGTGCACACACTGTTTACAAGTAAACATCCACAAATGGAGTTCTCCTCCATAGCGTGTGCCTCCGACCACAATTAGTAACAAATGTTACTAATTATGGCAATGATCCTTTTGCCCTGTATACAACTATCAAATCATTACACCGTACACCTGAAATTAATGTTTTGTCAATTATCTCTCGATTAAAAAATAGTAAACATAAACACAAAAAAATCTATGACACTGCTCAAAAAATAGCCCCAAACCCAAACCAACCAATTAACAAAAACTGAATTCAAAGAAGTCACTTGGCCAGAATAATTATTCCACCAACGAAGCCCTCAATTCTATTTATACTCCAAAAGGGCCTCTTCTGCCTGCGGTGAGGGGATCGGCTTTCTGACTTGCTTCCAACTAAGAGGGTTGGTTGGGCTGGGAAGGGAGAGAAGTGGAGACAGGGTTGTGTGCACACGGGGTGTAGGTCGGTAGGCTCCAGGCTGGAGCGAGATCAGCTTCCTACTGCCTGGGAAGCTGTGGGCTACGGTCAGCCTGGCATCCAGCTCTGCCTCTTCCCGGTGGGGACTTCGGGAGGACACGGTTCCTCTCTGACCATTGGTTCCTCCTCTATCAAGTGGGGATGATCATACGGTTGTTCTATTTCTAATTTTTTGAGGAGCCTCCATTCTGTTTTCCAGAGTGACCACACCATCTTGCGTTCCCACCAGATGAATGCTGAGGACATGATGCTAGGTGAAATAAGCCCCTCATGGGAAGTGAAATACTGCACGATTCCCCTCGTAGAAGGTATCCAAAGTAGTCACCTGCAAGGTATCAATGAGTGGGATGGGGCCGCCAGAGGCTGTGAGTGGGGGGGGGATTACTAACAACGGCCATGAAGTTTCAGGCAAGCAAGATGAGTAAGCTCTAGAGACCCGCCGTACAACACCATACCTTTAGTCAACAGTATTGTGCGCTTCAAGATGTGTGGAGAGGGTAGATCTCATGTTAAGTGTTCTTACCAAAATAGGATAAAAAATGTACCAAAAAAACCCTAAAGAGGGATGAGCAATCCATCCCTGACCCTGCTGGGTTGTGCAGTGATTCATGACTGTGGATTGTGGATGGGACGCGGCTTCACACTGGAGGCAGGCACATTGCATGGAAGTGGGATTCCTGTCACTGGGAGGAAAAACCTTGACATGTTCTAGGTTCCTTGTCAGATTTAGGTGGAGGTGCCTTTTTCCCCCTGGGAAATTTCTATGCAGAAGTTTGGTGATGAGAACTTGGGAGGGGGGCGCCTGGGCGGCTCAGCCAGTTAAGTGTCTGCCTTTGGCTCAGGTCATGATCTCAGGGTCCTGGGATTGAGCCCCGTGTCTTGAGCCTGCTTCTCCCTCTCCCTCTGCCACTCCCCCCTGCTCATTCTCACTCTCTCTCTCTCTCACACACACACACAAATAAAATGTTAAAAAAAAAAAGAACTTGGGAGATGCCCAGTGCCCAGAAAGAAATCCTGCTCTCAGTGGGCTTAGAAAGGTGGCACAGTGTCGTGGCAAGTGCCCAAAAAGCGACAAGTCTGGGTTCAAATCCTGCTTCTGCTGTGATCCAGCCAGGGGACCCCGGGCGAGTCATTTCCCTTCCTTGATCCCGCTGATCCTTATAGCACGATAATAATGTCTATGTAAACTGAACACTTACTATGTCCTAAGCACTGTCCATTCATGGTTTCATTATTTAATTTTCCCAAGGCCTAAGGAAGCAGGTACCAAGATTGTAATCCCCAGCTGAGGCCAAGGGGATACTGAGGGAGTGATGAGAAGTCACGTTCTCCGGAGAGTGAACAGCCCAAAGACAAACACTCAGGTCTGCCGGGCTCCAAAACCCATGTGTTACTCTACCAGATGAGGGAGATGATGTTTCCATAGTCTGGGAGTCTAACCTTAGGGAGTTAGCACCACTGCATGGAAAGCTGTCCTCTGAGAGTCAGGTTGGCTTCCCCGACTTCCCACCCTCCCTCTCTCCCTTTCTCTTTCTCTTTCCTTTCCTTTCTCTTCTTTCCTTTCCTCTCCTCCCCTTGTTTCTCTTCAGCTTAAGGTACAACTGACATATAAAATTTTGAGATACTTTAAGTGTACATTGTAGAGATTTGAAATACACCGCACAAGGATCCCCCCATCCATCTAGTTAATTATTAACACATCCATCACCTCACATATTTATCTTGTGTGTGTGTGAATATTTAAGGTCTACTCTCAGCAAATTTCAATCATACAATATGGTGCTATCAACTACAGCCACCATGTTGTACATTAGCCCCTCAGAACTTATTCATCTCATAACTGGTAGTCTGCACCCTTTTACCCACTGCTCCCTATTTCTCCCATCCCCTAGACCCCAGCAGCCACTTTTCTACCCTGTTTCTATGAGTTTGGCTCTTTCCTTCTTCCCTCCCTCCCTCCCTTTCTTTCGATTCCACATCCAAGTGAGATCAGGCAGTATTTGTCTTTCTCTGTCTGGCTTATCCCACTTAGCATAACGCCCTCGAGGTCCATCCACGCAGTCACATGCGGGATTCTCCTCCCTCCTCCCTCTCAGCTGCATACAGACACCACATCAGGTGGGTGTTTGATAGCTGTCAATTCCCCACGGGCCAAGGGCAGGTTTCGTGTTTTTCTTTTTTTTTTTAAAGATTTTATTTATTTGACAGAGAGACACAGTGAGAGCAGGATCACAAGCAGGGGGAGAGGGAGAGGGAGAAACAGGCTTCCCACGGAGCAGGGAGCCCGATGCGGGGCTCGATCCCAGGACCCTGGGATCATGACCTGAGCCGAAGGCAGACGCTTAACGACTGAGCCACCCAGGCGCCCCTGGTTTCGTGTTTTTCTGGGACATCAACACCACCCCTCTGCCCTGGCCTGGCCCAGAGCGGAGCTCAGGGGGGAGGCCTTCGTGAACGAATGGTTTCTGACTGATGGATCAAGCCTGACTGCTTCGTCCAGGTTTGGGGCTGGGGAGGCCCACATGGAAGACGCAGGTCTGAGCTGCTGTGCATGCCTGTCTCCACTCATCCAGTGAACCGGCGGAGGGCTGGGTCCCTACCCTTCCTCAAGGCTTTAGGGCAGCGTGGCAACCCTTGCCGAGGAGCTGGGAGAATGCCCAGCCGCCCTCCAGCCCGGGAGCTGCTGATTCAGTGCCATTCAGTTACCACCAGCCTGACCGAAGGAGGAGTGAGGGGAGAGGGCATGCAGCAGGGACCATGAGTCGGGAAAGAACACAGTTGCAAGGAGAAAGCCGGCCAAGGCTAGCAGCCTTCGGGGCTCAGGACACTTTCCCAGCAAAGCCATCCTTGACCCTCCCCTCTCCCTTCTTCGAGTCTCCTGCAGGCCCTCCAAGCATCCCGCACTGCTCTGTGTATAAAATTGTGCCCAAACGCACATAACATTTACCACCTTCACTGTCCTTAAGGGCACAGTTCCGTGGTGGTAAGCCCGTCCACACTGTTGTGAGTCACCATGACCCATCACCAGAACTTTCCATCTTGCACAACTGGAATCCTTCTCATTAAACCCCGACTCCCATTCCCTCTCCCCCCCACCCCCAAACCCTGGGCAACCACCGTTCCTTCGGCCTCTATGAATGTGACTGCTCTAGAGATTTCATATACGTGGAATCGGCGAAGAGTTGTTCTTCTGTGACTGGTTTCTTCCATTTAGCATCATGTTTTTAGGGTTCGTACATGGAGGAGCGTGTGTTCCGTTTCATTCTGAGGTTAAGTTACTCCATTGTAAGGACAGACCATGTTTTCCTTTTTCCACTCATCTGCTGGTGGAAAGGTGGGTGTGTGTCCACCATTCAGTTCCTGTGAATAATGCTGCTATGGACACGGGTGTTTACGTATCTCTTTGAGATCTGCTTCCATTCTTTTGGGTATATCCCCAGAGGTGGAATTACTGGATCATATGGTAACACTCTCTCCTTCCCTCTATTTTTGAGGAACCCGTCCCTCACCTCACTCAGCCATCCCATGTAGGGACTCAGCCTGAATGCACCATTTCCTCACAGGGCAACTGGCCACTCTGTGCCTCAGTTTCTCCATCTGCCAAAGAGGGGGCCAAGGACTAAAAGCTATAACCCAGGCAAGTAAGGTCATGGAGCCCGTCAGAGCAAGAACCAGCTGTCGAGCCCACGGGGGGTGACTCTGGAGCCCTCCCCACCTTGAACTGAAACCTGTAATTATTACAGTGGTGTCCGCGACTGAACCCGGAAGACTTCACAGATGGGGTCCCTACACATGACGTCAGAGTTCCCCAAGGGACAGGATGTCGAATGGCCCTGAGTGTCAGGGTGGGACAATGATTCCCTTTCCAGTTCTCACCCAGCCCTCTGATGAGCCCACCAAGGAAGCCTCAGGTCAGCGCAACCATGTCCTGGCACTCACTTCCTAAACTTCCTTTGCCAACAAGGAGGGACAGGCCCACAGGGCTGGCATCTTTGGCAGGCAGTGGGAGTAACCAGCTAGCGCTGCCTACCGCTGGACTCATCTGTGTGGCTGCTGCCTCTTTATGGCGAATGACAGTGAGATTTCCACTTACGGCAGTGATGCAAAACGGCTCTGAAAATAAAATTGACTTAAGTAAAAATGAAAGTGAGTCTCTTGCAATGAAAACGTTACGAGAATAATAGGGCAGGTGGATATGGCAAAATCATGGAGACGGGAGAGGTGTGAAGGAAGCTTGAGGAATGTTAATTAGACTGCACAAGCTTGCTTCCCGCCTGGGACGTGCCGAGTTTGTTGAACAAACGAGGGAAGGCGAAAGCCAGGTACAGACTGATGCCCAAGCAGCCCCACACGTCATGGAAGGACTCATAGGTCCTTCCTACAAGGTTGGCGTTCCCGGCTTCAGGGAACCAGGAGGTTTCTAGGGTAGGCTCTCTGAGGGACCCTCTTCCTGCTAGGGAGAGTGAGCCACAGGTCCGCTGAGAAACATTAGCCTTCTGATTTTCACTCCAATTTGTGGAGCACTTAACATTCATGAAGTTCTTTCATAGGCTTTGACCTCTCACAGAAATGCTGTACATGGAAATTATCCCCATTCACGGATAACTGTCCTGGGATCAGAGAGGATAAGGAAGTTGTCCAAGGTCACAGAGCCAGAAGGTGGACAGGAGATTGGGGTTCAAGTGGATCTGATTTCAAATACTGTGCTCCATGTCCAGATTTTGCCTGGCAAGGACCCCAGCTTCCCTAAGGCCACTGGGGCTCCCAATGGACCCAAAGGGGTTTCTCAACCTTGGCATAATTGATATTTGGGGCCAGATCATTTGTTGTGGGAGGTGAGGGCCATCCTGTGCACTGCAGGATGTTTACTCGCATGCCTGGTGTCTACCCACTAGATACCAACAGCACCTTCCCCAAATATCTCTGTTCACTGACAGATGTCCCCTGGGAGAAGGGGACAAAATCACTCTCCACCGAGCAATACTGCTCTAGAACAGAAGTTCTCCAAATCTGGTCTTTGATCAGCAGCATCAGCAATACCTGAGAGCTTGTTGGGAATGAAAATGTCAGTCCCCTCACCCCTTCCGACTCTGCAACTCTGGGGATGGGGACCAGCAATCTCCCTATCATTTAACAAGCCCTCCGGATGCAAGCTAATGTTTCAAGATCACTAGCCTAGGCTGGTGATTCTTAACCCTGGGCCACACATTAGAATCACCTGAGCATCTTAAAAAAAACCCAACGCAACCCATGCCTTGGCTCCACCCCAAGAAATTCTAATTTAGTGACATTGGGGGGTGACAGTACTGGCCATTTTTTTTTTTTAACTCCCCAGGGGACCCGATGCGCAGTCAGGGTTGAGAACCACATTTTGGATACTTTCTTTTCTTTTCAAAAACCATGTCTCTCCAGGTGTAGTTCTACCCAGCCCCATCTCCGGATGCCACCTTAAATCCCCAGGGCCTCCTGCTAGAGACCGAAGGCCAGCTCACTGTTATTTTTCTCCCACTCTGAGAAAATGTCTCCCTCCACCCCCGACCAAGCACTCAGGAAATGTTCCTGCTCACTGATTTTTTTCCCTCCATTCAAGTCTGGAGTTATTAAACCACAGCCCATGGCTGAACCGTCTTATTGATTTTATTGTCGAGAGCCCTGGGATATTCTAATGATGTACTGCTCAATAAATGGAAACTGGTGGGATAGATATTGATGGCGTATGGTACATTTCGCCGCAATTCACTGGGTCCCAGTCACTTTGCCTGTTACACATCGGCTGTGAAAATGTGATGCTTTGTCCCGCAAGCTCTTGTCCATCCGGCTGATGTTACCTTTCCCATGAGTCAGGAGGAAAGAGCCCTGATGGTAACAGCTACTACTGAGTATTTCTAAACAGACAGTATTTCATTTATTTCTTACAGCAGATCTTTGGGAGAGATACCCTGATGACGCCTATTCTACAGATAAGGAAGTGAAGGCTCAGGGAGGTGACCTGACCTGGCTGCCAATACACTGGGAAACCGAGATTCAAGTCTCCCTTCGTCAGCCTCTAAAAGGAGGGCTTTTAACCCCTACTACGCTAGAACTGTGTTCCCCACCCCCAAATGCGTATGTTGAAAAATTAATGCCCAAGGTGATGGTATTGGGGGCGGGGGGGCTTTGGGAGATGATGAAGTCATTAGGGCACAGTCTTCGTGAATAGGATTAGTGCCCGAATAACAGAGGCCCCGGGGAGCTCCCTTGCCCTTCTGCCAAGAAGGGGAAAACGGCTGCGTATGAACTAGGAAGACACCGGATCTGCGGGCACCTCGATCTTAGACTTCTCAGCCTCCAGGAGTATAAAAAATAAATTTCTTTTCTTTATAAGCCACCTCGTCTGCGGGCCTTTGTTATAGCACAAAGGACTAAGACAGCCCCCATGCAAAGAAACTACGGCTTCTTATTGTGCTTGAGCAACCTTTCAGATGGTTTCAGTACAGATGAGTATTTCACCTATTTTTTCCCCTTCTTAAGCATAGTGTTTCTCAACAAGGATTACCGGTATTTGAGAAGAGACGATTCTCTGTTGGGTAGGATTGTCCCACGGATTACAGGACATTTAACATCGTCCCACCAACTGCCCCTTCCCCTCGGCCTTTCCCAGCGCCCCCTAGAGGATCAGTATGATTGTGGCTTGAGAACCACTTGTCACACTGGGAGGCAGGAGATTCTCGGCCAAGAGTCTGACGCTTAACCGACTGTGCCCCACAGAGGCCCCTGCCCCGTCTTCTATGTGCTCTTCTTAAATTCCTGATCCATAGACTTCATGAGCATAGGAAAAATACAGCGTTCTCCATGGGATGGTTTGATACTCAGCACCTGTGACACACTGTCCTGGGAGTGGGTAACAGAGGAACGCGTGTGCCACAGAGAGCCTTGACTTATGAGGGGCAGACTCCCCTGAAGAGAAGACAGACAACTAACACATACGTACTCCCCAGACCGCTTCCATGATATGAAGAAAACTCAGTGGCGGCCATATTCCTATCATCTTAAACAATGACACGTGAGTGACTAAATTCTAGTTCTCCTCTCCTTTTCCCACCGCCCTCGCCCCGCCACTCTTTCCATGAAGCTGCAACCGAGTTTAATGCCATCAAACCCCTGCTTCTGTTCCTAACTCTGCTGGGGTGCCCTCCCCTTTTCCTAAGACACCAGCTTGCTATGAACCGAACCGTGTCCCCCACCTGAATTCATATACTGAAGCCCTAACCCTCATGTGACCATCTTGGAGAGGGGCCCTTAAGGGGGTGAAGAAAGTTACATGGGGTGATAGGGGCAGAACCCCGGTCAGATGGGATGGGTGCCCTTGTAAGAAGAGACAGCAGAGAGCCTGGTTTCCTTCTGCCACGTGAGGAAGTGTCATCGGGAAGAGGACTCTCACCAGCACCCGGCCACCAGCACCCGGCCATCAGCACCCTTATCTTGGACTTCTAGCCTCCAGAACCATGAGTAAACAAATTTCCGGTGGTGAAGGCCTCCAGAGCTGATTAATATGCTACTCAAAGAGATCAAGGGATCCATTTTTTGGGCTAAGATTGAAGAGCTCCAGGTTGAGTAAGGAGTTGACTGGGCAGGCGGGGATGGGCGGGTGTCCCTGCGCGGAGGGGACAGCATATGCAAAGGCCCGTGAGGAAAGACAGTGTCATCAATGACACGAGAGGGAGGAGGGCCAGGCTGGCTGCCCCACAGATGCCAAGCTGAGATCGGGAAGGAGAGACAGCAGGGGCATCGCACAGGGTCCTGGGCACCACTGGAAGGACTGCGATGGGAGAGAGTGACGAGCCATCAGAACAGGCTTGGTTAGGGATGGTTAGGGGGTGGATGGCAGGCGGGATGGTGCGAGGGGCATGGCTGCAAGGTACAGAGTGGAGGGCAGGCGGGGCGGGGGGGACAAGGAGCACCCCGCACTGCTACTCTCTGCAGTTCGGGGTGTTGAGAACACTGCTTCATCCATGCGCCCTGCCTTTTGGACCCCGGGGTCGCCGTCCGCAAGTTCTCCTAAGAGCCTGCCTGTCGCCTGACATTTTCATCTCTGTCCTTTCTCCTCTCCTGAAGGTACTCACAGGTTCAATAAACAATGCCGTGGAAAAACGTGACTCATCTATTTTTATTACAAATGGAGCCACCGGAAGAGGGAACGAGTCTTATTTACTTCTCCGGGTAAGGGTTTTGACAACAGGTTTATTTTTTCCAACTCACCAAGGACTAGAAGAGTAACACTCTGAAGTAACAGTACATTAATTAATGACGAACTGGTTGGAATTTTCCTAATAACAATCCTCACAGTAATCACATTATGGGCCATTAATGCTGCCTCCTGATCATAAACCATAAATATGTTCTGCAGGTGCCTTCTCTTTAAAAAGGGACATTTCCCCCAAATTGTTGCCCATTTGTCACATTAATGCTGTCACGTCACAGGGCACAGACAGGAGTAATTACGCAGGCTCGCGTTCGTGCAGGGTTCCCTCTGCATTGGCCACTCAGCCAAGCTTGTCCATGCACCACTTCATTCAGTCCTTGCAGCGAACTGACTCAGTAAGTGCCTCTCCCATCCCCATTTTACAGATTGGGAAACCGAGGCACAGAGGGAGTGGGTAAATTGCCCGGGGGCCAAACAGCTAGGAGGGAATGGACTGGGATTTGAATCCAGGCAAGCTGTTTGCAGAATACTCTCGCCACCCTGCCTCCTGAGGAAGAGGATGGATGTAGAAGCACAGCAGTCCTCTTGCCCAACCAACCCCACTGCTAATGGGCTCTCCAGTTCATTTCAATAGTAACAGCAGCAATGGTCAATCCAGCGCAACATGAGGCTTTGCTCCTAGGGCAGGAATTGTGTCTAGGGCTAGCCAAATGCCTGGCGGCAATGCGAGGAGCATCCGAGACACACTGAGTCTATTCCTGCTAAAGGAAAACCTAGCTATCGAAACACATACCAGAGGGCTCATGGCAATGGGGAAGAGGGAGCCTCTCAAGTGCATTTGGGATCTTGACAGACCCATTTCCCTTCAAGGGTGAGTAAGACCTGGGTGTGGGGCTGCCATGTCCACACTGGGGATCAGGCACTTGGGAGTCCCAGCTCCTAGGGTTCAAGGACGGAGTTCGTTTTTAACCCTGCCTGGCTTCACTCCTTTGCCTGCTCCAGGTGTTTCTTGGATTTCTCTATGTAGATAATACGTACTCGTAGAAAATTCCAGCATGCAGAGCAATATGAAGAAAGGGGGGGGGACCCTCATACCTTAGAGCATCCACATATCACCACTGTTAACATTTTGGTGAAGATTTTCTAACTATTTTTATGCACACACACTATATATAATCATATATATTCTGCTTTGTCATATGCATTGTATTTTTATTTTTTACTTTTTTTAAAGATCTTATTTATTTGAGAGAGAGAGAGCACACACACACAAGCTGGGGGAGCGGTGGGCAGAGAAAGAAGCAGACTCCCTGCTGAGCAGGGAGCCCGATGCGGAACTTGATTCCAGGACCCCGGGATTATGACCTGAGCCGAAGGCAGACGCTTAATGACTGAGCCACCCAGGCGTCCCTGCATTCTATTTTTAACAATATACCCCTGACATCTCTTCTGTGTCAAAGAACAGATACTCCTCCTTTCCTTCTCTTCCTTCACAAATATTCTCTGAGCATCTACTATGATCAGTTACCCTGCCAGGCGCTAGGGATGCACGAAAGAACAAAACAAATATTGAATTTGCCTTCAAGGAGCTTACTGTCTAGCGGGGTGAGGAGTGGAAAAGACAGACAAATATCTTTTACAAAAGGTGTTTAATGTAATGAAGGATAGGTTTAACGCTTAGGAGGCGGAAGATGGGGCCAGGGGACCTAATGCAGACTAGGTCTTTACACTTTTCTGAAGAGGCAACAGTGAAGCCAAGATCTGAAACATGAGGAAGAGGGAGCCAGGTAAAGAGGGTGTCATTCCAGGCAAAAGGAAGGCCGTGGGTCAAGGTCTCCAGAGGTAAACACCTGACTTTGAAGAATGAAAAAGAGGGAGGAGGAGCTGTTTTTTTTTTTAACTTTCCTTTTCCGTATTTTTGAAATGGAATACATAATTAAGGGCCATTCAGTTGTTTCTTGAATACCTCTAAAGACGGGAACCTCAGTGCTTCAAAAAGCAGCCAGCCACACTCGTGGGCTGCACGATCACGAGCTGTTTTTTCCCCAAAATATGCCCACCAGGAGGTTTCATGTATAGCTCCTCATGCTGCCTTTGAAAGCAGCACCACTGCTTCTGCTGTGGACCAACCTCTCCAATACATGAAAATTGTTATCATACAATGACTCCGCCCCACACCGCAGTCCAAGCCCAGGCCAAGCGTGCGCCCCTAGCTCATTTCAGTTTGCCCCCTGGTACACTGAGGATGCCCACTCCGTTCGTCATGGTCCTTCCTGAGAGTGACTAGGAGCCATGAGCCTACAGCTAACAGTACTCTTGATTAGGACTCTGCACTAACACACCCTACAATCACTGTAGGAAAATAAAAAAAATTAAGCCTCCTGGGCATGGGACAGCATGAATTCATTCATTCATTCAATAAATAATTGTGAATGTCTGGGATAGCACTACCCCCTGGGGCCAACAGCACTTAACTGGATAGACACACCACTTATTCGAGAAATAATTACCAAATATCTGCTGCTGGGCGACGCACTGGGGTGTCCGGGGCTGGACCAGATGGACACAGTACCTCTCCCACGGAGTCTCTAAATGAACATGGAATGAATGAAGGCTGTGTCTTGCCTTTCACCATCCAGCTTCGTGGTGGGGATAACCACCATCTGCCACGGAATCTGTATGAATCAAGTCCCCTAACCTGCTCGTTTAGAGTTCTCATCCCCGTGAACCTTCCACTGCTCCTTGATTAGCCTGGAAGACCAATGAGACCCCGATTTCTCGACCATGGCTTGGAAGCTTCATCCAAGTTAGGGGGCTTCTGAGAATACCCTTTCCTCAATAAGAACCCTTTTAAATGAACTGGCAGACAAAGCTCATCTTAAACATGCACCAGACATTGGACCAGAGAATGCCAGGGGAAAAGGCAGTCATCACTTTTGTGACAGGATGTGGTTAAGATGAGCCTTGGGACGAGACAGGACCGGCACTACCGCGGCTTCGGAAGGCCACTGACAGTGACAACAATTTAAATTAAATTAGATTCAGTCAGCTCCAAAAGGAAACACGTGTAATGTTAATTTCATGGGTGTACCAATGTGTAAACCTAACAGATGAAACTTAAATGAGAAAGGCAGAGAAATGACATTTGGTTAAATAATGCATCAGTGGGTAGAATTTGTTGAAACTGCCATTTAAAAAAAAAAATACAAGCACAACTCGACGTTGAGCAAGCTGTCACCCGGGCCAGGTCACCAAAGCGTTCCCAATGTACTGCACTTGGGAGGGGCAGGGGCAGCAGGGGATGGAGGCAGCATGGATGTTAGGGGACTTCGGCCAGGGTCCCTGCTGATTTTTGATGCCCTCCTGTTTGCCTGGGCAGACACCATCATCTGCTTGTCTTTCCAACTAGGACTGAAATCTCCCCCTGGGCAGGAAATGTACGGGTGCTTGTTTATTTTCTTTCATTTCTTAAAAGCATCGGATGACTCAGGATTTAAGGCATGTGAAAATGGGCAAAGACAGCTTTCCCTTTTATCCCGGTGTCCTGGCACATAGCAGACAGTCAGGCATTAAATGAGTACATGAATAATATGGACATTCCTCTGTCCTGTCTTCCCATATAGCCTCATGTGAGACTCAATCATGACTCTGTGATGATATCAGCAACAGTCACCTCCCATCCACACTATTCCCCTGACATACTGGTTTGGAGGTCCCGGTCCTTGTCCGCTTGCCGTCGTTCCTTTTCAGTATTAACAGAAACTTGTTCTTTGGTCAATAAAGCTATGGGAAACCGATCGACTGGAAAGAAACAGGACTCTGCTCAAGATGCTGACCCAAGAAACAATGTGTCCACTGAGCCCGCCAGAAATACAACACTGATAAAGGCTAAGGTTTCCTTGAGCACTTACAACATGCCAGGCACCGGGTCAACTGTGTCTCTGTTTTTTGTGTGTTTATTCTGTTGTATTGTGTTTCATTCCACCCTCACGAAACACTGTGAGCCAGGTACCCCTCTATCCTCATTTCACAGAGGAGGAAAAGATTGAGACGGACCGAGGCCAAGTAATACGATCAAGATCACACAGCTGGCGGTAGAGCTGGGATTTGAACCGAGGCTAATCTGGTTTCAGAGCTACTACCCCGTTTTGCCCTAAATGTACCACGAACCTATATCAGATGGCAGAGAAGGAAGGGGAGGCCGGATGCAACAAGGGCTCCTTTCTCTGCTCTGGCAGCTCTCCTGAATGGCTATCCTCCAAGAGGTGACTTGAGGACCTAAGCGGTTTCCACATCAATGCCACCATCTCACCCAGAGTCCCCTCTTACGGCACACAGAGGAGAAAGGGGTCAGTGTGAAGAATTCATACCCACTCTTCACTGTCTCTGCCAGGAAGTGAACTATCACTTCCACTAAGAGGGAGACCCAGCCACAGGACCTCGCCCCGAAGCGTAGGGAGTGGGTAACAGAGAAGGGAACATGGGTCCCTGGGGAGCATTCAGTTTATGACACAGACACATAGTAGGACTCTAAGCCAGAGCTTCCCACCCAGGGGCAAGGAACATTTAGCCATGCCTAAAGGCATTCTTGGTTATCACCACTGGGGGAGAGGGGGTCGCTCATCGAGGGGGTAGAGGCCAGGGGTCCTGTTGAACATCCTCGTGTGTGTGCAGCACAGCCCCCCCCCCCACAACAGGGGGGTTTATCTGATTCAAGACGTCAAGCGCCGAGGTTGAGGAACTACTTGAAACCGGTCCAATTAAAAATGCAGATTCCTGGGCTCCTCCAGTGATTGTGATGGCCACTACTTGGGGCCGGGAAGGAGAGACAAGAACGCCAGGGGTGAGTGGGAAGCTGATGGAATCGTGCTGACATGCTCCCCAAATGTGTCAGGGTCAGCGTGAGGCAGCTGTGCCGGGGGAAAAAAAAAAAAGCTGACATGTGTTAAGTGCCTCTCTCTGCCTCCCTTGCGAGCCTTGAATTGCAGGGAACATATTCTAAGACTAACCTGTCGCCAATGACAACTAAATTACTAACCTTGCCTTCCCCCGTGCCCCATATCCCTGTCAGATATGCAGCCACATTAACAGAGGAAGGCTTCTTGGAGATGTATTCCCAGCATCAGGGAAGGTGACCCTTTTATCGGAAAAGAGCCATGTGGTCACATGCACTTCAGAGGGGTCAAGGGACTCGGGCTTGCCTAGAAATAACTGGAAGGTGAGGGAATCAAGACCAGAGCAGGAGAGCGAGCAAGAGGGGGTGGAGGCTCGTCATCAAACCCACTCCCGGTTTTTCCCCTGGCGCCTGCTTCCCAGCATCCTCTGCAGTGACATCTTGCCAAATGGCTGTGCTTTAGCCAATAAAACAGAAGCGTACATCATGAGCACAAGCTCTAGGGTGGACCCATGGGTATCTCCTGCTCACGCTCCTCCATGCTTTTTCTTCCTCCACTGTCTGGGTGCAGAAGAGCATGGACACCTTGGGTGCCGTGTGCTGGAGAGGGTAGAGTCAAGACGGAAGGGGCCTGGGTCCCCGAATCACTACTTGGAGGGGAAGCCAGTGAGGACCATCCATTTGGGATAGGACAGGGAGATAAGCCTCCTTCCTGTCTGGGGCCGGGACCTGCTAGCTGTGTGATCTGGAGAAGTTACAAGAACCTCTCTGAGCCTCCTTTCCTCCGTTGACAAATGGAAATAAAATACTTGGCATGATGAGCCTGTATGTCCTAATTAGAGGGTGTGGCTTCTAGTAACTCAGCACTGATCACATCCTGGTAGCCGCCAGGCGGCGTGAGGGGAAGCAACGCACCGGGGTAGCAAAAGGGCAATCGCTTAGTTATTGGCCTCAACTTTGTATATACTTCTTGGATGAGCAAATGCGTCACCTAACAGGCTCCTTTACCAGCTCTGCTTTCTATGTGGAGCGTGCATGGACGAGCCTCATCTCCCCTCGAGGGCGAGACCCACTTGTGACTCAGCTATGTTCTCAGCCTCAGCAGAGTGCCCTGGGCACAGGATTACTCTGTAAACGCCGGCTTGTTACCTGATGCGGGTAAGCTGCTACCATTTAGAAAACAAGTACTTGATCTTACTAAGTACCTAATTTATTTATTTATCATACCTGGACAATTTATTCAGTATCACATCCAAGTAGCCCAGAGCGTGGCACATTGTGTAAACTGACTCGGTATTTAGAGCATAAATGGATTGTATCTTTTTTTTTTTTTTTTGGGAACACAAGCTGACTTCATTTAAAATTCTGCTTCACTCAAAAAACCACAGTGTCAGTTCCTGGAATAAGACTGACAAAAGGCAGCATGTACATATTTATTTTTTGGAGAGAGGAAAAGGATGTTGGGGAAATGGGGAAGTGACAGGTGCTTGTGTGTATCAGTTCAAAAGGAAAAAAAAAACCCAAAAACCCAAAACCAACAAGCACGCTGTACCTTCAAGCCAGGCAGGCCTCTCTCTGTGGGCTGGCCATGTTGCTTCCTTGCTCTGTGGCCGTGAGCAGACGGACGAATCTCTCACAGTCTCCTCAGCCTTCACATCTCTACAATGGGTGTGGTACAGCTATCCTCCCCTCTTATGGATGGGTGTAGATGGGGAAGTGGCCGCCAGGCTGGGAGAGCACTTCCTGGCCCCTCTTGCAGAGGCTCCCCATAGGGTCGCCAACCTCTTCTGTAAGGGGTGGGGGGACACAGCGTGGGCTCTGTGGCCGTCCTGTTCCCTGGTGCCATTCATCCCAGTCCCTGCCGTTGTCTGGGAGAGAGGAGCCACAGATAACACCTGACCCAGGGCATCTGGCTGTGTTCCAGTAACACTTGGCTTGCAAAACAAGAGTGGGCTGGACTTAGCCTGCGTGTCATCGGTGACCAACCCCGGCGTTAGGCCAAGCTCAGCCTACCAAATATAGTCACTAGCCTTCCAGAAAAAGCCATCTGATTAGACAGCCTGCGCCACATGACCTCACACACCACGGATTCTTTTTTTTTTTTTTTAAGATTTTATTTATTTGAGAGAGAGAGCGAGCAAGGGGGTGCAGAAGGAGAGGGAGAAGCAGACTCCCCGCTGAGCAGGGAGCCCGGTGGGTGCGGGGCTCGATTCCAGGACCCTGAGATCATGACCCGAGCCGAAGGCAGGTGCTTAACTGACTGAGCCACCCAGGCGCCCTCGCACCAATTCTTATAACACAAACACACATGTATAGATATTTTTCTAATTTCTACCTGGTCTGTGTCCCTGAAATTCTCACCATTTCCTCTTCTATCAACGCTTGCCTGTCCTTTAGCCATACCCCCACAGGCTATGTCATTTCCCTGTTCCTTCCTCTTTTGCAGGACCGTCTCCATAATTTGCATGGCCCACTACAAGTGAAAATGTGGGGCCCCTGGTTCAAAAATTATGATGAGTTTCAAGAGAGTGAAAGCAGCCCATTAAATCCAATGCAGGCCTTTCTGGGCATGGGCTGTGTGTGTCCGCCCAGGCTGTGCGTCTGTCCACAAGGCTGGCCCTACTCATTTGTAGGATCATCAGCCAGCCCAGAAAGTTTTCTAACTTTTTGACAAGTCCAGAAACTTGCCACCTGCTTGCTGCCTGAAGGGTTGTGGGAATGGTTTTACACATCACAAGAAGAAGGAGAAGGAGAAAAAAAAAAAAAAAAAAGAAACCCAATTTTCTTTTAGTATATTACTTGTCAGACAGTGAAATGGGATATAATTATGGTGTGACATTTCTAACAGCAAATATGTTCCAGTGTAAGCAATTAACACCGGTTCTTTTGGCAGGCTTAAAAAGATTACTCAGAGACTGTGGTAAGTTACAATGCCCCATGAATAATAAATAATGTAGAAACGCAGCTAAGTTGCATACTAGGACCAAAGTTCAAATTTCTTGATGAAAATGGATAGGGTGCTGTTAACCCTCTGCCGATTTTATGTGGCTTAAGCAGATTTGGGTCATGGGTTCTTTGGATTTATCTAAATTACTTATTTACCTTGCTCCTGTGATCATCTTCACCCCACCCCCCACAAAACCTGCATGTATTTATTTTTTGCTGCTGGAAATCTGCATAAGGCGATGGTTTGCAGGTGACAGCTCAGGGATGGACAGACAGGGGAGACGGCTTGTACCAACACCTCTCATCCTTGGGGGCTGTCCTGGTCTGACATCTTAACTGACGAAGTCCCGAGATTTAGGAGAAGGTACACCCAGCTGTGTGTCTCCGCCCTCACATCCAGCCTTGATGGAACTCAAGGAAGGACAGCACCTTCTGACTGTCTTTTTGCAGCTTGTGAGCCTCAGCAATCAAAATCAACGAAAATACTGCCAATTTTAAGTTACACATCCCATAGCGAGGCGTTCAAAGCCATGATTATGAGCAAACCCTTGGGGACAGCGTTTCTGAACTTGGCCACTACTGACATGTGGGCTGGATAATCTCTGTTGGGAGTGGGGGGCTGCCCTGTGCATTGCAGGATGTCCAGCAGGATATGTGGATTCCACACCACCTCTGCTCCTAGGTTAGGAACGTGCTCTACTCAGCTGTGACAACCCAAAATGTCTCCAGACATTGCCCCGGGAGAACACGAGTTCAGACAGACCTGAGTCCTCCACTGGGAGGCCTTCAGCAAATAAATGACTTGATCCCTCTGAGCTCCAGCTTCCTCAAATGGAAAATGGAAAAACCCATTCCTGCCCTGTAGAGACCGTATAAAGGAGCATGAAGATGCATGCAGAGTGCTCAGCCCCGTGTCTGTCCAGAGTCAGATGCTATTTACTCAATCATTTACTTGATAGGCAGCTACTGATCCCAGTAAAGCGATGATATGTTGGGGATGCTAAGATGCATAAGCCACCATTCCTATCCCCACGGTAGGAGCTAGAAAAACCTTAGTGGGCAGTCAGACATGCAAACCAACAACTCTAGCGCATTGGGATGCCTGCTAAAATGGAGGCACAGGGCAATGGGGAGCTAGAGAACAATATCTCAATCTTGGCGATTCGGAGGGATGACACTTGAAGGAACTAAGTTTTCCAGGCAGACACGGGTGAGGAAGGGCATCCCAGGCAGAGGGCACTGTATGTACAAAAGGATGGTGGTATGAGTCACTCATGACTACCCAGAGCTCAGGATTGCTGGGGCGTGAATTCCATGGGAAAGCTGGGGGAAGACGGGAGCAGCAGGAGACAAGACAGGTAGGCAGCAGACAGATGATGAAGGGCTCGAGGTATCAATGCCAATGAACTCAGAGCAAAGCTCAGCCCAAATCCTGGAAATGGTGCCGTGATTAATTAGCAATGTCTGCTTGAGCCCAGGAAGGAAGAAGACACCCAAGTGTGCAATGTACTTAGTGGTTTTGTGATGGAAGGATTATCATCAGGGGAGTGATACGAGCAGAAGGATGCTTTAAAAAAACTCACTCCAGAAGCCATATATATGCTTTTTTTTTTTTTCTTTTTTTAAGGAGAGACTAACAGAGGCAGAAGTAGAGGCCAGGAGGAGGAGTGGAGAAATGACTTAATACCATAAGAGAGATGATAAAGGCCCAAAGGGGAGAACAGGATGGTTGGGGAGGTGATGGACAAAAGAGGTGTTCAGAAGTCAAAACTGCATCACCTTACGGATTTGAAGGGAGTAGAAATAACATTGAGATCCCTGGGTTGCTAACTTGGGCAACCTGGAGGTTGAGGGTGATATTCACTATGGAAGAAAGTTGAGAATCTGGGGACAGAAAGATGGTGGGTTCTTACTGGGACCCTAAGATGCCTGTGGGACCCCAGGGTGGAGACGTCCCTTGACTGCTGGGTATGTGGGTCAGGAATTCAGATGCGTGATAAGGACCAGAGTCACTGGTTTACACATGGCAGCGATCATCACTGGCCAGTCATCTGCAGCTACCCAGTTCCCTCAACCCCCAGGGAGGCCCAGCTGTAAATGAGAAAGACCTCTCCCACCAGTGGGGTTCTCTCCTAATCTAAAACTATTCCCGATCGGCAGGATTAGTGAAGGATGACAGAAGAAAGTCATTACTGAATAATCCCCTGCACGTTTTGCAGGCAACGTGGCATTCATATGATCCTTGTAATCCAATTACGTGATGCAGAAAGCTATATCTTAATTCCTGACTTCATTGTGACTTGCCAGGGTTGTAGGCAAACCTTGTTAAATAAGGTGTCACCTAAACATTGGATGGTGCATACAAAATGAGCACAGAACGCGGGAGGAGGTGGGGAAAGAGGGGACAGGGCGCAGCTGCTTAGAAGAGTTCCTGTTTCAAGCAGCCAATGGGTGACTTAGAACCTGGCCGGTCCTCCCCATGGAGGCTTCTGATTGACACAGACTTGGTCCTCCCACCTCTCCATCCACTCTGCTCCTCCCTGGGCTGTGAAAGCTGGGCGCCCTCTGTGCGCTCCTGGGAACTCACTGGACAATAGGAATGGCAATCATTTTTACATGGTTGCATTTACCCAGTGCCTGATTCATGCCTGGCACACTCTGGGGCACTTCACAAACATTATTTGTCACTCTCCCAAAATCCTTAGGCTGAGTGGACCGTGCCCTCATTCTAAGGCCATGCAACCAGTTAGGGCTGGAGCTAAGATTCAAAGCCAGATCTGGTTGGTTTCTCAAGGTGGTGACCTTCACCTCTGGCACCATGCCCATATGAGGTGGGATTCCAGAACTATCACAAAAATAACGGGGCAAAGGGTCTGAACTCCAGCCAGGCCAGGGAAACCCCAGCAGACCAGCCGGTGGGGATGCAGCTCAGTGTTGTGAAATCTTCCAGTTTTCCAGAAGGTTCCAGAAATACTGATTCTTATGTTCAAAATTCCAAATGTTAAAACGGTTACTAATTTATATTACAAAAATCTGTATGTGAGTATACTGGGTCAAATAGGGTCTCCCCAAAATTCCTGTCTTCCTGGAATCTCAAAATGTTATTATGTGGAAATAGGGTCTTTGCAGATGTAATTAGTTAAATTAAGATGAGCTCCTACTGGATGAGGATGGGTTCTAAATCCAATGCCTGGTGTCCTCCTAAGAACGCCACCTGAAGACACACAGGGGAGGTCATGTGACCAGGGAGGCTGAGATTGGAGCGGTGTATCTATCAGCCAAGGAATGCCAAGGATTGTTGGGAACCACCAGAAGCTGGGAGAGCGCCACGGGTTCTCCTTCACCACCCAGAAGGAACCAGCCCTGCCAACAACCTGATTTCAGACTCTGAACTCCAGAATGCTCACTCTCCAGAATGAGAGAATAAATTCGTGTGAAGTCACCCAGTTTGTGGCCATTTGTTATGGCAGCCCCAGGACACTCATACCCTGAGCCAAACCAAACACATCTGCGAGAGGACAGTGCCCGCTGTCCTTCAGCTAGTCCTGGGATCCTGTTCTCAATCCCTCCTCTGCCCCCCCTCTTCGGGGTCTTGAGCAACTCACTTCCCCCTTGAATCATTCCCTCTCCACCATGTCCTCCTCCTTCCTTCTCTGGACCAGGTCAGATTTTTCCACCTTCCCAGTTCCTGCTATTTGCTGCTCGAGTCCTTCCATGAATGGTGGGAGTTCTGTGTCTTGGCCCCTGGAGTCTGACTGCTATCTGTTACTCCAATGGAACAACCAGGGGCTAGTTTTCTCCATGTGTCTTTCTTCTCTAAAGCTTTGACACCTCTGGGGGCACGTCCTCTTCCGGAGACCCCGTGCTCCTTTGGCAGCCCTGGTACCCCCTTTTCCTAGGTCACCCAAGCTCTTACTACTTCCCTCAGCTCCGTAGTGGCCTTTTCTTCATTCCTCAGACTCTTAAATGTAAGCATTTCTAGCCTGTTCTCTTTTCTATGTTAGCTCTAAACGAGCGAACCCAGTGGCCCTCAAATGTAATGATTTTGTCTCCTAGGGGACATTTATCAATGTCTGGAGACATTTTTGACTGTCACAACTGGGGCGGGGTACTAGTGGCATCCACTGGGCTGGGGCCAAGGTACATTTGAAGTACACAGGGTAGCACCCGACAATAAAAAATGATTCAGTCCAAAATATCGATAGTGCCACTGTTAAGAAACCCTGATGTAACTTAACCCCAGTTTGATGCTCTTGATTATTTATCTCATGACCCGTGTTTCTCAAGGGACTGGAGTCTTGAATACGCTCAAAAGGAAAAGGTTCCTGCACTGCTTCGTAGAGATTCCCTATGTGTGCTTATCCTTGTAAGGCACTAACAAGTTCTGCAGCCAAAGAAAAACCAGCATTTCAGTACAGAAACCCTTTGATCAGGCAATAGCCACTAACACTCTTCTGGAACAATCTGTACCATCTAACATTTACTGAGCCTTTCCTACATGCCAGCAGTGCCCTAAGCACTGGGACCTCTGTCCCCTTCAGGCACTGGTGTACAGAGGCAGCGAGGGGCCGTGACTGAGTGCAGGCTCTGGACTCAGGCATCTGGGGCCGGGCTATAATGATCGGTGTGACCTTGGTAAACCCCTTCATTTCTCTAAGCCTCGATTTCCTGACCTTTAAATGAGAGGACATTTAGTATCCACGTCAAAGGGTCGTGAGGCTCAAGTTATATAAAACAAAGGACTTTGGGGCAATGTTGGCTACTGATTCATCGATGATGAAGATGGTGATGGCAGAGCTGATGGCGGCCATGACAGGGATGGAGATGGTGGTGAGGGAGTGATGGTAAAGATGGAGGTGATGGAGCAGTGATGGGGATGGTGATGGTAGTGACAGATGTGAGGAGAGTCATCCAGTGATGGTGGGGTACTGGGGATGGTGGTGGTGGTGGTTGTGTGCTCTCTATCTGGAATGCC
Organism: Halichoerus grypus; assembly: GCF_964656455.1. Classification (NCBI taxonomy): domain Eukaryota; kingdom Metazoa; phylum Chordata; class Mammalia; order Carnivora; family Phocidae; genus Halichoerus; species Halichoerus grypus. The sequence goes on from NC_135717.1 coordinate 27,192,716, forward strand.
CTTCCTCCCTCCTTGTAACCTGATGAAATTATATCCACACCTAGCAATTCAGTTCAAGGACTAGGACACTTTCACTGATTGCCTCCTTCGGGCAAGTCTTCCTCATCTGTGTTCTGCAGCATTTCGTTAATGCCTCCACCATACTACCCTCTGCCGTCCGCAATCAGGACCCCTGGACCTGTCTCACGGCCTGTACCCGTCCTGGTCTCCCCTGCAGAGACCCCTCCCCCTCCCCGGTCTGCCCCTCCCTTGGCGCATGCGCCATTTTATATACACATGCTGACATCCAATGGGGTGCATTACCAAGACACCAGAACTTTCCAACCTGCATATAAACAATGAGAACAGAAGCAATGCATGGGAGTCTGCATCCCAGCTCGCTTCAAGGAAACCTCAAGGCAAGCTCATCCCCAGCTTCAAATCACTCTGAGAGCCGGGGAGGCGCCGGAAGACGAGCTTCCTTGCAGGATGGGCCCTGACCATCCTGCTTGAAAACGGTGAGCCATGGGTGCCGGAACTGAGCGCAGCAAAGAGGGGGCCTGGAAAAGCAGCCCGGTTCCCTGCTGCCAGGCTGTGCCAGAGACTTCTCACCGCAGACACCAGCGAGGGTCCTTCAAGCAGAAATCTATGCAGGCAGGCGTGGTGCACGAGGCGTTCCACATACCAAGTGGCCCGCAGAGATGCCGGCTTCAAAGAGCCTGCAGGCTGGCGGCTCCTGGGCCGGCCTAGCCTACAGACAGGTTTCGAGGGGCTGCCTTTCTGTTTTGCTTGTTTGTTTTAAACAAAGATAGCTGTCAGTTCAATCAAGAGATTCCGTGCAAAAATTCAGATTTCTTAACTTTGTTTCAAACACAAGATCACGCCTGTGTGTGTAATCCATGAGGCGCTTTAGTCTGGGGCTTTAGACGGATCTGTGTTATTTATTCGGTGAGCCACGGTCCCCACCCGCCTGCTCCAGGCATCTGTGTCCTGCTGGCCCCTCAAGGTACTTCTGCGGCCCTTGCATTGAACACCGAGGTATGAAAATGCCATCTTCGGGCTGGTTAAGAGCATGTACTTGGGAGTACAGCAGACTTGGCTTCCAATCCCGGTTCTGCCTCTGGCTGGCTGGGTGACCTCAGGCAAGGTACTTGCTCTCTTAAATCATAGTTTCACCGTGGGAAAAGCAAGGACATTGATGACAGTGACTTCTCTCTACTGTGGGACTCACACACAGGAAATGCACTGCAGCGATCTCCATCACGGAACCTGTGTCCACCGTGGAGGTGAGTCCTGTTATCAACCCCGTCTTGCAGAGGAGGACCTTGGGATTGAAGGAACAAAGTGACCTGCCCAAGATCTCTGAGCTCACGAGCGACAGAGTCTGGATTCAAAAGCAAGCAGCCCCTTTCCTGCACCCAGGTTCATCACCACTACTTGGAACATGCCAGATGCTGCACTCCTGAAGCCAGCTGAATCCACCAGCAAAATCATCCCCCCAGGTTGGCTTTTATCTATCTGTGCACACACCTCTAACCACGCATATTGTAACTGTTTGGTTATGCCCTGGCCTCTCCCGCTAGGCTGTGAGCAACTGCGAGGTCTTGACTCATCTCTGCACGGCCAGAGCCTGGCACATTGCCAGGCCCTATCACCTGTTCACCTAATGCATAATAAATAAGCTTAATGAATAAGTAAGCACATGCGAAATCAATCAGATCAGCCATTGGGTACGGAGTAGATAAAAACAAAGAAAAATTAATAAATTCAGCTCACTGATGACCTTTTTTGACATTTCTAAAAATCTCTCTTGGATCATTATGGATTTCATAGCATTATCCAAAGGGCCCCCCACTTGGGAATTGAGCAAGCGAAGTTATGTGATAAATGCAAAGAAAATAAACTACTCTACTCTTCCCTCCCCCTCCCCACTCCAAGGCTCAATTCTACTGCGAGCAAAACGAACCCAGTGTTCTTTGGTGTAGATTCACAGTAAATGATTACTTAGCCCACAGAGAAACGTCTGTCTGCAAGACTGGTGTTAGTTATTATCCTATCATAATAAAATAGATTATGCTATAGTAATGAATACAACCATAATGGTTTGCTGGCAGTTTAATCAATGTATTCCTCAACTGCAATTGAGCAAAAATAGGTAACAGAGGATCATTTGATCTACATTTTTATTAATTTGGTGCCATTTGTCTTCTGGTTCTTTTAATGATCTTTCATTATGGAAAATGGGGAAACTCCCTGGGAAAAAAAAGTGGAGTCATCTTGCTCGGTTTTCTTCCTCGCCTTGTTTTAGTATGGAAAATAGCTCATTCCAATTCAATTTGGGAATGGAGATTCCTGACGCCTAATTAAATGTAGTTCCGGATTTCAGCAAGAAAAACTCCCTGATCCCTGACAAATCAGACAAAACTGTTCAAATCATACATAAGTTTGAGTGTGTTGAAAGAGGCCTGGAGTTTGCAGAGGCAAGTCCCTATCATCATCGTGCTCGGGGTTCCCCCCCCCCTTTTTTTTGAGGACCTACTATGTGCTAAGCACAGTTCTGAATGCACTGTAGATTTTTTTTTCCAGTCCTCCCACCGATCCTATAAAGGGAGGTACCAGTGGTCTCATTTACAAATGGGGCTCAGAGAGGTCACTGACCTAAGGGTACACAGCTAGAAAGCAGCAGCAATGGGCTCTAAACTGAGGACCCCATCCCAGTGCCTCAGCTGCTTTTCAGCCCCCAAAGATGGGCTGAGTCATGGTAGAAATTCTGCATTCGGGATAACGTGCGGGGAACTATGACAATTATTTTATTCACAGTTCCTGGCGTCTCTCTTGATCATAGGGCTTTTGGGCTGAAAAGATGTTTGCCTAGTGCCTCCATGTGTTTCTAGAACATCCTGTGTGTGTTGGTAAATTTGCACCCTGTACCTTGAGTGTCCTCCAAGTAAATTTCTGTCCAAACCTAGTTAAGTGCTACCATCTGTATATTTTTTTAAAAAAGATTTTATTTATTTATTTGAGAGAGACACAGAGAAAGCATGAGTGGGGGTCGGGGGGAAGGGCAAAGGGAGAAGGACAAGCAGACTTCCCGCTGAGCTGGGAGCCCGATGCTGGACAGCCTTATAACTGAGAATGACCTATGTTTTTTTTACCGCATACATCATTCTCAATTATTTTATCAGAGGCTGTACTGATGGGGAGGAATGGGGGAAGAAAGTCATTAAGAGGTGGGTGACATTCTGAGAGAAGACTTGGGGGGGGACACATTGGTTGATGGGATGGTTTCATTTCTCCTCATCCTGGGAATTCTGGAAGCTTGTCCCCATTTACCACTGAGCCAGAATTTGTTCCCTGTCAGCTTTCAACTGCCATAATCAGGGGTTGGAAACACAAAGCCCACAGGGGCTGGGGGGGCAACCTGATGAACGAGGAGGGCCTGGGGTGAGACCTGACTCAGTGATGGAGCCATGAAGGAAGGCAAGAACCCACATCTCATCAAAAGGAGGTCACTTCTCTCAGCAATGGACAAACGTTGCTACGTGAGACACTGCAGGCTTGGGGGTGGCAGATTTTCCCTGAATTTCAAGGGAAGCTGGAAATGTGGAAAGTGAAATGAGGATCTCCAATCTTTAATTCTTAGCAACTCGTTCACAAAATTTAAGCATCTTAGCACAAGCCTGCCAGTTTGCCAGCTAGTCCTGAGGGTAAGCGTGAGAGTCAGGGTGTGTACGGCTTACACGCCTCTCTCTCACTCGCTAGCCTCAATGGTTACCCAGAGGCCAAGACAACACCAGGGTTGTTCATTAGAGGGACACATTGGTGTTACCAGCTGAAACAGAGGAGACAAAGAGAAGGCTGGATTTGGTTGAGGGTGGAGGGTTGAAAAGTCCCCGTGGGTCTGAGATGTTAGTGGGACATCCGAGTGGTAATGTTTGTTGTATTAGCTCCCTGGTGCCCGCGCTAACAACTGAGCGGCTTATACAATACAAATGTATTGCCTCACAGTTCTGGAGGCTGAAAGTTAAGATCAAAGGGTCACTGAGGTTGAGTCCCTCTGAGGGCTGTGAGGGCTGTTCCTTGGTTTATAGATGCATCACCTCGAACTCCACCTTCATGTTCCCATGGCACGCTCCCTGTGTGTGTCTGTCTCTGTGTCCAAATTTGCCTTTTTTTTTTTTTTTTTTTTAAATAAGAACACCAGTCATATTAGATTGGGAGCCCACCCTAATAGTCTCATCTCAACTCCATCATCTGCAAAGACCCTACTTCCAAATAAGGTCACATTCACAGATACTGGGGGTTCAGACCGCAACATCTTTTTGGGGAAACAATGCAACCCATGATATCTACCTAGCAATTGAGTTTAGGATTCTGAAACTCTGGGAAGAGACCGCATTTGGGACTCAGCAGGATTTAACTTACTGTTCAATGGACAAAAGGGAGACAAAGAACCACCTTCTGGTGAATGCCACTCCAGGATTTAAAACATTAAAGATCCAAGCATGTGTAATACTGTTGTTTGGGGAGAAACCTTGCTGCTTTTCACACTTAATTGTCCACTGGTAGGAATAATGGTACTCAATCAACAATCATCTACTACTTTTATTACTTGGAGGGGCTCCAGACTCAGATCTGTGTTTTTTAGTCGTTTCTCCCCCTATTCTCAGTCTGGAAAGAGGCTCGGACACATTAGAGAAGATGTTCATCCCCCCTCACCCTCAAATAGAATGTTCTCACCACCAGTCGGCGTACCTTGTAGCGAGTGGTTCCTGCCTCCCCTCCCCCTGCTCACGCACAGGGATGCGTCTTGGCTGGAGATACCGGTGGAGTTTGAGGTTCAAGATCAATGCCCTTTGTCCTGACAGGAGGCGAATTAGTTTTCCAGGACCTTTCTCACGGCTTTAAGTGCACATGTAATTAAACAGAGCTTGCGCTGGGTTTCAGATTAGTTGTGAAGTGTGCCTATGGCAAAAGGTCTCTTCCTTCCTGAGAGACGCAGGGGTGTAATTAGAAGCCGGAGACCGTAATCATCAGCATTTCTTACCAGCATTTAAAAATGATGATCCAATATTCATTTGGGCCCAGTTCTACTTCCTGTGAGACCACAGTGGTGTCAGATGCTGTGTGCCGTGTGTTGGCAAAATTCAGGGACTCCTCTGGGGTCTCTCGGGGGACACTGTGTGTTTAGCCCGTTCCAAGCCAGTTATAGCTGAGAGCGCAAGTGAAAGGCACTGATGAAGTAGAGAGCCTCTGTCCTTATTTCCAGGTCAGTATTAACACACTCCAGGTGGGAGGCCAGCTCTAAACACCTCTGAAGGTCACTGTTGATTCATCAATAAACATTTGTTGAGCATCTGTTACATGTCAGGCAGCCCACCTTCGTGCAGCATCTTTCCAACGAGTGGAGGTGCATCTAGGAACGAGGCTGGAGGGTTTTTCTAATGAGATGAAATCAGAGCCTTTTTCCTCTGACCTTTCCAGCCAGCCAGCCCATCCCTGAAAGTCGACCAAAACCCCACAGAAACAAGTTTTAGTCATTCCCTATTACATCTGTAATTTATTCCCATTTAATCAGTTCTGAAGGCAATGGAAAATTTCTGAAGTCTTGGACTATACACTGGACAGAGCGAGCAGGAGCTTTTGTCCTAGAACGGGGCTTGGTAAATTTTTTTCTGTGAAGGGAAAGACTGTATAGTTTCGGCTTTGGGGGCCATGTAGCCCACTCTGGTGCAACTACCGCGCTCTGCACTTGAACTTGGAAAGCGGCCCAGACGATACATACATGAATGGGCATGGCCATGGATGTTCACGAGCAGGCTGCCAGCCCATCCGAACCAACTCCTGTCTCAGAGAAACCGGGCAACGTGTCCTGCAGAAATTGGGCATGCGTTCTGTGAGGCCATTGGAGTCCATGAAAAAAAAATTCAAAAATCCTTTTCAGGGCCTACAACACCCTGCATGAGCAGACTCCTGCTTCCCTCCCTTGCCTTCACGGCCTACTGTGCCCCATTACTGAGTAAGCTTCGGCCACCCCTTCCGCCCCTCTCTTCTTAGCCTGTGAGTGCTTTGCCAGTTCAGGGCGTCAGCACAACCAGTTTCTCTGTTTGTATGTATGTATTTATTTGTTAAAGATCTTATTTATTTATTTGACAGAGAGACAGTGAGCGCACAAGCAGGGGGAGTGGCAGGCAGAGGGAGAGGGAGAAGCGGGACTCGATCCCAGGACCCTGAGATCATGACCTGAGCCGAAGGCAGAGGCTACCCAGGTGCCCCATTTTTTTTCTGTTTTCAAAGCTCTACCAGAACTGGATTCTAATTCAGTTTAAAAACTAGACAGTCTCACTTCCATCAGCTTTTGCAAATTAGCTGAGGAGTTTGCGTTATCTTATTTGCCTTCACAATACTGAGATCGGAGGGGTCACTGGCTCCATTTTCCAGATGCAGTAAATTCTCCACTCCCACTGCTTTTACCAACACCACTCAGCCTAACAAACAATCCAGGCATTTCCTTTGATTCCTCACTAGTCTTCATCTTTACAGTCAGTCGACTGCCAAGTTCTGCCAGATTTGCCTCTTGAATTATTCTCAAACCTCTGAATTGTTCTCTTTCTTAAATTCTTACCTGGATTATCCCAAAAGCATGTTTATTGGATTTTGCCTGCAGACTTCAACTTCTCTAATCCATCCCTCTCTATGTCTGTCCGTCCATCTGTCCATCTAATTCATTCATCTTGTCATCCATTCATTCATACATCCGCCCATCTGTTCTTCCATCCATCCACCCATGCATGCATCCACCCATGCATGCATCCACCCATGCACGCATCCATCCATCCTGGGCATCTACTTTGTGCTAGGTGGGGTAAGTACTGAAAAAATAAAAACAGAATTTCCCTTCCTGGATATTTTGGTCTATTTAGGAAAAGAGATGCTGAACAACCAACCACACAATGTTACAAACTGGAATAAAGGCTATAAAAGAGAAGTTTCCCTTAAGAAATCATAACTGGATTTAAGCTCCAAAGGATGTGAGCTTGCCAGGAGAGTCATGAGAACAAGGGTGTGGACAGGGAGACCAGATGTGGGAAAGCCTTAGGCTGAAGCCTGCTTTCTCTAGGCGTGCAGGAGGCTGGGGGCCCCTGGTGCAACGAGCCGTCGGGGGAAGACAGGCGAGAATGACAGACAAGGCTGTTGAAAGAGGTGGGGTCGTTCCCATGGGGCCCCAAAGGCCGCTATAAGGTAGTCCAGTCACTCTAGGTACAATGGGTAGACTCGGGTGGGTTTTCAGCAGATGGGCAACACGGTTCAAAGCATATCTGATGAGGAATGTTCTGGATGCAGAGAGTTACCTGGCAGGCGGGGCAGGGTGTGGCAGAGATGACGTGAGAAATGAGCCAAGAACATACTCTGCATCCCCACGAGAGATGTGAGCAACCTGGCAAGGGAAGTCGTGGAGGAGACAGAGAGAAAGGGACCTGCGAGTGATATTCTCACTGCTGGGGGAGATGTGAAAATGGAAAAAAAACAAGCCTGAGCCAGCCTGTCACCTGAGCTCCTCTGAAGGGAATACTAATCCGAATGATATTGAACAGTGAATGGCCATGTATTCTGAATGTACCAGGTACTTAACATTATGTGCTTTCTAGGCAGCATCTCAAGACTTAGGAGACAGAAACTATCACTAGTCCCATTTTACAGATGGGAAGAATGAGGCACAAGGAGGTTTAAACAGCACACCCAAGGTTCTATAGCTAGCACTTGGCAGCACCAGGATTTGACTCAAGAACCCCAAGGATTAAAACCCCGTGTCCTTGACCACTGTCTAGGCAGTAGGATTTCTGCAATGCTCAACTTCACAAGGATCGTCTGAGTCAGAAACCCCCAATGTAGACGCCCCCCCCGCCCCCCCGGAAGGAACCTCATAGGATTCCAGCTGCATAAATAAAGTCTGGAGGCTGAGCCCCACTGATCTGCTGGAGTCTTTACTGCTCTACAAATGCATTATTAATCAGCTGCTGGGGTCCTCCCCATAGAGCCTTTTAAATTATAGTCAAAATCCTTGATAGCATTCTGTGCACCTTAATAGTGTATTTCCTGTGTTCACAGCAATAAACAAGGGGAGGGAGGGAGGCCTGGATAACCAGGTTAATTGCCCTTTGAGGTCTAGGCTGAGAATGCAGTGGCAACAGCGCCTCCAGATTCTCTGGGTCCCCGGCTGTGAAGCTATGAAGTCTGGAAACAATCATCACTGTCAGGCCGGCATCAGGAGCCTGGACCACGGCTCCTTCAAGCCTGGCCTGGTTGCTGTGGCTTCTCTGGGCCTCTGGGTCACCTTGTCGGGGGTCCCCCTGCCTGGGAGTTTCACTCTGAGTAGGGAGAGCAGAGGCTGTATGTGGCTTGGGACCTAGGGGCCACCCAAGGGGGCTTGCTGCTTCTTTGAGGGGCTATTAACCAACTTCCAGGTTAGGACATGGGGGTGTGGTGGGCAACGAGGCAGGTTCCCATCTTGCCTTCTGCAGTTCTTTTGCCAACCCACCAGAGCAGCCAGAAAGCTCACTCTGAAGCAGGGGTCAGCAAACTTTGGGTCAAATCCAGCCCGTCGGTAAATAATGTATGACAGCATAGCCATTCACGTTTATCTACATATTGTTTACATCCTGAGCTGAGTAGGGTAAGACAGAGACCCTAATATGCCCTATAAAGCCCGAGATATTTACAATCTGGCCTTTTATGGAAAGTCTGCTAATCCCTATTACAAAGTATAAATCAGATCATGCCACTGTTCCTGCTCAATGACTATCAATGGCTCCCAACTACCCTATGATAAAGGTGAACTACCTTATCCAGGCCTCAAGACCCCTTTCAGTGGGACACTGACTTAGGCAGACAATCTCATCTCCTGCACTCTGCAATTTGGCTGTGTGTAGACCTTGAACGAATCATCCAGCCTCACTTAGACTTAGGATCCTCGTCTATAAAATGGGGCAATAAAACCCACCTTGGTGGGGTTAGCGTGACGTTCACATGAATGCAATCCCTATTTGCCAGAGCTAAGCTTTTTTTTTTTTTTTTAATTGTGGTAAAATACATTTAACAAAATTTACCATCTTAACCATTTTTAAGTGTACAGTTCAGCAGTGTTAAGCACATTCACACTGTTGTGCAACCGACGCCTTGTACTCTTTTAATCTCGTAAACCTCAAACTCTACCCATCACACAAACACCTCCCATTCTCCCTCACCTGGCAACCACCATTCTAGTCTCGATGCATCTGACTACTCAGTGGAATCGTACAGTATTTGTCTTTCTGTCATTGGCCTATGTCACTGAGCATAATGTCCTCCAGGTTCACCCATGTTACAGCATGTGCCAGACCACCCTTCCTTTTTAAGGCTGAAGAATATTCCATTGTATGGACAGACCACATTTGCTTATCTCTATTCTCCCATCGATGGATACTTGAGTTGCTTCCACTTTTTGGCTCTTGTGAATAATGCTGCTAAGAAGAACATGGATGTACAAATATCTCCTGGAGGTCTGCTTTCAATTTTTTTTTTTTGGGGGGGGGTATTTATCCAGAATAGAAGAGCTAACTCATACTGAGAACTTTCCAGAACCAGGCTCTCTTCTAACACCTCACATAATCTCATTCCGTCCTCACAAGAACCGTACGAGGTCAGAACTATTATTATCGTGAAGGTGACCATGTAGTTTTTGTCACCCACGCTGGGAAACTCTTGAGACGAGAAAGAGTGCTATTAGTAATTATATGGGGGACAACAGTCAGAAATGGGGATGGTCCTGGGCAAACTGGAATGTCAATCATTGTCCCTACTTTACAGATTAAAAACATTACACAAGATAGGGGCCGTGACTTGCTCAAGGTCACCCAGCTGGCGAGTGGCCAGCCAGAATTCAAACCCAAGTGGATGGACGAAAGCTCTCAATATGGAGCACAGTTCCACGTACATCACACCTGGCCCGGCAGCAGTCGGAGATGGGTAGGTGGCGTCTAATGGTTACTGGCTCTTCAGGCTGGGAAGAGGGACCTTTAGGGGGAGAGGGATCAGCAGGGCTGAGAAAGACAAAGGGGTGGGGTAGCCATGTTCCATGCCCAAGAATGAGACTGGGGACACAGCACACTCATGCTACATGGGAACTGGCCAGACGGAGGAGATAAAGGCACACAGAGGGAGGCAGATGACCCCGTCTCAGACACACCGCCCTGGCTTTTCTCAACCAAGACACTAGAGACAATTGGGACCGGAAAATTATGATGGGGCCTGTTCTGTGCATTGTGGGATGTTTGGCGGCACCGTGGTCTTTACCCGCTAGATGCCAGCAGAATCGCTGTGTCATTTATAACAACCCATGTCCGCAGACATGGCCAAATGTCCCCTGGGAAGGAGCACGCTCATCCCCCTTTGGAACCAACGCCCTGGAAGAAAGGGCAGAACTGGAGGGCACGGGGTGTTCTCCAGGTCAGTGCTTCTCAAGGTCTGGTTCTAGAACGGCAGCAGCTGTTAGAAAGGCAACTTCTGGGGGCCAGCCTCGACTACATCAGCATTTCTGGGGGCAGGCCTGGGAGTCTGTGTTTTAAGGAGCTCAAGTGTGTGGACCACTATCCTTCGTGATGCAAAAGACTTGCTGGGTCTCAGAAGCTTAGGAACTAGACTTGTTACTACTCTGAAACCTGACAAGGGCACCTGGGAAGGAAACAGATCCCTATAGGAGAAGGAAGATGTTCTGGAAGCTTCTAACATTCTGTTCGTGACAAATACAGGATAGAACACCCCACTGTAACCAGTACAGCATTTTCGCAGGATAGTTTGATGGTATCTATCAAAATTTAAAGCAGACCAGCCTTTCAACCTACCAGCTGCATTTCTCAGCGTGTTCCTAGGGGCCAGTCTCAACTCGGGGCCCCAAGAGAATTCAAATTCAGCTCTAGGGCGTCTGGGTGGCTCAGTCGTTAAGTGTCTGCCTTCAGCTCAGGTCATGATCCCAGGGTCCTGGGATCGGACTCCCTGCTCAGCGGGAAGCCTGCTTCTCCCTCTCCCACTCCCCCTGCTTGTGTTCCCTCTCTCGCTGTCTCTCTCTCTGTCAAATAAATAAATAAAATCTTTTAAAAAAATAATAATGATGAAAAAATAAAATTAAGCTCTAATGTCCTTGAGGCATCCATCTTAACCAGCAAATTTGCTTTTCTCCAGTGCATCTGGAATGGTACTAATTACGCACCATTTTGGGGGAGAACGGAGAAAACATCCCTTCAATATAGTAAAAATCTGACGTCAATGTAAATGTCCATTCATAGGGGAATAGCTAAACTATGGCACGGCTACCCTCCAGAGTAACAGCCAGCCATTACAAAGAATCATACAGGCAATAAAAGGGAATAGGAAAATAAACACATTGTGGGGGAAAAAAAAGGAATTACATAGGTCTCTGTCTCCGGACAGGGATACAGGTCTCAGACGTAGATACCAATCTGAATTAAAACACAAGTTCCACGGGCGCGTGGGTGGCGCAGTCGGTTTGAGCATCTGACTCTTGGTGTCGGCTCAGGTCTGATCTCAGGGTTGTGAGATTGAGCCCTGGGTCAGGCTCCCTGCTTCAGTTCCTCTCTCCCTCTCCCCGCCTCCCCCCCCCCCCACTGGCCCTCTTTCTCTTCCAAATTAATAAATCTTTAAAAAAAAAAAAAAAAGTTCCAGAACTACACATCAGTTTCATATACTTTTTGAGTCTTCCCAGTCCAAATCAGATGCTTTATTTTTGCAACTTCCAGATCGACACATTCGTTTCTTATCATTTATGCCCTCCCCCCGCAGCACAAAACCAACTCTACTTCAGCATCTATTGAATTTACAGATCTCAACGAGGGGCGCCTGGGTGGCTCAGTCGGTTAAGCATCTGCCTTCAGCTCAGGTCATGATCGCAGGGTCCCGGGATCGAGTCTCACATAGGGCTCCCTGCTCTGCGGGGAGCCTGCTTCTCTCTCGCCCTCTGCCGCTCCCCCTGCTTGTGCTCTCTCTCTCTCTCTCAAATAAATAAATAAATAAATCTTTAAAGATCTCAACGAAAACAAAAATGCGTCTGCAGTTACCCCTCAGAGAGGGCCTGGTCAAGTTCAATTTCCCCTTTATTTGCAATATTTTCTGCTTTTTGAAATAATGAGAATGTATACCGTCCCACTTGAATAATTAAAGAAATTATAACGAGCACACTTTCTGCATTATTTGAGCAAGCTTTAAAAATTAAACAAAAAAACCCCCCAAATTCTGCTTTCCCTTCCGTTGCCATGTCTTCTGACCATCCTTCACTCCTCCAGCCACTGGGAACACCACGAGGGACAGGCTCCTGGCAGCCTCCCAGTTACTCAAGACAGGTTTCTTGCTCTAACCATGCCGCACTCGGAGGGGAGCTATTAATTTGCACTTTGTGGCTTATCCTTCATTCTGATTTAGGGCAACATAAACCCTCAAAATTTCCAAGAATAAATTAGTTTACTAATTTCTCCGTTAAGAGTTTATCAAAGCCAGCGCCGCTCCCTAATCAATCACCACATTTCCGTGTTTATCTCCTATTCACTTTTTACCACAGGGTTCTATACACATCAATTTGCCTGATGCTCTTCCTACATATGTTTTAAATTACTTTATCACTGTATAAATTTCACAGCCATTAAAAGGCTCTAATACCAGAATGGCTGACATGGTGTTAAAAATTGGATTCAATTCCACAGGGTAATAAATTGTGACCTAAATCCAATCTCTCATGGGTGACTGAAGGATACAATGAAAAATTATTGCTTTGTCATTTTTACACTAACACAAATAGACCATGGGCAACCAGAAACCGGCAGAGAAAGAGCAAGCGACCGGTGCTGGCTATTTTTCACCCAGGAAGTCTGCGCAGGCAAGTCCCGAGGGTCTTGGATGGGGGCAATCCCCGCCAGAAGCAGGTGCATTACTTGACTGTGAGGACCTCTTTGCAATGGACAGATGGAGCTCGGGGAGCAAGTTAAACTGCTCAAGCCTCCTTCAGCCAAAGGGCAGCTGAAGTAAGCCTTTGCCTCTGGAACTGAATAAAAGTCTCTGAGCTCAGAGACTGGCCCTGCCACTGAGGGAATGTGGATTCGAGGCAGGTTTCCTCCCTCTCTGTACACCAATGTCCTGGACTACAGAGCTGTAAGGAGAATAAATGATTTAATGTGGCTAAAAAGCCTAGGATAGTCCCTGGCATTTAGCAATCCCTAGGTAAAGGTTAAGCATTATTATTTAAGAACAGATTCTTGTACAGAGACCTCAGTGCCCTCTTCTTTTTGGTTGCAGGGAAGGAGAGTAATGAACAGGGAGAGAAAGGTGTTAACATTTCCGCTGCCTTTCCCTTTATCTCTGGAGAAACCGGATCAGTCATTCGACACATTCCGATGGCACAGGTACGAAAGACGCCGCCGCATAGCAGAGAGGTGAAAACATGGGCTTTGAAGTCAGGCAGAATGGAATTTGAGTTCAGGGTTTGCCGCTTGCAAGTGCAACACTGGGCAAGCCACTGGGCCTCTCCAACCCTCAGTCTCCCCTTGTGTAAAGTGCGGACAGGGAGCCCACTTTTCTCCGGGGCTGCGGGGAAGGTTCGAGGAGATCATGCATGGAAAGGGCTTGGCTGTGTGCCTGGTGCTCAGGACGTGCCTAAGACATGGGAGCTCTCACGCCCCAGGCTCTGTGCAAGAGCTGGAGAGCGGGGGGGACACACACAGATGAGACTAGGCCTCATGACTAAGTGGGGGCGACAGAGGATTCCAGCCTAACATGCCCGTGCTCCCGCGGGGAGTGGGTAAGGTGACTGGGGGGTACACGGTCTGGGCAGCTCATGGAGACTTGGGGAGGTGGCGCCTGGGGAGGGAATTACAGAGGATTTCCAGAAGAAAGTGATATTTAAAGGAACATCTCTAGTGCCCAGCACAGACACTGGATGTTTGATGAATAACCACTCAATGAATGAATGAATGAATGAACTCAGTATATCCAAAAACTAGAAACCATCCTATTTGGGGGTAGCTCATGTTCTTAGCATGTTCTTCCACAATGAGACCACATCCATTTCCGACTACCTTTTGCCCATTGCTTTCTATAGGTCATTTAGAGACAGCCCCTCCAGCTCCCTTGCTTTCTCCCCTCTCCACGCATATGGCCACTATCCTGTGTCTTTCTGTTCGTGGCCTGTCCCCGCCCTCCCCCCCAGGACTATGAGCTACGGTAGGATCTTGTCTCTTATTTACTGTATCCCAGTGCTCATGCTCGGTGTGGGGCAGCTTTTCGACACAGATTTGTTGAACAAGCGAAGCAAATGAAATATATGTATGGATGCTATGGGGAAGAATGATGTTCCCATTCAGAATGCGTTTCCAAGGGCATTCTGGGGTTCTCCTAAATTCTCCCGGAGGTGCAAGAAAGCAAGAAGATGTAGTATCCGGGGTTCATCGGCTCACACCGAGTAACAGATACTTCCTGCGTGTCTAGCGCCGTCTCTGGTGCTAGGAGACTCCATGACTCTGCTCCAACTTATCAAAAGGGGAACCTGAATGATTAGCAATCCCACATTGTCTGCAACAGTCCTGGTGGCAAAGGCTGGCCCGCCCATCTCCACGCGCTGAGTGTGGGAGGGAGGGGCTGTGCTAAGGGGCGGGTGGGCATCTAGGAACTCCAGCGCTGGCCCAACGTCCAGGCTCTGCCCTGCCGCCCACAATCTCAGGATGTCACTGCTTTCCCCAGGCTCCCTCCAGCCTCCAACGAAAAGGAAGCCAATTAGCCCAGGCTCTCCGCCGAGCTGCTCTAAGCAGTGGTCCACAAATGGCGGGATATAAACGCGCTCCCCACCCTCTAGTCTGTACATGTCATTGTGAGCACACGGGAAGGGGGCAAAAAAAGTACTCATCTAACCACGGTCCTCTCGTCTCAAACAGGCTTTTTCAGGGGCTGCTCTTGGCAGCCTCTTTCCACACCTAAACCCTTCAGCTTTGCTTCCAGGCATGGCAGTTAGGGAACAAACACACCCTAATGACAAGTTTTAAAGTGAATGGCGGACTGTACAGTCAGCCGAATGTTCCTGGGGGAAGCAGAGGGGGTGGTGACGGAGGTGGGAGGCAGGTGAAGGGGGCATTTATGATATTTCCCATAACTACATATTTAGCTTTCTAAAAAGCCTTGTGGGTGGCAGCTCTCTTTCTTTAGGATTCTAAGACTGGGAGGGGAAAGGAACACCACAGCGCTTGAGAGGACAAGGCAACGTGGAACGGGCCTGTTGGGACTCACCGCTTCATGGGGGGTGGGGGGAGGGCTTGAGGGGCTGTTGGCCGCCGCTGCTTGGCACACACTGGGAGCTCAATGTTTGCTGAAAGATCAGGCTTGAGTGCTTAGTGGGCCTCAAAGAAACCTTTGAGGCCAGAACACCAACTGATGGTCACCACCATCTGGTCCACTGGCCAATCCCAAAGCTGCTCCCCGCTGTCCAATCCTGCCTCCGGGACCCCTGTAAGAAGAACCCCTCCACAACTGCCCAGTTTCAACTCCTTTCTTAAGGCCAAATCAGATCAGAAGTGAGATTACTGAATCACATGGGAGTTCTATTTTTAAATTTTCAAAAAACCTCCATATGGTTTTCCAGAGTACCTGCACCATTTTGCATTCCCACCGACAGAGCACAAACGTCCCAGTTTCTCCACATCCTCGCCGACACCTGCTGTCTTTTGTTTGGTTTTGGATAATGGCTCTCTGAAGGTGTGTGAGGGGAGATCTCACTGAGCATTTATCCCAAGAGCTGACTGAATCAGGATCTCAAAGAGTTAAGTTGGTTAAGCATCTGCCTTTGGCTCAGGCATGATCCCAGGGTCCTGGGATCGAGTCCCACATCGGGCTCCCTGCTCAGCGGGGAGTCTGCTTCTCCCTCTCCCTCTGCTCCTTCCCCTGCTTGTGCTCTCCCTGTCTCTCAAATAAATAAAATCTTCAAAAAATAAAAACTAAAAAAAAGAACTGTTCGGTCCCTCCGGTGGCTCCCATGTCACTGAAAATAGCATGTGAACATATGCTGGGTCAGACCCCTTCTCCCTCTGCTCTAGCCCCACTGACCTGGCTGCTTCTGGAACATGCCAGGCCCTTTGCTGGGACTGCTTCTCTTCCCTGTGGTGCTGCCCTCCCTCGCTTCTCAGAAAGCCTCTGTGGTCACCTAACTAAACTGTTCCCTCCTCTGTCCTCCTGCTCTGTGTTGTCTTCACAGCTCTTATCACACAAGACAGGGGGCTCTAGATCTACTGGCTCACTTGTCATCTCTGGCCTCTCCTATTAGGGCAGAAGCTCCATGAAGCTAGAGCCATCCCGCTGCACGCCTCCCAGAAGCACCGTCCATCTTATGTCAAGGGACTCGGTGCCCCGAGCTGCACACTGGAGCAAGACATTCTCCGCGTTCGTGCACTGCTACATCGTCCTAGAACAACGGTCAGCCAACTCCAGCCCCTGGCTGCCTATTTTGGTGTGGTCTTCAAGCTAAGAAGAGTTTTTACATTTTTAAACAGTTGAAAGAAAATCAAAAGAGTAACACTTTAGGACACGTGAGAATTATGTGAAATTCACATTTTGGTGACCCTAAACAAAGCTGTACTGGAACACTGCCTTGCTGGTCACTTATTTATATACTGACGCTTTCAGGCAGCATCGAGGAGTTTTGACAGTGACCATACGGCCTGCAAAGCCTCCTATTTACTCTCTGGCCCTTTACAGAAAACATGTGCGGAGCCCTGGCTTTGGACACTGCCTATGGGGTGACCAGTGAGTGGGGTCGGTCCCTTTCCCCTCCCTGAGAAGTCCAACAAACAGCTTTGGGACCAGGTTCGCCCAATCCCAGCGAACCACTGCTGCGATCTCTCCCCCTATTGGCCTCTGGGTCTTGCTCAGCAGGAAGGGTCTGACTGGGTCCTCTGCAAACCTGGCCTTTTGGAAAGCGAGTCAGCACCGGCCACTCAGCCAAGCTGCGCCTGGATCAGTTTGGCTTCGCCACGCCGCCCCCATTAGTGTGGTGCTTTTTTAGCTTTCCACGGCTGCTCCCTCATTTCCTCATCAGCAGAAAGCCTGGGAGGAGTCAGGGTCTCCGGCTGACAGGTGGGGAAACTGAGGCACGCACACCAGGGCACTCGGACCGGCCGAGTTGCCATCCACGCCTGCACGGTCCCTCCATGCCGGGCTGCCAGCCATGCTTTCTAGAAGCCAGGCACTCGTGCTGTGGAGTCACCACACGGCCCCCAGGGCGCGGAGACGGACGGGAGACAGCCCTTCGGCAGCCGGCAGTGCCATCTGTCACTTTCTCTGGAGCGGGCAGCCAGCTACCTCCGTCCAGAAGCCCACGTGTCCACAACCTCTGGCCTCCTGCAAAGGCTGATGGGTAAAGACCATTGTCACGTCCAGGAACGGCTGCCTGTCTATCAGAAACCCCCAGTCTGTCCATCTTCAGCCCTAATACTTGAGCCGGCTTCCCCAGTCACGTGCAGAGGCTTGCAGCCCCGCAGCTGGTCGGCGGACTCAGTGGAACTAGCCCCGTGCCTGTCGCCCATGGGAGACCCGCCATGTCCCCCAGCTGCTCAGGACCGAGTTCCTGGCCAGGCGGCAGCCTGTCCCACCTCCCAGCCGACCGCTTTCCCCAGAACGTCACACATTTGCCCCCTGCTCGTTCTCCACCTAAAAAGGCAGGCTGCAGACGCGCGGGCCACTGCAAGCATGAGTCCATGGGCCCCACCTAACACAGCAGAGGGTGAACTGCAGGAGGCATGGGGGGCGCCAGGGGGGCCTTTCTCGGGACATTTTCACTCAAGATGGAGGGAGGCTAGACGGAGCTTCCTGACATTTAATTGTTCCCATTGTAACGAGGCATTAAAAGTTGCATTACTAGCACCTGGCACCAGAAGGCCTGTTACAAGCCGAACGGTCTTTATCAAGCAAGGAAGGCATTCATCAGGAAAGCTACCTCTGCCCTTCACTGGGGTCAGCGTGATCCCTGTGGCCAGGGCTTCTGGGGGAGACGTGGTCCAGGAAGGCTTCCCCGAGGGGGTGGCATTTAGGCTGAGATCTGGAGCGGGGAGAGGTGGTGGCCAGACAGGGTGGGGTGCAGTGGGGGGGGGGGTGCAGGGAACAGCGGAGGTGCTAGAAAGAGCGTGAGAGAATGCCTGAGCCAGGTGGGGGTCACGTCTGAAGAACGGAGCGAGAGAGATGCAGCCGGGCAGCAGGAAGTCACCATCGAGGAGGACTTCCATGCGCTCCTCCTCTCAATGCCCCGTACACCACTACCATTGCCAACAGCCAAACATCCGCTGCATTCTACCTCCCCTCCGCACCAAGCATTTGAGACTCATGCCCCCACTGCGGCCAGCAATCCTAGGAGGAAAGGCAGGAGAATCTGTGTCCATTTCACAGATGAGGAACTTGAGGCACTAGGAAGTTAGGGTCACGCACCTAGTAAAGTCACAACCAGGATTCAAAACCCAGTGCTTAGAAAAAACCTCTTTTTTCCAGCCCAGATTTTCCAGCCTTGGTCTCCCATCTGACATGGTTTCATCTCCATGAAACACTAGGAAGTCCAGTGATGGGAGGCCTGACCGTGGAGCCCGAGGAAGGGACAGGAGGCCCAGGCAATTGTGGGGGGTGGGGTGGGGGCGGGGCTGCCTGGGTGAGGAAGGGGGGAGGTCGGGGGGTGGTCTGGCGGCTGCAGTGAGCACAGGGGCCCTGTGAGGAATAAGAGGCCACCAGGGGATTAGAAATAAGCCTCTCGGAGGCCAGGCTTGGGAGCTGATGGGGTAGAGCACCCCGTGCCCTCCATGTGCCTCACTCTTGGTGGCTGTCAGTGGGGGGTACACAGAGCCCTCCTTTCCTTGGGAAAATGTGTCACCCTTCCAGCTGCTTTCCCCAGGAGGTGGAGGGAAGTAGGCAAGTCACAAAGGCAGAGAGCATCTCTATAGGGAGCAACCCGATTCCTGGGGTTCTAGACTCTTCCTTTTCCTTGAGTGGTGCTCAGCTGAGGGGAGGGGAAGGATGGGTGTGAGTGAGAAGAGCAGGAGCCCTTTACGAAAGTCAACACTCAAACTCTATTTCCTTCCCTCTGGATGGTTCAGACCGCCCACCATGGGTAACGGTTCCCCTAATTGGATCCAGCTTCCGGCATCATACTGGCTGAAGTCTGGGTGATGTGGAGTTCGGCACGATGACAAAGCCAGCGCGTGCATCTGGGTGCGCGCACATGTGTATATTTACACACACATTACATCTCCTTCCCCTCCCACCCCCATCTCCTCCCTCATTTAGCGGGAAAGAAAAGGACCACGGGGCTGAAGCTCAAATCCCTCCTAAGCGGAGGGAAATCCGGGTGTCATGGTTTCCAGAAAGGGAATACAATCTCCGTATGGGGTGTAATTACATCTTAGCTTTCTGCAGAAGAATAGTTTATGGCTTAAATGCTATTAATTGTAAGCCGTTTTGTTCCACGGGAAGTTGTTCATTGATAACTACCCAATTAGGGTTATTTTGCAATTAGTCTATTCACAGTAAATTTATTGCAAAAGGGGAGGCTGTCGTGCAGCAAATTAAAGCAGCGCTGGGCTGGGTGTGCAATGGCTCTTAAATGCCAATCTGATTAACCAGCTCAGAGGTCCCGGGAGGGTGTGCCATCTTGGCTGACGTGGGCAAGTCTATGGGGAAAGGTCGGGCACACTCACGTTGCACAACCACGCTGGGGGGGGGGGTGTCTCAGCACGACCGGGAGGAGCGTAGGAGCCCCTGACCTCCATGGGTGACACCAGCCCTCTTGTTTCCCCATCACGCTCCCTCCCCTCTCCTTGCAACGATACTGAGGATGGAGAAATACAGCCTACAGGCTGCAGGATCTCCTTGAGGTCTGACGGTTGGAGCTCAAGGGAAACCTTCTGCCTCTTGAGGAGGGGAAGGCCATGAGTATGGATGCAGGCCCTTGGGTAGATCAGCTCTTCTGTCCACTAGCCATGCACTTCTAACCAAGTACTAAACCTCTTAGCCTCAACGTCCTCATCGACGTAATGGGTTGATAAAAGACCTATCTCCTAGGGCTGGTGTGAGAATTCGATGTGTTATAAGGTGCCCACTGCGTGGTATTTATTGCTACACAGGATTGGTATCTGGCAGGGGTAAGCAACCTAGGGCCCACAGGCCAAATCCTGCCCACTGCCTGCTTTAGTCAAGTGAGTTTTATTGGAACATAACTAAGTGCACAGTGTATGTATTGTGCATGGCTCCTTTTGATGGCCCACAAAGCCTCAAATATTTGTTCTCTGGTCCTCTGAAGGAAAAGCGTGTTGACTCCCAGTATAGTATGAGTGCCCAATATTACTTTCATGGAAGGGCATTCAACTCAGGCCTCCGACACTCCTCTTTCAAGCCAGGTGCTGGTTAACAAAAGATTCTGGAAACTTCTTCCTCCACTCATTTACTCCTCTACTCCATCAGCCAAGTCCCATCAAGAATATAAATGTGAACCCCACAGACAGCTTGGCCTAGGGTTGAAACGCAAGGGAGAAATGAACCCTTCCTTTTTACATCTTTCCATTTAAAAGAGAGTATAGTCCAGATACACGTTCACCGCTGCAAACTCAAAAACTACAGATGAACAGCGAGTGAAAAGCTGAAGTTGTCTGCACCCCGTGCAACGGGGAACATGTGAGGGGCTTGCTGTGCATCCTTCCACAGCACTTACACACACACGGCCACTCCCTACCTGACCCAAATCCTCAAAATCTTAAAAAAAAAAAAAAAAATTTAGGCTCACGACGACAGGGCCGACCTCACAGGGCGGTGGATGAGATGAGCCGATTGAATGTGCAGTGTCTGACGAGGAGCGAGCGCCTGGTAACTGTCTGATAAAACACACCACCAAGAAAGGCACACAATCCAGTCAACGGCATGACGTCAGACGCAGAGATACACGAGTAATACCTCACCCGAGCAAATGTCCCCTCCACCTTCGGAGGGCCCCTCCGCTGGGCTTAGAGTTCTTACCTGTCTCTGCATCGCAGAGCAAGAGATGTGACTTGTCACTGGCCATCAGCCCACAGAAGAGTCTCCAGCACAGGGAGGAAGTGGGGAGAGACAGAGGGTGGGAAGGAGAGAGGAAGGAAGGAAGAATGGAAGGGAGGAAGGAATTTTCCATGGAGGAAAAAAGGGAAGGTCGTTTTTTAGAGCCTCCGAAGTCAATGCAACCAATTAGAAACCTTTCAAATCATATTCAATTACAATAATATCTGTGTCGATTTTAATCCCGATATTCTGCTGAGAGAAAAAACGAACCCTATCGATACAGTCACCTCGGATTCCACACCAGCCCCGATTTCATGTATTTTATCCGTTGCCATCAAGGCAACTGGTTAAAGCTGGAACAAAAGGCCATTTGATTTTGCAAAGGTTTTCTTACACACAACTTCAGAATTCAGACAGTACCAGAGCGGAAAAAAAAAATCTGTGCATTGATCGGGGGTGGGGGGGGTTTTGGAAAAATAGGGCGGTCATTCTCGGAAGGTTGAGAATGGGAGCAGAATGGGACTGGGCAGGAGGAAGAACTGGACCCGGGGCTGGGACTCACCTTCCAGGGGGCAGAATCGTGTCACCTTCTTGGGCATCAGCAGTCCGAGCTTGTGGCGACAGTAGGTCTCCCCGATCTCCTGGCGGCAGTGTTTGGACTTGGAGCGGGACAGGGCGGAGATGGCCTCTTTGCCCGAGATGTCGCACTTGGGGGGCTGGTCGTACTTGAGCTCGGGGGAGCCGCCCCCGCTTTTCCTGGTGTGGGCCTGTCTTGGGGCATCCTTCCCACGGCTACTGTTCACCGCGGCTTTCTCCCCAGGAGGCAGCACCTCAGTGGCGCCTTTGCCTGCGAACGAATGTCCCTTCCCCTTCTCCTCCTGCTCCAGCTTCCTTTTCAAAAGCTCTTTCTGTCTACTCGGGGCCTTCTTTGCCAACTCAGGCTGGTGCTTTTGCTTTTGAGTCCTGGGTGCGAAGTTGCTGTTGTCCACGTTCTCAAAGTCTTTGGGGACCGAGTTCTCATTGTTGCTGTCTGTTCGCACTTTCTCTTTCGGCCGGTGAGAAAAGTAGCCATCCTGGAGAAAATGGGAAGGAACACAGAAGAGAAACATCACTGAGTGGTCATGCTAAGTAGGTTGGCCCTTGCAGAGTGGGGCACAGAGGTTTGGAGGTCTGCACCACGGTTTCACGCCATACCTTTGCTTACAAGCTTAACTTCAAAGTAGAGTTTTCTCTCTGGACCTCAGTTTCCTCATCTGGAAATATGAGACGTTCCAACCAGAGATTAAGGCTTTGAAAACTCTCAAAGGCTCTGTGATTCTCGATGCTTTGTTACTAACAACACCCTCCTTTTCAGCAAGCTTCCTTGATTGTCTCTGCCATTGGATTATGGACATTTTGTTGCAGTTTCCTGTTTAAATTCTAGGAGAGAGTGCTGTGGTGGTTTATTTGAGGGCTGGAAACGCCATAATAAAATTATAAGGGAAGAAAATATTCAGTGGGATATGACATACATTCCATTGCCTTTAGGACATGCTCACAGATCTATGCCTGTAAGAGAAATCAGATGGAGGGAGAGACATCCGAGCTATTTTGGAGGGGAATGCATCCTTTGCATTATGATCTTTACAATGAATCCCAGGGGGGACGCAAGCTTGTGACACTCTTGTGTTTGTCCTTTGACTCCTGATGTTTGTACCTGGAGCAGAACAGACTAAGTCACCCGGGGGGGTCAAGGGAAAGGCCAAGAGTCATTCTGGAGACAATGCATGGTATGGATCTTTCCAGGAAGGCAGGTGGCCTCAACTCAGCTTCTCCATGCATAGGTAGGCCCTGGCCGTTTTGAGCTCAGAGCAAATGTACCATTCAACTAATACCCTGCATCGTTTCCAAAACATGTTGTTGCTGCTTAGAGCCCATTACCAACGCCTTAACCTGAAAGAGTATCCACTGTTCTAAAGCTAGCCCCAGAGGGGACCTCTAAAGCCACAGAGAACGCTAACTGGCTCCATAAATCTACCCTTGTTGCTATAGACACACAAGGGCCATGAGTAGCAATTTGAGGGAAGATCACCCCTTTGGTTGTCTTAAATGTGCCTGAAACAGTTCCCAGGGAAGAGGACGGTGGGACGGAACAGCAGAGGCAGGGGCGGACAGGGCAGCCGGCACGCCCCAGGGCTCGGACTCTAGCAGCTCGGCCAGCGGTGGCCCCCATGGCCCAAATCCTGTGCATCATCTGCTTTTGTAAATAAAGTTTTATTGAAAAACAGCCGCACCTGTTCATGTGCTGTCTGTGGCTACCTTCCCACTATGATAGCAGGAATGAGCATGGCAATATTCTCCATCTGGCCTGCCTAAATAGTTCTATTTACCTCTTTAAGAAAAAGCGTGCAGACACCAGCTCTCGAGGAGTAGGAGTTTCTTGGTTCCCATCCCCTGGGCTTGGTTTACTTGTCCCTGTCCCCAGGGCCCCCATTTGGCCCCGTAATGGTCTGGAGAAGAAACCATTATCGGCTGCCTCCTTCTTGCCCTTTCTCCATCTCCCGAGCACTAAGCACCCTTTTCTCCTACGTAGAGAGGCCTTAAGAACGGAAAACTGACTCTTAAAATTCCTCACGGCCACTCTGTAAGTTGGACATTGCTCTCATGCTCATTTTGCACGTGAGGGAACAGACTATTCGCGACTTGCCTGAGGTAACCCAGCTGGTTGGCGGTGAAGCTGGGATGGGGCTGCAGACCCATAGCCTAGGTGACCAGGTCCACTACCCACTTCCAGGAAGCTACAGAGCCCCTCTGACCCCCATCCCTCTGTCCCCGTAAGCACCACCGCCTGGCTTTGTACCACAAGATCTGGCTCCCTTCCCAACAACTCCTGCCCAGCTACATGGATCTGGAAGAGCCATGTTACCTCCATATCTCAAGTCTGGCCAGTGGCCCATCGGGTGGCAAGGAGTCACACAGAAAGCGGGACAGTAAGTAGGGCCACAAGGCACCAAGGGCTCTAGGCGGTAGGAGCTAGGAGGTAGTGGGGTAGAGAGGAGGAAAGATACTAAGAAGGGAGAGGGGAGTCAGTACTGGGTCACAGCATGGCGGCTGGTGACACACAGGGCAGATATTATAACCTGGTCTGTGAAGGGGAAACTGTCAGTTCTGACACCTGGTTCCAGGCTTTCTTACCTCCCCACACACCTTGCAAAGAATCACCCCTGGTGGGGTGCTGTTCCTGCTCCTGTCACCTAACTGAACCCCCCTGATGTTCACCTTTCCCCTTCTTTCTGTCCAGAGGCCCTTAAAGAATCCCAAGCAGCTTCTCAGCTGCCTTTTCTGAGCACTAGCCACCAGCCAGGCACCATATACTAAGTGACTCCCAGGTATCACTCGCTGGATGCAATGACCCCATAAGGAGGTATTCTCCTTGCCCTTTAACAGAAAGAGAAGCCCAGGCTGGTCGCTCTAACATTCCTGAGCACACATCAGGTGCCAGGGACCAAACTAAGCCCTGGCATGTGCTATCTCCTTCAGGCTTCAAAAATAACTTGCAAGGCAGATACTACTATCCTCCCATCCACAAAAGAGGCGGGAAAGCTCGAGGATGTTCAGGAACTTGCCCCAAGTCATCTGGGGGGACGTGGTGAACTTGTACCTGTCTGATTCTAAAACTGCCTCTTCTATTTGGCTGAGAGGTAAACTGAGGAGCATTTAGCGATCCCTTCTCTACTGGGGGGGGTGCGATGGGTATCTCCCTCTTTGCTTGTATTAACCTAGGTTGAGATGGAAGCGGATATGGGGGGGCTGGTTTTCCATAAGGCTCTTGACAAATATTTTAGTTCTTTTTCATCTAGGCATGTGAAAGGGCTGTATTTCCCATACCCCACAAATTAGGCACAGCCAAGCAACTTGCTGTGGCCAAGACCAGTGATCAGAACCAAGGCACAATTTGCCACATTGCCCTTTCCTCCATAGCATCCAACCACACTCCCGACGCTTGAGGTCCTGCATCCCTGAGTGAGGCTAGCGCGGAGCAGAGACCAACTCCCGAGGGGCAGAAATAAACCTCTTATGCTTTCCATCACTGACATGTGGGGATCTTTGTTACTGCAGCACAGTCTAGCTCATCCTGACTGATACAGGAGCCCACCTGATCACCTTTCTGCCTCCTAGCTGTCCTCAGACACAGGAGCCAATTTTTGGATGGTGTTTTTTCGTTTTGCTTTGTTTTTTGGCTTCTGACACAGAATCAGCTGGATGAGTACCAATGTCCAAAAATATGAATTTAAATTCCATCCCTAAGCTAGGAGTTAACACGAAGGCACAGAGTAAGAGGAAGAGTCTCTGTCCTTGCAGTCATCTGCATCCTCTCTCATCAGACACAGCCTAAGTATTATTCTTGGGTTGCTCTCTTTCCTCATTAATGGGGGATCGCAAATCTGGACCTGAGCAGAAAACCTCCCTAAACTACCAATTTCAAAAGCTCACGATCTCTACCACTTTCTGGCAGAACATCTCCAAGCAAAACCAGATACAGGAAACACTGCAATCAATGAAGCTAATCTGACCATCAGAGAGCGGCCGATTCCTCTGGTTAATCTGTGACATCAGGACCAGGGGCCACCATCAATTCTAATATAACGCTTGATTAATATGCGTCGTCTACTCAGAGAGGCCCCCACAATGGGGATGATTAGCTCAGTGTGGCCCCGTGGCCTTCCGCCTGGCCCCAGACGCTCCACAGCTGCCAAGGGAAATCAAAAGATTCGAGTGTAACAGGGAAGGGAAAGATTTGTGTTCTGGAATGAAGAGTTCACAGACATTAGACCGCTTCCAGAAAAGTCAGTGAGGCGCACAGTCAGCAAGAACCACACATCTTTCAGAGGCCCGGAACCCCCCGGCTCACCGAGTCAACTCTGTTTCCTAGAGTAGTTGATGAATTCTCCCTCAGCGTGTCCCCACTCTGTTTTCTTTATTTCTTTGAGAAAGTGCGCACAAGCAGGGGAGAGGAGCAGAGGGAGAGGGAGAAGCTGACTCCCCACTGAGCAGGGAGGCCGATGCAGGGCTCAATCACAGGACCCTGAGATCATGACCTGAGCTGAAGGCAGACGTTCAACCGACGGAGCCGCCCAGACGCCCCTGTTCTTTCTTTGGTAAATTTTATTTTATTGTGGCAAGAACACTTAACATGAGATCTACCCTCCTAACAAATTTTTGGCTGCATGATGCTGTATTGCTACCTGCAGGTGAGACGTTGTACAGAACATCTCTAGAATGTATTCATCTTGTATCATTGAGACTTTATGCCACTGGATTAGCAATTCTCTACTTCCTCCTCCCTCAGCCCCTGACAACCACCGTTTTACAGAGTCTCTGAGTGGGACCAATTTAGCTGTCTCACAGAAGTGGGCTCATGCAGTATTTGCCTTTCTGTGACTCGCTTATTTCATCTTGCACACGGTCTTCCAGGTCCATTCATGCTGTTGCATATGGCACGATTTCCTTCTTTTTTTCAAGGCTGAATAATATTCCACTTTTTGCATATACCACATTTTCTTTATCCATCCATCCCTTGATGAACATGAGATATCCCTTCACCTTCCTGGTAACTCTTCACCTGCACACCAAAGGTAATTAGGTCTCTGCTCTTCTCGTTCTGGAGAATCAAGACCCAGAATTCCCAATCCAGGTTGCCTTCCCTATGAAAACCAACCTTGGGAGGTTTCCAGGCAAATACATGCAAGATAACCATCATGTCCTCAGCACCCACGTACTCCCCCCTCCCCACTCTGGCCCTTCATACGCCTTGTGTCCTTAATCCTCTCAAATACCCAAGGAAGCAGGCAGCAGTAGTCCTATTTAAGGGGAGGAAACAAAGGCACAGGGAAGTTAAATGACCTGACTAAGGTCATGCTGCTAGAAATGAAGTGCCTCAAACCCCCCCACCCCTGTGCCTCAGTCACCTCATCTGGAAAATGGGAACAATGGTAATACTTACCTCATGGGTATTTTAGTGAGGATGAATGCATGTCAGACTTCCCCAGAATGTGTCTGCCACTCAAAGCAGGATGAAGAATAACCACTGGACCCATATTAGGTTTGCTACCAATTAACACTGGGTCTCAACCATCCCGCCCCTGATGGCCTCTGCCTGGAGGACAGCCTGGTTATTATTTCCTCATTATGATCGACTAGCTGTGTCCCCTTGATTCTTAACAAATCCAACACTCTCACCTTGAGTTATTTATGTAAATGCAACTCTTTGACTTATTTTATTTTAATGTACTTATTGCAATGATTGTACATTCAAATGTTTGCTTGAGAGCTCCAAAACTCTAATTGCTCTGCTGCTGCCTTACCTCTAAGCTGCTGCTAGGATCCATTTTTATTCTAGAGAAATAATTAAATGCACTAATGTCCTCCATTCCCATTCAACCTTGGGCACGTTTAGAGCCAATTTCAATCAGGTAGAAATATGCGAAACACAATATGGCTCTGAGAAGCAGGGTACGTGACCCGGGCTGCTGTTTGGAGACAAACCTGGGTCTGCCTCTGCCCCTCCCTGGTTCTCCAACGTTCAGATTTCAGGGGGAGTCTCTCCTCACCCCATCGACTGAATCCGGGTCCCTTGGTCCTGGTTTGGAGAGGTGGAGGTGGGTGGCTGTGTTTTTTTAAATTATGCACTCACTGATAAACATTTCTTCTTCTTCTTTTTTTTTTTTTTGTGTGTGTGTGTGTGTGTGTGTGTAAAAAGAAGACTAGACAAGGAGGGAGAAGACCTGGGTACTTGTCTTGCTTTGGAGATTGTCCAATTTTCCCTTCTGTAAAATGACAGGTCCTGTAAGCATGTTACTAAACATTCTCTGAATTAGGCATTAATCAATATGATTGACTAACAAAGTTCTGCCATTCCAGCTCATTGGGAAATAATCTGATGGACCCTAAGAGACCGGGGATAGAGGAATAGATGGACACTCCCGGAGGCATCACGTCTTCTCCGTGACCCATCCTTTCATCATTATCTCCAGCAGCTCTTGGACCCGGGACACATCATTTCATCTCTCTGTGTCTTAGCTTCCTCAACCAACCGGGGGCTCTGAGGCTGGGCACCTACCTCCCAGGAACCGAACTGACGAAGTACAGAACACAATGCTGGACACACAGCGGGGGGGGTGGGCAGGGAGGGGGGGTGTCTGAAGAAACATGCATCTATTAGAAAACACAAGTACGGTGCTTAACCGTCCCACGCTCCATCCTAAGCAACCCCCCCCCCCGGACATACTAATTTGCGGAATCCTCGTGATGACCCTATGAAGAAGATGCTCCATTTTTCTCCCCATGTTTTGGAGGGGAGCACTAAGGGTCAGGGATGTGAGGTGTCTGAATCCAGATCTAAGAAGGGGAGGAGCCAGAACTTGAACCCAGGGAGTCTGGGTCCAGGGGCCACACCCACCCACACCACACAGCCTCTCGGCAGCCATGAGGAAGAAGGATGATGCCAAAGGGAAACCCTGGCCAGGCAAGCTGTCCCACCCACTCGCTCATCACAACCAGTTTATGGCTTCCTTTTGTGCCACGGAGACGCTCAGCCAGATGAGTGGTGGTTTGCTGTTGAACTCAGTGTCTGAGGCTTCATTCCAGTCACCAGGGTGACCAAGACCACTGGGAGGGACACTGGGGTAGAAGCCCGCACCTGTTTCCAAAAGGACCTCAATGCCAGGACAGAGGAGCAATGGAGGGGCAGTGTGCATGGCTGCGCCCTATTAGAATATGCAATTACCCAGGCTGCCAATGCAAATAGACCTAACCCAGGCCCCTGGCCCGGTTCATTGGCATGCACAAAACGTGGCTGGGCTGGCCAGCACTCGAAGCCCGTGGGCCATGCTGGGCTTGGGCGGGCCCTTCTTTAATAGCACTCTGAATAATAAGCTTGGTGCAATTTAGCAAATTTAGTTATGGTAACAGGAAACACAGCAGGGGGTAAGGAAGGGCCCTGGCTTGGAATCCAGCCTCCGCCCCTCGACCCCAGGAGAGAGGGAAAGATGAACTCTCAGAGCCTCAACTTTCTCATTTACAAAAAAGGGGGTAAGAGGACCTACTTTGCAAAGGCGAGGTAGAGATTAAATAATAGGGCACACTTATATTTAATTCTATTTAACAAAAGAACATTTAGCATGGTGCTTGATATATATTCAGCACTCAGTAACTTGGAGCATGATGACATTTTTAGCTGGCCCCTCGATGTCATTTGATGAGCAGGCCCTAAGTGTTTTGTAAAGGCAGGGAGGGGAGGCAAGGCATAGTGCATTCGCATCTGGCCTCTGCCACTTGCTCAGTGGGCGGCCCTGGGCACAACACCTAACTGTGTGACCCTCAGTTTCTCTCTCTGTAAAATGGGCATAATAACTAGCAACTCCCTCATGGGGGCTTCTCTGAGAGTTAAAAGAGTTAATACATGCCAAGCATTTAGCAAAATGCTGAGAACTTGGTCAACGTTAGCTATAATTTATTAAAACGGAGTTAAGTCTTGCAATTGGTCTAGTGTGGCGGTCCTCGAAGCGTGGTCTGGGGATTCCTGTAGGTCCCTGAGACATTGTGGCGGGGGGGAGGGGGGATCTTCGGGTCATGATTTCTATCAAAAGACAAAGACGTCCTGTTCCTTTTTTCTCTCCATCCCTCACAAGCACACAGTGGAATTTTCCAGGGACCACACGAGGTGTGAAATCACAGCAGATTGAAAGCAGGAGCAAATGTGAGAATCCAGCTGTCTCCATTAAGCCGGATATCACAACGATTTGCAAAAATGTAAAACAATGACTCTTTTCACAAAGTTTGTTTTTGTTGTGGGAAACATACATATTTTTCATAGGACTGTTGACTTGTGCAGAAATGTAATGGGTGAGCACTGTTATTTTAATTAATAAACATTTTAAGAGTATCTTAAATGTCAATATGTAGTAAATAATTAATATGATATACTGATATATGATCAATATGATATGTTGATATGATAATGGATATGATACATAGACATATGTATATATACATATATATACACACACACACACAAAAACAAAAGCTTTTTGGGAGTCCACAATGTTTGAAAATATTCGGGGGTCCTGAGACCAACAAGTTTAAGAATGCTGGCATAGTACATACTTGTAATCCTCAGTATCCTCTCATTCCTGAAATAAGAAGTTCAGGATTTTTTCAGTTGTGGTGTTTCACTATAGGCCAAGCCTTTGGATTTATACTTTACTTACACACACGATAAATACACATAAGATAGAAATCTAGGTCGAGAGGAAATAGGGTGCTGTTAACTACTTTTACAGGGAGAGAAGGAACAGCAGGAGCCCAGATCCCTGAGCCCCCGGGGCTGTCCTCTGGGAGGGAGAGTGACCTGCTGACAAAGATTTCCCCTTGACCAAGTTCTAGCCGGGCTCCTGGGAGCCCCTTCTCAACTAGGCCTCAACCTTGGCCTGTAAAGCCTGGAACAAACACTTGGGCAGTCTCTGACAGCTCGAGGCTACATTCTGAGACTGATACCAGCCCCTCCCCCTCCACAGTGTCTAACCAAGGAAACTCAGTGTTGCCTGAAGAATTTAGTTTGTTCCAGCCAACCCCTGAAGACAGGGCCCCTGTGTCCTGGCCTCCATGGGAGGTTACGACCTAACTTGGACACATGCCAGTTAGCAACCCCAGATGCTTCCTGCTCTCTGCCATTGTCCCCTTGCCTGACTCCACGGAGCCCCTGTGATCCCCTCCCTACTCCCTCACTTTCTCCTGAAAACGCCCAGTCATCTACCACTGGAAGTGGAATCTGGTTCGCACTCGCCTCCTTCCCCTACTGCAAATGTATACGACCATTAAAATCGGTCCTCATGGCTTTGTCTAGCTTGGACATGGCCTAAGCCACATGGCCTGGCCCTCCACTCCACATGCAGTACCTTGTCCTCGGGGCCTAAGCATGGGAGGCCAGAGGAAGCATGCCCAGAGCCCGACACAGGCTTGGCCCACGAGCTCCTTCTAGTCCCCCCAGGTGATGTGACGGGGACAGTCAGGTGGTAACAAATGCCCAGTGCCCCAGGACGGCGGGCAGGTGGGTGGTGGCAGGGGCACATCTACACCTGCGTCTTCTGGCTGTTTCCACGTCGGACAGTGTGAGAGACAGATGTGTGCAGAGAGCCGAAGGAGGAAGTGGTAATGGTGGAGGCAGAACAGGACCAGAGCAAAAGGGAAGCAAGCAAGTGCAAGAGAAAGTGGGAGCTCGAGGACGGAACAAAGGTAAGCTGACCCTGGTGATGTGGGGTCATGCGCCAGGCACCCCACCATGCACTTCCCTGGGCACGGCTTATCCATCCCTCCAAACAGCCTCAACACGCAGGGCAGGGGTCGGCCAACGGCCACCCAATGAAGCTCTATTGGAACACGGCCACACCCGTTGAGGAGCGGAGTCTCTGACACGGAGGTGGAATTGGCCTGCGAAGCTGAAATCCGGCCTTTGCAGAAAAAGTGGGCACTGCTTCAAATGAGCAAACTGAGGCCAGGCCAGGCTTGCTCAAGGTCATATGGAGTGTGGGAGGTGGAGTTGATTCCAGAGACAGCGAAGTTGGCAGGTCAGATGCAAGGGCAGAGGGAGAGGGGGGAAGAGTTTTCGAGAAAGGACGACCACCACCACTGTTTTGGAACAAAATGCCCAGCACACAGAAGGGGTCTTTATGGGGAGGCCTTATCTCTGAGGTCGGCCCCTTCTGAAATACTGTTTGCACATAACCTGCCTGCCATTGTGACATTCCATGCCTTCACACTGAAGGCCCCAGTACCCAAAGATGGAGAGACAACAAAGGAAAGAAGATGAGAGAGAGAGAGAGGGAATGAGCAACCCAACGTTGCTTCAATCACAAAGCCTTCTGGACACCTCTACAACAGCTCCCCAGCATTGAAAGTGCTAACACTTGGGTGGGCTGACTCTGTTGTGGGGGGGCTGTCCTTTGCACAGTGGGATATTTAGCAGCATCTATGACTTCTACCCATGAGGGGCCACTAAGACTCCTCGTGAAAACCAAATCACGTCTCTAGACATTGCCAGTGTGCCCTCAGGGGCAAAAGCACCCCTTGTGGAACAGTCCAGCTGTGGGGGCACGGGCTCCAGAGGCTGACGCTAGAGGCCTCCCCAGCTCGGACCCTGTCCCCATCCGGGAACAACAGCACCGCGTGACCAAACAAAGCAGTCAGAACAGGAGAACTCAGCCAGGAAGACAAGGGACAGCCAGAGAAGGGCCTGATTAACCAAACAAAGGTGCTCGGGAGGGGGAAGGGTGGGAGGTGGTCAGGAGAAGTAGCAGCTTTGCTGAGTGATAAAAAATGTCCTATATGCCATAGGACATGTCTCTCAGATGTCAGGTGGGTGAACAACTCACTTTTAATTACTGGTGCCAGGAACCTAAGTCACACTGACATAAGACACAGAGCTGGGTGGAGTGATTTTAATGGAACTGAATTTTCTAGGAAAGTAAATACCGTTTAATTCAAGGGGAAATTTTTACATCACTCAAATTCTGATCACAATTTCAGGGACTCCCATCATCAGCATCCACACAAGCTGTGGCGATGAGTCACCAACCCACACACCTACTATCCCCCTACATCTGTAATTAGTGAATTCTCGGTGATTCGACACAGGGCCTGACTTCTTCGTGTGACTTCTAGCCCCTCGTCACTCAAAGGGGCATCCATCAGCATGCCCTGAGAGCTTGTTAGAAATGCAGGATCTCAGGCTCCTGCCTGGGCCAACGGGATGAGAATGTGCATTTTAACAAGTTCCTTGGGGTGATTCACCTGCGCATGAAAGTTTGAGAAGTCCCAGTCTAGCGCTGTTGTACACCTGGTCATTTACAGAACGAAATATATATGATCTTTATTATAAATTACTTTTATGTATTCTTTCTGTTATTACGAGGGCAGTATATTGATCTGATTTAGAGCTGTGAGTGTAAGTAGGTTACAAGTAATGGATTTTATTTCAGGATAAAAGGAGTATTTTAAAAGTTGCATGGCATGAAGGGGGTCTGGGTCTGATATGGTTGAGAATCACTGGTTTAGTCATTCCACAAACTTTAATTGGGTGCCTACTCCCTGCCAAGCATGGCGGAGGCAAAGGACAAGATGGCGAATTAAAACACGCTTCCTGCTGTCGGTGCGAGTTCAGGCACGGGATAGGGAAGTGAGCACACACATCCATTATTTCAGTGCGCGACGAGAAGTGATGTGTGGAATGGTTTGGGTTCCATCAAGGACTGGGCTCCAAGGAGAGGAGAGGAGACTTCCCCAGAGAAAGCAATTTTCCAGACCAATCTAGAGAAGAGAGAGCACGTCCATGAGGCAGATAAAGAAACCAAGGGCAGGACAGACCAGCAAACCACAAACTTAGTAATAACAAACCATCATTGCTAACATTTATCCTGAAGACGGTGCTAAACACTCGACACAGATTATCTTGAAAAATCCCAGAATGATGTGTTAACCAACTCGAAGGGGAAGGGGAAGGCATCCTTTCACAAAGTAGACTTCTAGCAAACCATCACGATAAATACTTTAACTATGTTAAGTATAATTTTATTTCTCAATTACACTTCAGTAAAGCTGGGGGAAAATATCCCCAAGAACTATTTGGTAGATGCCATTAAGTAACAGGCCCCTCATCACACAGCATGGGTATGAAGCCCACCCCACTACTTGCAAGGGGGCATTAAAGACCAGCCCTTCAGAGCGCCCCACAATCTCCAAAACGACCCCTAGGGGGCGATACCACCTCCACCAAAGACCCTGGAAGAAAGCACTCCATCCCTAAGCGGGCTGAAATCCTTAAGGAGGAGAGTCAGCAGGTAGAGGGTTGCTTGAACAACTTAGGTCTGTGGATGAGAGTCCTCCCACCTCATGGTCTCAGTCTCAGTTACTTGAGACTAACCCCAGCTCTGTACCCCCCCAAAACCCTGCCCCGCTCTTCGTTGTGGTTTTATTCTCCCACACCCCTTCTTTACTTCTCCTGCCTCCAGGTTCCGGCTGTCACCTTCTTAACGTTCTCCAACCCAGGTCCTCTAGGAAAGGGGCCCTTAAGGAGACAAATGGGCCTCCTCTTGATCAAAGACATCCAGCTTTCAAGCCCATCCTTTGCATCTGCCGGGCCCCCCTCCCTAACCCCACACCCCACCAGGAGTGCGTAATGAATGACACACTTGTAAGCTCATTACTGCAGACTCTCTGAAGAAGCGTAAACGCTCACGGAGCCAGCGATATAAAGAAAGAGAAACGCCTGTAAATAAATAAATATATATGCATCCACACATACACAAACCCAATTAATTTATAACGTCCGAAAGCCTGAGCCACTTGGGGCGGGGAGAGAGAGAGAGAAAGGGAAAGGTGCCTAATATTGCCAGCCGTGTGACTTCAGAACTGAGCTTCCCAGGCAGCTGCCAATAAATTATTTTTACTATGCAGAGGTACAAATGAATATGCAGCTACCACCCCCTAAATCTCCTTTATGAGCATGTGTTTGCCTTGGCCCACACTGCCAGGGACAGGGCCTTCCGAGCAAGTTTTCATTGGCCAAGTTCCCGAAGAGGGCTGCCACTCTCTCTGCGGTCCTCCTCCCTGCCAACGGCGGGCGCCCCATCAGCGCATCCTGTTTACACGTGAGCTTGGCATGCCATGGCCAATGGCGTCTCTACTCGTGGGCCATGAGGAAGAAGTGACAGCAACGTCCATCCTGTTGAGAAATGATTGCTGCCTTCCGGACTCAGGGTCGCTGTTGTCCGTGGGATGGGATGCGCCCTTCTAAGCCACACGGTCTCTACCAAGCTTCGGAAGGGGGATGCAAAACCTCATCACAACCAACTTTAGCATGTACTCCCATTACCCAAAAGGAAAGTTCTGGCCGCTTTCTTAAGGTGCAGTGGGTCTGACGTGCATTCCTCAAACTGTGCCGAGCGAGAAGGCGGCAACGGGCAATCACGGCCACTCAGACAAGCCGGGTGCTTGGCAACGGAGTGCGTCTCAAGGACACGCTCTGGAGATGCTCCTCTGGACTGGAAACCTGGCTCTGCTGCCTGCTACCTGTGTGACCTCGGGAAAGTTAGTTAACCTCTCTGAGCCTCGGTTCCTTCGCAGGTGACATGGGTATAATCATACCCAAACCTCGTAGGGCTGATGAGAAGACGTGTTGACTTCACCGGGCCAACAGCACAATTCAGGGCACAGAGGCGAGGAGTCAACATAAGGTGGCTGTTAGTTCATCCAGACCTCTGCCTGCGGTGACCTTTCACGCACGAATTCACGTGCGCTGACTGAGTACCGTGCGAGTGCTGGTCACTGTCCTAAGCAGCAGTGGGGCTGGGTCTAGGACTGAGCTAGATGCCTGCTCTCAGGGAGCTCACATTTTAGTAAAAGGAGACAGACGACCAGTTTACTGACTCAATAAAAAGATAAAAACAGGGGCGCCTGGGTGGCTCAGTTGGTTAAGCGACTGCCTTCGGCTCAGGTCATGATCCTGGAGTCCCTGGATCGAGTCCCGCATCCGGCTCCCTGCTCGGCAGGGAGTCTGCTTCTCCCTCTGACCCTCCCCCCTCTCATGTGTTCTCTCTCATTCTCTCTCTCTAAATAAATAAATAAAATCTTAAAAAAAAAAAAAAAAAAAAGATAAAAACAGACTAAGTAGAGGATGCGCCATGGATGCAATGCTGAGCATCGCTTACCTGTTTTTATCCACCCATTTTAAAGATGAGAGGCCTGAGGCTCGTAGAGGTTATCTTAGCCAGTTGAGGAGCCAGGCCTGTGCGGCCCCACAACTGAGAAAGCGAGAGGGGCCGGGGGCATGGGTGACAGGCGAAAGGGTTGTTTCTGCCTCTTCTTGCCCCTCCCATTCTGGGAAGTGACACGTGCTACCCAGGCCAGGCAGAAGATTTGATATTGGACAAGTTCCTTATCCGAGGGGCTGAGTGGGGGCACCTCTCCCGGCGCAACCAGCCCTGCCTTGACTTCGCTCCTCTTCATCCTCAAACAGCTCAAGGAACAAACGTAGCCGAAGGTGGTTCTGGGAGACCCGCTGGACCAGTCGTTCAGGCCACTAGATGGCTCTTCCTGGGAACTTTCAGCATGCACGCGGTTCGCCGTAACGAGGTTGGGAAGGCAGGCTGCTTTCTCTCTGGACAGGACACATCTCTGAGAGTCCTCAGCTCCTGGGGGCCCTCCCGGGGCTCATAGGGTCTCCTGGCTGCCTTACCACCCCAGGGCAGGTCACTTTCTTTTCCCTCGAGGAGGTGTTCCCATTAGGATTTCTCACTTAAGAGGGGAGTCAGCAAGACAGGGACTCCCAGGCTGACCACGCAATGTAGACGTCCAAGTCCCCGCAGGTTCCCCCAACAAAGCAGCGCCGCTTACTTCGCGAGCTTTATGATCCCTTCCACCGCCTGTAACATCTGCTACATGGGAGAGCACCTACTGTTTACTCCCTCGGTGAACCTTCACCTTTATCTTTGACATGGGGGGTATTCTCATCCTCCCTTGATGCAAGAGTAAACTGAGACTGGCAGAGGAGGTTATGTGACTCACCCAGCATCACATGGGTGGGAAGGGACGGGGCTCGGACTAAGCCCAGGTCTCTCTGATTCCAAAGCCTGTGCTCGGAACTTGCCAGCCTCATGTCACCGTGGAGCTCTGGTGGTGTTCGAACTCAGAACAGCAGGGAGGATGGACCGTGAGCATTCCCCTCCTGATGGGGCCTCAGGAAGAGGACAGAAATTCATCTGTTGCATCCACACGCCTGAAGTCAAGACCAGGAAAATCCTAGCTGACACCGGGTGTTCAGGATTTCATGATACAGTCCTCCGCTCCCCAATGCACCTGCCATTATTGTTGCTGGGCCAGCATTTTCTATGCATTCTCCTATACTTGACGCTCCTAACAGCCCTACGAAGCATCAGTGTGGGTCAGTGGTCAGGGGCATGAGCACCGAAGTGGACCACCGGGGTCCTGGTGCCTTTTAAATGCTCTGCGACCTCAGGCAGGCCTTCTGGCTATAACCTATAAACCAGTCATAGGACTGGTATGAGGAGCAGATCAGTCGTGTTGGCCAAGCACTTAAGACAGTGCCTAGAACACAAATCAGAGCTGTTGACGATATTCCTATTAGCATTAGGGTATCTTTTCTGACAGATGAGTAAACTGAAGCTCAGAGAGGTCAACACATTTGCTCAAGACCACAGAGACTGGGGATTTAAACCACAGTGCCCAGCTTGGGAGCTCAAGCTCATACCTACTCCTGAACCAAAACAGCCCCCTCAAGCCATAGACTGGCACTGAGCTGCCTCTGGTTAGGGGTACAACACCTAAGAAAAGGGGGCTAGCAGTTTCTCTGGGGGCATCAAAGCCTGAAATTTCAGATCCACCCTGGGCTCGCTCTCTGTGCGGAGAATAGGCTGAGGGGGTCAGTTTCATGATAGTGTCTGGTTCCATCCATCTCCAGGCTACTGAATGTTCTGGTAGGACAGCTGAAGAAGATCATGAGGTTCAGGCTGGGCCTCCTCCACCTCCCCCTTCCTCTGTTAATCATCATTTGAGGCCAAGATTCTATGTGTCTGTGGCTACTAGACACAGTTACTAAACAACTGGGTCCTGCAGGTCTTGGAAGAAATCAAGTAGATGGCAGCCCCCCTTTGCCGGGCAGAGCCTTGCATATTATTGGGGACCTTGGTTTCATTAAGACCCCAGGGGTCAGCCTGTCTCCAGCCCCTGGGTCTCTGTCCTCTTGCTGCCCCTCTGTCCGTCTGTCTCCTGCCTCCCTCTCATCCCACTGTCCTGCATCGTTCTGTGATCAAAAGGCTGCCTGTGGCCTGGGACATTTATAAAGTTCTGAAGATCTGAGGCAGTAAAATTTAGTGGGATTTTTTTTTTTTTTTTTTTTTTACTGTTTTCTAAAACGGATCTAAATATCTTCCTAATATCGATGCTTATCAAACAAATATAAAAACTAAGATCCCCTTGACTTACGGCATATTTCAAAACATGCCAAAAATACAGAATAATAGAACACCCCCAGGTACCAATTCTGCCATGCTTTATTCAGTTCTTCAAAGAAATAAAACTTTATAGATATGGTTGACGTACTTCCCACTGCTCAACTCCCACTTCTCAACAACCCAGAGGTCACTTCTATCCTTCACAGCTATGCGTTTATATCTCTAGTAAATACATATGTGTCCACAGACAATATAGAGTATTGCTTTGTATGTTTATAAGGTTGACAAAATGGCACCGCGCTGTACATATCCCCTTGGCGATTTGCTGGTTTCACGCAACATTTTATTAACATTTCTGCCCCCCCCCTCTCCCCTTCGTTTCTGCTTTTCTCGATTCTTCTTCCCTCAGATGACAGAATGCAGTGAGAATGGGCGGGCAGCAGCTTTGGACCTACGGATTCTCAACTTTGCTTGCCTGTTCGAATCCCTTGGGAGGTTTAAAAAAGCTGATGCCCAGGTTGCAACCACGGAGATACTACGGGCCGGGGCCTGGGAACTGGGGTTTTTCGAAGCTCCCCAAGTGATTCCAATGTGTAGCCAGAGATGTGACCCGAATCAGGGTCAGCCAGGCCCAGACACCAGCCTGCAGCGCCCAGTGGAGCCTTGGACGAAGGAATGTTAACAGGAGGCAGGTATGGGAGCTGCAGCTTCCAGCCCCACCCCACTAGGCACACTCTGGACCCCGTTCACCGTCCTCAAACTGGGCGTGTTGCCGTAGGGCAATACTTCCTAATGCTTTTGCCATTTTGCCATTTACTTAGTAATTTTAATTGGCTACCATTTAAATGTCTACACTTATAATGTGGAAAAAAAATAAAGTTGACTGCCATGGGTTCTAAAATCTGGACCCAAGAAAAAAAACATGATGTTATTCCAGCCCAGCCAGATCAAACTGCCTGCCTAAGGCTATGAGCCCAGGGCACACGGCCTGTGGGGCAAAGGAAGAGGTGTGTTAGGTGTTAACGACGCGGTAGCACCAAGCTGAGACATTCTCCCTGGTGTAATCAGAGAGACTGAGGAGCATGACAGGGCACTAACATTCTCCCTGGAGAGTCCAAGGTTATTTAATGTCCATGGAGTGCCCCTAAATCATCGTGGGTGCCACAGGGGGCCACACAGCCCTCCTGGAAAAACACAGGACTAGTCCGTCCCTCTGGTTCCTTATCACCTGGCGCGCTGGGTTCCCAGAAGTCTCAGGCCATGCCTGGGATTACAGAGCAAGAAAGGGGAGTGAAACCCCTACCCCTCCTCCCAGTCTGCAAGGAGAGGGGTGGATCAGGAGACCCAGGATGGGCTGCGCTTACTCCTCCTCCCCACTTGGGCTGCTTTCATGGCCCGAGCTCTCTGCGTGACTTCACCTTCCACTTCCCCGGAACGTACGCCAGGAACAGTTCTAAGCACCTTGCAGGGATGAACTCACAAAAACCTCATGACGGCCCTTGGAGGCGAACACTGTCAGCATTCCCATCTCACAGATGGGGAAACTGAGGCACTGGAGGCACACCGACTTGCCTAAGCCCCTCACCCCACCCCTGCGCCCCAGCCAGTAAGCAGCATTTGACCCCAGGGCCCCGCAGCCCATTCCCCGGTGGCCGGGGGGGGAGGGGGCTACCAGCTGTCGCGTCCTAATTACTGTACAGATGTGGCTGCTTCAGGGAGCCCGGCGGGGACAGAGAGAGAGAGAGAGAGGGAAAACATTTTTAGAAATTATTTCCGACAGGCTACCAGATACTAAAATAACAACATTTGGTTTGTCTTGCTAGCTGGAGGCAAAAATCAGCTCAGGTGGGAAGAGGAGGCGGCTGCAGGTGGAAGGCGGACGAGGCCGGCTGGCCCCGAGCTGGCCCGGATCCGGGAGGGGCCCGGGCACCTCTGTCCCATCATGAAATGATACACCGGCAGCTTCCTTCTTGGTACAAAGGACGGGGGGCGGGGAGGGGCTGGGTCTTCAAGGGTGTAAACATGGGAACTTCCAGAAGGCTGGGAGACCTCGCCGTACGTGGTGTCCAATGAGTCATTTTAAATTCAAGGTGCGGGCGCCTGGGTGGCTCAGTCGTTAAGCGTCTGCCTTTGGCTCAGGTCATGATCCCAGGGTCCTGGGATCGAGTCCCACATCGGGCTCCCTGCTCAGCTGGGAGTCTGCTTCTCCCTCTCCCACTCCCCCTGCTTGTGTTCCTGCTCTCGCTATGTCTCTCTCTGTCAAAAAAATAAATAAAATCTTTAAAAAAAAAAAAAAATAAACAAATAAATAAATTCAAGGTGCAAGGCTGGAGGATACAGGATGAGTAACATAGGCCATGTGGGGGCGGCCAGGAATATTCTTCAGGAAAGCAAGAATTAGTATCTACTGCACACTCACCATAGGCCACCGCTGCCAGGGATTTTAACATTTTACCTGCATTTTCACATTTTACTCTCACACGGTCCTGAGATGGAGCTAACTGCCATCGCTACCCCAACATTGCACAAGACAAGGAAACCGAGGCA
The DNA here is from genome assembly GCF_964656455.1 of Halichoerus grypus. Classification (NCBI taxonomy): domain Eukaryota; kingdom Metazoa; phylum Chordata; class Mammalia; order Carnivora; family Phocidae; genus Halichoerus; species Halichoerus grypus. Next base: position 27,233,332 of record NC_135717.1, read on the forward strand.
CAGAGAGGCTAAGCCACCTGCCCATGGCCACACAGCCAGCAAGTAGCGGAGCCCGAGTGTGAACTCCAGCGCCCACCACCTCCAAACCTCCCGCGTTTCGTGCATTTCTCTACGTCTCTCAAACGCCTCAGAAGTGCCCGCTCCTGCCTGAGTGGATCAGAATGAACGGGCACATCCTGTCCTCGCTTGGAAGGAAGGAGAGGGACTGGCCCTGGAAAACGGACAGGCTGGCAGGTCTGGAGGCAAAGCCAAGCCAACGGGAGCAGATGGAGCCCATGCAGCAGATGCTAATGCAGTTTGCTTTTTCCATATGCTTTTCTATTTAGCTGTAATAAGTGAATTGTTCTTTAATATCTGTCAGGAGCTTAAACTCTGAAGGCCGGTGGCCGTCACAGTGACTCAGAAAGACACAAAGGGAAACCGGCTGGGCTGTCCCATCACATCACAGAAGAAGTGTGCAGAGTATCAAGAAAGATGCCAAGTACCTCGTGGTCCAGGCCATATGCACGCACGCGCACATGCACACACACGCTCACTTTCCTGGTTTGCCATGACAGCCAGAGTCTCACTGGACATTTTAGAGCCTCTGAAAGCCCATATCGGTGTCCTTGCTACTCAGCAGTATTCAGTGGAATTTCAAATTTCGGCTTTGGAAAAAAAAAAAAAAGCTCCAATTTGAAAATATACAAATGGCTCAAAACTGCTTTGCTACTTGGGACGTGCAAAGCAATCACAGCCCATCTTCTTGATAAAACGCAGCAAGAACACTCTGGAGTCCTGTCATGTGGCCTGTTCCCGGATCCTTCGTGTGTTTCGGGCTGGACACACAGCGTCCTCAGCACCGCCACGTGGATACGCGGTTTCACGGTGCTATCTGTGGACGCTATTTTTTCCATCAGTATTTCCATGTGACAACAACGAACTATGAGTCTCAGACAGGGTCTCACCAACTTCCCACTTTCCTTCAGGACATCGCTGCGATTCTGCTGACAGCAAAAGGACACCCACCCTTGTACCCATCCCCCGTCCCCAGCCCTTAAGTCAGACAGGGAGCACAGAGGGAAGGACCCCTTGTCTTCACTCTTCCACCAGAGGAGGCGTAAGACCCGAACTGAAGCACAGCATTATCCCTCACTAGCTGGGTGACCTTGGGCAAGTTACATCTAGCATTTGTACGCCTCAGTTTCTGCCTCCATAAAATGGGACGAACTAGCACCTGCCTCAACAGGCTTTTTGTGAAAATCGAATGAGAAAGTGTAGGTAAAGTGCCTGGCATAGTGACAGGCTCACAGCATGTACTCGGAGAGCGGTGACTATTACTGCTTGTCATTACTACGGTTCTGGCCCTTACTACACCTTCTTATTCATTCATTCATCTCACCAATACTCAAGCACCTTCTAGGCAACATCCATTGTTCTAGGTGCAAAGCAGAGAACTAAGGAGGTTCATGGAACTTATATTCTCGGGCAAAGAGAAAACAGAGCCACCAACAGTTGTAAAATATGCCATGATTTGGGGCTGAGTCCTTTAAAGAAGAACAAAGCTGGAGAGAGGTGGCGAATGGCATTTCAGATGGGGGTCAGGGAAGACGGCTCTAGGAGGGGACACTCAGGCTGTGGCCCGATGACAAGAAGGCGCCAACACAAGAAGATCTGGGGTGAGCAGCACCAGGTAGGAGGAACGGTACATAGCAAAGTTCCCGAGGCCCAAGTGAGCTGGGGCTATGTGGGTGGTGAGATAGGGTCTGAGGTGTGACAGCATGGGAAGGTGGGGGTCTGATGGGGACGGGCCTTGTCCCTGGTGAGGAAAGGACACTCATTCTAAGTGCCCTGGGAAGCCATTGCAGGCTTTTTGAGCAAAGAGCCACGATGAGCAGCCTGATGTGGCAGAAAGGTCCCTGGGGCTGGGGCAGGGACCTGGTGCTCACCGCCTGCCACCACGGCAGATAAAGGAGGGGCAGGGGACAGGGGTGGAGGCAGCCCTCACCAAGCCCACGATGGTCAGAACCTATCACCCCAGCGCGGCTCCGGCCTCTCCCCCTCTCTCTGAAGCGTTGCCGGGGACGGGCTGGGGACAGGCACAAGCAAGACAGGAAGTGACAGGCATGTATTTAATGGTCTTTGGCTGCAAGCTTGGATGACCATAATCACCCAGCACCCCATTGTGATCTCACACCAGTAAATGGGCCTAAATCACAATTCTAATGAGTCTCAAGTACGGGGCTAGAGCTTATTAATTGGAAGAGCCCCCAGAAGCCTTAGGTAGCTGCCCTGGAGGGGGGGCCGCTCATCTGCTGTCAGGAGGTCCCTGGCGGCATCCTTCTGGTGACTCGGTGGCAGGATTAATGACTTTGGCATTTCCCACCAGATCGGGGGGTGGGGGTGGGGGGCTCTGATACTTTCTGACCCTGTCATCCGATAGGCTCAGGGTAGGAGGGGCCCACCTGCTGGAACGGGCGGCTGCGAGGTCCTGCCCAGACCTGGGGAGGAGCACAGAGGCCTGGCTGCGACGTCCACGGGAACACCTGCAGGTTCTCATTGCCGCCGCCTCGGCCATGCTGCCATTCGCCAGCAAGCCAGCGCTCAGGGCTCTTGCTTTCTGCTTCCTTCTGTTTTATGGCAGAGTTCCTCCTCCTCTCTCCCTACAGAGCTCTGTTCCTATGTTCACGACGGAACTTTCCACACTGCACTCGGCTTACTTGGTAGCGTGCGTATCACCTCCACACCCTTTGGAGGAGAACTTATTCAGGTTTATAACCCCCAAGGGTCTAGCCCCAAACCTGGCATGTGTGAGTGTGTGTGTGTATACGTACGTGTGTGTGCACACACATGGGTTATGCCAACACCACCAGCAGCAGCAGCTAATGTCTGGAGCTGAGCGCACATGCCCTCCAGGTGTGCTAAATACTTGATTAGCATCATCTCCCTTAACCCTCACAATAAACCTATGACCTAGGATCTCTTATTATTTCCATTTTACAGATGAAAAAACTGAGGTTTAAAATGACTAAGAAACTTGCCCAAGGTGACAACAGCCAGCAATCAGGGGGACTGGGGATTTGAGCCAGGATCGTTTCAGCCCATAAATCAAACCCCCTCACCACCACACTTCCTTGAACGGGTGGACAGAGAGTGGATTACCAGTGGGCAGTAGTGGGTGGGAGGGTAGGTAGGTACTGGCTAGATCATCAGGAAGGAGTTAGATAAAATGAATCAAGTCAGAGAATCTCTTCAGGGTCTTGGTCAAGCAGGGCAAATGCCCATCAGCCTGGTATAAGCTGTTCTTCCTTGCCATCCCAAACCATCCACCCTGAGCATCCTCGGGTGCTTATTCATGGCAGATTCTTTCGCCTAGATGGACTCGTCACCCACATGGATCCTTGGTCATCCCAGCACTATAACTGGCTTAGATAGGGGTGCCTGGGTGGCTCAGTCAGTTAAGCATCGGACTCTTGGTTTCGGCTCAGGTCAGGATCTCAGGGTCGTGAGATCAAGCCCCACGTCCAGTTCTGTGCTGGGCATGGAGCCTGCTTAACATTTTCTCTCCCCGACCCCTTAAAAAAGCTGACTTAGATAAAGGCTGATATTTATGTGCTAACTCAATCAGCGCCTTATATACATTAACTCATTTGATCCTCACAATGACCCCATGGGAAGGTGTCATCATCACTGTTGTCCCAATTTTTTTTTTTTTTTTAAAGATTTTTTATTTATTTGACAGAGCACAAGCAGAGGGAGAGAGAGGGAGAAGCAGGCTCCCTGCTGAGCAAGGAGCCTGATGTGGGACTCGATCCCAGGACCCTGGCATCATGACCTGGGCCGAAGGCAGCCGCTTAACCAACTGAGCCACCCAGGCGTCCCCTGTTGTCCCAATTTTTAAAGATGAATAAACTGAGGCGGAGAGGGTTTAAGTTGCCCAAGGTTTTACAGCTAGGAATTGGCCCAGCGGGATTTGAACCCAGATCATTGTGTAACCATTGTTTATTGGACCTTTATACTATTCTAAGCATTCTACAAATACTTTGTGTTATAAACAAACTTACAATTCTGGTACTATCTTTATCTCTGTTTTATAGGTGAGAAAACTGATGTTCAGAGAGGTTGAACCTTCCCAATGCCACCCAGACCAGGCCACTGCTCACTTTGTGAGAATTACAAAAAAGAATTGCCCCTTACTCTGGGCAATTGCACAGTTTAGGTGCACGTCTTGATGACTAGAGTGCCAGCTGAATTTTAGCTTCTACCTACTCCTTTGTGCAGTGCACATCCTGAACAACTGTACATAAAAGCACTGTACCCAGCTAATAAATGGCAGAAATGAAATCCCAACCCAGGTCTGACTTGAATCTGGTTTTAAATTACTACAGATGTTCCATCACCCACCTCAGGCATCATGTCCCTCTTTTTTAAGCCAATGCTAGATTCAACCCCATCCAAGGCTGCTCAGAAAATGCCCTGTCCAGTATCCCTGAGTGGGCAAAAGCTCAGTAAAGGTGTGCTGGCCGGAAACACATGCTTCCAGAACAGACCCTTTCCATTCCCAGGGGCTGTGACCACCTCATCACAGGCTCAGAAAGATTCTGGGCTTATGCAAGGCAACTCTCCACGTTGTGACAATTGTCCAATCCTTGCAGCGGCTACTGCGGGGGCTCTATCTCCCCGCCCCAATCAGGCAGGCACTTTGCACAGTGACCCTTCCTGATCTACACTGTCAGGCTGCAATTTAGCCATTCCGAGGATTCTGCTTGAGGCTTCTGCAGCCAAGAGCTTGCTTCTGGGGACGCTCCCAGGGCCCTAGACCCCAGGCAGATGTCGCTTTGCATTAAGGGCCCACTGTGCTGGACTCTGGGATCTCTGCTAAATGTTCCCAAGAGAGAAGTCAAATGAGGAAGAGGTGAAGGGTAAAGGGGAGGGAGAAAGATGGATGGAGGGAAGGAAGAAGGGAGAAAAGAGAAGGGGGGAGAGAAAGAGAGAGAGACAGAGAGACAGAGACACTATCTGAAGAAAAAAAAATAGCGACACAAACCCCAAGTCTGTCTGGAATGCAGAGACTGGTCCTTCTGCCTGGGAGTGGAAATAATAAAAGAGCTTACTTTTATCAATCACTTAGTTACAAAGACCAACAGTGAGTTTAATATGTGCCACGTACTATATTAAGCACACTTCTTCGACAAGGGACCTGTAACAGTTACCTGTCCTTCCCCAATATAAGAATGGTGACCTGCCCGAGCAGAGAGGCCACAAGATAAACCAATCACCAGCAGAAGCCTGGGAGAACAACCCTAGGAATGTAGCCTCACTCGTGTTATCAGCGGGGATTTCTTACGTGCCGCCTGCGTGTCAAGTATTATGTGTGACTCTTTTGTTCCTATTGAGTCTGGCTTATTATGAGTACAGTAGACTGAACATACTGAATATACCAAGCAATGGTCTGTGGTATCCATGACCTTGGCAGTGTGACTTCACATCTCCTCCCATCAAGAGGTGGAGTCTATTTCCCCACATCTGGAACATAGCCTGCCTGGAAAACTTGCTTTGGTCGAGAGAACGTAATGGAAATGACCCTGCTTCAGTCTGTTTGGCTTCAAGAAGCCTCGCGCGTGTGCGTTCTCTCTCAGAATCCTGTTATTGCCATGTGGACGAGCCCAGGCTCATCTACTGGGGGATAAGAGAACATTTGAGGGAAGTCTACACGTCCCAGCTGAGACAATCCTATAGCAGCCTATAGCCAAATGGAGCCCCAGACGTGAGAGCCAGCCAAGATCAGAGGAGTCACCGCTGAGACCACAGAACCTCTAGCTGACCCAAAGACCTGCAAACAATACGAAATAGCATAACCACTTCCTGTTTTATATGGCTAAGTTTTGGGGTACTTTGTTTCATCACCCCAGTGATACAATAAGCATTATACAAAGAAATAGCCTCAGAGACATAAAGTTACTATCTAAGGTCACTTAGCTGGTAAGTGATGGAGTAGGGATTCTGCACCATTATTAGGGACTGTAGATGATAATCCGTAACAGGGGACCCCCCCCCAAAAAAACCAAAAACCAACAACAGCAACAACCCTATTTCTATAAAAGGCCAGTTCTAATAAATATTTTAGGCTTTGTAGTTCATGTGGTCTTTGTTGTAACTAGTCAATTCTGCCAGTGCAGAGTAAAAGCAGTTATCAACTGCATGTAAACAAGTGGGGGTGGCTGTGTTCCAATAAAAGTTTATTTACAAAAATAAGTAGAGGGCCAAATTTGGCCTGTGTGCTACAAACTGCCACATCCTGCTCAAGACCGCTTCCCTACACCATCACCCTTTGTGCTAGCCCTTCTTCCTTTCCCCGTTGTCTCACTCTTCCCTTTCTCTAGGATTTCCATGTAAAACCCCTCAATTATCTTCTGCCATTTTCATACTCTACTCCACGACATATGACAACTAACTCTAAACCCAGCAGCTTTGTTTCTCCAGCGTGTGTGACTCGACTCCCTAATTTTGCAAATCTCTGTCATTTCCAAAAATCAATTTGACTGATATGTTTTCCCAATGTTAGGTTGATCGCTCTCCGGGTTCCCTAGGTATGGGAACTTTAAAAAAGTTATGATTGTATTCTAAATCCAAGACCCAACATCATCACTGTGACAGTTGGGAATGCAAATTACTCCTGTTCAGAACATTTTTTAAAAAGTTTCAGTTCTGTAGCTATAGATATTTGACTCACTGTATAAAATCCACCCCCCCTCAAAAAAGATCCAGAGCGATGCAGAAGTAACTCGGAGAGCTGTTTCATCACCCCCCATACACCCCATCTCTGGGGCAACCTCTCTCTAAGAAGCAGGAAAGGCATGTGATGATGGCTTCTTGCAGAGAATAAAAATTGGGCTCAGGGCAAATGAGATCCCAGAGGTTTTCAGTGTTAACGAAACTCATCTACCTCATTCCGCAAATAGTGTTACAATAGATTTCGATTTCTCCACCTCTTTCTGGCCCTTTCCACTTCTCCGTTGCCCTACTTAGAATATAGAGCCTTGTTGGCAATTAAAGTGGACTCTGAGCTTTGTTATTTTTTCCCCCAACTGAAGGAAAAAAAGAAAAAAAGACTTGGGAGTTTAGCAAAAGGAACTCATCCAATTTAGGGGCTGCGAGCCACGTCTTGAAAATTTCATCCAAGGTTAAGTCAGGGCTAGTGTCAAACTTTCCATAATCGTTAACAACCTCCTAAGTGAAAATAAAAATGTCTATCTGGACTGATTTTAAGTTTTAAAGTTCCAATGCTAGGAAGGCAGAGGAAGGCCCATCTCGTTTCTCGTTATGGTTAAATTCCATTTCCAAGAAGGGCTGGGCCTCAGTCCCAGCATCTGGCATTAAGTGAGCTGCTTCTAGAGATAGCCATTACCACCAAGGCCAAGAGCAAAGTGGAAAGAGATGCCTCACAGAACAGGGTCCCTTGACTGCATGGAGGTACCAGTGCATTCATGTCCAAAATCGCCTACTGTACTTGGGGCGCCCCGAACAGTCCTATCCACCAAATGAAGAGCCCCCAAAGCTCGCCACAGAGCATGCATTTGTCAACGTCCCGGAATGATCTGCACCTTCTCCATGCCAGATGCGGTATCACTCACTTCTAACACAATTATCTCCATTATACAAAGAAATTAAGACCAAGGGCAAAGGTCCACAACTAGTGAATGGCAGAGCTGAAATTCATAGCCAGCTCATTCGACTTCAGAGGCTTCCCTTAATCAAGACAAAAATCACTGACTTAGCGAATGATCCTATTTGTGGGGTGACCAGGTACAGGTGGTGACAAGGTCCTGGTAGTGGTCAACACCCCCAGCTCTGCCACCAAGCCCCGATCACCTGCAGGTCATCTGAAAAATGACTTCTTTTAAAAATAGGACTTGCTTGGGGCGCCTGGGTGGCTCAGTTGGTTAAGCGACTGCCTTCGGCTCAGGTCATGATCCTGGAGTTCCTGGATCGAGTCCCACATCGGGCACCCTGCTTGGCAGGGAGCCTGCTTCTCCCTCTGACCCTCCCCCCTCTCATGTGCTCTCTCTCTCATTCGGTCTCAAATAAATAAATAAAATCTTTAAAAAAAAAAAAATAGGACTTGCATTTGATGAGCAGCATCAAATAAGACACGGGGCCTTTGAGGTTGGCAGGCAAGGGATTATTATTTCCCATTACACAGATGTGGAAACTGAGGCCCATGGAAAGGAAACAGTCTGCCCACCAGACTATTAGCAGCACAGCCAAGAATGGAACATGGGTACTGGCCTTCCAGGCCATAGCCAACAAAGGGATGTGGGTTTGGCTGGGTTCGAATGTGCCCAACTTGATTTTGCACAGTCTTTACACACTCCAAGGCCAGGAATCCTGTGAGCCCATCAAGCTGTGTTTTCCCAAAGCTTTGAAAGTGAAAATATGCCTCACATTTTTGGAGTACGTTGGAAAGGGGTGCAGGGGTGAAAGATGCTTAAGTAAAAAAATATATACAAACACAGATGTAGGTGGAAATTGTGTTTTTTATCTCAATAATTATTTACCTCTGTCTTCCACATTACAAAAAAGCTTAAGCAAAACTCACAGTTCCACTCACCGAAAATTAAAGAAACAAAACACAGGAGGTGGAGGGTAGTAAGGAAGGGCATCAAAACAAAAGATCCAGTACAAAATTTAATTTGCTACCAGGAGCACAGTAAACATCCAGAAAATTACCATAGGTCCTGGGCACTTACGAGAAGTAGAACTCAATCTCTGAGCTTCCTGGCGGGCAATGCAAAGAGGGAAACACAATGAGTTATTCAACTCTGTATCACACATGGGATTCCTCACTTTGCCAAAAAGACTCTTTGTCACCCCTCCTATTTCGGTACCATTAGCTGTGTTCCATGTCCCAGGTATCCGTTCTGTCTCTGTTATCTGTTGAGCTGATCTGAAATGACCGGCAGCAAGGTTCTGCAGAAAAGCTTCTGGAATCAGAGGAGCCGGCTGCCTCCCTGCTCCTGTCAAGTGTTTATTTACTGAGCATCACCTGAACAGACTGCCGATGAGGAAGTTTAAAACCACTCTGGTAGGAGACTGTGCCGCCAGAATATCAATGGGGAAGGAAGCAGAGAAAACTCGGACTCCAAAGTGAATGACAAAACGCACCTTTGGGTTGACGGCATTTCCACGGGGCCACAGCTTTTCTGAAACCCTTTCCTGTACAAAGTGAGGCACGTGGGAATAAGGAGACGCTTCCCTGCTTTTCTCTCTGCCCTACCTAGTCCCGCGGGAAAGGCTGGGAAGCTCATCCAGCTAATCTCAGCACCAAGCACGGAGTGGGCCACGTGACTAAGGGGCGGGGCAGGAACCAGACCCCCGCACCCACCGCACCGTGAGCTGGGAGCGATGGAGCTGTAAACGGAGTCGGGCTCCCCAAGACACGGGAGCATTGCGGGGCCAAAATTCAGATCTGCAGCAAAGAGAGCAGAAATGCCCCTCAGCCCCTCACCCCTGCCTTCCTCAAGAGCCCTGAGCTTACCAGAGCTGTGTGCTGGGCCATCGGGAAGCTGATTGCCCACCTGCTACTCTAGATGATGTGCAGAAATCTAGGAAGGCAGGAGGGCAGAGGGGTGGGTGATCAGCAGCACAGGGTGCCCTGCCATCCCTGTGTTTAATAACCATTGGGCAACACCAGAACCCTCTGTTTAACACCCAACAAGTGGTATTGAGTCTTTCATTTCACCGACCGGCAAGCATCTCCCTCTTAAGAGTCAACGTGAGTGACCACTGTTCACTGTTCCGAAAGGCCATCCCAAAGGGGCCGCACACACGCAGCCCTGGGGACAAGGGGAAGTGCAATCCAGGTGGCCACGAGGGACAGAGGGCAGCTCGGGGCCATGCTCCCAGCACGGGCTTGGAGAGGAACGGGTTTCTATCTCATTCACACGCTGTGGGATTTGGAGCTAGTTACTTGACCTCTCTGCACCTCATTATCCTCATCTGCAAAATGGGGCCAAGGTAGCTCCCGCCTGGTGGAGGAGATGAAAGGCGATCAAGCATTCAAGCCACAATAATTGGGAATCCCCGAAGCAACCCCGAGGTTGAAGGCAGGACAACCACCCAGATCAGTGGCGGTTCTCCCCGCAGGGGCTCGCTATTCTGCTCAGCTCAGCCTGAGAATCTGCTTCTGTCCCATTCTTTAGGGGCTTCTAACAAAGATGGGGGAGGGGGTTGGGGAGGAAGGAAAGGCTTCTGGAAAACCCGGTTGCTGGGGCTGGGCTCCACTTGGCGGGTGTCACTAGCAGCTGAAGACGCCTGTCTGAGGACGGGGCACCTCGGAGGCCCGTCTCAAGGCTGCTCCGTGCAAGGGACAAATGACGGGCTTTCTGGCCGGCCTGGTGCGTCAGAAGATGGGTTACTGCTCAAAAGTACAAAATACACAGAGTGTGGGTAACTAAACACTATTTTTATCGCCGTTCTGACACTCTCATGCCACAGGCAAAAGCTGCCGCTGGAGGGAGGACGGCAGGGAAATGTTTATTCGGAGCGAGGGGTGGCCTGAATACCAATGGGGCCAGCGGGAGGCTGGGCGGCTGGGGCTTCCCGGGGCCAGGAGGGGCCGGAGGGGTACAGGCACGGCCATGTGGGGACACAGAGCAGGGCTGACCTGACGGAGAGAAACGCCCTTCTCCCCACACCCAGCCCTGCGTCCTGTTGCCCTAGGGCAGTGCCCTGTCTCACTTCCAAGCTCCCTTTCCCTTGGCACCAGGGACAAAACTTATCTTCCAGGTCTGGGCAGGTCGGATCTGAACGACGACAGTTCTGAGCTCCTTCAGGGCAGAAACCTGATCTGCCATGTTCACCATTATATTCTCAGTAACCAGACAATGCCAGGCACATGCATATAGTAGGCACTGGGTAATTATGTTTCCAAAGAAGTGTTATCCAAGGGTTTGGGGGGCGCATCTGTGAACAATGCTCTTGTCCTCATACAGGGAGACAAACAATAAATAATATGCACAAAGAATGTGCATAATAGGGTAGAAGAGAGCAAGAGAAAGGGGGGTTAGGATGCTGGGAGGGAAGTGTATGATCTTTAGAAGGACAGTCAAGGTCAGCTTTGAATTGAGAGGTGGGATGTGAGCAGACACCTGCTAGGGAGGAGTGAGCAGGTGGTATGGCTATCTGGGGGAAGAACATTTCCGGGATCAGGAACTGCAATGCAAAGGCCCTGAGGTGACAGCATGCCCAGAGTGGCTCACCTCACCAGTGGGGATGAGCAAGGAGGCGGGAATGGAAAAAGGATGAAAAGCAGGAGATTAGGTCAGAGAAGGAATGGGGGCTAGATCATATAAAGTCTTCTAGGACCATGGTTCTCAATGGGGACAATTTTATTCCTCATGGGACATCTTGCATGTCTGGAGACATTTTTGGTTGTCACCATGGGGGGTGTCACCATGCCCATGTGCTGGCATTTATGGGGATAGGCCAGGGATGCTGCTAAACATCCTCTGATGCATGGGACAGCCCCACAAAAATCACCTGGCTCACGATGTCACCTAGTACCAGTCTAGACCATTGTACGGACTTTCTGGCTTTTGCCCTGAGTTGAGATTATTTGCTGAATGAATGAACAAGAACACAAATGGTAAGTCAGGAGTGTTTCATCTTCTTCAGAGCCCTTTCTCCTATTAATAGAGTTAGGGGAGAGAAAGAATAGAGCAAACAGGAGAAAAGAGGCCTTTCTTCCTGCCAAAAGCACACAGTGGAACTCCTGGTTTTGAAATGTCCTAGTTTATGTGCAATCTACAAGGACGCCAACTATCTTCTGGCTTGGTGACAACAGAAAGAGCTTCTTGGAAAGCTAGCTATGGTAGGAGGTGGCCAGAACCTGCCTGAGGGCACCCCCCCCAAATCAGTAGTAAAAACCAGGTTTATTGGGAACTGGGGTACAACCCCTGGGGCCCCAGCAGAGAGGAGTTCAACATTCATTTCTCCCTGAGTGAAGACAGGGGACAGGGTGGTGGCTGGGCTGGAGGCTGCTTGCGTGCTTTCGCTTCTAGTCACCAGGTCTTGGTTGAGCTACTCCTAGAAACCTGCAGCCTTGCCTGCATTTCATGTGGGTGATTAAAGCAAGGAGGACTTCATTCTCCATTCCTGCCTCTGAGTTTGTGAATAATCAAAGGCTAATTAGCCAGCGCCCCATGGGACAAGGATTTAGCCATGCAAGACATCTATGAGGCTCCAAAAATAAACCGAGAGGTGGATCTGACTTGAGCGCCAGCAGGGATCACTGGGGCTGAGGTCAGCTGGGGCCAAATCGGGGTCGATATCTCCAGGGCCAGGCTGACCCTCCGGCTCCCATCAAAGACACACAAGGACGAGTCACTGAGGATCTGGCCTTGCTCTGCCAGCTCATGGGTCAATCCTATCAAAGCATTAAGAATCCAGAGTGAGATTTGAGATTGGGAAGGACCGAGGAAGGTTCTCCCGGCTGGAGTTAAACCAGCAGGTTCAAACCCTGGCTCCTTCCCTTCCTGGCTGTGTTAAATGGTCTAAGCCCTTTGAGTCCCAGTTTCTTCATCTGTAAAATGGAATCAAATGCAAATAATCAGGAAGTGCCCTGGGAAATCATTTTGGCAGGAGAGGGAAGGCATGAAGACAGCAGAGGTCATATATATGGATTCTTGTGCACTAAACACTCTGCTCAATGTTTAGACTTGTTTATTGGATTCTCAGAACCCAAGGTGGCACTGGGTATCCCATTTTAATGTGAGAATGCTGTGATTTAGAGGCACTAAGCCACTTGCTTGGGCCAGGGAGTGAGACCCTCCTTTCTCCATGTTCTCTTAGGTACACCACCCAACACAGAGCACCGTGAACTTCTCATATGTACTGACTGCTACACTGGGTCCTCCTACACACAGGAAAGCTGGCCCCGAAGGCTACTACCACTCCATTTTACAGAAGAAGAAACCCAAGCATGTCCCTCGATGTCCTGCTTGCCAAAGGTCTCCATTGGGAAAACACAGCCCCCAAAGAAAAGTCCAAACCAATGCAAAATGTGGGTCAGGTGACAGCCACACGGGGAAAGAGAGGTGTCACATCTGCGGATGAGAAAGTCAGTAGGGGATTCATGGTCAGCACTGAAAAGCCCGGGGCCTGTAACCCACATTCGCTGCACAGTTACGACACACCACACATGGAGCCCATGTGTTTGTACTTCCATCCTCACAGAGAGCCTGAGGGCAACTGCTCTTACTGTTCCCATTTTACAGATGAGGGGGGAGGTTCAGGGAGATAATTTAAGGCATACGGCCGGCGAATGGCGGTGCTGGGACTTGAACCAGGTTGGTGGACATGTTCCCAGTCACTGTGAGGCCCCTCAAAGTCTTTGTTAAATAGGACGATGGGAGCCAGGAATCCGAAAAACTCTTCTACTAGCAGCCATGGGACCCTGGGACAGTTAGTTTCCCCATCTCTGGCCTTCATCTTTTTCTGACAGGGAATGGGCTCAAGGGGATATCCCTCAGTTCTGATCTCATGGGCTGCTCTACGTTGATCTTAAACCAGTGCTTCCCAAGGGAAATGCTATAACCTACCTCAGGACCTTTGCACTTACTGTTCTCCATGCCTGGAAAAAATCACCCCCTAGATACCTTCATGGTTCCCTCCTCAGGCAACTGTTCAGAAGACACTTCAAGAACCACCCCCCACCCCCACAACAGGCATTCCCTACCCTTCTTCTTCCCATGTCACTTGTATCTAGCATACTATGTATTTACTTATTATCTGTATCCTCCAACTAGAATGTAAGCTACATTGTTACATCCCTTATGTACCCATAAGCCCCAGCTACTATGTGACAGAAATTGGGTAAATATTTGTTAAACAGATGCCTTGATGCATCAAACCCATTTCTGTGTACCCTCTACTCTCCAGGCAGAAAGCAAGGGTAACCCCACCACCATGACGGAATCCAGCAATTATCAATGTGGCTGCCATGAGAACTTGAGTTGGAAGAAACAGCTTGCAGGATGGGAGTAGGGGCAGTGGGTAAGCCACGGCCAAACTTCATAACCAGACCAAGTAGGCTGGCGGAATCTATTTGCACAGAATACCTTTGAGCCCTCTCCATCCCGTTAACCCGCTCTTCCTCAGGGAGCTTACAAAACAAACCATCACCAAATACCACTGGGTTTAATTACTCAGATGAGTTCACCAGTGCAGCAGGCTTTAATTACAGGCAATGCTACTAGAGTGGGAACACAGGCACCCCCCCCATGAGCATCCAGCCCCCTTTGCACTCCATGGTTTCCTAGCAGAGGTCACGGTATGTGGGGGCTGATTTGGCCTTGACTCAACCGCAGGGGTTTTACCCGATTTTGCCCAGATTTTACCAGGACAAGCGGTTTTAATTTGCGCCCCACCCCCTATACTGCAGATACCGAACCAGGACCACTCATCTGGATTTCCTTGACTGCTCAAGGACAGCATACCCTTCATACATGAAGGCCATGGCAAGTTTGCAGAACAAGATCCTGCTCTTAGAGGCAGGTTCGAAAAGACTAGCCCCATGGGAAGGACTGTTCTCCCCACCCTCCCAACCTGGTGGGTGCCAAGCCCCGGGAGAAGCCACGCCTTTGCTTTATCCCAGCCCCATTTCAGGCAGCACACTGAAACAAAAGCTGGCTTGCCTAGGCGTTCTTGTAATGTGATGAGAACTGAGGTTCAAAAATAAACCGCGCAAAACCACGTAGAGAAATACCAGACGACAGAAGCACTGGCGACCGAGTACATAAAAGGTGGCAGGGTGGGGAGCCCACATCTCAATCACCAGGTCAGGTGGAATCTCGAATCTAGTAGCTTAGCTGCTAAGAAAGTGGTGCAATTGACCTTGGCCATCTGGGGAAGTTTCAGCTCTGTGGAGAGGTTTCCACGCTCCCATCAAAATGTTACCTTTCAGCAAGTGCACAGTGATTCCATTTCTAGGAATTTAACCTTCAAGGTTGCTTGCACTTAAGTAAACCAACCGGACCGGTGGGCATGGGCAGGAGGATGGTTACTGCAGGGTTTTTAGATGCAAAAGACAGAATCCACCCCAGCCTTCTGCCCCCTGTGGCCGGTTATGTACCTGAGCTCTGCTGATGCAAATGGAAAATGATGCAGCAATTAAAAAGAATAAGGCAATTCTGTACGCACCACACAGAACAATCAACAGGAGATGGGGCTAAGTGAAAAAAGCAAGCCTGAGGAGCAGCTCAAAGCTGAGTCCAGAGCCGGCCCTCTTTAAGATGGGATTCCAATTCCCTCTCAGCTACGTGACTTTGGGCAAGTCACTTTGCCTCTGTGGACCTCAGTTTCTTCATCCATCCAGTGGACCCTTAGGAAGAATTAATATATTTAAGCATGCATTCTCAACGGGGCTGACGCGTCCTCCCAAGGGGGCAAAAATCAATTCAGAGGAAGAGGGGGTGAAAAGAATCTTAGATACTACAATGGTCTGGGGTCCTCCAAAGCTCGACCCCACCTGATCCATCATACTCCTTAATACTTAATTTCTCTCACAAGTGAGAATTTACATTTTTCTTCTTAGGAGGGTGATAATGAAAAAAAAAAAAGGTTGACAAACATGCTGGTCGAAAGTACTCAAGCTGCAGGAGGCAAATGAGGATGTCACATTTACCTGTGACATTGCTGTTAGGCTTAAACAAAAATTGTCAGAGCCACAGAGACCACGATGTTGTCTCTTTATCTGGGTCCCACCACCACACCAGGTGGTGAACTCAAATAACAATCTCCATTTCTCAGATGGGGAGCCTGAGGCCAGAGGTGACAGGACTAGGCCAAAGGTCAGCAACCTAGCTGGGGTCTTCACCTGAGAGCTTCCACTGAGCCTAACGTCCGGTTCCCCCCTAACAAGGTCTTCGTGGTCTGTGTTTTATGATCAGTCCTGACTCCCAAGTGAGGGCCCCACCATCGTGTTTCCCTCCTGTGGACTCATTTTAATTTATGCCATCTTGTTTTATAGACTGCCATACAACCTTCCTAGACTAGGGAGGGGTGTCAAGAGATGCACCAATAAACACACATGGAACTCTAGGCGGTTCCAGAAAAAGCCCCCACTGGCAGAACTCACTGAGCTAGACCACCCACTCCCCCAAGGGCTTTTGAGGGAAGCTGGGAAGGCAGGGGCTGGCCCTTTGGAATGGGTGAGGCAGAGAGGAAGGAGAGAGAGGTCTCATTAGGTAAGGGAGGTACATATATGGAGAGGAACAAGGGAGGGCAGAGGCTTTAGTTGTGGTGGTCTCAGCAGGCAGATCAGCGGATTCCCTGGTTCCTTCGTTCATTCAGTAGGGACCTGCTGTGGGCAGAGCACGGTGCTCTGTGCACAGGGGCGGAACGACTCGGGCAGACCTCAGTGGTTGTGATGGTGGTTGTAGGATGCACAATGCCTGCAGTATTACAATCAGACCCTTTACAGGAAGTCTGTCAACCCCACATTCGGTGTGTTAGTATACAAACATGTTCACATTAACAGGAAGACTTCTGACACCCTCTTGAGACCCCGGTTTTCTCATCTATTACATGGACATGCTAAGCAGGCCATTGTAAGGATCCAATGATGGAACACACGAGAAGCTCCTAGAAAAAAGCCTGGACGTAGACACTGTCATACTTTCTTGTGCTCATGATGACCGATATCATGAGGAGGGAGAGGGAGTAGGGAGAAGAATCACCCCAGCATATCTTTAAAACACATTCAGCCTTCCCATTCTGATTCAAGGAGGAGGAGGGATAATTAGTTTATCGGAGTGATCCAGGCATTTTATGGGCCATTTTACTACGTTCTCTCGATGCTCGGATGAATGTATTTGTTCACTCTTTCCACCTTTCTGAAATTGACGCTTATCTTCCTGTCCCTGTGAACACTCGATTTGTGAATTCCTATTTGTTGAGAACCAACTATGTGGCAGGCACTCAGGGTCTATGAAAATAGGTGAGCAATACTGTGTGTGTGTGTGTGTGTGTGTGTGTGTAGAGTTATAAGACAAAGTTATGCTCACTTAGAGTTTACATCGGAACAGGGAAGGCACACAGTAATTATATACAGGCTGACAGTGGGTAATAACAGCTATGAGGACACACAGATCAGCACAGAGGGACAGAGAACAGCAGGAGTTTGCAATCTCAAGAGTGGTGGTAAGGAAGCCTCCCCAGAGGATGAGCTTTGAGCAAGGACCCGAGACAGGTGAGGGAGTAAGGTGTTAGAATTTGGAAGTGCGGAGCTCTAGGTAGGAGGGAGGAAAAGTGCAAGGTCAGGGGCAAAGATGCCTGTCTTTGGCAGCGCGTCTTTTTTTTTTCCCTTTCCCCTCCCAACACCAGGGCTGTTCCTAATGTGGTGTGATCCTCAGATTACAGAAACGCCGTATTTGCACAGGGATTTGGACGGGGAGGGGAGAATGGGGATTGTAACATTTTATTTCAGCTTACTCCTCAAGCTCAGCTCCTTTGAAAGAGCTGACATGTTTTCTTGGCCATAAACCTGCTGTAAGCCTATGTACAAAAGCGTCACCTGTCAACAACCTAGTAAATCCACAGGTAAGATTTTTATTTTCTCCGAAAAATCGTGGGAACCGAATGGGTTGTAATAATCAAAGTTGTAGGACCAGCTTAGGCGGTCTCGGTTCCTGCTTTGCACTTGGAGAGTAAAGCTGAATGAGAAGGTATCTATTTTTGCAGAATGTTTGCATAGCATTCAAGATAAATAAATCTATTTGTGTATACATCCCGAAACTTTACATAGACAAGAGAAGAGAATGGGATAATGAGGTCGTGCCTGTGCATTTCTCTGCCATGGTTCTCGCAAACTCTACAAGAACAAAGCCATATTCCAAAAAAAGAAAGGACACCAGCCCCTGGGTGACAAAGAAGACCCGACCATAAGCCCACATGTATGTTTCCAGCTAAGCTCACTATAGCTTCCGAGTGCCTAATGCAGCTACTAGCAACCTACTGTGACCCTGCACGTTTTCCCTCTTGTACGAGGAGGGGGCAGGTCAGGGAGGTGCTGATTCAGAAGCTCATCCCAGTTCCCATGGCAGGATGCCCCAAGGCTTAATTATCTGGGAGAGGAGGTGAGTCATTCCCAGACTTGGGTTCAAGTTCATGCGTGCAACCTGAGTATGATCTAACTACCCTCTCTCATGTCCAAAGCCATGCCCTTCCGGACTCTAGTGAACAGCAGATTAGAATGTGTATGCGTAGGAGTGAGAGACAGGAGAGGAAGGGTACAAATACCACGAAATCACAGCACAACATAGCAATCACGGATACTGGGGATGACGCTGTTTGGAGCATTTTGTTCTTTGGATCCTGTTTCACAAGGCACAGAATATATAACATCTTCATGAAGACAAGTTAAATTGTAAGGGGAGGCACTTTTAGGGTCAGCTTTAGTTATCTAGAACATTCACTTAGAGTACAGAGCACCTTCTTTCTTAACAGTGTTCAACATAGGAACTTTCACTCTATCAAGCATTCATCACTGTAAGACCCCACAGACCCCACACTCTGGCTTCCGGAGAACTTTTATTTCCGGATGCCAAGAGCCAGGTCTCAAGCCCACACATGTGAGAAACAGTCAAACTTGTGTGCCGACCCCCTTCCGCCGGGCGAGCGGGCTGCCACAGGGAGCCTGGTGGGGGTGCTCCCTCATTTCTAACTGGGCTGTGACTTACCCATCGCTCCTCTGGCTTCAGGCTGAGGCTAGCCATGGGGGATGGGGTGCCCTCTCCAGCTGGGAACTGCGGTTACGTCCCTCTCCTGACACACTCTGAGGCAAACACTCCGGACATGGGGAAACAACCATAAAGTCAACCCGGAGAGCCCAGGAGTAACTAAGGGACAGCTAGAAGCTCTTTACTCTCCCTTTGCAAGTGGGATCATTTTCAGGGTAAATTACCAAGTGCGTTCTATTACGCGATTGGATGCAGGGGTGCTAGGGACCAAATGTTTGTGCCTCCCCAGAATTCACGTTAAAATCCAAACCCCCCCCCCATGTGATGATGTTAGGAGGTGGGGCTTGGGGAGGCTGACCGGGTCATGAGGGTGGATCTGTCATGAATGGAATCAGCCAGTGCCTGTCCCTTCTCCTTCTGCCATGTGAGGAAGCCACAAGAGGCTGGCCATCAGCAATGGGGAGGAAGGAGCACGATGCTGGCGCCAGACTTCAGAACTCTGAGCAATCAATGTCTGCTGTCTATAGGCCACCCAGTCTTCAGCAATTTGTCAGGGAGCCAGAGCTGATTGAGACAGGTGGACATACGTCATTTGTGTATTCAAACAAAGAGAATTCAAAGGCAGGTGTTTAGGGAGGGAAAACGTGAGAGGACTACAGAGAGAGGAGAGAGAATATACAAGAGAGGACAAAAATTCAGACTGCCCAGGATTCCTGCAGCTTACACAACTAACTTTCAAACCTAAACTCCCGGAAAGAGGCAATTTCTCTGTACACGTCTGTTTCACTTTATACAGTAGACAGACTTCTGAAAAACTGGATACGAACAGGAATTTTACAAAATCCTTTTTGTATACACCTTTGAAAGCTCACAGCTGTCTTAGTTCGGGTCACTATAGCAAACACACCTGAGACCAGGGGGCTTAGAGAGCAGACATCGGTTGCTCACAGCTCTGGAGGCTGGGAGTCCCAGATCAAGGTGACAGCTTGGTCTGGTTCTGGTGAGAACGCTCTGCCTGGCTTGCAGCTCGCTGCCTTCCTGCTGCGTGCTGACATGGTGGAGAGAGAAGCGGGGCTCTGGTCTTTCTTTCTTCACTCATAAGGGTCCTAATCCCATCATGGGGCCCCACACTCATTAACCCTAATTTCCCACCAAAGACCCATCTCCTAGTACCATCACATTGAAGGTATGGGCTTCAACATAGAAACTTGGGGAGATACAAACATTTAGTCCGTTACACCATCTCCAGACCCATTCGTGAAGATAAGCGTCCTTTGGTAAGACAGAACATTGGTTCCTGACCTCTGAAATGCATCCTCTTGGCAAGGTTGAGTTTCCAAGTCTTCTGAATGTTCCTACATTCATGAGGCTAAAACAGTATTAGAGACA
Organism: Halichoerus grypus; assembly: GCF_964656455.1. NCBI lineage: Eukaryota > Metazoa > Chordata > Mammalia > Carnivora > Phocidae > Halichoerus > Halichoerus grypus. Next base: position 27,253,440 of record NC_135717.1, read on the forward strand.
TGCATTCCGGCCCCCCTCGTTATGCAGAGGAAGGGTCTGAGGTCCAAAGAAGCAACACGACTGAGCCACGGTCACACAGCTGGAGTGAGTCAGAGCTGAGCCTTGAACTTGAGAGTTCGCTCTTCTTGGCGGTTATTCACTTATACTGCCTGAAATAAGCGGGCCAGTGCCTGGGGCCTGGGAATCCGTTAGTTATGGAGCCTGTAGTTCTAATGCCCTATTTTCTCCAAGTTAAAACTACACCATCGGAGTGTTCTTCTTTCTCATTGTGGAGTCATCTTTATTTTATTTATATTTTGCAGCAAAATGATTTAACTCAAATGTGCTCGGGCACAGAGGAAATCTGACCTGAAAGACGGTCTTTGTGGCAGAAGGAGAGCCAGCAGATACTTATTTCCTGCCTCTCCAAGGCCAGTAACATCCTGGTACAAGGGGATCCATCAATACATCTTTCATAAGGGCCTCTCTGCACAGTGAGGTGGAAAATCTTTCCAATGACTCTGGCCCATTTGTAACTGCCCTGAATAAAAGAAGGGATTGATCGGGGCTTGGACCGCTTCCATGCCCAGGAGCCTTCCTGCACCCCAGGAGGCAGTCTACAAATGGAATTCAATTGGCCAATTGCTCCTGGAAAAGGGAGCCCAGTAGGGGTCAGCACGGCCTCTGCAGAGCAAGCAATGAAGGGTTAACTATGCTCAGCCTTGCTCTGCTGGGGTCTGCAAGAGGGAGTGATGCCTGGAAGTCTCTAACAGAAAGAGGCTTAAGAGGAATCAGAGGGAAGGTTTGCCACTGGGTGCTCAAAAGCCACACCTCAGTTTCCCCTCCTGGTGACCCCCAACGAATAGGTGGTGTGATGTAGCCTCAGTGTGCTGTCCATCAGCCAATGGGTTGGCATTTCCTAAGCATCCTCAATGGGCTGGCAGAGCGGGATTGCTTGGAGGCTCCGTAACAGGACAGAGGGGCATGGAGGCTTGAAAAGGGTGGCCCATGGCTCTGCACACATCCCATGACCCCAATCTCCCCATATGGCGGCGATGCCCTGAGTGTTTTGCTGGCTGGGAGACCAGGAGACCTGAGCCCAGTTTTAGATGCTGACACTTGGGCAACCGACTTCTCCCTCTGGGCTGTGCTTTACTCTTCCTTAAAACTGGGGTGAGGGGACGCCTGGGCGGCTCAGTCTTTAAGCGTCTGCCTTTGGCTCAGGTCATGATCCCAGGGTCCAGGGATCGAGCCCCGCATCGGGCTCCCTGCTCCACGGGAAGCCTGTTTCTCCCTCTCCCACTCCCCCTGCTTGTGTTCCCTCTCTCGCTGTGTCTCTGTCAATAAATAAATAAAATCTTCAAAAAAAAAACTGGGGTGAGTTCTTATCTTAGGGCAGCGTTTCTCAATTTTTTGGAGGGGGGACATTTTGGCTCCCCCTCCCCCAGGGAGGCATTTAGAAATTTCTAGAGACATTTTTGGCTGTCACACTGGGGGACGGCGAGGGGGTGCTATTGGCATCTAGTACGCAGAAGCCAGGGACGCTGCTAGATATGCTACCGTGCCTGGGACAGCAACACACACACACACACACACACCCCAAAATGTTCCGGATCAGCAACACACACACACACACACCCCAAAATGTTCCGGATCAGCAACACACACACACCCCAAAATGTTCCAGATCAAAATGTCAGTAAAGTCTGTCAAAGTCGACAAAGTGCAGAGAAGGAACTCACAGGCAGGTTCAGTCCTGAGACAGCGGCCCACAATCTCGCTCACCTACCCAAGGCCTCATCCGAATCCCTCCCTTCTTCGCCACTTCCTAGGCATGTGAACTTGAACGAGATAGCTTCAATGTTGAGATCAGTGGGATTACAGAACCTGATTTAAGCCAGAGGTGCCACGAGGATTAGGAATCAGTATCCTTCCCCGCACCTGGCACAGCAGATGCTCAAGAAATGGGATGCATTATCTTCTGCAGCAGAAATAACGTCTATCTCTTCTGTTGTGAGGATAGGTAAAACATGAAGCGTGGTTAGCATGGTGCCTGGTGTCATAGAGGATATGGGGCAAGCCTTGGTTGGTGAAGGCAAAGGATCAATCCATGAACACAAACATGAGTGACAAGAACCAATGGAGGTTCATGGAAAAGCACATGTCCAGCATGGAGCTTAGCGTGCAGATGCTCAAAAGGTATCTGCTCGATGGAGAAGGGGGGGTGCTCAGAGAAGTAGAAGAGTCTACAACAGGGTTTCTCAATCTGAGCATCACAGACACGGGGGGCCCGACGATTCTCCGCTGTGGGAGCTGTTCCATGCCCTGTAGAACGGTTGCAGCATCCCTCACCCCTACCCACTGAGCCTGAAGCATCCCTCCCTCCCTCCCTATCCCGGTCGTGACACCCAAAACTGTCTCTGGCCATTGCCAAGTGTTCCCTGGGGGGAATTGTTTCTAGTTGAGAATCACGGGTCTAAAAATGTCTGACACACAGTGGGCTCTCACTCAGCAAATATGCTGGAAGGAGGCAGGGAAAGAGGAGCGAGGCACCAGGGCTGACCTGCTGGACGCTTGCCCTTGGCTGCCTCCACCGTCTCCCACTCGCGATGCACAAGGGGAGACAGGCTGTCCCCGAGCAGACACCAGCTGGGTTTCTCTGAAACAGACACCCTTAACTCAAGTGCACGGTTTCCGCTTTGCCTTAAGAAGGCAACTTGTCCGAAGAGCCATCTGTCCAGTCCTAAGGATTGTATGTGGACATTGCAGTCAATCTCCACACCACTCAACCCACCTCTCATTACTCTCCCTTCCAAGGGATTCTTTGGAAGTACTTCCAGTCCCAACTGGCTTAATGTCCCTATTGTGTGGATGAGTCATTGTAGTCGAGAAGAGGCATAGAGTGACTTTGTGTTTGTGGTTTGAGGCTCAGGGGTGGAAAAACCCATGCGTCTCTAGCATCTGAACCTAACCTTTTGGCAGATGGCGAGGGAGCTATGTCGGGAGACAGGAAAAAGCACAAATCACAGGTGCACAGCTGGAGGGGCTGCCGGGGACACCGGGGGGGGGGGGGCAAGGGAGAGAGGTCACGTGAGTTCAAAGGCAGCTGGGCTCAAAGGCTGGGGGCAGGACCACAATCAGATTGAAACTTCTAGGACCCGCCTTACAGAATGAGCTACAACAGAGTGGACTCACTGGACACTTCCTTAACCCCCCTCTTCCTCACATCCCGGCTCCAGGCTTGGCCAAGTCCTCGGTCTTCCTGCGTCCGTCCACTTCTCTGCAGCCCCACCACCGTCTGCAGCTAGACACAAGTGGCAGACTCCGGACTGACCCCCCTGTGTTTACCTTGCCCACTCATGCAACCCTTTGACGGCCAGAGGGATCCACTGAAAAGGCCAATCAAATGCTACTCCTTTGCTTAAAAAGCCTTGCCTTTTTATTTTTCTTAGTACAAGGATGGAATTCTTACTGCAGCCTGCAAGGCCCAGCTGCCCACCCTCCACCTACCCCCTCACCACTCTCTGTCTTGCTTCTTAGCCTTCTCTCCAGTCATTACCAGGTTCCCACTCAGACCAGGACCTTGGCACATGCTGCTTTCTCTTCCTAAAATCATCCTTACCCAGATTTCTTCATTTCAGCTTAAATGGCACTTGCCAGAGAAATTCTGCTGGCCTTCCCTGGCCAAGTCCACCACTCAACAGTCTCAGAACACTGGGACATTTATTCCATTGCACTTAGTCTGGCTCAGTGACTGGCATCTGTCCCCACCAGATGATGCTGCTGCCTGAGGGCAGAGCATCTGTTTTGTCCACTGATGTGTCTTTGCCCCTACCCAGTTCAGTAAACATTTGTGGAATACATGAACGCACGAATGGGGATGGGGGGAAGGAAGAGAGAAGCTTGCTCCAAGTTTAGACAGAGTGTCCCTTTCAGGGGCCATGCCCCATGGCTACACTTCTAGATGCCATGGGAGAAAAAAGGGGGCCGGGCAGAGCATGGTGTCCACTCTGCCCAGGAGGAAGAGGTGGATTGCCTCTTTCTTCTCCCTTGGAAGCTTCCCTATTCCAGCCCCAGGTAGAGGAAGATGGGGCCTCCCTGCCCTCCCTTCCAGGATAATCGGCCCCAGCAAATCTACCCACTGTTTTGATAACAAAGTGCCAAGCTCCCACTGCCTGGGGCAGTGGACAGGAGATGTGGACCCCAGTCTCAAGGAGCCCAGCAGCAACAGCACCATCTGGGAGCTGGCTGGGAAATGCAGAATCCCAGGCCCCCATTCCAGATGGGCTGAGTCAGAATCTGCATGTGAGCGGGACCCCAGGTGAGGTATGTAAGTGTGAAGCGTGCTGGGCTAGAGACCACTCAACAGAACCACCTGGAGGGTTTGCCCAACTGCACCCCTCTAGACACCACCTACCCTGCCCCCAGTTCCTGATTCAGGTTCGAGGTGTGCAGGAGAGCCTGCATTTCTCTCAGATGCAAGGTGATATCATTGGTCCCGGATCCAGCGTTGAGAACCACTCTTTCCAGCTTTATGGGGGTCCAGGCAGGGCTCAGAGAGTCCCAGAAAGGCATTCTAAAAGAAGTGAGGGGGGCGCCTGGGTGGCTCAGTCAGTTAAGCGTCTGCCTTCGGCTCAGGTCATGATCTCAGGGTCCTGGGATCGAGCCCCTCATTGGGCTCCGTGCTCAGCGGGGAGTCTGCTTCTCCCTCTCCTTCTTCCTCTCCTCTTCCTCTCTCCTCTCTCTCTCTCTCAAATAAATAAATAAATCTTTAAAAAAATGTAAGAAGCGAGGTGTGAGCTGGAAAGATGAGTAAGATCTCGCCAGACAGCAGGTTAGAGGGGCGTTCTAGGCAGGGGGCACCATGTGAGCAAACCAGGCAGCATGAAGACGGGAAGGGGAGGGAAGGAAGGGAGCCTGGAGGTCACAGAACCGCTCCCCATCATGGCTCACACTCACGCGTGCTTACCCTGCAGCAAGCCTCCTCCTGGGCCTTACCTATTTCCACGCACTTCTCTTTCTTTTTCAACCGTGTAAAAGAAATAATGCTAGACTCACAGGAAGTTGCCAAGATAGTTACAGATAGTTCCGTGTTCCTGGCTTCCCCCCGATGGTGGCATCTTATGTAACCGTGATGCAATGTTAAAGACACACAATTAACACCGGCAGAACACTATTAACTAGAACCACAGACTATTTGGTTTTCACATTTTCCATGCGTGCGTGCGTGCGTGTGTGTGGTGTTACTGCTCAGTCTCACAACTACCCTCTTGTCATCCCATTTTGCAGACGAAGAAACTAAAGCACATGGAGAGTAACTTATACAAGTTAGGGGGAGGAGACTGAATTCTGGAAGCCTAGCTCAAAGCCATTCCTCATTATTGCTTCTCTGGCAAATCCTGATATTTGTGCAAACTCATGGATCAGGGATATTCCCAGGGGGACCCACACCTCCAAAAGGAGGCCCATCCGAAGGACCCTGGGAAAAAGCCCCTCTGTCAGGGGCCGAGCGGAGAAGCTGGGGGAGGGGAGGGTGGCCATGGATGCCCCGCGCTGTCGGCCCCCGGGCAGCCTTGTTCCCAGCTCAAAGGTGCCCCTGTCCACTGGGTCTGCCCCCCAGGTACCTGGTCGGGTGATGTTCACAGGGCGGGCCTGGGCTGTCTGCCAACCTCAGGACCAGACAGCAATCTGCTGTCCCACATCCTGGCCCCTGCGCTGGCGCCTGGCAACCCCACAGAGGCCTGTTTGTGAAGGCAGGAAGGAGGCTGGGCCGCTCAGCCTTCCCCTCCGCCAAGCTCTCAGCCCCTCGCGGCTGGGCTGGGCTGAGTGGAGGGGAGTGGGGACAGAGGACACACAGCGAGGCCTTACACCACCAAACAAGGCCTCCCTCACGGACAGGGCCCCCGGCCGCCGCCTCCGTGGCCAGCGACTACCAGACAAAGCTGCCTTTTGCTGCGGACTTTTATGGCTTGTTGGGCTTCTTGGAAGGGAATGTTCTCTGTGCTTACCAACACGTAAAGATGATCTATGCACGTGGACAGGGACTGCTCAGACCCTAGCACACCGCTGGATTTGTGGCCAGATCGGTGGGGCTGTGGGTGAATTCTTTCCTTCTTCAACGTGGCACTGTGTGCGTGTTGCTTTAATGCTATTTATGCATTAGTTAGGCAAAAAGGCTTCCTTTCATTAGGGGGAAAAAAAAAAAGATCAAGCCATAGGGGAAAAAAAAGTTAAAAAAAAAAACCACACTATGGCACTGGGAATGATTTTGCTTCAATGTCACCAGATCAGTGGTCTCATCTCTGGCCCTCTCCAAACCTCAGTTCCCTTGACTGCGAAAGTGTGGGTTTGGCGAGAAGGATCCACCCCAAACTATTAACCTACAGAGCTCTGTATGGGAGGGAGTGGGATTGAGGGGGCAGAGCTAAGGGAGGTCTTTTACTTGTATTTTGCCCAGAGATTCAATAAATGTAGCCTTGGGCAGGCCGCACCAATGGGTCACGGTCATTAACTATAAGTCAATCCACTCTGGGACGGTTGGGAGAACACTGAAACCCAACTGTTTTAAAACATTCTGCAGGTCAAACCAAAATGGCCGACTCCCTAGTTGCTAGTTTGACTTCTGAAGTCAACCCTTGTCCAAGATCAATTCAGGAGCTCTGGGACTTCTTTGAGCTTTGGATCAGGAGATTCTCGGGGGAAAGTGATCAACTGACAGGCCCACAGGTAATGAACTGTGACCCTGGGGTGTCCACACAGCTCCCCACTCTCTGGCTAGAGGCCTCCCAGGCCAATTCCTCACCTAGCTCCCTTGGGTACCACAGAGGAGGAGGAAAAACGCATGGTCACCCTACCCCAGCTCCATGTGGCTAAGTCAAGGTCATTTTAGAGCCCCCTAGAAAGCACTAGATTCAAGATACCAGAATATGTGTTGCCAGGTCCCCTCAGACTGCCAGAAGTTCCTCCCCCAACTCATTCCCACCAGTTGCTGCTCCTTGAATGACATCCATACGTTTGCTCTCCAAAAGAACCCATACCAGGAGGGGAAATGGACCCACAATTAACTGAGTGCAACATGTGAAACCAAATTACAATTTATACCGTCCCATTCCATAAAAGGAAAGCCTGCAATGAAAGACACAGAAGCCAGAAAACCACTATAACTAGAGATAGAAAATCAATAACCACGGCGAAAGAGGGGAAACTCTGCAAACCACAGCCAAGAGATTGATTCCGATTGACATCCGATAAGGCTCTGAGCTTCCTGGTGGCCAAAGCAAAAAGGGATGCACTACATTATATAGCTCATAATCTGACACCTAGAAGCGTAGCCACAGAAAAAAGAAAAGCTAGGTCCTGGTACAATGTGCCTGGCAGGTGTGAGTGACGGGCAGGCAGGAGGCAATGAGGTCCAGAGGTGAGTGGCAGCCAGGCCAAGATTGGGCCTTTGGTTTATACTCCAAGTGGCATGAAGAGCCAGGGGCTGGCCGTGAGCAGAGGCATGACCTCACCTGACTCGTGATTTACAAGATTTACAAGAATAGTAACAGCTATGCTGAAAAGAGCCTGCTGGGGGGCAAAGAGAGAAGCAGGGAGACAGATCTGGAGGCTGGCACAAAATGCCACCCAAGAGATAGGGTACGACGAGCCCTGAGAATAAAACCCAGCCTACTTCCCAGCATCTACAAGGCTGGGCATGCTCTGGACCCTCCTCCCTGCTCAGCTCAAACTCATGCCTCTTCTGCTCCTTCCAGCCACCATGATCTCTGTCCATTTCTTGTCACATGAGGTATCTGCGTATCCTGTTCTTCCCTCGCCCTTGTCCTTTGCAAGTCACCTTAAATGTCGGCCCCTGGAGAGCCCTTTCCCCAACCCCTGTCACACGTAGGACCTCCCTCAATTCCAGACTCTCCTGTTTCTTTCCTAGCCGACCATTACTATGGTCTGGTTTACTTCTTGGTTGGCCTATGTGGGCCCATCCCTCCACCAGGACGTCCAGTATTTCATGAAGACAAAGATGGGTCTTCCCTCTCCTCTCCTCCTCCATTAGAACCCAGGGCCTGACACATACCAGGTGCTTAAAAAACTCTGGTGAGTAAGCGAACCCTCTGAGGTAGACACAGAAAGGCTAGGTTATGAAATGAAGCTCGGAGAGGTCCCGCAAGCTCTTGGTGGATCCCAGGTCCAACTCCAAGGCCAGGGCCCCTGACCCAATTGCTCTGGAGTCACATCAGAAGATCTTGGTCCGACCTTATTCTGCAAGACTCCTCCCATTACATTAAGTCAAGGTCTTTGTGCCTTGCCACAGAGCCTGTGATGAGGATAAGAGGAGGGTCAGGAAGTGGCCACTGGAGTCAGGCCCCAGCGGCCAGAGCAAAGGGGGAGGAGGCAAGATCCCACCTGGCTGGCTGGCTGACCTGACCACCACCATGTCCCACTGCTGGCAACACAAACTATCCTCCCTGAAGTACACAGCCTTTATCTGATCAATTTTCTAGGCTCTGCCAACCAAACAGTGGAATCCACAGGAAATTAAGCTTATTGACTCAGTCGCTGAGTACCACATGGAGAAGATATTTACACATGTCATCTGGGCCTGGGGGAGTGTCGATTATTGGCAGTAGGTATTCATTGAGATTTGAATGACAGCTGGAGCAGGGATGGGGGAGTGGGGTGGGGGGGCAGATACCCCGTCTCTCCACTGCATGCAGATTTCTGAGTCCGGGTCCCTTCTCCCGAGCCCCCATTTTACCCCCATGTGGCTGGCTTGGGCAGTGAAAGGATCTGAGGTAAAGCTAATCTTCTGCGGAAACTGGTATCTGAAAGAAATGACTTTTAAACTTCAGGCTGACTTAATGGGGCTCTCGTTGTTGGCAGCAATGAATTGTGATATTATTCGATTTCTAGCTGTGTGCTTCATGCCATCTCTTCATGGTTCTTGGAGCTGTAACTTCTCCTTGGGTCATTTCCGACTGGAGCGGAAAGGCAACCTTTGAGATTCGTGATGGATACAGCAGGGGCGTGGGGAATGAATGCCCCAATAAAAAGTAACCATAAATCAATAATGACATCAGCAGCTAATAATTAGGGACCCAGCACATATGCTACACGTGGTACAGATATTCGCAGGCAATACTGCATTAACTTCACGTGTTCTTCTGTAGTAAGAATAAAATCCAAATTCCTTCTCATGGCCTTACGAGGGAGGCCCTATGGGATCTGCAGACTGCCCACCTCTGTAAGCTCCTCCTACCCCCACTCATTGCTATGTTTCAGCCACCAGACCAAACTCATTCCTGCCTCAGGACATTTGCACTGGTTACTGCTCTGCCTGGAGCGCTCTTCCCCACATCCTTGACTATCTGTCTGGTTTCTTCCCGTCACTCAAAGCTGGGCTCAAATATCACCTATGCCCTCCGAGCTGCTATCCAACTTATCACCCTGTTTCATCCTCCCCATAGCACCTTTCCACTTCCTTCAAGTCTTCTTATTTACGTGTGCCTAGGTGTTTATAGTCTGTTTCTTCTCGCTAAGCTCCATGACGTTAGAGACCTTGGATTCTCAATATACCCAATGCCTGGAGACACGCCCACACGTAGTAGAGGCTGAATCAAGACTCGGAAAGGAAGCAAAAGGGGGCAGGAAACTGGAGCCTGGCTTCAGGTGATGTCACTGCAAAGCCTAGGTTCCTAACCACTGGGTGACACGGCCCCAGCACATGACACTCTGAGTCAGCTGGACTTCCAAAGAATGCCAGCATGTGGCTTTTGGGGGCAGGGGTGCACTTCACCACAAGCCTGAGATTTTATCTTGTTTTATAAACCACTTCCTAAGACTCACCTGGGCTCCTTCATTAGGCACAGGGTAAGGCGTCCTGGCCTGGCTCTCTAACTTGTTTCCTAAAAGCTAGGATCAAGTCGGTGCCCCAGCAAAATGCAACGTCATGCAATGCGGGCGGCAGTTACGCGGATCCAAAGCACTACTGCAATTCAGAACCCGGCTCCGTGAATTCACCAACTGATTCTACAAATGCAGAGAATGAACTTCTAGGCACTTTGGACAATGTAGAGATGAAGCAATAAGGCACAGTGGGGGACAAAGCGTGAGCTGTGTTGTCAGCGGCCGGAGGTCCCTCCTGGGGCTCTGCTTACTCCCTTGCTGGCTGAGCCTCAAAGAGCTGTCCCCATGTTCTAGGCCTTGGTTTTCACATCGGTAAAATGGGGATAATGACTGTCCGTCTATGGCAAAGGGCCTACTTTCAATGCCACATCAAGAAATACATGAAAAATATCTATACAGCAATTGGCACTTATGGGCGGCTAACAAGTGGTTGCGAAAGACTTACTTAAATGTCTACTATGTTCAAGATGCAACGGAGTACTTGCCTGAGTTTTCTCTTCCTCTGAGATCTGAGAAGCACGACAGGATGGACCCCGTATTATTTCCATTTTCCAAACCCCACATCAGAAGATGCCGGCTCCCCAAAGGGCAGAGTATAAAACGGGGCCATTCTGGAACAGCTTCACGTCAAGGCCACACCGCCTGGATCTGTATTCCAGCTGTGCGACCTTGGGGAAAATGAAGGACCTCCACCCTATTTCTGGGCCCGTTTCCTCAACCATTAGATGGCACAGTGGCTTGTGTCATCTGGCCCCTTCCCACCCCCTAACCCCATGTTCTAATCCCTCCCGCACTGGACTTCTTCAGGTCCTCAATTGCTCTAAGCCATCTGTGCCTCAGGGAGTTGGCATGCACTATTCCCTCTGCCTGGAACAGAGGGTGCTGCCTGAACCTCCGGCCGCTGACAACACTTCCTTCCTTCACTGACGGGCTCCTTCCGCACCTCTCAACCTTCCCTGGCTGCCCTGTATAAAGCAGCCCATGCCGTTATATTTGATGGCAGCTCCTTAGTCATTTTCTTTATCACCACCATCAACAGGTGTAGTTCTGCACTGAGTGATGTTTACTATTCCCTGCCTATTTATTCCACAGAGTATGAGACCGTCAGCCTCCTAAGGGACCACTTCTGCCTCGGTCAGCCATGTATTTCCAGAACCTAGCATAATGCCTGGACCACAGCAGGTGCTCAATAAAGGTCTGGTAAGTGAGTGGATGAAGGCGTGGCCTTCCCGCCAGTCTGCACACATCGAGGTCTTCATCCGACCCACTCCACAGAACCTGAACCACACTGTTCCCAATGCTCACGTCCAGTCCTTTCCCCACTCCGTCCCTTAAGGCAATGGGGTGTGGGTGACCTGGATGCCATTCCTGGTTCCTCATTAGCTGTATAATCTGGGTAAAGCTTCTTAACCTCTCTGTGCCTGTTTCCTGACCATTAGAATGGTTTTAATGACACCAGGACCTATGTCAAAGAACTGCTTTCCACATTAAATGAGTCAACATATGGAGAGCACTCAGACTTGTGCCTTGTTCATGAGTAAAGGACATCCAGTCATGGTAATAACTTCCGGTAATAGCCATTCCATGGCACCGACCTGAGGTCTACCTCACTCCCTTACCATTCACACAGGTGTGTCGGCTCCTCATCCAGACAGCGGTTCTCTACCTTGGTGGCCCATGAGCATCAGCAGGGGAGCTTCCCATTACCCTGCCACCCGGGCGACACCCACACCAATCCCATCAGCCTCTCTGGCAGGGGCTCAAGCACCCATTTTCAATCTCCCTACATGATTCCAACATGGAGCAGAAACGGAGAACCTCCGTAAACGTATGCTCAAACAAACTTCAAAACTATCTGCTATATACCCTCCTCTTCAACAGACTTTATCATTTTTATTCTAATACCCTATGCTGGATCATTCCCAAACTACCCACTTAGACCAGTGACCAGTGGTTATCAACTGGGGGCAATGCTGTCCACCCCTCCCCCACCAGGGAATATCTGGCAACATCTGGAGACATTCTGGATATCACGACCTGGGGGGAAAGGTGCTACTGGTGTCCAGTGAGCAGAGACCAGGGAAGCTGCTGACCATTCTGCCATGCACAGGGCGGCCCGCATGGCAAGGAATGAGCTAGCCCAAAATGTCAATAGTGCCAAGGCTAGGAAACTTTGCTAGAGTGTTATCCTTTCTGCGGGCGTGTGGAGGACAATAGAGACCAGCTGACAATGGAAAGAAAGAAGAGAAAGCAAAGGGAACTTGTCATTAGTGAATTTCAACCTCCAGCCCCGTGCCAGGCAGATGTTTCATGAATAACAACAATCACTACTATCCTGAGCACCTACCACAAGGTACAACAGCGCTGACGTGCCTTACTTAACCACCAGGCAATTCCAAGTTAGAGGATACTGTCCCCACCTCATGCAAAAGAAAGCAGGGACAGCAAGGTTAGGTAACTAGGCCAAGGTCACCAAGCGTGCACACAGATCTCAAATGTGAGCCCATTTTGTTTGACTCCAAAGTCAAGGCTGCCCTAGATCACACTTGCTGAGCCTCATCACATGCCAGACAATGCATCATTGTCTGAATGCTTCACATTTAGCTTAATTCATCTCCACAACAATTCTGTGAACCAGATACTACTACTGTCCTTATCCTCATCATCCTCATGTTACAGCCTGGGAACAATGAAGCAGAGTGGTATGGAAGCCACTTGAAGACTTTCACACAGGTGGTAAGTAGCAGAGGTGGGATTTGAACCTGGGGAGGTGTATCCAGAATCTGGTTCATTTCTACCACACTCTACCTTTTTTTTTTTTAAAGATTTTATTTAGTTATGAGAGAGAGAGAGGGCACAAGCGGGGGGGGGGGGGAGCAGGACCCTGAGATCATGATCTGAGCCAAAGGCAGACCTTAACCGACTGAGCCACCCAGGTGCCCCCACACTCTACTGCTTCTAAGAGAATGATGGAAGGAAGGATCCAACTCCTCTCTGCCTCAGGACCTTTGCACAAGCTGTTCCCGTAAACACCCTGCCTTTGGCCTCTTTGTCCAGCTCACTCTTTCTCCTCCACTGGATCTCAGGTTATAAGTCACTTTCCTGGCACACCCTCCTTGCCCCTCTGACCAGATGGGTTATCGTTTTAAACTCTCTCTCTCTCTCAGCTCCACCCCTCACCTTCATAGCATTTCACAACTTACAGTGAACTCTTCACTTGTGCAAGTGTTTGCCCGACAATGGTTTCCTCCTCTTGACTGCAGGCCTGGTGAGGACAGGGACTGTGCCTGCTTCGACAGCACTGCATCCCCAGGCACCTGGCATGATGCCCAGCACAAAAGGGGTGCTCCATTAAAGCTTGTGGCTGAATGCACGAAGCAGAGGCTCTGAAGCAAAAACAGTAGCGGGTGCCAACCCAGTCCACGTCCCCATCCCCGGAGAGGGATGGACGGAGCCGGCCCGGGGGGGCCGGTGGGGGGCTGTCCAAATGCCTCCGTGATGGGTCAGGGCTGCAGAACTCTTCAGGCGAGCTGGTAGTGGAGGCCATAAACCAGCTCCCTGAGCCATCTCTTCTTCATGGTGGCTGGTCTTTATCATTTTCCAATCAACACTGGTTGAGTTCTAATTGATTTTCTAGGCTATCCCTCTCCAGAAGGGAGAAAGGCTCTGTTTACTGGGGCAGGGCGTAGAGGACAGGCCTTTTCTTCCTGCTGTATTTAATGGTGCTGCTAATCACGGAGATTAGACTAAAACAATTACAACAGCTAATTAAAGAACAATGCGGTTTTTGGCATCTTCACATAAATGGCACCATTGGGAATTCCTAACTCGGGCAAAGCAGGGATAATTAAAATCCCGCTCCACTCTCCCCACTCCAGCAGCTGGATCACGCTGATTAAACTGCAAATAAAACACATGAAACCAACACTGTGTAGTCTATCCAATTTCACTTAAAAGGGCTTTTAACTGATTCATAAACAGGGAAGCCGTAAACAGCAAATTATTTAACTAAAGCCAGTTCTTTCGTCATCGCCTTCCCCTTCATTCCCAACGCCGGACTCACGCGTGCAGCCCAGGGGACGCGGGGCTGATGGGGCCGGAGGAACGGCTCCCAGAGCTTGACACCACTCACTCCTGCTCACGGGAGGGAGAACATCACCAACGTGCAGCCGTTGCCACCGGGCGTTTAATCCTGCTGCGAGAAAAAGATCGGGTGCTGCACGTGTCCCCAAAATGCCCGGGTTGACCTGAAGGGACCTTTTGACTCTACATCAAGGCTAGGTGGCATGAACAGACTGGTGCCAAGTAGAGCTAACATTCAGAAATGCTTCGCATTACAACGTCGGAGAGCCACTCAGAGCCAGCCATCTTCTGGCTTAAAATGCAACCAACATCTACTAAGTAAGAAATAGCCTCGTTCTCAGGCTACGGGAAGACGTGTCACGACAGCTGGATTCAAAAGCGTATTTGCTTCAGACAGAGACACAGACCCCGTTGACGTGCTTCCCAAGTCATTCCAGCAAGCAGGGTGATGTGGTTTGCTGCCACTGCCAAGAGATGGGAGTGGGGGAGAAAGGAGACAGAAGACAGGTCAAGGGAGGGAGAGAAACAGCACAGAAGAGGAAAAGTGAAAACGAGAGGCACGCTCAGTGAAAGCAATAAACAGGGACAGAAAAACTGAGACGCCGAACGAGAGTGGTCATAAGAATTCTAAAAGCCCCGTACTACACGCATGCCTAGGATCTGAGCATGAGCATCTGTCCCACCTTGTGCCTTAGCCCTGAATGCCGGTGGCCTCTATGGCAACGTTTCTCGATCCAGCCGTGGGGATCCCCCTACTGCTCCCCATCAGAGTGGGAGTTTAATCAAAAAGAACAAAAAAGGAACATCAAAAGAAAAAAGGTTGACACGCTTGGGTCAATGTCCAATTATTATCTGAGTTTCTCAAACGATGCCCTCAATTTCCAAATGGGTCTCAGAGCAGAGAGTAACCACCGTTGTGTGACTGGCCCCGATCCACGGACTGCACTTTGAGGGGCTCCTTTCTAGAAGATCCCCCACTGGAGGGGGGTGGTCACTGGGAATGCACTTCATCAGATTTACAATATTCGATTTACTGTCTACCACAAGTTGTTTGGGGGCCAAAGAAAGTAGGTTTTCAAATGCATGGAATTGTAGGAAGTAAAGACCAGGAAAAAACACACCAAAGATGGTATTTCAGGGTGATGATTTTACTTTTTTCTTCTCTTTTCAAGCTTTAAAAAAAAATCCATCTTTTTAATATAAAGAACAGTAAAATTTTTAAAAGAACATTCCATCTATGAAGGCAAAGAAATAAGATGCTTTCTCATAACATGACTTATACTTATCATATAATAACCATATTATTATATAAAATATAATTATCAAACGGTCTAATAAAAGTTATGTAACTGTATATAACCACATGCTGGAATTTTACACAGCCAATAAATATGATGTTTACAAAGAATACTCTATGATTTAAGGAGATGCTTTTGCAATTTGGTTGTACAATATCAAGTTATGGATATTCAAAGCTTTTTTACCCGTATAAAACAGCTATTTCATATGGTTTAACCTAATGTTAAATGGAATAAAAAGGTTCACATGAATAGATTGAGATCGATTATTCACAAAATGCTCATGCATGGAAAAGACTGGGAAAATAGACAAAAAACTATAACATGGTGATTTTTTTTTTCTTCTTGGTCACTTTCCAAATTTCCAACCATGAGAACGTATTACTTTTGTAAGCAGGGGAAAAAAGTGCCTTTCCAATTTTTAACTCAAGAAAATTACTAGCATTTTTGAGCTTTTTATCCCAATTTTTATACCACTACCAAGAATTCCATTATAGTAAATAGCCATTTTTTTTTTTAGTATTGCAGACAAAACTGGTTCCTTACTCTGTGTGCATGTATGTTGGGAGAAATGGGGATGAATGGCAAATTTAAATTCCTAAGTATTAACTGCTTAGATTATTATTAAATTCACTCATCATTTGCAAGAATGAAACGAGCAGTAAGTATTGTCTCTGTGTAAGAGAAAGAGCCTGTGATCATGAGGGACCTGAAGATCGGAGTTGCCCACTTATCTGAATCTGCCATTCACTCTCCTGTGACCTTGGACAATTCACTTCCATCTTTGTTGTGGCCCCAGTCTCTCCATCTTTAAAATGAAGAATTTTGGAAGGTTGACCTGTAAGCTCCTTCCCACTTTGATACTCTGTGATCCCATTCCATGATGGCCAAGATCATCTGTGT
Source organism: Halichoerus grypus (assembly GCF_964656455.1). NCBI lineage: Eukaryota > Metazoa > Chordata > Mammalia > Carnivora > Phocidae > Halichoerus > Halichoerus grypus. The sequence goes on from NC_135717.1 coordinate 27,269,603, forward strand.
AAGTTGCTGGGCTCAGTGCAAATGAAAACAAAGGGCATCTTATGAAGAAATTATTAAGAATTTCAAGAGAATGACAACAGAGCATTCAACCAAGGGCAGGGCCCTATTGAGCAAGGAGCCTTGTGTGTGACTGCCTGGGCACATGCCCATGGAGCCGGCCCAGCAGACAGTAGAAGGTAAAACAACAAACCGCCACCACCCAAAACAGAAGGCGATTTAAAAGTGTTTGGCAGACCGAACATGTAGATTTCAGTAAGAATTCTCACAAGGTAGGTAACACACCTGTCAACAACAATACTCGGCCTGAGTGATTAAAAACCAACGACAATTGCCTTTTCATACTTGATTACAATCAGTTTCTATTTAAAAAACATGTCTCTGAATATAAAGTTGTGCCTGGATTTCACAGGCAAGTTGAACTCAGTGAACCTTTCCTCCGCTAACATCTGTGATCAAGATTAGAGTAACTCACAGTCAGCTCTGGCTACTGAAGCTCAAACGGGAGGATAAGAGCTGGTATTTTGCAAAGTGCGAGGAGCCAGCCACGATCACCATCTGCTTCCAGAGCTCACTCACCCTTTCCTCAGTTACTATCAATCTGAGCCCTGGGACAACAGGACCATCATGGAGAAGGCAACTCAGTCCACCTTCCTGCCTTTGGATGGCAGGGGGAAGCCACACAGAGAAACCTTGCTTGCACAAAACTCAGCTCCCCAAAACAGCTGCGGATAGGAGAGACACGCAGGTGTTCCCAGCTCTTGATCACAACCTGTTTGCTCTGTGTACGACTATAATGAGTTTGATGATTTCTAGAGGTGAGAAGCAAAGCCAGCTGATGGTCACAATCAGCCACGTTGAAAGCAGTGAGAACTAATGGCGCACAAGAAATACAAGAGCCGAAAAAATGATCAAAAGGCAGACAGAAAGATAAAAAGGACTCTGGGCCCACTGAGTGAAGAGCTAAAGCATTCTTTTTTTTTTTTTTTTAAAGATTTTATTTATTTGACAGAGAGAGAGAGAGAGAGAGATACTGAGAGAGGGAGCACAAACAGGGGTGCGGGAAAGGGAGAAGCAGGCTTCCCACTGAGCAGGGAGCCCGATGTGGGGCTCGATCCCAGGACCCTGGGATCATGACCTGAGCCAAAGGCAGACGCTTAACGACTGAGCCACCCAGGCGCCCCGAGCTAAAGCCTTCTTGATGCCCTCAGGGGTCATCAGCACTTTTGGCAGAATCCAAAACCTAGTGCTTGAATGGGGGAGAGATTTCTTCAAGGAAAGTTTAACACATGCCCGGCATACTCTGTTTCTGAAGGTAGCAAAACAAGGGATATAATTTAGAAAGATCCTCACTGGTAAGACTTAACTCTTGAGAAAATTAGGACTGTCTTATCTCCCAAAGGCTCCAGATGGCTCAAGTTTTGCCGTACACGTGCATATATATTATGTGTGCATGCTCATAGTCACATTTCTTTGCACCCATTTAAAAAAATCGTTCTTATCACAGACCTTGTAGTCTAGAACAGGGAAGTGCGAACTTTTTCGGTGAAATGTCAGATAATAAAGACTTTGTTTTACAGGCCATTTAGTCTCTGTTCAAATGGCTCAGCTCTGTCCTTATAGCTCAAAGTGGCCATGGACAGTATGTGATGAATGGGTGTGGCTGTGTTCCTAATAAAAACCCCACCTACAAAAACAGACAGCTGGCTGAATTTGGCCCATGAGACATAGTTTACCAATCCCTGGTCTAGAACAAAGAACATGGACTCTGATGGGCCCAGACCTGGATTCAAACCATCACTCTACTGTCCTGCTACTCAGACTCAGTTTCCCTCTTTTAGAGTATGGGGAATAATAATACCCACTTTGCAGGTCTATTCTGAGCATCAAATAGAAAACAGAGGAGAATGTCCTCCTCCCAGTAATTGTTTTTCTCATCTATATGGTTTTTTTCTTGGTTCTGCACCCATATGGTTCTTTTCAGTCAACAACGGCCTTTCTCGACAATCCTCTCATTGCCCCACACCCACCCCCTGCTCATATTCCACAAGGTGGGGAGACAGACATCATCAACTGCTTTACTGATAAGGAAACAGAAACTCGTGAAAGTAGATATTGGAGCCAGAGGGGTGAAGTATACTATCAAAACCAACCACCCCTGGCTTTGAGTCTGTGACCTGTGCAAACACAGACACACGTGAATCTGCCCACTGAGAAATCTACCCAGCTCAAGCCCCAGCTTGGCCACTTGCCGGATGTATAACCCCAGGGAAGGCACCTGACCACTCAGCTTAGGTTACTTCATTTGCAAAATAGAGTTAATAAGTTCTAGAAGGTTCTGCCTTAAAATGTTGAACACTTAGCATTGTGCCTAGTACCTAGTCGGTGTTCTAGCAATTTCTGTTGAATGAGCCATTGTGGTTGTGGGGATTAAATGAGAGCAGTATTAGCCCCAGCGCCTGACATAGTGGTCAATAATGCTCACTGCTCTGTTAAAGACAGCTCTACACAAAACTACGTGTCTATGCAGATACTCTTATGTGTACACACACACACACGGCTTGGGAGCTGCATGACGGCAGCGACTACATCTGACACAAAGCATTAAAGAACTGTTTGTCCATCTACGAACTTGCCAAAAAAACACTCCCACATATAAACAGACCACTGCAAACAAGCTAACAGATAGGCTGGGCTACCCAAGGTTCTTGAGATTCTCCATTCCCCAACCATTCATCCCCTGGAAGGAGCTGAGGAACGGGGTGATCCAAACTTGGGATTATGAAATTTTGCTGGCGATTTGCTGGGTTCCAGAATATCACCACCCACAGTGCTCAAAGCACCACTGCACTTCAGTCCCCCGAAATGTTCAGCACAGTGACTCTAGGATCCCATGAGGAGACCAAGGCTGGGGTTTCCATGGAGAACATCCCCACCAAGGTGCGGGAGGAGCAAGGAACGCATGTATCAGATGGCGAGTGAGCACCGAGGAGGCTGGGGAACTGTCCCCTGAGCTGCCGGGATGAGGTTCTGTCTTTGGACAAAGACAACGTCTATCTGCAAGCGAAGAGTGAACAGATGCCCCACTGTGCTGCATGAAGGAGGGGTTATGCTCAACCAGGTCCCGGCCAGTCCCCCTTCCCGAGATCCCCCCGGAGTCCCGGGGCCCCTTGGCTCCACGTGCAGGGGAGGCTGTCTCTGAGCCAAGAAGGCGACGGGTCGCCTCTGGAGGAGGCAGGGGCACCCACGATACAGTGCCCGAGGGCTGCTGTGCTGGGTGGCATGCGTCGACCCCAGGCAGCTGCCTTCGCTACGCCAAGGTGAAGCCCTTGGAACACGGACGCCCGTGCGTGAACCAGGGTGGAGGCTGTGTCCCCTTAGCATTACATAAACTAACAGCCTGGCTCCCTGGCCCTGAAACAGAATGAGCCAATGTCTGCCTCGGGCGAGGCAAAACCAAGTCCTCAGTCAGCGAGAACAGTACATGGAGGGCCAATGTAGCCTTTGGCGTGAAGAACTCAGTTGGTTCAACTGACACGTTTTTCATTAAACGCTGCCTTGGGTTTGATTGTGGATGTGTTGTTGTCTGCGGGGGGAGAGGGGGGAGGGCAGGGATTAAATCATCCTTCTGGAAAAGAGAAATAGCAGTGTATCGGATCTGTAGACAGACCGACACAGACACACACATACACACATGGGAGAGGTTCACATCCCCATTTCACTGACGGGCATACTGAGGATCCAAGAGGTGAGCTGCTAATAAGCAGAGCAGCAAAGATTCAAAGGCAGATATGAAGACCGCACTATCTACTCTTCTCCCCACCGTACTGTGGTGTTAGGGCTAGAATTCGTCCTACGTGCTGCCTCGCCATCTGGGGACAACCAGGAGGGCCTCAGCCTACATGTAAGTTCCCGTGCCCACTGTGATCCCTCGGATAAGGTCCCCTGGCCCAACAACCCTCTGTGTCACAGAGACCAGGCACCGTTCCTGCCTATCCCCGAGGAGCGGCCTTCCATCCTCTGCCAGCCCTCGGGATTACTCAGACAAGACAGTCACATCCTCCTGTGGGGGGCAGCGGTCACCTCACCCTGACACTACTAAGTCGGCCTCCCACAGACCCTGGGTGTTCACTGCCTTTCCAAGTGCAACTCTCCCTCGTGCCCCCCGCCAGCCTGGGACCCCACCCGGCATGTGGCCTCGTCCTCCCTCAGACTGACTACATGTGACTAATACACTGCTGTCCATCTCATCTGTCCCCTGCTGGATATTTGGCCATCCCCATGAAGGCCAGGAATCGCTCCCTCACACACCACAGTGCTCCCCAAGAAAGGCAGGCCGATGAGGACATCCAGAGAACGGACTGTTGCAAAGCCCCCTTGAGATTTCGCCTTGTCAAGTGCTTCCCGCAGGGGAAACAGCTGCTCAGCGCCCCAAGAGGTGGGAACTGTGGACCCTGCAATTCACTAACAGAACCTCAGATCGGCCCCAGACTGGCTCTGAGGGCCACCAAGCGGTCCTTCTTCCTTCCCCATCCCACTGTCACCCTCCCACCTGTCTGGTGGCAGGAGCTCTGAATTCTGCAGCCTCCACCTTTCTTCCGCGTGGAGCCCAGGCAGGAGCCGCGGAGGAAGCCCCAGCAAGCCGCCCCAGGGGCAGACAGCGCTCACGCACCTGGGGAGAGGTGAAACCCTGATTAACTGAACCCAACTAACCAGAACCATCGATTCACAGAGATCTCCTTTTGCTTCCTCCCAGGAGACTCCGAGCTCAGGGATGGAGGAACCAGTAATTTAAAAAGAAAAATTGTTTTCTTAGCTTTTCTCAGGTTCAGCTTTGATCCAGCCCACTTTATCATCGTGAGAACTGCACATGTGACTGGAAATTTTCTGGAGGCAATGTTTAAAAAAAAAAAAAAGGCAAAGAAATGGGAGAGATGGGTTTGAATAATCTATTTTAGTTAACCCAATATATTCAGAATATTATCATTTCATCACATAATCAATACGAAGAAGTATCAATGCACTATTTTATGTTGCCTGGGTTGTACTCGGTCTTTCCCACACCTAGAGAGCATTTCCAGAGCTTGGGGGGGGGGGGTGGGCCGCACAGCTGGTGGCCTCCACGCTGGACAGCACAGACTTGGAACGAAGCCTGACGTGGCTATTTAGAATGCTGATTCTGGGCATTTCCAACAAACCGGTCACCACTCAACAACTCCTTGCTTGCTAAGTGTCTTCTCCCAACTGGCTCAATGCAATTAACAGGCTGATCTCAGGCTCAACTGGGTCTATGAGGACCTGCAGGGGGGCGGGGGCTGCCAGGGCCCTTCTCCACCCCCAGGGCCCTTCCTCACGGAAAAGCAGCCCCCACCCCACTCCCTGCCTCTTTCTCAGTGATACCTATCGCTTGCGATACCCCGAGTATTCGCTCCACCTTTCACTTGCAAGAACTCACACTTTAGAAAAAAATAAAGTTAATAACTTCTTCAAAAAAGCCTTTTTCCTGCTAACCACCGAGGAACGGGTGGAGTTTGATGGTGACCACAAAGGCCTTCCCCAAAGATGCTTGCCGTCAAACAGGAGCAGTGATAAATCCTGCATGAAAAAAAAAATCAACTACCAATGGATCTGGTAGAACTCGGCTGTTGCTGCCCGGAAGGAGGACTGACCATCCTGTGAGGCAGGTACCAGGATGACAGACAGAACGGAGGGCAGAAAAATGAAGGAGTTACCCACTGCTGCGGACGAGCCAGGAAGAGAGTCACCCTTCCCAAATATTAATCATTCATCTGCTAACGTTTCCAATTTTGCCCTATCCAGGGAGCATCTGTAGTTTTCTTTATTTACCAACGCTCCTAAAATCGGCTCATCTGTATTTTTCTTTAATGAACTAATTTAAAAAGGAAACATTACCTGTAAATTGAAAAAAAAAGAAAACCAATATAATTTGCCATGGGATATAACCAGGAAAAGAAACAGCTATTAATTTCTTTAAAGTCTGTTCATGCGCTGCTTGAAATGATCTTGTGCACCACTGACTCATCTGTGACACACCTGAGCTTTGCCTGGCGGGCTGGCAAGACTTGTGTAGGAGGGGGGCGGGGAAGACACCCCAGGTGGAGTGCACCCCGCGGAGAAAGGCGCAGAGCCGGCCATGCAGACAGGAAACGGACACCTGCATAATTAAATCACCACAAGCACTTTCAGGTACGAGCAGTGGATTGAGCACGTTGGGAATTCGGAAAGACCCCTTGGGAAGTATTTTAAAAGCAAGGATTCAAACAATAGTGCTCTCCTAGCTCCCAGTTAACCCGAAAACAATTAACCGAAGCCCCCAGTGCCTCTCCCTCTTGTTTCCCAACACAGTCCTCTGACTGCACTTTTCCGGTGGGGGGGGGAAATCCTATTTCCTGGATGAAGACAAATTCTAAATGCAGATATCCAAGGTCAGGGGGAGGGGGATGGGAATGGAGAAAAGGTGGGTAGTCAAAGGCCAATGAGAGAGGATGTTGACACCACGGGAAGCCCATCCCCCTCTGGAGAGTGTGTGAATTCTCCCAGGGCAACCCAAGCTGCCAGAGACACACACATACCTTGTAAAAGGTCAACTTCTAAATTGGTCAGGCAAGTCTAGCCAGGCTGAATTCCACAGGGAGGGGGGAAGGGCCAGCGTGATCTCTGATCCAGCTGAGCTGACATCCCCCAAACACAGAGGCTTTTGCAGGTGTGTGAGATCAGCCTTCTCCCAGCCAGTGGCTGCCTCCTTGGGGCCCCGAAAACCTTGACAGTGAAGAGCAGTCCCAGAGAGGACGCTCGCCTGCTCTCTCTGTCTCTCGATGGAGTGCAATGTGACTTCCTTGCCTACAGAACCAGAGATCGTGCCTTCAACAGCCCTTGGAAAAGAAAGTCATATATTCCGCAATACGATATTCATTAGACGCTATCATGGCATTTTATAAGGTCATATGTAACACCAGCTGTAGCTGTAAAAAAAAAATTATTCAGACCCAGAAAGGCATATAAATCCCCACAAAGTGCAGATTTTTCTTTTAAAAAGGGGTTTAATTCTTCCTACCTGTTGCTTCCATCCCTTCCTGGGAGACTGAACTTGAAATTCCACCCAAGCTCCTGGGTGCAAGATTCCACAGTGCTCAGTCCAAGGAAGGCCCCCCCCGCCCCCAGCAGGGAAAACGGGGTGAGGGGCTCCGGAGGGCCTCATCCACTCCACCTGCTCCTTTGACAACCTCACAAGATGTTGCCCCACCTCCCGTGCCCGGGGAGAATTTCGTCTTTCCACCAAACGCGTCCTTCATTCATGCATTCCTAGCCCAACTTTCTCTGTACCCTGCCCCCACTTGCCCAAATCCTACCCTGTCCATTCTATGTGTTAAAAACCCCTCGAATATGTCCTCTCCTCTCCCTTCCCACTGTCACTGCTCCAGTTCAGACCTTCGTTGGGGTTCTGGGCTGAACGTCCCCACTCTGTCCCACTGCCACCAGACTCACCTCTCCAATCCGTTCTCCACATGGCAGCCAGAGTGATGCTCCCAAACGGACCTCGGACCACGCTACTCTGCAGCACAAAAACCTTCAGGGCGGGCCCCATTGCCTGTTAGGTGAATCTTGAGCTCTCTGATGGGCTTCTATTACCTGGGCCTGTGCCTAGCTCAACAGTCTCTTGCCGTTCTCGTCTCCTCCAACTGTGCTTCATTAACACCACATTTTTGTGATTTCTTGATGGGACCCATTCTATCTCATCTGTTTTCTCTGGGAATGCTCCGTGCGTCCCTTTGTCCCTGCCTCTCCTGGCCAACTGTCATTCACCCTTTAGGATATGGTGTGGGCAACAGCTCCTCCAGGAAGCCTTCCGGGATTATTCCGGGTTCTACTGTTTACTCCTACATTATCACAGACCTGATAATGCCCCAAAAGGGAGAAATAGCAAAAGTCCATTGATCTTACAATAATTCATCTCCAAATGATGGGGGGGGGGGAAGGACAGAGAAAGACAGGGAGACATAGCATTGGTATAACGTGGGAGACCCTGTTCACCATTTCACTCAGTGAGTACACACCATCTTCCAATGATCTGTCTCTCCATCAGGCAAAGAGGTGTCCCTGGGCTTGGGGGGGGGGGGTCTGTGGAGAGAATTCTGAGGGTTCTAAACACATATTGATTTTCATCATTATTTGCACTAACTCTAACTTAAATTTGGCATGTCCTTCAGTTACCAATGTAGGCACCAGACTGTAGGGGGATTTGCGAGACCTGAGACTGACACCCATGGAAATTACAGATATTTTCCTATCACACTGCTCTGGTAGCAGATGCTCAAAATATTATTTATACTTGTCACTACTTCAAAATTACGGTAGTTATTAGACCTGCAGCCAAATCTAGTTACTTAATGTGTTAATAAAGATGCAAATGCATTATTACTGCACACATTTTTTATGTTTATATATATTTTGATAGCTGCACTTCAATGTAACTGCTTAACTTTGTAATCCCATGCACTTTTTTGCATTTAAAGTGTTATTTTTTTTTAAAGATTTTATTTATTTATTTGACAGAGACAGCGAGAGAGGGAACACAAGCAGGGGGAGCAGGAGAGGGAGAAGCAGGCCTCCCGCCGAGCAGGAAGCCCGATGCGGGGCTCGATCCCAGGACCCTGGGATCATGACCTGAGCCGAAGGCAGATGCTTAACAACTGGGCCACCCAGGAGCCCCTAAAATGTTATTTTTAAAAAGTGGGTGGGAGGTGGAAAAAAACTTTAAAAAATAAGATATTATTCAGAGAAGGGCGCCACAGGTTTCTCCAGATGCCAAAGGGGTCCATGACACAGAAAAGATTCAAATGCCATGCTCTAGACGTGAGCTCCCTGAGCACAGGGCCCTGGGTCCTTCATCACCCAATCCCTAGTATCTGAAGAAGTGGTCAGTGTAAAAGTAGGGATTTTTTTTTTATACGAACTGACACGAGGTGTTTATCCATCTAATCATCTACCTTCCTTCCTTCTATTTATCTGTCGTCTTTTATCCCTCTGTCCATCTGTCTAATCCAATGCACAGTTCTAACTCCTGACAGTTCCTCCGATGGCCCCAGACCCAGTTCTGCAGTGCAGCTGGGGACTTGGTCAGGAGGCAGTGTGATCGAGTCTGACAAAGGTGACGCCGTCTTCTTGCGTGGCCTCGGGTATGTGGCTGAATGTGCCTGGAGCTCGGATGTCTTGCAGGCACCTCGCACAGGGCTCTGCCTCTAGCACTCACACCACAGGCTGGGGCCTCAAGCCCAGGCATCACAGCCTAACAGCGTCCAATCCATCTGCTTTCCAAAGCCCAGGAACGCTTTGCTTTTGTTTCCAAAATATCAGCGTGGCTGAGCCCTCAAAGAGGGTCACGGCTATTACCAAATCCACCGATCTGCAAGGCATGGTGGTTAAGAGTTCTGCCTAGGTCCAAATACCAGCTCCCCACTTCCTGTCCACAGGATACACGACCTTGGGCGACACTGAATCTGCTCCTCTCCGCGCCTCAGTTTCATTGTCTGAGAGTGAGGATATGAACTGGACCTCCTTCTGCAGGGCTCATGGGGACGTTAAGTGAGTCAACACTCGGAGAGTACTTAGCACAGTGGCTGGCTAGGCCAGTCTTATTTATCACGTCTCCAAGGAGGCATCCTCCGGCACCCAGGAAAAAGCAACAGATACCGCTTAAAAAAAAAAATACTCCAACCCTTCCTATCTGAAATGCAAATCAAAGCAGCAATATAGTGTTTTTACCCCATCGGCTTGACAGAGATGAAGACTGAGAGATTGATAATTACCACTGCGTTTGAGAGTGAAAACAGGAAGTCGCTTTGAGAAGTGATCAGAAGAAAGCTCTGTATAGGTGAATTCAGCTACGTCTGTCCAAATGTCAAATGCACACACCCTTTGAGTCATGATCCCAAATTCAGTCCTTCACCCTACACATGTACACACTCAGTGCTGAGAAGTTGTGTGTACGAGAGTGGCAGCATTAACAGAAAAAAAAAAAAGAGAAAAAATCTAAATGTCTACCAACAGGAAGTCAGTGACATAAACGATGAAAGAATTCATTCAATTAGTATTTAATGAATAGTTTCTACACACGAGAAACCACGCTGAGCGCTGGGTAACGAGCTGGACAAATCAGAAGGCAGTTCAAAATAGTAAGGACGAGCAGTATGTGTGGATATGAAATGAGTTTAAGACACAGAGAAAGGAACCGTGAGTTGTTATAAAATATGTTTCATTAGATTCCAGCTCATGCAAACAAATAAAATCCTTGTCTATGCACACACCCCACACGTGCTAATATGCAAAGCAAAATCTGGAAAGAGAAAGGAGAAAAAGGTTAATGGTTGCTACCTCTGAAGACTGGGGAGAGGGGTACAGGAAATTTGACTTCTCACTTGACACTCCCTGTATTATGTGATTTTTTAAAAAATTTCTGATCGCGTGCTTGTATTGTTCTACATCCTTCTAATCCACAGTAAGTTCCGTGGCTCTGCCCTCAGAAGGATCCAGAATCAAACCACTTCTCTGAGCCTCCATGGTTAACACCCGGGTCCAAACCACCGCTGCCCTGCTCTGGATATTGTGATGGCCTCCTCCCTCCCCCATCTCCCCGCTCTTCCCCTTAACCAACTACAGTGCCCTTTCAGCACGGCAGGCACCCATTCCATTGTCCAAAGTCAGACCATGTCACTCCCTGCTCAAAATCGTCTGAAGGCTTGCCTTTCTAAGTTCAACAAGATCCTAATGATCTGGCTTCACCTTCACGCCTTTTCCCCTTGCTCACTCCTGCTTTACCCATACCGGCTCCTAATGAATGACCATGCCAAGCACGTCCTACCTCAGGGCCTTTGCACTGGTTGCTCTCGGTTCCTCTACCTATCTGCAGGGCTCACCTACTCATGCTCTTTAGGTCTCTGCTTGAACACTCCCTCATCTCCACACTCTCCTTGGCCCCACCAAAGTCGAAGGGCCGCCCCTTCTTGACTGACCTGGCCTGGCCCACCCGTCTCCTGCCTAACTTTTCTCCTTAGTACTTGTCACCATCTGATACAAACATATGAACACACATCTCTCATTTACAGTCTATCTAGAATGTGAGCTCATGAGGTCAGGGACTTCTATCTTGCTCACTGCCATACCTCGGGCCCCTAAAACAGTGTCTAGCACATAGAAAGCATTCAATAAATATTCAGTGAATGAATTAATCAGTAACGTAACAAAATAATACAATGTACTATTGATAATAACAACTATGAAAAATAAATCCCCAAAAAAGACCTCACCCCCCCAAAACTGATTAATAAGTAGAAATTAAAACCAAATACGTCCCCAGCCACAGCTGCCCTCAGAACACAGGGTGGAGGATCACCCAAGGACAAAGTAACACGCCAACATCTAACAGCCCGCATAGCACACAGCGGCCCGCTTGTTTGAGGCTGACGCTCCGCACACAGGACTCTTTCACGGCCTGGAGAGAGTAAAGAGCTGCTTGTCTGAAGGCAGCACAGTGAGGATCCAGTAACCAGGAGCGACTACCAGCCAGGTTAGAGCACATGACGGCCCCAAAGCCGCAGACTATTTCCGGGGGTCAGGCGAGCCCACACCCTCCCGAGACAGCCAAGCCACGGCCCATGTGCCAGCCCCGCGCCTGCGGTCTTCAAGGGGACGGGCTTCTGGGGCCGTGCCCGGGATTCAGTCCACCCGCCACCGTGGATCAGACCTGGGGCTTGGGGTCTCATCCCCCAGGAGCGCATCGAGGGCCCCCCCCCCAACCCTCTTGTGCTTCAGGGTTTGCTGGTTTTTCAGTGGAAGAAGAAACGTTTGAGCTTTCCTCTGTATCTTACCGCATCCCCACTGAGAGGCCGGGCAGGTGCTAATTTGCTTATAACCCAGCCCAAAGGAGGTCATGTGAGGGCAGAAACTTAAAATCCAATGACCCTGACAGCAAGGTGCCCAACCAGTGGACCTGACCTCATCCTGACAAGCGCCCTGACAGTGAGCTGACTTGCACACAATCCCTGCAAACCACACTTGGTGACGCCGGTGGTTCTCAGCTGGGGTGCATTTTACCCCCAGGAGACATCTGTGGCCACGTCTGGAGACATTTTTGGTTCTTACGACTGGGGAGGGGTAGTGGGTAGAGGTCGGGGATGCTCCTAAATATCCTACAGGGCACAGGCCAGCCCCCATCCCCAGGAAGAATGATCCAGTCCAAAACGTCAGGGACGCTTTGGCAGAGCAACACTGGTGGATCAGGAAGGAAGGAGGTGGCTCTGGGGGGAGGAGACCCACACATGACCTACGGGCTGGGAACAGAAGAGCAGGAGTGATGAGACCCTGTCCACACTCCAACTTCGGGGCTACTAACACGGTCCTGGCAGGAAGCTGCGTGGGGACTCTCGATCCTCCAAAGGGGAAAGTTGCTCCTTGCTACTAGCTGACTTCTAGAGGCCCAGTGACCTTCCAATTTTTCAAAAATCTTCCAACCCCCCTTTCCCTTTCTCCTCTCCCCCCACCCCCCCTCCCAAAAAAATCCCAAAACAAAAACCATGGGCCAGTGGGAGAGACTCAGCAGGAGGCTCATGTAGAACTTTGGGTCTAGGGCCACATAATGAAAAAGTCACCTCCTGCTTCCCATTAACCGGAGCCAAATTATAAATTGGGGCAGTCAGCATCTGGAAAAGGAGCTGCTTTAGGCTCCTTTTACAGCTGGAGTTTCTCTCTGCTAGCACTGAGTTGGCTGGGGTGTTCCTTCTGGGGACAGTGAAACTGCCCAACTGTCCTTGGCCCCACCCATCTGGCACCTGTGCCGAGCAAACTCCAGTTTTCCATGCTTCCTCCTTTCCTCTTCCTTGCAGTGGAAAAAAAATCAGAGCTACAGTTCCCAGAAGAAAATGAGAAGGGCTTATCATTATTAAGAAGATGTTCCTGCTCAGGAAGGCAATTGAAGGCAGCGGGAGGGTTGCAGGGAGTTGGGGCGGCAGCTCACTGTTCCGTCCCACTGTGAGAGGACACCCCCCCCCCCCAGGACCTGCTGGGCTGGAGAAATGGCAACGGCTGACCCTCCCGGTGGCTCTCAGAGGCCCAAGGAGGGGTGGTGGCACTTCTGAGAAAACGGATTCAAATGCTAAAATGATTCGATTTCCTGGAGGTGTGACAGAGAACAAAGGCGAGAATGCCAAGGCCTTGCTTGCTGGCAAGAAGAATCTGTCTCCTGTCTGTCTGTCTGTTCTGGGGCTGCCGGAAGGGGTGGATGGCCTGCCCCCCCCCCATGTTGTCACCCTAGACCTGAGTCCCTCCCCACGTGAAGCAGCCCTTCCTGGCCTTGGAGCCAAGACAGACAGAAGGGGTGTGAGTGAGTGCTGAGACTCAGAGCAAAATGTCCCGTCTGGAGCCTCTCTTCTCACATATGTGGATCCTCTGATGCTTTATTTAGCACAGTGGTGTTGAGAATGTTTGTGTCTCAGTTTGGGGGGAGTTGTCACCAACAGAAAGACAGCTATGATCCACTGCCCAGAAAAATACTCCTATACCCACAACTGGGCATTCTGTTTCACTAGCTTCACCATTCCTGTGCATCCATTCTGGGGCCTTCCTTTGGTTTGAAGACAGGCCCCCCCCCCCCCCCGCCCCGCACCAAAACAGGACATGAAAAGGACAGTGCTCCCCCCCCCCCCCCCCGGCAGTTCTGTGTTAGCAAGGGCCTGGAGGCAAGCTTCATGGCCAGGGTGGGGTTCCCGAAGGAAAGAGAGGCTACTCCCCTAGGGAATCATGGGGGAGACTTTAAAAAGAGACGCTTCCTAAGGGCAACAAAGCAGGGCTAGCATGGTGGGGAGCTGGCAACACCCTGGGGAACGGTGTTACCGGATCCTGAAGAACGAAGCTCTACAGGACAGCCCTTCCGGGGGCTGTGGCCCACAGCGGCAGACACGGAAAATGACCCCCATCCCACTGTCCTCCCACCCTCCCGGCTCCCACCAGTGCCTCCCCTTAGCCGAAGCAAGGACAAGTCCATACGGATGAACCCCATCGAGGTCAAGCCTCTGGGGGCCCAAAGACAGGAGGAGAAGGGCAGAGCGTGGATCTGCTGGGGGCAGGGGACAGAAGACCCCCAACACGCTTCATTTGGACCCCTCAAGAGCGTGATGGTCTTAGATCAAGTATTTACCCTCTCAATGCCTCTGGGTCTTCACCTGCAAGGAAGGAGGACGAGGGTCCCCTCCCCCAAGCACTGCTGTCAGGATTAGATGAGATCACGTGTACGAAGCGCTTAGCCCCGTCCGAGGTACGGAGGAAACACACCAATAGCAAACAGCATCGAGGCCCTCTTCCGTTAAATTCTGCAAGTCTGGGCCCTGCGTGTTGATTTTTACGTCCTTCCTACACCTGGACTTTGTCACGCTGCCCTTTCATGTGAAAAGCGATTTTCTTGACTGAATTACCTTGATAACTAGAACCTCAAAACCCAGCCTGAACACTCTAGCACCGGAACCTTCTCTTTTTAAGCTCTCTGGTTTGCACAGCGCTGCCCAAAAACCCTGTGGAGAAGACAGACTAAACCTCAAAGATGCTGGTCCGTTTGATATTTATACCAAACGTCTGCGCTGCCGCCTCCCTGGGCCTTCGGCTTGTAATTCCATGCAAATCTGGTGACACGGCCTTGTTGCCCAGCGGGCTGAACGGCGGCGGGCGGGCTTCTGCCTCGGTGCGCGCTTGAAGTCGGGGTTCGGGGAGTCTCTGTAGGAAGCCGCGTCTGCGGGAAGGGAAATGGGTGTCTGCTTGCCAACGTGTGGCCACTTTGCTTCCCCTCTGCAGGGAGAAGCCGCCCACAGCCTGGAGCTCCTCTTTGTCACCTGCACTTGACTCCACAGGGACGCGTATTTCCAGACCCGTCGGCCTGGGGTTGCCAGGTGAGTGATCTCCCTCTCAATCTCCATGTGTACCTACTGTTAACTGCATCTAATCTCTACCTAATCTACATTTACATCCATATCTAATCTATATCACGTATAGCTCCTACTGTGTACATTATACATATATGCATTATACAAGATAATGTATATATACATTAGAAATGACGTATATTATGGCGCCTGGGTGGCTCAGTCGGTTAAGCGTCTGCCTTCAGCTCAGGTCATGATCTCAGGGTCCTGGGATCGAGCCCCGCATCGGGCTCCCTGCTCAGTGGGGAGTCTGCTTCTCCCTCTGCCTGACGTTCCCCCTGTTTGTACACTTTCTCTCTCTCTGACAAATAGATAAAGTCTTTAAAAAAAAGATAGGACATAAATTGGATAGAGATTAGAGTTATATAGATTATAGAATTATACTTTTCTAATATATATTACATCTGATATAGAATATATCCATTATAATGTATACATTGTACGTTACATATATATTAGGTAATTAGAGGTCTACAACCATATTTATATCTGCACACCTAGCTCTTATCTTTAGATCTAATCTCTATATTTAAACTATATCTCAGCAACAAAGCAATAAAGGAGATGGTATTTCTAATTCAGGCTCTACCACTTACTGTGTTACTTTTAAAAGGAGACTTGGTCTCTCTGGGCCTTACAGTTGACTCATCTGAAAAATGGGCTAAGATTAGCACCTGCCTCATGGGGTTGCATGACCTGACAGATAAAGGCTAGATGGCCAGGTTCAAATCCTGGCTGTCCCACTTGTTAGCTACTGGACAAGTTATCTTAACCTCTTTGTGCCTCAGTGTGTCTGGAAAATGGGGAGGACGTTAACACCTTCCATAGGGGACACTTGTGGAAATCTTTGTGAGCGAATCTATGCCAAGAGCTTACTTAGAAGAGTGCCCAGCACATACTATGCATGCTTAACGAATGTTAGCTAAAAATGCTAAATTTACAAATACGTGTACCATGTACAGTTCCCCACTCAGAATAAACATATATTCAATGTGTATTAGTCACTGTTGACAAGAGTCATGATTCTAAGTGTTCTCAAGTCAAGGGCCAAACTCACACCTTCAACATCTTTGGCAAAGTCAACTCCCACCAAGAAGAGAGGGACAGTGATCTCAACACGATCTATTTTTTGAAACGGTACATGTGGCTGGGCTTTGGGGAACTTGCTATTTGTGGAATATTGCATCACACCGTTTACCCTGAGTCACAGAGACTAGAAAGATGCCCAGGGCCGGAGGACCGCAAATCCTCCCTGAGAATGTTTCCATTGCCCGGGTCCAGCCTCCCTGCCTTTGCCTAGGCAGGGGTCCAGTTGGTCACCTCCCCGCTCCAAGCCCCACCGGGGCTGAAGAGAGATCCAGGAAGCCAGAGCCAGAGGGAAAGATCGCAGTAGAGGGACTTAGCCTGTCTCAAAACCAGCCTTGTCTGCTCCAGAGAGGTTCTGCCCCACCAAGGCTAGTGGGAGGAAAGCAGATGGGCTGAGAAGCAATTTGGTCTTGCTGTCCTCTCAACAGATGCTGGGCACCATAAGAATTAATGGGCTGGAGACTCAGGTAAGGGCCATTCAAAAGCTCCCTGATTACTCCAAAAACCGCTCTCCACGGAGGAAAAGGTTAATCGAAGCCCGGAGCTGGAAGAGAAGCGAGTCGACGGCAATTGCTTTATCCCCAGGGGAGTGGGGGAAAAGAGCTTCGGGAGAGACAAGTTTGCACAGAGGAGGTTGTGGTCGGCCTGGGAGAAAGGAACCAGGCCTCAAAATCGAGTTATTTGCAAAGCCTGCTCCACTGGTCCAGGGGCCTTGGCCAGTCCCTCTCTGAACCAGAGCCAAGTAGCTACGTTTTCATCTTTTTCTCACCACTGCATATTCTCTGCACTGTTGAGCCATAAATCTCTCAGGAAACCATCTCTGAGAGGTGTTTTTCCCTTTTACCTAGCTGTGCACACGCTCACACGCGTCGTGAGTCATTACTCTGCGTGCCTACTCGGTCACTGTCAACACAGACCCAGGGACTTTGGGGGATGAATGGGTCGTGGCTGGAGCCTGGATGCGGGCGAAGGCTGATACTAACCAGAGAGGGGGACGCTGGAACATAAACAAGACAATACCCTTTTCTACATGGTCACAATTCCACGACTGGGGTTATCTTCGTAAAATGAGCTGTCTGCAGAGCAAATAGGGGTGCGCTAGGGTATCTCGCCCTTGGCGCTACGGACATTTTGGGGGCAGGTAATTCTTTCTTGGGTATTTGGGGGGGGGGGTTAGCGGCAGCCCTGACCTCTACTCACCAGATGCCCGTGGCACTGCCCCGCCCCCGAGTCATAACAAAAATGTCTCAAGACATTGTCAAATGTCCCCTGGGCACGGCTGGTGAATTTACCCCCCAGTTGCGAGCCGCTGGTTTCGTCTGAGGCTTTAGCTCAGCAGAACATGAGCCAGCCAATTAGCTAATGGTAACTGTTAGCCAGATTTCTCACATAAGTCCCCATTATCAGCACCGCATTATAAAATCCAAAGTTCCTTTGACCCTGGCGAGACGCACTGGACATCTGTTTGACGGGCCGGCTCCAAATTCGAGCACCTTCTCCCCCCCCCCCGATCACCCCACCTCCTGCCAGTCCTTTCCCTTCACCCTGGCCTGATAAGGTAATTCCTTATTCATCTTGACATTCTAATGACATGAACGCCCTGAAGGAGCTCGAAGGAGCTAGTGGTTTAATTGATTCTAAGGAAAACTGGCATTATTTTCATAGGAATCCAGATATAATATGCAAAATGTTCCGAACGCTATCACTGTGGTCTCTGAGCTTGTAACACTTTCTCAACTGTGAGCTCTCGGCTCCTGAGCTTGAACCTCACTTCCAGAGAGAGCCCTCCCTGAACAAGGTCCTCTGCGGTGCCCAGCTGCCCCTGCTTACAAAACTGTTTGTCCACTTCTGTTCACTTATTACTACCTGAAATTATTTGTTCAGAAATTCATGGACTCCCGCAACCAGAATGGGCGCTCCATGGGCAAGGAACCTTCTGTCCGGTCCATGGCTGTATCTTTAGCATCTCGCACAAGGCCTGCCCCCAGTACTATTAGAATAAGCAAACGGATGAATGAATTTGCATAGGCATAATTTCTAAAGTATTAATTTCATTCTACCCACTTCTCACTTTCTTCCTGAGCTTCGCTCACCATCCTCATGGTCCCAGCATCATCTTTAAAGAAAGTGAATATAGTTAACTCCCTCCTCTTATACTCCCCGTTAGTTGATCAAAGACATTCAAGTACCTGGTGGGTTGGTGAACACCAAGTAATCAGGAGTTTTCCTCCTGATGCCCTTGATCTTCAGGTCCTGAGAGAAATCTCCACGTAAACGAAGGCTTGCTCCCTTCTAAGCACAGCCAACTTTACAAATACCCAGATTGACAAATCTTTGCTCCAACTAAGAGTTCCTTCATTACAACTCCCAGGGCATCTATTTGAGTAGAGGCTATTAACTAATTGACAGTGAAGCTGTTCGGTGCGGGGCGGGGCGGGGCGGGGTGTGTGCAGAATGGAAAGATAAGGCAGGCAGAGAGGCTAAAATTAAATGACAAGAGGCCTTTTGCCAAATTGGAGTAGATTCAGAAATGATAAACCATCTTGGGGATCAATGAGAAAGAGAGAATCAAATAATGAGCATTTAAATTTATCAGAACACTATTGATGTGCAAGGAGAGGTTTCATCTTTGTTTTAAAATAAATTTTCTACGGGCTCCGCTGCCTAAACCATTTTATCTACAAGCCTCGTGGCAACCTATCTGTCAAAGAATTACTCACTGTGCAAAACATTATATCTATTTATCTACGTATCTGCTCACCTATCATCCATCTGCCTCTCCACCTATTTATCTAAGTACATCTGGGGATATTTGTGCAAAGCATCCATCTATCTATCTAGACTTGGGGTTGTATACATCAAGCCCCTCCTTTCCAGCTTTGCCTGAGCTATTTCAAATCTACTAGTCAAGGCAACTTTTTTTTTCTGGAAAAATAAGAGGTTGAGAAGATAGATTCTGGGATCTTCTGACCCTGAGTTTGACACTCACCAAAGCTCTGAGCTTCCAGGGTGACCCTGGGCAAGTTACTTAACCTCTGTGACCCTAAGGTTCCTCATCTGGAAAATGGGTATCATGAGAACACCTACGGAATGACGGCATCTGGGATTCAATGGGAGGAGCCAGTTCTTGGCAAACGGGAAACGTCAGTGCCAGGGAGGGGATCATGGGAATGCTGCCAACCACATTCCAACTCCTTTCACACTTGCTTTTTCATCTCTCGGTCCCCTGGTTCCTGGGTAACCACCGTCAGGGCTTCCTTGGTACACCCCAGGGGCAGCCCGTTGAGGGAAGGCTGACACCAGGGATTTAAACCTTCCTAGGCTTCCTCCTTCTATTAATCTGGCCATTAAGCAGAGCGGGTTCTGCTGACGCCAACACATGCAGAGGTCTGCGATGCTCCAGCCAACGAGCAGCAGAGGAGTCCTTAGCAGCCCAGCCGTCTATCTCCCTGACCTCCGAACGGCTGCACGAGAACAGATTTGCCAAGGACTGGGTGAGGACCCCACGCATGCGCAGAGGGAAGGGGCCCTGCGAGGGCTGAGCCACAGACACGTGATGTACAGCCACAGCTCACAGTGAACTCTGGAAGACAGGCCTCCCCGTGGCACCTGTGCTCCAGGATGGAGCAGCTAATGCCTTTCTTAGGAGCGAAGGGGGCTGGGGGGGTGGGGGGGGAGAAGTGGGAGCTGACCCAGGCCTCACACATCTGCTGCCTGCCTCTGCACGGTTGGGTCTGCCAAGCTCGGCCACATCTGCTGTCTTGCCCCTGCCATATGGGTAATATCTGGGGCACCACTTTCTGCCAGAAAACTCATCCATGCCCCTCTTGTCTGATCCGCCTGTGGGCAGCTGAATGGGGTCCCATCGTGAGTCCCACGATGGACGGAGGCCCAGCACAGAGTAAGATCTGGCCACGGGCTTGTGCCAACAGTTACAGAAAAACATCAGTACTTTGGATGGGTTCCAGAGCCTCTTTCACACAGGAAGTTAGAACTCGGGAAAGACAACAACAGCCTACAGGCTCCCCGAAGACCAAGGACCAGATGAGGCTGACGGAATGGTGTGGACACAAAGTGAGTCATCTCCCCGATGGCACGGCACCAACGCAGAAGGCCCGTCTCGTGCCATGGCTGGCCGTGCATGGAGGGTCAACGCCCTCGGGCTAACGGGTGTGACTCCAAGAGGGGTCCCTGTGTGGGGGTGAGCTGTCCCCCTCACAGCATGCTAGCCAAAGCCATCAGCATGTGACTGTTCTTTCCTGGGGAGGTTTTGAAGGGCTGACTGGATGTTCTTCATAGTGAAGGATACCAGAGGGCCAAGAACAGAACTATCTGGGGTGTAGCCGCCCCATCCTGGGAGAGAAGATTTGGCTTCCAGAATTCTGGACACAGACCATGTGCCCAGGGGCTCTCCAGCATCTACTAAGTTTTCCTCTGGGGAAGGAGGGATGATGAAGAGGAGAAGGGCCATCCTTTGAAACCACACCTGGGAAGTTCTCTGGCAATCCACTGAGGAGACTGGGGAGGGCCCTGTTTTCCAAAGAGGGGCAGACATACCCCTGAGAGTGCATGCAAATGATTTGGGGGGGGCACTCAAAAGGAACTTTTACATGTTACTAGTTTCATATTTATTTTAATGTTGTGCCAAACAAACAAAAAAAATTGAACTAGCATGTGATTTCACGCTTGTGGTTTCACCAGTATCATTCCTTGTGATAGTGTTTCTCATCCTCGACAATGGTGACATTTTAGGCCAGACCATTCTCCGCTGTGGGGGGGCCGGCCTGTGCAATGTACAACAGTTAGCCCCATCCCTGGGGTCCACCCACCAGATGCCAGGAGTAAGCGCCCCACCCCAAGGTGAGAGAACCAAAAATGTCTTCAGATACTGCCAAATGTCCTCCAGAGATCCAAGATAGCCTTGACTGGGAACCATGAGCTTAGGATGAGCCCACTTATGACAGTTAAGTAAGTTGATTTAAAGAAAATCTATTTTTAGGTGACTTGGAACAAGTGTGATTCCCTTAAGGTTAACATGGCTAAGGGGGTAGGTGAGCGGCAGGAGTTTGGATAGAAGCAGACCAGAGGATGGCCAAACAGGGGGAGGGACCTGGGTCCTCATGCCCCTTCAAAGCCACGCCCACTGCTCTTTCCTGCCCGCTCTCTTGTCTGGTCATCCCTGAGGCCGACGTAACGAAACGTGCGCGCAGGGGAAAATGAGAAGGTGGAAACTCCCCTTTCCCCACCATGTGTGGCCTTCCTGAGCAAGGACGGAGCACATTGGGTTTGCTCATTCCCCTTGGGTAGACTGAGGCAGAGACACGGTGAGAGGACAAGGACCCGTGGAGGAGGCTGGAGAGTAAGATAGCAGGTGGTCCTTGCTAGAGAACTCCAGAAACAGCCACAGAGCTGCCCTTCCACCTTGAAGGGTTCACACAGGCTTGCCTATCCCGGACACTCAAATGCTGTTAGCTGTGGGGTTCTGGATGGGCTCCATCCTGTCTCCTCTCTTTACTGTGTGACCAATGCTGGGAGCCCAGGAAATGATCTATCCAAAGATACCTCCCCTTCAAGCCCAGCCGGACAGGCCACTGTCTGTTGGGTTCGAAAGCTATACCTCAGCAGCACTTATGACTTTATAGATACCAGTTTCTGCTGTTCTCACCACAACCCTCCGAGGCGGGCACTACCCTCATGGTAATATTCCAGATGGGAAGAGGGAGGCTGAGAGGCTAGGTCGCCTTTCAGGGCCAGAAGATGGGTACGCAGATGCCCAGGTACACACGTGCGTGCACACACACACACAATCAGCTCGTGTGTGTACCCACCTGTGTATGTGGGCATACATTCCAGTGGCAGGGGGATGGCCGAATGTGCCCGTCCAGTCTCTCTGAGTCAAGGAGCCAAGAGGGTGTACCAAGCCTCCTGGAGAGCTGGTGCAGAGATAAGTGACAAAGGCCATGGGAAGGTACTGACCTGGGTCTCCAGGGTGATCGGGGGACTTGGATGAGGATCCTGTGGGAAGAGAGAGAAAACACACGTAAGCGATGGGGAAAATGGAACCTACCAACCCAGCGAGATCTCTTCCGTGTTTTACTGTCTCCCCCATTCCACGACTCGTGAGAAGAGCTTGGCCCATCCCCAGTCTCTCCTCAACTTCCTCCCACACCCCGATGATTAAGGAGGCTCAAGTTTTTCATGCAAAATGATCAAGTGCAAGGAAATAGGAAAGAAAACACACTCATCGATTATCTCCAAGTGTGTTAAAATCCTCTATACAAAGGAGAGGATGGATCCGTAAGAGGATGAGAAATAAACCTGAAAGAATACAGAGTCCCGATTAGGGGCAAGGCCACCAATTTGTGTCTGGTCTCGGAAAAAATGAGGGAAGGAAAATAGAGACAGAAAAAGAAGAGCTTAATTCCTAGTTTTCTAGCACATTCCAATGGGCTGGGGAAGAGCCTTTTTAGGATAGAGAAGGCCAGAGAAAATTCCTATTCATTCACTCTCTACAAAAGCCAATTGACTGGAAATGCTTGGTGGTAATGTCGCAGGTCATTAAACATGAACTCTTTAGGTTGGGGGGGGCAGGGTGGGTAGAGAGGAGGGAGGGACGGGTGGGGAGGAGGTAGTGGTTTTCAGCAAGTGGTTTCCAAGGAAAACAGGAAACCCAGCACATAAAGGCTATTTTTGTCGGCACTCTGTCAGCTCTGAACTTAACCTTAGATTCACGATTCTGGGAAAGCAACCTCAAGCTGCCTGTTCCAGAGAATGGGCACGATTTTAGGGCCCTGAGTGAGGTGCAAGCTCAGTTTGGAAGCTTTGCTTTGTGCAAGCCGATTTCCCAACACGGGCTTCTAAGAAGCCATGCAAGTGGGCACCCCCTGGCCTACAGGGTGAATAAGAAGGAAGTGCAGGAATCACGCTGTATTTGTCCTTCTGTGGTCTGACTTATTTCACTCAGCATAATGTCCTCAAGGTTCATCCACGTTGTCACAGATGGCAGGATTCCCTTCTTTTTTAAGGCTGAATAACATTCCATTGTAGGCCTATACCACATCTTCTTGATCCATTCATCCATCAACGGACATGTAGGTTGTTTCCGTATCTTGGCTGTTGTATGGCTTCAGTGAACATGGGAGGGCAAATGTCATGATTCCACTTACATGAAGAATCTAAAATCGTCAAATTCATGGAATCAGAGGGTGGAAGGGTGACTGTCGGGGGCTGGGGGAGAGGGAATGGGGCTTTGCTATTCAACAGGTGCAAAGTTTCAGGCACGCAGGATGAATCAACTCTAGAGTTCAGGCGTATGACACTGTAGCTATAGTTAACGACACTGTATGGTACACACAAAATTTTGTTAAGAGGGTAGATCTCACGTTAAGTGTTCTTACCACATTAAAAAAAAAAAAAAGGAAGTTAGCAAAATTGGAACATTTTAAACCCCTACCCTAGGTGAACAGTCAACTCACTTTCTTGATGACTCCTCTGTGGTATCTTTATAATGATGCCGAAGTCATTCTGAGCTCAAGATGAGGGGCTCCTCTCCCCCGATTCCAGTTCTGAATCTAGTTCCTAGCAGTGCCCCAATGGTACAGCTCAAAGCTTACTCCCAGGAGAACATCTAATTCTAATTTTCACACTCAGGCATGGAATATTCCTCACACCCAGGAAGATATGGAGGGGAACCCTCCTCCCCCTCTCTGGACATTGCAGCCTTGGCCCATAAAGGAACTTGGAGAGGTCTTGAAAATATTTTAGGCTTCTCTCTTCAAACCCTCACTAGCTCCTTCCCAAGGGTGAAGAAGTGAGAGCCATATGGGTGAGAACCTTCGCCGCGCCATTCGAGTGAGCTGGCTCGTTGTTTTAGCCATTCTTCATGGAGCCCACTCTAGCCAGCCTCTTCATCCTCACATGCAGGGAGGGAGAGTCAATCAATCTTGTTCTTCCAGTTTCCCTGGGACAAGCAAGCATACTGGACGGGGCCCACTTTTGTCTTTGGGAGGCAAGGCTGTCCTCCTGGTCTGTGAGGTCTTCAGCCCCGAGTCAGTCTGTGTGTCTGTCTCTCTGGCCATTCACATTCATCTAGATTCAGCCAGAAGATAAGAAGTTTCCTCTCGCACTCAAACATTAGCCTCATTCTCAAAGCCAGGTCCTAGTGGAGCACTAAACTGGGGTGTTGGGTGTGCACCCAGATTAATTAAGCTGTACTTCACAGCCCGTTTGGCTATGGCTTAGGGTTTATGCTTCACTGCTCAGAATCCTAAAGGGGTAGAGAGGGGAGACTGCCATCCTGAACCCCTAAGAACAACTTCAAGGAAAAGACCATGTTTGGGAAACCACAGAAAACTCTGTCAACTATGTTGACAAAACCTAGAGCCTGATCCCTAGATATGATAAAGCACCAACCCTTTATCTGGTATTCCAAGATCAGAAACCCTACTGGAACATGGTCAGGGTCCAATCTTATCTATTTAGCACATTAATGACCTAGCCAGGAAGAAGACAGAGTACTCCAAGTGGCCATGTCATTAACACTTGGGGCTCACTTGCCAACAAAATGTTGCTCCCCTCCCTCTGTGCACATTCAAAATATAAGACTCTCCCTACAGAGGCTCCATCCAGAAGATTCCAGGTATGACTATATATCTGTGAGGTCTCACTTTCAGCAACATCCTCCTTAATTGGAAAGGTTAACGAAGTGGAACCGGGTCAATGATGCTGTCTGCCTAATCCATCGTGTCTGTCTAAACTGGGGCTCTTTGGTTTACAGTAGAGTAAATTCCTGTCTGTCAGGGGAAAGGCTCCTAGAGACCAAAGGGGAATTTGCAACATGCTCCGATGCTACAGTGGAGTGCTTTTGGAATCTTAATGCAGGTACTGGGAGCTACGAACTGCCTTAAGCAAGGAAAGCTCTTTCATATCATCTATTGCAATGACTCAATTGGGGAAGTCAAATAGGGAACTAGGTAGACTGATTTAATGGCCTGCATTCTTCACCACTCCCTTTAGTCACGCCCTTTGGTCACATGACTTTGCATTTCTTTGCAGAGTGTTCTTCCCCATCCCTTGACCTTGGGCTTGCCCATTTGATTTGCTTTGTCCAAGGGGAGCTTAGTAAATAGGACATAAGCAGAAGCTTAAAATATGCTTGTGGGATTGAGTGGGAGCTCTTGCCCTTTTGCCATCACCGCAAGAAGAACACGCTCCAGGTACCCTGCTGGTCCAAGGAGGAGGAGACACACGTGGAACAGAACTATACCCAACCTGCAGCTTGAAGCCCAGCCCAGCCTTGATCAGCCAACCTTCAGACACATACAGGATATATGCTTGTTGTTTCAAGCCATTGAGTTTCAGGGTGATTTATTATACAGCCATCACTGTGGTAATAACTAACTGATACACTTTCTAAAGATGGACCTTGATAGAACCCCAACATGATGTACAAACCCTCCAGCCTTGGAAACATAAGGATACATACTCTCCCTTGGTCTTCCAATAAACCCCCAGAACCTGAAATAATTACAACGTGTAACTATGTTCTAGGACCTACTATGTGCCACACTCCATGTGAGCTGTACATTATGCCGAGCAAGGAAAAAACTCAACCACTAAGATCTTACACTATATATGAGTTAGCTTTCACCCCTCTTCGCCCAATGTACTGGTCCTTCTGAATTTATTTAAATGCCATCACAGCAACATTAACAGAAATGATTGCTCAGAGTCCTCTCGCCCGGAGATAAAGACCGTTTTCATTCCTCTGTTTCATTCTCGACTTTATCCCATGGGCGTATTACTTGACCAAGGTTTGGAACAGTCATGAATACTAGTAATACTGAGTAACTTACTATGTTACTAATTAAGTGATGGCTAATAACTTCAGTTCTTACCATGTTCCAGGCACAGACTTCACCTCTACACATGTACAATTCCTCTGACCCCTTGTAACAACCCTGTGAGGTAGATACTACCATTATTCTCTTTACAGAAACGGGGAAACTGGGGACCAGAGAGATTGAGTAACCTGCCCAAGGTTGCACAGACAGTGCTGAAGCCTGGATCGGACCCCAGTGCCCTGCACTCTAGATGCCTGTGCTCTGCTACTTTACGGTAGCCCTACTGGAGAACACAAGTCCACCCCAGACAAAGTAATCCTGCAGCCCGGACAGTGTCTACTACAAGGAAGAACACTCATGGCAAATCAGCAGCAGCGCCTTAACCACGAGAATCCTTTTTTAAAAACGTAGTGGACATGGTTGGTAGAAATTACCACACGGGCCCTGACTAAAAACAAAACACAGCCACCTCACCACAGCAGGGAACCAAATCCATCCACACCTGAGTTCCGACTCAGTCGCTAGCACTATGCCTGGTGGGCACCAGGAGGGGGCCCGAAAGGACTTTAAAGTGACTCTGTGCATGCTCCTATTCCCAAAGCTAACTGTTTAAATAAAAGGCAGGAGTCTGATTATAGATTCCGGAGAAATGAAACTTGTTGGCACCTCATGAGTCTTGCTCGTAAGACCAGGAAGTCAGGCTCAAATACTTTTGAGCCCATCGAGGCCAAAAGCCTGATTTTAAGAAGCAATGAAGCTTTCGTAAAGAAAAGAGAGAGAGGACGAGGAATTTCATTATCGTTCCATGCATGAATCAAACATTTCTGGTTCCCCTGGTCGGTGCTGAGCCCTGAGCCTGGCCTCAGCCATTGAAAGGGGTGTTCTCTTCCTGAGCTTTGAAGATCTCATATGATAGTGTTTGCTCTTGGGTGGTAAGCAATGGCTTTGATGGGGATGGGACAGTCCTGTGACTCAAGTCTTCAGAGCCAGACTTCCCCATCCGGCCCATCAAGTCAGCAGACGGACAACAGGCCCGACGGTCCAACCCCTGCATGGATGCACTTCGGGAGGCTGGCGTGGCCCCCTGTCCTGGAAAAACCTCTGATGGGGTCTACAGAAGTAGAAGCTTCCACCATCAGGAGATTGTGCCTTACTCTTGGTCACCATCAAACACCAGGTGCCTCGGGAAATGCAAGGAGCTCTTCATGGGATCCGATATGGAAAGAAACAAGATCTCACCAACAGCATTCCTGCCTGCTAGAGGCCACCAAGGAAGACCACCAAGTAGTAGCTGAGTTTGGATGCCAAGCCAGACACCCAAAGAGATGCTGTCACTCAAATTAAGGGACCAGTAGGAGGCCAAGAAAGTTCACGCAGAGGAAAACAGTGCAGGTTTGGGGTCAGACCCTGGGCTGAAATCACGCGTAACCCCTGTATTAGTCGGCCTGGGCTGCCATAACTAAACACCCCAGACTGGGTCGCTGATGGGACAGAAATGTGTTTTTCCCTAGTTCTGGAGGCTGCAAGGCCAAGATCAAGGTGTGAGCGGAGCTGCTGTCTGCTGAGGCCTTTCCCTGTGGCTTGCAAATGAGCACATTCTTTCTCACTGTGTCTTCACATGGTCTTTCCTCCGTGCCTGAGCATTCTCTGGCGTCTCCTTGGTGTCCAAATCTTTCTTACAAGGACACCAGTCAGACTGGATCAGGACCCACCCTATAGGCCGCATATGAACTTCATCCCTTCTGTAAAGGCCCTGTCCCCAAACACAGTCCTCTTCAGAGGTGGGATTGGGGTTTGGGGTGGGGTTTGGCAAGTTGGCAGAATAACAACCCCTTAGTAGACCTGTGACCTTGGGCAAACTTCTTAGCTTCCGTGAGCTCTACCTTTCTCATTTACACAATGTAAACAGGTGGGACCGTATTCTCCAACAGTGCTACTATAGGAGAGTATAGAACTGACTAGGACTTTTTTTTTTCCAAGTTAAAAGGGGCACTAGGAAATAATGACACTAGCTTAAGAGGTAGAAATCTAGACTGTGTCATGCAGACCCAGATACAGAGTCACCTCCTCATCCTAAAAATGGGATACCACTGTGGCACCTGGGTGGCTCAGTAGGTTGGGCATCTGCCTTCGGCTCAGGTCATGATCCCAGGGTCCTGGGATCCAGCCCCACATCGGGCTCCCTGCTCAGCGGGGAGCCTGCTTCTCCCTCTCCCTCTGCCGCTCCCCCTGCTTGTGCTCTCTCTCTCTCACCTTCTCTGTCAAATGAATAAATAAAATCTTTAAAAAAAATAAAAAGAAAATGGGATACCACTGACATCGTGGGTTGCCCTCGATGGTAAATAAAGCCAGGTATTTTAAACATCTGATGTATGATTAAAAGCTCAAAAATCATCTCCCCTTTGTTTTCTTCTTCCAGGCTTTTGAAGGCTAACAGCCCTCCACACCCAACCGACTAAACCACAGTTCTTCTAAACGGCCAGTTATTATCTATGCCAGCTGAAACAATCCTATGTGACAGCAGTGAAATGGGTAGATGTAGCTATTTCATTGTCTGGGCTTACTTGGGGCCAAGCACATGAAATCCTTGCAGCTCTGCCAAGGAAGGTATCATGCTCCCCATTTTACAGATCAGATGAACTGAAGCTCGGGGGGAGAATCTGCTCAAAAACACAGGTCTGATAAGGGACAGAGCCAGGACTGGTGCTTAGGTTTGGTAGTTGCCACAAACTGGCACCCGAACCAATATCCTGGTGTTTCCAAAATGAACTTAGTGAATCGGGATCTCTCTGGGCAAGGAGCCAAAGAATCTGCATTTTATTCAACAGCCTTGGGGGAGTCTTCTGTATACCTTACACTGGGGCACGGGTAATGTAA
This sequence comes from Halichoerus grypus, assembly GCF_964656455.1. Lineage (NCBI taxonomy): Eukaryota > Metazoa > Chordata > Mammalia > Carnivora > Phocidae > Halichoerus > Halichoerus grypus. The sequence goes on from NC_135717.1 coordinate 27,298,389, forward strand.
GACGGAAAGCATCCAAGGTGATAGACAGCCTGTGAGAAACCAGGACTAGGACCTCTCACCTCTAGTCCTCAGCCAGCCACCGAGGGTCTGAGGTATGCATGGAGCTCTGGTGCTCACACTCTGTGTCCCCCAAGAAATGTTCATCATGGGGTGTCATCGTCTGTCTGGGCTGCTAGAACAGAATACCACAGGCTGGGTGGCTGAAACACAACAGAAATTTATTTCTCATAGTTCTGAAGGCCAGAGGGTCCAAGATCAAGGTGACGGCACATTCTGGTTCATAGACCATTTTCTCCTTGCTGTGCCTTCCCCTAGAAGAACGGGTGAGGGAGCTCTCCAGTGTCCTTTCCAAAATGGCGCTTGTCACATTCTTGAGAACTCTGCCCTCAAGAGCTCATCACCCATCTCCTAATACCATCACCTTGGGGGTTAGGATTTCAACATGTGAGCTTGAGGGGGACACACCATTCAGTCCACAGTGGGGTACAGGGTATTTTCTGCTCCTTCCCTTCTTTCCATGTATATGGTGATGGTCTCCCTCCTGCCCCAGAAACCCTGTCAACCTCCTTCTTCTTTCCAGCGTCCCCTCCCCAGGGATGTGTGGCTCCTTTCGACTCCCCCTCAGGGTCTAGATGCAGCCATCAAGGTGCTCGCAACAATGGGGCTTTTTCTCGAGATGTCCCTCTGGGATTTCACAACAAGCTTATCTCCTGTGTCAGCAGCTCCTGGGGTGAAGGCCGAGCACGTGCATGGCGGGCAGCACTGGTCGACAAGGGAGAGATGCCCCCAGCACAGAAGTCCCCTTGTTCTCTGAGAAAGGCTGCATTTGGAATGCGAACGCCAGCCAGAATCACACAGCGTGCACCTTGTTGGAAAATGCCAACTCATCTTTAAGTAAGACTGGGAAGAAAACAGAAACCTCACTGACAGGTCAAGGGTGCTCACACTGCTTTAGCGGTATGGTGACAGATCGAGTCAGGCCCTTAAAACTGGGCTGGGGGATGGGGGGGAAGTTTCCTCGCTCTGTCATCGGTCTCTGTTTTTCAAAGTTTTAAACATTTACGGGTCTCTTTGCTACTCTGCATTCCCTCCACATTTTTTAGGCTACACTCCAGAACTAAGCAATGGAACCTCAAGATAAACTTCAGGCGCTTAGAGTTGGTTCACCACCCACGGCCTTGGAAAACAGAAGAAGCCACAGGGGCATGGAAACCTGGGAATGATTTTAATGCTTCTCCAGGTTGGCGTGTGCATCTTTGAGAACAAACAGTTATCAAAAATCTAAACCATTATGTATGAAACACACTCTGTTCTGTGTGTGCCTCAAGAGGTTCTGTGATTCTTTGCAAAGCACACAGAATCACAATTCTTGGAACTACAAGGTTTTGAATACATCTACCTGAAAGATGAGAGACTTGAGGTCTAAAGTGTTAAGATGGGGTGGCCAATCGGTGGCATCTGGATGATTCATGCTGGGGGGTATTTTGGGGCCTGGAACATTGATGAAAGATTTGAAATTGTTGCCAAGGTCCTAAAACCAGGATACTTCACAGGCAACCCCAGATTTCTCACTTCTCTTTTTAAAAATGAGAGATTCAGCAACACGGGACATACATTCCTCCAAGACAGCAAGGTTCCTGGCACTGTGAGCAACTGCGTCTGTCACCTCCACTGATTAACGCAATTCGCCCAGGGTCGCATGGCTGATCAGTATCAACAATAATCAGAGGAGTAGCTAACATCGGCTCATAGTGAATGTAAGACATTATCGTTAGTGGATTGTAAGATCGATCTCATTTAAACCCCATAACAACAATGAATAGCTCCATTTTACAGATGGTACGACAGGCTCAGAGGAGAAAGTAATTTGCTCACGTTACTTGTTAGTAAGTAGCAGAGCCAGGATTTAGACCAGGGCAGCCCAGCTCCCAAGGGCTACACTTTTGGACCATAGAGTTATACTGCTTTCTAGTAGTACAACCACATCGTGAATTGGAATCACTAAACCAAGAGTTCATGGTTCTGGGACTAGCTCACGGTTCTAGGAGTAGCTCATGGTTCTAGGAGTAGCTCACCCTAAGAAGCCTTATGGAGCAGAGAACTGGATCACATGCTCCTCATACCAGATCTTCCCATCTCCTTGCTGGGGGTCTTCAGGCTAATTCTTTAGCTTGTCACAATAATCATAAGGATAACCAACTCGGATGGACAATGTGAAGCCTGACTCAGACGGCAGAGCAGAGCCCGCTCAGTCTTGGTGTACAGCCGGCGAACCACAAGTCACTTTCCTCTTGGAGGGCAAGGACTATCACACTGTAGTGTTCTGCTTTTCAGAGCTCCAAGGCATTTCAGACCAGAAACAAGACATGCCACGTGCCAAGAGAAATCTGAGAAACGCAGCCTCCACCCAAGCTGGTAGATCCCTCCAGGGCTCCACATCCTTCTGAAGCTGGCCACCTGGGCTCCGCCTGGACACAAGCCGCATCCCCAGCTCAGCCCAATCATTAGCTTTTCCCCAGGCACAGGCCGTGGCACCTACCAATTTTGCACCCACTTGCTGTGGTCACCAAGATGGCAGGCGGCCCACCGGAACCAATGCTGTCAAGTGTCCTACAGACACTGTCCAGGGTTCCAAAGACACTAGGTTTTTGTTCTATCGTTTCTGGGGCTACTGGGTGGGTCTTCTGTCCCACGGGGAAACTGTTTAGATGTGAGACCCAGAAGCCAAGACTGTGCCAGGAAGAGACTTAGAAGTGCAGGATAGGTGAGCAGCACCTTCCTACATGGTGCCCAAGGTGGAGATCACCAAGAAAGTACTTGGCCTCAAAGTCTCAATACGGCCCTATGAGCAGACATTACCAATAGATTCCCATTCCTAGGAGATGAGACTTTTTTCTGTCCCTGACCTCAATCAAGCCCTTCATTTTCTGGTGAGGAGGAGGAGATCGAGGATGCGAAATGAACGTCCTAAGGGCCTAAGGTTCTTGGTACCACATCCTGGGTTCATCCCTTTTTGCCAAAATAAATTTCTATGCATGTCCGTCCTGCCTTTTCTTCATTTCCTCTTCTTCCCCTCCCTCCACACAAGAGCTTCTAACCAGGACATCTTTTGTTCAAAGGATAGCATATCCCAGCTCTGGGAAAACTGATTCAGCAGTGCTTCGGGACTGGAGCATTTCCAAGAGGCCACACACAGACCTGCTGATTCAAGCCATGGGGGGAAACCAATCCCAGGATGCCGGGCACGTGGTGGTGGAGGGGAGAGCTTGGTCGTGGTTGCAGAAGGGGAGGGCCTCAGCTCCAGGCTGTGCCTTGGAACTGGGGAGACTTCTTCCTAGACTGGAAGAGATGGTTGGCAGGCGAACCTGCCGGGGACAGACGGGCAGAGGGTTCCTACGGTGAGAGTCAAGGTCAAAGTCAGGAGGTTTCAGGCGAGAGAGACTCAGTGCCTCCTTCCTGCCCCCGGCCTTCTCCTAGGCTTCTCAGTGATCACGATGGTGGGGAGGACAATGACGGCATCAGTGACGATGGCCATTAAGATACCTATGATGAAAATCCTTATGAAGCACATTTAGCAATTCATTATTTTAATAAATCCCCATCCCATCCTCATGGGATGGCTACTACAGGATGGGCATGGAGTCCGGAAACACAGATGATTTTTTTTTTTTTTAAGATTTTATTTATTTATTTCACAAAGAGAGAGAGATAGTGAGAGCAGGAACACAAGCAGGGGGAGTGGGAGAGGGAGAAGCAGGCTTCCCGCTGAGCAGGGAGCCCAATGCAGGGCTCGATCCCAAGACCCTGGGATCATGACCTGAGCCGAAGGCAGACGCTTAACGACTGAGCCACCCAGGCGCCCCAAGATGATTTTATATTATGCTCTTACGTTTGGGAGATGCCCTCGATGACAATGTGTATTTGCCTCTAGTTCCCAGACTATGGACCCTCCCGTAGTACTGTTGCTAATTTACAGGGGAGAAAACAGAGGCTCAGGAAGGTAACGAGACTTGCCCAGAAGCCACAGAGACAGGCCCGCTGAACCTTCCTATCTTCATAGAAAAAAAAAAAAAAAAGTAACCAAAATGCTCAGATGTGGTATGGATTGACTTACACAGTACACAGTACTTGAACATTTTTTTTCACTAGTTGCCAACCTTCAAAAATTAGGTGATTTCACAATATCTAGATTTCTGGCTTTTCTTAAAATGTCAGAAGACCCGGCCAGGTGGGCATGCTGGTTGTCATGGCTGCAGCCGAAGCCAAGCAGCTGCTCCTTCCTTAAGGTGGGGACACACCCTCCCCTTGGCCATGACCCTCACCCTACCCACCTGGGCTGGCCTGAGTTTGTGACCCTCCAACCCCATCTTTTAACCACCGCAGTTTACTGATCCCCCCAAAGGAAGGTACCATTTTAGCCCCTGGATGGCTTAGTCAACATGACCCCATCTTCACCTCCAGTCCCAAGAAAGAAAAGTTCTGGATGCCGGAACTTGAGAGACGAAAGAGAAAAGCTCTAATAATTTGCAAGTTCAACACTGTGGTTTATTCTTTTAGGAGCCTCTACCTGGAGCTCAACAGTCTAGACTTTTCCTGGGGTGGTGGGACCAGACAGGGGAGGTGGCGGTGGGCTTTGGTGCAGAGCACAGAACAGGAAGAGGTTATTAGCACCACTGTTTTCTGGCTTCCTGCATGGCCAACGCATACAGCTGCCTATGAACTGGCTGTTTGTTCCTAGCTGTCCCGGAAGGAAGCGCTCTCATCACCCACGACAACAGAGTTGGCCTAAGGAGCCGAGAACGTGCACGGGGGCTCTGAGCCCGGCTCTCCTTCTGCACAGGGCAACCCCAGAGCTGCGGAGACAGGAAAATGGGAAGAAAGCACAGCCCGGGATAGAGCATCCTGCGGACCACTGACAAAGCCCCAGCTGGGGGACAGGGAGGAGGAGGAGGAGGCCAGAGGAAGGGGGTCCGGCAGGGCACATGGATTTCATACAATGAGCTCCTTTCATCAGTGAATACAGGACTCGCCTCAACTCAGTCTCAATGGCTTTGTTTCTGAAACAACCCATTCTACACCCAGAAAGCCAAGTTTGCCAGACCCTGTGCCGAGGTCAGGCAAGAGCCTGAGACCCCCAAGCAAGCTGCTAATCAGCACCCAGGAGACGAGCATGGTGCTCAGCGCTGCTTGGCTGACCCAAAGTCTACAAAGATCCCCTTTTATTTTTATGCTTTTCTGCACTGGGGTTGGGGGGGGGGGCTTGCTCACATGCGTGACACGTTTGGCATAACTGTAGGATCTATTCATGGTAGTGAGTGCTCCCTTCCCACGAACTTCATTGAGACATCTGTGCAGAGGGGGCGGGGCAGGACGAGAAAGGACTGGAGAGGCAAGAGGCAAGGTAAGCCTGCGGTCTCGAGGTGACCAAATTCAAGATGCGGTAGGACTCCCTGCGAACGACCCCACAGTGGCCTGTTCTGCAAGCACGTTGAGAGCCTCCCCTTCAAGGATTTATTGTGCAGGTAGCGAAAAGCCTACTGGGGGCATGTGGGAAGTATTCCATTCAGACATGTTTGTTTAGCCCACACAAGGTTTTCAATAGGAAAATGTTCAATACGATGCCAACACCTAATATTCGGGAGGTTTCATGTAAAACTGCAAAGTCCTGGCATTTCTTGGAAAATCGGGAGACCTGACAACATGAACCCATCACCTTCATAAGGCACCAGTGGTCTGGATCTGGGGAGCAGGTGTCTGCTGTGGAAGGGGCATGTGTCCTGCAGCCTACCCAGCCCCCAGGCAGGCTTCCCTTCCTAAGGTGGCCTCGTGGCCGCCATGGGCCCTGGACTCTGCAGTCTTGGATTTATGAAGCCCCAACACCCTCAGCGAAGGCCCTGGGATTAGAGAGAAATACATGATCTGGATCATAGGGTGGTTGTAAAGCACACTTGGCTACAAAATCCAAGGACAATTTGACTTAAAAAGCACAGATGAGCACACATCCAAGAACACTGGGTTGGGAGGGGAGTCCACGCCCACGAGTAGGGGTGGGGGTCCTCTACCCTTATCACTCCCCACTATATACTATTTTGACAACTGGTCCTGCTTTCTCAAGGCCAGGGACGATCTTCTTTTGTTTTTATGTTTAACCAAGTCCTGCGGCTACACACAGACAGCACTCGGTACGTTCTTAAACTAAATCAACTGAACCCCAAGTCACATTGGGCTGGAATTTAGAAGATGAACGCTCAGAACCCAGCCAACTCAGGAGTTGTAGGTTTTCCTGCCTGTAAGTCAAGCTCCGACTGCAAAGACGGGCCTTGGGAATGAAAGGCCGAGCAGAAGGAGAGGAGCTCCACGGACGGATCAGCTCACAGGAGATGGAGCAGCAGAGAGGTTCCTCTGTAGAGGATATACTGCGTATCTGCTGAGCCACGGGCTCCTGGGACGATATTCCACGTACTGACATCATAAAATGAAATCAAGTTCCCCATTTCTCCAAACCTACAAAAACTCAACAGAAATAAGGCAGGCCCCTTCCGTGGTGGCAGGTGCAAGATTATTTATTGTAGCTTTTCTAGGTCCAAGAAGGTAGATAGAGGTTTCTTCCATTTGCTTCTGCTGAATGGAGCCTGGACCATCATTCTCTGGCTCACATAGGATTGTGTGTGTGTGCCCATAAGCACACACATGCAAACGTCTGTGAGCATTCCCGTGAGTACAAGTGTGGTCTCTTCCGCCTGAGGTCCTCCAAAGAGCTGCAGTGAGATCTGTGGGTCATGCTTGCCTGGCATCCCTCATTTTGGGGAATTCCGAGTCACCCCACCCCTGGTACTAATTTCAAATGGCCACCATGGTGGGAAGGGGAAGCCCGCTCCAGGAGAGATCCCACTGAGCAGACATTTATTTCTGAGCCGGGACATTAACAAGAAAGAAGAAAAGGGAAAGCAGGGAGTCTTTTATTTCTGCATTTTGCATTTAGTTATAATTATTCATGCAGGAACATCTTTAAACACCAAAAGGGGGGAAATATTACAGTTGCTCTGATTTCACACGCTAACTGTATTTACATGCTAACAGCATTTCTCAGGGACAATTATCTTATTACTAGTGCACTAATCTTTTCAATCTTTTCAACACAGTTTACAGCTGCAGACTTCAAAAATTAAGGCTAATTAAGACCCTGTTTTCCAGCAGGTATGGTAAACTACTTACACATTTTAACCCAGTGAAAGAAAATTGGTATGGGGAAAGGGTTTGAAGGGGGGGCGGGCACAATGTCAAAGGTAGAGAGAAGAGGCTGTGTGGCTTCCATTAATTGGAGGGCTAAAACCCTCCCGACTGGATTGTAGAATCCAGCAGACAAGTTGCATTCCCGGAAGGACCTGCAGATATCAGGACCAAGGACAGCTGGTTTGGCCCGTTCCAGGGGACAGGGACTAATTTCCCTGGAACGGGCCAGGGACTAATTTCCAGTTCTGGCGTGCTTCCATGTGACTTCTGCTCTGGAGCAGGTGGAAAACACGGACTCCTGCATCAGTTTACCCGCACTCAAACGCGGGCCTGGTGGATTACTCTGCTCGACCTTGAGCAAGTTACTTAACATCTTGGTGCCTCAGTTTCCCCATGAGAAATAGGAGGAATAATAACACCTACCCCTCAAGCCTGCTATCAGGACTGACTGAGTTCATATCTGTAAAGCACTTAGAATAATGTCTGGTTCACAATCATCATCCGATAAGTATTTCTTTTAAAAAGTGTGGGCTCTAAGGACTAATCACTGGAGGCCGTAATATACCTACTAAACGTCTGTTTTCCAATGCGCTCTTGACCTCATACAATCTCATTGTATCAGGAGCCATTTGAGAACTGCTCATGTATCATCAGAGCTGTATTTACTGTGTCTGTTAGCAACGTATTCTCCAATTACTTGTCCTGCTATCTCATTAGCCGCCATATAAAACCAACACCTTGGACCATTCAGGATTATTTTTTGTTTTGTTTTAAATCAGAGAGAAGCAGACCTATCCCGGAAGGGCTGTTGTGGCTCCCCGGATTTGCAGCTGAAGCCCTGAGACCCAGGCACGGCCCGGGCATCCCTGGTTGCAGCATCTGAGGAGACACTCATCAGTTCCTCGCTGTGCTCGGGCCGCTAAAGGTCCTCGAGCACCTGCTGCGGGTTTCGACCCAGACATGGCCATCTACAGCCCCATCTGTTTGAACTCTCACCCTAACCCCGTGAGTGGGCACCGAGGAATAGGGGATGTGGAGGAGGTAATGCTGCCCCCATTTCACAGATGAGGAGACTGAGGCTTTAAACAACTCCTTGATGACCACTCAACTTGCTAAAACAAAACAAAGTTGCAATGTGGCACCAATAAGTAATATTCTCTCCTTCCAGGTTTCCTTAAGCTAGCCGGGTCGGTCTGTCAAGGGGATTACCGCACTAATGGAATGAATACTAACAACCCCCACCTGCACCAACCACGCTACCCGCCAGGCACTACTGTAAGCCGGGGACCTGGATATCCTCAATCCGTGCGACTACCTCATAAGGCACGGACTGTGATTAGCCTCTATTTTATGGATGAGGAAACTGCACTCTGAGAGGTTATCCAAGATGCCCAAAGTCACACAGCGGCAAAATGTTGGAGCCAGAATTTGACCAAATTCAGGAGATCTGGCTCCAGATCCCCTGCTCTTGAATACTCTGAAATGGAGCCTCTCATAAAGCCTGTAAAAGTCCACAACTGTTGCCTTTTCAGTAAACACATAAGGTATGCCAACCTGGACGGAACAGGGAGGGATCGATTCAATCATCATATATCAAACAACTGATGACAAAATCAGTGATTTAGTTACGTTTGTGATACACGCTGCCCAAGAGGAGGACGTAGGGAGGACACAAAACAGAGGAACTTCACCCATGATGGGGGAATCAGGAAGGTTCTTTGAGGAAGGGAGAATTAAAGTGGGCTTCAAAGAAAGAGCAAGGATCAACTCACCCAAGACGGGAAAGTGGACAAGCATTTTAGGAGAAGGAACAGCATTAACGAAGGCTCTGAGGCAGGAAGGGACACATCACTTTTAAGGAACAAAGAGAAGAAGCCTGAGCCTAGAATGCTGAGGCGTGAGGGGCACAGGAGACAAGGGAGGATCTGGTGCAAGGGCTGAGCCACGGAGTCCCTGGGGGTCCTAAGAAGTTTGCATTTTATCCAAAGAGCAGCAGAGAATCACGGATGAGGTTCATGTGCAGAGTGACATGCATCTTTCCCAGAAGCCAGCTTTTGGTCCTACAACCTAGATCATATTTACATGACTTTACACCAACAGGTCCAAAGGAACCTCTGAAAACCAACTCAGTGGACTAACACGCTGAAGATTTTCACGATGAGTTTCAAGTAGTTTCTACTTTGCATTTTTAGGGATGATAACGTATCCCACACCATCTAAACCATAGGTTGCTACTACCTACCAAGCTTTACAAATGATTCAATCCTCATTATCATTATAGACAATGAAAAAAAAATCAAGTGATATGTCGCAGCATATTAAAGTCTGATAAAATATCTTCTGTCTAAAAAAAGACCAAAAAAAAAAAATCAATCTCAGTTAGACAAACATCAATTTACAGCTCTGAGTTCTATGGCTTATGTAAATGCCACGGGCATTTGTAGGTTGAAAGAGAAATAGCAAAAAACATCACCCTACAACACACACACACACACACACACACACACACACTCGAACTATATATACACCACTTCCTGTCAGCTCCCATTTCCTGACCCCTACTATGTGCTCTGTGCTCTGGTTTATTTCAACCTCATAACTAATGTGACCGCCATTCAGTTTCCCTGAAACTGAGGACATGGGTGTTCATTACTAAAAGAGAATGTCCCAAACTAGGACAAGTAGGTCACTCTACCCACAACAACCACAGGTATTATTTTAAGGAAAACACAGGCTCAGAAAGGTAAAAAACACTTGTAAGGAGTGGGGACCAAGGTTCAATCCTTTTTTTAAAGATTTTATTTATTTATTTGAGAGAGAGAGAGAGCACGTGAGCTGCGGGGAAGGGCAGAGGAAGACAGAGAGAAGCAGACTGCCCACGAACCAGGGAGCCCAATGAGGGATGGGTTCCATCCCAGGACCCTGAGATCATGACCTGAGCCGAAGGCAGACGCTTAATTGACTGAACCACCGAGGCGCGCCCCCCCCCCCAACCAAGGTTTAATCCTGCGTGCAGCTAGCCTGATCTACCCGCTGCAGATGAAAACCACTTGGTTGGCTCATTGTCCCCCTCCTCCAAGCCTCTCAAGACTTCTCCCTGACACACATCCCCACGGGGAAGGCCTTTGTGGGAATGAAGCTGGGATCCCAAGCAATGAGTCTATCCTTTCCACAATTCAAAGTTCTGTTCCAAAGATAACCAGAATGCTCAGGGAGCCCCCAAGACCCAGACAGGACTTATTTCCTATTTCTGGCTTAACCATGGGATGCCTACAAGATTTGAGCATTTGAGCACAGCAGCTCAGCCTGGGGCCATCTCCCCTTGAAGCGGAGGCTGGGCAAGCAGCTCGGAATCAGCCTGCTGGGGGTCACACAAGCCAAAGAAATTCTTGACCTCGGCTGAGACCTAGAATCACAGAGCTACAAAGAACCTGGAGACTATCACATCCAGCTGTGCTCATTATAGAGACAGAAAAACCGAGGCTCAGAAGAACTGAGATACCCAGAGTATTTGCATTGTCCTTTTTCTCCTGGGCTTCTTTCTCCATAGTTTAGAATTAGAGTTGGTCCGACATGTATACGCAAATGTTAGGGGTTTTTAATCCTGTGGGCATGGCATACAGCTGATACTCAATAGATGCTCAGTGAGTGAACGCCATCAACAAGCATTTACTAGGCACAGGGTTGGAGGGACTGTGTGTGTAAAAGAGAGACACACACACAGAGACAGAGACACCGTAGTTCCCATACCAAATGGGAGCTCGATTGTTCCAAGACACGTTTTTTTCTAAACAACAAAATAATAATCATTTTAATATAATCACCTTTATAATTTTGATTATATCTACTGGAGTTTCTCCAACAGGCCAGGCCCTTACAAGGAAACGTGCCTGAAGTTTTCTTCTGCCGGGTCACCAGAAAGCAGCCGTTTTCCAAAAGGTGGCCCTTTTAATACCCACCTGCAGAACCAAACCTGAAATCCTAGTCGGTATTCCAGCAAGATGCCTCCTTCTAACAGAGGTCGTTTCTAGGAAGGCTCCCTTTCGTTCAAGTAAAGCAATCATGGCTACCATTTATCAAGCATCTATTATGTGCTAAGTACTTCTTCGGTCCTCTCTCTTTGCAATTCTCCTTTCCAGCTTCATGAGGACACTGCGAGGCAGAGATTCCCCGTTCACAGCGGAGACAAGAGAGGCCAAGCGACAGGTCAGTAACTGCTCCAGGGTCACAGAGCTCGTGGGAGGCAGAGCCGAGCTCCGAACTGACCTTCCAAGTCCGAGTTCTTTCATCCCATGTCCTACGAATCTCAGATTCAAGCCCACCTCCACCCTCTACTTTCTGGTATTTTTCCCATGCACCAAACACTCCAAGGAGCTTGATTTTTACAAGGGCTACATAACAAGCAGTCTAAAATCTCTGTCCTCTCTCAGCTTTATCACAACCAGTCTGCAAGCACAGGCATGCCGCAAAGTTACCGAGTCTCAACCGCTTCATCTGTTCAATGGGTACAACTCCAAACCCCCCTCTCAGGACTGTTGCCAGAAACAAAGCCGAGGGCAGCCAAAAGTGTACCTTCCGATCCCAGAATGGTCAGAGGCGAGCGGGTTTTCGTGCCAGACGTCCGTCTAAGCCAACTGTCGAATGCTCCCCTGGGCGAACGGCCCAACCCACCACGGTCCGCTCCACCGCGTTACCTCCTAAAATAACCGCTGCTAACTTCAGTTGGCTCCCCATAAAGCCTAAATATAGAAGGAAATACTCAAGAGGCCCCGTCTGACAGCAGCTTCTCCCAAACTCAGCCCAAACGGCTCACTTCTAACACGATCTCCAACACCTGACAGGCAGCTTTAAAAATCAGACAGGCAGCTGAGAGACGGGAAACCCCTGCGGGGTTAGCACAGTCCGTCAGGACAGCGATGCCCCGGGCCTTCTGAGCAAACTCTCACTGCAAGAAAATGCGAGCTTCTCCCAGGGACGGTGCAGTGGGCGGGGGCCATCAATAGCGTGCTGATGACGTCATCCAATTGTACATTTTACGTATCTGCAATTTATCACAAGTCAACTATTCCCCAGTAAAGTTGGACCAAACAAGTTGAGAAAAACTATTTAATGCCATTCAGCTGTAAGAAAGAGAGAATAAAAGGCAATACTAAAATAAAATAAAATAAAATTTTATTTTAAGGGGTTGGATTAGAAAATTTCTAACCTTTCAGCTCTGACCGTCTATGAAATTATGGTTCTAAGTCCAGGCAACCACTACAGAAGGAAGACCAACGACTTCTAGGAATTAACCTATTTCTCAACTAATAATGAGAATAGCTACCATTGACTGAGCTCTTGCCAGGCACTATGCTTGGTTCTCTGTAAACCTTCTGTCATAAATCCCCACCGCCAGCCCATAAGGCAGTCACTGGTATTTTTCCCATTGAACAGATGAGGAAATGGAGGCACAGTGGGTCCATCTGTCCAGAATCTGGACCAGGTCTTTTCAGAATCATGTTCTTGGGGTGCCTGGGTGGCTCAGTCGGCCAAACGCGCTCAGCAGGCCCACGCTCCGTGCCCGACCAATCCGATGGCCTCTGAAGGCACTGGGAACCGACCAGGGTGCTGAGAGCCGTGTGGACACCCACCCACAAGTCCTGGGGAGACCAGTCCCCACTCTGCGCACTGATTGAGCAGTAAGACCTATGCAAGGTGCTTTAGTGCATTACCTTCTGGAGACCCCCAAGGGAGTTACTCTCGTGCCTATGTCCCAGGTCAGGAAACTGAGGCTCAGAGAGGTAAAGTGACCTCCTCAAGGTCACAGCCATGGGCAGAGCCAGGATCTGAACCCGGCAGGGGGGTCTGATTCCAGAGGACAAGTTCCAAACCACTACACAGTCCTGGGTCCCAAGACAAAAGCATGCCTCGCTCCCTGCTGAGATGCATCTGCTTCCTTCCAACCATCTGGGGGCAGAGACTTGTTCTGGTGGAAGGAGAAGGGCGGGGGGGGGGGGGGGGGGGTTCGGAGAAAGACCCAGGCAGATCCCAGGGGGAGGGACAATCCTTCTACACCACAGTCCCTCCAGGCAAACACAGAGATGCTGCTTCTTGCTTTTGCTCAGGCCATTCCCTTGGGCAGGAATGCCTTCTCTTCCTGGCCCACCTGGAGAATTCTTATTTACCCTTCCCAACTCAACTCAGATTTTTTTTCTTCGAGACCTTTCCTGATCTCTCAAAGACAAGTTGACTAGCTCCCTGCGTTCCTAGCTCCCTGCTACCACCACCATCACCAACTACAAGTACCTCGTGACTACCTCCGTCTTGGCACTGATCTTCCTTAAGATTGGTGATGGGCGGGACCCGAGTCTCAGCCACCCCTGTTCTCCCAGAGCCAATGAGGGTGCCTCCCATATGGTCCCCAAACGGCCAATGTTGACTTTGAATGGCAAGGATAAGATGAACAGCTTAAACAAAAGGAACATTTAAATTTTAAGAGGTGAATTAAGAACTGCCTTAGGTCAAAAAGAGAGTCATGAGTATCTTTCAACTCTAAGGCCCTGGAGACAGGCCAGGAAGACTTCACTCAGCTAGGTTCTAGCTGTGTGACCCTAAGCAAAGGGGTTAACCTCTCAGAGCTCGGCGGTTCCCATCTCTAAGGTGGGATAGCATTAGGATCCACCTGAAGGGGTTAATCATGAGGGTCAACTGAGCTAAGAATGTATGGAAAGCACTTGCCATGGGGCCCTGGCTCAGACAGAGCCCTGAGTAAATGTCTGCAATCACTCACAAGCCACGAAACAAATGACCTAGGCATGGGAGCTCAAGGACTTCAAGGACTGGCCAGCTCTTAGAACAAAAGCAGATCAGAGTGAAGGAGGCGGCATTGTACGACCAACCTCCGGTAGACAGGTGATTGGTCCATGTCCTCCCCTTTACTTCCCACCAAGTTCTGGAAGACTCCACGCCCATTTGGTCTCTCGGCTGGCCAGCCTGGTTGTCAGGGGTCCTCAGACAGAAGGCCAACGACCAGTCACCCAGGAGCTGAATACGGCTCTTAGATATGTTTTGGGTTTAGCCTGCAATGCATTTTCAACGTTTTCAACTAGTTGCCAAATATCTAAAGTTCAGGAAGACTGTGTGTTGTTCAAATTCTGGATGTCCGGCCTTCCTTGAAAAAGCAGATCTGGCCACATGGGGTCCCCACTTCCATCGGCCGGAGCTGAGAAGCAACTGTCCACTTCTGAGGGTATATAAGTGCTCTCTGTCCCCATGTGGCCACCACCCCTGTCTGTGTTCGTTACCTGCCCCGTTCAGAAGGCATCTAACTTTCCACGTCTTTGCCTAGGAGAAGGGATTTCCAGAAATAGGTACCCACCGGCTGTTTCACTTAGCAGAAGCAGTCAGCTAGGGTCAGGGAGCAGCTCTGAGTTTGAGTTAAAATCTGTACTCCAAACCCACCTGATTCCCCTCTGACATCACCTATAGGTAAGGACACAGATGGATCTGTTTAATAATAAGCTACCTGTGTCTTTGCCGCCTCTCTCACATAGAAAACAAAAAATAAATCACCCGTGGCGCAGCATATCCATCCACACCTGACAGAGGGGGGCCGGGTGGTGCCATCCTGTACCTCGAACCAGGCCTGGAGCAGTCCCTGGTTTCAGGCTCAAGCAGGGGCCTTGAGGGATTCAGGCGCTTCGGAAGGCCTGGTCCTGGAAGTTCTCTGCATCCGCTCCCGGAGCAAAGAGGGAATGATGGGGAAAGACAGCCAGATGCACAGATGAAGCTGCTCACGTCACTTCTGTGTTTCCTCCAACGTGTCACCTCTTGCGCGAGGTGACAGCGATTACCCTGGTAAAGGTAGGCCCCTGCTCTTTAACACACACACTCACACCCATATGCCCACACCGCACTGCTTTCCCCCAGCACTTTCCACAACCCCTGTGGTGCCTTATTTATTTGTTCTCACACACTCCCTTCCGCTGGATTGCACGCTGAACGGAAGGGCAGGGCCCTTTCCTGATCTGGTCTGTTTCCAAACAGTTGTCTGTTAATGGCACCTCAGGCAGTGCTGGGCACCTACCAGGCCCCGACTAGAAATCTGCTAAATGCATCCCTGACATAACACTTGGTACCCTGTACCATTTCCAGACCACCCATGAGTACACAACAGTTCCACGATTCTTGCCCTGTGTCTCCGGCGCCCATACAACTTAGTATTGTCTCCAGCCAACTCTCACTGTTTACTGAAATATGTCTATTAAAAATGCCAGATTTTAGGGGCGCCTGGGTGGCTCAGTGGGTTAAGCGTTTGACTTCAGCTTGGGTCATGATCCCAGGGTCCTGGGATGGAGCTCCACATGGGGCTCCCTGCTCAGCGGGGAGCCTGCTTCTCCTTCTCCCTCTGCCCCTCCGCCCTGCTTGTGCTCTCTCTCTCTCTCTCAAATAAATAAAATCTTTAAAAAATAGATCAGACTTTATGGCAGCATATTTAGGCAGTCAAGAGGCGTTTGTAATCGATGAGCTTTGAAGCTGACCATCACTTATTAGCTGTGTGACCTTGGAAGAGTGAGTTCGCCTCTTGGTGCCTCGGTTTCCCCACCTGTAAAACAGTCATGAGTGCAACCTCCATGTGTTAGGGGCAAGTGAGCTGAAACATGGAAAGTGAATTCATAGCAAGTGCTTCTTAGAATTGTGGTTGGACCAAGCAAGCTCAAGGTGATTACTATTCTCATATTAGTGTATTTATGGAAAACACTGTATCACTCACCATATTAAAATACATATATGACCATTTTTTAAAAGGTCATTGATGTAACAGCTAAAAAACACTTTTGGAGACACAGGCTTCGCCTCTGCTTTGCTACTACCTAAATGCGTAAAGCTCCCCTCTCCCCAGATCCCCATTCTCCCGTCCTTTATAAATGAGGACGTCGGACCAGTCACTCTTAAGAGTCCATCCTTCCTCCAGCTCCAGACCCCCGCTCCTCCAACAAGCCTACCTTACAAGAAATCAAACTGGAAAACTGGAGTCTACACAATGGGAGCAAAAGGGAAGAGCTGGGGGGACAGGGGGAGGTTATTCACATTCCAAAGGGATTTGCTCTGACAAAAGGATTAACAGCAGAGTTGCTTTAAATAGCAGCTTAAGCCTTGTTTATGGATTGCTAAATGCTTGATGGTGGAGGGGCCAGGAACTTGTGGCCAAAGCGTGATTAGGCCCAGCCAGAAATTAAAAAGTTGAGTACGTTCTCCTTAAAATTATAATGGGAATCAACAAGAGAAACGACCCCATTTCAAAGAAACCTGTTCCTGCCCAATATTTTGGGCATGCGTCAAGTGCTTTAAAGCAGGTGCACCTCCATCCGTGAGTTTAGAGCAGTCCAGCCTGTTTTTTTTAATTTTTTATTTTTTAAGATTTCATTTATTTATTTGACAGATAGATACATAGCGAGAGAGGGAACACAAGCAGGGGGAGTGGGAGAGGGAGAAGCAGGCCTCCCGCTGAGCAGGGAGCCCGATGCGGGGCTCGATCCCAGGACCCTGGGACCATGACCTGAGCTGAAGGCAGCCGCTTAACGACTGAGCCACCCAGGCGCCCCCAGCCTGTTTATTTTTAAGCCGCTACTATAACAACACTGGCAACTTATTAGATGCCGTAACTGCTTGTCACGTTCCGGCTTGTGTATGGGACATGCATCATCTCATCTAATTGTCAGAGGCTGGGAGAGGGGACAGGGCTCACCCAGAGAGAGTGCATGGCAGAGAATTCAAGCCCAAGTAGGGGAACCGGACACGGAGATTAGATTATAAAAGGCAGAATCCTTGCCTCAAGGAGGACACAAAAGATCAGCTAGAGAGTTCAATGGATACAGAGAAGGATGCCAAATGCCCTGCGACTTCTGTGAGGGCAGAGAAAGAAGACACCAAGGGTTCGGGGTGTGCCCACAGCCAGGTGTGACCTCAACCAACCTCCGGTCGTTAGCCCCCCCACCCCAGTACCCAGATTCCTCTCCTCCATCCTTAATGCCGAGGCTACTCTCATCAGAATGTCTCCGAGCACAAACCAGTCTGTCCTGGGGAACTCTGCTCCCAAAGGTGGGCCGTGGGCCTGGCAGGTGAAGAGAGAGAGGAAGTCTGTCGCAGGCCCTCTCCCGAGGCTGGCGCTGCCTGACCAGGCTACCTGAGAGCTTTTGGCTGCCTCATTTTCCTCCCTTGAAAAATGGGGATATTAGCTACCCCCCACCTCCCTCGGCAGGGAAGTGCTGGTGATTAATTAGGTAACATCTGTGAAGCACTCCCAGCTTTCTGGAGAAGGGCACCTCGGGAGCGGAGCTATAAAAACACGGAGGAGCAGGCTATTATCAGCATGATCATTATTATCATCATTTTCATCATGACACTCTCCTGCCGGAGGACCTGCACTGGCTCCCCATTGCCCCAAGAAGGTGCAGTTAGGAGACTGGTGGGCAAGACCACTGGCACCCTGCTGTTCTTGGCCTCATCCCTCTTGCTCATCCCCATGCAGCACACCCCATAGCCCCCAGGGAGAGCCCGGCCACCTGCACATCCTCCCCTGGTACCCATTCGCCCTGCCGAGGACCTCCCCGGACATCCAAGCTGGGGGCGCAACACCCCACCTGCTCGTTTTTGGGGTGCGAGCCCACGATTTCCCTTCTCTGGAGGGTTCTGTTAGCACAGGTACACAGGTGCACGTGAAATTGGGATCTTGTAGGAGGTTCTTCCCAGAGCTTTAAAACGTGGATACTACGCAAACCAGGACTCGGTCTCTTATATCTCCAACTAGAGAATAAGCACATTGAGGACCAGATGGAGGTCAGAGAAAGTTCCAAATTCATAAATGGAGCCATGGTAAGTAGCTAACTACATCAGCAAAGAATCTGGGTTGAGAGAGAACAGAGCTCCCCGTTCTGCCTCTGACCACATCCCTGGGCCCCAACTTCCTCCTCTGCAAAACAGAGATCATCAACGTAACAGGCGTGGTCAAAAAGCACACAAATCTGGACTCAGTAAGGAGATGATCTGAAAGGATCCTTCGCAAAAGGAAGAACAAGACTATTGCATTAAAGGGACAGGGCTCATGCACTCGGGCGCACGCTCTCAGCACGGGATCTGCCAGCATCTCCAATGTTAGTTTTCTTTTCTAGGGAGGAGTAAACAAGACAGAAAGAACTGTGGGGACGTGGGATGGAAAGGTCAGGGGACCCAAGAGATGAGAGGATGTTTCACCCTGAAGCCAGTCTGTCCTCGGGAAGGGCTGTCTGCTGGCTCAGGCGGAGGGTGGGCGGAAGCACAGAAGAGAAGCATCACCAAAGTTTGGTTAACCAGCCTTTTGTTCTAATTGATCAGCGCGAACAAGCATCGAAGTGAGTCATCTCTGAGGCAAAGAAGGGGAATTTGGAGGGTGTGTGTCTGGCCTCATCATAGGTAAACAAGGGGGCAGCCGTGCATCATAACTGAGTCACATGGAGAAGGGTGGTCCTTTGTAGTAAGCGTTTTTCCAGAACACAAAAGGGTGGGGGTTTTCTTGGCTCTTTTCTAGGAGCACAGGGCTCAGGTAAAATTCAACACTGTCAATATTCAAGAAGGTTGTTGTGTGGACTCAGTGTGATAATGCACAGAAAGTGTTTAAAGCAAACTCAACACTAGCTGTTTTTAGTTTTCATTAATGACTGTTTACTTCCAGGATAATCTAGAAGACTGTCTGTTAGAGTTGGAAGGTAAAGAACATTCTGGAACTGTGTTGCAGGTAAATATGTAGCCTGGGAGTGCATTTTTATTTGGCCAGTTAGACCCATGATGCTACTGATTCGCAATAAATTTGCTCTCTATGCAGCCCCAGGACATTGTCACGTCATCTTTCTCTCAAGCCTTAGATCTTAAACCTCAAGTACATTCAACCTGGCCCCTGGCCATTGATTGACAAGTTAAAAGAAAAAAAGGAAGCTAAATATACGCCCCACCATCCCAATTGTCCCCAAGAATCAAAGCGGACAGGGACAGGATGGAGAACCAGGAGTTAAAGAAAATGTGTGGCGGAAAATTCTCTACTAACGTTTTATCCTCGCTATTATCAGTGGCGTGCAAGCCTGTTTTAAATTTACCGGCAGCTTTTTAAGCTGCCACCTAGCTCTTGAGGTATTTTTAGTCAAGTAGAAATTCATTTGGAGCCTAAAGTCAGGAAATGGAATCATGTCAGGTGTTGCTCTTACAGAATCCGGCCGTGCCCTTTGTCTGCTGTCTTCCCCACATCTCATTTGCACACAATTAAATAATCACTTCACCCCCCACTTCTCCAGCATCTTTAGCATCTCCCTGCAGAGGGAAAAACGCCAGGGAAGTTGGGCGCTAGGTTTAAGAGATCTATTCTTAATCCAAACGTCACTTCCATCAGCAGGAACAGACTGGGGTGGGGGGAGGGGGGGGAGCGATTTACAAGGAAAATAGGGCCCTGAACCAGAATGAAAGAACAAGTTCCGCTTTCCCCGCTCAAAACAGACGTCTCCAATGAGGCCGTGGCTATATATACATTTGTCAGCTGCCAAAAGGCGCTCGCAGACACAGGAGGAAGGAAATTAAAACAATACTGCCGGCCTGGAAGAAATGTTGAGGTACCTAAGTCAACTGGAGAACCACCCACCCTACAGCTTAAGCCAAAAATTCAGGAGTCACTCTGGATTCCTCTCTTCGTGGCCCGCAGCTGACCCACCTCCAATTCACCACCAGGTCCAACAGAACCTGCCACCAAAAATGTGTCCAGCACCGACCACTTCCGATCCGGACCCCCGCCGTGCTAGTCCAAGTCCCTGCACTCCTCGTGCTCCCTCCCGTGTCCACCCAACAGCCGGGGAGACCTTTAAAAAATCATAACCCAGGGGCTCCTGGGTGGCTCAGTTGGTTAAGCATCTGGCTCTTGATCTCAGTTCAAGTCTCAAGCTCAGGGTCATGAGTTCAAGCCCCACGCTGGGTTCCACACCCAGTGTGGAGCCTGCTTGAAAAAATAATAAATAAATAAATCATCACCCACATAACACACAAAATAGCAAATCGTAAACACTCCCATGTCACTAGGAACAAAATCTAAACCTCTCACTCTGGTTGGGAAACACCCTCCTGGATCTTACTCCTGCCTGTTTCTCGAGCTCATCTTACTCGCCCCTTTGCCTCTTCCTCTAGGACTAAAAGCCTTCTGTTTCTAGAACATTCCTTTCTCTCTGATGCCTCAAAGCCTCTTCCCTCTGCCTGGAATGCTTTTTCTCCAGGTTTTCACATGGCTTCTCTGGTCCTTCCGGTCTCTGGTCAAATGTCCCCTCCTCATAAGCCCCTCTGGCGACCACCCTCCTCTCCGTCACATATCCTGCTTTAATTTCATGTACAATATTTTCCTTTTTTTTTTTTTTGTCTCTTTGATCACTGTATCTTGTACTCAGCATGCACACCAGTATCTTCCCATAGCTGGTGCTCAAGAAATACGTGTTGAATGAACGAATGACCGTAGGAAGAAGGCATGGCAGAGGCACATTAAGGGAACAGGTGAATTTGGAGGGCGTGGTGTGTCCTTTACAGTACAGCACATCTCAATTTAGACGCTGAGTCTTCACCAGAAATATGCGTTCTGTATTTAGAGTTCATAAAAATACCAAATGAAAAAATAAATTCTCAGGCCTGACTTGTTCCAAAAGTTAAAAGTTTTCCAATAACTGTATCCGGTTTTAAACTAAAATGAATTAAAATTAAATAGAATTAAGAATTCTATTTCTCATCCTGGGCCGTATTTCAAGGGCTCCAATAGCTACGGTGGCTGGCGGCCACAATGCTGGGGGCCACCGGTGTGGCCCACGCCACCCAGCACGCCAGGGGTAAAAATCATTCCAGTGGGGAGGCAGAGTGTCTGGGAGAACCGCTCTGGAGGAAAGAGTCAGTAACTCCATCCTCACCGACCTCTGGCGTGACCTTGGCCAGAGTGTGCAATGCTCCAGAGCCTCCGTGTCAGCACGAGGAGGACACCATTTCTGGAAGCATGTGAGGCCAGGCACAGAGGGAGCAGCATGCGGGACAGTGAAGAGCGCCAGCCCCAGAGCTGGGCTGTCTCAGTTCAAGTCCTATCAGTGCCATGCACTAGCTGTGCGTCTTTGTGCCTCAGTTTACACATAGGCAAAAGGTCAGCACCTAACCCACAGAGGAGCCAGAAGGGTCAAATGAGACCGTGTACAGAAAGCACCAGGCACACAGCAAGGTCCCAGTATAATCCCTGTCATCATTATTACTCATTATGACACGTCAAGAAGTACAGAAGGACACAGGCACCCCAGGTAAACGGATGCCAAGCTTCTAAAGCAGGGAACTAACCAGATCATTCATAGGACAAAGGACTCCCCTCGGAGACTCCTTTAAATATAGTGAAATCTCGGAATCGATTTCCCATACTGACGTGGAATCCTTCGGAGGCCCTTCTGGGAGGGCCCCAGACCCAGTGTGTCCTCGATGTCATTCTCATCTGTTTGCTGGTTGGATGGGAGACTCGGCTCCAGTCCCTTGGCAGTGGGAGGCTGTGATGGTTCACCCGACGCTGGCGTGGAGAGACCGATATTGGCAGGGGTCTGTCAGATTTTAGGGCCACTAAGAGGACCATATGTTCAAAGTGGCCCCAGGCAAGCCCCAACTAGAGCGTCCACCCCCCAGGGGTCGGCTGCCAGATTCTTGGTGCAAGAGAAAGAGGAACAGTCTGGTGGTAGGTCCCCACAGCAGATGGACTGTCCCAGTCTATTCAGAAATGGCTGCAAATCGGTATTTTTATCCCACTCCTGGACAGGTCTGCAAAGCCTGAAAGTGCCTTGTCACTCACTCAGTGATTCCTGAGCACCTCCTTCAAGCTGGTGCCTGTGCTGGGGCACCAAAGACACACCAACTCTGCTGGTGAGTTAGAGAAGCAGAGTTTACTTTCTGGCAGTCTGAAAGCTCAGACTGCCTTTATCAGCTGCGTGACCTTAGGCAAGTTGCTCAACCTCTCAGAGACTCGATCCCCTTACCTGTAAAATGGGGACAGCAGCAGGGCCTTCCATATAAACTTGCTGTGAGAACTGAGTAACTACAAATGAAGGGTTCAGGATAGCTCCTGGCATACAGTAAGTGCTCAATTAATGTTTTCATTCTTAGTTGTACTAGTAGACTACTTGTAAGGGACTAAGTTCTGGATGTTAGGATGGCATATAAAAGAGGCGACTAACTCAGGAGATCAGTAAACTACAATAGTCAAATCCAGACTGGTGGCTTGATTTTGTAAATAAAATTTTATTGGAACTCAGCCACACCCATCACTTACATATTATCTCTAGCTGCTTTAGCATAGCAGAAAACATGGGTGAGTAGTTGCCAAGGAGACTGAATGGCCCTCGATGTCTAAAACATTTACTATCTGGTCCTTTAAGAAGAGGTTTGCCAACCTCTGATCTAATCCAAATGGGTGGGGATGAGATCAGGGAAGGCTTCCTGGAGAAGGTGACAACTTAACTTTTCCTTGGCCAGTATTAATTCTTGCTTTTCACAGTGTTCTGGAAGAGCATCCTTAGACCAGCAGGTTTGGGTAACAGAAAGGAGGCCACCAACCCCTACCTTATATTAAATTCTATAGCAGAAGCCACCAAATGGTGGCTCATGGGGCCAGAAACAGCCCATAAACCTGTTTTGTATGGCCCCTGTGGTGCTTAAAAAGACCAGAGACAACACTGGAAGACCTCCCATAATAATCTGCCTTTGAGGCTTCCATTAAAAATTCTGAGTGTCTAGAACCCCGTGGACCCACCCTCCGGCCAAACCCTCTTTGGATGGGGTGCCTATTCTCTAGCTCACTGTGATCCCCACCATACCCACATCCTTCTCCTGTTTTATATGGATCCCACGTCTGTGGCCTCTGCTCTATGGCTGGCGAAGGCCTCTCTCACAGATCCTCCGGTACCCAGACGAGCCAATCACTGCCACCTTACAGATGGGAAAACCGAAGTTCAGAGAGGTTAAGTGACTTCCATAAGGATGCCCAGCTGGGAACTGATAATGTTGGACAGGACCCAGGGCCTCTGTCTCTAGATCCCTGCTGTCTTCAGGCACTCAAACAAAAGAATCAGCCATCACTACGATTTTTCTAGAGCACTTTACAGTTGGCTGAGCTCTTTCACATACCCAAGGCTTTATTACAGAATATAAGAGATCTTGGATCCGCATAGGATGCATAAAGATTAAAGAGCAGACGTTCACCAAAGGACTCATGAGGCAAGAGGTAAAAACTCTAGAAAAATAAGGACAAGAAGTGGACAGGTCTCAGAGGTCAGAATTGACCAATCTAATGAACCAAACAAAAAGTGATCGAGCATCTGCTGGAGACAGGTCAGAGAGAGAGACCCGGTTCCCTTTCTGAGGTTGGCAATCTCACGGGGAGGTTGCTCCCTGTACTAGGACAACACAAGGCAGATTGTGTTTCTGGCAAGAGCAAAGACCAGCCACAGGATGACCTAAGGGCCCACTCAGGGCAAGGGGGTGGACATATAGATTTGAGGGGATAGGAGTGGGTCTTTATTCAGGGTAGGCAGTGCATGGTGGGTCAAGGGAGGCTCTTCGATGATGTATTCATTTCTCATATAACAAAGTTCCACAGTGTGGCTTACACCCTGGACATTTACTGTCTCTGGAAGCTACAAGTCTGAGATCCAGGTGTTGGCAGGGGTTGGTCCCTTCTGAGGCTGGCACGGAAAGTCTGTCCCACGCCACTCTCCTAGCATCTGGTGGTTTCCTGGCCGTCTTTGGCATTCCTTGGTTTGTAAAAAGCATCACCCCAATATCTGCCTTCATCTTCACGTGGCACCCACCCAATACGGGTGGGTGCCTGTGTCCAAATTTCCCCTTTTTATAAGGACACCGGTCATACTGGATTAGAAGCCTGCCTGACCCCCAACATGACCTCACCTGTGCTAATGACACCGGCAATGACCCTCTTTCTCAATAAGGTCACATTCCAAGGTATGAGGATTAGGACTTCGACATATGCATTCTTGGGGACACAATCAGCCCATAACAAACAATCTCTTCGAGAAAGCATGGAGCCAGGAGCTGAGAGTCTCCAAACCCTTTCTGAGTCTCCTCCCTATGAGGACTAAAGACCTGGGTTCCCCACCCCTGACTTTCTAACGAGAGTCCCGCAGGAGGTTCTGATGCTGCTCCCAGGATTTGAGGGAGGGGCGTGAGCAGCTGTAGGCACCCAGCCCTGAAAGCAGGAGGGGAAGCCCGTCTCCCTTTTCATTACACCGTGCAAAACAGAAAACTCAATTTATTTGAGAACAAACAGGCTTGGTGACTTCTCGGCATCTACATGCAAGAGCATCAGCCAGCATCACACCCTGGCCACACACTCCGAGGGACCTAGATTGGGAAAATAATGGCATTTTCTCAACAAATTATCTCCCAGCTGAAGTAATAACTTGTTTATAGATATGCCAATTCAGATTTTCATCCCCTTAACCTACCTCTGAAAGAAACACAGTGTTGTCCCCATAGCAAAATAGCAGCACTTTCCGTGGCCACCCCCCTCCTTTCCCACTGCGCACCCCCCCCCCCCGCACCCCCATTGAGCCTTTTTAAATTTTAAGCCATTGATAGAGTCTCTTTGGAAACTATGTGCTCACATCTCAGGTCAACAACATCCTCCTGCTCAGCTCCAACAAAATACACACTGTCAGAGATAAAGCAAATATTTCTCTGAGAAGGAAAAAACAGAACCACTGTGCTTTAAATACAAGCACCAAGGACCCAGCCAGTAAGTTTTCCCAATGGCTGCCATAGAGTTAACTGGTCCTCGCTGGGATCCAGAATCCTTCTGCAACAAGGAGACCACAGCCTCAAATGCCCCTGGCTCCCCCGGCTCCCACGGCCTTCCCAGTCTACGACCACATTGGTGGGAAGGACAGGAGCTGGGGTGACGTTGAGCATGGGCCGTCCCGGCGCCGCGTTAGGTGCAAGGTGCCTCGGCGAATGACACAGATACGCTGCCTTCTGCCCTCGAGTTACAGTCTAGTAGGGGCGACACGCAATCAAGCAAGCAAGCAGGCACCCTATCTATACAGCCAGCTTGTAGTAAGAGCTACATGTGAAAGAAACAAGGTGTGGAGTTAAGAGACGAAGGACAGCCAGTGGTACTAGATCTGAGACACGAAGGAGGAGGCCAACCCGACCCTGGCAGAAGAAAGAGGGCTCGTGCACTGCCACCAGCCACCCAGTGCCAAGAGGGACAGAGCTTGGGAATGCAGAACAGAGAGCGACTTGACTGGGGAGAGGGCGGGGAACGAGTAGATGGCCGTGATGTTGAACAGTGGCGAGAGTCAGAAGGTGCAAGGTCAGGAGATGGGATTTTCTTCTAAATGCAGCAAGAAGCCACTGCAAGGTTTCGAGCAGGGGGATGCCATAATCCAGTCCTCCCTCTTAGTCAGTCAATCTCTCTCTCTCTCCCTCTCTTACAATATATTCTTCAGAGCCAATTCTAGGACATCAGTCCTTGACCAAGTGCAACTCTCTCTGGAATGAATTCCAGATTTGACTCAACCTCAGCGTGGATGAGCTCTTTTGGAGCATGGCTGGGAACACTGGAAGGGAGACCGTGCATGGGGACACCTGGCCCTTGGGAGTGGGGGAATGTCACAGAGGAAGAGGCACAAGGAAGCAAGGGGAGAGGGCTTTGGATCAGCTGCTCAAACCACCCCCCCCCCACTTGGCCTGGTGGTTGCCGGGAGTGGTACAGCGCAGGGCGGGGGCAGCTTTCATGAAAAGTCAGAAGGGACTTCCTGCAAGTTCAATTACTGCCTAAATTTATATACGGAGATATACTTATGGGTCCATATTTAGCATTTCTAAGCTTACGTGGTGGGAATAGTTATGATTTTCCCCAAGAACTGGCCAGGACAACTTTGAGCTTGGTGATGTAATTACGTGTAACGTTCTATGACCGAGGGAATGGGTGACTTCCTTTAACATCCCTGTCTATGTTCCTGGGCGGGTCATTTAACTTCTCTTTTGCCTCAGTTTCTGCATCTGTAAAATGGGAATAATAACATCTCCATCTCCAGGAGCAGAGGGGATAAAATGTAAGAACCCACGCTAAGCACTCGGGAGAATGCCTGGCTTAACTGTTCAGCGAAGGGTCAGCGGCTACGGCTCTTAACTATCACATGAACCCCCACACCATTTAGGGGCACCCGGCACTGGTGGAATGTTTGTCAGCTGGTTTTGTCATGCCTGACAATTTAGTACGGAAGTAATCAGGGGGAAAAAAGCCGTAAATTCAAAGATATTTACAACATTATTTATTTAGAATACCAACACAAGTATCTAAACATTCGACACTACGGGAACCGTAGCATTCACTGAAAAACATCAACTCAATGGAAAATTATGCACTAATTCAATAGATTACTACAGAGACCTCAAAATGCGTTAATGATGTTTACAAAATGGTATTAAGTGGATATGACAAACACAGTGAGAAACAATGGAAGTAGACTAAGCTGGAAGAGACAATGAAGGTGCGAAAACAGTCTTGGGTTGGAAAGCTGGGTCATGGCTGAAGTTTTCAAAAGATGGTGAACACAGGGAAATACAAAAGGAACTGCACAAAAAAGTGACAGTCAAACTTGTGAATGCAATTCCTTGTAAAGCAACAGTCTTCCCTGGGATGGCAAAGCCCTCCGTGGAAGGGGAGATTCTCCATTGCTAAGCTCTTCCGGCATTGGGCTTGTCTTATTCTATATACTTGGGAGTCTTTTCCACTCTATCTTATATTTTAATGAATGAGTCATGGAATACATCACAACACACTTAGTGAGGGCCTACTGTGTGCAAGACTGGTGCAGAAGGGCCACCAGCACAGCTCCAAGAGGAAGGGCCTCGCTTACGAATATGATAAGCAAAGATGGACCAGTAACTGACCACAGGCCAACAACAGCTAACACTGAGTGCTGGGGGTTGTTAGGAGGGTTTTATGGGAATAATCCCCTTTAATCCTCATATTCAACCTCAGATGCAGCTTCGGCCATCTGCGAGATGAGAAACCTAACACTCAGCAAGAGCAAAGGACATGCCCAAGGTCACGTGGTCAGTGGCGGAGCAAGGATCTGGACCTCAGCCTCATCCCTGGGGCGCCTTCTCTCACCACTCTGCCATCACCACATTCCCAGATGCCCACCCAGAAACTTCTCACCCTTGTCTCTGTGTCTATTGAGACGTGGTCTCCCAGAGCTCAAGCCCAGCCTAAGACGTTGGGCTCGCCAGGGGCTGGGTAAAGAGCGTCCACTGTGTGGATTAAGGACAAAGAGAGGCTGCAGTTCAGGCTGGAGAATTTTTTAAGGCCCTCTTGGGAAACTGCAGTGGCGTCAGGGAGACGGCATGTGTGTGCGTGTGTGTATGTGTGTGTGTGTGTAGGGGAGCTCAAGTGGAGGGTGGCAAGCATGTGTGAGCATAGGGGGATACAGGGCACGGAGAGGGACGGATGCCCCTCCCCTGCCCAGGTGGGACAGAATAGGCTGAGCAGCCCCAGTGAGACCCAAAGAGTCTCTGGTGCTGTCACTTTCCACCTCAGATCTCAAAGCGCTGGGTCTTTTGCTCAGAATGCAAAAGAAGAAGCTGACACAATTCCGGTCAAAACTGACAGCATGAAGTAAGGCCCACGGAAGCTCATGCACACACACACACACACACACGCACGTGTGCACATCTATCTACCACTTACTTGGGGCCAGGAGTCGCCTCATGTACCCTTCCTAATTAGCCTGTGAAGTGGGGACAGTTATCAGCCCCATTATATAGGTGAGAAAACTGAGGCTTACTTGCTCTGTCAAGGTCACATGGTCCTGACTTTAATCCAGGCAGCCTGTCTCACTCGGGAACACACGCATGCATGCACACAGCAGTGTACACACAAACCACATGCAGAGTTGTGTCCACACACACAAGAGATGGGCCTACACACGTGGACAAATGTGGCACAAGTATGTACCTGGGGGGCTGCCACAGTGACTACATGCAGCCCCATCTCCATACAAGGGCCCCAGCGCTCCACACACCTCCAGGGGGCACCAGGCGCACAGAACACAAAGCAAGTACAAGCACGGAGCTTTCTGGAGGGGTAACTCAGATGAGAAAAATCCATATTTAGGGTTCCCTTGGCTAACCAAACGGCCCCGCTCCCCCGAGCCACCTCTCTCCGCAGGGGACACTGCCGCCGAGCCTCGCCGCGGCCGTGCGGAGCGGGGGGCTGATGCCACCAAGGGAGGCAACTCCAGCCTGGGAATGAATGTGCCGCTTGTCGGCTCTGCCCCAAGCAGCGGCACAACACGGTGCCCTGTTTCTCCTGGGACCGCAGCCCCGAGTCCGTTCCAGAACTCATTTTCACGTCTTTCTTCCCAACAGACACAAGGCCCGCTCAGTTCTAGAGAGCTGGTGTGGCTGCCAAGGCCCAGTGGAGGGAAAGGGCCTTGAAAAGTGACTTTTATGAAACATCCCTGCTCGCAGAGGCCAAGCCACGAGGCCCGAACGGCTGACTTTCCATTCACCACACACCCCACCCCAAGACGGGGCGGGGGGCCTCCGCGACAGCTGGCCCTTGTTCTCGCCCGCTGGGAGCCCCGGGGAGTCGGAATTCACGGGGATGGCAGTGCAGAAGGCTTGGCAGGGAACCCCGCTTCTGGCATCTTCCTCGGGGGCCACAGCTTGCCGTGGTCAGCCAAGATGGCCCGATGCAAGAGCTGGGGAACGTCTGTACGCGGTGGGTCCTTGGTGCGTGCGGAGCTGCCCAGGCTGAGACCAAGGCAGGCAGGCTCTCCGTCACCTGAGGTGGCCCCTGAGGTACAGTGAGGGTGAGCTAGCAGAGGGGAAGACGAAGGTCTCACCGATTCACGTATTCATCCACTCGACAAAAATTTACTGAGCACCTACTACGTGCCGGTGTGGCTATTTCAGGCACACTCAGTGATGAATACCACAGGCTCCACCCTCATGCCGCCTGTTCTCGAAATTGTCACGCTCTCCCCAGCCCTCCCCCACATAATAGCTGTGTGACCTGGAGCACACCACATCCCCTCTTGGTGCACCAGTGAGGTCTCTCCTAGGCTTCTGGGAGCCTGAGCTAGACGGAGTTGCTTTCCATCACTTGCAGCCAAGAGTTCTGCCCAGGAGATTAGGAAAGAGAGCGGAGAAGACAAAAAGCAGGTTTGAGAATGCTGCGGGGAGCTGGTGAGTCATTTGCTCATCTGGAAAGCAGATGGGGAGACACGTGGGGTGAAGGAGGCCCTGAGGAAGAAGAGAAGCTGCATTCACTCCAACCTTCTCTGACAGCCCTTGGAAGCTAGGGGTCAAGAGGGACCACAAGGCCCTTTAAGACAAAGAGAAAGATGCTGAACAGCTAAATGGATAATTCAAAAGAAAACAAAAGCAGCGGCCTTTTCTTCTCTGGAGGCTTTCAGTGTTCATTAAAACATTATTTGGTGTGCTTAGGACATGCTAGGCCCCGGGCTGGGTGTGGGGATGCAACAGGAAAATCAACAATAGAGCAGAGAGTGTTCCTGCGAGGGTCATAGAGTCTTTCAAAAGTCCCTCTTTTGACTGCAGCCCCTTGGCCTTACGCATTCATTCCTTTGCCTGCTCACCACCCATCTGCGGGGCTCCAGCTGAAACAGGGCCCACACGGAGTCCGGTGTGGCACACGGCCTTGGGAATCAGGCAGGTCTGCATTCGAATCCAGACTCGGCTCCTACAGGCCATGCCAGCTGGAGCAACCTACTCAGCCTCTCAGAGCCTCCGTTACCTGCCCCATACAATGGAAATCATGCAGATTTCCTTGCAGGGAATGAATGGGAGCGTGCTTTTTTAAAGCCCCTACTGGGCCCAGCGACGTGCCCTTGGTGAGTGCTCAGTGGTACACAGGAACTTATTACACAGCCCTACGAAGCCTTTGGAACCAGAGCCTCTGGGACGCACAGCACTGCTCTTGTAGAGGCAAGCTCAACTTCCTTGGGGTTCACACTCAGTCCTGAGTTTCATACCTGGATGCCCACAATTGCTCAGCCAGGAATTTCCTCACCACGTAGCCAATTTCCAGCCTCACACTGGAAACATTCCTCCAGTTTATTCAAAACCCGCTGGAGGGGACCACAATATCCTCGGTTGACATGTTTTTAGCTTCTAGAAGGATAAGCAATGTTGGATTTTGGGGGGAAGGGACATTCAGAGGTTGAGGCTTGTTCTGAGTTCAGAGGCCAGATTTAGACAGCACTGAGGACCCAAACTGAGTCCTAGAAACTGGGCCAAAGGATCTGCACATAATGATACATATCAAAACCAGAGAAAGCCTTAGTCAAGGGGGAAAAAAAAAAGATGAAAATTACAAAGACATTCTTCCGAAACCACCTTCTAAAAGTGAATAGAAAGAGCATGAAGCTGCCCAAGTGTGCCCCAGCCTCCCCCTGCAGAGCTAGAAAGAGTAACAGGTCCATTTCCAACTTGCAA
This sequence comes from Halichoerus grypus, assembly GCF_964656455.1. Lineage (NCBI taxonomy): Eukaryota > Metazoa > Chordata > Mammalia > Carnivora > Phocidae > Halichoerus > Halichoerus grypus. The sequence goes on from NC_135717.1 coordinate 27,329,163, forward strand.
TTTAATTCTATTTTGAAGTTTACTGGAAAGCAGAAAATAAGAAAGGGATCTGAGAGAGGCCCTCAGTTTGAAGACAAAAGCAACATTGAAACACACGTTAGACCAAAGAATTCAAAAGGCCTGGCAGCTTGGGTTCTCCCCCACCCCACCCCTGTCCCCTATTTTGACAGTCCCTCAAGCCCCCTCATACACCGGCAAATTAGCGACGATGTGTGTGCTCTTGACTTTGAACCACAGTTAACCTTCCTGGTTCTTCGTGCAAGGAGCCAAAATGGGATGGTCACACGTTGAGAAAAAATACCCACTGGACGTACTCAACAGTTTCTGAAGCATTGATATTTGAAGGGCATGTGTAAGGGAGGGTGTTAGCTGCAGACAGCAGACTGAAAAGGAACTCTGAATGTGACCAGGTGACCTGCAGGGTCTTTGAGGGTCTGAAACCTGCAACCCAGCCCTTATGGACTTGGAGCAATTTAGCCAGTGTGTGAGGCACAGCCTGGCTGTGAGGCTTACACAAGCTCCCATAGGCCAAGTATTCAATACAGTGCCTGAAACATAAATGTGTATAAAAATATTAGCTGTAGCTGCTATTGTTGATGTTGATAATAAAAACTGGAATAACATTAGAACCCCCTCCGTGGGGCTAGTTTTCTGATAGAGTGCTGTGACAGCCAAGAGCTATCTCTTTAATGCAATTTGCTCCCCAATTAATTAATTATATTATATCCAAATTGAATTATATTGTCTCACTCTCCGAGGAACTGGCAGCTTCACCTTGGGCTGCTAAAAATGTCCTGCCACCAAAAATTGCTTATAAGGCATCCCTGTCATTTCGCTCAATGAAAGGAAGTTTATTAGTTTGTGAAGAAGTCTTTTGGCCATAAGGCCTTGTGACACTGAATTGAGGAAAATCACTTCTAAGAGCAGCCGTAAACACTCCTTGGGCTGGCTCTGAGTTTGGGGGGGTCACTGCTCAAGAGGGTAACTTTTTCGAGACCTTCGATCTCTGATAGCTCTGGGTCAAAGAGCGCAACTGTGACACATCCCACTTCAGCTCTGTCCTGTGAGAAAGACCCAATGCCTACCTGGCTTCCAAATGTAGTCAGGGGCTCCAGAAACCATCCAAGAAGAAAAGCCTAGTGCTGATGGCCTCTGTCTGATAAGCAGGAGACCCATCTTTTTTTTTTTTTTTTTTTTTTGGTGTTTTCTTTTTTTTTTTTTTTTTAAGATTTTATTTATTTATTTGAGAGAGAGAATGAGAACGAGAGAGAGCATGAGAGGGGGAGGGTCAGAGGGAGAAGCAAACTCCCCGCTGAGCAGGGAGCCCAATGTGGGACTCGATCCCGGGACTCCAGGATCATGACCTGAGCCGAAGGCAGTCGCTTAACCAACTGAGCCACCCAGGCGCCCAGCAGGAGACCCATCTTCCTGACTGTGATGGGCACAGGTAGACCAGCTGTTAAATCATGAAATTCACCGCTAACACTCAGCCCCTGCTCTCAACAGTAGGGGGCAACGCGGGCGAAGGTGAAAAGGATGTTTTCTTTCTACTGGCCCATTATGTTTAGAAAGCCCATTCAGACTTCTTGGGAGACACAGCAGGGAAAACCAGACCTTCCCCCACTGCAAGAGATCATGTTTTCAATGGGCAGGTGCCCAAGGCCTCTTAATCTCACCAACTTGGCTTAAAGGGTGTGTGTAAAGAGTACGTGCAAGATGGCTTCTCTGGGCCCCCAAGTGCACGCCCCCAAGTTATCCACAGATCCTGCAGTTGAAGGTCTATATCCTGATGAGGTGGAGTTTATGTTCTCCAGGCTACAGTTCAGCCCAAATCTAAGGGAATCACTCACATGAAAAATACGTGAATAGCACCCCTAGAGGTATGGAAGTGTGGAGGTGTGCATGACGTAATACTCATATCCATGTAAGGCGGTCCGCACACGCATGCATGTGCACGCGCACATACACACACCCCCCAAGGATTCCAGAACCGCAGGCTTAACCTTGCCTAGATTCAACCACGTTGCCCATGGTGTCGAGACCAGAATAAAACCCATGTAAACAGATTAAATGCCATGACAACCAAATTCCAATCTTACAAATACCAAGGATTGGAGTGGGGGAAGGAGACTCTCTTTGAGATGAGCATTTCTTGAGCAGAGCAGAGAAGGGAGAAGGCAGAGAGGCTCTGGATAATTTAAATGATCAACATTCTTTCCAACTCTGATGGGAATTCCTCTCATATTTGGGTTCTCCCAGTCAACCACCATCCACCATCTTGGAAGGTGGTCCAACTGACGGAGCTCCAAGGGGATCCAATGACATTTACTTTCCCAGCCAAGAGACACCTCCATAGGGGTATATCTCTAGCTGCACTGTTGTTTTCCTGATGGTCCTACTGTTGGGAAAAAGGAGGAAGGGATATATAATTTGTCAAATCCTACACCTGATCTGCAATCCAGCCCATGTTCACTATATTTGTATCTGTTCAGGAGCTCACTCCAGTGACTAATATGGGCTGAGTGTACCCGGAGGGTGAACAGGCATAGTGACACTCCCCACTTTTCCCCCCCGAAACTCAGTATCACTCAAGCTTAGATACACCATGAGGCAAAGGACACCCCACCGACCAATCCAACCTTACAGGAGGCCAGATGTGAACCCCCAAAGGAGGTGTCGGTCCTGGTTCTTGGCACAGAGACGTTCACAGGTCCTTCAACGCCGGGAGAAAAACGCCTTTTGTCGTTGCTAAATGCTGTTTTCCCCTTCTTCTAGCCCACCCCAAACGTTCTCAAAATACCCTTCCAAACTCAGCTACGGTGCCACTTCTCCAAGGTGGCTTCCGTGGTGCCTCAGACTGGGGCAGGCCACCCCCCGCACACTCTAATTAACCTGTCTCCTCCACTAAACTACGAACTCCAGGAGGTCAGAGGATGGGCCGACGTGCTCACCATTATGCCTCCAGTGCCTAGCCCAGAGCCTGACACACAGTGCACACTCACTGCGCACAGCCCACAGACACACACGGCCACGGCTGGCCTATCTGTGCTCCTGATGCTCTAGTCAGAAAAGAGGGGGCATTTCCGATGACAAGATAAATACATGTATCACCACTGCATACCTCCATACTTTGGGGGTCCCGGGCTGGTTCAGCACCCTTCCAGGACTCCCCGGCGGTCATGCCAACACGTGAGCAAAGAAGGGGGTTGTTCTCGCTGTGTTTTCTTAGATTCTTTGTCCGGCTGGCACCCAGGCATCACGGGGTCAATGATATTAACATACACCTTTTCTTATTTTCTGTATTCTTGAGGCTCCAGCACTGGGGTGGGTGGGGGGCTCCCAGGCCTAGCCAATTCTTACATATAGCAGAGTCGGCCATGGGCACGCCTTTCATATACAAACCAAGCGATGGATGCCTAGACTATACGCACCCCCAACTCCACCTTATCTAGCTCACACACAATCCAGCATCTCCCCTGCTCTAAGTCATGTCAGGCCAGGCACCAGGTGGCCAGAGACCACCTCTAGAGCCGAAGCCCCCCGGCGTTATTCAGACCAGCCAGTCCCAAGCCGTTCTCTCTGCCCTGCCTTGCCTTTCCTATGGAAACCCCAATAAGGCTCCAGCCGAGACTCTCCCCGCCCTCCAGCCTCCTGCTCCCTGACCCGACCATGCCGTTCCTCCCGTGGGAAGCCCTGCTTCTCGTTTCTAGGGGAACCGTGAGGAAGATGAAACTTTCCTTTAAAGGGCACTGGCCTCTCCGTGTCATCCCTCGGTCACCTTTACAAGGTGAGACCCGGGCACGGGACAAGGGTGGATGCGTGGGCGGGTCTCCTTATGAGTGTCCTGCCTTGCTTGGCCACGCTCCCACGGCAGGCCCCACTCCCCCACTCCAGCAGACTCAGCAGCAACCACAGGAAGCCTTGAGACACAGGCAATCTGAAAGGAGAAAATGAACATTTCTGCAGAGCGAGGTGGAAAACAAGTCACAGAAGCGGAGCTCGGTGTCCTGGGGAAGACTGGGGCCAGACCACCTGTGCATGCCCGAGTGCCACGCCTGCCACCTGCTCGCGTGGGCCCTGCTCAGCTGTTCTCACCCTCAACTGCCCTTCCCTCACCTGCAGAACGGAGGGTGGGGGGTGAGGATGTAAGCACATTAACAGCGTGAGTGCCCAGCGCATGGTCAGTGCTACGGTTCTTCACTCCCCCGTCAAGCTAGGCATTCGAAGGAATCTGGACCAGCCCCCTGTGCATGAAAAATCACCCCAGTGCTTGTGCCTTTTATCCTGCACTTACGATACGTGCCTGGCAGCACGCACAGCGCCTTGGCATAAGCGCCAGAAACCAACCTCACACAGCAAGCCAACCAGGTAGGGCTGATCGTCATCCCCATTTTATAGACGACAAAACTGAGGCCAGGGCCTGGGCTGGGAGCCATGAACATAGCAACATGGCGATGGGCTTAGTCTTTCTTTTTGTGGGGCTGTCCTGTGGACTGGAGAATGGTTAGCAGCATCCCTGGGCTCTACCCACTAGCTGCCAGCAGCACCCCCCTCTCTAGTCATGACAGCCAAAAACGTCCCCAGACATTGCCCAATGTCTATTCCCACCCCTGCTGGGGGCCACCAGCATAGAGAAGGGGATTCTTTTTTTTTTTTTTTTTTTGGAGAGAGAGAAAGTGTGAGCAGGGGGAGGAGCAGATGGAGGGGTAGAGAGAGAATCGCAAGCAGACTCCACGTTCAGCACGGACCAGAACACAGGACTCGATCTCACGACCCTGAGAGCATGACCTGAGCTGAAATAAAGATTCAGATGCTTAACCAACTGAGCCACCCAGGCGCCCTGAGAAGGGGATTCTTAACTACCATGCTATTTCAGGGCAAAACAGAGGCCTGTGCCTGTGGGATATAGAACTGGCCTTTCCCTGACCCAGTTAATAGAGAGGATGCAATGGCCCTGAACGACACACAGCCGCATGATCACAGAAGACCTCTTAAGATAAGGATGTGAGGATGGAAACGTGCGTGATGTAAGGCTGGTGAGCTGGGGGTTGGGGAAGAAGCCACGCAAATCAACACTATGGCCAGCAGAGAAATTTACCCTTTGTGCCGTATCCACGTGTGTTACTCAGGTGCAGTTGGGGTCACTTTAAACATCAAATAATGACCAGGCAATGAATTCTGTTCACGGGGACCCTTCACAAGCTATAGGACTTCACTTAACAGTTTAGGTAAGATGTCATGGAGAGCTTGCAACTCTAAAGGCATGAGCTGCAGGCTCGGTTTTGACCCTGGAGGATGGAGATCATGAGCGGAAGGAGAGGGCAAAAAGGGGCCAGGTGGTCCAAATGTTCAACTGAATGGTGTGTAGCCATTTCCAAAAGAGAAGAAAATATCACTGACTTATTCTTAATTTATCCTCACGACAGCCTCTTATGGTAAATATTATCCTATTTTGCCAGTGAAGAAACTGGAGCTTGGAGAGATTAGAAATTGTGGAATTCAGCATCCAGCTAGTAAGCCTTAACTCCTACCATGTTCCCCTCACTCTCTCCGTGCTAGCTACACCGGCCTTCTTGTGCTCCTGCCCCAGGACATTTGCACAGGTTGTTTCTTGTGCCTGGATGACCCTCTCCTCCCTTCTTCCCCTGGCTCACTCCACTCAACCTTCATATCTCACCCTGTTCATCTGCCAAGAAGCCTTCTCTGGCCCTTCTCCAGACCAAACCACCTATTAAAAGCTGTCTGATCATCACAGCTTCTTTTTCTGTATCAGGACTTGTAAAAGTTGCAATTTAACAGAAAAGCCACTGTTGTTGGCTCCCCGCTGTATGAATACCTCAGATGCAAGAGGCCCACAGATTCTTCGACGTTCCCCTCATGGAGAGATGGGATCTTATTCCCCTTGAAACGGGGCTCACCGCGGTGACTTGTTTTGACCAAGAGAATGCGGCAGAAATGATGTTCTGGGAGCTCGGAGCCCAGGTGATAAGAAGCTCCCGCTGGGACTCTGGAACATTCACTTTTGGGAAGCCTCCTTTTGGAACCCAGCCATCATTCCGGGAGAAGCCCAAGCCACATGTGCTCTCATCAACAGCTCCAGATGAGCTCCCAGCCAGCAGCCAGCACTAGCTTCCAGCCGTGGGAATGAGACACACTGAACAGCCATCCCAGCCAAACCTTTAGACGCCTACAGCCCCGGCCCGTATCTGACCGTAACACATGCAAAAATCCAAGGGACAACCAAAGAACTTATCAAACTCAACACCAAAAGAACAAAGAATCCAATCAAGAAATGGGCAGAAGACATGAACAGACATTTTTCCAAAGAAGACATCCAAATGGCCAACAGACACATGAAAAAGTGTTCAATATCGCTCGGCATCAGGGAAATCCAAATCAAAACCTCAATGAGATACCACCTCACACCAGTCAGAATGGCTAAAATTAACAAGTCAGGAAATGACAGATGTTGGCGGGGATGCGGAGAAAGGGGAACCCTCCTCCACTGTTGGTGGGAATGCAAGCTGGTGCAGCCACTCTGGAAAACAGTATGGAGGTTCCTCAAAAAGTTGAAAATAGAGCTACGGTATGACCCAGCAATTGCACTACTGGGTATTTACCCCAAAGATACAAAAATAGGGACCCGAAAGGCTACGTGCACCCCGATGTTTATAGCAGCAATGTCCACAATAGCCAAACTGTGGAAAGAGCCAAGATGTCCATCAACAGATGAATGGATAAAGAAGACGTGGTATATATATACAATGGAATATTATGCAGCCATCAAAAGGAATAAGATCTTGCCATTTGCAACGACGTGGATGGAACTGGAGGGTATTATGCTGAGCGAAATAAGTCAAACAGAGAAAGACATGTATCATATGACCTCACTGATATGAGGAATTCTTAATCTCAGGAAACAAACTGAGGGTTGCTGGAGTGGGGGGTGGGGTGGGAGGGATGGGGTGACTGGGTGATGGACACTGGGGAGGGTATGTGTTCTGGTAAGCGCTGTGAATTGTGCAAGACTGTTGAATCTCAGATCTGTACCTCTGAAATAAATAATGCAATATATGTTAAGAAAGAAAAAAAGAAGAAGAAGAATGTAGCAGGAGGGGAAGAATGAAGGGGGGGAAATCGGAGGGGGAGAAGAACCATGAGAGACAATGGACTCTGAAAAACAAACTGAGGGTTCTAGAGGGGAGGGGGTTGGGAGGATGGGTTAGCCTGGTGATGGGTATTGAGGAGGGCACGTTCTGCATGGAGCACTGGGTGTTATGCACAAACAATGAATCATGGAACACTATATCTAAAACTAATGATGTAATGTATGGGGATTAACATAACAATAAAAAAATTAAAAAAAAAATAAAAAAAAAATCCAAGGGACAACCGCCCAGCTGAGCCCAGTCAACCCATAAGACTTTAAGAGGTAAGAACTGTTTAAGCCTCAAGGTTTGTGAGCAATTTGCTCCACAGCGATAGATAGGACCCCACAGGATCCAGGTTAGGTGTACATACGTAGGGCAGCAACCACAGCTAGATATGTAGTAAATACACTACCTCTTGATTAAATGAAGACTTGAATATGTGAATTAACTAATGGTAGAGGTGGGATTTGGACCAGATCATATAAACTCAAATCCCCCTTCCCTTTTCTTTTTAACCATAACCTAATGTTCCCTTAAAAAGGAAAAGAGTTTAAAAAAAAAAAAAGGAAAATATTTTCTTCCTGTGTATCATATTTGCACAGGTTTGGGAGGGGAAGTGGAACGCTCAAACTGAGTCTTGTCCCAAGATGGTAGCTCAGCAGTTTGCTATCCCAGAGGAAGTTCAGAGTTAAAAAGCCAGCTTGCTCTTGTGTCGTCACGCCCTCACCATGGCATGGCACAAGGGCCAACAACTTTTTCTGTAAAGGGTCACGTAATAAATATTTTCACCTTTGCATGCCATAAGGTCTCTGTTAGAACTATTCAATTCTGCCATAGAGTGAAAGCTGCCATAGACAATATGTAAATGCATGGGTATGGCTGTGTTCCAATAAAACTTTATTTATAAACACAAACAGTGGGCCAGATCTGCCCATCCCTGGTAATAGAGCATAATACAGTCATCCTTAAATGTGGGAGTGATCATGTTGTTTGCAGACCCAATGAAACAGGCAATGCTTCCAATGGAAATAACTTTCAGTACTTAACGTTGCATTGCAGACAGCATCTTTCACTGTATTTCAGCAAGGTCAAACAGGCTTAGGTGCCAAAGATGTAAGAAGAAGAGACAGTAAAAAAAAAAAAATTAATATAGGTAAAAATCTGATCCATCGACCTCCCTTTTGTCTTCTGTAAATTGGGGGAGGGGACGTCAGCTCCCTTTGATTTGAGTATGGAATGCCTATCACCTGCTCATGGGAGCAACATTCCATGAGAATGGTGTTTGCAGACCATCGAGGCAGCTCATGGCAAAGAAAACTTCCCCTCTTAAGCCCTCAATGAACTATTTGTTGATAAATAATTGGATCTATGTCTATTAGAATTAGAGTAATCCACTTGTTGCTATTATTAGCCCATTCAACATTAGAGCTCAGTTACTGGTTGAAGTTTATTCAAAGCAGCAAAACATTGTCTAATGGTCTCCTTATTTGTTTGTCTTTGTAGGATCAGGACTTCGATTTCAGAAAGTACTACGTAGGTTAGCCAAAATTGAGCTTAGGTATACATAAAGCACAATGCACAAATTATGGCTTGTACCCAAACTCTAGATTTCAGAGTTATATACAGTTAATTTTTTTTTTTAAACTTTGGGTTTTAAAATAATTACAGACTCTATACATTTAATTTTTAAATGGCTAATGTTAATTCTCAGAGAACAGAAATTTGTCGTGTTAGTTATTACTAGGATTCACGGCTCAAGAGGTAAAGAATTTCTGAACTCACAAAGCGATTTTTAAAAATAGTACTGTGTCATTTTGTTCTTAGACCAGTCCCAGGATTAAACTTCATTTTATAGGTGAAAAAAGTGAGGTTCACCATAAGTACCAGTGACTTGCCCATGGTCATAGCTTGTAAGGGGCAGAAACAAGGCTGCAGACCACAACTCCTAGCTCCGTGCCCCTGCATGGGGACACCTCAGAAGAATGGGGTAACTCCTCTCCAGTTAGAATTAATATGCAACACATGTATTTCTATCATTCTTTGCAAAGTTTAGCATCATCCAAAAAAAAAAAAATGTTAGCTTGGCTAATTATTCAGATTTTTTTTAGCTAGGGGTCCAAATGTTCAATTGAATGGGTGTGCATGTTATTGGTGACACCATATTTTTAAAGGGAGGCGACTGCCCAATAATGACCCAAAGGCTTGGCTTGGAAGCAAATTTCAATCACAAACATCAATTTACTGCCTGAATTTGCCTCCATTTCAATAACTGAATCTTTCTTGATTGACTCAGTAAAACCCACTTCAGATTTAAACACCAGGGTGGGAGGTGGGCTGGTCCAAGCCAGATGGCCTTGTCTTTGGGACCTCACCAAACAGAAGCCAGCTGCGTCTTCAACAGTGCATGTGATCCCGCCAGGGATGCGCATACACTGTCCCTCCCCCAACAGTGTGCTCACCCTGGGGCTACTTTCACTTTGCAAGCTGGTTTACCTTATTAGAGTAATCTTTCAGATCAAATATTACGATCCCATGAAGAGCCAGCAGAAAATTTAGAATTGGAGGGGCGCCTGGGTGGCTCGGTTGGTTAAGCGTCTGCCTCCGGCTCAGGTCATGATCCCGGGGTCCTGGGATTGAGCCCCGCATCGGGCTCCCTGCTCAGCGGGAAGCCTGCTTCTCCCTCTCCCACTCCCCCTGCTTGTGCGAGCACACGCTCTCTGTCAAATAAATAAATAAAATCTTTAAGAAAAAAAAAAAAGAAAGAAAATTAAGAATTGAACATATATTTTGATCTTAAAAAAAAAAAATACACCTGTGTCTTGCCTCTCACTGTTCTTTACATGGGAGGCAAAGGGGAGCTCGAGACAGAAAATTCATTGTGAAGCTTCGGAAAAATCTTTGCTAATTAAGGAGCAGCAGGCTGTATTTTCCAAAGAGGAATGCAACTATGTCGCCTACCCCATATATTCTTTCCACTCATGCCCTGTCTGCCCATCCCAACAAGGGCTAGGGTCTCTTTTTCCAGCCCCTAGAATCTAGGCGGGCGCTGTGACTGTTCTGAGTGACACAACATGGCTGGAGTGATGCTGTGCCCGTTCCAGCTGGAGCCCTCAACTTCCCGGCGGCCTCCACGTCCTGCCTCCCAGAGGCCAGTGGCCACGTAAGAAGGGTCCTTTCCCTGAGACCATCCTGCTGGGAGAAAATCATGTCACGGCAGAAGGCTCTGGAAGACAAGATGCCACGTGGGGAGAGAAGGAGCTCAAAAAGGAACAAGATGGCAAACATATGGATGAAGTGATCATTCCAGAAGTGGCTCACCCAGCCCCAGCTGCTGCCACACAGAACAGAAGCAAACCGCCCAGCAGAGCTTTTCCTAAATCCTGGACCCCGACAAAAATCAGGCGCAAAACCAAATGGTTGTTTGAAGCCACCAGGATTTCAGATAGTGTGCTTTACAGTAATAGAGAACTGGTACACATATATATTTTTTAAATTATAACATAAGGTAGCTCTCATTCGAGGCCCTGCTAATGGCCATATCATCTGTGGACTGCAAAATGGGAGTTCTGGCCGGTGGCCCTCCCCAGTCCTGCCCGGGGTAGGACGGCATGCTGACCCCAGCAGGACGCTCTCTCTAGTCTTCCTCTAAGAGGGGGGCTTTAGTGTCCCCGCTAGGCCCCAGAGAGACCAGCAGTGACCCCAAGCTCGGTTATCCCGATTTGAGACCTTAGCCCCTGGAGAGCTACGGGCTTTAAGGGAAAATGTAATCGTCACAGCCAACTACAGTTCTTCCCTCCTGGGGATCTCGCTGGCTTCGCCAAGTCTACCTGGTCCCTCCTCCTTCTGTTCCCAAGCTGCAACCCCCAACTGTGGGCCCATGTCCTCCTGCCCAGCAGGGCTGCCCACTCCGGGGAGGGGCCTGTTGACTGATACCCCATGAAACTGCCCAACTCCCGACGGAGCTCAGCCCTGGGCCGTCAGGGCAATACCTCAAGGGCACAGGAGTCTGCCCCTCCATAGCCAGCAGGTGGGCTCTTTCAGAACCCATTAAGATGATTTTTTTTCCTCCAAGGCCCTTCCGTGAGGACTGAATACTAATGAACCTCCCCTACAAAGGAGGGGCCTCCTGCTGCCCTCGGTGCTGGGCGGTAGGGACAGTGTGTGGGCTGGCCTCCCTGCCACCTCACTCGCCTGGGCTTTCGTGTGGGAGTCAGTATTGATTACTGTTATTTTATGGGATGACTAAGGGCTCTCCGTGTCAGGCAGGGGGGCCTTGGGAACAATCCTCACGGTCTGTGCAAGTCTGACGCCCAAATCCACGGGACCCTAGCTGTCGGCGGTGCAAGCTGTCTTTGCCTCCTGAGACCGGGCAGGAAGTCTAACTGGCCTCAGTTTCACCATGTGTGCCTTTCGATCTGTCCATCCAACCAGGGGAGGCTTGGACATCCTTCTCCCATTCTTTCCCCCGAGAAGCTGGCACATATCACATGCACTTTAGAGCCAGAAAGATCTGCGTTCAAATGCAGCGTCTGCTGGTTCTTAGCTGTGTGACTTTGAGCAAGTTGCTAAATGTCTCTGGGTCTCCGTTTCCTTGCCTACAAAATGAAGGCAATAGTAGCACCTTCTAGCAAACCCGCGAGAACTGAAGAGGATGAGGCCAAGAGCGCTAGAAACTGCGAGTTATTCTGGGTGGTTCGTGAACAAACTTTTGGAAAAAACTTTAATAGTTACAGATTTGCCCTGATGTATTTAAGAAGAAAACAAGCTTCGTTAATACCAGGATTTTATGGACAGCAGAGCTGAAGGCTGAGCCCAAGGAAACAGTGAGCGCATTTAAAGAAAAATATTAAGTTAACTATTGCTGGAAAGAATGTTTTGCGGATGCTGTGGACTCCACTAGGCGTGCACATAGTAGGTGTGCACCCCATCAGCACCCCGGCGCCTGGTAGGTGCTGGATGAATGTCTGTTTCCCTACCCTGTGGCCCTCCTATTGCAGCGGCCCTGAGGCTTGTAACAGCACCCACCTCTACCCTTGAACTTGGTTCCGGCCTCATTAGGGCTTAGCCAAGGCTTAGAAGCTGGAGGCAGAGTCCTCGAAGTGTCAGGGATTTCTCCCCTCACCAGGGTGACAAGGAAGCACAGTCTTTGGTTTTGCAGATCACGAATTCCCTTTAAGCACCTCGTAAACAGCAGGGCTGGCCCACCTCAATAAAATTTTATTCAGGGCTTGCAATTCCCCACTCTTCCATGGCATCTGCTGTCCTTTCTCTGTGGTTTTACTCCCTGCTGACAACTGATGAGGTTTAGATGTCTGTGTAAGGGCAGGGTGAGAGCCAGGGAAGGCTGCTCATTAGCGTCGTATATAGATTTCAAGAGCCAAGACCTACTAATTACATAGGACGTCGGAGAGCTCGCCTCCAAATGTTGGCCCACTGGAGAGGACTGAGGCTAGCTCAGCTGAGTAGTCGGACCTGTGAACCACGAACTTTTAAACTTCTGAGGCGCTGTAACCTTTGAGTTCACGGAAACCAGAGCCCACATTTAAATGCACAGGGCCCAAGTCCATATTCCAGAAAAAGCCCTTTGTCAATTGTTCCCACGAACTCATCCAACCGGACTCCCGACTTATACCTGCCGCTGTTCATCTGACCTGCAATGACACCTGGGACTGGTTTTATTCTCCAGCCCCGACGGCTCTTCCTTCCCGAGACACACAACCAGACTGGTGCCTGCTGCCACAGGTCCTTCCCTGTGTGTAAATGCTCTTCCCAGCTCTGCCCCTCTACCCAGAGAGCTTAAATGCATCCTTCCATCTCAGCTCAGACACCACGCCCTCCGAGAAGCCCCCCTCTGACTTCGTAAGAGTTCATGCCCTGCCGGGCTGTACTACTTCTCTACCTCGTTTGGCTGCTCATGGCCAACCATAACCTGCTTACGTGACTGTAATAACGTCTTCGTCCACTAGCTCCATTTCCAATGTTCTGTATGAGGCAAGGAGCAAAGGAAGTGAGAATAAATGAATACAGGAATCCCACGGTGACAGGATCCATTCATTTCACAAACGTTTACTGAGCGCGTGCTGTATGCGAGGCGCTAAGGATACGGACTAAACAGGAAGGAAGGGTAATGTTCCTGCCTTCACTGGGTTTGCGTTCTAGATACAAAGTTACGTACAGATAAATGAGATCATTCAGATTGTGAGAAATGTTATGACAACAATTTAAAAAAAGGGTAACAGAAGAGAGCAGGGCTGCCAGTGGGTCACATCCATACCCATTTATTGAAACCATACCCATTTATTTCCGTGTTGTCTATGAAGGCTTTTGCACAACAATGGCAGAGTTGAGTGTTGCCTCCGAGACCATATGGTCCTCAAGTCTAAGATATTTACTATCTGGTCTTCGACAGAAAAAGATTTGTAGATCCCTGGCCTAAGAAGTGATGCGGGGAGAGGGGGCTTTAGTAGGTGAATAGGAAAGGCCTCTCTAACAAGGCAGACATTGGAGTGAAGACCAGAACAAGAAGAAGACATCGGCCACGCAAATATCTGGAGGGAGGAGGTTCAGGCAGAAAGAACAGAAAGTGCAGGGCGCCTGGGTGACTCAGTCGGTTGAGCTTCTGAGTCTTGATTTTGGCTCCGGTCATGATCTTAGGGTCATGGGACTGAGCCCCACGTGGGGCTCCGTGCTCAGCAGGGAGTCTGCTTGGGATTCTCTCTCTGCGCCTCCCCAACCAGACACACACACTCTCTAAAATAAGTAAATAAATCTTAGAAAAAAAGAATAAGAAGAAGAACAGCAAGTGCAAAGGCCCTGAGACAAGACTGGGCTTGGTCCAGTCTAGAGACAGAGGAAAGGCTGGTGTGGCATAATCAGCTACAGACCATGGTGGGCAGAGGAGATGTGGAACCCCACAGGCTGTAGTAACTAGGGCTTCTTGCTAATGATACATGGAATCATCCTGAAAGTCAGTGAAGCTGTCTGGGGTTTTGGCCACAGGTGGTCCACCACGAATGTGGATGACAAAGCCAAAAATGCTGACAACTTTGCTCAGGGCTTCTTTCCCACCAAGAACAAAGTCTCCTTGTCCACGGTGCCCAGCTCGGCACCACTCCCCACCCCAGCACTGCATTTTCAGCCTGGTTCCCACCACTCAGGCAGGATGTTTCCAGAACAGCCGTACCAGCAGGCCATACGAGCCTCTCACCCACACGGCTATTTTTATTTAAAAGACTCCCGGTTTCTTTTCCTACGTTCATGTTTTGAAAGGAACTGCTAGTTTGTTCTAAAAATCACAGGTTTAATACACCAGTTATATATATTTCCTTTAAATACAGTAAATACGCTCTTAAAAAACGTTCACCTGTCTACCACCTAAATCTCAATTACACTTTGGGAAACAATTGCTGAGGTTCAAATGCCCGGGCTCCCCCACCTCATGATTATTGGGGAGGGAGCTGTAGTACCATCAGAGGGGACAGTAAAGTCACAGGGCAGCTTAGGGGGCACAGACCAAACTCTGGAGCCCCGCGCAGCTGAAACATGACCCCATCCCTTACCGGCTGTGTGCTCTTGGCCAAGTCAAGCCTTGAGGGCCTCAGACTTCTCATCTGTAAAGCAAGGCTGGGCCACGTGGTTGTGGTAAATATTAGGAGAGATGCAGGACGTGGCCTCCAACCTGATACCTAGTAGATGCTCAACAAATGCCCTCAGCCATGATGACAAATGCAGAATTATTTATGGTTAGAACTAGAATCATCAAATGGCCTTCGGTTTCTGGAAAAGCGCTACAAGCCTCTCTTGCTGGGTGGGGGGCGTGGTCGTTCACGTGTCTGAGCTTCTGAGCCATCCACAGCCCCCTGCCCACTTACAGACCCGCGGCTTCGGGGACCTGTAGGCGGAGCAGTAGTTTTCCACTGGCTTTGCCAAAGTAGGTCTCCTTTCTCTTGCTTTCCTTTTATTTTTTTGTTTCCAAAAGACTCCTGATTAACAATCGTTCAGAGGGGAGGAGGAAAGAAATTACAGCAATGTTCCTTGTTCTCGTCCCTGCTGGGTTGGGAGGCTGCTATTTCAGACTCAATCAGCTGCCTGCAGGGTCACTGGATGAAATTCCTTCCCACAGGGATCAGGAGGAAGTGGCCCCATTGGGAGGCTTCCACCGGTGACCTGTGGCCTGAAAATCCCAACTGCTCAGAAGTCCCCAGGGACCTCAACCTAACGCAGGACGGGAGCCCAATTTCTTTAAGGAACACCCTCTTAGAAAAGCGGTATCTTTCGCCGCCTCTGCAGGGAAAAGTGCAACATACATCCTCTGAAGGCAATTACATTCAAGTCGTGAGGGATCAAACACCATCCTTAACTGGAGCTAATCTGAACTTCACTTTGAACCCCCTCTGCACAAGCAGACTTCCGCCTCTAATGCTTAATTCAGGAAATCATTAAAAGTGGTCTTTCTTCCCTGGGCACAAAGCAAGGTAAGAGGAAGCGGGCATGACGGCAATGTAATCCCTGGGTCAGGCTAGCTCAGACGCCGGCACGCACTGCTCTTACCTTGCACGGAAGGCTCACCGCTTGGGCCTTCTGATCCTGTCGCTGGCTTCCGGGGGCGGCTACACAAGTTGGCTGGCCCAGTGCAAAACCAAACGGGGCGGGGGGGGGGGTGCCTTGTTTAAAAACCATTAAGAATTTCAAGATGGTAACAGCAGAGCATTAACACAAGCCTGGCGCCCTCCTGAGCATGGGACCCAGTGCCCAGGGCACCCGCTCACAAAGCCAATCCTGCCTGTTTCCCTTTCTGGGCTGCCTCCCATCACTACTTTACCTACGTTTTCCCCACCAGACCAGATCCTGTGATTTGACACAGGGATTTTTTTTTGTTTCGTTTTTTTAAGTCTGTGAGTGTCTACACAAAGTCTTTACAAAGGAATCACAAATACAGCCTTCCAGTTTCACAAACAATGAATCCCCTTGGTAGCAAAGAAGAAACTGACATAAAACAGAGCTCACCCAAAACACTCTTCAGGCTGGCTGGACGGTAGCTGAGAAATCAGGGGGACTCAGAGCTTTCCAGTTTGTGGACGAGAAACCCAAAGCCCATGCTTCATTTCGTTTCTGTCACGTCATTCTAAGAGGGCAGGATGCAAAGAAATTCTGGGGCTGAATGGCACTCGTAAGCTTACTTTTAAAAAAAAAAAATTACATAATACCGTATCGTATATTTAAAAGTTGTTAAAAGAGTAGATCTTAAAGGTCCTCAGAACAAGAAAAAAATATTTTTGTAACGATGTGAAGTAACAGATGTTAATTAGATTTATTGTGATCATTTTGCAGTCTATACAAACACTGAATCATTACGCTTATGCCTGAAACGAGTATCATGTTAACATGTCAATTACATCTTAGTGAAAAAAAAATGTAGGACAGCCCAAAGTGTTTAAGTGGAAAATGGAAAAAGGGAAATAAGTAAAAGCTAACAAAGTTTTTTTAATAAATAAAAATAATAATAAGGAAATAATAATGTTAGTCATTAACAAATATAATAAGCAAATACAATAAAAATAAAGGAAAAATAAAACCTTCGCCAGAGCAGGGGTCGGCGAACTTTTTCTGTCAAGGCCTCAGGAAGTAAACATTTTCAGCTCTGCAGGCCAGAAGGTCACTGTTGGTCTCCTGAACTCCGCAGTGTGAGTGCCAAGAAGCCACAGACAATAGGTACAGGAATGGATGTGTCTGTGTTCTAACAGAACTTTTAAAAAAAATACAAACAGGCAGCTGGCCAGATCTGGTCCAACAGCCTTATTTTGGCTGACTCCAGACTTAGGGCAGTGCTTCTCAAACTTGGGTGTGCATATGTATCACCTGGGAGTCTTGTTAAAATGAGATTCTGGTTCTAGAAGTCTGGGCAGAGGCCTGAGACTCCGCATTTTTTTTTTTTTTAAGATTTTATTTACTTATCTGGGAGAGAGAGAGAGCACAAGCAGGGGGAGTGGCAGGCAGAGGGAGAAGCAGGCTTCCCACCGAGCAGGGAGCCCAATGCGGGGCTCGATCCCAGGACCCCGGGATCATGACCTGAGCCAAAGGCAGACGCTTAACCGACTGAGCCACCCAGGGCCCCGAAACTCTGTATTTCTAACATGCTCCCGGGTGATACTGAGGCTGTTGACCCAAGGACCACACTAGACTAGCAAGGATAGAATACTCAAAACAGAAAAGAAGGGACACCTGCCAAAGCATCCAGACTTTTAAGAAGTGCTTAGCAGAACACGGTATAGAAAAGTAATTTATTTTCTCATCACCAAGGAGCAGAGTTATGCGATTTAAGTTCATCTTCCAAAGGAGAATACCATGTCACTGGCGATCGAGGATGGAGTTAACCATCATTATCAGAAAGCAAAATGCTACACAGTTTTTAAGCACTGCTGTGCATTTTCTGGCACCACTTAACAGCGACACAGACCAATCAATGCAGGTAAATGAATCCATTTGAAGGCAGGCCACGGATGGTAAATCACATTGTCCAATAAAGTTGCTAAATTAGCAACAGTGTGACAAAGAACATTTTTTTTTTTTTTATAAAAGTGAATCCTCTTTGGAATGAGACGGACTGCAGGGAAGCGTGGCCAGCAAGGCTGGGGTAGGGGAGGGACAAGGAGAGGGAAGCGCCAGGGCTCTGACCTGTGCAGGGGAAGCTTATGTGGGGACGGGGGTGGAGGCTCTTCTGTAACGCTGTCAAGGTCCCAGTGAGGGTCTGTTTCCCATGGGCAGGTAGTCATTTTTGGATTTCACACATAGCGGTTTCTAATAAACATCGTGTCCACCCAGTTCCGAGCAAGACCAAAAATGAATGGACCCACTCATTCACTGCTGGTGGGAGTGCGGAACAATGCAGCCGCTTTGGATAACAATTTGGCAACTCCTTAAAAAGTTAAATATAAATCTACCATATGACCTAGAAATTCCACTCCTGGGAATATACCCAAGAAAAATGGAAATACATGTCTACACGCATACTTGTACGTGAATGCTTATGGCAGCATAATTCACAACAGTCGAAAAGGGGAAAGAACTCCACGGTCTAGCAACCAGTGAACGAATCAACTGTGGTATATCCATACAGTGGAATACTATTTGGTGGTGTGCCCCAACATGGACAGACCTCCAAGACAGATGCTAAGTGAAAGAAGCCAGATATGACATTCTAGAAGTGTCCAGAATGGGTAAAACTATAGGGACAAAAGGCAGATTAGCAGTTAGTTGGCTGGGAGTGACTTCAGATGTGCATAAAGACTCTTACTAGGGTGATAAAAATGTTTTAAAACTAGGTTATGGTGGTGGTTGCACAGCTTGGTGAATTTACTAACAATCACTGGATGGTACCCTTAAAACCTGTATGTTTTATGGCATATAAATCCCACCTCAATACAGTTTTTAAAAAACTAAACGTTTCCACTATGTCCTCTCCTGTTTCACGTTTCACCTCCCTAGATCTCAAAACACTTCGGTATCCCAGAGCCAAAGACCTGTTGTTTATTCCAGATGAGGCTATAGCAAGGCCTCCAGCCCAGACAAATACCCTGGAGACAGCGCATCAGCTGACTCCTCAGATGATGAAAATAAACATGCAGGAACCAGGTTCTCGATTTTTTACAGCCAGAGCTGATTTCATCTGTGGCCAGAGCATCATCTGGGCATGGCAGGGCAACGCCTGGGAAGATGCCTCCAAGACCCACAGCCACGATCTCCAACCCAACCCAGCCAACCAGACCTGCAAAGGCCTCGGCCCCAGGGGGTGTCGGGACTGAGGACAATTATGGCAACAGCCTAATCCATCAGCTAGCTGTACTGGAGAAAAGACAAGGAAAATCTGCCATACTGAGAGCCAAATCCACTACCCTCCCCCCCCCAATACTCCAAGGCCCACCAACTCACACCTTCCTCTGAGATGATATGTTTTCTGAAACATGTTGTCATCCTGAAAGTGACTCTTCGGGGTCACATTCCAATGTCAGAAGCAATTCTCAGGTGCTTGGAAGAAAATGGAAACTCTAACTGGCAATATAGATTTGGCTTTCCTCCAAATCATACACACACACAAAAAAATCTCACAAGGAGTGCCTGGGTGGCTCAGTCGGTTGAGCGGCCGACTCTTGATTTCGGCCGAGGTCATGATCTTGGGGTCATGGAACTGAGACTCGAGTCAAGCTCCACGCTCAGCATGGAATCGGCTTAGAATTCTTTCTGTCCCTCTCCCCACCTAAAATAAATAAAAAATCTTTAAAAAATTCATGCAATTCTGAACTATCACAACATCTCCTCCTTTGATAAATAGGACCATCCAAGTCACTTGCAGGAGATGACAGATATGAAAATCATAAAGAATAAGAAGGCATGGTCAGGAGGAGTTGTCTAGAATGATCTGGTCCCCGCTGCAGCTTGCTTCCCTAAATCATGGCATCACCCACAAACACACCTGATGGCGGCAGCTGGCTCAAAATCAAAGCCAGAATGTGGGGCTGGGAAGCGGGCCTCGAGCTGGCCCACCCGTGAGTCCGGCCATGACCCCGGTCATCTGGGTGCCAGACTCAGGTAGCTGGGCCGACTGGGTATGGAAGAAGCCATGCCGAGGCAGCTTCAGTGCTAGAAGAATGGAATTTGGGCTCCGGCTAGTGATTTAGTACCACTCCTCTCGTAGCACAGAAGGTATGTGGATCAGGAACACCAGCTTCACAGCCAGAGGACTGATAATCTCTTTCACCCTTTTCACTGAAAAAGAAAATATCTAAGATACCGGAGAATACAGTAAAATCCTCAACTCCATTTTTTTCTTTCTTTCTTTTATTTCCCCCCCTCTCCTTTCCTAGTGGCAAGGCTGGATAAGCTTATCAAGTGCAGGCCAACTACATCTTAGCTCTGATCCTTTCAAGAAATCCATTTGGTGCCTTTAACATTTCATTTGGCAGATTGAATTTCGGACATGTATTTATGGGGCTGGGTTTGCCCTTAACAGAGTATTGCATAAATCCCATTACAGTATCCACTTTAGCGTGTTTGGGGTTTTCTAAGCCAGGACTTTATTTAAGTGGACAGCCCCAGAATGACCTGCTCTGGCTTAGAAACTCTCTCCTGTCCCTGTGGAACCAACATTTGCAGATTGCCTCCATCATTATCAATGTCAAGTGATGTTTTAGGAAAAGACCTTAGGGCACAGCCCAGAACGTGACATGTCCTAGCTTCAGAGAAATCAGTGACAGGGTATCATCGCCCTCCCCAGTGGATCATGGGGTTCCCTTCCAGGGACCACCTTACCCCATGTTCCTCTTTTTTCTAACAATAGCCAGGGAAGCTTTGTTTCACCACACGGGCGAGGCAGGGGCTGCAGAGGACTGAAGTGCCAGCGGGGGGGGGGGGGGGGGGGGCGGCTAGGGACATTATCTGTCCCCTAGGGACTTGTCCTGGAAGCGAATACGGAGCTCCGTGGTCACCGACTTGTCACATAACCTGGCTCGAGAGCAGAAACGCAAGGAGGCTGGCTAGCAGGGAGTCCACGTGAAGCTGGCCTTCTGGGCCAGGGTCCCCCCGGAACTTGGCAATGCCGGGTCAAGTCACTGTGGGCCACCAAGGGACCTGCGAGCAAGTTTTTAGAGAGGTAGTAGCTGCCGCCGTAAATGAAGAAGTCCTACTCACCACAAGAGGCTGCAGGGGCTATTTCAGGCTCCCGCTCTGTCTGAAGGCGGCGGCGGGTTTGGTTCCATCTAAGTTTGGCCTCAGAACTTGTGGAGGTAAACCCTTCTCTGTGAGAAAAAAAAGTCTTGGGCGACTTCACTGATTCATTCAGCCCGGATTCACGGAGTTTCTGTTTTGTGCCGGGCTCCGTGCTAGGGGCTGGTATCCCATGGGGAGCTGCACAGAGCAGGCCTTGCCCACAGCAGGTTATAGTCTGGAGATGGGCACCGAGAGCCAAGGTGCGGCTGAGGAGAGCGGGGGTGTCCAATGTCCAGTGACACAGTCGAGAAAGCACGGCCCCCGCAGACAGGACCCATGGGGGTCCACAGGGAAACCGGAGTACTAAAAACCTAGTGCCCCTCTCTCCAGGGCTTAATCTTCTAAAGATTCTCTCATCGACTTTATTTTCTTCCTGTTCCACTTGCCTATGAGCCCCTGGGGACAGAAGTCGTGCACGACGACTCCATGATCTTCAAGTACCACAGGAAGCACGAAATATGCACGACTTCATTCACCTCCAACTAAAGGTGGGCGGGGATTAATGTCCCCACTGCAGAGATGAAGAAATAGAGGCTCAGAGAGGGGAAGCGACTTGCCCAGGGTCACACAGACAGGAAGAGGTAGAGGGACTGAACCAAGGCTGTTTGGTTCCAGAGTCCGCATTAGCAACCAAGACGCCACGCTGCCTTTCAGGGACATTTGCTGTGGTTCTAAACGTGGTGGTGGGCACACAATAGGGGATCAGTCAGTGTCTGCTAAATTGAATCTGATCATCTTATTTAATGCTACCGCAATCACACTCGGCTTTTTAAGCTCTGGGCTGGGAACAAGGTCATTCTATAAAAATGGAAAGCAGAAATTTACCCTGAGGAATTTCTTAGGAGTTAGAGGTAGGGAACCAGAGAGGAATCTATTCAAATGGCCACAGCGTGAAGACGTGGCCTTGCTACACGATGACTTAAATGAGATGTGCTGAAGAATTATGTAACAGCTCAGACACCTGGTTTCAGCCTCGGCCGGCACGTTGCTCTTTGTAAAATTTCTAAGTTCATGATACAGAAGAGTAGGTTTTTATATAACTGCTTGGGTCACGCAGGGAAATGAAGACATATTCCATGCGCTTTCTAACATGTGCGCTCCCCACAGAGAACAGTTTGGAAGACCGTCCAAATGAGACAGCTGATAATAATACGGCAGGAATAATGATGGACCTCCTGTGTACTTCCTAGGTGGCAGGCCCGTGCTAAATGACCTACCTGACTTCTCTCACTGAATCCTCACAAGACCCTTTGGGGGCAGGCCAAATCTCCGGGTCCCATTTTACAGAGAGGAAAACCGAGTGAAGCCAGGCTCTGAATGCGGGTGTGAGACTGAGTACCCTCAGTCCTTTGATCATATTTGCAACATGTTGCTGTAAAGAACACTGAAAATGATGGGCAGGGGAAAAAAGAAATGCTTGCCAAAATCCTGACATCTCAGACAGGAAGGCAAGAAGTCTGGGACCATCAGGGCCCATGTCGGGTACAGGCTGCCTCCTTCCCACTTTAATGGCATTCCCCGGGGCGAAACTCCCACATGTGGCCATATGAACGCATTCTTCAAACTCACCATCCTCTGCCTTCAATCATACTTGGCTCTGCTGGAATCAAAAAGGCATTTGGGGACAAGTGATCTTTATCTGTACCAAATGTTTGTTGGGGGCCACTCCAGGAGATGGTTCCACATGGAGCCAACAGACAAGAAGTCACCCGCAACTGCTTGGCATGCACTCGTGTC
This sequence comes from Halichoerus grypus, assembly GCF_964656455.1. Classification (NCBI taxonomy): domain Eukaryota; kingdom Metazoa; phylum Chordata; class Mammalia; order Carnivora; family Phocidae; genus Halichoerus; species Halichoerus grypus. Next base: position 27,351,812 of record NC_135717.1, read on the forward strand.
CACATGCAATTGCTAGGAATTATATCTTTCTTCTTTTTTTTAAGACATTTATTTATTTGAGAGAGAGAGCACAAGCAAGTGGGAGGAGCAGAGGGAAAGGGAGAAGCAGGCTCCCCTGCCCAGTAGAGAGCCCGACGTGGGGCTCGATCCCAGGGCCTGGAGATCAGGACCTGAGCCGAAGGCAGACGCTTAACCGACTGAGCCACCCAGGCGCCCCGGAATTATATCTTTTCTCAGAGCATCATGTGGGTCAAAATCGCCAGGTCCAACGAGACTGACAACCTGCTTTTCGTGGATCAGTTATTTAGATAAAAAAAGGAGAGGGAAAGAGGAATCAGATTCCCACCTCCCCCCAAAGTATCGCTCTCCAAGCACCATTTATAGAAAATTATCCTTGTGGGTGGGGGGCCTTTCAGAGAGTGCAGGAACATAAATCTGGCCAGTTTCTAAAATACAGTGAAATTCACTTTCCTGGACTCCAGCATCATTTCCCCCTTCACAGCACTTGCAGCAAGGAGGCTGAGTACTGGTAGCGCTTGGTGTGGCCAGCCATTTTGGACGGGACCATTCATACGCTTGTGCTAATCCTTCCCCCTTCAGGGTGAGCTGGATCTAGTGAGTCACGTCTAACGAACAGAATGCAGCAGGAATGGTGGTATTTCACATCCCGTTCCCGTCTCAGGTCCTCCCTTCCCCCAAGCGCTCGCTTCCTCTGATCGTTTGCTCTGGGGGAATCTGCCTGCCCTGTTGTGAGATGCCCTATGATGGGGAACTAAAAGAGGCCCCCAGCTAACTGACAGCAAGGAACTGAGGCCCTCAGTCCGACGCCCTGTGAGAAACTGAGGCCTGCTAACAACCATGTGAGCGGGCTTGGAAGCGGATCTTGCCTCCATGGAGCCTTCAGATGAGACTACAGCTCCAGCCATCAATCAAATGCAGAATGGACTGATAACTTTCATCTTTTCTGATTAAAGTAACACATGTTCATGGAGAAAAATTTAGAAACTCAAGTTCAAGAGGGACCTTGAGCCAGAACCGTTCAGCTACGCTCTTCCTAGAGAATTAAACCACAGAAACTGAGATAAATGTCTGTTATTTTAAGCCACCAAGTTTTGGCACCTTTTGTTACACAGCAATAGGTTAATTAATATAGTCCCACACACAATCGAGTTGAATACCATTAAAAATACACATCCCATGTTGTAGGAAACACGGGTCTAAAAGTATAGATAGTAAATTTCTTTGTACTTCATGAAGACCAAGGTAGGTGAGGGGAGCCTGGGTGGCTCAGTTGTTTAAGCATCTGCCTTCAGCTCAGGTCATGATCCTGGGGTCCTGGGATCGAGCCCAGTATCAGGCTCCCTGCTCAATGGGGAGCCTGCTTCTCCCTCTCCCTCTCCCCCGTTAAATAAATAAAATCTTAAAAAAAAGAAAAAACACAAAAACAAAACCCCGCCAAGGTAGGTGAAAAGACATTTGGAGGTTCTAGAGCCAAAACCAGGTCAACAATCTGAAGGCATCAGATGAATCTGTGTTTACTCTGTGAAGACAGGAATGAACAGACACCACTACTGGCCCAGTTAATACAAAAGGACAAAGAACAAAACTTTCCTGAGAACAGTTTTCAACATGAAAACACAACCTGCCACCAAATGTCTGTTTTGTCACCTTGTGGACACGTGCTTACTCACACAAGTAAGCAATAAATTGTAAGTATCAGAATGGCATCTCAGTGTGGATCCACATCCCTATCTAGTTGTAGTTGGCACAACTGTGTTTTGTCAGTTATGTGTGTCCATTCTTTGATTTTAGTTATGTGGATGCGTAGCCAGGTGATAGGCCACAGAGACACCGGACCTGCGTTCCAGTCCCCCCTCGGCCCCTTGCTAGCTGTGCGACCATGGGGAAACAGAGACAGAATCTTATTTCCTCATCTGCAGATTCTGGATGATAAGACCCGCCTCATCATGTCAATGTAAGGGTTCCAGGCATTTATATTTGAAAGTGCTTGGCACGGTCTAGAGCCCACGGTTGGCCAAGAAAATACGCTTCCTTGTGTAACCTCCTCCTTGGCTCTCTGCTACGATCTGTGATGACCCAGGCTGGACATCTCCAATGGGTGTGGGCCCCACACTTTAGGGTCAAAGGAATCAGCATCATGTAGGAATTTAAGGCAGAGGCTACTGATGGAGAAAAGCCAAGTTCCCACACTTACTAATGGTGTGGCTGTGAGCACTTTGCCCTCATCTGGAAAATGGGGATAACAGCATGCGTGCCTCTGTTGTGATGACTGAATGAGCTAATGGAGTTAGAGACCCAAAACAGTGCCAGGCACACACTAAGCATTAAATAAATGTTAGATATTTTGTTAAAATTATTATTTATTAGTGCCATTATTTAACTCCCCATCAGTTACATAAAGGTCTATGGGACAAACCCAGCTCACAGAAATGGTTTGTTTGGTTCACACAGGGTACTATTTTAAAAAATGATAAATTTGAATTAGTTGCCAAGATATATCTCAGATGACCCTGAAAAATTCAAGTTTCTGGATTCTTGTGAAACCTGAAAAAGCAGATAATCCTGGGCCTGATTCTCTCATAGCCAAGAGGCAGCTGAAGCCAAGGAGCCACCGTCCAGTTAAGGCAGAGTCTTCGTTTTCTTCACCACAGTCCTCACTGCTCCCTACCACTCTACTCCTGTCCTGTAGAACATACTTACCCACCTGCCTGGCCTTAAGGGCATTTGGGTTTTTGACACTCGCTTTAATTTCTTAAACACTTGCCTCTATTTGAATCCTAAGGCCTTTTTTTTTTTTTTTTAATATCAAGTACTCTTTTTTTTTTTTTTTTTTTTTAAAGATTTTATTTATTTATTTGACACAGAGAGACACAGCGAGGTTTGAAAGAACACAAGCAGGGGGAGTGGAGAGGGAGAAGCAGGCTTCCCGCGGAGCAGGGATCCCGATGTGGGGCTTGATCCCTGGACTCTGGGATCATGACCTGAGCCGAAGGCAGACGCCTAACGACTGAGCCACCCAGGCGCCCCAATATCAAGTACTCTTAAGTAGCAACAACAAGAATAGATAATGAATAAGATTAAGTCTTCCCTAAGGAAATCCACAGCAAGAGTAAGTGGCAGATAATGGCTGAGGATAAAGATAGAGTCAGATCAAAAAAAGGATAAAGATCCAGCTCTCTGAAATAACCCTCCACACATGACTCAAAAATGAGCTGCCAGAGCTTAAATATCAAAATTGTTGCCCTCCCCTTGCTCCTGTGATGGTTAATTTAGTACATCCATTTGACTGGGCCACAGGGTGCCCAGACATTTGGGCAAATATTTTTCTGGGTGTGTCTTTGAGAGTGTTTCTGTATGAGATTCACATTTGAGTTGGTAGACGAAGTAAAGCAAATTGCCCTCCCTAATGCGGTGAGCCTCGTCCAATCAGTTGACGTCTGACTAAACCAAACAGGCTGACCCTCCAGCAAGTAAGCGGGAACTCCTCCTGCTTGACAATCTTCACACTGGGACACTGGCCTTTTCCTGCCTTCACATTCAAACTGAAACACTGGCGCTTCCTGGTTGTTGAAACTACTGGCCTTTGAATTAGAACTTAAACCATCCAATCTCCTGGTTCTCAGTCTTTCGAACTTGGACTAGAACTACACCGTCAGCTCTCCTGGGTCTCCAGCTTGCTGACTGCACATCTGGGGACTTTGCAGCCTCCATAATAGCATGAGCAAATGCCTTACAGTAAATCTCTCTCTGTCTATGCATCCTCTTGGTTCTGTTTCTCTGGAGAAACCTAATATGCGCTCTCCTCCCCCATAAAAGGCTGTCCTCAAATTGATGGTACAGAACTTACAACCAATGGCAGATCAGCATCAAAGAACCACACAGAGCCCCATCTCTTCCTGCAAACTGCTGTGTAAGCTGAGGAGGCTCAACCACATGGAGGTCCATCAGCCGTGACAGGCTGCCTGAAGTGTCCTTTTTTAGATCCTGAAGGTCCCACAGCTCTGGATTTTCAGTGAGCTCGGTGGGTTCTTCTGCCTTGATGGAAGGAGTAGAAGCCACCTCAGGGGATGCTGGGAAGAAGTGGAAGCATCCTCCTGTAAGCCTTTGCAGCCCTCTTCCCGCTTCCCCAGGGAATGCTGGGAAGAAGTGGAAGCATCCCCCCATAAGCCTTTGCAGCCCTCTTCCCGCTTCCCCAGGGAATGCTGGGAAGAAGTGGAAGCATCCCCCCATAAGCCCTTGCAGCTTCCCAAGTCCCCCATTGTACCCCAAGTCCAGCTGTCTGCATCCTTATTCTCTCCAAGGAGAGGAGAAAACGAGACCACCTCATTCCCACTAAAACAGCGATTTCATGGGTTAACCCTCTTCCAGAAGTAAACTGAGAGTGGCGTTATGAGAGATTTGCATTTTCTTCTTCACACGTTCGTCTTTGTTTTCTAAATTTTTCCTCAATGAACATCTGTTGCTTCAATCAGCAAAGATAATAGAAGTTTTCCATTCATTGTGCATCCACAGCGGGCAGTGTAGCTCAGTATTTAGAGACTGGGGCCACCGAAGCCAGACTGCCTGGGTGCAAATCCTGACTCTGCTCTGTGACCTTGAGCAAAGACCTTAAGCCCCTTCATAAAACGGGGGTGAAAACAGTAGTTACCTCATAGGGTTGCAAGGATTAAAAGTCAAGCTAAGGGCTTAAAATGCTCTTGGCAAATGCTCCTTAAGTACTTACTAGCACTATTACTGTTGTGGCTTTATAGTATTTATATATTTCTTATATTTATATATGGTATTATATTTATATAATACAAATACATATCTTATTGTATTTATTGAGTACCTGCTGTATGACAAGCATTTGAAATATAGTAATAAGCAAAATTAACCCCCTGATCCCATGGGTCTTACCCTAAACGGAGGGTAAGGCCGTTATACACACACACACACACACACACACACACACACACACACACGCTCACTCACTCCAAGTCATTACCAAAGGTGATGGTGGTAATTTCCACAAAAGCAGGTGTAAATAAGAGGCCATCTTGGCTGGGAACGGATGTGAGGACTAACTTTGATCCTCCGCATGGTACTTAGCACCCAGAAGATGCTCACAAAATAGCAGCTGAATTGGAGCTGATTGGGCTGACTTCAATCAGTGGCAGAAAGATCTTCAAGAGCTGGGGCTGCAGACCCACCCCTCACCTAAGGAGGACCCCCCTCTCCCCGGCCTGCGTCACACCACTGTGTTTTCCCTGCCACCATCCCTCAGCAGGATGACCTCAGAAGAAAGACCCTAACTGGTCTCCCCGACTCGATTCTCACCTTCTTTCAGGGCTCCCCCTAGCACCTAGTCCCCAGACAGATCTTGAAAATAACACTTTTTGTTCTGAAATAAGTTCAGACTTGCAGGAAAGTTGCAGACAGTCCAGACGGTTGCCGCGTGCCCTTCGCTGAGACGCTGAACTGCAGGCTCTCTTTGAATTTCACCAGTTTTTCCACTAACGACCTCTGCTGTTCCAGGATCCAATCCAGAAAACCACGCTGCATTTGTCATCATGTCTAGACCAGGGGGATTGTTTTAAAAGTTCAACGCCGATCATTTCCCTACCTTAAGCTCCACAAGGACTTCCCATACGTTTTGGATGAAATCTGAACTCCGGGCGCAAGTTTCCAAGCTCCATGCAATCAAGCCCCTCCGCCCCTCCCCTTCCCTTGCATCTCGGCCACGCTCCCCTCCCTCCGTATGCCCCAGCACACGGGCCTTTGGTCCCTTCTTGAAATCCCAAACTTGGTCCAGTCTCTGCACCTGCTGTGCTCTCTGCCTGGAAAGCGGTTTCCTCAAGGGGTCTCCCAATTGGTTCCTCAAGTTTAGGTGTGGGCGCGTGCCACCTCCTCTGAGAGGCCCCCCTCATCATCCCAGCAGAGCCGGCCCCACCCCACGGCCGTCAGCCCAGCACCTACGGCCCTTCCGCTTTCACGAGCGTGTGCGCTGCTTCCCGAACCGCTCCTATTTATACATTTACGACTGATGGCCTCGCCTTCTCTGTGACACAAAGCAGACTCCTCGCCCGTCTTGTTCATCATTTCACTTCAGGTCCCTAGGACACTACCTGGCACATAGTAGATGCTCAGTAAATATTTCCGAAACTAAGAGTAGAAGGAATGACTAGATAAAGGAAGGGTACCTGTTTTCAAACGTTCACAGATGTATCCCAAGAATCTAGAACTGTGCCTGCATATAGTAGGTGCTCAAGAAATACCTCTTGAACGAAATGCTGGTCACTGACTTGGCCCAAGAACCTAGCATAGTGCCTGGCCCGTAGCAGGTGCCCGATAAATAGTTGTCGGATGAATGGTACTTGAATGCACGCTGTCCACTTTCAAAGAAAGAGGTGACCACAAAAGGGGAGTCAGGGGAGGCCATGTTCCCACCCAGGGATCTCTCTCAAGAGGTTGCCAGCAAGGAAAGCTGGGAGCCTTCCCAACAGCTGCGCGGACATCTGTTTGGAGAGTGCACCCGGCCCGTGGGCCGCGCTGAGGTGGTGGCTGCCACCAGGCCGGCCCCGGACTCTGCGGAGAGGCTCCCGGACTTGTTCGGGAAGACGCACCCAGCATGGAGGCTCCTCAGCGGCCGCGGGATACAAAGTTGCTGCCGAAAAGGCCACTGATTAATAGCCTCTGAGGGTCTATTGTCTGAATCCTGTCACCAGAGGAGAAACAGCTGTTTACAGTTTGTTTATTCATCTCCCTTTGGAGCCTTTTTGGAGGAAACACAAACGCTTGTTCTCCAGGGCACAATTCGGCAGCTGAAGGGAGCGAAGAAAACGGTGTTTATTCTTAACAGGATAAAGAGGGGGGACTCTTAGGAAGTTTGGACACTAGCGGGAAGATGGTTCTCTGGGAGGCACCAGACCTCATGGTGGTCTTGTACAATGTCAGCCTCTCGAGGGATGTCCGAGAGTCTGATCCAACTCCCAACTGAAAATTTAGGTAGGCGAGCACCCACAGATATGAGAAACCTGGAATAGCTCCTTAGGCTTGGAAGTGAGAGAGGAAAGTGATCACCTGTTAATAAATACAGGTGACATCCTGTACGAGGCCACCATGTACAGTTGTGCAGGTTGGGCACTGCACATAGTTCCCAGTGAGGGAGAAATCTAGCCATGCTCCATAGTCCAGGACTGTTCTCTTCAGAGGAAGGAACACCTTTCTTATGCATAAACACTGTTTTCTGACCAAGCCATGTCTCTGCCTGGAGTGGCGGGCACTTTTCTCTAACACATAAAGGCACCATGCAGCAGCCTAAAAGCAGAGTGTCCATCAGACCAGGCTGAAAACTCACAAGAAGGATCAAGACCTTCCTTCCTTTCCCGCCCTGGACTTCTGGTTCCCACTATCTTTTCTTCTTCTTTCATCAGATTCATCCATCACGTTCCTGACAAAACGGCTGAAAAGAATGAATTCTCCATCTACTCAAGTCTTCCCATAAGGTTTACCTATACGGCGGAGGTAAGCAAGGCCCTCTCACAGGTCTGAGAAGGAAGAGAAGGTGCCAGAAACCTTCTGCTGGGTCTGTGGGCAACTGACTATGAGCTAGGGACCCCTGATTCCCTCAGGGATGAAATATGGGGAAGGAGTCCACGTTTTGTTTAGAAACATGGGGTCAGGGACACAGGGGGGCCACGGGTAGGCTGGGGTAAGGGACAGGGAGAAAGGAGAACCAAAGGCAGAAAAAGCTCTGGTCAAGGCCAGCACTGCACCCACGAAGTTCAAACACATCCCAGAAAGTAGCCCTCACTTCTGGTCCCTGAAGGCCCAAGAAAAACCTCTCCCTGCTCCAGACAGAGGCCCTGGTGGCTAGTACGGATCCTGGGGTCAGCACATTCATAGCCACCATGCTTCCTAGATGGTGAGCAGGGAAGGACGGGCCCTGAGACACACCACCAAGCTCCACTCCATTCCCTGTTCTCCGAGGGCGCCTCACTTCCACACCTGAACGCCCTGCTCCTAAGATGGCTCAGCTGGCTAGAGCACAGCTACGCGTACACAACACACATGCATGCACGCACGCACGCCTCTCCGCACGTAGCATCCCTTAGAGCTGCACCTCCAAGTCACCTGCTGGCAGGCCGGGTTTGCTTTCTTAGGGCCCTGACCACTTTCTGCTCCTCTTGTCGAGCTCAGGGGTCAGCACACCAGGACCCATGAACTACACCTGGCCCCCTGCCCGCTTTTGTAAATAAAGTTTTATTGGAACACAGGTATGGCCATCTGTTTATAGACTGTGCCCGGTTGCTTTCACACTTGAGGGACAGAGCTGAGTCATTGTGATGGGGACAATATGGCCCGTGGAGCCCAATACATTCACCGTCTGGCCCTTTCCAGAAAATGTTTGCCCATCTCTGCTCTAGAACGTTTGTTCGTGTATTTATTAAAACATTTATTATTGATTATCCGCCTTCCCCCTCTAGAATGTTAACGCCACAAGGCAGGGGACAGTTTTGTCCAGATAGATTTCCAGCTCTTAGTACCTGACACGTGCGAGGCACTTGGTAAGTACGTCCTGAATGGAGGAATGAATGATCGTTACTGTTCGCACTGCTCAATGTGGGAGGTGATGTTATCATCCCATCTGGCACATGAGGAACCAGGGCTCCAAATGGGCCGGCGGCACTGAGCAGTTTCACGGCTGCTCCATGATGGCATCAGGAGATGGACCCAGGCCTTTCCACTAAAGAGGGTAGACCCCTCTTTAAACCAGCGGTGTGGCTTCTAGAACCACACGGAATCTCTTCTGCCTGTCTCACCCCATCTGTGCATCTGTTCTCATCCTGCCTCCCCCCCTCAGGGCTGGTAAGGGGACCGGAGATCAAAGCAGCAGCTTTTTTTTTTTTTTCAATCTGGCATATATTTATTTTTATATTTAAAAATGTGTGGTTTTTTGTTTTATTTTGTTCTGTTTTTTAGAAAGAGAGTGCACACTAATTGGGGGGTGGGCAGTGGGAGAGAGAGAATCTCAAGTAGGCTCCATGCCCAGCATAGAGCCCAATGCGGGGCTCGATCCCACAACCCTGAGAGCAAGACCCAAGCCAAAATCAAGAGTCAGACCCCCAATCAACTGAGCCACACAGGCGCCCCTAAAAACAAATTTACTTAATCGTTGCAATAACCATTCGAAGTTGGGACCACTGTCATCCCCACTTTACAGACAGAACATTGAGGCAGAAAGATAGTATGACTGGACTGAGCTCATACAAACAGTAAGGGATTCCAAGATTCTAGGCCTCAGTTTCTAATGACTAGGCAATGCTGCCTCTTCTAGAAACGAGGTGAGCTACACAGGCCCCAGAATGTTTAATTCAGAAAGCACAGTGCTCCTTCCACACTTGCTCCTGCAGCCCCTCCACAGGGCTCAGGACAGCCCGTGCCTCCTCCAAGCCCAGGAGCCATGGCCAACGTCACTGGGCAAACAAGAAGGAGCCTTGGAATGTCCCTTGGCCTCAAAGGACAAGGGAGTCCTCATGCTTGCCTCCTCCCTCTCTCGGGGAGCCTACAGATTGGAATCTTCTGAAAATGGTTTCCATAACTCAGTTAGCAGCAATCAATTATTTATGACCTCGCTTCCCACAAACTCATAGACTGTCACTGTTAGCAAGATAATTTCTGGACTCTGCCCAACGGCCCTGCTCTAAGCTGTCAAGCAGCCCACTGTTCATTTCCTCCCTTCCCCAAAGACCCCCAGGGCCTGCCAACCACTAGCCACCTCGACCCTGGGTGGAGAGATGGGATGGGGAAGGCCCCTAGGTGCCCAGAGCCAGGGAGGGTCCCGATAGCCAGGGGCTGCCTGACTCACTTTGGGCTTTTGGGGCAGAATGTCTGACCTCGGTTTAATCCAACTGGAAAACGGCTCAAGAATTCCAGACCCAGTGCCAGGCTCTGGGATGAATCCCACGTTATTTTATAAAATGCTTCAGGCTCCAAAAACATTGTGTTCTCTAGAAAGCATGACTTGTGAGGGTCTCCCAGACATGCTGTCACCCTGCCAAGTTCATGGTCAAGAACGTTTGCTACTTGGCAGGGGTTTATGAGCCATTAAGACCACCATTAGTTATTTTTTTTTTTCCTCCAAAACACTTGAGGCAGTCTTTAGGAATATGTTCTCATATCTCGGGGAGAAGAAGAAGGATGCTACCTGACACCCCCGGGAAAGACTTCCAGGGTCTGACGTCGGACCCACAAGGGGTCGAGCACGAGCTCTGCCGGTTAAACAGGCGTGATTCCCTGCAAGCCACCTTTGCTCTCTCTCAGCCTCAGCTTCCATGTCTGAAAAATGGGAGAGTAACAGAACTTGCCCCTCCCCCAGGGCTGTGGTAAGGATTACATAAAACGGCACCTATAAAAACACTCAGTGCCTAGCTGGCTCCATCACAGACACTACGGCCTCTACTTACTTCTAAGACCCCGTGGCTTGCCAGAGGCATCACCGATTTCCTAAGTCTGGGGGCAACGGGGTGTGTGAGAAAGCATTAAGGAAATGTACACACCAATTGGTAAAATTCATCCTGGGTCTTGGAAATACTATTTACTACACAGGAAAAATATGCAGCTAAAAATGAGGTCAATTATGATCATTATTACAATCTCTACCTTAATTTTAGGTGAGGAAGCGGGTATGAAGAGGTCACGTGACTGGCTACTCACTGGGAACAGGATCCTGTCCCTTAGCACCCCGGACGGAGGGAGCAAGGAGAACCAGACAGCCCCACCTTCTAGCTCCTCCTTCCCTTCCTCCTCCTCCTCCTCCTCTTCCTACAAAGATTAAAAGTAATAACACTAGCAAGCACTTTATGGTGCTTAGTATGTGTCCAGGCCCTGTGCTAAATGAATTACCTGTATCCACTCACTTATTTTTCCCAACGACCCTCTGAGGTAGACACCATTACCCCCTCGTTTTACAGATGAAGAAACTGAGGCACAGCGACTTCGTCTAACTTGCCTACACTTACACAGCTGGTGAGTGACAGAGCTGGGATCTGAACGCAGGCAGCCCAGCCTCTGAATCCACCTGCTGGAGCGCCTGGGTGGCTCAGCTGGTTGAACATCTGACTCTTGATTTCGGCTCAGGTCATGACCTCAGGGTTGTGGGATGGAGCCCCGAGTCAGGCTCTGTGCTCAGCGCCAAGTCTGCTTGAGATTTTTCCCCCTTCCTTTCCCCTCCCGGTCTGCTCCCCAGCTGCATCTGTGTGGGGCTGGCCAGCGTGCCCGGGGGAGGGGGGGGAGGGGGAGGGCACGGTCTGCAGCCCCAGCCTGGGTAAAGTCTCCTGTGACAGTAGCAGTCAGCCTCTCGCCTGCCCTGTCTGTGGGCTTGGAGGATGGGCGAGCCCAAGAGGGCAGGAGGAGACTGGAGGCCTGCCAGGCCTGGGACTGGGGAGGCCTCCCCTACAGGCAGGAGGGTAGGGGCAGGGCCAGAAGCTGGGAGAGAGGACCCTCCCCCGGTCCACCTGGTTCCAGCCAATCGGGCTGCGCGTTAGGTAACGTGGGGCGGTTAGGAGCATGCGCTCTGATTTGCCCCTTCCCAGCTGTGCAACCCTGGGGGAGTTACATCCCCTCTCTGTGCCCCACTTCCTCCCTCCACAAAACAGTGACTTCAACAACGCTCACAGCACAGGGAAGCATTAAGAGGAAAATGCTTGGCCCATGGTGAGTGATTACTAAATGGTCCCTGCTATTATTATTATAATTACCATGCATGATCATCAGCGTCCTCATGCACAGACCTCTGTATGAGGTACCAACAACACACAGTGAACCCTAAGGTGGGGGAGCTGAGAAGAAACCTTGTAACAAGTTCTAGAGAAATCTTTGGCCTCTGGATCTTTAAAATCTCATTTTAAAGCAGGGCTCCGTAGCTCTGGCTTTTAGAGCATCTCTTCATCTCATCTCTCATGCGATTTCCGAAGGAAATGAAAACCTTAAGTGAGCAACTACTATGTGCCATTCACTGTTCTAGCACCGGGGGTCCTTTGATCGAGTTAGCAGATCAGAGAACCACCGTGACGGTTAACGGGGAACATCAATAAGGTCCTAAGAGACCGGAATTTATCATCAGGGAGAAGGGGGTGAATTCCGGGGGGAATAAGGCCCTTTTCTGCACACAACCATACCAGAACAGCCACCTGCACACACGGAGAAGGTTGTAAGGCTCCCAGGAGCTCCCTCTGTGAGGTGCAGGTCACAGGTGGGAGGAGGAAAGGTGTGTGTAACTTGGGCACCCAAGACCACAAAAGACCTAAAACTGAGGATCATAAGAGACCCCCTAGAAATCACTTAGTCCATTTTAAAGATGGGAACAGAGAGGCCCTGACAGGCCACCCAAAGCCACACAAAGCAAGATGCAAAACAGGGGCTGGTGCCCAGCAGTCCCGGCTCCTGGAAGTCCAGATCTGCCTTGGAAAGCGCGTAAGTGATCCCAGCACGGCACAGCCAGTGCAGACACTGTCACCGGGCCTGGGGCCAGCAGTCCCTTCCCTCCACTGTCTCTGTGGGGCGACGCCACCTGGCTGGGGGGGGGGTGGGCAGGGCGCCACTATCGAACAACGGTACTCAGGACAGGTGCGTTCTGATCCAGAGGCGAAGGGAGGGAAAGGGCTCCTCATGCTGGAGGGGCAGGGGGCGCTCGGAAAAGCCCCCCCTGCAATGGTAGGCGTGTTTTCTCTGGGAGGTGGGGGGCCCGCCACAGCCGAGAAGACCACTGGAAACAGAACAGTTTCATACCATCGATGGTCAACTTTGTTCATCTGTTGAGTTCCGCCTCCGAATCACAGTAGGTCGAAGCCAAGTTTGGAAACGGGGACGATGCACCCACAAACAGAGCTGCAGGGAACCTTGGTGAGAGAGCACTTGACGGTGGCAGGAGGCTACTGCAGGCCCTGCTCTGGGCTCAGGAAGGTCACCCTCTGTCCCCCTCTCCCTTCCCCCCGTCCATGCCTGACCATCTCCTAGTTGTCTCATCGTAAATGTCACCTCCTCGGCAAAGCCTGCCCTGATGACCCCTTCTCCTCCATGACTCATGGTCCCCCCCACCAGAACATGACCTACAGATGGGCAGGGACCCCGTTTTACTCACTGCTCCTAGCACAGTGCCTAGCACACAACAGACCTCGGGCACCTGTGTTGAATGAATAAGTAAGTATGGCTGAATGCCCTGGGCAAATCTGTACATCTGTGTCCTCGTGTCAGAGTTCTAGCCCACAATGCCTGGGGGATGGCCAATGGACGTTGCTGGGAGGCCACCAAAGTCAACCCCCACCTAAGCAGGTTGACGTCCCCTTTCTGCTGGAGAGCAGCCAGCTCCGTGCTTAGTGAGATTGAAGCCTCTTGCCCGTCTGCCCAGAGAGCACTCTCCAGCCCCCCGCCCCTCCCCAAGCAGGTAACTCCAGGACAAGGAGAAGGCTGGCTTTACGCAACCCCAGGCAGGCATCACATCTGGGGGCAGAGCTCACTGGGTACCAGCAGAGAGTCCTCGGATTCTACAGAACATGACCTAGGAGCCTTATTATTCACGAGGAAGGTCAGTAGGAAAAAAGGATGCAAGGTTTGCTTTGCCTCAAGAGATAATATCTCACCCACCCGCCTGGATACCATGAAACTGCAGGGACTCCTCCCCATTGCTTCCTCCGCTCAACCAGCCTCTGCAGAAGCAATGAGCAACCTGCTGCGCATTCACCGACTGCAACCCCAGGAGGAACCAGACTAACGTTTTGTGCTGGCCAGTCGTTAGAGGATCTCATGGCGTAACGCCTCCGCGCTTATGTCATGTTTCATGAATTTCTGGTTTTATTTTCATTTACGGCCCTTTCCTACTTTCTTTCGGTTTGTTCTCAATGAGTTCAAAAATAAAAATAGGGGCGCCTGGGTGGCTCAGTCGTTAAGCGTCTGCCTTCGGCTCAGGTCATGGTCCCAGAGTCCTGGGATCGAGCCCCGCATCGGGCTCCCTGCTAGGCGGGAAACCTGCCTCTCCCTCTCCCACTTCCCCTGCTTGTGTTCCTTCTCTCGCTGTGTCTCTCTCTGTCAAATAAATAAATAAAATCTTCAAAATAAATAAATAAATAAAAATAAGAAGTGGACTCTCGTGTTAATCATTTTAATCTTTCACGTTTAATGTCAAAAGCTAAAGTGCTTTGAAAATAGGCTATAGGGGCGCCTGGGTGGCTCAGTCGGTTCAGTGCCCGACTCTTGATTTCAGCTCTAAGTCATGATCTCAGGGTCATGAGATGAGCCCCATGTGGTGCTCTGCACTGGGCGTGAGCCAGCTAAACATTCTCTCTCTCTCTCCCCCTCCCTCTGCCTCTCCCCCGCCCTCCCGCCCCGGCTTACTCTTTCTCTCTCTCTCAAAAAAGAAAAGAAGCTATAAATTTTCCTCTGGGCCCAGCGTTAACCTCATCCCATAGGTTTTGATGTGAAGTATTCTCATTTTCATTAATAACCCTACAATCAGAAATCCCAGATTTGGTTTCTTCCCTGATTTATGAGTTATTTAGAAGAGGTTTGTTTGTTTAAATCTCTAAGTGATTGCCTTTGAGAGGCTAGTTTTAAATATATCTTATTATTGTATGAATGAGGCCTGAAAGATTTCTACTTTTGAAATCTATTACGTTTCTTTTGAGACAAATTAACTGTGGATTTTAATTAGGGCATCTTAGCACATCTAGGCAACAGTGTTTGAAAAGAAAAGGCCATCCCCTAGAATAAACATCAACTCACACATACGCACATCTGCCTTCGTAAAGAGGAAGGTAAGCAAACCATTAACTTGGTGGGAGACCCAGAACTGCCAAAATTTAAGGATTAAGTTGCTCCAATCTAGGAATTCCACAGCCAGGAATCATACCCACGATGGCACTGAGGCTCCGCCGCCCCATTTTAAAGACTAAATCTGAGCCTGCCAGAGACGGAGCCAGATATCACATTAAATTACAGCTGAGACCAGGTTTCGTGGATGCAAACCCCTTCACCACGGAGTCCAGCTTTCTTCGCAAAGGAATGTTAAAAGAGCAGCAGACAGTCTCCTCTGGTGACCTGAAGTGTGTTCATCGGACGGAGCACAGGCAGCAAGCAGGCTCCTAAGACAAGCAGGACTTGACTCCTGGGGAGAGCGGGCCGGCTAGGGAAGGAAGCTGACCGGGCTCTTCCGACAAGCCCCAGAAAGAACATTCAGTCATTTTTAGGCAGTGCCAAGCAAACCTGTGCGATGGGTGGATCCCGGGGAATCCTGGCCCTCTCCTCCCAGCCCTGGGAGGACCTCTGCCTGCAGAGGGGGGACAGTGGCGGGTGGAGGGCCGAGCCTGCAGGAGCTGACGCAGGAAGGACCCACGCCGCTCAACAATGCTGATCAGGGGGGCACACGGAGGCCGCTCCTCAGGGGGAGTCTCAGCTCCAAGGCTGTGGCCCACGTGCCATGTCGGCCGTCCCCGAAGGGCCATCTCAGCACGGTGTTTCAATGAGAAATGACACATGCTACTGGGGGCTTGAGATCTGATTGGGGATGCAGAGCTGCATCCATCTGCTTCCCAGCAAGGAAACCAGAACAGCGAAGAGATAAACAGAAGTCAATCAAAGCAGAGAGTGACATCGAAAAAAACTCGCCTAATTCTGCCAGACTGGTTTTGCCGCATAAAGAGAAGAGTCATTTGGACAATATGGCTTCAGCATAAGAAATGAAATGATGGCACCATTCCCAAAAGCAAGCGAAAGCAGTGAATGTCAGGTATGTTCCCGACATCCTTGAAGATTCTGAGCTGGAAGAACAGCACACCCTTAATGAACTGCGGTTCTACTGACCCTCTGTTTTGCAAGACTAATTACTTCTTTGGAGAGTAAGCCTGGGTCCAGAGTTTCAGCACACGCAAGTATCACCAAGCAGGAAAAGACTTCCAAATGAAAGTATGTTTGTCAAAATCAACCCGTTCAAAACAAAACCAAAAAAAAAAAAAAAAAAAAGTGCTTAAACCAATTCCTCCTAGGTCCGTACCGAACAGAAATGTTTACCAAACCTATCTGTTTAGCAAAAGACCTGCACAAAAATGCTCATGGCAGCGCTATGTCCCAAACTGGGAATTTCCCAAAGGCCCATAAACACAATGGATATGTAAATTGTGGTATATCCCACAATGCAATACAACACAACCACGTGATGAACAGTGACAAACACGCGACACGATGTAGACACGGAGTCACCACCCAACATTTTATCAGATAGTAAAGGTCTTGGGCTTTGGGGGCCACATGGCCTTTGTCCACACTACTCAACTCTGCCTTTACAGGGCAAAAAAGCAGCCACATCCAGTATGCAAATGAATTGGACATGGCTGTGTTCCAATAAAGTTTTATTTATGCACCCTGAAATTTCAATTTCATATACTTTTCACATGCCATGAAATGTTATTCTTCTTTTGATATTTTTTCTCCCCCAACCACTTAAAAATGTGAAATCCATTCTCAGCCCACAGGCCACGTGGAAACTGGCAACCTGGATCTGGCCCGAGGGCTGGAGGTGGCCAATGTCTGATATAATCTCACATAATCTCATCTCACATAATGCTAAGCAAAACAAACCAGGCACCAAGTTGTACAGATCGCGTGATTCTGTTTCTAAAAAGAAGCAAAAGTAACCTATGGGGTCAGAGGTCAGGGTTGCCCCGGAGATGTGGGAACTGGAAGTGGAAAGGAGAAGAACCCTGGCAGGGCGTGGACGGGCAGCGAGCTGTCAGGCTCTGTGCTCTGGATCTGGGTCCTGGTCACAGGAGCACGGCCACTGGTGGACCTGCGCATTTTATGATTTGTGCACTTTTGGGTACGTATGTTCTATTTCAAGAGAAACTTCGCGAGTTGTTAAAGTCAAGGCAGGCCCACTCAATGCGCTTCAGAAACAGAAGTGTAAAGAGAATCATAGCCGTCCTGTTAAATTAGCCAAGAGTCCTTCCCTATGGCTAGGCATCGGCCGAGGCTAGAGTATTTAATAAGGGGCAGATCTGAGTCTCCATCCCTCTAGGTGTTACCACATTTGCTTCTAGAGGGAGGTGTGTTCCACGGTTCAAGGGAGTGCGCCAACCTCAGACTCCGGTCAGGCTGTTTCCCTGGGTGTTTGTGGGGAAAGACGCTGTTCACCTGACTCCCTGCTCCTCCTCGCATGGAAATCTGCCATCAATCCCGTTAACAGAAACGGCATCTGGCAACACACAGGGCCTCCAACCTGCAGTGAAGCCCGTGCCGGACGCACACAAAGGAGGAAGGCCAGACCTGGCTTCCGTGTGATTCCGAGGGAATAGACAGTTCATTACTTCTTCTTAGAGTCAGCAGCCGAGTCTCACTAAAAGCTGTGCTTATAATTATCGCTGTAATTATTATTCTAATACAAATGAGCAACTTATCAAAATATTATCCTACAGATGCTCCCTCACCGCTCCAAGACTAGTGGTGCAGGGTGGAGGCTACCACCCCTGCATTGCTCCGTGGGCCAGGACGGCGGGAACTTTGGCGACGGGACTTCTACCAGATGCCCAGCTCACCAGGGCCCGTCCTCTGTAAAGAGGCATGTTTCGCACTTTCCCTGGCGGTGGTGACACGGGGTGACCAACCACCCACTGCCGGGTCCTGATGCTTCCATCCATGCAATGGGCGGACAAACAGTGCCAACCCTCTCGCAGGGCCATTCGCAAGAATTCCCAACCACAACTGCTCTGGGAAAACACTCAGTGTGACTCACACACGCACGCACGCACGCACGCACGCACGCACGGTATGGGCTCCCTGGTCAACCCGCCCGAGTTCAAAGTGCAAGTCTGCTGCTCTGTGACTTTGGGCAATTCTTCACTCTGTGCCTCAGGGTCCCCAATCTGTGAATGCGGACAATGTCATGAAGTGGACGTCACCAATTCAGCAAGATAACCCAGGAGGTGCTGCTTAGCACAGTTAATACATAACAGCAATGACTCTCACCATCCTCCTCCTCCTCCTCATTATTTTGAGAGTTGAAAACTCGTATCCTAACAGCAGTCTTTCAGGTCACACAAATAAGCAACGTCGAGGGGTGGGCTCCCAGGCAAACCGGGAAGTGGGACCCTAGGTAGAGGGGCAGCCCCATCTGCCCTCCCCCAAATGTGTGCTTCTTTGGTAATGAAGGCCAGAAATACACATTTTTTTTTCTTTTTTTAGAGAGAGAGAGGAAGGGGCAGAGGGAGAGGAAAGAGAGAGAGAATCTTAAGCAGGCTCCACGCCCAGCACAGAGCCCGATGCGGGGGCTCGAGCTCACGACCCTGAGATCACAACCTAAACCGAAATCAGGAGTCAGATGCTAAAATGGACTGAGCCACCCAGGCGCCCCCAGAATTTCCAATTTTTAAATAGGAACCCCAAATTCAATTTTTACTTGAAATCACTGATGTTTATATGTTGGCCAGTAATTTAAATTTTTTTTAACAGAAGGAGGAGGACGCGAAGCCAGGGCTGTCATTCCTCCAGCTGCAGCCCAGACCCGGCCCACGGGAAGTGAGGTTTGCCCCCTCGGTACTTTCTCATGTCCACTTTTGCTGGGGGTTCATACCGCTTGCTCTCTCTCTGACGGAGAGTTGGTTGGCTCCACGTGATTTTTTTCACCCTAAAAGAAAGCCAAAATAGCAGTCAACCCCTGGACCTAAGAAGTCAATCCAGGCCGTGCCCACTTGTGAACCCGGCCGTTTTCTGTGAATGCACCTCACCTCCACATCACCTCCTCTACCCTGGTCACTGTCATCACCTCGTCTCCTAAACAAGAGGGACTCAGATGTAACAATTCAGAAACTATTCCTGAATAGGACTAAGGGAAAAAGCAGGTAATGAGAGTATTTTACATCAGAAATGGAATCTTCTGTAACCGCCTGATGACAAGCAAATGGGGTTCTCTGTTTGTGTCTTTTATAAACTGCCTGGTCTGAGCTGGGGATAAAAGAGAGAGAGAAAGAGAGACAATGAATAGGCTTTTATTTCAAAGAGAACATCTGCAAAGCATGGTCCTACATTAAAAAATAAACAGAAAACAGCCACTAGTCTGGGGAAAAAAAAAAAGAAAGATTTCCCATTACATCTCTAAATAATAAAGCCCCATTTCACAAGGAAAGAAAAAAAAAAACAGAAAGAGAACAACTTTCCCACATCCCCAAAGAGAGGATGCTTAATGAGGTAACCCCTGGATTACTTGATCCGTCTAATCTGGTTTTAATACTATCCTTAAATAATGTATACATTAGCTCTCCACCACCAAAAACATTTGTTTATTTTATTAACGTGAGCCCAGCTGAGTGCTAAGACTCTGCGAAATTATCATGCTGTCCTTGGGCTCTGTTTTTATTGCTTGTCTCCTTGCTCATTATAAAATGATTAGCTGTCTCCACTGCCCTTTTGAATTGCTGTTTGGGTTGCAATGCAGTTCTGTTCCCCAGGTTCTGAGCAGGCGAGTCTTGATTCGGGGTTAAGTTAACAGAGTCCTTATGGGCCCATCTGGGAACTCATTCATCATGGTTAATTCCAGGTGCAACACATGGGGGACTCATGGACACAGTCAACATGAAGCGAACGCTCATGAATCCAAGAGATGCACATGAAGGGTCCAGACCGAAGTCCAGAAGATGGGCCGGAGGAGCCCCATCACTGTAGGAGCGATGGAGAGAGCAGCCGAGACCATCAAGAGAGGGCCCCGTAACTGCGACTGCCACTCAGACCCAGGGCATAGTTCTTCCTAACGTCTCACTGAAATCCTCTCTACTCGAACATCGGAACAAAATGGCACCACTGCTGACCAAAGGAGCAGAGTATCTTCAAACTGGGGAACCCAACGTTTCCCAAACTTTGGTCATTCTGGCACCCCCTCCTCAGTCATTTGCCATCCAAACCGAGGCCAGGATTAGGATTAGAATTAGGGCTTGGTACTATTACTCATGCATGCTCATTATGTTTAACCAACTTCTCTCAAATGCCACTTTACTCGCAGGCTAAGCGCTAAGAGCCCCAAGTTGTCATTTCGATTTTCCCTAATGCACATTTAAAGAACTACATAGTATTACAATTTTTAAAAATATTCACCCAACAAGGCACAAAAAGATGAAAGTGACTGAAAGTGACGGTTTGTGTCCCTGACAGTGCTGGAAGCCAAGCCACGGTGTTTCAGAATGTTCCAGTCTTCCACCTGCTGTGACCAGCTCTCTGACAACTCTCCACATCCAGAATCGTGTTATTGTGGGGCAGGGTTGGGGGGAGCACATGAAGTGGAAGGCAGACAATTCAAAACAGCGTGTTCGCCGCATGCCCAACAAAGGGGAAACCGTTAACCGAACTGTAGAACGCATGGGTCTATTTTTGTTGAGGACGCTGCCCTCACAATGGCCTGATCCTTGTGAGAATTTGCATCTTCTGGGTACAGAGCAGCAGCGAGGGAGGGAAGGAAACCTCCATCGTGCCCAGGGGAAGCAAAAGCAGTCGAGGTAAGTAAGTGCTGTGAATAAACCACATGGGGATAATTGAAAGGTGACCACAGACACTTATTTTTGGCTCATCACAGTGAACACGGAGATCTTCTAAACAGAGGTTGCAAATTCAGCCGTCCAAAGGGGCCAGTTAGGCATCACAGGAGAAAGAAAAGATCCAGGTGTGTATGTGGGGGCGTGGGGGTCTCAGGAATCTGGAGGGTCTCGGGGACAGCCCCTCCCCCGCTGGGCCAGTTGAAAAACAAGCAAGGATGGGGGCGCAGTGCTGTCAGAGCTTGTGACTTTCTAAAAGGCATGCCCATAATCCCCATGGCCTTACAGCATATCTTAATCCTTAAGTTTCAGTGCCTTTTTATTTCAACCTACAGTGTGGGCCAAACCAAACCTACCCACAGGCCATGAATCTGAGGGCCTCTCTTGCAAACATCTGTCATGATGGGGCTGCAACAGGAAGGAGAACAGGAGCCCTGATCTCGGGCCAGAGCTGGGGCCCATCACCAGGCCCTGCCAGCTAGGTGCCTTTCTTGCTCCTACAACGCAGACGAGGAAACTGAGCCCCTCAGAGGTGAAGTAATGCATCAGGTATGAAGGGCAGAGATGGGCTGTGAACTCCAGATGTCAGAGCCCTGCCCCGGCACCACCCTAACCATCACATGACAGGCCTCCTAGGCCCTGCTCCCCTTGCAAACCTTAGGCAGCTCACTGCTCATCCCCAGGCTCCTTATTAAGCTGTAAGAAGAGCTTGAGCCCCATGAGTGGAGCAATCTAGACCTCATGTCTGGCAGTTTGGGGGGCAGTGGGAGCCTTGAGGGCTTCCAGGCCCCTGAATCACACTATTCCTGTGCAGAGGACACCTTCCTCTTGCGTCCAAGAGGCCACTCTGGGGAAGCGAGACCGGCAGTGAATCTGGCTAGGATGTGAAAGGAACCTCTGATTAGCAGCAACGGCCCAACCCTTCCCCTGCTGGGCTGGTCCTCCTGAGGGCAGGGGGCACATCTGTCCTGTTCATGAAAGTTGTGCCAGTGCTGGGCACAGTGCCTGGCAGGCTCTCACTGCTGGAATGGAGGATGGGCAGATGGATGGACGTACGGACATATGGATGGACGGACATATGGATGGACGCACGCACGTATAGATGGATGGGTCCATGGATAGGTGGATGGATGTAAGCGCATCTGCACTTATGAATGAACAGATGGGAGGGGAGGGAGGGTGGGACAAGGGACTTACTGAATTGGACAGAGACTAGGAACGTAGTCTGTGGAGTCACCACCAGCCTTCAATCCCTATAACTGACCACTTCTCAGCTGTTCAACCTTTATCCAACTTCTTGCCTTAGTTTTTATGACTTGTAATCAGTAAAAGAGATGAGACGAATCACCTTTAACGTGAAGCATGTTGTAAGAATTCCTAAGATCATGCCTTCCTACAGCATCTGGTAGAAGGTAAACTTTCAATGGAGAGAAATCCTCCTCACCCTCCCCATTGTTAGCATTACAGTTACAATGTCTGTACCCCATGAGTAAGGGACCGCTGCATACATCTCTCCCCGTGAACTTGACTCCTTCGGGCTTAATCAATGTTGCTCGTGGCCAAGGATTACAGGAAAGGATTAGCTGGGAGGAGAAATGCTAGTCATTAGCATCCACAGACACATTAGCCTGGATTAGATTTCCAGATAAGCCAGCAGTCATCTGGGCTGGGACAAACCAGGCCAGAGACAGAACAAACCCATTTCCCTGTCCAGAGAGGGCCCTGGAGGGCGAGATCCTCCTCCAAAAGAGACTCAAGAAATGCCCTTCTGTGCCCCCTCTGCCCCACCCGGCTGGGGGTCTGGGCTCCCAGGCCCTGATTCTAACAATGCCAGTCTCCCTGTTCACGACAGCGTTGAGCCAGTTAAGGTGACACCCATCCACCCTCCCTGCCGCCCTCTTTTCAACACATTCAGTGGGGGAGGAGGCAACCCTAACCATGGGGATCAGAGGGGCACAACCTGATGAGTATCTGTGGGCAAACGGGTAGTTTCTGTTGCAGGCGGAAGGAAGTGCCCACAAGACAATCGGCCTGTGAGTTCTTAGAGATACCTCCCTGCTTCCCCCAGGCTCTTGGGGGGCTCCTCATGGGCTCCTCCGGAGAGAACCACAGAGCAGTTGAACTGGGCGGGTGGAGAAGCAGGAAGCCCACTGAGGATGAATGAAAGGCTGTTTCCACTGGCCCAGGAGCCTTGTAGAGCACCCTCCTTCCTTCCTGGCTAGAGAGAGCTGAATTCAAAACTCCTTCCTCCGGCCAACTCAGCAGTTCCAGTTCCACCCTCGTATGTACGCTGCATATTTCAGTCTCAGGTGATACCTTCCATTCCAGGACCATAACATCCTGTGCTGGGGGCTGGGCTTCCTGACTGAATCAACTACCTACGTGCCTCCTTAAATGGGTTCTGCAGTTCTAAGGTTAGGGACCTTCGCAAGCTGCTTATAAGAGGGAGGGTGTAGAGCAGAGCGGTTAAGAGCCCGGATTGCCTGGGTTTAAATCCTGGCTCTGCCATTTATAACCGTGAACCCTGGGAAAGCTGCTTAAGCTTCTTCCTCTGCCTCAGTTTCCTCCGTAGCGTGAGGTTTCAATGAGTTAATGCTTGTAAAACACCCAGGACAGGGCCTGGTTATAGTAAGCTCCAGAACTGTTGGCTGTGGCAGCTAGAATACACATTTGCTAAAGGAATAAAGGAGTTAATGCATAAGAAGGGCTTCAAACGGTGCCTGGCACATTATAACTGCCCTATAAAGACTGATTACTGTTATTATTACTCCCTATTTGTGTCATTATTTAGGGGTCTGATTCCACGAAAACTGCCTATCTGCTCCTTTTTCTAGGGTTGGCACATTTTTGGAAATCTGCAGTAAGAAGGGAGAAAAGCGGTATGAAGACTTTCAGGAATCATTTGGCTGCGTTTGGAGTTTTTCAAAGAACTGCGCAGACACAGCGCTCAGAAACCCGTAGGTCGACTGGAATAAGGCAGACCTGGGTTTGGATCCCAGCTCTGCTACTCCCCCAGCTCTGCACTCTCGGTGAGCAAGCTGCTTTGCCTCTCTGAGCCTGTTCCCTCATCTCTGAGATGGGGCCAGCAACAGTCCTATCCCACACAGCCGGGGAGATTCACTGAGACGGTAAGGTAATAACCGCAAAGTCCTCGTTCCTCCTGCCGTGCAATCAGCACCCAAAAGACCCGCAATTTCTAGCCAGCTGTCCTTAGTTTAACTTTTGTGTAAGTTGGAGAGCAGCTCCTTCCATCCTGGGTTTTTCGTTTTGTTTTGTTTTGCGTGTGTGTGTGTGTCTGTCTGTGTGTGTGTGTGTGTGCGCGCGCGCGCGCACGCGGGAGCATCTTAATAACAATGTATGCAAAACATCTAAAGGAGGCTTGGCATACAGCTGGCACTCAATAAATATTAGTGCTCCTCCCTCGACCACATTCCATCCTGCTGCAAGGCTGGCACACGCACAAGCACTGGATCTACTCTCCTGCCCTGGATTTCACTCAAACCCGACTTTCCATGGGAAAATAAATAATTGCAAAAAATTGCTTATTTCCAAACGTACTAAGACTTTCTTTTCAAGAACAACAGCTCACATTGGAGCATCTCCATGTGCCAGGCCCCAAAAGCAGTTCACATGTATCAGTACATTTCATCCTCACATGACCCTCTGCGGGAGCCCGGATTTTCAGAGAAGCAGAGCAGAAGGACTTGCCCAAGGTCAAGGAGATGGCAAAGAGCAGAGCCTGACCTGAACCCATCTGTGTCAGACGCAAGGACACTTAACGGTCTCTTTCCTGGGCGCTGGGGCCTGGCACACATTACCTACGACTTTTTCCTCCTGCTCCCACGCCTTTTCCTTTGAACTTGGGTTTTGTTGGGGTTAAGTTTATGTTTTACTTTTAGTTTTCCCCAAGGTATTTTCTTGTTGGTTCTGAGAGATGGGGACCAGGGTCCACAGAAATGGGGGAAATGCAAAGAAAACAGGGAGCATTC
Source organism: Halichoerus grypus (assembly GCF_964656455.1). Classification (NCBI taxonomy): domain Eukaryota; kingdom Metazoa; phylum Chordata; class Mammalia; order Carnivora; family Phocidae; genus Halichoerus; species Halichoerus grypus. Next base: position 27,376,368 of record NC_135717.1, read on the forward strand.
TCCTAAGTGACAAGACAGGGCAGTGTTCACCAAGAGACAGAGAGGAGGTCAGCCCTTACACCATGCACCCTATGCAGTCCAATGATGTGGGCACCGCGCATTTTTGTCTTTGTGCATGCAGATTTATGGCCCCACTGACTACAAATAGCTCCGGGTGAGAGGGAAGCTCCTGACCACAGAGATATTCTTAAGGATATTTTGTTTTCTGGGGAAACACACACACACATCCCCACACACACGCACGTGCGCACGGGCACGCACGCGTGCACAGTGTCAGATATCTGCCCCAGTTCAAAACACCAAATTTCCTTTCCTATTAAAACCATAGATCAAGGCTGGACAATCCCCAGCAAACAGGGACTAACGCTTTGGCTTCTTATTTGCAAAACAGCAAGTATTTTGTCATGTAAACTTTGAGAAGATTAAAAAGAAAAAGAACTGATAAACGAGAGAGAGTATCTACAGTGTGACGAGACTGGAAGGAAGGCAAATGTACATATACAATTACATATATACACCTATGTGTCTAATAATTTCTACTTTTATTTATCTGTTCATTTAACATTTTCCAGTATATGATTAAGCAGATGGCAACATTTGCAGTAAGATAAATATTGTTCAGTGATGCGTATTTCTGTATACAAAGTGTAATACATTGCTCAAACAAAATAAAACCCTATTGAGAGTGTGAAAAAAAGAAAACCCAACCATCAATAAAATACCCTCTGTTCTCTCTGGTCTCAAAACATTTGGATAGAAAGAGAAGCCACACCTCTCAGGCTGTTAGAACCAGAGGTGATCTGGATACAGTGAACCAATTTTTCAGAGTCACTGCTGACGTCTGAAAAACTCCTGAGTTATCTGAGTAATGTGAAGTATGAGGAATTTCTGCCAAAAAAAATCAACAGTTCCAAGGGGTCAGACGATAGAAAAACCCCACTCCACATTAAAGATGCATGTGTATGGAAGGGCGATTAAAAATTCGGCTCCTTGAATGAAACTTACTGTGTAGCACTTTATCTAAGGGCACAAGGAATAAACGTGACTTCAAGAGGATCGCTGGAATCGAAGGGAAAGAAAATAAACGTTCGTTACGTGAACACACACAGCTCTCTTTCATTTGTCCCCAATCCATCCAGAACCTGGAGTGTGATCTTTTTGACACTCTCCCCAGTGTGTTCCCTCCCTTTATAAGGGAGCCCATCTGTTTCTTAAATTCTGAGATGACAGTCAAATCCACAGCTTACAGGAGACCCAGCGAAGGTCTCGGTGTCTCAGCCACAGCTCTGCTCCAATCCACCCGATAATTCTAATATTTAAGAGCTCTGGAAGAGGCGGAGAGGGAAAAGGAGCTTGCAAATCTTTTATAGCTATGTCCATCTTGTCACCATCCTCATGCTGTCTCTGACTCTGCTTGAGAAATTGTGTGTTTCTTCTTGGCTCCTTAAAATGCACCAAAAATACAATCAGGTCCCTCCACTGGGGCGCTGCTCCCCAGACATAAAAGGTGGCAAGTGCAGAGGCTCTGGGACGGTGGGCACAAGGAAGCAGCAAGGTCTTGCTTAGAAAATGCTCTGGACACAGTGCCTGCCGGACACTCTTTGGGACACAGCCACCAGCACCACCACTGCCACCAATGGGGCCACAGACTCTCTCTGCCTGCAAGAATTGCACCTGCCCCACTCCACCCCGCCCCCACCCTCCAAAGAGCACAGAGATGAAGCATCATGTCCCAAGCATGTGTCTCACCAGGTCTTTAAGAGAGCCATCTGGAAAATCACAGGGATTTTTTTTTTTTTTTAAACATCCCACTCCTGAATCTATCTCCAAGGCATCACGCTAGCAGCCCCAACAGGGTCTGCCGACAAACCACATGTTGCAAGGGCCTGAGTGGCTTGCGAAAAGGTCCGGTCCTCTCCCAGCCTGCGGCCCAAGCTCAGGCGTGTCGTTGGACTTTGGGAACAGCCTGCCCCCTTCTGGTCTCCTTGAGCTCCACGGAAGGGCAGGGGCTGGGTGGGCACGGCTAGAGGAGGACCGACCCCGGGGCCCTCCAGCATGTCTGCGCTGTGATTTCAGGATCTAGCAGGGCATGGGGGTAGATGTGGGGCAGGGAAAAGAGAGGAGACAGACGAGCAGATAAAATAAAATATAAATCCAGGAGACATCACAGTTCACAACAGCGCAGTAGACATCCTCAGAGAAAGGGGGAGGACCAAACAAACAAACAAACAAACAAAATCTATGTCTATAACAGAAGGTGAAGAAATTGACACCTGGGGAGATGCGGGTAGGGGGGGGTAGTAATTAAGCCTGCAGATGAAAGCAGAGTTTCAAAAAGCAGTGCAACTCTGCTGCTGGAACTGGCATGCCAAAAGGAATAAAAAAAGGAAATGGCAAGCTCCCACCTACCTTCCCAACTGCAAACCTCTCTGTGGCTGAGCTGGGAGGAGAGAGAATAGGATACTGAACTGAGCACACACAGACGGGGTGTGGACGAAGTACTCAAAACATCCAGGACGCAGGAAGAAATCCAGGCCTCCTTCCTTCTCTCCGCTTATTTCAACAGGTGGTCTTTGCACCCAAAGATACACCTCCTGGTGCCTATCAACCCCAGACGCAAAGGGTACAGGAAGCCTCATGCCACCGTGTTCAGCCTACATGTTCCCACTCTGGGCCAGCAGGGCTGGTCCTGAACCCCCTTGCACCGCACCTCCCAGGAGGGCTCCAAATCCAGAACGAACCTGGAATCACATTTCTGCCCAAACACATCACAGTTCACCCCAGGAGTTTAAAGGCAGTGCCCGGGAGTACCCTTCTCTGGAACTAAAAGGCCACAGGACATTGGGAATGTGCTGGCTCTCCATCAGGAATCTCCCTCCACGCCCCTCCCCACAAACAAGGGAAAGACGTCCACCTGCTACCCACACAGACAAGTGAGCAACGTGAAATGCCACCATGTCACCTCCTGGGGCACAAAGAGCCGCACTCCGGCAAAGAGGGTCACCGCTGATTCCAAGGAAGTTTAACAGATCAGAAAGCATCACGCTGTGTCTGAAGGCACTCTTCAGAGAGGGCTCCCAGAGCGACAAACGACACAGACATGCATTCAGTGCCTAAGGATCCTGAAACTAACCCCTAGCATCTGATGTCCCCCCAAGAGCTAGGAGAACCCCTGTAGGCAAATGGCATGAGGAAGATAGAGACACACTGCACATCGTTATTCCTTAGGACAGACACTCACGCCCACAGGGCACAGCGAGCCTGGCCCAGGGTTGGGGACTCTGACCTCCTCCTGTCCTGCGTGTCCTAGCTCAGTGGGCTCAGCAGGGCAGCCCAGAGAAGGTGTGAAAGACATCCCTGGAGAAGTTGGGGACAGGAGAGAAAGACACCCACATGGCCGCAGAAGATGGACAGAAAAACCAGTGTCAGAGCTCAGACTGTTCACACCCAAGGAAGGCAAAGAAAACCCAGAAGAGCCAAAGTCGTGATGATGTGGTCAGATACACAGCTGGTGACACTGATTGGCTACACACAAGACCGAGAGCCAGGGACAGCCATCTAGGAGAAGGGGCCATGCCTTGACCCTGGACAGCTGGGTGAGGAAAGTCAGAGAGGGCACCGGGAGAGGACAAGGTTAGAGACGGAGAAGGCAGAGACACGAGCAGCACAGACAGCCAGAGATGGCAGACAGGAGACCTAAAGTAAGACCAGGCGCCCAAGCCTGAATCTTGATTCAGGGAGATGGCTGGGGATTTGGGACACCGATCCCAGACCCCATCTCAGGCCCGGAAAAGATAAGGAGATGGCAAGCAGGGAACGGAGTTGTCTGCACTCAGCTCAGCAAAAACCAAAGAGATGCTGTGAGCACCACCCATGAGCAGCGGCTGAGGATCCCGGGCACGATCCACGCACTCAGACAGTGAGCAAGGCACCAACACCCACATGCATAGTGCAAGTCGGGGCGCCCAGCAAGAGTGACGGGGAACAGGAACCCGGCCAGGCTCCGGTAACCCCCAAAGCGCCTCCTCTGGAGATAACTTCCCCAGACCCCAAGAGGGCAGTCCACAGACTCGGGATGGGGCAGCCCACTGGCCCCCTCCGAGCCTCGGCAGGAACCCCGCCCCGGCTTCCAGGGAAAGAGGCAGGGAACCGGCAGGCTTGGGGAGTCCCAGTCTGATGCCCGGGGTTCAAGGGCTGTGGGGGGGAGCGTGGGGTCAGGGCTGCCTCCTCCTCACCCTCCCTCTCTCCCTCCCTCCCTCCGGGACGCGAGCCGAAAGGGCATCTTACCAGCGCCCGCGCGGGCAGTGCCCCCCGACTGGCCGGCTGCTGCGCTCGGGGTTCTCCGGGGCCGCCTCCCCGCGCCCGCGCCGGGGCCCCCCGTCCTCCGCCGCCGCCTCGGGCTGCAGCCGGCCCGGCGGGCAGGTCCCGGCGCTCCCGGCGCGGGGCCGGGGCCGGGGGCGGTTGCTCCGCGCCGCCGGCCGCTGCGCCCCCGCGGCGCTCCCCGGCCCCGGAGTCGAGGCTGCTGAAATTCCACACGACCAGCGTCTGCAGCAGCAGCACGGTGAGCGCCGCGAGCAGCGCCGAGTGCGAGCGCCGGGCCAGCCTCCGGGCGCACGGCGCCGCCACCATCTTCGGAGCGCGGCGGGCGAGCGGGGCGCGGGGACCCCGGGCGCTCCGGGCCGCCCCCGCGCTCCCCGCGGCTCCCGCGGCCGCCGGCTGCCGCTCGGGCTCGCGCTCGGGCCGCCGCCGCCGCCGCCGCCTCGGCTCGCCGCTGCTCCTCCTCCGCCGCCGCCGCCGCCGCCGCCGCCTCCACCGCCGCGGCGCGGAGTTTTCAGACGGGCAGGGACCCGGACGTCACCAGGAGGAGGGGAAGGCGGGGAGGCGGGGAGCGGGAGGCCGCGGAGGGGGCCGCCGGGCGCGCGCGCTCGGGGAGGGGGCGCGCAGGGCGGGCGGGGGCCTGGCCCGCGGGGCTCCCCTCCCCACAGCCCTCCGCGGGGGGAGGGGGTGGTGGCCGGACTGGGGCTTGCGGGGGGGCGGGGGGGGGGACGCGGGCCGAGGCGGCGAGGGGCGGGGCCTGGAGGCGGAGCAAGGGAGGAAAAAGGAGGAGGGAAAGGAAGGGGGTGGGGGCGAGCGGAGAGGACGCACGCCCCCCACGACAAGAGTAGGAGTGGGGTGGGGGAGAGGGGGACAGTTTCCACGGCGGGGAAAAGGGGCGAGGGCAGAAAAGCAGGGGAGCTTTGGGTGAGGATGGGCGCGCTCCGAATCAAGGGGAGGTCAGGAGGATTTGGGGGTCCTGAGATCCTGCCTTCCCTGTGGGACGCCAGCACGAGGCAGCTGAGTGGGGCGGGCTCCCCGCCCTGGAGTTTGGAGGCAGGTATATTCCACGGGCACAAAGACTGCCGGGCAGGTGGAGACGTGAGAAACGTGTCAGGAGTGTCGGAACCGGGGTAGGGTCTCACGCAGCGGGTCCCTGGATCCCTCCCTGGCTTGAAGGGGCAGGGAGGAGGCTATGAATGAGTCTCTGTGAGTGACTCCTGAGTCACACCCCACCCTCTAGAGCCAACGATGTACTAAGTGCTTTACTGAGTCACTTCTCTGGTCCCTAAGGACGAGCAAGCCAAGAGACTCCAAACCCAGTTGGCAAGCACGTGCTTTAGGTGGTAAGGGGGTGCCCAGTGGAATTTCTCAACCTTCAATGGCTTCAAGGTCCAAAGTCTGGCCCCTGAGCTTTCATCTAGGTCTTTCTTCCAATCCATTCCGAAGCCTGCCTTCCTGACCGTGCAGGGTTCAGCTCCTGGGGGAATGGGTCTTGCTTTGCAAAGTGGAGTTCTTTCCCATCTGGGCTGGACTGTCCCAGTGACCTTGAGCCAGGAGGACTCCTCCCTGGGCCGGAGCTTCCTTCTCTGTCAAAGAGAGCTCAGACTGATCATCCCAACGGACTCAAGTTTCATCCCCAGCCTTCTCTGACTCAGTCTTTCCAGTCTTTCTCTCCCTTGTCCTCTAGCCCAGGGCTTTATACACAGCCACCCTGAACACACCACACGTGGACAGAGGGGGAGGGGGTGTCCCAGACAGGACTTAGCACTATGAGAATAGAATAGCAGATCAAATCCCCAGCTTGTAAATGAGGGACTCCGGAGTGGAGGGTGGGGGGTGAATGCTTTGCATCTTGTCTGCTGTGCTTTTAAACCTCATCCTAATTTTTAAAGAGAAGATAGTGGAGGAATAAACAGGATCCATCAGAGAAGGAGGCAGAGAGGGGAAAGAGATGGTTTCACCCACTCAACAACAATCCATGCATATCAAACTTGTGTCTCACACTGGGGCCAGGTGCAGGGACCCAAAGGTGAGTAAGGCTCAGTCTCCCCTTCAACAAGCTTGGGGTCCAAAGGGGATCCAGATGTAGATGTTGGTCATTAAAGAGCCATGAGGTCAGTGTCACTTTAGAGATGTGCACAAAGTGCTATTGGTTCATGAGGGTGGGGTGGTAGGGACCACCTAGAAAATGCTTTCTGGACCCACAGAACAAGCCAACCCACTTCCCTGAACTGACAGTATAAACTGTCAGCTAGTGGGGATTCTGAACTGCAGACTAGACTCAGCCTTCAGGGTATCTACAGCCTGGCCAGACATGTGGACAGGCATAGGGGAAGTCCCTTTGGGCTCAGCCCACCTAACCAGGAGTGAAATAGAACACAGACAAGCTCTTTGGCTTTCTGTCATCTGTTTATCACTTGGGAATATTTTGGTTATAAGGAATAAAACCTCTATTCTAACTGTCTTAAAAATAAGAATTTAGTGGATCATGTAACTGAGTATTTCAGAGTAAAGACATCAGGCGAGGTTTGATCCAGCAACTCAGAACTATGACTTCGAATTCCTTTTCTTTCCATCTCTCCTCTCTGCCTTTCAAGGGGTCTGTTTCATTCTGAGGCTCTCTCTTCATGTCACAACCTGGCATCAGTTGCTGAGACTACTTGTATCCTCTGTTCGTTTCTAGCCCACAGGAAGGAGGGTCTGTATTTCCCAGCATTCTCCTCAAAGGTGCAGAGATGCTGGTTGCCCCTAACCAAGCAGGGTAGCCAGGAACATAGAATGCACTGATCAGCTTGGCCAAGGTCCCATCTATCACCACCGTTGGCACTGGGGAGCAGCCACCTTCTGGATGTTCTATAGGGATCAGGGTCTTATGGGAAGGAGGGAATAAGTACAGGGGAGGCAGGCACCATAATCTATTCCGTCGGGCCACTTTGATGCTACATGACCTTGGGCAAGTCATTCCCCTCCAAGGACTTTGGTTTCTTTAATGCCAAATGATGGACTGGATGAGATGGTCCCCAAGATCATCATGTCATGTCCTCAGAACTCTTCCTCAGTGTCTAAACAAAGCTTCCCAATCCTAGCAAAGGCTGCCCTGGGGACTCTGGGCATCCACGCCCTCCAGCCCGTCTTTGCTTCAAGGTCTCTGCTGCATTTTTCCTCTAAGCAACAATGATGTTATCTGCTTCCTGCACATGACACGTTTAACCATGGTCTTCTGGGGCCCATGCTCTGGTTCTGCTCCCTTGGGGGCCACCGGCTGAAAGAGTGAGGTTAAGGATCCAGGCCCCCAAGTCTCTGGAGAGAGAGAGTGAGAGAGAGAGAGAGAGAGAGAGTTGTTTGTTTATCTCAACTCATAAAAAGCCATGTGAGAAAAAGGTTTAAAAGCTCCGGGCAGGTTATGGATGCCATAAACAGCTTATGTGAGGTTTTTAGGATGATAAATCACCTGAGATAGAAGGGCAGGCAGGCAAGCTCCTAGGGTCGCCAAGACTATTCCTCCTGCCCTGAGGCAGACCGACAGCACCTCAAGCATCTGTAGGAGACGGGGCTGGGGTAGGCAAGCAGCAGTGGCCGCAGCAACACCATCAAGTCTCTTTAGAATTTTTAAAGCTCATTCAGTCATTCAACACAGATATATTGGACCCTATTATGCGCCAGGACCCATGCTGGGCAAGAGAAAAATAGATATGAAGAAGATTCCCTAAGGAGTTTTGCTTTTTGATACAGCCCCTACTCTCACATTACCTGAGAGCCAGAGCTGTAAGAAGTTCCAACTGATGTGTGGGATTCCCTCCACATCCCCACCCCCAAATCTTGTTTGATCATCACTTTCCAATGAGGGGAGAGGAGATCAGGCAGCAAGGGGTTTTGAGGCTTGGGTGTGCCCAGCGCGAAGCTAGGAGCCAGGAGGGAAATCAGGGAAGAACGGTCTTCACCTTCAGGGAGCTATCAGACAGATGCCCAGCTCTCCTGCTTTGTATCTGAGACTTTCAGCATCAATTAAGTTCCTTATGCCTTGGTTTCCTCATCTGTAAAATGGGGGGGATAATAATAGGGCCTTTCTCATAGATTTCTTATAAGGATTAAATGAGATAACCCATGTAAAGGGTTTTTCTATAGAGACCTGAACATAGTAAGTGCTCCATAAAAGGCATTGTTCATTTCGTTAATAACAGTAGGGCAGTGTCAGTTATGAGTGTCCAAAGGTATCAGAGGGGCGAAAAAAAGGGTAGTCAGGGAAGGCTGCCTGGAGGAAGCGGCATTAAATCTAGCCCTCCATTTTGATAAAAGACTCCCAGTATCCCGAAGGGCAAGGACCTCTTCTGTCTCTGGTACTCCGCATAGTGCAGGACATGGAGTAAACCTCGGGCATAGAATGAACACCAGCTGGTGGACTGGAGCTTACAAGTTGGCAGAACCCACCACCATCTTGGCAACTTTTTAGTCGTGTGATTTTAGGCGAGTTGCTTAACATTACTGAACCTCAGCTTTCCAATGTGTAAAAGGTGAAGAAAAATAATGCTTACGTTTTAAGGCTGCTGGGGGGTGGGGTATGGGATCAGGGTACGGTATAAAACAAAGTGCCGTATATTCCGTACAAAATGTTGGCCCTGGCTAGTGTCAGTACTGATGGAATGTTAGCCTGGCTGTGGTGGCACGCTGGTCTGTAGAGAAATGCTCTCCCCTTCTCTCAAGTACTCCTGACAGGAGGTACCAGAGAGCGAGGGCATGACATGCCTTCTTCTGAATTTAAATAAACTTCAGCCAAAGAGTCACATGTAGTCAAATACGTGGGTTGTGTTTTGTTTTTTGCTTTTCTTTAATCTTAATCTGCCTTCATCTTAATGTGTCTGTTTCTTTTTGGTTTCTTAGAGCCTGTTTTTACCCAGGCTCTGTTTTGACCCTGACTCTGCTCTTAAAAAATTTAAAACCTCCCCCTCCGTTTCACTTCAGCATCAAACAGAAGTCATAAACATGGGTCACCTGTTTCACAGTGTCAGTGGGAGGGTTACGCACAGAACACCGTCGCATCGCTAGGAACCTCTGGTTCTTTCAGACAAGTGCATGCAAGCACCATGATTCCTGGGCAGGTGGAGGTCAGAGGAGCCAGGACGCCGGAAGCCCCCCGGTACACGAGGCCACAGACACGCATCACCTGTACCCCGCCCCCCCCACTCCACCCAAGAGAAGGAAGCAGCCTCTGATCAGACCACAGACATAGGTAGGCGACGCGTCCTGCCAGACACCCAGCTGTGCTTCTGACACAGGCTGCGGTTCCAGGGAATCGGCCACCCCATGTATCAGCAGAGGGAGCTCTAGGTAGCAAATAACTTTCCTCTGACAGCATACTTTCCTGTAGGAAAGATCTAGAGACAGCAAGGAAAAGCAGGAGTCCTAAGCGGAGCTGCCATCCATCCTGCACCGAAGGGACCCCCAGCCATCTGCAAGGGCAGCGTGTGCGGGTGGGGCTGGGCGTGATGGAGGACAGGGGACACGCCGGCTGAAGAAAGGACAGGTGGATATCAGGAACCACCACACTGCCTACGGGTTATCTGACCTTGCACGGTACCAGCACTTTGAGCCCTGAGGTCTCACAGCCTTTATACTACCCTTGAAGGCTGTGATGTTTGAAGAAAGGACCCACTCCAGGTCCAGTTAGCAGACGATCTTGGCAGGCATTTTTTGTTTTTCTTTAAAATAAATGTTTGTCGTGTGTGGTCCCAGGGACCATAGGTGATAACGATGATGACAAGCACTTACTCAATGCCAAGCCCTGTGTTCAAGACTGCGACAAATAATAATCCCCAAATATCTACTGAGAACCCCCTCGATGCCCAGGACAGTGCTCCTGCTGAGGATGCAACCGTGAATAAGACACAGCTGGTCCCTGACCTCATGGAGCTTACTTACATTCTAGTGTGGGGGCACAAGGGCCGAGACCAGTAAATACAGATGTACGAGGTAACACCAGAGAGCGATGAGCGCTCTGAAGGAAGTAAAAAGGAGCCATCTGCTAGTGACTACAATAGAGCAAATTAAAACAGGCCGGTCAGGGGGCCCTCACGGCAGGAATGCCATTGGAGTGTTTCCTGTACTGTCTCACGAAACGTGACCTTTCAGAGGGGTCTGATTCTGTTCAAGCACCAAGTATCATCTGTCCGGTGAATAAATAACGGCAGATCTACTTTTTTCAAATGTATATACATGCCTTTGAGATGGATAAATGAAAAACGCTGCTTAATTCATAGTAGTTCTGTAATTTTGAATTTTCTCAAACCCTGGTTAATAAAAACTCAGCTGTTGGCCAGTGTGACGGGGAATTGGAAATGGGTCAGAAAGAAGTCCGTAACAAAGAAAGGTTGAAAAGATACCATCTTACAAAAAAAAAGAAAAAAAAAAAGATTGGGAGAAACTGCTGCATTAAATCACAAATATTTTTTGTCCAAATAGCCTTTTATTTTATTAACTTGACCCTCAGCCCTCTCCAAGGTTCTCTGTGTTACGGATGTTTCCGCCTAGCCCCCGTATCTTTGCTTTGGTAGGTTCAGCCTTGTCCCCACAAACTCATCTCCTGTCTCGTTCACAGACTCTGTTCTACACCTCCATCTCAACCCACATTTTAGCTACTGTGATTCTTCAGTATCTTTTGAGCATCTTTTGCTTGTAAACCTCAGGAATCCATTCCAAAAAGACTTAAGGGAAAAAGCCGTTTATTGGAAGCATATCGAATATGCTGGAGTCTGCTAGCTGCCTACCAAACATCTAATGTTCCCTTCTTGCTTGATAAAGAATCTTGATTTATTTAGGGTGATGGTGTGCCCAAACAAAGCAATGGTTCTCAGCTTTCCTTGTAGTTGAGGGTGATCGAAGAAGAAAGAACAGTAAACATCATTGTGAAGCATCCAAGAAATCCTTTGGGAGAGGGTGCTAAATCAGTTGGGATGAGTGCCCTTTCTGTCTGGAACGTAGGAAGGATAGCTGGAACTCCAGCAGCCATCTTGTGTCCAAGAGGATAGAAGCCAGTGCTAGAGATGATAAGCCAGAAAGACAGAAGCAGCATAGGTCCCTGATGCTTTCTGATCAGCCGTATATGGCCTACCATTGGACTTCTTTTCAAACCTGAGAATGAACCTCCCACTGATTGAAGCCACTCTAGCTGGGTTTCTATTTCTCTATCTGGTCTGCTGAGGTGTGTGGTGAAATTGAACCATTTCCCCGAGAGAAGGTCAAGGGTAGAGATAGGCCTTGGGAAGAGCTGGAACCAGAGACCCGAACACACAAGTCATGTCCTTCATCTCTTGCCCCTGCTTCTCTCCAAATGCTTGAGTAATTCTCTCTCATGGCAGACCAATGCCCTCCTTGTATAACAAGAAACACAGCTGCCACAGCTCCTGAGTGTCACATCCCGCAGCCACCACAAAGGGACAGAATCTCCCTCTACAACCATGGGCCTCAAGTGGACCCTCGATGCTGCCCGACCACTGCGCATTGTGCTGGTTCAGGTGCCCTCCCGCACCTTAGGCTGCGTGTTCACACCCCCCTCCAGTTCCTGGTGCTCCTCTCCCTTGCTCACTTGCCGGATGACCTTGACTCCTAGGGGGCTGAGAAAGGAGGAAGCAGGCATAGGAGAGTTCCCAAAAGCTTCCTCAACCTCATTTCCCCACTCCCCTGCTCTGGAGCGCTGAGTGACTTTTGATGGAAAAACCACCCAGGCTCCTGCCCGAGGCCCCCTCCTCTGCTTGCCACGAGACCACTCCAACTCTTCGTCTCTCTTTCCTCTGTCATCATTGTTCCCTCCACGATCTAAACGTACTGCTACTTCTCTGATTGAAAACAAACACAAACAGTCCTCTCTTGGCCCCACTTCCTTCTCTAGCATCTACCCCGTGTTTCTGTTCCCTTCCCAGCAAGGCTTCAAAAGAGTTGTTAATTCAGGGTCTCCCGTTTGCTCTTCATCAGGCCTATGCCCCCCGTCGCCCACCAGCCTTCACACACTCTGGAGCTGCTCTTAAGCGCCTCAGCCCTCTCAGCCCATGAGCTACTCCCAGCCCATATGACCATCCCAACGAAACTGCATGGCCCCCGCCAGCCCTCCTGATTGTCTGGACGTGGTTCTGTCATTTCCTAGGGCACTGGTTACCTTTCGTAAATATATCACTGATTTTAGTTGTTGTTTTTTGTCTGTCTCACGCCACTAGATCACAAGCTCCACAAGAGTACTTTTTGTCTGTTTTGTTCACTGCTCTACCCCCAGCACTAAGTACCTGGCACCTAGTAGGTGTTCAATTACATCGTGTTGGATCAATGAATGAATCACTTTCTCAGTCACAGTCCAGAATCATCTCAGCAAAGGGCAATCATGGCCCTGGCTTGAGTCTGGCGCTCCCCTGGGAGTCATCAACTGCAGTTACAGAAAGAGAATCCCAGAAGAAGATGGAGAACCTACATGAGTCATGTAACGAGGGGGCCATTTGCAGGAGGGGAGGGACGGTAGATGGCACATGCAGGGTGATGGTTGAGAATGAGCCTCTGGATACAGAACACTCTGGTTTGAATCCTGCGTCTACCTGGTACTAACTCTGAAGACTTGCCAAGTTGTTTCCCATCCCTGCTCCTTCTCAGAGGACATCTCACCCTCCTCCTAGGATTGTCATAAAGCTTAAATAAATGATTTAATGGTAAAAAAAAAACACTTGGAGCAGTGCAAAGCATAGAGTACAAAAACTGAAAACTATTAGAAAAACAATGGGAGCTTGATAAAATAAATACATATATATTTGAAGAAATCAATACACTCGTTTTCCATGTCAGCAGATAAATAGAAATAAAAATAAGTAAAGGCATAGAGAAATTGCACTGTGCAACCCACAAACTCAATTTAATAGATGTATACAGAAACAAGCTTACCTTAACAGAAAAGAAATATATTGTCTAATATCCATGAAATCTGTCATACGCAATGGACATAAAGAAAGCCTTGACAAATAAAATAAAAGAGATTTTGCGCAAGCCAAATTCTCTCTGGTAATAATCTAATAATGTTAGAAATACCTTTTTTATAACTTAAAAATTGAGGAACATAATTCTAGACAACAAAGTCCAATCTTTTTTTAAAGCAATAAATAAAAGAACACTTTGTAATAGAATCTATGGAATATAACAAAAGCTGTAGTCAGAGGAAAATTAATAGACTTCAGTGCTTCCATTATAAAGAATGACTAATAAAACAACAAGGGAAATTGTTATGAACCCCAGGAGGTTAGAACATGAACAAAATAAACTCAAAGAAATTCCGAATAGAAAATTAATAACGATAGAATCTGAAAGTAATGGAATAGAAAGCATAAGTAGAAGAAGGGAAAATAAACTAAAAAGCTCATTTTTGAAAATACCAGACTGGATGAAGGGGGTCAAGAGGTACACACTTCCAGTAATAAAATGAGTAAGTCCTGGAGAGGTGATGTACAACACGGTGGCTGTGGTTAACAATACTGGATTGCATATGTGAGAGTTGCTAAAAAAAATAGATCTTAAAAGTTCTCATCACAAGAAGACAAATTTTTGTCACTATGTATGGGGACGGGTGTTAACTAAACTAATTGTGGTGATCATTTTGTAATATATACAAACACTGAATCCCTATGTTGATGAAATCCCCCGCCAAGTCTGATTAAAGAAAATAGAAAATACGGTTCTGTCAAAAAGAACGCTTAACCAAAGTTACAGAAGAGAAGAAAAACAGAAGAGAATACCATATGCAATTCTATGGCAACACGTTTGATAACCAAAATAAAATGGCTAATTTATTAAAAATATTTAAAATGACCCAAGGAAAGTTGACACACTTGAAGACACCAGTTACCAGAGATATGGAAGATTTAGCATTAAAAAAGATCTCCAGATCAGAGAGGTTCACTGCTGAGTTCTATATTCACCTTATGTAAAAAACCAGATTGCTCCTATTTTTTTTTTTTTTTTTTTTTTGAGAGAGAGAGAAAGCAGAGGGGGAGGGGGAGAGGGAGAGAGAAAAATCTCAAGCAGGCTCCACGCCCCGTGCAGGGCCCAACTCGGGGCTCTCATGACCCTGAGATCATGACCTGAGCCAAAATCAAGAGTCCAATGCTTAACTGACTGAGCCACCCAGGTGCCCCGCTCCAGTATTATTTAAACAGTTCCAAATCATACACACTGGTTTTCAGACTTGATTGAATGAGATAATCACCAGATGAGCTTTTCGGTTTTTTTTTTTTGTTTTTTTTTTAAACTAAGGATGTCCAAACCTTAGCCCTAGATACTCCTCTTCAATTGGTCTGGGTTGTGCCAGGTATCGAACTCCAGATGGTTCTCACAGGTAGCCAGGGTAGGTAACCTCTTCTAGAGGAAGTAATGAGAAGCTTTTCAATTCTTTTAAAACCCAGTTCTGATAAAGGTAGTACCAGAAAACTCTAAGTAACTTTTACTTATGAAGAAAAACAAATCTTACTCTAAGTAACTTTTACTTATGAAGAAAGACAAATCTTTTGAATAAATTACTAGCATCAAAGGACTAAAGTGCTATGACCAGGAAGAGTTTATTCCAGGAATTCGAGGCTGGCTTGAACCAGGGACAGTATCAACATAATCCACTAATTACATCAATATATTAAAGGTGAAGCTGAGAAGACTTTTGATTAAATTTGGCAGTCATTCCTGACAAGTCACCAACTAAAACCTTAATAGGAAGAAGCCACCTAAATATAATGAAAGCTATTGGACAGAAAAAATAAGTTTTAAAATGGTAAAATTTTTAAATGTTTAAATAATTTCAGAAGTTCTTAAAATTCATTAAGATGAGAAAATAAAATGAGTGTAAGCATTGGAAGAGAAGAACCTAAACTCTCTTTTTCCTGATGGCTTGCTCTACGTACTAAGGGAAACTAATGGACTCTAGTAAAAAATAAAAGAAGAAAACAATAATCCTCATAGACTCAAGAAGATCATTTGCAAGGTGACTGGAAACAATAAAATTATACAATATTAATACCTTTTCTACATATGAACACCAATGATTGTGAAATGGATATGGGGAGAAATTGGATGGAAAAAATATCCCATCCATAGTGTAATGGTTAGCACTCAGGACTCTGAAAAAATATCCCCGTCACAATAACACCAGCTCTGAAATAACTTGGAAAAACACTTATTAAGAAAAGACTTAGGAATTATATAAAGAAAACTATTCTAAAATGATCTTCAAAATCTCCCTGAATTTCATAAAACAAGATCTATAAAAATGAAAATAAACACTATGTTCTTGAGTGGGAAGATTGAGATAAAATGCAAGCCTTCTCCAAATTAATAAAATTAACTAAAAATCCCAGTACTGATTAGAATATCAACAGTCTGCTTTCAGTGCTAAGGGGAGGGAAAGGAGATTGGATTAAACAAATGGAAAAGGAAATGCCCTAAAATAGTCAATAAATAAATAAATGGCAGGGATATACTTGCCTTAACTTATATCAGAATATACCATGAAGTCAAATATAAGCATATAAATATGGTATTGCTAGTTTAGGAATAGAAAAAAAAAAGATCACTTAGATCTCTTGCAGGGAACTAAATATATAACAAAGGTGATATTTGAATCCAGTAGGGTAACATGGTTTATTTAAAATATGTTGCTGGCTTAACTAAATTTCCATTGGAAGAAAATAATGTTGAGCTCTTATATCATGTACAAGGAAACTCCAGATGGGTTAGAGTCCTGAATATAAATAAAACAAAACACTGAAAATGTCAGAGGAGACAAAGAAAGGAAGGATAAAGCAACTCTTAAGAATGAACCAGAACAGGAGGAAAAGGTTAGCAGGGCTTGGCTTGAGAAAGAGGAAGGCAGTTTTGAACAAAATCTTATAAACCGGGAAGGAATGAGAGAGAAAGATGTCTAGCATGGTGAAAACATTAATGGCACAATGAAACACTTTAGCAACATAAAGGAATGAAGTACTGACTTATGCTATCACATGGATGGGTCTCAAACATGTTCAAGAAAGAAACCAGACACAAAAGACCATATATTGTATAATTTCATTTACATGAAATGTCCAGAATAAGCAAATCTATTGCGACAGAAAGCTTAGTGGTTCCTGGAGGCTGGGAGAAGGGGGAAATGGGGAGTGAAGGATAATGGGTACGTAATTTCTTTTGGGGCTGATGGAAATGTTCTAAAATTAGATTATGGTAATGGTTGCATAACTGTAAACACATCAAAACAGGTGATTTTTTTTAAAAACAGGTAAATTTTTACGGTATGTAAGTTCTATCTCAATAAACCCATTAACAATATTCAGGCCACTAAACCCAATTTGTTTCTTAACTGTGTAAGACATACGGTGCCTCCTTCACGAAGGATATAAAGTACAGGCTTTCTTTTTTTCTAGAATTGGCATATACCATGTCAAATAGGTCAACTGTCAGAAATCTGAATGAGAGCTCAGTAAATTTTGAGTGTGCATTCCCCTTGCAGAGGCTCTGGAGGCAGACCACCTTGAGTCCCAGTCCCAATATTTACTCCTTCTGTGGCACACAGCCTCAGTTTCCTTATCTGTAAAATGGGAAGGGGATCAACTGTGAGAATTAAATCAAGTGTTGTATATAAAGAATTTAGGTGATCTCTGGCACACAGTAGACCCTCAATAAATACGATGGTGAGGACAATGATGATGGTGGTGATGGTGCATAGGATTAGAGCAGAGCAAGAATCAGAGAATAGTCTAATATGTGTATATATATATACAGATATTATTCATTATATTTTTTACTATTATGCATTTATACATTTTTTAATTTTAACATTGATGCTATTATCCATGGTGAGTAGATATTAACAAACTAATTATATAAAGTTCCACAATTGCTAGAAAGAAAATTGCTGGCTTCTCCCAAAGTTTTTTTATTAAACTGAAGAGAAAACATAGAGTATCTTTAAATTGTCTAATCAGTGTGCCAAAGACAGATGGAAGAGGACTAAAGGTCATCTGTAGAGTTTGAATAGCACTCCTCTGACTTCTCGCAAAGAATGCCTGGCTAGCTCAGTCGGCAGAGCGTGCAGCTCTTGATCTTGGGGTTGCAGTTTCAAGCCCCACGTTGGGGGAAGAGATTATTTTAAAAAATAAAAATAAAAATAAAAACAAATCTTCAAAGACGGTGGAAACACCTCTGAGCAGCTTGCTTTGGGAGGGTCCTTCCTTCCATAGTGGTAATAAAATAATATATTGCTATAATCTAACACAGCGATAGCATTCTGGGTCAGTAAAGAAACTACTAATTTGGGGGGCTCAGTCGGTTAGGCGGCTGCCTTCAGCTCAGGTCAAGATCCCAAGGTCCTGGGATCAAGCCCTGCATGGGGCTCCTTGTTTGGTGGGGAGCCTGTTTCTCCCCCTCTCTCTCTGCCTGCCACTCCCCCTGCTTGTGCTCTCTCTCTCACTATCTCTCTCTCTGTGTCAAATAAATAAAATCTTTAAAAAAAAAAAAAAAAGAGGGGCACCTGGGTGGCTCAGTCGTTAAGCGTCTGCCTTCGGCTCAGGTCATGATCCCAGGGTCCTGGGATCGAGCCCCACATCAGGCTCCCTGCTCGGCGGGAAGCCTGCTTCTCCCTCTCCCACTCCCCCTGCTTGTGTTCCCTCTCTTGCTGTCTCTCTCTCTGTCAAATAAATAAATCTTAAAAAAAAATAAATAAAAATAAAAAAATAAAAAAAAGAAACTACTAATTTTTTAGGGCAAAGAAGGACATGTGTTTCTTTCTAGGCTGCCAAGTGCACATGTTTGTTTAAAAATCATGCCACAGAAGGGACCTGTGGGTGCCTTCTGGGGTGCTGGAAATGTTCTATACCATATCTGGATAGTTGTACCCTAGGGATACATGTGTAAAAATTAGATGAGCGCTACACTTGACACGGATAACTTCAGCATGTTATGTATTTTATACCTCTATGAGAGAGAGAGAAAGAGAGAGATTTGGAACCTAGTCAAGTGTTCCAAGGAAACACTCATATATACAGAAAAAAGCTTTATATGTAGTTATAGTCATTAAAGCCTCTCTCAATAGCAAAACATAGAAGCAACTTAACTTTGAACAGTATCAGTTAATGGTTAAGTAAATTATGGCATACTCATTCACTGGAATGTTTATGCAACAACTAAAATGTATATGGAGAAGGGCGCCTGGGTGGCTCAGGTGGTTAAGCAATGGACTGATTTTGGCTCAGGTCGTGATCTCAGGGTTGTGAGATCAAGCCCCATGTCGGGCTCCACACTCAGCAGGGGGTCTGCTTGAGACTCTGCCCCTCCCTTTGCTCGCGCTCTCTCGCTAAAACAAATAAAATCTTTAAAAAAATGTATATGGAGAGTTTGCAAAAACATGGAGAAATGCTGTGTTATAAAGCTGAATTTTAAAAAGCCTTCAAGACATAAAATATTTGTGTGTAATGTAGAAGTATAATTATGCGAAAATATGCGTTGAAAAATGACAAGATGGAAATACCCCAATTTTATTTTATTTTTTTAAAGATTTTATTTATTTGGGAGAGAGAGAGAAAGAGAGAGTACGGTGAGGGGGGGTGGGCAGAGGGACAAGCAGACTTGGTGCTTAGCAGAGAGCCCAAGGTGGGGCTCAATCCCAGGACCCTGGGATCACAACCTGAGCTGAAGGCAGATGCCCAACTGACTAAGGCACCCAGGCACCCCAGAAATATCCCAGATTTTAATACTGACTATCTTTGAGTGGTGAAGCTATGATTTTTTACAAGATTTTATTTATTCATTTAGAGAGAGGGAGAGAGAGAAAGAGAGAGAGTATGTTCATGAGTCGGGGGGAGGGTCAGAGAGAGAATCTCAAGCAGACTCAGTGCTGAGCACAGAGCCCAACATGGGGCTCAATCTCACAACCCTGAGATCATGACCTGAGCCCAAACCAAGAGTTGGCAGCTTAACCGACTAAGCCACCCAGGCGCCCCCGGGTGATTTTGTTTTCTTCTTTCAGATTTTCTGCATTTATGATAAATGTGTTCAGTTTTCATAATTGTATAAATATAATTAATACTTTTACATTTATAATAGAAAAAAGGAAAAATTGGACCATGAATTAATCTTGCGGTGACTAATAGCATGGGCTGCTTAGAATTGCAGACTTGATGTCACATGCTGGTCTTTTTGCTTTAAAAGAGCAGTCATTCCTATGGCTAAAACCAATTTCTTAAGGAGCTCGCCATCAGCCTCAGCATTACAGCTCAGTTGCAGCCTCCTGACATACAGTTTTGAGATGTGCCTCCTGGTCAGAAAATAGTTGGCTATGTTCTATCAATTAAGGATTTCTCCTTCATCGCCAGAATAGCTCTTCAGATAACTTAGACTTCTGGGAAGTTTCTGTGCAGCCAGTGCTGGACAGAAATGCTGTAACTCAAGGAGATTTAATCTCCCAAGATAAGATCGTACCAATATATAGATTTTCTGAGGAGGTTCCTTTGGAACTATAATTATGAGTATTCCAGGTATTCTCTAAACTTTCCATCACTAAGGAGAGATTCACATTATGGGTGGAGGAACTCTGAGGAATTTGGGCTTGATCTCTAAGCAAGATTGCTAGTAAAGATATAGGTGATGGCAGTATTAAATAATCACACTCATTTATTCTTAGTCATCCACTTATTAAGTATTTATTGAGTACCAGAATTTGTGCTAAACTCTACTATTTTTAAGCTTACATCAGAAGTTGGAAAATAGCTTTCATCCTGCATGCCAAATTTGATCAGTTGGTAGTGGGGGTATAGAGTGCTCTGCTGGAAAAGATTCTGGGATGGTATCCAAACTCAAATGAAAAGAGCAATGATCGATTAGTAATGTCTGCTATTACTGTGGAAGGGGAAATGGTGGTGCATGTGCCATGCATTTGCCATGTCGGCTGGATTACTTCTGCCAATTTAATGATGGTCACTTAAGCTCTGACACATGCTCTATTTCCTACAGGTTGAAGGAACCAAATTCCTATCCAAGTTAGTATCACTGGAGGAGCATTAAAAGAGGAGTTAAAAAAAAAAAGAGTGAATGTGGACCATCTGCTACCAGCTAGACCTTGCACAGTTTTTGTTCCATAAAATGAGCCATATGATCTTCAGGATACCTCTCTGAGGTAAGTATTTCTATTTCTTTCTTACATATGAGGACCTAGGCTAAGGCAAGGGAAATAACTTTTCCAAAGTCTACAATCAGTCACAGCAGGATTGCTCGTCTATCCAATGAGCAATCCAGGCTTAACATGGAATCCAATAAGATATGATAGTGTCCACTTCTTTTCAGAAGATCATAAAACTAATTCCACTAATTTCTGATGATGACTTTAGTTAAATGGGTCCCTTTGGAGAAGTATTCGATCCAGTCTGTGCATCAAGATAAGATAAGGCATTGTCTGTTCCACTTTCTGCCCACCCCCAGAATGGCTGGTGTTGTTTGGAGAGGGTGATACTCCTGTCACCCAAGCAATAAGCCCAAAGCTTTATGATCTTGGCTACAAAGGCATACTCTATGAATAAGCCCCAGGAAATCCAACCAACCCTTTCTTTTCAGGTTCAAATGTCCGTGATTGTTTGATGGACCAGTCATCACCCCCTAAAATCACATATAATTACATCTTATTACACAGTTACTATGTGCCAATTCCTCTGCGAAGAGATCCAGCTGCACTACTGCATCGCATCCTCACACTGTCCCTAAAACACAGACACTATGGTTATCCTGACTTGACAGACGAACAATAGGAGACTTTAGGGTCAAGGAACTTATGCAGAGTTACATAAGTAGTAAGGTAGGTTAAGACCCAGACCCCAAAGTCTATGGCTTAACTTCAATTTAAATTGTTTAATCAACTACTAGCTCTTAATAATTTCCAATATATCCTCTCTAGTGGGTTACCCTAAAAGTAGACTCTGAAACAAAGATGTAAGTAGAAGTACTGTATTTGGTTGGGGATCCCAGAAAATGCCAGAAGGAAGGGGTAGGACATTGAGGCAGGGAAGAGAAGGAAAAGAAGCCTATAAAATGTATCTCCTCAAGCAAGTTTACCAATATGAGAAGTTTCTAGAACTAGAGTTTTGAGAACTAGAACTCCCTAGTTAGAGTTCAATCCCACTTGGAGAACTCTGGGAAACCCCATGTAAAACGTGCCCACAAGGCAAGACAGCCGGGGTATTTGTACACCCCATTCCCAGCAGTTAGTGGTCAAGGGCTGCTCACAAGGGCCATGAATTCCCTGGCACTTCCAGTCTGCCACACATGTGGGCAGAGTGGACTCTGGTGGCCAGAGAAAGCCCTGAGGCAAGGAGCTCTAGGACTGGAGGTGGAAGCCAGTGAGCCTGCAAGGAAACTCAAGGCCTTGGGGATGTGAGCAGGACATCAACAACTGTCACAGTGTCTACCTCACTTCCTTCCTTTTTTTTTTTTAATAAGCCAACTTTATTGAGGTATATATTATAGAACACAACATTTACCATTTTGATTATACAGTTTAACCATTCTTAGCAAATTCACCAAGTTGTGTGACCAGCACCATAGTCTATTTTTAGAACATTTTCATCACCCCAATAAGATCCCACATGCCCATTTACAGTTAATCCCTGTTCCCACTTCTAGCTCTTGGCAACCATGAATTCACTTTTTGTCTCTATGGATTTACCTTTCCTGGACATTTTACGTAAATGAATCATACAATATGCGGTTGTCCATGTAAGTGAGGGAGTGCCTCTCCAAATGGCTAAGGTTGCAGAAAGGAAGTAAAAGCAAGGTAAGCAAATAAATTTTCCATGAGGATGGTGGGGACGTTCTAGATGAAGCCAATGGTTGCATTAGAATTGGCAATTAAGAAACAACCTATGCTTAGACTAGAGTCCCATCTTCCCAGGATACATTCACTCATATGGATTTTTGAGTTGGCATATTTTAAAGATGCCTTTTCAACACAAAGGACTGGCAGGCAGCAAGAAATGAACCCATCAGCCTGAGCACTGGAATGAATGGGGCTGTCTCTAAAACCACTTCTGTTAAATAGATCTAAAGGTTTCTGATGATCTTGGGAACTGAAGAGGTCAGTCTTTGGAAGTGACTGATGTACAGAGGGATCTTGGTCTCTTATTTGGCCTATCAATCCATTCACAGTTTCCTCCCTCTCTTTGCAGAAATAAAATAGAAAAAAATGTGATAGAGGGCAACAAGAGCAGAACAATCGGCCAACTGGTCAACCATAGTATACATTCTACAGAGTGCCATACCCTCTGTATTTTGGGTAAATTTGATTACAGTTCCCCACACACAGGGGCATAATTGGCCCCTGACTAACTGTCTGTGGCTATAACCACTGATAAACGCCAATGACTTAGGATATGGGATGTGGTCTACACCAACTCGCCCAAAGCAGACTCTGACCTTGCTACTGAAGGTCATCTTCTCTGGGCTGCTCCTGTTCCTTGATTCTGGATGAGCCCACAGAGCAGAAGTTTGGCTGTTGTCCCTTTTGAGATCCTTATCATGTGCTATTTAGAAACACGCCCTTTTTTCCTTTGCATTATGAGCCAATTGAGAAGTAGGCACAGAAACAAATTGCTGGCTAACATATCACCTTTATTATTTGTAATGCTGGGCTGGAGGGTATGGCTTGGACCTATGACCACAATGTGGTTCCCTGATGTCTGCCCCTGAGACTGGATCCTGGGATCCACTAAAGAGGAGCAGCAGGGGAATAGAACACTTACCTCACCAGCTGCAAGAGAATTGTGCTGGGTCCCAGGACTGGAGACAGAGAGAGGTGGACAGCCACTCCTGTCTCCACAATGCCAGCCCCAAGCCCTGACCCAAGCACGCTGACTCCATGTAAGACACCCTTGGCTGGGGGAAAGGCCAGTGCCCCAAAAGCAAGCCCAATGGGCTGAGCCAAATCACCATCAGATCCCATCTTCCCAATCTCGCCAATCAGATATGATTATTTCTCCATTCTAGCAGGGGAGGGAGGGATCAGATGAAAGGAATGATAGATGCTTCCTTTTTAATAATTCCAGGTGTGGTGGTGGTGGAAATTTCTATTCTTCAGACTAACAAAAATGTTATAGTAGCAGAGAACAGTTTGCTCTACAGTCCCTGTCAATATAACTTTCTCTCTTATCTCTCTGCAAATCTCTCTCTCTGCCTCCCCTTCCTCCCCTCCCCTTCCCTTTCCCTGCCTCTCTCTTTCACACCACACACACACACGCACACACACACCAGGAGTTAAAGAACTTGGATATCAGTCCTCTGAATAAGATAATTAATTCCTTTAAATCTTGGTTTCCCCAAGTGTAAAATGAGGGACTGTTTCAGCCTTACTTTCCTATGACTCCAGAATCTACAGGAGATTTATTTTAGTCAGAAAGAATTTTATTAAGAAAGAATTCATCAGCTACAGATTGTGTTCTTAAAAAAATACCTTCTCCCCCTCTACCGCACTTCTAGCAAATATGTAGCATAGAACTTGCAAATTCATGCCTACACAGGTCCACCGGGTACCAGGAATGAGTTACGGGGGGCCAGATGTAGGACAAAAGGGAGTGTTTGGGACTGTGGGTGACTGGAACACATAGGATGCCCAATTTTAGCTAACTGCTGTCATGTGGGAAGGAGGGTTCTTGTTGCATTTCCTAATGTTTCAAGAGAAGGAAGACATTGACATTTTGTATGTGTGTGTGTGCAAAATCCCTAGATTTTTATTTATTTTTTATTTTATTATGTTATGTTAGTCACCATACAATACATCATTAGTTTTTGATGTGGTGATCCATGATCCATTGTTTTCGTATAACACCCAGTGCTCCATGCAGTACGTGCCCTCCTTAATACCCATCATCGGGCTAACCATCCCCCCACCCCCCTCCCCTCTAAAACCCTGTGAACCATGAGAGACTATGGACTGTGAGAAACAAAATCCCTAGATTTTTAAAACCTGGCTAAGTTTTAAAAAACATTGCTTAGGCTAAATAAAATGTAT
This sequence comes from Halichoerus grypus, assembly GCF_964656455.1. Lineage (NCBI taxonomy): Eukaryota > Metazoa > Chordata > Mammalia > Carnivora > Phocidae > Halichoerus > Halichoerus grypus. Next base: position 27,400,732 of record NC_135717.1, read on the forward strand.
CTGCCAACTCCATTTCACCCATGGTCAGCCATTTGCAATTCTGGCCTACAGTGGCCAATGGATGGTGACTTTCTTATGTCTAGGGCCAGCTGTAATAGGAAAAGGAGGTGCTTGCCATGTGAGCACTAGTGAGGATCAGGATTCCCCGAGTCTCCTCCCTTTTGCCTGTAGTGGTGTCTCACATTCCACCACTAGAAACGTATCCCCTTGGATCCTCAGGAATTACCCATGTCCAGAGACCCCAGGAGATAGGAAGTGTCCCTGGGAGGGGCCCCCCACAAAAAATTGTGCCACCAGCTTCTGGGGGCTGTTCTTGCTCTCACCTGGTGCCCACTTGGAAACAGCACGGTAACATATACCTCCAACCCATACACCCTTTAAAGCACTGATGAGTGACAGATTTCACTGCAGTTGTCTCAGGAGATAGAAGAGAGGCTGATATTGCCTTCTGCATGTCAAACTTCCTACTCATCCTCTCCTAATATTTCTTTCCTCTTGCTGACCACCACCTTCAAAACAAAACAAAACAAAACAAAACAATATCCCCGATAGCTTCTCCAGCCAAATTGGTCCTGTCAACATGCACATACCTTCAGGAAAGCAAAATCCTGCTAAGGATAACACTAACAGCCAACTACTATGGAGTGCTTAATGACATGGGCCCTGTTACTAGCACTTTTCAAGTATATATCTATGAAGATGCTATTATCATTCCCAATATACAAAGGAGGTGACTGAGGCACAGAGAGGTTAAGTAACTTGCTCAAAATCACACAGCCAGTAGGTAGAGGAGTGGGGAATGAAAACCAGACAGTCTGGCTACAAAGTCCATACTTTTTTTTTTCTTCTTAAAGATTTTATTTATCTCTTTGAAAGAGAGAGCGCAAGAGAGAGAGCACAAGTGGGGGGAGGGGCAGAGGGAGAGGGACAAGAAGACTCCCCACTGAGCAGGGATTCCCGACTCAGGCTCCAATCCCAGGACCCTGAGATCGTGACCTGAGCCGAAGGCAGACACTTAACTGACTGAGCCACCCAGGAGCCCCCAGAGTCCCTGCTTTTAAAAAGGGGTTGGCAAACTTTCTCTGTAAAGGGCCAGACAGTAAATATTTATGGGCCATACCATCCCTGTACCAATACTCAGTGCTGCCATGGTAGCATGTGAAAGCAGATATGGACAATTTGTAAGTGAATAGCTATGTTCCAATAAACCCTATTCACAAAAATAGGCAGCAGGCTGAAATTTGCCAACGCTGGCTCTGGAACATAGCATGTTGCTCAGCAGAACAAACCACAGCCTGACCCAAAGAAGTGAGCTCCTATTCTCCCTTCTAGTATCCCTTCACCACCACCAATAAGAACATCAGCAGTAGCAGCAACATTTGGACAACACTGGCTTGGGATGAGCACACATGATAACCCAATGTCAAGACAAGGTTAGAGTCCCATGATTTATCCCACCACCCTAGTTGGCAGGTGTGATGGTTCATTTTATTTGTCAACTTGGAGAGTGCTTTGGATGAGATGAACATTTGATTGGTGGACTCTGAGTAAACAGATTACCCTCCTAAATGTGGGTGGGCCTCATCCAATCAGTTGAAGGCCTGAACATAACAAAAAGATGGGCCTCCCAGAGAAAGAGGGAATTTTCCAGCAGACTGCCTTGGGACTGGAACTGCACCACGCGCTCTCCCGGGTCTCCAGCAAGCTTTGCAGATTTGGACTCACCAGTCTCTGTAATCATGGGAGCCAACTCCTTATAATAAATCTCCTTCCAGATAGATATGCATATCCCATTGGTTCTGTTTTGCCGGACAACACTGCCTTATACAGCTGGCAATATCTTAGCTAGATGGTTGAGAATATGAACCTGCCTGGGAGTTAGAAGTGCCCAGAACAGGGAGATGAGTGCAGACATAGGAGGTGGGAAGACCTGAACGGTCCTTTCCCTGGCTTTGCTGAGGTCTGGCTCAGCTCACCATGGCCATCTCTTGAGGGAGCAGTCTAACACTCCAGAGCACTACTGGGCTGGTGTGGGCCCAGGACAGCATTTGGGTGCTTATTCACTGCTTTGGTCTAAAGAGGTGAGGAAAACACGTCAGTATAAACATCTCCTGTTGCTACAATGCACCCCCACCCCCATTTTAAAATAGGGATTCTTAAAATAGTTTGCCAATAATTGCAACATCCCATTATTCCACACTTAGGGCCACAATACTCAAAGATAGAGACACGATGAAGGAGGGACTGGTAGGAGCGGGGAGAGAATGAGAGCAAACCAGCCAGTCTTGCTTCAGTAACAAAGCCTTCTGGATACCTCTGGGGAACGAGCGCCTGCGCTCCTGACACTTGGGACCAGATCCTTTTTTGTTGTGGGGGGCTGTCCTGTGCACTGTAGGATGTTTAGAAGATCCTTGATCTCCACCCACTCGATGCCGGGAGCACTCACACCCCATCCCCAAGTTGTGACCAAAAATGTCTCCAGACTTTGCTAAAATGTACCCTGTGGGCAAAAATCGCTCTTTGTTGAGAACCATTACATGAAAGGGAACCCCTACATGCCTCTCAAAGCTCAGATTGTTTATATCCAGGGGAATGACGGGCTCATGGCAGAGGATACTTCCCTGGAGCACTAATTGTCCTTGATAGTAATTTAAAGCATTATTTTTATATTAAAACAAATGTGGATATATTACAGAGTAGAATCCCAAACTTAAGGCTGGGAAAAATTTTCATCTGAGGTGGGGTGATTTTGGCTACACTCCCAGAACACTTGGCAAGTACACATTTACATTTCTCTGCCTTGGGGGAAGCTAATAATAGTTACTGTTTATTGAATGCCTACCTGGTGCCAGGAGCTCATTGTAGAGGCGATTTCCCGCTCGCCTGGCACAGCTGGCTACAGTTAGTTCCATTTTGCAGGTGAGTAGACTGAGATCCAGGGAGGTCATGAAAACTTTTTGGAGACTGGTGGCTGCTCAGCCATGAAGCTGGCGTTGGAACCCACCTGTCTCGGCAAGCTGTTTCCCAACGGGCTCCTGGGAAAATCTGTGAAAAGGTGAGCAGCAATGAACCACCAGAGGCCGCATCCCGGTGCTGTTTGGTGGGATGGTTTAAGAAAAAGAAAGGCTTCGTTGAAACTGACAAGCTCTTACCCTTTTTGGGAGAAGAAAGGGTGAGTTTCTGAAGCTGAATGCTGAAAAGGGCAGAATTGCCAAGTTGGAGCCCGTTCCTCAAGAGGGAAATGGTCGGTCAGCTTGGTAGTGCCAGCTCAAGACTCCAGAGTCTCAGCCCCAGACCATCCTGAGTTGCTCCCACCAGCCCCAGCGGGGACATTCTGTCGGGAAGTTTTTCTTCCTGGCTTTGATTTATGGATTCCTCCTCTGGGTTCCAGCAGTGTCTGTGGCTGGCTGCTGTAGGGATGAGGGCTACCTACCTTTAGTCACTGTAGGAACTCCTACAGACTGTCATCTCTGCGAACCACTCTTAGTCTGATCTGCTCACTACTTTTGTTTCTTTAAATGGACCCCCTCTTAAAGAATGGAAAAAAACCAAGACCCATCTATATGCTGCCTACAAGAGACCCATATTAGACCTAAAGACACCTGCAGATTGAAAGTGAGAGGATATAGAAACATCTATCATGCAAATGGATGTCAAAAGAAAGCCTGAGTAGCAATATTTATATCAGACAAAGGAAATTTTAAAACAAAGACTGTAAGGATAGACAAAGAAAATTTTAAAACAAAGACTGTAAAGATAGACAAAGAAGGACATTATGTAATAATAAAGGGGACAATCCAACAAGAAGATATAATGATTGTAAATACTTATGCACCCAACAGAGGAGCATCCAAATACATAAAACAGTTAATAACAAATACAGAGGAACTAATTGATAATAACAAAATAAGAGTAGGGGACTTTATTTTTTTATTTTTTTTAAGATTTTATTTTTTTGACAGAGAGAGAGAACAAGCAGGCAGAGCGGCAGGCAGAGGGAGAAGGAGAAGCAGGACCCCGGGATTATGACCTGAGCTGAAGGCAGATGCTTAACTGACTGAGCCACCCAGGTGCCCCAGTAATAAGGGACTTTAACACCCCACTTACAGCAATGGACAGATCATCTAAATAGAACATCAACAAGGAAACAATGGCTTTGAAAGACACACTGGAACAGATGGATTTAACAGATATATTCAGAACATTCCATCTTAAAGCAGGAAAATACACATTCTTTTCAAGGGCAGACAGAACATTCTCCAGAATAGAGCCCATATTAGCCCAAAAAACAAACCTCAAGAAGGCTGAAATCATCATGCCCATTTTCTGACCACAACACTATGAAACTCGAAGTCAACCACAAGAAAAAATCAGGAAAGACACAAATACATGAAGGTTACATAACATGCTATTAAACAATGAATGGATCAACCAGGAAATAGAAGAAGAAATAAAAAAGAACACAGAAACAAATGAAAATGAAAACATAATAGTCCAAAACCTCTGGGATGCAGCAAAAGCAGTTCTAAGAGGGAAGTCTATAGCAATACAGGCCGACCTCAAGAAACAAAAAAAATCTCAAACAACCTAACCTTCCACCAAAAGGAGCTAGAAAAAGAACAAGCAAAACCTAAGACCAGCAGAAGGAAGGAAATAATAAAGATTAGAGCAGAAATGAATGATGCAGAAACGAATGATACAGAAACTAGAAAAACAATAGCACAGATTGGTGAAACCAGGAGCTGGTTCTTTGAAAAAAAAAAAAAAACTCAATAAAATCAATAAACCTCTACCCAGACTCATCAAGAAAAAAAGAGAAAGGACTCAAATAAACAAAATCACCAGTGATAGAGAAGAAATTACAACCAATACCACAAAAATAAAAGCAATCCTAAGAGAATATTATGAAAAACTATTTGCCAACAAATTGGACAACCTGAAAGAAATGGATAAATTCCTAGAAACTAAAGCAGGAAGAAATAGAAAATTTGAGGGGCACCTGGGCGGCTCAGTCATTAGGCGTCCGCCTTCGGCTCGGGTCATGATCCCAGGGTCCTGGGATCGAGCCCCGCGTCGGGCTCCCTGCTTGGCAGGAAGCCTGCTTCTCCCTTTCCCACTCTTCCTGCTTGTGTTCCCACTCTCGCTGTCACTCTCTCTGCCAAATAAATAAATAAAATATTTTAAAAAAAAGAAATAGAAAATTTGAACAGAATGATAACCAGCAAAGAAATTGCATCAGTAATCAAAAAACTTCCCAACAAACAAAAGTCCAGGACCAGATGGCTTCACAGGAAGTTTCTACCAAACATTTAAGGAAGAACTAAACCTTTTCTTCCTAAACTATTCCAAAAAACAGAAAAGGAAGGAAAACTTCCAAATTCATTCTATGAGGCCAGCATTATTCGATACCAAAACCAGATAAAGACACCACTAAAAAAGTGAGGTATAGGCCAATATATCTGATGAACACAGATGTAAAATTCTCAACAAAATATTGGCAAACTGAATCCAACAATACATTAAAAAATCATTCACCACGATCAAGTGGGATTTATTCCTGGAATGCAATGGTGGTTCAATATATGAAAATCAATCATATATTGATACATATATAATGTGATACAACACATCAATAAGAGAAAGGATAAGAATCATATGGTCATTTCAATAGATGCAGGAAAACCATTTAACAAAGTACAATATCCATTCATGATAAAAACCCTGAACAAAGTAGGTTTAGAGGGAACATACCTCAACATAATAAAGGCCATATAAGAAAAACTCACAGCTAACATCATCTTTAATGGGGAAAAACAGAGCTTTTTTCCCCCTAAGGTCAGGAACAAGACAAGGATGTCCACTCTCATTCAACACAGCACTGGAAGTCCTAGCCACAGCAATCAGACAACAAAAAGAAATAAAAGGCATCCAAATCACTAAGGAAGAAGCAAAATTTTCACTCTTTGCAGATGACATGATACTATATATAGAAAATCCTAAAGACTCCACTGAAAAACTACTAGAACTTATAAACAAATTTAGTAAAGTCACAGGATACAAAATCAATGGACAAAAATGTTGCATTTCTATACACCAATAATGAAGCAGTAGAAAGAGAAATTAAGAAAACAATCCCATTTGCAAATGCACCAAAAATAGTAAGATATTTAAGTATAAAACTAACCAAAGAGGCAAAAGACTTGTACTCTGAAAACTATAAAACACTGATGAAAGAAATTGAAGAGGAAAAAATAAAAAGAAAGAAAATGAAGAGGACACAAAGAAATGGGAAAAAATTCCATGCTCATGGACTGGAAGAATAAATATTATTAAAATGTCCATACTACCTAAAGCAATCTACACATTCAACGTAATCCCTATCAAAATATCAACAGTATTTTCTATAGAACTAGAACAAACAAACCTAAAATTGTACGGAACCACAAGAGATCCCATGTAGCCAAAGTAACCTTGAGAAAGAAAAGCAAAACTAGAGGCATCACAATTCTGGACCTCAAGCTCTATGACAAAGCTGTCATCATCAAGACAGTATGGTACTGGCACAAAAACAGACACATAGATCAATGGAGCAGAATAGAAAATCCATAGATAAACCCACAATTATATGATCCATTAATCTTTGACAAAGCAGGAAAGAATACCCAATGGGAAAAAGACAGTCTCTTCAACAAATTGTTTCGGGAAAACTGGACAGCAACATGTAGAAGAATGAAACTAGACCACTTTCTTACACCATACACAAAAATAAGCTCAAAATGGATGAAAGACTTAAATGTGAGACCTGAAACCATAATAATCCTGGAAGAGAACACAGGCAGTTACTTCTTTGACATCAGCTGTAGCAACTTTTCTAGATATGTCCTCTGAGGCAAGGGAATAAGAGCAAAAATAAACTATCGCTACATCATCAAAATAAAAAGCTTCTGGGGTGCCTGGGTGGCACAGATGGTTGGGCGTCTGACCCTTGGTTTTGGCTCAGGTTGTGATCTCTGGGTGGTGGGATCAGCCCTGTGTCTGGCTCCATGCTCAGTGGGCAAAATCTGCTTGGGATTCTTTCTCCCTCTTCCCCTGCCCCTCCCCACTCTGTGTGTGCACTCTCTCTAATAAATAAATAAATCTTAAAAAAAATTGATTAAAAATTTTAAAAAATAAATAAAAAGCTTCTGCGCAGTGAAGGAAATAATAAACAAAACTAAAAGGCAACCTATTGAATGGGAGATGATATTTGCAAATGACATAACTGATAAAGGGTTAGTATCCAAAATATATAAAGAACTTACAAACTCAACACCCAAAAAACAAATAATGCAATTAAAAAATGGGCAGAAGACATGAACAAACATTTCTCCAAAGAAGACATCTAGATAGCCAACAGACACCTGAAAAGAGCTCATCATCACTCATCATGAGGGAAATACAAATCAAAACCACAATGAGATATCACCTCACACCTGTCAGAATGGCTAAAATCAAAAACACAATAAACAACAGGTGTTGGCAAGGATGTGGAGAAAGGAGAACACTCCTACACTGTTGGTGGGAATGCAAACTGATATAGTCACTCTGGAGAGCAGTATGGAGCTTCCTCAAAAAGTTGAAAATAGAAGTACCATATGATCCAGCCATCGCACTACTAGGCATTTACCCAAATTATATAAGAACGCTAATTCAAAGGGATACATGCACCCCCATGTTTATAGCAGCAATATTTATAATAGCCAAGATATGGAAGCGGCCCAAGTGTCCATGGCTAGATGAATGGGTAAAGAAGATGGTTAAGACCTTTTCCCTGAAAACGATTGCTTCTCTACATATAATTCACTGCCGTTAGTGGTTATGCCAGAAACCATGCTGCTTTAACAGTGTCATGGGTTTTCCACCTGAGGACCCATGCGCACAGATGGGGGGTTGTTATGGTCTCCGTGGTGTCTCTCAAAAAGTTCTATGTACAAATCCTAACCCCCAGTATCTCAGAAGGTAACTGTATTTGCATTAGGTTCTTTAACGAGATGATTAAGTTACAATGAGGTCATAGCGGTCATCTGCTCTGACTGGTTCCCTCCTAAGAAGAGGAAATGTGGACTCAGACATGAACAGAGGGAAAAACCAAGTAAAGACACACGGACATCTACGAGACAAGAAGAGAAATCTGAGAAGGGACAATTCCTGTTGACACCTTCACCTTGGACGTCCAGCTTCCAGAACGATGAGAAAATAAAGTTCTGCTTTTTAAGCCACCCAGCCTGTGGTACTTTGTATGGCAGCCCCAGCAAACTAATACAGAGGTTACTAGCTGTGGAACCTCGAACAAGTTACTTTGCTTCTTGAAGCCTGGGTTTTCTTATCTCTCCAAGACGGGGTAACAGGACAGTCTACATTCTGGAATTGTGAAGGGAATAAAAAATATGTCCAACATGGCTAGTCACCAAAGGCCCTGGCACAGAGTAGGACTCAAAACAACAACAGAGGCAAGAAGAAAAAGAAACAACAAAAAACCACCCCAAATTTTTATTATCACAATAGTTGGAATGCTCTCTGGACCCTGGAAGACTTGAAGATGTTTGTGATCTTTAACTCCAAAGAGATCATCAAGACATAGGAGTTGGGTGCTAAGCATGAAGGGCTCCATCTTCCATATTAACCAACTGGAGTGGGGTGGGCAGGGGCATAGGAAACAAACTCATCACTCCTCTTGCCTCTTCCCCCAAGATATCCAGATGTTCTAAAACCACCCGTTACAGGGGTGCCTGGGTGGCTCAGTCAGTTGAATGTCTGACTCTTAGTCTGAGCTCAGGTCAAGATTTCATGGGTCGTGAGATCGAGTGCCTGAGTTGGGCATGCGCTCAGCATGGAGTCTACTAGAGATTCTCTCCCTCTGCCCCTCCGCCCACTTGGGCGTGTGCTCTCTCTCCCTCTCTCAAATAAATAAATCTCAAAAAAAAAAAAAAAAACCCATCCAGTTACAGGGTCCCCCACCTTCTTTTCCCACTCAACTCCTCCTTCATCAGGATGGCCGTTTCCCCTGCCCTATCCCCACCTCCACCCTCTGCAATCTTTCAGTATGTTTTGGGACCCCTTTCACATCCATCCCTACAGACCCGTTGAGTGCTTACCTAGGGCCCACCGCTTGTAAACTGTAGAGCTAGGCTTTGACCCTAGGCTTATGTGACCCTTGACACATCCCAGGAGTCACAGACAGATTAAAAGAGGACTTTGGTTTGCCAAAAATAATAATGATCCACCTGTTAATTATAATTTCTACTCATTAATTACAACGATGATTAAGTATAATGGAAAGTTTTTGCTGACACAGTAAGCATGATTGTGGTGTCTGTTTGCTGAGCATTTACTATGTGCCTGCACTCCACATGCACATATGATTCCTTTGGATTCCCTCTGATCAGCCTTCTACATCAGCGGTTTTATTATGCTCATTTCATACCTGGGAGGGCACTGAATCGTGGAGCCAAAATATCTACTGTCTAACAGATTCTGAGAGAGACTGGGGGGCAGGGAATGAAAAGGTGAAGATAATGGAGAGAAGAGGAGAGGAGAGAAAAAGCACAGGGAAGTGCTTTTCTTATTTCCTCCTGGGTCCACCGCACAACAGCAGGACTGCATCCTCCAAGTTCCTCTGTTACATTGGTCTCTGCCCCTGGTTCCTTGCACAGAGCTCCTAAAATCCTTGTAATTTCCTACGTGGTAAGAGTGCTGGGAGCATCTTTTATTCTACTGAGGCGACTCTGGTGGGCTCCTGGAGGGGGGCTGGTCACCAGAAAGACCAAGTCATGATTAGAAGCTTGGAATTTTCAGCAATTCCCCCACCCTACCCGCCCGATTCTCCAGAGAGGGGAGAGGGGTGGAAATATAGTAATTGATCATGCCTACTTGAGGAAGCTTCCATAAAATCCCAATAGTATGAGTTTTAGGAGCTTCCAGGTTAGGGAGCATATCCATGTACTGAGACGGTGACATACCCCAATTCCAGGGGGACAGAAACTCTTGTGCTTGGGACCCTCCCATACCTTACCCGATGTATCTCTTCATCTGACTATCCATCCATATCTTTGTCATACACTTTAATAAATTGCTTGAGGTAAGTAAGCGTTGCCCTACGTTCTGTGAGTTGCTCTGGCAAATAATGGGATCCACGTGTGGGGAGGTCATGGGAACCTCTGATTTGTACCCAAGTGGGACAGTTGTGGGTAATCTGGGGACCTACTACTTGTGATTGGCATCTCAAGTGAGGGAAGAAGGTAGTCTTGTGGGACTGAGCCCTTAACCTGGGGGATGTGGTGCTATCTCCAGGTAGACAGTGTCAGAATTGAGTTGTAGGATTCCCAGCTGGTGTTGCAGAATTGCTTGGTGGTGTGGGAAGAGCCCCCACACCTCTGGTGTCAGAAGCGTTGTGTGGTAGTCGTGTGAGAGCAAAGGAGACACACAGGAGGAGGACTGGGGATTTTCCTTTGTGGGGTGGGGCGGGTAGTGGTGGTGGTGGGGACACAAATATTCAGCCCATATGACAATGGTCTCCTCCCTGTGTCTCTCCACAACTTCTTCCCTCTGCCTGTCCAAATTTCCCCTTTTTATAAGACACTAAAGGATGAGCGACTACCCTAATGACCACATTACAACCTCTGTAATGACTCTATTTCCAAATAAAGTCACATTCTGAGATAAGGACACCAGGACTTCAACATATGAATTTTGGGGCCACACAGGTCAACCCGTTAACACCAGCCACATGGGTGTGCGTCTTAGGTTACAGACTTTTCTTGATAACCAGCCCTACTAGGGTTCAATATCCTTCTCCAATAGGAAAATATCCTCCAATCCAGCCCAAACCTTCTCCTGTCACAGTTTAATTGCCTTTCAATCTCCTAAAATGACAATGTTCTCTCTTTTCTGTTTTGAGCCTTAAGTTTGGGACTCTCTTTGTAGCTGAACAACCGCCCCCCACTCCCACCAATTAAAGGAGGCAAAGAAAGGGAACTGAGAAGAGAGACTGGGGGCAGGGTATTCAAATCATTGTCTTTAGTTCAGAATGTGAGCCAGATGCTATCAAGGACTGGATAAGGAAGGTATACTCATGGTTGTGGTTCAGAAGCTTGAGAGCTTTGGTTTAAAAATAGGCGAACTGAAATAAACACTGAGAGCTACTCAGATGGCACCGAAATAGAGTGGTAATTGATCTAATGCAACTTTTGCCTTGGATAACATCATTATTTGTGAAATTATGTCAGTGTTGCTGCTGCCAAGTCAGCAAGCACTTACAGGACGTGACTTCTAATTTAGGAATTGCACTATTTGTGGCTCATCTTCGAAGACAGCAGGAACTCAGTGGACACCAGTGGCCAGACTTCTGAAAGCACACAGGTTTCAGCTTGGAATCTGCAACCTCGGAATGCAGAGGAGGTGAACTGGCCCAGTGTCCCCTTGAGGAGGGACTTGCTGCCCAGCTCTAGGGAATGTGGCTGGATGATTGCCTCCAGCTGTCAGCTCCTTCAAGGTCGGCCTCGGCTGCAGGTCAGCCCACACACCCTGTGACTTAATGAAACAGGGGTATGAGCTAAGGACCCACCCGCGTCACTCTGGTGTGACCTGGTACTCGCTCCAGAGCTCCGACCTGCCTGCCTTGCGATTCCACTTCTTACTCTATCTCCCACCTGCTTCTTGCCCCTTCCTCTCCCAGGTGTGGATTCCTAACACCTCAGACCCTAGACTCCAAGTCAACATCTGCTTCCAGAAGGCTTGACCTGCTCCAGGGGCCTCCGCAGTTTCTACCTGTACCTGCAGCAGTCCTGAAGAGGATGGAGCTGTCCCCTCAAACCCTTGTGGAGCTGGCTGCAGGATTCTCTGGTGGAATTTCAAGTGGGAGAATCTTTTAGACTATTTAAGAATATAATACCAGATTTTCATTCGTTTGGCTTACACAAAATAAGGCCCATGTGTAAAAGCTTTTGTTAGAAAGGACAGCCGTTTCCTTATTGACGTTTTTTCTCCGGAACTGCCTGGATCCAGCCACTGTCCTAGGTACTGTGGTCACCGTGGTACACGAGACATGGGTTCTCAGAGCTTAGGGCCTAGGGGAGGAGAGCGACAACATACAAATATGCGAGGATGTTCATGAGGACATAGAGATCTTTAAAACCCATGATGAAAATAAGATGGGGGATGGTACTGGTGACTGGGGTCTGGAAAGACTCTTTTGATAAAGTGGCCAAGGAGGACCTCTGAAGGAGGTGGCAGTCGTGTTGAGATGTGAAGGACCAAGCCAATCCAGATAAAACTTTAGCTCTTGGAACTGGAAGGACCCATAAGTTCCTACTCAAAGCTGAATTTAACCAACAGTATCGTCTAGAGGATGGAGGGGACCACCCTGCTGATCGGAGCTGGTCAGCTGGACCACTGACCATGCCCAGTGGCCTCCATGGAGATTGAATGAAGGATTGGACGCCACAGAGATTTGGCCCAGATTGGAAACAGCTCATCAAAGTGATCCTTGATTCTCACATTCGATTTTTATGTAGAAACAGTGGAGAAAGAGGCTCATCTACTCCTTTGGTTTATGTTGCAGGTCAGAGATGACAGGGTTCCCAATTAACAGGCATTTAAACTACCCCTTATGATCTTTGCTGGGCTTTCTTGCTTTTTTTTTTTTTTAACTTTGTCCAATTCTTGGCAACTCGATTTTAAAGGTCATTATATTAACTGCAAAGATGAATCAAGGGGTGAGGTCATGTTTCATCCAGGGAAACTCTTTTGTCTTGTGTGCTGTCATTTCTATGGCCCATCAATGCAGATCTGGGTTTCAAAAAGATAATTCTATTTCAACATAGTATTCTTTGGGGGAAAAAGACCGCCTTCCCTTCCAAAACCCAGCTTTGCCTTCTCATCAAAGGAAGGCTTTGTGGCACGTTTTTCTCCCTCGTATCTGGGAGAGCAGCTGGCCTCACCAGCCCTACTCCAGCTGAAGAGAGCTGTGGACTTTATTGTAATCACCTTGTTGAAATATATGGAATTGTACAGCAAGAGACTGGTTCTATGTTGCCATAATTTATGACAAAGGCCTGAATAAATCCCCAGACATGGATTTTCTATAAAATCCTTCCTTGTGAAACTTTGTTGCTCTGCAAAATGAAAAAAAGAGAAGAGAGGGAAGGGGGGGGGAAGCCCACAAGATATATATATAAATCTCTGAGGATGCCATTTCCATTCATCACATTTACTGTAAAGACATAGGTTTCATTTGGATGGAAAAAGAATGAATCATAGTGGTTTTAGCATCTAATGTGGAGTTTGCTTGTAGCATTTCCCTCCAATCTTTCTGCTTCCTCAAGATCAACTGAATATGGAAGGAAGAAGCTTGCAAAGAATACTTTCTATCAACCCTAGAACGTTCTGTGTTAGGACGGACATCAGGAGATGGAGGGAAATCTCCTTTTCTGTGCCCTTTACCAGGGACAGCCATTAGTCTGTGAATGTTTAAGAATATTTACTAGTTGCAGCAAGAAGTATATTTTACTTATTCAAATTATATTCTATGAGGTGGGTAATGGGGAGAGCGGGGGAGGGGGAGGGATGGAAAGGGAGAGAGGGAGTGAAGAAAGAGGAGGCCAAGCCAGAGGCGGGAGAATCTTTTGAATGGTATAGCCTATTTCAACCTCCATCCCACTCATAGCCTGAGAAAGCAGGAGATGGACAATCTGACTCTACGGATCCCCGCTTTTGTCCTTTTGGCTCTTGCAGTATGAGCATCCCCATGCTGAGTGCCAGACTGCTGTTTTTCTTCACTATGATCCCTTCAACACAACTCAACCTCATCATCGGTGGCTCAGCCCGACACAGCAGTCTTTTCAACATAGAGGCAAAATGGACTATGTTGGACACATTGAGAAACTATCCACTTCCTCATGGCGCGGATAATTTAAAAGGACTTTTAAGTGAAATTATGCTTTCCGTGATTGTTTCTTTATATGATGACTTTGGAATCTAACTGCCTCTTAAGATCCTTCTCTACTGGGGTCCCCCTAAGTGAGCCAATAGGGATTATGGAAGGGTCAAAGATTTTTCATTAATTATTTGCCAAATACTGAGAATGTCCTCTGTGCCAGGCACTGTGTTGAGCTTGGAGGATATTACGTGATGATGCAAAGAGAAGTTTCTTTCAGGTCTTTTCTTGCAATCAAAGAGTTTAAAAGCTGAGAAGACCCCTGGAGAATATCCTCTATCAAGAATAATGCTGAGCAGCCTTTTGCACACAGGACTGCTTTGGGGAAAATAAGCATGTTTTCTGGCCACATTCATTTGGTTCATTCAAAGTGAATTCAAAGGGAAAATAGTTGTATTGAGTTCCTTCATAGGAAGGGGGACAGTCTCAAAACTGAGCTTACTTACTTGATTAAACAGAAGGCTGTCAATAAATGATTTGACATGGCTTTTTGGCCACAAAAAGGCTAATATTTGGGTATATTGAGAAGTAGGCCCAGGGAGCTGGCTTTTAGATGGTTCAATGTGAAATTAGATCATGGACTGTATCCCAGAGTTTAGTCAGGTCACACGTGGCCCAGAGACCATGCTCACTTATCCAGGAGGTAGTGAGTGGGGTGCTGTGGCTGATTCCACTTTTCATCTTCTCCAGCACATTGTGTAATAACTGGGTCCCTTACCTGGGTTATGTGTCTGTGTTATTTAGAACTCTTTTGATTGCAAGAGACCAAAAGAAAAAAGTATGAAAAAAAGAAGGGGAGATGTACAATCTCACATGAATTCAAAAGCGCAGGTGTTCGGATCAGGCACAGTAGAAGTCCGATGTTCAAGTCACTGACACGGGACTTGACTTTTCCTTTCTCTCAATCTCTGCTTTCCTTTCTTTCTTTCTTTTTTTTTTTAAGGTTTTATTTATTTATTTGACAGAGAGAGACACAGCAAGAGAGGGAACACAAGCAGGGGGAGTGGGAGAGGGAGAAGCAGGCTTCCCATGGGGCAGGGAGCCCGATGCGGGGCTCGATCCCAGGACCCCGGGATCATGACCTGAGCCGAAGGCAGACGCTTAACGACTGAGCCACCCAGGCGCCCCTCTGCTTTCCTTTCTGGTAGCTTCACTCCTAGGCACAGTCTCTCTGCATGCACCCACAACCCACTGAGGAGAGCCGGGCTTAGACCTTCCCAAATCCAAGTCTGGTAGCAAAGAGTTACCTCTCTCTAGGTCAGGACTGCCCTAGTTCTAGATTTAGAGCTGATGGGTTCTGCCTCGTCTCAGTGGTCTCATTGGCGAGAATGGTCCACTGGTCAGAGATCAGGCCAGATTCACATAAACCATATGGACAGAGAGCGAAGAGAGTGATTCTCTAAGGAGAATTGGACTGCTGTTTCCTGGATGAAGTGGGGGGTGGGGTGTGTGTGATCCCAGAAATGCAAAGAAAGACTCTCTAGCATCCTTTCGATCTATCTGGCTGTTCATTCATCCACTCATCGGTTCATTCATTCACCCACCTACATATCTATCCATCCACTCACCCACCTAGTCACCCAGATAACTAACTAGCTAGTGACTGCTTTTCCCTTTATTGTAGAAAGCAATTAAACTTTCAGTGCATGGCATATCAGGAGTTTCAAGACTGTTTTTTCAATAAATGAATAAATGAATTTCCTTGTATTCTCATTTGATACACAATAAAAAGGTCTATCACAATGGTTGATGCATAACCAGGATCTGCACCCATCTCTTCAACTATGTTTTCCTCAGGAAGATGTTGCCTCATCTGTTGGGAGGAGAGTCCCCCACAAGGCAGTTGTATTTGAATTATTGCCTAAACACAATGGCATCATACAAGGGTATACTTATCTGTGGTTTTATTAACCAGTGTTCATTTTTATCCCAGATTCCTATCCATCTTTTCACAAGAAAAGTTTACCCTCATTACAATGCCACATCACAGCAAAAAGCCCCAGATGTAAATAACAATTTTAATGTCAAAAGCTAGGTACATTCTGTTATTGTGCATAGCTCTTATCCTTGAAGCTACTACCCAAACTATTGAAATATGTCTCAAAATATGTGTGTCTTAATAAGGCTTTAGGGATAACCATGACATTGGTGGAGGGAATTAGAAGAGAAGGCATCTGGAATAATTCCATGAGAAATGCCTTAGTATGGACCCAACAAAGTTTAAAGCCGTGAGGATGGGAGGTGGGGTGGTCAAACATGTTTTCACCATCATCTTTAAGTTTTTTTGCAATTATATATATATATATATATATATATATATATACACAAATATATATATAATATGTATACAAATATATATATAATATGTGTGTATATTATATCTTACATATATATTTATACTTGGCAAAATATTCTTTTTTTTTTGCCAAATTTAGGTGCCTTATAAGCCCAAGCCTATTTGATACATGTTTTATCTGGATTGTAGCTGTGTTATCATAGTGTTTTGTGCCCAAGGATTCCAAGACATGAGTTTAGCATGGAATTTACAATTGGCTGTTAATTTCTTTACATTGTTTAAAGGAAAGAGAAAAAAAATGACTGGGATCTAGGACTCTTTGGTTCATTCATTGGCTCAGCAAATATTAATTGAGCACCTGCTATGTACCAGGCACTGTTCTGGGATACAACAGTGAATGAAGCAAACAGACACAAATCCTTTCCTTCATGGAACTTAGAACCAGTTTCTGTCATTCAGGAGTGATTTGCGTTTTGATGCACCAATTACCCTCTGTGGGCATCTGCTTTCCTGTTTGTAGTATGAGAGGGGAGTCAACTCTCAACACCAAGCATGAGAAAGGGACCGCTTAAAGAATGAGGCTTAGGAAAAGGAAGACTCATGAGGACTCAGTACCTCTGTCCAAACATGGAGCAAATGTTCTGTTGATGGAGGAGGATAATGGATCTGTGTGGCTCCCCAGGATAGAATGAGGGGCAGTGGAGACACAGTTTAACCACATATAAATAGCTCGTGAGGTAGTGAGTTCTTTGTTACTGAAAATGTGCAACCAGAGGTTGGAAATGAACTTAGCAAGAATGATGGAAAAGGTATCAGGCTTCTAAACATCCTTCCAAATATGAGAGTATGAGCATAACTAACACCACCCCCCACCATCTTGGTCCTGCGCCATTCGGCCCACGGGACCTCCACGTTTGCCGCAAGAGGAGAAGAGAGGGAAGGAGGAGGCCTCTTAGCTACCTCGGCCAGGAGGTAACCCCTCGTTTCTGCTCACGGCCTATTGGCCAGAATGAGTCTCATGGCGTAGAACTAATATCAAGGAAGACAAGGAAACATAAGAGAGAACATGAATATACGGTGAGCACCTTCTCTGTTAAGTAAGATTTTGTAAAAATGGAGACAATGACAATAATAGCTATTTCAGAGTTATTTTTAGAATTAAATGAGCTAAAATGGATTAGCTTATTTAATCATGTGTCATCCAGTGACTGATATTCAAAAGAAAAAAAAAAATGAACCACTGAGTTCCCTGGCAGGACCAATGGAGAAGGTGCCCTAGAGAGTCCCTGGAAGGAGTTGCTTGAAAGGGGGTGGTCTTACATGGACACATCCCCACACCTTGACTTGATGCCATAAATTCCAGCATCAGAGCCCTGCCGCTGCCACCCTGCACACCTCTGGGTCTGGTGTGGCCAGCGGATGCGAGATCACGAGCTGACATGGAAAGGCTGGGTGGGAAGCCTCCAGGGGCAATGTCAGCCAGGCCGACCCTGAGGGGGAAGGAGGCAGCACTGGCTTGCTCAGTCAGAGTCAGAGAGGCGGTTTCCCCTCAGTGGAGCATCCTAGGTGCAGGCTGTCCATCTGAATTTGAAATGAATTCAATTTAGCCTTCTGTAATTGCTTATTTGATTCCTGACGATGACATGCAGTTAGGAGGAAATTGACATTCTGTCATTTTTGTTCCAATGAAGCAAACTCTGACCAGTTTCCTCCTAGGTACTTTGTGGTAGCCGGGCCACCTGTTCTTCTGATAGGGAGAAATTAGCAAGTATGGGGATCTGAGATACGGAATCCTAAGCTTCGTGCTTTTTAGAGCATTGTGAATGGATGAATAAAATAGGCAGTCAGGGGTACACCTGAACCTCCTTTTCCCCAGCTAATACAATAGGTCTCCTTTTGAAGAGCGCTTAGGTTGGCTTTCTGCTATAGAAATATGAATTCTCTTACTTGTTATCCAGAGATCATTAAGCTCAAGGTCATTAAAAAAAATCTCAAACAATTTAAGAGTCTAGAGTCATCCCCAATAAATCATAAAAGGCCTGAGAGTTCCCAAAACAGAAAAGTGTTTGTCATGTCACAGTGACCCAATGCCCCCCTTGTCCAACCCTTTGTATGACCACCACATAATGAATTATGCCCACGAAGATGTGAGAAAGGTGAGCCCATGTGAATTAAGGAGAGGCCAGTCAGGCAAATGGGATGGGGCTGGACAAGAGTCTCAGAACGTGGTGGAAGGGTCAGCAAGTGCTTTGCATCTTATCAGCGAGAGAAGAAAATCCACAGGAGCTTAAACAGAAAGCTCTAATATCAATATCCATGGAAACAGAGCCTTCCATGTATCTTGGATAGATGCGACTTAGAGGATAGTCCCAAGAAATGGTGAGAAAAAAAGGTGAGCATGAAACCAAAGAGCAGAGTGCTTCTCTATGTGGGCAATTTGCCCTCTCCTCTCAGAGAACACCTGGCAATATAAAAGCATTTTTGTTGTCACATCCAGGGGGGGAGGTAACTGGCATCTAATGAACATCCTACAATACCAACACAACTGCCTACAAGATGGAATGATCTGGTCCACAGCATGGACACCACTGAGCTTAAGAGACTGCACCATGGAGCAACGGGCCAGGCACAGGATGGTGTCCACCTTGGGAAAACTTCACGGCGAGTCAAGAAAGGTGAAATTCTCTGATGTTGGCTCAAAAACCTAATCACGCTCCTCTGTTTAAAATTGTCAGCCGATGTCTTATTATTTTTAGGAAAAAGCCCAAGATGCCTCATGCAGTCCCCGGGGCCCTGTGCAAATATTTTCCTCGTCTTGTGCAGCAAGGAGGAGAAGGCCGGAATTTAGGAAAGGAACACTGATCAGGTTACCCCCTCTTCCACGTCATGTTAGTGGAAAAGGTCAGAACAGGAAAATTAAAAATGATCTGTCCCCAGTACACTTGCAGACAATGGGAGGGGCGGGGTGGGGGCCAATGAACCTCATCCGTAGACCCCATGACGGTTATCGATAGATTGATTCTCAAAGAGCAACAAATATCTGATTTGCTTTCAGATTCTTGGGGGTCACTAAAACAAAGACAAGAGAGGGGAATCATTCAGGCCCCCTTCCTCCTTCATCCTCCCTTTAGAGTCCTGGCTTTGTTTTCCACAGAGCAGCTCTTGGGATTCAGGAAAATGATGGAGGCTGATGAGAATTTCGGCCAGTTTGGCTGGTGGCTCCTGACTTCAGTATGGCTACATGTTCTTCAGGAAAGATACATATCACTCCTCCCAGCTTTTCTTTGGGCTTGGATTTGTCTTTCTTTGGCACAGTACCTTCTGAGACGGAACTGAGGGCAGCCTGGCTTCATCTGCGTCCCACACCGGTCCACGGTTGGCTCGCTGCACTCCTGTCACCCGTCCCACTGGACTTCGCTCAGGACCTGGAGCATCCTGCCTCCTCTTTCCACAAGTTCTGCCCTCAGTGTGGGTTCCAGGCCCTGCCTTTACTGCTTCTCTTATACACACACAAACCCATACATCCACACACATCCATCCAGCCAAACCCACACATCTACACACATTCACACACACATCCATACCCACACGAACACACACATACATCTACACACACACATCCACACATATCCATCTACACACACACACACACCCATACATCTATACATACACATCCATCCACACATCCACAATCCACACAAACCCACACATCCACACATGCCCACACATCTACACATTCCCACACATACACACACATACACATCCATACATCTACACACACATCCATACACCCCCCACACATACCCATACACCTACACACACATACATACCCACACACATCCATCCACACACACACACATACACACACACACCAGCCCACATTATTTACTCTTGCTCATCTTTCTGGTATCAAATCAAATATTATTTTTGGAATGATTTTCCTCAGTCTCCCTGACCCGGCTCCTTTCTTTATATATTCCTATGCCTCCCCTGTCACACTTAGTTGTTTTTTTTTAAACAATTTCGAGAGCCTTTATTGAAACCAACATTCAAATTGTATCTTAAGGGTGAAATTCTGTTTCAGCAAAGCCAATTTAACAATTCCAAATATATATAAAAAACATTTAGGGGCACCTGGGTGGTGCAGTCAGTTGAGTGTCCAACTTGGGGTTTCGGCTCAGGTCTTGATGGAGCCCTGTGATGGGCTCTGCGCTTAGCGTGGAGTCTGCTTGAGATTCTTTCTCCCTGCCCCTCCCGCTTGCACTCTCTCTCTCTCTCTCAAATAAATAAATCTTAAAAAAAACCCAACAAACATTTAAAAATTAATCCTGTTAAAGGTGATAATCTCCCCTTTCCCCATTTCATCTGCTATACTTCACTGCACCAAATAAACAGGGAAGACTTTAATCACCTGCACCAAAAAAACAACCCCCCCCAAAAAAAGGAAAATTGCATTTTGACAAGTGCCAAATGTCCGAAATCACATCCAGTCAGAGCCTAATTACAGGCTTAATATGGTGTAACTAAGGTTTCCAACACGACAGTCCACAAAGGCAGTGTGAATCCCCACCATCCCGGGATGTTCCATAGCTTGACTTTGCTGGACTAAGGCTGTATTCTGTAGACTCAAATATTTTTCTATCTTTTGATGAGCAGCTCCATGAGGACAGGGGCCTGATCTACGCTTCACCTCCATGTACTGCACAAGGCATCTAGCCCGGGGGGCTCCCGGGGGCTGAAAGTAGCCCTCTCTCTGCTGGCCTAGTTGGCCATGGCCGTATGCTCGCCGAGTATCCCGGGCACCCAGTACAGTGATTGGCACAGAGCCATGGCCTGGAAATGGGGATCAGGGGCTGCAGTATGGCTGAGCACGGTTCATCACTGAGAGGGGAGGGAAGAGCCGCCCTGCAGGCAGAGAGGCCTCCCAGGCCCACACGGCAGGCCGCACCTCCTCGTCAGCATGCAGTTCACCCGGGTCAGCCATCAGCCATGCTGCAAGCTCACTAAGTCAGGAGACTGGGCCACCACTGCCCAGGGACCTGCCAGGGTCCACCTGGGAGCCCAATGAGGCTGAGAGTCTAGTGGCCATCGGTCTAGCACTCTCAAAAGCAACCAGTGAAAAACACCAATGGGCTGTGAAAGAAATCATCCTTTCCTCCTTCCTCTATAGGCTGAGGTTGAAAGTCACACCCAGTTTCTAAGGCTCTGTCTCTTGTGCCCCCAGATAAATAAGATCACCTCCCTAAGCCTTTGTTCTTCATCTATAAAATGGGGGCGAGAGTAATAGTCCCAACCACCCAGTGTAAACATGGGAATGTGTTTAATGCTGTAACATGGTGCAGAGCACATGGTGTGTATGTGTTTGTGTGTGTGTGTGTTTAATGAATTCTCATAATGGCCCCAGACTGAGCCAAAAGAAATCCACAGAAGTAGACAGTGAGGATGGCAATCTCCATCTAGACTGTCTTGATTTCTCTTACTCACACTCCTCTGCCCAGGCCTGTTAGTTCCCATGCGATTATCCAAGTCCCGTACAAACCACCAGAAGAGTTGCCATGGATGACAGAAGAAGGAAAGAAGAAGGGACATTGATTGTAATCTTCCAGGAGACATGGGCACTCCTGTTCTTATCAACACAGGTGTTCCCAAAGCTGCTAGAGAGACCCAGGGCTTACAGTAGAGATGCTACAAGGAGGGGAGGGGGCACATGGGCAGGACTCAGGCCCTCTGGCCAGAGGCAGTCTCTGTTTACCTGATTTCTAGACTGGCATTCAGCCACAGTTCTTGTTTAGGGGAAAAGAGAGCTCTTCTGCTAAAAGCATACAAGTTAGATGGATGTTTATTAGCTACTTACTAGAGTAAGATTCTATGAGCATAAAACCACATGGGCTGCTGTGTGTGCAAATATAGCTAGAAAAAGATCCGATTATACCGGGTGCCGCTTAAAGCCGGGAAACACCATTCAGAGAAATCTCCCTTTGCAAATCTTGCATTTTACATCCAAGTGTTTGGGATTTACATGTGTAAATGTGCTTACCCATCCCTGCATCCCCCTCACAAATATTCCCTGGGGCCCTCTATGTGCTCAGCACTGTGCTAGGCTCTAGGGGGAGATACAGAATAATACGATAGAATCATTTCCTAGAAATGGCGAAATCCTAGTGGGGAAGAAAACATATTTCAACTGTTCATGACACTATGATTTCTGCATTCAACTAATATCATTGAGCACCTCTTACATGCCAGGAATTATTCTAGGCACAAGGGACAGAGCAATGAACAAAGCATAAAAGTGCTTCTTCTCAAGGAACTTTTGTTTTAGGTGGGGGGAAGGCACAATAAAGAAAAAGTAAGCAAAACAATGTGCATTTTACACCGGCTCGTGAGGCCTCTGCTTTACCATTTCTGCAGTGGGACTTCAGAGACGGCCCTTGGTGTCCTTGTCCTCAGAGCCTGTTCTCTCCAGCTGTATTAGTTTCCTACCACCGCTGTCACAAATGACTGCAAATGTGGTGACTCAGAACATCAGAAATTCATTCTCTCATGGTTCTGGAGGCTAGAAGTTCAAAGTCTAGGTGTTGGCAGGGCTGTGTTCACTCAGGCGGCTCTAGGGAAGAACCCATCCTTTGCCTTTTCCAGCTTCTGGCGGCTGTTGGCATCCCTTGTATGGCCCTGTCGCTCCAGTCTCTGCCCCTGTGTCTGCTCTAGCTTCATTCTTATAAGGACACTTATCATTGGATTTAGGACCCACCTGGATAATCCAGAATGATCTCCTTAATTACATCTGCAGAGACCCTTTTTCCAAATAAGATCACATTCACAGGTGGGCATTACAATATGGACTTTTCTCTCTCTCTCTCTCTTTTTTTTTTTTGGCAGGCCACCATTCAACCCACTACACCACCTCTGGGAGATCCTGTGAGCTAACTAATACTTTTTAATACATTTCCTTTCAGCTTATACCAGGCTGAGTCGGTTCTGTTGTTTGCAGACCAGAAGCCTGGCATCAACATCACTCTACCTCTATTTCCATTCTATGTCCTCAGATAGGACAAAGCGTCTGGAATACAGCCCTGCTTAGGATCCCCAGCCCGAGACTCTGGCCTTCCTGTCGGCTCACCTTGACTCCTCTGTCTGTGTGGAGGAGCGAAATGCTGTGTCAGCAGCTCTGTGGTAGAGACATTTTCTTTTCAGCTGAAAGATGTCTCCAGGCCCTAGGAGGTTGCCATGCAGACCCCACCACAGAGAGGCCAGCGAGCTGGTCAGCCTTACCACATCAACTATTTATGGTTTTGTTAAAAAATAAAAACCAGAACAAACAGCCACAGAAAGCCGTGGAATAAGCACAAGCCCTCAAAATGCTTCTGGAGAGAGTGGTGTCTCCTCACCTCTCTAGACTTTTGCTCTGACTTCTCAGCAAGCCCTGATGTTTGTCAGCTGGTGGGAAGCAGTGGAGTCTCTCCAAGGGACACTTCCCATTAATCCCTGGAGCCCACTCTGAGGAAGAAAGCAACAACTTGACAAACGTGAGAAGCAAGATAGCATGGCGTTGACATGCTTGGGCTCAGGAGCCAGAGGGGTCTGGGTGAAAGTGGAAACTGGTAGCACTGCTTCCTAGCTGTGTGACCTTCAGGACCTTATTCACCTTTCTGAGACTCCGTTTTCTCATCCCTGAAGGATATGAAACCTACTTTATTTGTTTGTTTCTTTGGGTTCTGCTTCTGTTTTTGTGTGTGTAGGTGGATTTAGCAAAGTTCTTTGCTTACTGAGTGTTGGCACGTGTGGGCATGTGAAAACATCTTACGTTCCTTTGCCTCTGCTGTCGTCCCTCTCATCCCAAAGCATCATCTTGCAATCAGTTATCTGCAGGTGTACTACCTCTTCTGTTGTGTGTGCTCTACTCCACAGGGCCTGGTCCCGTGATATGTGTTCGGTGAAATTCTGATGTCTAAAGCTCTGTCGTTTTGACTGGGGTGTAATCTGTGTTTAATGGGTCATAAGGTGATAAAACTTGATGAATCACCCTGGACACATATCCTAGAACCATATTTCTCTGGCTCCATCCTACCTACAATGGCAATCATCCCAATTTGCACCTAAAGTTCACCAATACCAGCAGTATCATCATTTCTGGGAGCCTCTGGGGGAATCTCTCACCTATTCTTCTGAGTCCTGTTGGCTTGGCTGGTGAAGGAAAACTGCCCTTCTCTTTCTGCTTTGCACTGCATCCTGTGGACGAGGAGGTGAGGACACCATCAGGGCCAACAGTGATGAGATGGCATTGGAATCACCATGCCACTTCCAAAGTCCCCATTGAAACAAAAATTCCTGAGCCCACCGATAACCACTGTGTACTCAGTGTCCCTAGAAATTTCATCGAACAACCATCTTGGTTTTAACTCCTTTTTCTGTAGACTGTGTTTTTAGCATTCATGCATGAGTCCCAGAGGTGCAAGGAGGACTGATATGAGCTGCAAGACCCATGCTGGGTTCTACCTTGCCTTTCCTTCCAGCTCTGGAACCACGGATCTTGGTGGTTAAGAGTCCAGGCTTTGCTTCTGTATGTTTGTGTGTCACGTAACACGGGTTTAAATATTGGCTCTGTCATATACTAGATCACTGACCCTGGCTAAGTCACATCATCTTTTTAAGTATGAGCTTTATTATCTGAAAAAAGGGGGAAATACTTATATCTTCCTCATAGGGAGATTTAAGGATTAAATGAAATAGTGACCATAAAGGGGATAGCCTGGCATACATTAAGTACTAAATAAATGGTACCTACTATTTTTATTACCTTGGGTGAATTATTTTCCTGGTGGTTCTACTGTCCCACATGCAAATAATGTCTTTTGGTTGATCTGCCAAATCTACCAAATATTGAGATGGAGGGGGAAGGAGAGAGTAGCAGAGGGGCTGGGGAAGGAGCCTTTTGAGTACCTCAGAGGACGAAACCAGTCAGTGTCAGAAACATGATAATACTATAAAGATCAGCCACAGAGCCAGCTCTATGGATTGTGAAACTCTGCAGGGCAACTGTTGAAAGCCTGGATTCTGGAGCTCAGTACATGAGTTTTAACTTGAGGTCTGTCATTTACTAGATGCTCTTGGGCAAATTCCTTAATCTTCTGTGGCTCAGTCTTTTCATCTGTAAATTGGGATGATAGCACCTATTTAATAGGATTGCTATGAGAATTAAGTAAGTTCATTTGTGTCGAGCAACACAAAGCAGTGATCTGGCACACAGTCGTTAGTCGATAAATATTAACTATTATTAGACAACAAATTAATCCAGAAGAGAAAATATTTACAAAGGAAATCCCTACGTGCCCCTCTGTGAATAGATCTGTTCCTACAATGTCAAAATCATCTAAGGCTCTTCAAAATATTTCAGTCAACTAGGTGCCCATATGTGCAGAAGCTCTAGGATAAACCATCTAAAAATATTGCTATTTGTATAAATCTATGCAAAAAGGGCTTCCATCGTGAGCTGGGTTTTTTGTTCTTGCAATACACACTTGTTAGCTGCCAAGAATTTTCTACTTTAAAAGTCTCAGGGAAGTGGAAGACGCTGCAGACCATCCATGAAATCTTATCTTGCCCACTAACCAGATCGAGGAAGTCCAACAGGGTAATGGCGCCTGTCTCGGCATCTCATGGAATGGTCAAGGAGAGGAAGAAGTTTCCTATGGGGTGCTGGGTTGCAAACCAAGGAAACTGACTCAAATCTGTCCAGGCTTTATGGGAAGTATTCAACAGTATCTCCTAGAACACAGCTGGGCTCAAAGGGTCTAGAGCCCAGGACCTGACATATCGGGGTCTAAGGAAACTCTGTTCTCGCTCCTCATCCTGGAGCTGTGTTCTTTCTCCTCTCTGCTGCTCTCAGCTCATCTGTTTTCCTCCTCTGCAGAGCAGCTTTGTTGCCTCTCTTGCCCATGACCCCAATGTGGCCACCCATTTCTCTTCATGTTCTTCCCATTTAAGTGCCCATAAGGAACTGGTAAGAACAACTAAGTCCAAATGTAAATTCCTAGGGGAGGATCCGATTGGCCCATTTTGTGGCCTCTAGTCTAGTCATTTGTGTCCAAGGTGGAGTCAAAGTCACATATCACAAACATGGCTACAGCAGGTGACCCCTGTGGGGTATGGGGAGGTATCCGAGCACAGGGGCATGCACTGGGTACAGGTCCTAGAAAGCATCTGCCCACAGACAAATCAGGAGAAGTGGCCACACAGACGCAGTGATTGACAATAACAGACTCTGGAAGGACCACCTGACAAGGACCCATGTCAGAATTGTCTGGGGCATTAAGCTTGCTATTGGTGAGTTCAGGTCAGTCCCCTGTCTTCTGCTTCCTGGTGTCTAAGACTCAGGAAAGGACCAAGCATTTTTGCTGATCACTGTACCTTGCACCACCCTCTCTGCACTCCTCCTCCAGCCTCCCTCCCTGCACCAGAATCTTCACCCACACCCTTCCCTCCACCTTGAACATTCTGTCCTTAAACACTCTTGCAAAGCTAACTTCATCCTCCTTCAGTGTTCCCCTTAAATTCACCTACATTTTCAACCTTCTCCACCTTTATACGTATGCTATATGTTCCCTTCATAGAATTATCATAATCTGAATTAAATGTTTATAATAATAGTAGCTGGCACCTACATGATGTTTCCAATGGGCTGGATATTTCCATGAGAGCTTGATACATACAATTTCCTTTAATTCATCTACAAATCTATCAAATAGGCTGTCTTATTTTCCCTCATTTCACACAAATGAGAAAACAGAGGCAGAGCAGTTAGGTTAACTTGCTGGAAATCACCCAGCAAGGAGTTGGCCCCAGAAGTCTGTCGCCCGGCCCCTACTTCCTCTTGACCACCACGTTCCTCTGCTTAGGGGTTGGATTACTCATTTAATTATTTCCCTACTCAATTATATGCTCTATGCAGTCAGGGGCTTCACTGACTGGGCCTCCTGTGTATCTTTACCACTTATCAGAATGCTGGCCCTAAGAAATTATTTGCAAAATGAATAAATGAATGAACATATGAAAATAAGAATACATTGAATCCTCTTAAAAACAGAGACCCAAGACGCAGGTCTGCACGATAACAGGTCACCAGGCAAGAACCGTCTTCCAAGACTTGATAAGAGCTTGTGGGTGGGGGGAGCACCAGAAGAGATTCTTCTCATGTGAAAGCTTCTTTCTTTCTGCTGCTGGCATCTTTATCCTTGCTCCCTTATGCCCAGCCTCAGATTGCCAGTCTGAGCTTACTGGAACTGCTTCTGCACCATCGGAGGTCAGAGTGGCTGGCATTCATAACAGAGACCTAGCCAATGAAGCAATGAGTGGCGGCGCATGAGATGGCTGAGCTTAGGCATGGGACACTGATGGTAACTTCCTCTTCTCTCTGATTATTTGAGCCAGGGATAACACAAAGGCCGGGAGTGGAGGAGATGGACAGGGGTCTGGGGAAGGGGTTCTACTTCAAAATATCTCCAGAATCCTCTATCTTCTCAATATCTCTACCACTGCCACTGGGCCCCAGCCACCCCTGCTCCCCCAGCCTGGATGACTGCAGCGGCTTCCTAACTGGTCTCCCTGCTTCCAAATACCACCTATCCCGTACCTTTTCCACCCAGCACTTTGGAGCCACCCTGTTAGAACCTAGCTCGAGTCCTGTCCCTTCTGGGCTCAGAACCCTCTGGTGGTACCTGTGGCAGTCACAGCAAAAGCCAAAGGCCTACGTGATCTGGCCCCCATCGCCCCTGTGACCTCATCCCCTGCTCCTCTCCTCTTGCTCACCCAGTTCCTGCTCCCCGAAGTCCGTGGTGTTCATTAAACATGTCAGTCGTGGCCTCACCTCACGGGCCTTTGCTCCTGCTGTTCCCCCTGCTTGCAATGCTCCCCCAAATCCCACCCCCATTTCAAGTCTGTGTTCCCAATGAGACCTACTCGCCCATTAATAGTACTTATTACACCCCAGCCTGACACCCCAGAGCCCCTCTCCTGCCCCTCCTTCCCTGTCGGTTCTCCATACCACTTACTACGTTCTAACACGCTCTATCACTTACTTATTTACTTATTATATTCTTTTATTTTGTTGTCTGGCTCTCGTGTTCCAATTGGACTTGCGTGTCGTGTGCACCAGTGAGGCCCGAGCGTCCAGGACAATACCTAGCATGCAACAGGCCCTCCATGAATCTTGGGTCACTGAATGAATGAAGAGTTGCTGGCATCCATTCACGTGTTGAAGGCTTGCTAGGCACCTGGCATGGTGCGGAGCGCCGTGGGTTATCGCACTTAACCTTCACAGCTGAGCAGAATTGAAACCCCTTTCCTGGCCTGTGAGGTCCTTATCTGGTCCACCAGTCTCTGCCTCACTTCTGCCATCTTCCTCCTTGCTCATCTGCTTCCGTTGTGCTATGTGGGCCTCCCCTGCTCCCCACACGCATGCAACACAGCCTGGCCTCATGGCCTTTACATCTGCTGCCTCTTCCGTTGGAAACACACTTTCTTAGAACTTCATGTGACCTGTTTGTCCCTCACTTTATTTAGGCCTCTGCTCAAATATCACTTCATCGGTAAGGTCTTTGCTGACCACTGCAGTTAAAATAGCACCCCCATCACTCAATCTCCTTTCTCTGCCTTATTATGTTTTTTTCATAGCACTTATTATATTAACATTAAGTTATATATTGATTTGTTGGTTTCCTTTCTTTCTTCCCCCGCTAGAAAATAAAGTCTACGGATGATTCACTCATTGCTGATTTCTGGAATGGTGTCTGGCGTGGAGGAGGCGCTCAATAGATCCTGTTGATTTAGACAGTCCAAAGGGTAGGCTCTATAATCACCCTCAGTGTTAGGTGATCATCTGGAGGCTGAGAGGTGGAGTAACTTCCCTAGGTCATAGAGCTAATAGAGAGATAGGAGGAACTAAGGTCCTAGTGATAGTCTTAAGCGCTGCCTTATGGTCTTTTTTCCAAAGCATCCAGAAAACCCACTCAGTTCTTGCCTGTGGTGGGTGATTGCTAAGTTAATAAATAAACTCTTGAAAATCATAGCATCATGAGCAATCTTCATATTTAAAGTCCAGACACCTCCTGGGATACCTGAAGACCGTAAGCTCCTGGGGGGCAGTGAAGTTGACCAAGTGACTTGACATTTTTGAGCTGCAGGCTGATCATCTCTAGTAATAGTGATGTAAGGATGAAACAGATGGTTGCTTGTCATGTGTTTCACACACTGTCTGGTGTAGGAGGGTCTTTTTTTTTTTTAATTTTTTATTATGACTTGTCTTCATATTCCTCCTGTGGTGCAGTAGTACCTAGGAATGGAACAGATACTCCAGAAATATTTGCTGTGGTTCAAGTCTTTGAAAACCACACACAAGGAAATGTGTTACTGTTCAGAATATCTGCTTCTCCCTCTCCATCCAATCCCCTAACCCAGGAGGATCATACTTTCCTGACCTTTTTGGCATCAGCCTTGGCCATTGGGCTTGTTTTAGTTGGTGAAATTTGAGCAGAAGTGATTGGGTCTCTTCTCTTCTTTGAAGAAAGCTTGGGAGCCATTGTGTGGCTCCCTCTGATCTCATTTTGCCTTTGACATGAGACCAGCAACATCCCACATAGAAGCTGCTCCAGAGACTAACTCTGGACCCCAGAATGGAAGACAATTTGAAGCAGAGCTGCATCCGATCTCATGATGGACATGAGACATGAGCAAGAAATAAAGCTCTGTTGTTCTGAGGCACTGCGATTCGATTTAGGGGTCATTTGTTACCCATTCTTATCCTGACTGATACACTGTATTATGTATTATGGGATTATAGTAATAATACCACCTCTGGATTCTACATGTTTTTGAACAAAATGCGTGTGCACGAAAACAACCCTGTGGATGGACCAGAATGGTGGAGAGTGATGGAAGGAAGTATATTCCAGCCTGGGCAGGAGAACCACAGACAGACCGAGGTGGCCAGAGGTGGAGTATCAGTGATGGCTTTTGAGCTGGTGGTGGGGATAGGAATAATGAGGCCGAAGGTAAGCAAATTAAGTAATTTGTTTTCTTTTCCCCAAATCACTAACTTCCACTGTTATTTCTCACATGGGAGGCATAATGTCATTTATATATATTATTTTTCATCGAGAAAGAGTCCAACAGTAGAAAATATGTAAAGAATTGAAATGTATAAAGAAATTATGGAGATCCCAATCCTACTATGCTCAGTTCCTCCTAGGAGATAATCACTGGTATTGCTTGGCACAGATACATTGTGCATTTATGTTCACAGTTTCTGTAGCATAAATGAATGGAATTATACTATACATATTGTTTGCAATTTGCTTTTTTATTTTAACTTAGCATTTCTGGGAGCTCTTTCCGTGGCACTCTGTAGAGGTCTATCTCATTTTTATAATGGCTTCATATTAGTCTATGATGTGGATGAAGTGCAATTTATTTAACTTTCTCCCTATTAATGGACATTTATATCCATTTGAATTTTTACCTCCTTCTGTGATTCATGGGCTCCGATAGTCCCACTAATGTCAGACTTTACATGTGGCAGTATAAATGACCACATTTTTCTCTCACTAAATTTGTCTTATCAACAACAGCATGGGGGTAGATGTATTGGTTGCGAATGCCACGTGACCAGGCCATGACAGTTCCTCCTGGAGGCGGGTGTCTCTGGGGTGGGGGGCGGGGTGGAGGGGAAAGCTTCCAGAAGAGTGTCTGTCTCCGTCTCTGATCCTTCTTCTTTCCCCTCCCAGGCACAGGAACTGTCCACAGTTCCTCAAAAGGTTCCAGGCCAAAGTGCTTCCTGTCCTCTGGCCCAAGAGCCATATCCACTTACAAGTGGAATCTTGATGAATTTTCTACTTGTGCTTGGGGCACTCCCCTAAACTCTTTTGAAAGCCTACTATTCATTTATTTATTTTTGGTTTCTTGCTCTCTCCATGTATATCTGTCTCTGTCATTCCCCATTTCTGTTTGTCTGTCTCCTTATTCCACTCCTCCATCCCAAGATACAAAATTCCATCCTCGGTAGGTAACAAATATATCCTTATTAATTATCAGAAACAACATTGTGCGGGGAACACATCACAGCACCTCTGGGGAAACGAGACAAGAAACCATTACTTTGGGTTTTCCAGGTACTTCAGTCAAGACCTTGTGCCCACTGGAGTGCTCAATACCATCCTGTTGATGCTAAGATGCTGCCCTTCCCATGTTGACATTTCCAAAGCCAGCATGTGTTCTCTGATACAAGTTTACTTTTAATACAGCATTTTAAAAATAACCAATGGCATTTCATAATTGGAGTACATTCCTGTAAGAGTGATTCAGTCCCCCCTGCTATTAGGAACAGAAAGAGGATGGCTGTAAGTGCAGTGTTGAAGGGCACACACAAGGGCATGGCTCTCCTCCCTCTAGTCCTGTCCCCCCATGCTCATCATGCCTGAAATGTCCACTATTCAGATTCTTTCTTTGGAGCCTTAAGGAGCCCTGGGCTCCAGGAGTGGTCCCTTAAGTTGTCCAACCAAAGTATCCGCACATCCTGGCTAGAGTGATTGGTTCAAGGACAGGCACATCACCCAAGCTGGGCCACTGGGGCTTCTCCTTGGAAAGGTCACAGAATCATCAGGAAAGAGGTCTTCTTAGCTGGTAATAACCCAATGGGATACACTGGTCCAGAGCTGGAGCAGGCCAACAAACCCATTGGAGACAAAGTTATCCAAAGAAGTCAGAGTCCGATGATGCAGAGAGGTCATTGTAGAGCCCCTGAATCCAGGTGTGCCTGAAGCTAGAGAATTCAGGTTTAAGCCCTGTTGAACTGGGCTCCTGTCATATGCACCACCTCTGTCCTGATGACCACAGCTGCAAATCTGTGCTGCCACAAAGGCAGGGCCAGGTCCTCAAAGAGGAGAAGGGGACAGGAAAGCTTGGACCATGGGACAAGGGGGCAAGGGGCCAAGGTGGGAGATGGGAGAGGGGACCCATCCTGGGCCACTGAGAGGGGCCATGTGGGGATAAGGAGACCATGAACAGGGATGCCTCCAAGGGCCTCCTGCCTCCTACTTGGGCCTGTCTCTTTCCCCCCATTGGACAACTCCATCCCCTTTGCTTCCTGCACCTTTACCCTTGGACCTTTCAGATGCTCCATACTTCCTAGGGACCTCTTCCACAGGAGATTTTCACGTGTGGTCTTTTGTTTCTGGACCATTCATACCCCCTTGTTAGTTAGTATCTCCGTGAGCCTTGAACTCGAAGATCTTGTAGGAAGGCCTACTCTGACACCCATACCGGGCAGGTACCCCTGCCACTTCCTCTTAGAGCACCGCCTATCTCTTCTCCCTAACTCTCCCCATTTGTAAGGATACACATATGTGCATATGTGTGTATGTGATTATCTGCTTAATGTCCTTGTTTTCCCCAAGACCATAAGATCCCCCAGGTGAAATCTCTGTCTCTATTCACAATCCTAGCCCCAGGGTTCCACAAGGCCTGGCACCTCATAGGTGCTCAATAGATATTTGCTGGATGACAGAATTAGTGTCTCACTTGGGTTGAAGATCACAAAGGCACATAACTCTTAAGAGTTCAGGCTCTGCGGTCAGGCTCTTGAGACACTAGCTGTGACCTTGGGAAGGTCACTTACACCTGTGAGTCTCAGTCTCTTCACCTGTGAAATGGGGATAATAGTGCCACCCACTTCCCAGGGATGCTGTAAGGATCACGTGAGCTATTACCTATAAGGCACTGAGAACAGGGCCAGGCACATGGTCAGCACAGAATAAAAGGGGAGCTGGGCTTACTCTTACCAGGGCCCCTTCAGCTACCGCTGCTAACGCTGATAGAACTAATCTTGTGTTACCGAAGGACTGATGTTCCACTGTGGGGTTTGGATTTTTCAGGGGAATGTGTTCCCTCACGTCCCCAAGCCAAATCGAAACAAGAATGAGATTAACTATAGAAATTCTGGCAGAATGAAGAGCTGGGTTTTCCCTGGCTTTGCAGCCCCCTGCAGCCTCTGGGTCCATGGACCGCCTGTGTTCACAGAGATATCACCAGGTCTAGGGGCTCCTCACATGCAGTACTTCTCAGGGCTTAATGCACTCAAGCATCACCGAGGGGGAAGGGGGGGTGGGAATCTTTGGAAAGTGCAGATTCTGATTCAGCCGGGCTGGGCAGGGGCCTGAGAGTCTGCATTTCTAACCAGCTCCCAGGGGGTGCAGACGCTGCTGGCAGGGAGACCGTGCTTCGAGTGGCCAGACTGAGGCACTTCGGGAAGCAGCCCCCGGGGTTCCCGGGGAGCTCGCCGGCTCCAGCGCCCTGCACAGTGGAGAGAGTGGGTGATCGAGAGGAAAAGCAAACAACCTGAAATGGAAATAAATACTGTGCACCACAATCTCATTAATGTCTAAAATTAGATTAACATAATTAAAAATTTAAAAGCTAGATTAAAGTGTGTCAGTCTGAAATCGAGTGCTGAATTATGCTGTGGCTCTCTTTGCTTTTTCCTGAACGGTTTGTCCTAATGGGTATTTCAAAGACTACTGGGTTACATGTTGTTCTTTGTGATTTTTAATTATCACCAAACACCTCCAAATTGGCCCTCTTTTCAGTATGACTTTTCCAGGACATGGCTGCCCCGCTCTCTGAAAATGTTCGAGCATGTGGAGCTCCTGGCCCTGTCCTCCCACTGACATCTAGGTCCATTGGGATGAAAAGAGAGGCTTCCTCACTCTACAAACTGTAGGTGTGCCTCGAATATGCGTCATCCCAGTCATGGTGACTGACATAAATATTAATGAGATTCCCATCTTGTAAGTAAAGAAATAGAGGCTCAGAGAGGGAACATAAGCTGCTGGGGGTCACACAGCTAATCAGTGGGAGAGCTGGGAGGCTAACACAGTTCTGTCCGACTTTCAGATATCCATATTCTTTTCCCGGCCTCCCTGAAGAAGAAAGCATCACGGGGCTCCAGGAACGGGGGTGTATGTGTGTATATGCATGCCACATGGACGCACGCATGTGCAGGCAGAAGAGGGAGGAGGCACAGAGAGAAAGCCAGACAGAACAAACATCCACTTGTGAAATGTCTGTCTCTTTGTTTTTGCTTAAGTTGCCATTGCCAATGGATATAATTTACTACACGTTTTAACAGAATTGGACTGAGTGATCTGTTCCTTCAGCAGAGTCACGAAGCACTTAGTAGCTCAGGCTCTAATTCTGGTCCTGGAGTCATTAAGTCTGTTCTCCTCCAACAGGAGATTAAGATCCCAAGGGTGAATATTATCTTGGTGACCTCCCTGACTGCCATGGCTTTCACCCTGGGGCTGAGGTCATCCTTTATCTCTGCCCGGGTAGGCGGACAGTGAAGGCAGAGTGCCGTGGGGGCTCCGTGCAGCTAGGACTGGGTCATGGTGGCCATTCCTCAGTGGCATGCCTCTTGTATTTCTGCCAAGCTTTTCTCCTGAGTCCTCTGAGACTCACAGTTTTCCCAAAACATCTCCCTATAAACCCGATTTCCTTCAGTGAAGCCAGCTATTTCTAGAGAGTCCTGGGAGAGAATTCTGTCTAACCTGGAGTTAGATTGGAAGGACGCTGATGGAGGGAAAGCCTGGGACAGTAGCTTTCAACTAAGATACCATTTTCGCCCAGCTGTAGAAGCCTGAGTCACAGTCTGCCATGTTCATTCACTTCAGAAACAAGGACCTGCTCATGTACCAGCCAGACTTCTCGATGCCAAGCCTACCACTGTGAACAAAGCTTGGGTTCTAGAAGGTGCGACATTAAAAATGCAGCTAAATCGTAAAATGGTTCAGAATCTGTGGAAAACGGTTGGGTTCTTCAGCAGGTTAAACATAGAATTACCCTATGACCCAGCAGTGGCCCTTCCCAAAGGACTGAAAATAGATATTCAAACAAATGTCCATCGCAGCATCATCCACCATAACTCAAGAGGTGGAAACAACTCAAAAGTTCATCAAAATGAGGTGTAAACATACAATGGAATATTATTTGGCCATAAAAGGGAATATGGTTCTGATACATGCTACAATGTGGATGAACTTGGCAAACATGGTGGTCACAAAGTGCATGGTGTCATTTACAAGAAATATCCAGAATAGGTAAATCCATAGCAACAGAAAGCAGATTAGTGGTTAGTGAGTTAGAGAAATGGGAGTGGCTGCTTAATGGGAAAGGGGTTTTCTCTGGGAGTGATGAAAGTGCTTTGGAACTAGATGGAGGTGAAGTCGCGCAACACTGTGAATGTGCTAAATGTCACTGAATTTTACACTTAAAAGTAGTAAATTTTATGTTAGGTGAATTTCACCTGAATTTACACCTTGATGGGTAGCTGGAAGGAAAAGTGAGACCCTGATGTCATTAGGTTAACGGTTCTCTAGAATTTCCTCTAGTGTGGGCTGGAAAACAGAGAGAAGAGATAGGAGAGTAGGTGAAAGCCGTCAGTGAGACAGCGCAGTGTGGATGCCTGAGGACCACTGGCCAGAGAAGAACTTTGTCGAATGAACTGGTTTGTCGAATCATCTGGTTTAATGCCTTGTGAAAAGACAAGGAAACTGAGTCCCAGAGCAGCAAAACATTTGCAAATGACAATAACTGGCAAAACCAAAAATCAAATGTACTTTTCTCTTGCTATGGAACGTTTTCAAGAGTTTATTTGAAGAGAAAAATAAATACTCAAGCTGCACTCCCAGCAAGTTTACACTCACATCAAAAGAAGAGAGGACAACCATCCATCCTTCCATCCATCCAACCATCCATTCATCCACCCATTTTCCCATCCTTCCTTTCATCCATCTATCCACTCATCCACCCAACAATCCATCCACCCATTTTACCATACTTCCTTCCTTTCATCCATCCATCCACCCAACAATCCATCCACCCATCTATCTATCCAACCATCCATCCATCCATCCACCTACCCATCACCCACCCACTCTCATACCCATCCATCCATGTCATCGTTTAGCAAGTCTTATAGTAAATATACTATATAAGCCGAGGTTGGGGTTGTCAAAGCAGTCCTGCAGGGCTTTATTGGCCATGACAAGGAATTTGAATTTTATTCTAAGAGTAATTGGAACCCACGTAAGGGTTTTAAGCCAGGGGTGACCTAATACGATTTAAATTATAGTGATTGGTTTGTGGATGATGGGCTGCAGGAGGCAAAAGTACTGGGCCCAGGCACAATGGGATGGACAGAAGGAAGTCAGCAATTGTGCCTGGGGATAGGACACCCAGTCACAATTGCTGGCTTCCTTCTGTCCATCCCACTTAATGAGCTTAATGAGGCAGAGGCATCAAGGAAGGCTTCTTGGAGGAACTGGCGTTTAAGCCAAGGATCTAAAGATGACTGGCGCTCAGATGGGGAGGGGATTCTTGGCAAGAAAACAGCATGAGCAAAGACACTGAGGCACAGCACAACCTGGTTTTATGTGAGAAGCCACATGAGATCCCTTCAGGAATGAGGCAGAATATTACCACATAGGAATGTGTAAGTGATGTGTATGTGTGTGTGTGTGGGGGGGGAGGGGCTGGGTAGAAGCTGACCAGTATGGGTGGGAAAGGAGAGTGGAAATATTGCTAGGATCTGGGTTATGACAGACCTTATATGGACATTCTGATGGTACTGGGGAGCCACTGATTTTATAAAAGGGAGAGAGTATAAATCCTCTCTCTTCAGCTCTTCTCTCAGTACAGAGCCATTGTCTGAGCACATGTGGGTGAGAAAGGGGATGTCTGAAGGCTGAGACCTGAGGAAGCAAATTTTCTATGCTATTTGCTGGCATAAGGTGTATGTGTGGGGAGCCTACTTCCAGGGGCAATTATTTCTCTTGTATAAAATAGTCTTTCTCCCTATTATACTAACAATCTATTTGTTCTGAAAATTTAGAAATTATGGAGGAGAAAGGAGCAAAACTGTGTACCTGCCATCCCATCACCTGATGAGGACTCTGGTCGTATGTTATTGTTTATCCTCCCTGTTCTTTACAATTACCTAATCATGACTTCTGTGCAAGTGAGATCATACTCTGCACCCTGATTTATTAGCTGCTTCTCCACCTATCAATCTAGCAGCTTCTGCATTCATTCCCTTGGGCTGCGGAAACAACCTTGGGTGGCTTATAACAACAGAAATGTACTGTCTCAGTCTGGAGGCTGCATGTCCAAAGTCAAGGTGCCTGCAGGACCACGACCCCTCTGCAATCTGTAGGTGAGTCCTTCCGTGCCTCTCCCAGCTCCTGGTGGTTGCTGGCAATCCGGGACGTTCCTCTGTCCGCAGCTGCCTCGCTCCGATCTCTGCCTTTACCATACAAGACGTCCCCCCTTAGTGTCTCTGTCATCACCTGGCCATCTTCTTGTAAGGACATCAGTCAGATTGGATTAGGGGCCCCTGACTCCAGTAGGACCCCTCTTAACTAATTACATCTGCAAGGACCCTATTTCCAAATAAGGACATACTCTAAGATACTGAGAATTATGACTTCAATGTATCTTTTTACTCTCTTTTGGGGGGGCAGGAGCTGGGGTGGGGGTGCACAGCCCATAATAGCTTCCCTGGCCATTAAGGACTGTTTCACAAAATGAGTTTTCAATGGCTACAAAAGATTCTATATTATGGACCTACAAAATATTCAGGGATCAGTCCGCCTTCACACTGAATATGCAACCTGTGTGACCTCTCCTTGTCCAGCCCTGTGCAGAGACAATGGCCATCACCTTGACAACAATGAAGATCAGAACTCCTCAAAACTTCCCCTCCCCCCCCCCCCAGTTCCTATTGACAAAGAAGGACAGCGGACTTAAGTTCTAGAAAAAAAAAAAACAACCCTCTTAAATACAAGGGCAAGAACAAAAAAGGGAGACTTCGAACAACCAGAACAATCAATTGATCAGAATTTCCCTCCGTGACATTTCCAGTTAATCCAGATGTGACCACATTCTGGCTCGCGCCCAAATCTAAGCCGTGATTCATTAGCTACTCAGCTGAATCCAACAAACGTTTTATTCAACCTGCTTTATGAGCGTAGGCGAAAATTTTCCAGCCCCAGTTTCTTAGGATGTCACCAATTATCTCAAAGGATGTTGCAACAGACTAGAAAGAAAGTTTGTTTATTTACTGGTTGGTTTGTTTTAAATCATAGAACCTCCCTTTTCCAAGCTGGGGAGCTTCAGAAGCAGGTCTTGACAAACCCTTGGAGCAATAGTACTTTCATATTGCCTGTTAGGATTG
Source organism: Halichoerus grypus (assembly GCF_964656455.1). Lineage (NCBI taxonomy): Eukaryota > Metazoa > Chordata > Mammalia > Carnivora > Phocidae > Halichoerus > Halichoerus grypus. The sequence continues at coordinate 27,439,276 of NC_135717.1, forward strand.
TAGAGGGGTTTTCATTTACATTCTCACATTTGATTCTCCAGACAACCCAGCCTAACAGAGCAGGACCATGGTTACTTGAGGCTCCCAAGTGTCTTGACTTGCCCAAACCCACTTAGCTTATAATCACCACCCCTGTGGGGAGCTTAGCACTGGAGACACAATCTCACTTAATCTTCCTCCCAAACATAGGATTAAACTGCCATACCTTTGCCTCTTCTAGAACAAACGAGATCTTAGAAAGCATGCTGGCTTGCCCAAGATCACACAACTAGTAACCCCAGAAGCTGGTTCTTGAAGCCAGGCTGCCAGACTCCCCAGGGTCACAGTTGTGACCTCTAAACTGCCCTGTGCAGGGTTAAGACGGGCTTCAGATGTCCTTGCTGGCTCGTGATTCTTTTATCCCCATGACCTCATTTAGTGGCAGTTCATCTCCATTTTAAAATGGACGAGATAGTACATACCTCTGGGAGCACTGCCCCCTGTTCCATTGCTTATGACACACAAGGACTTTTGGTGGAGGGCATGTTGGGTGTCACTGATGCTGAAAATGGTGGTATTATTTAAAGATTTTCCAGATAGAGGGGGCGAGTGCCCTGTCACGTGATGGGAGGGAATCTGCTGGGGTTCCACAGTCCCCAAAGTGTTTATAGATAGGCTTTGGGGGGCTTTTTGTATGAATGATCTTTCAAACATATGCATTTTTCTGGAAGTTAGTCCATATAACTCCTCATGAGAATTCCTCGTGACTCAGAAGTAAACCCAAACCAAAAACAATGTGTATTGTTTCATGTTTGTATGGCAGTCTTTCTGGAAACCACCGTGGTTTTCTATGGAGAGGTCTATTGCTTTTGAGTATTGGTATCATAGTAGACAGAGCATTTTTTAATTTACTTTTTTAAAAGATTTATTTATTTATTTGAGAGAGAGATGGGGAGGGGAGAGCAGGGAGAGGGGCAGAGGGAGAGAGAGAATCTCAAGCAGACTTCATGCTGAGCATGGAGCCCGATGCAGGGCTCGATCTCCCAACCCTGAGATCATGACCTGAGCCAAAACCAAGAGTTGGACACTTAACTGACTGAGCCACCCAGGCAGGCGCCCTTAGACAGAGTATTTAAAGAGAACTCCAACCCATGTATTCACCAGGTGCTTAAGAAATACAGGGTGGGGAAGAGGATGCTTTATAGAGAGAAGCTCTGTCCACTGGTCTGAGGAGGAAATGCAGTGGTGCATCCAGAGACCTGGGACGATCATCATCCAAACATGTAGCAGCCAAGGGCTCCACGTCCATTACAAATACCTGGGACCCCTGCCCTTCTCCCCTTCCCTGCTGTAAGCACTTTGGTCCAAGCCACCAGTAGCCAAGCGTGGTCACTGGTCTCTCTGCGTGCACCATTGGTCTCTTCTCTCCACTGGTCTCACATGGATCCTGCCTTCCTCTTCCTTGAAGCCCTCTCGGGTATCTCGCTGCCCTCAGTTTCATTAAAACTCAGGACGATGGCTGCAAAGCAGAAATGACCTCAATCAATCCATCTGGCATTTCTGCCTTCTGCCCTGGAGGACCTCGAGCTCGCTCCTTCATCAGCCCTCTGCATTTGCTGGAAACTTCTGCCCTTAGGTCTTTGCAGGGCCATGTCCTTCTCATCAGTCAGGCCTCTGTGGATGCTGTCTCTTCAAAGAAGCCTTCGTTCTAAGGTAACACAAGGTTTGTTTTTCTTCGCAGCCCTTATAACCATTAAAATTGATCTTTAGTCACTTACTTATCATCTAGCTTACCCTGCAGGATATAAGCTCCATTGGGCAGGGTCTGAAACTCAGATCCTCAATCGATGCTTGGTGAGAAGGAAGGGATGGACAGGTGGGCAGGTGGGTGAGGTTCTCCTTCAAGCTGACGGGACCCCAGCTTCCTAGAGGGACACCTGGAGTAGACAAGTGTTGCAATGACCGCTTCCTCCAAAGCACGGGAGGCTCGTTTTCACCCCACTTAGTAGTAAATTATGTTACCTGCTGGTGAGGGCGATGCCACAAGGGCTGTAATTAGTTCCCTGATTATTCACAATTGAAGCGATCATGGCTAACGGATGGTATTCGCCACGAAAACCTGTAGGAGAGCCAGGCCATTTGGCAGCTACCACGTTCCCAAGAAAGCAGATCAATTTCCATTTGATTTGTTTAAAAATAACAAATAAACAATGTGGAGCCACTTGCATGCAAGGTTTGGGTTCCTCCTTTTCTGAAATTTGGGGAGAGGAGGCAGCCCGAAATTGCCAGTTAGGAGAAGATAGGCAGAGCACATTCATGGCTCCATTGGATTCCCCTATAATCATAGCTAATAACTGTATTTTTCGACTACTAAACAATTCTGTTATTTTAAAGCTTCTAGTTAGCGAGCTAGCTAAACGATACTCAGGGGCTAGCCATGGAGAGGACTCCTCTGAAATGTAGCACTGAAGCCCATTTTTCCCCACTTTGTTCTCATTTTATCACAGGCCAACAGGTGAGCCCCTGACCCTCACAGGGAGAGATACTGCACAGTGGGGTTTCGTAAGGAGCCCAGAAATGCACTCCTTTCCCTGAAACACAAAAGTATCCAGGATTTCCTTTAGGATCATGAGTTTAGAAGGCTTCTCTCCCTCAATTCACCTTAATCTGGGCTCTTCCTTGACCTATACTACTCCCCTGAACATCTAAATACGTCCCTTTCCCAGCTAAATCCTTCAGTCACTTCCCCTGCCATTAGGATAGGCCTAAAGCAGTCGGGTGACCTGCACAGCTCTGCTGGCCTGCCCCCTGCCTTCTGGTCCCATCTTCCTCCCACTCCTCCACAACACTCCCCCCACCCCCGTTTCCTTCATGCCCCAATATAGTGGATTATTATCTGCATTCAGAAGAATAGTCAAAGTTCTGGACTCTGGAAGCCAGGATGCCTGGTTCTAATTCTGGCTCTGCCATATCTGAGCTGTGTGACCTTGGGCAAGTCATTTGACCTCTCGGGGGCCACATGTGCAACATCTACAACATGGGGATGATAGAAGTATGCGCCTCATACGGTAGCTGAGCGTATTAAGTGCGTTAATGTTGTACCGTGATTAGAACAGTGGTTGGTGGGTTCTGTTGCTCAGAAGAGGTTACTTGTGACTAACGATCCTCTAAAGTGCTTTGTTTCCCTCTTTGCACAGGCTGTTTCCTTTGTCTGTTGTAAACATTCTTTATGCCCCAAAAACGTTCTCTCTTGTTTGACTCATCTTTCGGTTTTCGGCTTAGACATCACCTCTTCCTGGAATCCTCCCAGATCCCATATCCACGGATTAGGTGCTTTTCTCTGGATCCAGCAGTGGATCTCTTCACTTCCTCCATCACGGATGTCACCCCAGCTGTATTCTAATCGCCTGTTTATACGTCTGACTTACCAACTAGATCAGGACTGAGGACGACTGACATTTGGGGCCAGATCACTGTGTGTTGCGGGGGCCTCTCTTGTGCACTGTAGGATGTCTAGCGGTATCCCTGGCCTTGGCCCACTAGATGCTATCCCAGTTGTGACAACCAGAAATGTCCCCAGATGTTGCCAAGTGTCCCCATTGGGGACGGGAGTGAAATACATGGTCCCTGGTTGAAACCACTTCACTTGACTATAAGCTCTGGGAGGACAGGAACTGTGGCTGTCTTTCTCATCCTCAGGCGCTATACTTCCCAGCCCCAGCCCCACCTCCAGCACCTAGAAGAGCACCAAGTACTTACTTGGCCCTTAACAAACGTCTGCTGAATGGAGATGCTAAGCCCAGTAGCAAAGCATGCCTCAGGCTATAGTCAGCTGACCTTGGGTTCTCAGCCAGGGTGTGCGGAGTAACTCGCTTTGGGCCAGGAAGCAATCCCTCCTCTGTGGTTCAGAGTGGTTCTCTGCATGGGACATGGATGAGTGTGCTTGCTCCAAGCACGGTTCTGGAAGGCGGGATCAGCCTCATCCAGCACACTGTTAGAAATGCAAGTTCTGTTGCTCCTCCCCAGACCCACTGAATTGGAATCTCGGGGGGTGGAGCTTTGAGATGTGTGTTTGAACCAGCTCTCTGGGGGATTCTGATTCATGCTCCAGCAGCTCTTAGCCCTGGCTGATCTCAGAATTCACCTGGAATGCCTTTGCACGATAGGATGCCTGGGATGCTAGATGCCCGCCAGCCCAACTGCATGAGCAGCTCTGACGCTGGGGCTGACCGCTGGCCATTTTCGCCTCCCTCACAGCCAGGAGGGAGACCCTTGACACCCGTGGGTTCTAACGCCCTGTGCTTCCTATCCTAAACCTTGAGGAAATTGCATTAACTCTTTTGGTCCACCAGAGGGCCATTTGCGGCGCTGAGAAGGGACAGGGTTATCCTTCCTGGGCGTGGGGCACATGGAGTCAGGGACCACAGACACACCGACAGAAGTGTGTGTCCGAGAACGTCCTCCCAAGCTCTGTTTGGAAAAATATCCAGGGCAGAGAGGCCCCGTAAGGGACTCTGTGAGGCTTTACTCAGGCTCCTTGCAGTGACCTCAGGATTGCAAAGAGGGACCCTCCCCGGATTCTCTGTTTGACACGCTGCTTTTAAAATCCCTGTCGAGAAAGCGGCTTCAGAAGGTCGCTGCAGATCAGTGTGTGCAGGAGGGGCTGTGAAGCCAGGCGCACCTGCGTGCTTCTGGGCACGCCACTTCCCTCTTCTGGCCCTCAGACCTTCCGTGACAGTAATGAAACTTACTGGCTCAACTGTGGCGAGGACCCACCTAGGTGAACGGGTGAAACACGGGCGCAAGAGCAGCTGCTCAAAAACTCAGCGGGTCTCAGTGTGGCCCCAGGCTGGCAAAGCGGCATCACCTGGAAACCTGTTAGAAATGCAAATTCTCAGGTCTCACCGCAGACATACTGGATCCGAAACTCTGGGGGGTAGGGCAGAGGACTTCCCCTCTGCGAGCTCCATTTTCTCATTTGTGAAACTAGAAATAATTGCAGTACCTAGATCTCAGAGCCCCGTTGCAAAGATTAAATGAGACACGCATATAAATTACTTAGCACAGTGTCTGTGCTCAGTAAGTAAGAGCTCAATAAACAGGAGCTACTCTTGCTATCGCAACTGTTACCACCTGCAAAGACCCCTGCCCCATGCAGACCTCGAAAAGCAGCTTTTGTTAAAACTCTGCACAAATAACTCTTGTTGGACTTTGCAAAATGCCAGATTTGGGCTCAGGACGCTCCCCGTGGAACACAACACACTGGACAGAAGTTACAGTGTACAAATGTGCCATGCTAATACATTAGCGGGCTTTATAACTTATTCTGAGAGGGGCCATCACTCAGAGCAATATGGCTATTTATCGTAGGGTCCCATTATGGGCTGTGATCTATTTAGGTCTGTCCAGCTGTCAGAAAGACTGGCTTTCCTGCCACCAATCAGGAACAAGGAGATGGGCTCGAGGCAGGGGAAAACAAACAAACAAAACAGCCAACAGGACTTGAAAAATATTCCACTCATGGCTGAGGAAATGTGAAAGATGCTGAGGGAAGGAAACAGAGTCTGCTCTGAGTGGCCTTGCAGCAGCAACAGAGAAATTTCTAGATGAACCAACCGAGGGAGAGGACCGACTGATGTTTGTGGGCATCCTGATGCAGAGCTGGCAGAGGGAGCTGAATTTTTCAGGCGGCGGAAGGGAAGGAGGATTGAAATTTATCTTCATGCATTGCAGGTTTCGATAATCAGGGTGAGAAGTGCGGAATCACTCAGCTGGGGATGGTTCATCTTCAGTAAAACGGGATTTTACTTCCTTCTTGTCTCTTACAAGGGACTCTCTTGTCCAGACCTCCTCAGTCTGCTCTCCTGGCCCCAAACACCTCAAGGTCCATCTTTCCCCGAGGGCTTAACCGGCCATCAGCTAAGAAGAAATCACAAAACAGTGTGCCATCTGTAGTTAGCAAGGTTTGAGAACACAAGCTCATACAACTCAGTAGTGTAAAAAAAAAAGCCCAAATAACTCAATTAAAAATAGGCAAAAGACCTGAACAGACATTTTTCCAAAAAAGATATTCAAATGGCCAACAGATACAAGAAAAGCAACACAACATCACTCATCATCAGGGAAATGCAAATCGAAACCACAGCGAGTAATCACCTCATACAGGTTAGGATGACGATTATCAAAAAGACAAGAGATAACAAGTGCGGGCAAGAAGATGGAGAAAGAGGAACCCTTGTGCATTGCTGGTGGGGATGCAAGCTGGTGCGTCCAGTGTGGAAGATTGTATGGAGGGTCCTCACAAAAATAAAAATGGAGCTACTATAGGATCCAGCAATTGTACTTCTGGGTAAATAACCAAAGGAAATGAAATCACTACCTCAAAGAGATATCTGCACCCCCATATTCACTGGGGCATTATTCATAAGAGCCAAGACCTGCAAACAACCTGAGTGTCCATGGATGGATGACTGGATAAAGAAGATGGGGCATATATCCACAATGGAATACCACTCAGCCATAAAACAGAAAGAAATTCTGTTATTTGTAACAAAGACATGGATGAATCTTCAGGGCAGTGGGCTAAGAGGAATAAATCAGACAGAGAAAGACAAATACTGTATGATCTCACCTATAGGTGGAATTTGAAATAACTGGACTCCTAGAAACAGAAGAGATTGGTGGTTGCCAGAGGTGGTGGGTGGGGAAATGGGCGAGAGGGGTTAAAAGATACAATCTTCCAGTTATAAATAAATGAATCCTGGGGATGTCAGGTACAGCATGGTGACTATGGTTAGTAATATTGTATTACATATTTTAAAGTTGCTAAGAGAGTAAATCTTAAAAGTTCTCATCATCCACACACACAACTGTAACTGTGTGAGGTGATGGACGCACTTACTGTGATATTTCACAATATATACATGTATCAAATCATCACATTATACACCTTAAACTTATTCAGTGTTACAGGTTAATTATATCTCAATAAAGCTGGGAAAAAAATAGAATTCTAGGAGAGTATGTGATGCATGCATAGAAGATGCATGCTGAAGTATTAGAGATAAAGAATCATGAAATATGCAATTTACTTTCAAATAGTTTAGGAAAACGTGTGTGCTTGCGTGTGTGTGCTCGTGCGTGTGTGTGTGCATATGTGTGTATGTGTGTGTGTAGAGAGAGAGAGTGAGAAAGAGCAGAATTGCACAGTGACAATGATTTTGGATCTAAGGTGGAAGATAAGAAGGTGGTCCCTACTATTCTCTCAGCCTTCTGCCGAGCCTGTCTTCCTGGGTTCAAATCTCCACTCTCGCACTTACTCGCTGGGCAATGACATTGGGCAAATTACACAAACCCTCTGGGCCTCAATATCACCATCTTAAAATAGGCATTATTATAGTTCCTACCTCCCAGGGTTTTTGTGAGGATGAAACAAGTTAATGTGCTTGTAAGCATTCCTTGAATGATGTAAATATTAGCCCTATTTAATTGTGATAGAAAGATAGATAGGTAGATGGATGGATGGATACATACATGCATACCTGGATAAAAGTCACTAAAATAAACACATAAATTATATAACGCCCACACCTGAATTCCAGCACGCAGGTGGAAGATTTTGTTTTCCCCCAAGGGTGTGCCTTGCGCCTTGCGGGAACAGGGGTGCAGGACGGCAGTGACTGAGACCTAGGGCAGTCGCCTGGTGCCCAGAGCAGAGGTACCCTCCACCTCCCTTCCGTCTGCTCATTTCTGCTCCCTCCAAAGTCAATTTCAGGGCAATCTCACTATAAGTGGTGCCCTTGTGGATACGGGAGTCTGTTCAGCCAAGGATGGAGCCTCTCTCACGGTACTGCATGTACAATAGGGCCCGGCACCTGGATTGCATGTTAAACACATCCTGCACCATTAGGCAGCGCTCATCACTCAGCGGATTGACTGCCGAGTTGCAGGGTCCTCCCGGCCCGGAGCCAAGCTCAGCCGGTCCATCCGGCCTGGGCATCCTGCCAAGAACCTCCAGCTGAGAAGCGGGCACTCTTAGGTCACCACACACCACTGGGGTGACCCAATGAGGAGAAACCAGACTGGTGGCCACAGCAGGCCCTCTGTGAATCCCGATGAGAGAGCCAAGCCCTGAGGGACCTTCTAGCCAAGCTCCTTGGGAGCAGGCTTGGCTTGTAGCAAGAATAAACGCTTTCTTTGAACAGTATCTCTCTCCCCCTTGCTCAAACACTGCAGCCATTCTAATCTGATCTTCCTTCTGATCCTCCAACACACCTGGAGCTTTCCTGACTTAGGATCTTGACTCGAGCAAATCCTCTATGGAATATTCTCTCGTCCCCTGGTCCTGACTCACCGTATGGGTCACCTCCTTAGAGAAGGCTTCCTGGATCACACAATATCAAAAGGTTGCCTTTTGATTATCCTTTATCTGGAAACTGTTTTTCCCTCTCTCTGTGCCTTATCTTCCCCATTTGCAAATAAGGGAACGATGATAGTGGATATTCTCTATTTGTTCTCCTTTCCTACCTTCCTCTAGGCTGCATTGGGCTGATCAATGGTTTTCTCACATCCTCTGGCTGGATTCAGCCAATGAGGGATCAGGCTATTTATTCACCCAGCTCACTGCCTGGTGGGTGGTGGCTCCATCCCTCTTCCTCAGGCTCCGGATTAGGACCTCAGGGTCCTAACTTCTAGGAACTGCTCCCCACTCCCCACATTGTGCTCCTTCAGCACCAATGGTGTTTGCAGTCCCCCAATGCTGCTGACCTCAGGTGCCTCCCATCCCCTGCTGGTAGCCCTGCCCGCACCTTGTAAATATCCCCTTACTGAGCTGGACTCAATTTCCCCTTGGAGTGCGCCATTGGCTTCCTGCCAGGATTCCGACCCACACAATAATAGTATCAATTTCACAAGGTTGTTGTGAGAATTAAATCAGTTTCAGTGCAGAACACCCAGGAAGTGCTAAGATTATTATGTGTTCATCTTATTAGTTATTATTTTCCTTTCATCACATTTTGCACTTACTTGTGTGCTGTTCACTACCTGTCTCTGTAGGTACTCTACAGTTTTTTTTTTTTAAGATTTTATTTATTTATTTGACAGAGAGAGACACAGCGAGAGAGGGAACACAAGCAGGGGGAGTCGGAGAGGGAGAAGCAAGCTCCCCGCTGAGTAGGGAGCCCGATGTGGGGCTTGATTCCAGGACCCTGGAATCATGACCTGAGCTGAAGGCAGATGCTTAACAGTCAACTGAGCCACCCAGGCGCCCTGGTACTCTACAGTTTGCATGGAGATGAAGTCCGTGCCTGTGTCTGTTTGTTTGGTCTTTGATGACCTCATGCCTGGTGTGCAGTGGACCTCAAAAAAAAGCCTGGGGGCGCCTGGGTGGCTCAGTCGTTAGGCGTCTGCCTTCGGCTCAGGTCATGATCCCGGGGTCCTGGGATCGAGCCCCGCATCGGGCTCCCTGCTCCGGGGGAAGCCTGCTTCTCCCTCACCCACTCCCCCCGCTTGTGTTCCCTCTTTCGCTGTGTCTCTGTCAAATAAATAAATAAAATCTTAAAAAAAAAAAAGTCTGGAAAAAAAATGTCCGATGAATGAATGGATGAATGAGGGCTGTTCTTCACTTTTGAAGCACTTTTATATATTATGCTGAATTGCATGATTTGGCTGATCTTAGAGTGTTTTTGTCTTAAAAGGACAGAAATTGGGCGCCTGGGTGGCTCAGTTAGTTAAACGTCTGCCTTCAGCTCAGGTCGTGATCTCAGGGTCCTGGGATGGAGTCCTGCATCAGGCTCCCTACTCAGTGGGGAATCTGCTCCTCCCTCTCCCTCTCCCTCTGCCCCTCCCCTCGCTTGTACTCTCTCTCACTCACTCTCTCTCTCTCAGATAAATAAATAAAATCTGTTAAATATCCTTAAGCTGTCCCTTCTGGCCTGGCCTAGCTCCTGCCTATTTCCAGGCTCACCTTGGGCCACTCTCTCCATATGATTCATGATGCTCCAGTCACATTAGTTTTGTTGTTGTTTTGTTCTGTTTTGTTTACTTACTCCAGTGTGCCAACCCCTTCTCAACTTGGGGTGCATGCACAGGCTTGTCCCTCTGCCCGAAATGCTCTTTTCCTCTCCCTTTGCCTGGTTGATTCCAAAGCATCATTATTTGATCTCATACTACCTGGCTTTCTGCTTCCTAGTTCTGTACTTATTTTTCTGTGTATTTATGTTTCTTCAACGTCTGTCTCCACCAACAGAATTTAAGCTCCATTGGAGCAGACGCCGTGTTGGACTTCAATGCCTCTCTATCCAATCACAATATATGCCTATTTTCCCAAAGTGAAGATCTGAGCACTTTAACCCATTCTCAAAACTACTTAAGATAATAAATGTTAACCGGTGTTATTATCATGCCTTCTCATGGCCTATAGTTAAATCTCATATCCTTATCCTGGCGCTCAAGATCGTCTTTAATGCACCCTTTGCCTCATACATTCAAAATATATGCATGGAGCACCTGCTACGTTCCAGGCACTATTCTAGGACAAAGCACCTTTCCTCCTTTGTCTTCCTCCCACCTGGGGCCAAGTCATCCTCTGTCCAAAACATTCTCTCCACTCTCGCCACCCGAGTTCTCGCAACCACAAATGGAATACCATTCTTTCCATATTTTTGCTTAAATTCTTTCTATTGCCTACAACACCTTCCCATTCTCTGTCCACCCAATAACTCCTTAACCATCAGTTAAATCCCACCCTCCACCTTTTATTCCAAAACATGCATTAAGCCCCTTCTAAGTGTCCCGCTGTCTCTTGCATCCTATTGGAGACACCATAGGGACATGGAGCATGTGTGACTCTTCATCACATGTATTTGATGCTCTGTGTAGTTGGTGCACATGATCTGCTCAATTGTGGGAAGGAAAAGAGAGCCTGACTAGAAATTACAGCCTCTTTTTGCCTCCAAAGGCTTAAAACACCTGAGCCAAGAGTCTCCGAACACTTTTTTTTTTTTTAAAGATTTTATTTATTTATTTGAGACAGAATGAGAGAGAGAGAGAGAGCACATGAGAGGGGGGAGGGTCAGAGGGAGAAGCAGGCTCCCCGCCGAGCAGGGAGCCCGATGCGGGACTCGATCCAGGGACTCCAGGATCATGACCTGAGCCGAAGGCAGTCGCCTAACCAACTGAGCCACCCAGGCGCCCCTCTCCGAACACTTTTGATCATGGATGCCTCCTTTAAAAAAAAAGGCGAATGGGCACCCCATTATGTAAATAATTATATATAAATTCTATGTTGAACTGTATACTCTCCTAATGACAATGCACATGCAAAAAAAAGGGCCATTGAAAATCATGAGATAAAAATGTGAAATGCACAGAAATTCTAATGTTTTCCTCCCGCACCCCAGCAAATCATGTAACCTATCCCCGTTTTAGACCGTCTTGGCCTAACCTCAAAGGACAACTGGCTCGTTCTAGTTCACATAGAATGGGGTAGGAGTATCTGCTGGGGAAAGGCAAGGAATTTGGGCTACAGTGAGAGAGAGATTTGTCTTGCCGCTTCTTCTATGTTTGTTGCTTCCCATGATCCTGGCGTGTCTGCTCTCTGGGTTCCTCGAATCTTGCTGCGGCCAGAGCAGGGGACCCGGCAAGCCAAAGGATTATTTATTTTTTCCTCCTCCTCCTTGCCTTACCCATACCCTGGGGTTAAGCAGCAGCAGGCTGCAGAGCTGGTCCAAATTTGAGAGCTGGCCAGGAAGGTGCCTGGCTCTTACCTTGCTGGGGTTTCTCGTTGCAGATAAGGCAGCAACTTTTACTTCTCAAGGTGGGTGGGGGATTTCTGTGAATGTCTCATGCTTTGGAAAAAGCAAGCCTGCCAGGAGACGTGCCCAGATATCACTTCCTTTGCCATGTCACCACAATTTTCAAAGAGCCACGCCATCTCCTTGCCCATCCCACTCACTCCTCCAGCCAAATGAGATCCAGCTTTTTCCCCGGCCTTCCCTGTCCCCCGGCACCCCCCGCTCCCCCACCACCTGCCAGCTCTGCAGTGAGCAGCCCCTCTGGCAACAGCCCAGCCTGTGTCTCTGAGCTGACACCCCAAACCTGGCCATGCTCATTATTCAAACCCGGGCTCTCAGCAAACCCTTTGCCCGGTGTCTTTCTTGCAGTGGCCTGGTGTTTGGGAATAAAGCCACCAGATGCCCCTCTCAGTGAACCTGCTTTCTTCCTGGCCTTGGCCTTGCAAGCCAGTTCGGGAGAACAGCCACCCCAGTTCACCTGGGCCTGTCCCAGTTTTAACCCTGAACATCTCATATCCCGAAACCCCCTCACTCCAAAAAGGACCAACTATGAAATGTGCAGGGCCCAGTGCAAAACGAAAGTGCAGGAGTTGCTCAAAAATTTATTGCATTTCAAGATGGTGACGACAGAGCTTTAAGCCACATGTGGTATCCCGATCGTGGGGTCCTTGTGTGACTGTAGGCGCCACACGCTCATGAAGCCAGCCCTGCTCCCAGGCAAACCACCACTGTTACCCTACTCCAAATACATAGATCCAGTACAGAAAATGTGTGGTTACCTCCTCAAGGTTGTTAGTTTCTCAGAACAACATGTGCTGCCGAGACAACAGAACTTGCCCCGACCCTTCCTTCCACTCATCCTCGCACCTATTCCCGAGCTTTCTGAAACACAGCATCACGCCACTCCCCGACTTAGAGCCCTTTGACGCCCTCCTGGCTGTCCACAGTATTCTCAAATGCGAGTGATAACAATAACACAAAAATTGCAAGCTGCTCGTATTGACTTAAATGATCTTTGCTATCCTGTTGCTTAAATATGTCCCAACATAAAACTCGGCATCAACTTCGTATGCTCGTAGCTCTTATCCAATCATGAAGCCAAGTTTATCAATTAAAAAAAAAAAGGTAAGCCTACAGAACCAGTAAAATTCAAATTAACAACATTAATTTAATGGGATGAGGTTGCTTTGCCAAAACTAAAGTGCCCCTGGGCAGAGAGGCCACGGTGCCATGTCGGCCGCTACGATGTAGGTCGGCTCTTTCTCATGGGGGTTCTCCTTTGTGCGCTGGTCCCGGGACGGCTCAGTGCTCGGGGGCCTTTCCTTGGTTTGAACACGTTGGGATGCCTTTGTTCCAATACCACACTCTGACACTACGCGAACCTCACGTGCAACAAAGATGAGTTCCACCCCTGCTCTTTTCCCATTAACCCATGACAGTGAAAGGCATGGTAATTAGCGCTGGCAAGCTCATAAATATTAATGAAGGCATGCGCACTGTAATTCCATCGCAGTGCCAGGTTATAAGTGGGCCACCCAAATGACCTAAAAAATGCCTATGCTAATTTTAAAACTATCACTGAAATATAAATAACAATTATCAGTGTTGTTTGAGCAACTACTATGTGCCAAGCACCGTTCTAAGTTCTTGCCATATAATAATTTACTTAGTCCTCACAGCACCATAGGGCAGGCACTATTATTAGTCCCATGTTACAGATGAGAAGCCTGAGGCTCAAAGAGGTGACATCAACTTGTCATGAGTTATCCCACCAGAAGGTTTCTATGAAAAATCCTTGAAGTGAACTCCCGGACTGCTGATTGGGCATAAAGGACCTTGAGAGTTTCTTGGCTCTCATCTGACATCGCAGAATGAAGTTCAAACTACTGAGTTTGCCAGCCTGTTGACCACCCCCTCTTTGTGGCACGCTGCTCCCCATCTCAGCACACATCTTCAGTGCTGCTAATGAAAGCCCGAGAGGGCATCAATCTCCGTCACGGTTCTCTGTTCCCTATGCTTCAAAGTCTTCTCTCTGCCTGGGATGTTCTTGTCCTTCTCCACCTGGCGGCCTCTGTGTTCTGCAAGATGATCAGCATCCCTTCTCCGGGATGCTCTTTCCAAAGAAGGCGAGGCTGACGCTTCCCCTTTGGGCTCCCACAGTACCAAGGCTCCACCTTCTTTGCCCAAAGACACCATTGACCTCCTCATAGCCCCTGCCCTGGCAGCTCTCAGAGCTAAGCCAGCTAGACCCTCCTCCTCTGGAGATTTTAAACTAAGATGCCCTGGAGCCTAGGAATTTGAAGTCAGAAATTGTGCTATGCTAACATTTGGCATGTATTTATTTAGTGCTTACTTTGTGCCAGGCCCTGTGCGAAGGACTTTGCCTATTTCACTCTATTTCAAGCTGACAGCAATCCTACAAGGTGGGTACCACTGTCTCCCTATTTTACAGACAAGGAATTTGGTGCACAGAGAGAACAACGAATCCCCTGCCATCATACTGACAATGGCAGCACCAGCAGGGGATCTAGAGTCCGTGCTTTGAGCCTTGATGCCACACTCTCTTTCTACTTCAGGGGAGCCAAGATCGGGGCTGGCATCATGATAAAAAGCATGGGCAAGCTGAAAGTGTATCAGAGACTAGGTGAACAAAAAAAGGAGATGCTGGTTCATAGTGAGGAGACAGGAGCCAAGATAGGACAAAACTCAAGCCCATGGAGAGAGGCAGAGATCCTTCTGTACTCAACTGCTGAGGCCCCGGCCACTGGTCGTGGTGACCTGCTGGACACCTTGTCTTGGAGTCCAAGGGCTTCCCATGTACCTTTTCCACTGCCTTTTGTTTTTTAAGATTTTATTTATTTATTTGAGAGAGAAAGAGCGAGAGAGAATGAGCACAAGCAGAGGGAGCAGCAGAGGGAGAGGGGGAAGCAGGCTCTCCACTGAGCAGGGAGCCTGACGCAGGGCTCGATCCCAGGACCCTGGGATCATGACCTGAGCCGAAGGCAGACGCCTAACCGAATAGCTACCCAGGCACCCCCCCACTGCCTTTTTTTTTTTTAAACCCAACTTAAATTGAGTGAGTTTCTTTTCTTTGCAACAATACTAAAAAACACAAAGACACTGGAAATCCACCAGCCCCATGAACTCTAAGACCTTTAAAGCCAATATGCCTTTTTGCTGCTCCTAAAAGGAAGCTTACCTGTTGGTTTAGTATGCAAGATTTGGATCACACTTAAACTAATTTTTTTTGGCTTAAGTATATCCCATGCAATTGTATTTAGGACATACTTATACTAAAAATTCATTTGTGGTTTCTCTGAAGTTCAGACTCACCTGGGTGCTCTGTATTTTATCTGGCACCCCTAACTTGGGATTGTGTGAGAACTGCAGGCTCTCAGGCCACCCCAGACCCACTAAATCAGAATCTGCATTTTAACAGATGATTAGCATGCGTATTAAAGTTTAACAAGTGCAGCTAAAAGATGAATCAAAGGCAGTGCAAAGATAGTATAGCAGCTCCTTGGTCATTAGGGACGCAAATTCTTTCTATCCTTTTCTCTCTCCAACATGGTTATCTCCTGGGTCACTTCATGGTCCAAGAGAGCTTCTTGGGGTTTTCTCTATAAGTCTGGCCTCCAGACGGAAACAAGGAGAAAAGATCAAGAGCCATTTCCCAGAAATTCCACCCAATGGCCTCCCCACTGACTGCTCCTACCTGCGAGGGAAGCTGGGACATGGAGTTTTTCAGTTGGGCCCGGGGTACTTCTGTGACTTAGGTGGGCATGTGTGTATAGCAGGGCTTGTTATTCACCAAGTAGTGGAGGTTGACCAGGAGGCCCCGACCACGGCAAAGGAGCAGAGAAGGGCAACAAGACCCCTGAAATAAGATTACGTAAAAGAAAAGGGGAGGGGCGCCTGGGTGGCTCAGTCGGTTGGGCGACTGCCTTCGGCTCAGGTCATGATCCCACAGTCCTGGGATCGAGCCCCGCATCGGGCTCCCTGCTCAGCGGGGAGTCTGCTTCTCCCTCTGACCCTCTCCCCTCTCATGCTCTCTCTCACTCAAATAAATAAATAAAATTAAAAATAAAAAAGAAAGGGGGAGGTCCTAGCTGTGTTCTAGACCTGGGCTAATTACAGTGCTCAGTTCAACAGTAGGGTCCGTGTGGGGCATAGTCTTAGCTGATGCAGGAAGCTCCCACAGACCCAGACACCTTAACACCATGCTCAGAGCCGTGGCTGATAGTGCAAGAGTGTTAGAGTTGTAAAGTTACAAAACTGAGCATGAAACGCTCTTGGCTGTGCTGAACCCCAAAGAAGTGGATGGTGGACCCTCGAGGAACCACTGCTGCTGGCTCCTGTTGGGATTTAGGCTACCAAGTGGAGCGTCTCGGAACTGTGCAGGACCAGTCCTCAACAGCGACATCATGTGGCTGCGAGAATCAACAACAGCGATGGGCTGAACAACGGCGGAAGGTTGTAAACGGAGTCCTTACCGTCTCACTGGTAAAGATGGGAAAGATGTGCCAGTGTAGTTCCACTGGACACACAAACGTGACGTGAACATTTGCACCATGAGACTGAGGAGTAGAGAGAACCACTGTGGTATTGGGGTGGTTAAGGGCGATATTTTGGGTGAGGACAACTTTTTGTTGCCCGTCCAATCTCACCCCTCCTGTTGGGGTAGGCCAAACCCAGAGCTACTCTGGGATCTTTTCAAGCCGGAATCCTCTCAAGTAATGCCAAACTGGATCGAATCAGGGTTTCTTGATGTTTGTTATACACCATGCCAAATACGCTTCCAAGGCAAGGAGCATTTCTCTTCAAATAGCAGTTGAGCATGGCAGGCAAGTCGTGACTGGAATTAGCCTGTTCCGTGCTGCCTTATTAACAGCCTACCTCTTTTTAAGTGGCATTCCTTTGGAGGCAATTTGCAGAGCAGTGATAAAAAGACCCTCTGCCAAATTACAACTCCTTCTTGAGGGATATGCAATGACTCCACTTAGACTCTTCGCTGTCGGGCACGCCTCCAGAGGCAAGCCTGGAGGGGTGAGAGACAAAGGGAAATGTCAGCCTCCTGGCTACGGAGGGGACCGATGGGACAAGAAGCCACACAGGGGGCCAAGGCTGCAGGACCCACCAATGGGTGTCAACGAGAAGAGGGAGGCAGGGCCCCAGTCTTTGCAGACAAAGCACCCAGTTAGCCAAAAAAACACAACAAAACAACCCAAACCACTTTCTGTCTCTGCAGGGAAGGGGGATATTTTGAGGAAGGGGGAAGAAGAAGGAAAAACAAAAGAAAAGGAAGGGAAGGGGGAAGAGAGATTGGAATCTAAAGGGTTGAAATAGTAGATGGATTGTGCAAAATCCACCCGATGGTTTCAGTGTCTGTGATTCATCGGTTACACGTGGCTTCAATTTCCTTTGAAATCCAGATGTGTTTGAAAAGAAGACAGAACAAGGATAGGATAAAAGACAGCCTGGATCTCATAGTTTCCCTCAAAACAGAGATTTGGATATTTTTGGTCACCCCCTCTCGGTTCTCAGTGCCTGGTGGATTTAATAGACGGTGGATGACAAGTCCATTCTCTGGAGAGAAAGGGTTTTCAGATACTGGAACACGGACCTTAGAGCCTCCAGTGTGAACAGAGATTGCAACCAGGGCATCTGGAAATTAAAAGGGACCCCAGCTTACTGCCACAGCTTGCCAGTGTCATTACAACCCACGGTTGGCTCTGGGTATCTTCCTAAAACACTGTGGCTTCATTTTGTTGATGCAGGTCCAGATGCTGTTTGGAAGAATGCTAGCTTTGTTCCTGACCTCCCACAGCTCACTCTTTCCAGAATTCAGATTGAATCAATGTCTTGAGTATGAGCTCCATCTGCTTTCTGACCTCAACTCCCCTACATTCACTCCATTCCAGCCGCACTGGCTCTTCAGAATCCCTCGACTGCAGCAGATAAGCTACTACCTCAGGGCCTTTGAACATGCTGTTTTCTCTCCTTCTCAAGACATATGCTTTCTCCTCATGTCCTCAAGTCTCACCTTAAATCCCACCTTCCCTGACAGCTTTACTTAAAGTTCTAAATGGCCCGTTGCTTCCTAACTCCTCTACTTCACCATGGTTTTTCTCCTAAGCACTTACTCCTATCTAATACAGTACATAATTCACGGCTTAATGTGTGCTTTGTCTGTCTCCCCCCAACTAGATTGAATGCTCCATGAGGACAGGCTGTTGGTTGCTTCTGTTCACTGCTCAATCCCCAGTACCAAGGACAAAGCCTGCAACATGGTAGGCCCTTAATATAGATTTGTTAAATGAACTAATAAAGTGAATAAATAAGAATGGGCATTAAGGCAATTCAAAAAGATGAAAGCATAGCAGCACCAGGAGTTAAGCAGTCAGTGGAGAGCTGGACTCAGATTGCCTTGGTTTCATTTCCACAAGGAACCCAACTATATACCTGTTAGAATATGCCGACATTGGTCCACGAGGAAGACCCAGGGACTATGGCCAATACTAGGACCACCCTGGGGATGGCATTACCTGCCCCTCATTGTGCCACACCTTGGCCAGAGCCACTGATGGCTCCCGCAAGGCCACTTGCCTTAACCTGGCATTCAATGCCCTCCCCAGCCTGGCACCAATCAGCCTTAACATCTATGTCCTCAATACTTTTCCATACTATATTCATTCACTCAACAAAATACCTCAAGTTTATCTTAAAAATCCATCCCGAGTTTGCATTCAACTCCATTATATAGTTTTGCTTGGTAGAAAATTAAAAGAACATTTTTGTTGACAGGCTCTTAATTTTAGCTCAACTTTCCCACCTTTGCTCATCTAAATGGAGTGTCAGGAAATTCCACAGATTCGGGGATTGTGCCTTCCTTCTCAGGGAGTTTCTCAGTATCTGGGGCCCCTGAATATACTAAGAATGACTGGCTTTGCTTTGGTGGCATTTGTTAAACAACACACAGAGCATAATCCTGGAGCCCACACAAATGCAACATCTACCATGTCATTCAACCCACAATGCACTCTGGCATATAAACACACTGACACACACACAAACATAAACACACAGACACACTGAATCAACCACATACAAGAGACAAACATGTAGACACACAAGTGTAGACACGTATGAGGCAAGCATCCATAAACACGCTGAATTTCTTGGTCTAAGTTCAACTAAGGTCTCAATGCTCTGTTTAGACTGTTCTGGAAGATAACATTGAAAGACACCAACAGCGTGATATTTTATGTGAAGAGGCATGGATTCTTTACCCTAAGGGGTAGTTCATTTGCCTTTTCTCTCCCTAGAATTGACTGTCTTGACCAACTCAAATTTTTGGCTTGATTTTATACTGAAACAACCATAGCCCAACCTTATACCAGGCAGTTCTGATATGCCCTGACTTAGCTAAACCATCAAGTCACTTGCACTGGGGATGTGCTGCAGATACAATAGGAAGTAACTATATTCAGGGCTCTGCTTTGAGAAGCAATAGGTAATCATAGGCAGGGAAAAGCAAAATAGGAACATAGTACAACTCTTTTAATTTTTTTTCAGATCCTTGAAACAGCGATAGGTGTTCTAAGGGTAGTGTCCCTGATAGTTCAAGGTCACCTTAACTGATCCGACAAAGGGAGATAAACAAGGAAACACTTGTTTTGGGGGAGCAGGGCTGGAGTGAGGAATCCCTTTGCCCTCTTGCCCTCGTTTCTTGTATCCCCCGCCTCTTTTAGCTGTTTCTTGCTGGAAACAATCTCAAAAGGCTTTCTCTATTAGGTACAGAACTATTTATCTCAGTTTCACAACTCTGGGAAGTAAGGCACACATGCACACGTGGACACACACGTGTACACACAAACACCCACAGAACTAAAAGTTTTCAGGAACGTTTCCTTTTTTTTTTTAATGAAAAGCAATCGACAAGAGGCACATCAATCTAGCCATGAAGTGAGAACTTTTTAAGGAAAGGAAGAATTGTTCTCATTAAGCCCTAAAACTATTCTTTTCCATTGATCATCCAAACCAATTTGCTCTATGTAGAATTGCTGTGTTAAAAAAAATTAGCTGTTGATACCATTCAATACCAATTACATGGATTTTTCCCTCAACATAAGGTGCACTTGTAGTTTTTCTCAGTCTCATAATTAAAAAAAGGTGATAAGCTATGTGTTCTGAATCAATTCACTTAGATTTCAAGGGGGCACAATGGAACGTCTGTTGTTCCTGAAATAAACAACAAAATCTCCTCTACTCAGCACGCCTAAGGTGGTAGGAATAATGTGTATTTGTCCCAGCAAGATTCTTCGCCTGAGACCCATTGACCCAAAATATCTGTGGCTAGAGTTCAGGAGTCTGTGAATTGGGTGGGAAAAGTCTGCTTATCAGTTTTCACAAATTTCCACTTAAAATTGAGCATTTCAGTCAATTATGACTAGAAAACAAAAATGACTATAGTATTAGTATTATCTGTGACTTTTCACTTACAGAAATCATAGTTTATATCAAATTACAGGCTTCTTTTGTAATGTACTGTCGTGTATTTTATGCATTTAAAAACATCATTGTAAGGAGTCCATAGGTGGCCTCAAATAGCAGAAGGGGGTCCATGGCACATTAAGGCTAAGACCCCTGTTCCAGGAGCCCTGGGTCATGAGTAAGCATCAGAATCTGGCATAGCTGGTGGTGGTACTTGAAATCCCATTAGGAAATTGAAGCCCGTTGAAGGCTTCTCCACTACCCAGCAATGCCTGGGGATGAAATTCTTATTTAAGGTTGTTTGGAGCAGCACCAGAGGTGAAGAGGAAGGATAAAAAAATCTCCCCCATCCCTCTGCGTATTTAAAAAATGGTATCCTTGGGTACCTGGGTGGCTCAGTAGGTAGAGCATCCGACTCTTGATCTCCGGGTTGTGAGTTCAAGCCCCAAGTTGGGCATGGACCCTACTTTAAAAAAAATGGTATCCTCTTCTACACCAATATTTTGTAAACATTTCCCCCTTAAGATGCTGAGAGTAAAAACTTTTTTTAAAAGTATTTTTAATAAACTTTATTTTTCAGAACTATTGTTAGGCCGTGGTTTTTTGTTTTTTGGTTTTTTTCTGATAGTAAGCCTTCATCTGAGTGCATACTCTGCTCCAAACACTTGACCTGTGTTCTCCTATTTATTTCTCACAACCACACTTTGGGGAGGTACTGTCACGGATTCTCCTCAGTGTTGCCATTGTCACAGTGACTCTCGGAGCATACTTCAGTTTTATGGTCGCTGCATCATTCCTGGAACTGGATGTAACTTCCATCAAAACAGACGGGAGAGCGAAGGTGAGTCCGCTGTCAACCTAGAGCACCGTTTTTTGAGAAAAAGCAGGGAAACGAAGGAAGCCCCAGCATTAGCAATTCCTCTTCTACTGAGTTGTAATTAGGCCGCGACTTTAGGCTGTGGCTCAAATACCTGACCCCCCTCTCCCCTCCCGACCTCTTTTTTTTTTTTTTTTTTTTTAATTCCAATAGCCTCAGGTTCAGGGTATCCACTCAGCTAAGCTTCCTTCCTAGGAATGATCACCCGCCACCTGGTGGCCGAATGGGGAATTGCACCCTTCCCTTGGCCCAGGAGGGAGATCACCCTGGAAGGGCCGGGCTGGGTGAGGCTGAACAAGGAAAATCACTGAGGCCGAGGCTCTACACCCAGCATCTGGGTGAGATGTCAGTGCCCTCAGTCTTCACTGTGGACACATCTGGATGCCTTATGGAACTCTTTCCACAGTACATCGGGCTGGGGAGATGTAATCACAGCCGCCATCAGAGGGTCATGTTAACTGAACAGTTTTTCTGAACAAAACTAACTTCCTGGGGAAAAAATACACAAACAAACCATACTTACAATCTGTTAAATCTAAATAATCCTGATAAGTGAGTTGCTCTTTTTATTGAGACTTTCTGTTTTATGCTTTGCATTCAGTGTCTCATCTGCTTCTTTTTCTTTTTTAACAGCTCTGAGAGCTAGAGATGAAATATTCCTGTGATGAAGCCAAAGCTCTGCGAAGCTAAAACACGGTCCAGGTTCCCAAGGATGGTATGTGATAGAACTGGCAGTTCAGTGCAGATCTTTCTGACACAAAGGCCCAGAGCCGACTGCTGTGCTCTGCTGCCTCGAGTATGCACACACACACACACGCATGCACACACACTCACATATGCATGCACACATGCATGCACACACACACGCACACACACATGCACACACACTCACATATGCATGCACACACGCGCATGCACACACACATGCGCACACACACGCATGCACACACACTCACATATGCATGCACACACGCATGCACACACGCATGCACACGCATGCACACACACTCACATGTGCATGCACACACGCATGCACACACACATGCATGCGCACATGCATTCATGACACGCACACGCATATGCACACACATGCATGACACGCGTATACACGCATATGCACACACACATGCACACATACATTTAAGTATGTAAAAGATCAGCTCTTTTACTAAGCTACCCTGTATACAGCAAACATATCATCAAAGTACAAATCTAGTGCCATTACTAGAAAGACTAGTTAGTTACAGGCAGGAGAGAGAGCAATATTGTTCATTACAATATGGAATGGAATTTTCAAGGATTTGCCTTTTATTAAGAATATTGTTTTAGGGGTGCCTGGGTGGCTCAGTCGGTTTGTCTTAGGTCATGATCCCAGGGTCCTGGGATCGAGCTGCACATTGGGCTCTCTGCTCAGCGGGGAGCCTGCTTCTCCCTTTCCCTCTGCCTGCCGCTCCCCCCGCTTGTGCTCTCTCTTTCTCTGTTAAATAAATAAAATCTTTTTAAAAATATTGTTTTAAATCAACAAATGCTAGCAAATAGAACCCACCTGCATATTGACAAGGATTTTATGCCATGGCCAAGTGGGATTTATCCCAGGAATGTAAGGGTGATTCAACATAAGAGAATCAATCATTGTAATATATCAGATTAATAGAACGAAGAAAAATATATAATCATCTCAAATGATAAAGACATTTGACAAAAATCCAACACCATTTAATGATAAAAAATCTCAGAGAACAAGGAACAGAAGGGAACTTCCTCAACACAATAAAAGGACATTTATGAAAAATTCACAGCTAACATCATACTCAATGGTGAAAGACTAGAACCTTTCCCCCTAAGACTAGGAACAAAACAAGCATGCTTGCTTTATCCACTGGCATTTGACATTGTACTGGAAGTTCTAGCCAAAGCAATTGGACAAGAAAAAGAATTGAAGGGCATCCAAATTGGAAAAGAAAGAAGATTATCTCTGTTCACAGATGACATGATCTTATATATAGAAAATCCCAAAGAATCTACAAGAAAGCTACTAGTGCTAATAAATGAACTCAGCAAAGTTGCAGGGGACAAGATGAACACAAGTTATATCCATACTCCTGCAATGAACAATCCCAAAGGAAAATTAAGAAAGTGATCCCATTTATAAATAGCATCTAACCTGGAAAGAAATTTAACAAAGGATGTAAAAAGGATTATACACTGAAAACTAAAAAATATTGCTGAAAGAAATTAAAGAAGACCAAACAAATGGCAAAACATCCTGTGTTCATGGATTAGAAGACTTAATATTGGTAAGATGTCAATATACAGAAGGTGATCTGTACATTCAGTGGCCTATCGAATCTTAATGGCCTTTTTTTTTGCAGAAATGAAAAAGCTATTATTCAGACTCATTTGGAATTGCAAGGGGGCCCTGAGTAGCCAAAACAATCTTGAAAAAAAATACTGTTGGAGTACTCATATTTCCCCATTTCAAAACTTACTGAAATGCCATAGTCATTACCACAGTGTGGGATGTATATACCAATGGAATAGAATTGAGAGTCCAGAAATAAACCTATACATCTATGGCCAATTGATTTCTGACAAGGGTGCCACGTCCATTTAGTGGGGAAAGGATAGTGTCTTTGACAGTTGGGGTTGGGACAAGTGGATTTCCACATGCAAAAGGCTGAAGATGGATGTCCTAACCTCACACCTTAGACAAAAAATTAACTCAAATAGATCAGTGACTTACATATAAGAGCTAAAACCATAAAACTCTTGGAAGAAATCACAGAGGTACATTTTCATGATCTTAGACTTACATACGATACCAAAGCACTAGCAAAAAAAGAAGTAGGTTGTGTGTGTGTGTGTGCATGCGTGCACACGCATGTGTGTTAGCAGATCTCCAGAATTAGGGGAGGGCAAAAAATAGGAATAGTAACTTTTTAGAGCACCTTCACCCAGGAATGGAATCACAGCTCAGATGTGAGAAAATGCCAGGAAAATCTATAGATCACTTCAAGTATATTGACAAGCTAACAATATTAAATCTTCCAATCCATGGCACAGATCTTTTCCAATTTATTAGGATCCTGAAACAGAGAGAATAAGTAACTTATCCAAGATCAAATAACTCACATATGGAAAAATGACAGTTGGAACCCAGTTAAGTTCTCTCTCCCAGGACTCAAAGCTGAGCTCTCTCTTCCAGAGAGTGCTAGGACTATTATTCATTTGTAATTTGTGATAATTCAGGCAAGGGCTGTTCTCTATTCGCTCTTGCTCTTGGGAAAGTTTCCCCATAGGCAGTGTGAATGGTGTGGGGGGAGAGGTCGCAAAAAATATACTTCAACTTCTGATAATCAAATTGCTTTTGAGCACACTTCAGCACTTTAGAAGCATCCATTTATATATTAAGAATGAGTATGCTAATTGCAAGCCATTCTTAGGTATCCTTGAGGGATCTCTACCGGGCAAGCCTCATTTGAATTTACTCTCTTCCTTCGACAAACAACCAGTACTTGAGACTTAGTGATTATATGCACCGAGTCTGAATTGCAAAATTTTTTTGTAAAGATGAAATGATTAAGGTAGAATGAGAATGGAATTAACTAACCATTTACTGAATCTAGCATGTGCCAGGCAAGGGAATCATTGTTCTCAGCTCACACCTAAAAGAAGTAGGGTTCGGCTTTTCTGCATATTAGCCCCTCCTGAAAATAAACTGATCCAACCCCCCAGTGCAGCAATAAGAAAAGGGTATTTAACCAGAGTCCCATGGGTGGTGAAGGGAAAGTGATTTTAATAATCAGCCACCACATACAGGATGAAAATCTCCTTCAAACACCTATTTCTTTTTCCCACCCAAATCTGTCCTTGCCAGTTACCTCATCTTTCGCTCTCCATTTCCCCTAAAGCATCACAAAAGAAATGTCTTCCATTGTCCTGAGCAATTCAGCTGCATCTCTAGATTGTAAACATCATTCCGGAGGACAAAAGCCAGGTTGTTAACTCAACAGTGACAATCAAAACTATTTTTGCAAGGCATGTGCTTGCATGCTTCCGTGTGTGTGTGTGTGTGTGTGTGTGTGTGTGTGTGTGTCTCTTGGGTGATTCTCGATTCATCTGAAATCACTTATTATCTCCTTTGCTCTTTAAAAGAACCTTAAAAGATTAGTTCATCCCATTTTATAGGAGAAAGACTGGTAACTTGTCCAAAGCTGCACAACTTGTCAGTGGGAGGAGCCACTTGGGAAGACAGGCCTGATTCCAATATTCATGATGTGAAAGGCTGGTCCCAGCAATGGAAGGCTACGAAAAGTGCTTTTGGATTTCCACATCCATGGGTGAATTTTTGCCTTCATCACTGGACCTTCTCCAACGACTCTTAGTGAGTGGTGTGGCCAGCCATGTGTTAGGTCCCCCCAGGAACCGACAGTCTAAGCAGGCTGCACAAAACTATGCCAATGGGCCAGATCCAGCCTGTTGCAGGAAGGTAAAGCTTTACTGGCACCCAGCAGGCCATTCATCTACATATTGTCTGTGACCATTTCTGCACTACAACAGCAGAACTGAGTCACTGGGACACAGACAGAATGGTCTGCAAATATTCACTCCCTGACCCTCCGCAGAAAAAAAGTGTGCCGATTTCTGGTCCAGAGAGTCAACTGACATACCAAGTGGAAATTGAAGACCAGAGCGTGAAGGGAGGTGGAAGGGGAGCGCAGGGAGCTGCGACCTCCTGTGGGTGGAACTCGGTTGTTAAGCCACTCGTGGGTCATCGGCAGCCCTCCGTCTCCCCACTCTCTACCACAATCTTAGGACCTTGAAAATCACCGATTTGTGAATGAAGTCAACAGAGTTGGTACTTGCTGTGTGTTGAGCTCTGTCATAGGTGCTGTGAACACGGCTGTGAACAGAACAGACCAAAATATGAGTGTGGAATGTGGGAGGGACAAAGGCCAAAGTGACTGGGGCCAAGGGAGAGCTCAGAGCGAGGTACTCGGGCTGCTGGGAGAGAGGCAGAGCCAGATCATGGAGGCTCTTGTGGGGTCTTACTCCAAACACAGTGGGAAGCCTCTGAGTACCTGCCCAGGCTACCTGCTGGCCACCTCCTCAGAAGCCACCCCCCCAGAAACAGGCAGACGCAGCCTCAGAATAAATGGATCGCCTCGGCCAGGCAGCCAGCCCCGTCTCGCGAGAGGATGGATTGGACTGGTTAGAAAGAGCTCGACACTTGTGTCGTAGATCCATTAATGTCAGCCACAGGTTAATTCTGAGCAATTTCCAGGTGATCCAATAATTCATTAAACTGACGAAAACAAATCTTTGGAAAATCGAGCCCGTGACAGATAAAAAGCCAATGATTTATTGTCTGGAGAGGACTAAGTGTCTCCTGTTCCATGCTTCAGTGTGTTGAGTGAATCGAAGTGTGCAGGAAGAACAAGGTAGGTGTGAGTTCCACTTAATGGGCAGTGCTCAGGCCCCGTGTGGCATGCCCTTCATAATGCTTATTCCATAAAGTATTAAGGTGGAAGGAAGCACGATGTGGCAGGAGGACATGGATCGTGAGGTCAGGCAAAACTGAGTTTGAGTTCCTGCTCAGTCAGTTATTCGTGTCTGTGAACTTGGGCAAGTTGCTCATCAGAGATGAGCCTCCACTGGTTCATCTCTTCAACTGGGGTAATAATATAGGTCCCCCTGTACTCAGGAGTAGATATATTATGTGCAAATTATGCACAGAGCCTAGAACATCATAGGGGACTCAATAAATAGCCAACATGATAGTGACCGGTGAGAACAAAGAAGACGGGTGAGCTTTTTTCCTTTAATGGACACGCATGCTCAGTGCGAGCATTCATACTGCTGCTTCAAGAATATTATGAAATCCTTCCGTAGACAGCCAAGGATAGTAGAATTTTCCAAGGTACACTCATTGGGGAAAAGTGGGAAATCAGAAGACAAGGAAGATGGGTGATGGCAGTTGGAGTGGGTGCTGGTGACGCGAAGAAAAGGATCCTGGGGTGCCTGGGTGGCTCAGTCGGTTAAGCGTCCAACCCTTGGTTTCAGCTCAGGTCATGATCTCAGGGTCATGATCTGGGGGTCATGAGATCGAGCACCGAGTTGGGCCCCCTGCTCAGTGGAGAATCTGCTTCTGTCCTTCTCCCTCTCCCTCTGACCACCGCCCCCCACCCCTGCTCACCTGAGCCCACACTCGCTCTCTCTCTAAAAATAAATGAATAAATAAATCTTTTTTAAAAAAGGGTCCTAAGTTTACATAGAAGCGTTAATGAAGGACAATTTGGGAGCTTCCTTCCAAGCGGTGGTGGATAGGGTAAATGGTGTGAAGGGAAGGATTGTACTTAGAACATGATGCTGTGATTGGTTTGAAGTCTGGATGGAGGAGTGGTTTCTGAAGGTAGGCCTATAACATCTTAAATGTGGAAGAAACCTCAGAAATCACTGGAAGGAACGATGATCCTTACACACTTGTAGTTCTTGCTGTCCACCACACTTCTCATCTGGTGACAGCATTTCTGTATTCCCTAGTGGTCCATTCCTCCCAATGTGCATGCATATCCTATATTCTGTATGTGTCCTTTCATCTTTTGTCAATGGGGGATCTAGCGTAGCCATAGCAGTTTTAGAAAGGAATCATGACATTCCTCAGCTGAAAGTACCTAAAAGCCACAAAGATGCCTAAAGGGGATGTTTTACCATGGATCACTATTCTTATAAATGGATTCCTGCTCTAATGAAATGTATTCAGGGATTTATGAGTATCTTTTGGAACAGAATAGAAAACCCAGAAATGAACCCACAATTATATGATCAATTAATCTATGACAAAGGAGGCAAGAATATGCAATGGGAAAGTCTCTTCAACAAATGGTGTTGGGAAAACTGGACAGTTATATGTAAAGGAATGAAACTGGACCACTTTCTTATACTATACCCAAAAATAAGCTCAAAATTGATTAAAGACCTAAATGTGAGACCTGAAACCAAAAAATCTTAGAAGAAAACATAGGCAGTAATCTCTCTGACATTAAGTGTAGGTAAAAACATTTTTAAAGATATGTCTCCTTTGGGGGCACCTGGGTGGCTCAGTTCGTTAAGCGACTGCCTTCGGCTCAGGTCATGATCCCAGGGTAGCGGGACTGAGCCCCGCATCAGGCTCCCTGCTCGGCGGGAAGCCTGTTCTCCCTCTCCCACTCCCCCTGCTTGTGTTCCCTCTCTCGCTGTCTATCTCTCTCTCTCTGTCAATTAAATAAATAAAATCTTAAAAAAAAAAAGATATGTCTCCTTTGGCAAGGGAAACAAAAGCAAAATTAAACTACTGGGACCACATCAAAATAAAAAGCTTCTGTACAGCAAAGGAAACAATCAACAAAACTAAAAGACAAACTGAATAGGAAAATTTATTTGCAAATGATATATCTGATAAAGGGTTAATATCCAAAATATATAAGGAATTTATGCAACTCGATACCAAAAAAATAATGCAGTTAAGAAATGGGCAGAAGACATGAATAGTCATTTCTCCAAAGAAGATAGGCAGATGGCCAACAGACACATGAAAAGATGTTCAACATCACTCATCGTCAGGGAAATGCAAATCAAAAGCACAATGAGATATCACCTCATACCTGTCAAAATGACTAAAATAAAAAATGCAAGAAACAATAAGCATTAGCAAGGATGTGGAGAAAAAGGAACCCTCATGCACTGTTGGTAGGAATGCAAACTGGTGCAGCCGCTGTGGAAAACAGTATGGAGGTTCCTCAAAAAATAAAAAGTAGAATTACTATATGACCCAGTATTTCCACTATTGGATATTTACCCAAAGAATATGAAAACACTAATTCGAAAAGATATATGCACCCCTATGTTTATTGCAGCATGATTTACAATAGCCAAGTTATGGAATCAGCCTATGTCCATCCACAGATGAATGGACAAAGAGGTGGTATATATATATATATATATATATATATATATATATATATATATACACATAATGGATCACTACTCAGCCATAAAAAAGAATGAGATCTTTCCATTTGCAACAACATGGATGGATCTAGAAGGCACAATCCTAAGTGAAATAAGTCAGTCACAGAAAGACAAATACCATATGATTTCACTCATATGTGGAATTTAAGAAAAAAGAAATGAACAAAGAAAAAAAGAGACAAACCAAGAAACAGACTCTTAACTATAGAGAACACACTGCTGGTTACCAGAGGGGAGGGGATGGAGGGGATGGATGAAACAGGTGAAGGGGATTAATAGTGCAAGTATCATGAAAAGCACTGAGTAATGTATGGAGTTGTTGAATCACATAGGTAGTACATGTGAAACTAACATAACACAGTATGTTAATTATACTGGAATTTATAAAATACATTGAAAAAATTTTTTTAAAAAGCCTTTGCTGTCTTCTAACAATTGAAAATTAGTTTAAAATCAGAGAAGGCCTGGGAATGCTTAGAGCATAATTTACCACCCCCTCCAATTTGGAGGCGTATTTCCAAATATTCAGCAGTTCTTCCTACAAGAGGGTTGTACTTTTCTTACCCACTGATATTAGGTCAAGTCACATGACTTGCTTTGGCTAGTGGCACACGCGTAGATGTAATGGGAACCACGTTCAAGTAGATGTTTAAGATGATGTGTTTCGATCAGCTAGCTCTCTTTCTCTTTCCCTTTGACCCATGACTGGCATTGAGCTTTGATGGGGCTGTTCCTTCAACCTGGATCGTGGAATGAGAAGACATGTGGAACAGAGAGGCAGCTGACCTATGCTTACCAGCATATAAGGAGATGGTGAAACAAACCTATTTGTCATAAGCCACTGAGATTTTGGGGGTTTCTTGTTATACAGCAGAACACAGTGAAAGCTAACTGACACAGGAGTTGAGAATGCGGGGGAGGGCGGGCATCATTAGTCAAAGAGCTGATTGTTAAGCATTACAGCAGAGGCCAGAGATTTGTTCCTTTAGCTACATTCCTCAAATTTAATCCCGTGGAATACTGCTTCTGTTCTTTCCACCAATTCAGGAGTGTGGTGGCCCAGTGGATCTGATTTTTCAGTCTGACTATGCATGCATGTGAAGTGTGTGTGTGATAAAGCTTCCCACTCTGTGCTCAGGTCAGAAGGACATACCTTCCTACTTAAAGCCAGCATGGACTCAGCCTTTTGGAGCTGTGTTTCCTTCCCAAAGTAATTGTATGTAGTCAGATGCTCATTGTTGGTGTGGATTTAGACCATCTTGTGTACATTAGCACTGCTCTTCAATAGTGACAGCAAGGCTAAAGGAAAAGTCCAGAGCCACTTATTTGCTTGGGGGCTAACCACTTGGGCAGAAGAGAGTCACTCATACCTGCCTGGCATGGTCTAGGCGCTGAATAGATACAGTCTAATTTAATCTTCATGGCCATCCATGAGATAAGTGTTCCTGTCCTCATTTCATAGACGACGAAACTGAGGCTGAGACATTAAGCCACTTGCCCAGAATCACACAAGTGGTAGGAAGAGTTGGAATACAGAATCAGATATTTGTCTATGTTTTTCGTGACTTCTGTCAGCACCAACCAAACCAAACCAAAACCAAAAACACCCCCCCACCAAAATAAAGAAACGAACAAACAAAAACCGACACTGATTTAAGTGGAGGATAATGTCAAATAGTATGAAAACAGCAGGACTGGAGAGCTCTGATGGCGTAATGTGATGGGAAAACCTGAACTGAGGGGCAAACAAACTCTCCCATGGAGAGAGAACGAGAGGCCCCTTTGTCCACTGCCTGTTAACTGGCTCCCTGGGAAGATCCTGAGCAAGAGAGGGTGAGAAGACTCTGTGGCTATTTTGGGGGAGCTTCTTCCTTTCCTTCAAAGTGACAAAAGCAACAGCTTTTGTTTAAACCCCTAAACAAACTGTTTACTCTTCTACCTCACACGATGTGAAACTGAGAAATGTATGGCAGTGCTCTTTGAATGGTAATATTGTCCTCTGCCAGTGTTATTAGCGATGCTACAGAGATACTTAATTAATTACCACTGACATATGTTTGTGCTAATTTATAAGACTGGTTAGCTTGCACATTGCATCTGAACTCTTGCCTGCCTAGAGAGCTTCCTGAATGTAAAGCAATTTTCTAACTTGAAGCTAGTGAAAGAAATACTGGAATATTCTCAGTTTTGCAAGTCCTGACGGGTTACTTCCCAGTGGTTCTCAACCAGGGGAGATTTTGCCCCCAACAAGGGACGTTTGGCAATGGCTGGAGACATCTGTCTTTATCACCATCCAGGTGGGGGTTGGGGAAGCATCTAGGGGGCAGAGGTCAGGGAAGCTGCTGAACATCCTACACTGCCCTCCACCACAAAGAATGATCTAGTCCCCAAGTCAGAGGCGTTAGGGTTGAGACATTCTGACCCAGCTCTCTGCTCCCACTCTAATAACCCATGTCCAGAGTGGGAAAGTGGCTTCCTCAAGGCCACACAGCAAGTTAGAGGCATAACCTGCCAGGAGAATGATCTGCAGTCATTAGAAGCACAGGCTCTGGAGTCCAAACGTGTGGCTCCCAGTCTTGGATTTGCCTCTTACTACCTGGGGAAACTGGAGCAAGTTCCTTAGCCATACCTCATCCAGAAAACAGGAGTAATAATGGTGTCTGCTAACAGACTTCTAAGAATAATCCAATGACAGAAAGCTTGTATAGACTTGGCATGTGTATGCTGCATTTACTGTTATGTTCCATTCATTGTTAGAATTCGGTAGCTTCTTATCAGCAGGACTCAGGGTAAGGTAAGACACATTATTAGAATGATTACTAATACAGGGTGGGAAATTTCCATTTAAACACTGTTAGCCCCTTCTATGTCCACTTCCATGGTGCCTTTGGTCTGATCCAAGGATGCAGCACGGGCTCCGAAGGCAGGGTGTATGCAACAACATGTAAACATGTTTTTTCCTTAGTTTGATGGCCTCCACACTCCCATTCTCCTTTATAAAGAGATAGAGGGTGCGGTGGGCCGATTAATGCCACTCCACACCCCCTGCGAGATATCCAAGTCCTAATCCCTGGATCCAGGAGGCTCCAACATATGGCAGAAGGGTCTTTGCGGAAGTGAACAAGTTGAGGGTTTTGAGATGGGGAGATTATCCTGGATTATCTGGGTGGCCCCTAAACGTCATCACAAGGGTACTTACAAAAGGAAGGCGAGGAGGTCAAAGGAAGAACAAGGCAAGCTGATGATGGAAGCAGAGAGAAAGGACGAGACCATGTGATGCAGGGCTATGAGCCAAGGGATAAGGACAGCCTCTAGGAGGTGAAGAAGGCAAGGAAACAATTCTCTCTTCAAGGCTCCAAAAGGAACAAACTCTGCCGACACCTGAACTTTAACTCTGGAAGACTCATTTTGGACTTCTGACCTCCAGAACGGTAAGAGAATAAATATGTTTGAAGCCACCAAGTGTGAGGTCACTTGTTATAGCATTGCTAGGAAACGAATCTGGAGGGTTATTGATGGTTGGAGGGGACGGCACAGTTGCACAGGGGGCTGAGACCCCTTGAGGGGAGAAAGGGATTGAGGTGCTGATCCCTTCATCTTTAAGGTTCAAGGTTATGTCTCTGCTGACCCATGTGGCTCTGACTGTGGTCAGCTGGCAGCACAAACCATGGGGGACACCAGCAGAGGACTCACCCCAGTGGGAGGGAGAAGCAGGACTGGAGATGGGGGCTGAGACCAGGCTGAGGTTGCCACAGGGGGAAGGTTGGTTCTGGGAGAGTATGAGGCCATAGCTGAGATATTTCTAGAACCTGATGCCCTGACACTGAAGATCTGAGTTAGGAGCCATGGCCTCTGTCATGAAAAACCTGGAACAAGTGTTGTCCTAACACGGGGTACAATGACCATAAATGGCAGACCCAAGATGCTTGAGGTCAATGTGCGGTGGAAACGCAGGGTGGGGTGCAGTGGGGTTTGAACAGCATCGCCATGGGGGCAAAAGTTACAGTAAGAGAGAGAAAATGAACCACACATGATTTCCAGCAAGTTAAGCTGAGGCAGACGGCATCCTCTCTTGCTACAAACATATAGTCAGGCTAGGTAACACACAGTAAAAACCTAAAAATACCCACCCAAACTTAAAGTCAGAGAGGAAATTCACCAGGGGTGGGAAATGAAGATAGAGATGAAAGCCAGGGCTGTTAGGGCTGAGTGTGTGGGGCTTTGAGATCTGTTTATGGGCTCCAAGGACCGGGGCATGGGAGATATATTCATAGCCTTTCAATCGATTCTCATGATTTGCAGATTCTGTATTTGTGGATCCACCTTCTCACTAAAATGTATTTGTAATCCCCAGTTCAGTCCCTGTGGTGCTCTGGCAGACATCCACAGCCGCGAGCAGAGCAGCAAGTAATCTGAGGCTCACAGTGTGTGCATTCCCGGCGGGGGTCTAGCGACTCCTGCTGTTGAAGTTCCCATTCTGTAAACAAGGGTCCTTTTCCCAGTCTGCTGAGTGCTACAGGTTTTTACATTTTTGTACTTTTTATTGCTTATTTCGTCATTTAAAATGGTCCCCAAGCATAGCACTGAAGTGCTGGCTAGAGTTTCAAAGTGCAAGAAGGCAGCAATGTGCCTCCTGGAGATCACAGGTGTGTCAGATATGCTGGTTATCAGGCAGGAGTTATAGTACCGCTGGCTGAGTGAGTTCAATGTTAACAATTTGACAATAATATTAAATAAACACCCATAAGACAAGGTTTGACTGTTGGATGAAAATCTTGTAACCAGAGGCTCCCAGGAACCTAACCTGTGCTTCCCCTTAGGAGCCACAGTTCATTAGTCGCTAAATTAGTATTCTTGCAACTTTATGGTACCTAACTCTGACACGTGATGAGAATCAACTCGTCGCTTTTCTGGTCTCATTTTATGGTCCCCCTCAACCTGTAAGGTAAGGTTATGCCCATTTGACCAATGAAAATACTGAGGCTCCAAGAGGCTCAGCTGGCTTGCCCATCATCACACGGAACTAGAAATCAAAGCCGGTTCTGCCAGAATTAACCTTCCGTGCTCTTTCTACACAATTTTGCTGATTCTAGAATTTGCTGATTGAATTGAATCATGTTGAATGCTGAAAAGCACATAGCTGATCACGGAGTGATCAGTCAAGCAAGAGACATCTCCAAGGAATGTTCTTTAAAACTTACTTTAGCGCACCCAAAACGAAAGTTCAGCCTACGGGGGAAAGCAAGTCAAAGTTTAAAGACAGCTTTTTAATCTAGAAGAGAAGGTGAATCTTAAATCACTACAACCATTTCATTTGGGCCTTTCTATTGATTTCTTTGTTTCAGTCAGCAAGAAACTTTTTTTTTTTTTTTTGGAAGGTTTAGCTAGGCTGTTTTATAATTTTTTAGGTTGAGATTTTTATGTTTTTGTTTGTTTTGTTTTGAGAGCCTAATGACTACTTTCACTGTCTTTTATGTCTAATCTTCCCCAAACAATCATAAGAATGGTCTATAAACCTACTTCCTCCAGTGATCCACGCATCACTGCACGAAAGGTTAGAGAGAGTCACATGACTCACAAGTCAGCTGAGAATACCCTGCCTTGTTCCCTTACAATTGACTCAAGCCCTCCATTCTACACTTGGCTGGAAATTTTTTTTTTTTTTTTAAGATTTTATTAATTTATTTGACAGAGAGAGACACAACGAGAAAGGGAACACAAGCAGGGGGAGTGGGAGAGGGAGAAGCAGGCTTCCCGCCACGCAGGGAGCCCAATGTGGGGCTCGATCCCAGGATCCCGGGATCATGACCTGAGCCGAAGGCAGACGCCTAACGACTGAGCCACCCAGGTGCCCCTTGGCTGGAAAATTTAATCTCTGCTCCAAGATTTCTGCGGATTCCAGGGTCTTACAGTCTTATTGTGACCTCTGGTTCTAATTTCCTATTAATCTCACTCTGGGGATGTCAACACAGATGTGGATGCCAGAAACCTTGCCTTGATTTTCTGAGCCCAAAATTCATAAAAGACTTTTATATGGGTGTGTAACAGTCTTAAAGGGAAGTTTGAGGTGATGGATGACTTCTACCCAGCAAGTAACTTGAAAATTGATTTTTAGGCACATGTGATCTAAAAAATCCTTTAGCTATTCCTCTTGCTGGGTTGTTTTTTTGTTTTTTGTTTTTGTTTTTGTTTTTAATGCCATTCCTGACCCTTTTGCTGAATATTTTTCTGTAACTTTTCCCTTTTCCTCTCTCTTAGTTCTCAAAACCAAAATTTCTGGGGTCCAGACCTGGTCATCTATCTTTTTGTTTTATTGTCCTTCCATACTTAAAAGCTTATTATCAAGATGTTTTTCTAAAAAAGACAGAATCCCCTAAGGAGTATTTTCATGCCAACTATAAAAATAACATTTTCACTCCTTTTTTAATGGAGTGGGAGCTCCACAGAAGGGAGGATTTGGATGAGTTTACAAAGGATTTAAAGAATCAAGACTATGAAGGTGAGTCTGAAAATATCACCACATGAGAACAATTGGATTTTGCATCTTTGTCTCTGCTTGACGTTATGCCCACGGCAGTCCTCACACCGACTGTTCACTTGTCTAAGAAGAATGGAGGTCTGACTCCCAATCTCAAATGCTGTCATTTTCTTTCTTTCTTTTTTTAGAAGATTTATTTATTTATGAGAGAGAGAGAGAGAGTGAGCAGGGGGAGGTGCAGAGGGAGACAAGCAGATTCCCCGCTGAGCAGGGAGCCTGATGCAGGGCTCAATCCCGGGACCCTGAGATCATGACCTGAGTTGAAATCAACAGTCACTGCTTAACTGACTAAGCTACATAGGTGTCCCTCAAATGCTGTCATTTTCAAAGAAAGA
Organism: Halichoerus grypus; assembly: GCF_964656455.1. Taxonomy (NCBI): domain Eukaryota; kingdom Metazoa; phylum Chordata; class Mammalia; order Carnivora; family Phocidae; genus Halichoerus; species Halichoerus grypus. The sequence continues at coordinate 27,475,300 of NC_135717.1, forward strand.
TGGCCCAGATTCAGTCCCAAAATGATGAGACTGCATAGAAAATGTGAGAAGACAGGATTACACGGATGAGCCCATTTTTGCCAAGTGTTTTCTCACTATTTCCCAGATGAGTGGGGCAGATTCTAGTGGAGAAGACCTGCTGCCCCTTCATTCCAAATAGCAATATTAACTTGAATATTCACTAATACTTAGGTAAATCTATAGTATGAACATTCTCTGTTATTTAATTACATTATTTTACTCATTTAACCTTCACTGAGAACCAATGAGGCAGGCACTGTTTTCATTCCCATTTTATAGATGAAGAAACTGAGGCAGAGAAGTCACCCAAGGTGGTGAAAAACCACAGCAGTTTGGCTCCAGAATCCATGTTCTTCACCGCCATGTTATTCCAATCTCACTATGCTTTCGCGAACAGCAGTGCCAGGGGAGAGCTGAGTCCGGTGGCCCAAAACACAATGATTAGAACACCAAGGTCATGGGTTAAATCCTGCCAGATGCTTCATGTGTCAGCCTAAATGCCACTTTCATGGAGAGTGTCCCCAAGCTCCCTTACCGGGACAGTTTGCCCCTGTGCTCTCACCTCACCGTGTAGCCTTTGGTGACCTGTGCTGTCAAGCTAAGTGATTATTTGTGCAATTACCTTCTCTCGTCTCCTAAAATGCAGTCTCCGTGCGAATGGGGATTATGACCCTCTTGGTCACCACTGTATTTCTAATACCTAGCAGAGTGTGTGACACACAGTATGGCTTCAATAAATATTTGCTTAAAGCCTGCACAAATGAATGGGAGTGTACAGAGAGAAGCATGAATGCCCGGGTTCTAGAGCAGGGGTTTGTCAAAATTCAACAAGACTGACATACCGGCCAGATGGTTCTTTGCAGATATAGTAGGATGTTTAGTAGGATCCCTGGCCTCTACCCAATGCTAGCAGCACCCCAAGCCCAGTCATGACAACCCAAACTGCATGCAAAGATGCATGACGAACTGAGCGAGAGGATGCAGAGATGAACCCTGTCATTCTCAAAAGTAAGAGAATGCTGTCTCTTACTTTTCTAATGTTGATCTCCCCTGTCTCTTACAACAACCCCGTGGGTGACAGAGCCCAGAGAACTTAGTGACTTGAGCAAGGTGATCTGACTGATAGCTGGGATTTTGAACCCTGGTGGGTCTAGCTGATGGCAGAGCCCTCACTCTCTGTCACCAACTTATAGGCACCCTTTAGCGTCCTTGACACCTTAGGTTTGCAAACATTTCTCCAAACACTCCGACAGCCATTTATTTATACATGTGGGAAGTCATCTAGAAGACAAACACATGTATCTCTGTGCTTAGAACAGTGCCTGGCCCTTAAAAATGCTTGTTGAGTGACCAAAAGAACAAAGAATCCAATCAAGAAATGGGCAGAAGACATGAACAGACATTTTTCCAAAGAAGACATCCAAATGGCCAACAGACACATGAAAAAGTGTTCAATATCGCTCGGCATCAGGGAAATCCAAATCAAAACCTCAATGAGATACCACCTCACACCAGTCAGAATGGCTAAAATTAACAAGTCAGGAAATGACAGATGTTGGCGGGGATGCGGAGAAAGGGGAACCCTCCTCCACTGTTGGTGGGAATGCAAGCTGGTGCAGCCACTCTGGAAAACAGTATGGAGGTTCCTCAAAAAGTTGAAAATAGAGCTACCATATGATCCAGCAATTGCACTCCTGGGTATTTACCCCAAAGATACAAAAGTAGGGACCCGAAAGGCTACGTGCACCCCGATGTTTATAGCAGCAATGTCCACAATAGCCAAACTGTGGAAAGAGCCAAGATGTCCATCAACAGATGAATGGATAAAGAAGACGTGGTATATATATACAATGGAATATTATGCAGCCATCAAAAGGAATAAGATCTTGCCATTTGCAACGACGTGGATGGAACTGGAGGGTATTATGCTGAGCGAAATAAGTCAAACAGAGAAAGACATGTATCATATGACCTCACTGATATGAGGAATTCTTAATCTCAGGAAACAAACTGAGGGTTGCTGGAGTGGGGGGTGGGGTGGGAGGCATGGGGTGACTGGGTGATGGACACTGGGGAGGGTATGTGTTCTGGTAAGCGCTGTGAATTGTGCAAGACTGTTGAATCTCAGATCTGTACCTCTGAAACAAATAATGCAATATATGTTAAGAAAGAAAAAAAGAAGAAGAAGAATGTAGCAGGAGGGGAAGAATGAAGGGGGGGAAATCGGAGGGGGAGAAGAACCATGAGAGACGATGGACTCTGAAAAACAAACTGAGGGTTCTAGAGGGGAGGGGGTTGGGAGGATGGGTTAGCCTGGTGATGGGTATTGAGGAGGGCACGTTCTGCATGGAGCACTGGGTGTTATGCACAAACAATGAATCATGGAACACTATATCTAAAACTAATGATGTAATGTATGGGGATTAACATAACAATAAAAAAATTAAAAAAAAAATGCTTGTTGAGTGGACAAATGGTCAGAAAGCCCTTTCCCACTCCAAGGTGATTGAAATCAAGTTTCCATAATTTATTAAAGGGTGTGTCTATGCATTCTTTCATTGAGTAGGGATTATTTCCCCCATTTTCCCAACGGGAGAAAAAAATAGAACTGGTCCAGAATGTCTCTTAAAGCTCAATAATACATGTTTTGCCGTAAACTCTTCTCTATATTTCTTTTGCAAATTATGGAAATGAGGTATGAAGACTTGCCCTAGCAACACAGGCAGGATGGTGCTTTCTGACTTCTTGTTTCCTTTTAGGTTACGGCTGATGCTCGGAAATGCTCTACCCCACTGACTGCTGCCTCAAGACGGTGGGTGTGAGCCAAGAAAATCTATTCAGCCATTTGCTCCATCCAAAAATGGCATCCGTGAGATCGGAGGCCTCAGGTTGCAGTGCCCCCAGAGCAGATCAGGACATTCTGGTGCTTCTATTTTCAGAGGTGCGGTGGGAAAAACGGTGCCTACGAGTTTTTGGATAGAAAATCTGCAAAAGAACAATCAAAATAGCTCTCGCTGGAGGTCCCCTCCCCCTATGCCTGACTCTAGCCTGGGCCAGGAAGGGGCTTGAGTGAACAAGGGGAAAACCGAGGACGCCACTAGAAGAGAAGACCCTATCCTTCGTGAGTGGCCTGTCCTGGCATGGTGCGTTCTTTGAGGGACACGTTCCCCCGTGATGGAATCAATGCAGACAGAACAGACTCTCCAAAGTGATCTCTCTGAGCCGAATACTTTTCCAAGCAAGCAAGCCAAAAAAGAATACAATGACAATGTCAATTCTCTGCTCCCCCGCACTAAACACCTACACTTGAATGCTATGCAAGGGCAGTCTCGGGAACCTGCACAGAGTGGCTGAGTGTCCTTTGTAGGATGCAAGAATGTCTGATAGTATAACAGCTCTTTCAATACTTGTTCGCTTCTTGGAAAACAGGGTCACTGGGGGAAGAGGTTCTGGCTCGCTCATACAGAATCCAAGTTGCACTGAGCAGAGGGCCAGGTGAGTAGAACGTGGTCATCAGGAAGAGAGGCTGGAGACAGGGAGAGAGGCCAGATTTGTAAACCAGCTCAAAAGCCTGGCTCATCTCTACTTCCTTTGTTTGACCTTTAAAACCAAAGGTCTGAAGCTTTTTTTTTTTTTTTTTTTTTTTGGAGGGGGCTTGGAACCCTCAGGCAGGCAGATGAAGCTTGTAGAAACCTCAGAATAATGATTTTTTTTTTTAAATCCACAAAATACATTGCATTTCAAAGAAACTAATTACCTTGAAAAAAATAGTTCTCAAAATATTTAATAAAATGAATATGTGACATGGTAATATACGGTCTTAATTATTGACATGTTCACACACACAAAAAAGATCCAGTCGTGGGTCTGAAGACTTCCTAATTTTGAAACAGTGATAAGTGTAAATGATATGTTGAAATATCTACAACCCTTGTAATGATAAATAGCTGTGATTTCTAATGGTGACAAGATCACAGCTATGCTCATACTGCTGTGCTTTATTCCCTCATTCATGATTGAGGGACATACCAAATTTCAGTTAGGAGTTAGTGGACCCGAAGTCACATTTTATTCTTCCCTTCTGAGTTCATGGCCTCTGTGAATTCTATCAGCAGGCCAGTCTGGACACCTCTGCTTTCAATGCTGCAGTGATCCAGGGAAAAATTCCTTAGAACTTTTCTTTGCCTACATTCATTCCCTTTGCCATCTCTTCTACTCCTGTGGGTTTAAACGTATTTCTTTATATGTTGATGATTCTCCATGTTCTACCTGCACACCTGGGGCTCTCCACAGAGACGCCTTTTTCAGCAGCTCTGCATGGGTGTCTCGTTGGCTTCTCAAACCAGATGTGTCCAAATGGGCTCCCTGTCTTCCTGTTCACACCCATCCGATCTTGGTAATGGGGCTCCATGCTTCCGGTGGTCTGGGTCAAAGAGCTGGGGGGCTCCCTGTCTCCTCTCTTTCTCTTTCCACATCCAACCAATCAGCAAGTCCTGTCAGCTCTGCTTTCAAAACATCCCTACTCCACCTTGCTTCTTGCCACACCTGAGCTCGGACCACCGTCATCTCTCACGAGATGACTGCATTAGCTTCTTAGCCTGTCTGCTTTCTCCTCCCTTCCCTCCCTAAAGGTTGCTCTTGGCATGGCATCCAGGGTAATCTTTTAAAACCAAGAGTGATGCAATCTGTATTACTCCTCTGTTCAAAACCCTCCAAAATTCTTTCCATTTCACCAAGAATAAAATTCACATTTCGACCATGGACTTCGAGACTCATATACCTCCATCCCCTCGCTGACGCATCACTCAATCAGTTTGAGTAGCTTTTGTCCCCCACTCTTCAAATTCACCGAGTCAGTAGCCTACCCCCAGGGCCTTAGCCCTTGCTGTTACTCTGCCAGAATGCTTTTCCTGATGTCCACGTGATTCCTCACTTCCTTCAGGTTCTGTGAAGTCTCTACTAACCACCTGTTATGGACTGAATTGCATGCCCCCTAAAAATCCATATGTCGAAGTATCCCCAGTACGTGAGAATGTGGCTGTATTTGGAGAGGGGGGTCTCTAAAGAGGCAATGAAGTTAAAATGAGGCTTTTAGGTGGACCTTAAGCCAATCTGACCGGTGTCCTTATAAGAAGAGGAGATGAGAAAACAACAAGAGATACCAGAGTGCACATGCACAGAGGGGGTCTTTGTGAAGAGGCAGCCAGAGGGCCGCCATCTGCAAGCCAAGGAGAGAAGCCTCAGGAGAGACTAATCCTGCCAGCACATTGATCTTAGATTTTGAGCCTCCTGAGCTGTGAGAAAATACATTTCTATTGTTTAAGCCACCCAGTCTGTAGGATTTTGTTATCGCAGCCCTAGTAAATGGATATACCATATAAAGTAATAATTCCACTGTCCATCCCAAGATCCCCCTTCCCCTCCTTATCCTGCTTTATTTTCCTCTACAAGCACTCAATGCCATAAAATACACTAACTAATTATAAAACATAAATAAATTGTTTTATTTGCTCATGGTTCGTCTCCCTTACTGGAATATATATGTGTATATATGTATATGTGTGAGGACAACACAGGCTCTGCCTAGATTGTAGACAGATCTGCTCTTGGACTAGAGCTCTGCACTCAATGAATATTTGTTGAATGAATGAATGAATGAAATAGCTTCTAATAAAACTGCTTGCCTCCTTTATGAAGGTCTCAGAAGTCACTGTTATTCTTCGCATCAGGCCACCACTTTGGAATGAGATGGATCATCCCCCATTCCCGCATGAATCACTCTGAGCCATCTCAAAACCCTCCACTGACCCGGCCAAGGAAGCTGGCAATAATGTGGATCTAAGCTGGCCTTCCTCCATTCACACCTGAGGCGTGTTCTTTCTCATATGGGCAGGTTGGTAAGGAGCGATTTCTAATTGCTAAGAATACTATTTCTCATTTTGTTTGTGTGTGCTTCCGGGTTTACATAGTTCTTTCCTAGGCATTAGATTTAATCCTCTCTCCTACTGCCTCAGAAAAAAAATTGTTTATTAACTCAGTATTTGCATATACTTGTATTCATACTGGGAACATAGCAGTTCCAGATAGTTATGTATTTACCGACCTGTTCTGTTGGTCTGTGAATTTCTACAAGGAAAGAATGTTTGTGTTCTCAGGGCTGAGCCTGGTACCTGGCAGATAGTAGATGCTGACTGAATGTATGTTGGTGGTATTATGATCCAATATTTATCAAGATATTCCCATTTTCTTACATTACAGTGGGGATAGTATCAGCAGCACCCTCCAAGGTTGCTGTGTTGATACGAGCAAACCACTGAGGACATGTAAAACAGGAAGCTCTGACTGAGTGTGGGTCAGACGAAACCACCACAGCACAGGTGCATGGCTCCGGCTGGAGGCTGAAGGTAGTCTGCGTGAACCTCACTCCTGCGGGGACCAGAGAAGAAGCTGAGAAGCATCATCCAGGAGAAGAAGACTTTGGAGAATTAAATAATCTCTTGCATTTCCTCACAACCATATGACTTAATTATTGGGAAGTGCCACAAGCACTTTTCTGTTGGGACAGATGAGTGGAAAGAAAGGGAGGCGCAGGCTTAATACTTTTTTTTTTCTTGTGGTTTATGAGTTTCATTGATTTTTCCAGAAGAAAAGGGCTTCTCTTTGACCTTGTTCCCATGAATCGGGTTTGCTCGGGACAAGGATTCTGGCAGCTGCCGGGAGACGGATGACCCTGGCCCTGTGCCCCAAGGGAGGCTGGGAGGCAGCCAAGAGGGAGGATGATGGTAGAGACAGCCTGGGGTGTCTGAAATGGTGTCGCTCACTCCCCTAGCCCCACATCCAACCCGTCCAAGGTCCTGTCAATTTCATTCCCAAACCTCTCCCCAATCTGCCCATTCCTCTCAGCTCTTTGGCCATCCCCCCCCCAACCCAAGCTGCCATCTTTTCCTAAAACAGACTCCTAACTGGACCATCAAACTCCACTCGTTTCCTCCTAGTGTCTTCTCATCTGAGTTAACGGAATGACCATCTTACAACATAAATTAGATCCTTGTCACCTCCATCCTCTCAAAACCCTTCAGTTGCTTCCCATTGCACTTGGACAAACAGCAAAAATCCTTCACACATGGAAACAACCTAGATGTCAGCCCACAGATGGATGGATAAAGGAAATGTGGTGGAGACATACAACAGAATCATACTAGTCTTTAAAAAGAAGGAAATTCTAGGGACGCCTGAGTGGCTCAGTCAGTTAAGCGTCTGCCTTCACCTCAGGTCATGATCCCAGGGTCCTGGGATCGAGTCCTGAATCGGAATCCCTGATCAGCGGGGAGCCTGTTTCTCCTTCTGCCTGTCACTCTCTCTGCTTGCTCAGTCTCTCTCTCTCTCTGATGAATAAATAAAGAAAAATCTTAAAAAAGAAGAAGGAAATTCTATCATTTGCAATAACATGAACAAACCTCTAGGACGTGAGGCTGAGTGAAATAAACCAGTCACAGGAAGACAAATACTGCATGATTCCACTTTCTCTTGGATGAGGACACTAAAGTAAGCAAATTCACAGAATCGAGGAATGGCAGGATGGTTTCCAGGGACTGCAGGGAAGGAGAAATGCAGAGTGGCTAATCAATGGGCTCAAAGTTTCACTTAAGCAAAATGAGTAAGCTCTCTCTAGAGCTCTGCCTCCCAACGCGGGACTTTTTGTCAACAACACAATGTTGTACCCCCAGAATTGTGCTAGGACAGTAGATCTTATGTTCAGTGTTCTTACCACAGCAGAATAAGTTTTTTTCAAAAAAGAATGAAAACAAGTATCATCACTAACCATTATTTTAAAACTGAAATTTGATGAAAGGCCAACATTTTGTGGGCCTCTGTTCATGTGGGAAAGAGGCACTTACTAATCTGTTCCAGCAACCAGACAGGCTGAATATACATTATTAATACATGCTGCAAACGTATTACTGATTTGATGAACTGATAATCGATGTTTTCTATATATTGGGGTTATTTGACTAACTTTGTTTAAAACGTACACAATGGGTGGATCAGTCAGTTAATTGTTTGACTCTTGATTTCGGCTCAGGTCATGATATCAGGGTCGTGAGATCAAGCCCCACCTTGGGCTCTGCGCTGAGCATAGAGCCTGCTTAAGATTCTCTTTCTCCCTCCCCCGCTCGCACTCACTCGTGCGCACTCTTTCTCAAAAAGTAAATAAACAAAATAAAATACACAATGTGTGGCACAATTGAATGGTTTTAACATGGAAAAATAAACATTTTTATATTTAAAAAAAAAAATCCTTTTCATGGTCTTCCAAGCTCTCTGTGGTCTGGCCCCTGCTTACCTCATCTCCCACCTCTCATCCCCTTCTCCCTGAGCTATTACCACAGTGTCTCCTCCAGCTCTTTGAAAAAACTCAATTTCTTCCCATTTTGTGGCTGTGAAAGTTTCAACATACATGAGTGACTTCCTCAAAGAGCCCCAGTCTGACCCCTCTCCCACTGTCTAAATTAGATCCTCATGTCACACTCCTCATGGCACCTTCGAATTCCTCCTGGCAGCATTTCCCACACCTTCCAAGCTCATATGTGTCTCTGATTCTTTGTTTTACTAAGCCTCTCCAGCTGGAGTCTGTACACCATGAAGGGAGAGCCCATCCTGTCTTGTTCACCATTTTATCTCCTGTGGCTAAGGGGTTGAACTTATTCCATGAATATTTGTGGAGTTCTTGGGAGGGGCCAGATCCTCTGCTAGGTGCTGGTGACACAAAAGGAATATGATGTTGGGTCTGACCACAAGATAACTGGACAAACAGATCTGTACTGAAATACATACAGCCACAATTGGAAGGGATAAGACCTGATGCTTTCTGGTACACAGAATGTTTGAGGAAGGAAAGAGGGAATGTCAAAAGGAAGGAGGGAAGAAGGAACTCTGAAATACATATGGAAATAGTACCATATATGTGAAAGGAGAAGGAAACAATGAGATTTGCCTGGAAAACTGGGATGGATTCTCAAAGGAGGTGGTGAATGATCTTGACCCTAAAGAATGAACAGGTATTTGCCAGATGCACAAATCTCGGGGGAGCATTATATCACCCAGGCAGCTATGGGGGAGATGGGCTGGGTGAGCCTGGAGGCAGGGGGACTGGTTGAAAGGCTGTCACAAAAGTTGAGATGAAAGATGAGCAGGCCTGAACTGGGCAGCAGCAGAGAGGTTGATGAGGAGGAGATGGTTTCCAGAGACATTAAAGAGGGGTTGAATTTGGGGAGGCTATTAAATAGGTTGATGCTTGGCCAAATGTAAGTAATAGAATTCTAATCAATAGGAGCCCAAATAATAGACATCTCTTATGTCACTAATAAGAAGATGGGGGGCAGACACGAAAGTTGGCTCAGCAATTCACTTATGTCATTAAAGAGCCACATCCATTCCAGTGTGGACTCCAGTCTAACATATTGCCTTTTGATACACGTGTGTGTTGTCTCGTGGTTGCCAGGTGGCTGCCACAGCTCCAGGCATCATGGCTGCATTCAAGGACAGGAAGGAGATGGTAAAGATGGGGGAGCCAGGCCACTGAGCGAAGATCGTTTTGCTTTTTTCTTCTTGGATTACAGAGGAAATATTTTCCAGAGTTTCCCAGCAGATAGTCACTGGTGTCTCATATGGCCACTCCTAGCTGCAAGGTGAGCTGGGAAACTAGATATCCCGCAAAGGAGAACAGAGGGGCCTGAATGGCTTAGACCAATCATGATTCATGCCCTGGAGCTTCCACATTGCCTCCCTCACACATAATCAAGACCATCTGCTAACAGTGTCTGCCTTAGGGTGGGAGGTGGGCTTTGGTTTGATTCAAACGGTCTCCTCCCGGATGTGAAAAATGGCAGGCGGCTCCCTCTTGGCTTCGGCGCTGTGGAAACCACTGCTTGTTCCAGCTGAGCCTGCTGTTCTTTGCTCATACATTCCCAAGAAGATGATTATGCAGAACAGCGAGAGCTTTCTTGTTGCCCTGAATATTCTCAAGAAATAAGACTGCATTAATAATTTGTTTTCTTGGTATGGGCCATTCGGTTGCAAAACGATATTCCAGTCATAGCACGACACTTCCCTTCCTCATTTATATTCACTGTTGGTTTAATTATGCTTTTCAGTCAGAATACTTATTAATTTTATAGACCTACCTGAAAATTAAATTGGATAAATTCCTTTTGCTTGGTACCTTGAAAAATGTGTTTTTCCAAGCTGCTGCTGGAGCCCACTTTGGCCCTGTGCAATTTTGTTCCTCTTTAAGTTCATTTGCAAATAACACTGTGTTGGTTTAAAGGGTATTCATCATTTCTGAGTAGGAGAAACACTGCAAAATACAGTCCAATTCAAAACAGAGTTTAGAAGGACAATGGAGAAAATTGTTAAATATTTTATTTTCTCATTGGGGGGGTGGGAAGGCCATTGAGTAAGGCATAAAATTTCCCTCTGGATTCAATGAATCTGACTTGCTTATGGGGAGAACTCTATGTTGTACTCAAACGAGTCAGTCAGCCACGAAGGGTAAAAAGCCCAGGGAGGAGGGACTTCCCCACTGACCAGGGCTAAGGGGGCAAAACATGATGACGGCAGGTGGTGTGTCTATTTATGAGACATTGACCAAACTTCCTGTGTCTCAGGCGCCATGGTGCTAGAAATACAATTAAGACATGTTACCTATTTTTCACAGGGTAGACAGATAATTACACAATGATAACAAACCCCTGGTAAATGTTATGACACACAAAAGCAAGGGGTACTGTGAGAGGCCAGAGCACGGCCTCATATCCCACACTGAGGGCAGGAAATATTATGCTTTGTGTGCTGTAACCCCACTGTCCAGTCCAGTGCCTGGCATACAGAGGCTGGAGAGTTAGTTGTTGAGGTGAATTGGATTAAAATGAATGGGACCTCATGCCGTGTAATAATCAAGGTAATATGAGCTATTATAACAAATCAATGCTCAAATCTCAATGGCTATAACACAACAGAAATGTGTGTGTGTGTGTGTGTGTGTGTGTGTGTGTGCGTGTATTGCCAGCTTGCCAACTACAGATCTTAGGACTTCTCAGCCTCCATAATTGCATGAGCTAATTCCTTAAAATAAATTATATATATATATATATATATATATATCTCCCAATTTTCTGTTAGTTTTGTTTCTCTGAAGAACCCTAATAAAATAAGCAACAGGAATGAACTGAACAAGTGAATTGACTTCGGTTAGTGACTAATCATGAAATGACAAGGTTATCCTGATCACACACACAAAAATGCTACATTGGAGAAAGGAAAACAAGAATTAGTAATGGCAACTTTCATACAAAGACCAGAGTAGAAGAAGGTAACTGGCCCCAAAATTTGCTTTTTGCCCAAACCCCAAAAACCTCGAAGACAGTGTTCAAATCTACAAAGTTGGGAGTTATGAAGGATGAATAAGTCCTTGATATCTAATGCACAGTGTGGTGACTACAGTTAACAACATAGTATTGTACACCAGACATTGCTAATAGAGTATATCTTAATTGTTCTCACATATACGCACACAAAACGCCCAAACCCAAATAAAACTACGTGAGGTGATGCATGATATGGTAATTAGCATGACTGGTGACCATTTTACAATGTATATCAAATCATCGCATGGGACACCTTCAATATATACAATTTTTATTTGTTGATTATACGTCGATAAAGCTGGGAAAAGGAATACTTCTTAAAAAAAAAAAAAAATCAAAGGCACCAGTACCCAAGGTTCTAATCCTAGCTGGGCCTCTAAATCGATGAGTGTCCCTGTTCAAGTAAAAAATGCTGCCAGACCTCAATTTTCTCAGTGTAAAATTAGGAAATTGAATCACACAGTCCCGCCATGCTTCCAGAGCTCTGAAAATCTATGACTCTTTAGGAGTTTGTGAATTTTCCCAAAGGTTCCTGAAGCTGTGTGGGTGGGTCCCAGCTACAGGAGAAAGGAAATCAGGTGAATTATTTGTGGTGGCAATTGAGAGACTGCGTGAATTCTGAGTTCCCAGCCTGGTTCCACTGACTTTGGGCAATTTACATAACCTCCCTGTGTCTCGATTTCCCTTAGCCGTGAAATAATAGCACCGGTCAGATAGGAATAGCGCCTCCCTCTTAGAGTGGGTTGTAACAATTAAATGAGATAACACTCACTACATGCTTACAACAGTGCCTAGCACATAGGAAAGGGCCCAAAACATGCAGGTTATTACTACTGCTATTATTACTATCATCATTATTTCGTTGTTGTTGTTGTTTAGAAATCTTAATGGCTGTCTCTTTGCTTTGTAGTCCATTTTTTGGGTCTTGTTTCCCCCAACCATTTTATACATTCCCTAAATGGGGGAAGGGCATCATGCATGGTAGGTGATGGGGAGTAAAATAAAATATAAGAGTAGGTTTCTAGATACTTTGGAAATATTATTCATAGTGGGGAAAGGAGGCATAACCAAAATCTGGAATAGAAAATACAAAGGCGCCATTTTTATAACATTCTTAAAATGTCAAAGTTATAGTGATGGAGAAATCAGTGGTTGCAGGAGAACAGGGTTGGGTCAGTGGGACCATAAAGGGGTAGCATGAGGGGATTTCTTTGTGGGGATGGAAAAGTTCTGTACCCTGATTGGGGTGGTTCCATGAATCTGTTCATTTGATGAAATTCCAAAGATCTATGCACACACATACATAATTGAGTGCATGTAAAAATGGACAAAATCCAAATAAGGTCTGTAGTTTCATTAATAGTATTATACCAGACTTAGCTTCCTGGTTTTGATAGTGTGCTATGGTTTTGTAAGATGTTACCATTGAAGAAAGCTGGGGGGAGGGTCCGCAGGAACCTTCTCTACTGCTTTGCAACTTCTTGTGAGTTCAGAAATTATTTCAAATTAAAAAGTTAAAAAAAATTACAATAGCAGCAGGGAAATAAGAACTATCCATTTAATAGGTGATTACAAGATATAATAGAAAGCAAATTCCTGACTTGCCCAGTAGCATCAATCACAGAATCAGAATAGGATGGGCCACAGCTGAAAGAGAACCAACTACCTTAGGTTATCACCAAAGAGTGCCCGACTTTGCTGGCACCAAAGTGGCCGGGATGCCAAAGTCGCCCTGTATTGCCAGGAAAGAGGGAAGGCTGAGCAGGAGCTGCTCTGTGGGACCCGCCCTGGGATGGAGCACATGGTCCTGCTGGAGGCGAATATGGGTTGGATCAGAGGAGGAAGCAGGGAAGAGAGGTGTCAGATTTTATGCAAGCAGGTAAGCCAGGATGGCTGTTGGTAAGACCAGACACTGGGGGACTCTCCCCCTAACCCCACCACCAGGCTGTGTGCACCTTTAGTGCTTGATGACCCCTTACCCTACAGGCTGGCACCTTTGAGGGGCTGGTTTCAGATGGGGATACAGAGGAGCAAACCTCTATGGAGATGGAGACAAGGGTGAGGATGAGGATGGTAAGGGCAACCTGGCATGCTTCTGAGTACCTTGTATATGCTGACTCCTTCAATCCCTGTGACCCAGCCTATGAGGGAGGCATGATAATAATTACCTACTTTACAAACAAGGCAACTGAGACTCAGAGAGGTGAAACAAATGGCCCAAGGCCATACAGTTTAGAGTTGAGACTGTTGAGTTGTACTCTCCTTAGGTTCAAACCTCTTTTCTTCCTCATTGCATATGAGTGCTAGGGAGGAAGAGGGACCACTGTGATGCCAAGCCTACGTAGAAACCTTAATGGTTGTCTCTCTGCTTCTTAGTCTTTTCTTTTTTTGTCCTGCTTCCCCCAACTATTCTGTACATTCCTTAAAAGAGACGAGGGTGTCATGGTATGTGGCAGAGAGTAAAATAAAGGAAAATATAGTATGATGTAATAATATTAATATAATACAGTTATATTACTTTATATGTTAATATTATGTCATAATATAAAAGTGGGTTTAGGATACTTTGAAAATAAGTAGACATAAATGGGGAAACAGGCATAACCAAAAACTAGAGTCAAAAATATAAAGATACCTTTTATGTAATAATCTAAAAATGTCAACTTGGAGTACAGATAAATCAGTGGCTGCCAGGGACACAGGCTGAGGGGAGCATATGTGAGTTCAAGTATGACTACAGTGCCAATTTTCTGGGTGAAGAAGGGGAATCTCACCACTAACTCTTTGTCACCCAAGGGTGCCTAAACTGTATTGGGTGTCCAGGCCATATTCATAAGCACGGGTTTAAAAAAAACAAAAACAAAAACAAAAATAAAACAAAGGAAAACAAAAACAACTTTAAGTCCACTCACAAAAAAGTTACTAAAAAACAATACTGACTTAACAAAAATGAAAAAAATAATAGCAATCCAGCCTCTTTGCAGAAGTTCATAAAAATTCCAATGTGCATCAAGACCAAGAGGATTTTCAATTTGTAAATGAGACATTCAAAGGCAGACAGGGCCCCTGAAGCTCACACACACTGTGACACAGCTTTGTGGCTGGGAGAAGGAAAACTGTCTCCCGGATCACGGTGCATTTCTAATTGAAGAGTTTGAGAATGCAAATGAAAATGAATCAGAGCCAACAGGGATGCCTAAAAGACATAAGTGAGAATTACAGCAATTAAGAATGTTGTCTCAAAGGAAATTAGACTGGTCCATTAATTACAATGCCTTAAAGGGAAAGAGGTCCCAATGAAATGCAATAAATTAAAATATCAAAAAGGAAATTAGTAAGAAGAGAAGGTGGAAGTGCCAACAAGAAGCTAATCTCAGAGGTAGTAATGGGGACAGAGAACGGAGAAAAAATACTGAGAGTGAATACGGACAACGCATAGCAGGTCCACCCAGGGTCAGTCCTCCGCCTACTCCTTCCTTCCTTCCTGCCTTCCTCCCTCCCCCCTTTCTCCTCCTTTCTCTCCTCCCCTCCATACCTCCCCCATCCTTTACCCTCTACAACCTCCTTCCCTCTCTTCCTGCCATCCTTCTCTTCTTCTGATTCTCCTCCTTACTCCCTTTGCTCGCTCCTTCCTGAGTTCCCTTTCTCAATCCCATGTGTCTTCAAAGTGCTAATTCCAAAGGGACAGTGACAAACTAGGAGCTATCATCATTCCTCCTGTAGACAATGAGCATCCATCTTTGGATGCCTTCACAGGTCTGCTGCTGCCCAGCCCCAGCTCCCTGACCTTTGCCCTTTGGATCAGCTGCCACGCCCATCAAGGTGAGTACTCACCAGGTTGTCCCAGGTGACGAGGTTCCTGATCCAATGACATGCTAATGTCCCCTTGCTTTACGTTCTCAAAAATCATTTGTATTTCCTTGTCTCAACTTGGTAATGAAAAGCTTGAGCTTCTGTTTTTGGTACTGATGCTAACGGATATTGATGTTTTTGATATTGACCCAGACCCTCTGGGCGTGGGTGTTCCCACTCTAACTCCACACTGTGCCCATCACATTGACTTTCCTCTCCACTCTCCAGAACCCTCTCCTTTGCCTCACGTGCCTCATGAGTCCTAGTAATCTCCAAATTCCTCAATCCCTGCCTAGGTCCCTCTAAAACACTCTCAGGTCTCCCCATGACAGGGACAGTTGCTTTCTTGAATGAAAATCATTCATGCTTTTATTCTAAACACTTATCATGCTTCTGCTCATGCTTTTTTTCTAAACTCTCACCACCTGCATGATTCACTTCATGTGTCTCTAAAAAATTGCATTATTTTTAGTTTAAATACTTTAGCCTCATCGGAAGCAATGATACCTGAAATCACGGCTTTGCTATAGTAGTTTTATGCATTTTTCTTATAAATATCCACAGAAATGCACAACTACACAAATTAAGATGTCCATCCAGGTGCCTCTTAAATGGGCTTGCCTCTCTTCGGCAGCAGCACTCCCTGTGTGGTAAAGACTCTACACGGACTTTGGATTAATTACAATCTGATTTGGCTCCACCACTGGCTGTAGGAACTGGGGCAAATGTATTATCCCCAGGGCCTCAGTTTTACCATCTGTGCACTGGCTGCAACTGTATCTGTCTTTCTAAGGGTTGCTTTGAGGACCTGATGCATGCATTAGGACACATGCTTATTTCCTTTTTCCCTGATGGCGGCTCTCATCCCCCCAACCCAGTGTGTTCAACTCTTTGAGAGCCTTGGATGAATTTGAACACATTTTTAATTACAATTACTGATCAGATGTCTCTCCCCATACATGTTTATTTAAATGTTGGTATAAAAAAGTTGAGGGCATCTGACTTTCTTTCAAAGTGGAACATAAGCTCCTCGATAAATGGACAATATTTCATAATTTCTTAGCATCACCATGACACTTGCCTGGTGCCAAGCATATTCCTCCAGTTGCTTTCTTGAATGAAAATCATTCAAGCATAAAAACCAGTACCTGCTGACCTGCTATTGATTGATCCCTCATCCTGGCCAGAGCTTTGAGCATTGCCAAGGTGGGGCTCTGCTGGAAGTGTGGCAGTGAGGCCGGTTAGCTCACGTGTCCCACGGAACAGTCCTGGCCTTAAAACAAGGCCATAAGCAGGTCCCCGGCTCTCTCTCCGGCTTGCCAACGCTTCTACCATTTCCCATCTGTGTTTCTATTTTTCCTGTGAGAGTAGCTTTATTGATCTCATTAATTCTCTTTTCCATCTTTGGCATGGCAAGGTGATATTATCCACGCTTTAATGCCTCCTGTTTTGCAAATTACAGGATTACTATGGATAGAATGACAAGAAACACTGTTTTCACCAGATCACGGCCAAAGCCACGAACTGTCCTTCATTAGAATGGAAGGGGGTAATCTGTCCTGGGGTTCTGTTCGCCCAGGCCTGAGGGCTGCAAACACAGATGCAGAATTTCCTCTCAGCTGAGATATTTCCATGTGAAGCAAAGCAAAGATTCCTTCACTTGAACGTTTTTATTTTTGAATTCCTGAAGGCAGTTACAGATTTCCTAATAAGGGGATTTTTTTTCTTTTGCGGCAATTACATATGACTATTTTTTCTTCTTTTGATTGAAAATTAGTTTGATGAGGGTTGCTGGAGTAGAGGGGGGTGGGGGGCATGGGGTGGCTGGGTGATGGACATTGGGGAGGGTATGTGTTATGGTGAGCTCTGTGAATTGTGTAAGGCTGATGAATCACAGACCTGTACCCCTAAAACAAATAATACATTATATGTTAATAAAAAAAAAATTCCAAAGTGGCAATGGAAAAAAAAAAAAGAAAATTAGTTTGAGGAAGTCTTAAAAGGAATTATCTGAGGGATGCTAGAACTCAAGATTTAGAGTTCAATAAGTACTTTATACAAAAAACAAAAAACAAAAAACAAACAAAACAAAAAAAACCCAAAAAACCAAACACACAACTCTCTGTTGCTCTGCTGTAAAGACAAGAAAAAGTCTCTCTTATGCAAGTTCTTTTAGTTCGATAACTAATTAAAATCACAACCACCACCAACAGAAAAGTTTCTCCTGATCTTATCTCATACTTGGAACTCTTTGCAAGAGAAAAATAAAGAAAAGGAAAATAAGTGGCTTCTCCATAGACTGTGAGTTCCCCAGAACAGGGGCTTCTGTATCTATTAGGGTGTCCTAAGAACTTAGGGTATCTAGAACAGAGGGGGCACCTTATAAATAAATAAATGGAGCAAAATGAATAAATGTTTTTATCCTTTAACATTTTTTTCTTCAAGTATAATAATGTATACACTCAAAAGAACATACATCCTAAGGGTACAATCAGATGAATTTTTACAAACTTAAATTCACTGGCATTGCTAGAACCCAGAGCAAGAAACAGAACAATACTATAACCCCGGTATTCTTCCTCACATCCCTCTCCAATTGTTACCCCCCAAATATAACCGCCATATTGACTAATTTTTTGCCTTCTTTGAACTTCATATAAATGGGATCACACAGCATGTTGTTTTTTGTGACTGCCTTCTTTTGTTCAACATTATGGGTCTGAAATTCATTTAGGCTGATACATGTAGTTGCAAGCTGTTCATTCTAATTGCTATATGGTATTCCCTCATAGGTGCTGTGGACTTAACGTTTGTGGACTCCCGCCTCATCTTCGTAAGTTGAAACTCTAATCCCCAGTGTGATGGTACCTGGAGGTGGGGTTTGGGGGAAGTAATTAGGGTTAGATTAGGTAATGAGGGTGGGGTCTTCATGATGGGATTAATGTCTTATAAGAAGAGGAAGAGACAAGATCTCTCTCTCTCTCTCTCGTCATGCATGCACAAGGAAAGGCCATGTGAAGACATAAGAAGACAGCCATCTGCAAACCAGGTAGAGGGACCCCACCAGACACCAAATCTACTGACACCTTGATCTTGGATTTCTCAGCCTCCAGCATTGTGAGAAATAAATGGCTTTTGTTTAAATCACCCAATTTATGGTATTTTCTTATAGCTGCCCAAACTGACTGAGACAACAGATATGTATCACAACTGACTCATCTATCATACTGTTGATGGGCATTTGACAGCTTCCAGTTTAGAGTTATCATGAAATGTACTGCTTCAGATCATCTCATATGTGTGTTTTTCTATTGCCAGAATGGAAATGCTGGGTCATAAGCTATGTATGTTTCCAGCCTTGGTAGAAACATACAAACAAACTTTTTAAGTGTTTGCACCAATTAACACTCCCAGCAATTGTGTATGTGAGTTCCAGTTGCTCCATATCCTTGCCAATGCTTGATGTTGTCAGACTTCTTAATCATAGTCATTCTGGTGGATGTATAGTGGGATCTCACTGTGTTTGTAAGTGTGTGTGTAGGTGTGTGCATGTTCCTTTTTATTTTGAAATAATGAAAGCTTCACATGTAGGTGTAAGAAAGACACAAAGAGATCCCATATGCCCTTCATTCAGTTTTCTCCAATTGTAACATCTTGCATAACTATAGGACAATAACATGACCAGGAAATTGACATTGATACAACCCTTTGTCAGATTTCACTAGTTTTATGTGCACTCATTTGTGTGTGTGTATTATCTAATTTTATGTAATTTTCCCATATGAATAGACTCAATGACCACCACCAGTCAGGATACAGACAGTCTTATCATAAGAACCCCTCCTGCTACCATTTATATCCACTGCTCCCTTCCTCCCTTCCCTGCATTCTCATCTCTGCACCCACTAATCGGGGCTCCATCCCTATAGTTTTGCCATGTCAAGAGTATTCTATACATGGAATCATACAGTATGTAATATTTCTTTTGACTCAGCATAATTCTCTTGAGATCCATCCAAGTTGTTGCACGTATCGGAGCCATCCATTTTAACTGCCGAGTAGCATTCCACAAATGAGCTTTGAAAAGAGAATAAGCACCCATTCCCAAACCATCATTTATAGTGGTTTAATTGATTTCTTTCCTACTCAAGGGATTATAAAATAGATTTTCACATGTCTTTTCATTTGTTCATTAATTCAACCAATATTTATTAAGTACCAACTGCATGCCAAGCATTGTGCTAGATCTTGGGCATGCAAGAGACATAACAGGGCTCTGCCTTGTAGGGATGTTCCTAGAGTCTATGTTGGGAGACAGACTTATAAATTTAATAAGACAAGACAGCATTACAGATGCCAGGACAGTTATATATACATTTCAGTCAGGAATAAAGAAGAAAATGTTTGACTTTATGAGAATGGGGCATGGAAGATGAGTCCAAGAGATACTCTGTGGGGGCAGATGTATAAGCCAAGTCTTGGAAGATGAATGGTTTGCCTGATGGCTGTGAATGAGGAAGGAAGCAGGAGAAAAGGACTTTCAGAGCAGAAAGAACAGTTTGGGTATAAAATGGAGGTGGGAAGTAGTCTATCTATACTCAATGCAGAACTCAGCATACCATGGCTAAGTGGGTGGGGCTGTTGAAGAGATGGAGTTGGGGAATATCACCACCTTTCAGGAGCACATGTTCTTACTGCAGACACAAGCTGCTACCCAGATGCCATCAGCGGAATTGTACTAAAATACCCCAAGTCTCATGGACTCCAGCCACCCTGACTTTGCGGTTCCCCAAGGGTCCCTGCATTGACATGGCCAAGGACAATCACTCAACTCACACACCTTTTACACCCGTCTCAGGAGTGTTTACCTCTCAGTTGTGCCTAACAACATGGAACACACACACACACATACACACACACACACACGTCCATACACCTACTTTGATGTTAAACATAAACTTCTTTCTTGCCCTCTGGTCTGAAATGGGAATGAGGGTAGTTCCCTAAGTAACAATAATATCAGTATTTATGTCTGTTTTGTGCCTTCCATATAGCCCCTCCTCACAATAGCCTCAACTCTAAGGTAGACACTACTATCACACCCAATTTTTAGACAAGGAAACAGGCAAAATGAGATGAAATGACTTGCCCAAGGTTACAGAGCTTACAAGCAGCAGGTACTCAATAAATGCTCACTGAGTAGATTGATGAATGAGCAAATGGACAAATAAAAACTTGAGGGAATGAATGAATGAGTCACCAAAGCTTCATCACAAAAGATTTGGTGTCCTGTAAACTACATTAATTCCCTGCAATATCTTGGCTGCTGTGGATATCACAGGCTTCTGGTGCCACCCAAGGCACAATCTTTCCAATGAACTCACGAGGTTCCCAGGCTTCTGCAAGCCCAGCCAAGCCTGACCCAGCTTGCAAGCTGGCAAGTCTATATTTCAGTTCCTTGGTTTGATTTCCATCATCATCCCCTGCAAACGGGAGTTGTTGATTTTCTTTAATTAAGGCTGGAAGGATGGCTTCCTGAGTGGGTAATATATTTCCAGAGCTCAGCATTTCATCTGCATGGCCTACATTTCACTCAGAAATGGGGCAGATTCATTAAAAGAATGGCCAGACGGCTTCCTCTTTGGTTGCTTGTTTGCCTACATTTAATGAATGAATAAATAACATGCCTATTCATTACCAACTTTTGAGTGGAAATAATTGCTGGGCTCCCTCGTTTGCTTGGAATAATGTTCTTTGCATTTGGAGCGCCTTCTGCCTCGGTCACTGCAGCATTCCCCAGTCAATGGGCCAGAGGCATCCTCCAGAGGATTATATTCACCTCTGGCTCACCTTGGAGAGAAGCACTCACTCTTCTGGTCCTCCAGGGTCTCATTTAGTGCACTGAGAATGCTCATTTATGGAAGGAGACCCTGGGACCCTAAGAAGTAAATGAGACTGATAGGCCCATTAATTCTCTGAGTACACTCTAGGGGCACCTGGGGTATTATAGTGTAATTACTACTAAGAAAGCCTAAATTCCTATGTACTTTGCCAAAAAAGCATTTTACAGACAGGGAAGTACTCAGTTGTGCCCTGTTTGTGAACAGGTGCCTGACTTTGGCCACAGGAAGCCTAGAAGGTCATCATAGTGACTCTTGGTTGGTAGAAGGAACAAGAGACCCTTGAGACTTTCTCATTCTTCATTCAATCATTAACAATCATTTGCCAAGTGCCTATGCTGGCCATAAATTAGAGATTACTGAATTCCTCATCTCTGTCCTGGATCAGTACAATTGCTACCCAAATGATCTCCCAGCCTCTTTCATTACCTTTGCCAGCTACACTCACTCCATGGTTGCACAGTGGTCTTTGGAAACACAAATATCATCACAACACTCCCCTGTCAAGAATCCAAGGGTTTCCCATTGACTATAGGATTCAGCACAAAGTCCTTTGTGTGACCCACAGGGCCTTTCATGGGCAATTTGTCCCTTGGCTACTTCTTCAGCTTCATTTCTTCCTACCCTCTGTCCCATTTAATCATCTGCCTGCTGCATGAAGCTACATGCCGTTCCCTGGATATATTACATGCTTTCCACCTCTGTGCCTCTGCCTACACATTGTTCTCCACCCCTTCCCTGTGACCACTGCACATTCTTTGAGATGCTAGATCACAGAACACCAATTCAAACCCCTAGAGAGGTCAGCCAGGTCATATAACTTTATGATGGGGGCCATGAATAATGTAATAGGGAGTGGTGGGGCTTGGGACAAACTGGAATGCATGCCCTCTCTAAAAAGAATGGCCACCTCTCAGCAATACCTAATTGTTGCCATGAGGGGATGTGAACCTGGTGTTTTCAGATCTACTACTTTTAAAGAGAAGTTGGAAATCCGGATTTTCATTTGAAATCTTCCAATTTTTAAATGTGGTAAACATATTTATTCTTTTTCAATTTAATTTTTAAAATGTTGGGGCCAACCAAAGTGGGTCTGGGCTCTTAGGGCAGTTCACAGCTGCTACTTCTTGATTCCTACCCACAATGGACTCTTCTTTGTCTTGGAAAGGTTAGTAACATGGCACCTCCTCCGCGAACTCAATCCTCCTTTGTGTGTGCATTATAGCCTGTAGCTCAACTGAGAGCTTCAGGGACCAATCTTTGTGTCTCTGTAAGTTAGCAGAGAACATGGCACTCAGTGAATGCTCAGTAAATGTGGGATGGATAAACACACACACAAGCAGTTGAATGGGCAAATGAATAAAGACAGAATTTTTTTTCCATCTATAAGCTTATAAACCACACCCCCTTCAGAAAGAATGAGTGATGTTGTCATAGCTTTCTTAATGGTCAGGAAGAGAAGTTTTATTTGTCTAGCCTTCAACCCTGGGCATAGAGGAGTTGGCACTCACCTATGAAAAGCATATTGAGAGAGGACACAGTCCCATTGCCCAAAAATATGCACCACCCCACTGGATCTGAAATACCCACCATTAGCACCCTTAGTGGATTGCATCACTAAAGGATGCATTGGAGGCATCCTTGGGGAACTAGCTCTTCCCTGGCAGGAAACATAAGGAGTATTGTCTGTTCTGCAAAGTTAATCTAAGAATATCCTGGGTTCTTTTCCCATTTATGATATCAACTTGCTGTGTGCTCTTAGACAACTTACTTCCTTTCTTAGGACCCCGGAGGTCCCCATCATTCTTGACATTTGATGTGACATGAAATTAAGTGTAACTGCTTTTTTTTTTTTTTTTAAGATTTTGTTTATTTACTTGACAGAGAGAGAGAGACAGCGAGAGAGGGAACACAAGCTGGGGGTAGTGGGAGAGGGAGAAGCAGGCTTCCTGCTGAGCAGAGAGCCCGATGTGGGGCTAGATCCCAGGACCCTGGGATCATGACCTGAGCCGAAGGCAGATGCTACACTGGCTGAGCCACCCAGGCGCCCCGTATAACTGCTATCTTTGACCAGGTCAGAAACTCAAGTGGATATGGCCCGGGTATGAAATTTGGCAAACTGGAAGCCCCTGCTCATCTGAAGAGGAGAGCCACTGTGCCACCCCAGGAGCCTATTTCCAGGTGGGGATATCAGCCCAGAGTTAACTGATCACCTGATCTTTTAAAGAAAAGCCAGAAATCCATGATTTTACATAAAGCATACCAACTGTTTAGATAGTGGCGACTACATCATTTAAGTAAACCAACAAACCCAGTGTTGGCAAAACAAAACATTGATGTTGACTATATCGGATCCACCTCTGAACCAGCCCCTTTGAGGAGGGGAATGAAAGCTGATTGGCTAACCCTGCATTGCACGTCCACCTTTCTTGAGATGATTCCTTAAGTCAAAATCAGAAAAAAAAAAAAATTAGACAAAAGCTACAGATATCTGCTCTAAGGCACAAACTGAAAAGATAAACATCACCTGGGCTCCCCACTTCTTTTTTTCCTAGTGCCAAGCATTGTTTAGCTTGAAATTGTTTGATCTGAAAAAAACTCATATACCTATTATAAGCAGATCTCTCCTTACCTATAAAGGATTTCTGCAGCCTGTTCTCAAGAAGGAGACAGCCCTTAATGATCCATTTATTACCACCTCCAGGTCCTGCCATCCACAGAACAATTCTGCACAAGAAAACCCTGGTTCATTTCTCAGTAATTCTGACTTCTCAGGGACTGGCTTTTGATTATTTTCTCCTGTCCAAAGCATACATATTTCATTCCAGCAGTTTTTCCACATCAGCAAAATCTCTGGTCCCAGCACCAGATTCCTCTCGTGCCCTGGCTCCTTCCTGATTAACTCTATTTAGATAATTTATTTTGGTTGCCTGTTTGCCATTTGGGAGATCGATACAAATTTAAATGAGAAGCAGAGTATTTGCAGGCACTTCAAGTGTTGATCAAACACAGAGCGGGCTGCTGAGGTTCTGCCTTGGAGATGAGCTCTCTAGGGATCGTCTGGATCTCATCTTCAGAAAAAAGATGAGAGACGGGAAGGGAGGGAGAGAAGGAAAGAGGGAAGGGAAGAGAAACTGGGGAGAGAAGAAAAAGGAAAAAGAAAAGAAAAAGTGGCCAAACCCGCTTCCCAGCTTTCTAGTTGAGTGGACAAATGCCAAATGCCTCTAGCCTTTGGCTAAACTTTTATACAGATAATCTGCATGCTGAAACATGCCCCACATTTCTGTTTATATTGGTTCCCAGGTAAAGCAGAAGGACACTGCCAGCTCATCTGTGCACAAATTTTTAGCTGTCAATGCATATTTCAAACAGCACTGACTGCAGAATGCAAACTCTTTCAGGGTGCTGGTCCCCTTCCTACCAGGTTGCTGTGTACTCCAGAATCTGATTTGATTTCGTGGGTGCTCTCCCCAGTAGTGACTGGGCTGGAGCCTTCCTAAACCGGACCAAAACCTGCGCATTTGGGGGAATAGGGGATGGAGTATCCTTTTGTCTAGACTCAGTGGCCTCCTTTCTATTAGTTCCCTAGACACTGCTTACTTTCTGAAGAGAAGTAGATGGTTGTAAAAGGCATTTTCCCAAGGAGACCCGGGGCCAGGTCTTGGTTATGTGGCCACATGTGTGGCCAATTGGAGGAGTGAGGGATTAGGTGTCATGGTTGGACTCTGCCTTTCTGAGGTTCCACCCAGCCCTGTGATTCTGTACTCAGTCCTGACTGTGGCATCTCAATCCATGGGGAAGGTTGTGGTTAATTTAATCAACGGAACTGTATATTTGGCTCTCCATCTGGAGGAAAATACAGATTCACACATCAGATCAGATATAGAAATCAATTCTAAATAGATTGAATATGTAAATGTATAAAAGAAATAAGAAGGAAAGAGACTATATGATAAACTCAGAGTGGGGGAGAACTTCTGAACCTAGACAGGAAGTCCAGAAGCTGTACAATAAATGATTGACAAACTGGTTATAAAAAAATTTTTTTTTAAACCTGTTCAACATAAAAGAAAACATAAAAACAAAAGACAATGATAATTGGGATGAAACATTTGCAATACACATGATTGACAAAGGGGTTGTTAATATTCCTAATAGCTGAAGGGCTCCTAGATAAGAAGGAGGATAACCGAGTTTGGAATTAGGCAAAACACACACATAGGAACAGGTAATTTGTGAGCAGGAGGCCATTCAACATATGAAAATTGCTCAACCCCACTGATAATAAGGAAAGTGTCAATTAAGGCAACCATGTGGCACTCTTCTTCCATCTGTGGCACAAGATTAAAAAGATAAACTCCGGTGCTGGTAAGGGTGTGGGAAAATGGCAATTACATATACAGCCAGTTGGAATGGCATATACTGTTTTTTGTGTTTTTTTATTTTAAAATTTTTTTTCAAGATTTCATTTATTTATTTGACAGAGAGAGACACAGCAAGAGAGGGAACACAAGCAGGGGGAGTGGGAGAGGGAGAAGCAGGCTTCCTGCGGAGCAGGGAGCCCGATGTGGGACTCGATCCCAGGACCCTGGGACCATGACCTGAGCCGAAGGCAGATGCTTAATGACTGAACCACCGAGGCACCCCTGGCATACACTGTTTTTACAATGTAATCCTAGCAATATTTATTAAAATAAAAAATATCCTCACCATTAGGGCCAGCAACCCCTTTTGGGGGGGTGCATATTCCAGAAATAAAAGGTGTACAGAGGCTTATTTGTACAAGGACACACATACACATTATAGCATTGTTTGTAGTGTCCCCCTACAAGGAAAAGAAAAGAAAAATTGAAAAAGGAGATAGGCAGATGAGAGAGGGAAAGAGGGAGGGAGGGAGGCAGGGAATGAGGAATATTCTGGATGTCTACAGAAGGAAAAAGGGTTAATGAAATCTGGTAAACCGTACAAGATAATATGATGTAGTCATTTAAAGGAATGAGTCAGATCTCTGACAGAAAGTGCAGGTAACAGATTTATTTAGCTTAGTTGGTGATACTGAAGGTGAGGGTTTGGAGCCAGGCCACTTGGGTTTGATTCAGCATTTATGAGCTTGCAAGTTAAATAACTTCGCTGTGCCTGTTTCCTCATCTGCTGGCTGAGAAAACTAGTGGGGACATTAGAAGAGCTGATCATGTAAACTGCTTAGAACCATGCCTGGTAACTAGTGAGCTTTAACAACTGTTAGCTATTATTATTCATTATGTATGATTCCACTTTGGGTGAAGCAATTAAAAAAACAAAAAACCATCCATGGATGTACTTGTCCCTAGTGTTTGTTTTTGTTTTTTTTTGTTTTTAACTTTATTTTATTATGTTATGTTAGTCACCATACATCATTAGTTTTTGATGTAGTGTTCCATGATTCATTGTTTGCGTACAACACCCAGTGCTCCATGCAGTACGTGCCCTCCTTAATGCCCATCACCGGGCTAACCCATCCCCCCACCCCCCTCTGTCTAAAACCCTGTTTGTTTCTCAGAGTCCATAGTCTCTCATGGTTCCTCTCTCCCTCCAATTTCGCCCCCCTTCGTTTTTCCCTTCCTTCTCCTAATGTCCTCCATGCTATTCCTTATGTTCCACAAATAAGTGAAACCATATGATAATTGACTTTCTCTGCTTGGTTTATGTCCCTAGTGTCTGAATGAGAAAATAAAGTGCAGGGGAGGTGGGCATATAACAGAGGAAGGAAAGGTGGGATTTGAAGGGGGGGAGATTGATCATTTTTTTTTTTTTAAGATTTTATTTATTTAGAGAGAAAGAGAGAGAGTGCAAGCAGGGGGAGGGGCATAAGGAGAGGGAGGGAGAGAGAGAGAAAGAGACAACCTCAAGCAGAGTCCACACTGAGCTCGGAGCCTGACATGGGGCACCATCTCACCACCCTGAGATCATGACCTGAGCCGAAATCAAGAGTCAGACGCTTAACTGACTGAGCCACCCAGGCACCCTGAGATTGATCATTTCATCATTATATTCTTACCACTGAAATATTACAACCAATACGGCTGATATTCAGCCCTTAGGCAACCTTCGGGCTACAGCATTTGTTAAAATACTAAAATATTTTTGTACCAGTTGGGAAAGGATATCCCCTACTATCCTGACCATCCTGTGCCCTTTCCTCGGGTCTCCCCCTCCTGCCAGCCCTCCCCACCATCCAGCAGGTACAGGGTTAGTGCTTTGGTTGTCTAGGGGGTCTTCAGATCCCTGCTCCAGCCTAGGGCTTAGATGACTTGTCTATCACAATTGTGTATTCCAAATAACATCCCTACAGACAGCAATATATTACCTGTGTGATTTTATTTTCAAAACCAATCAACTATAACATGGAATAGAGGGCAAGCCTACATTTCTGCATCTTGGTGGTATTCACCAAAGCCAAGACCGAATTGTGTGATTTGCAAACTGCCACCTTCTCCTCCACCTGTCTCTCACCAACAGTGATATTCAAATTACTCTCTACCTGAAGCTAGCATGGTAAATAATTGAACCTCTGAAATAATATTAAAGATTTAAATAAAAAAAAAACCTTAAATAGTACCTACACAGGCTTTTACTGCAACCTACAGGGTGTCTTCCTCAAATTCACTGCTCAAAATCTCTTGAGCCCCAGAAGTCTTTTAGAATAATACCAGGAAATGAATACCTACTTGGTAATGCATTATAATTTCTAGGTCTGGCTGTGGATGGAAGCCAAGCCCAGGTTTGTACAAGTTGGAAAAGAATAAAATGTCCCTGGCTGCAAATAAATAGCAGTGCCAATAACAGATTATAATGTACTATATCCCCAGAAGCCTGGGAGGAGAGAATTGAGCAAAAAGATTAGATAATTAGCCTAAAAGGACAAAGCAAGCCCCTCTAAGGGGCCCTATTATGGGGGGGGAACAGTGGGACACAGTGAGGAAGCTTCTGTTTAAAAGCAAGAGCAATATAAATGGTGGACATTGTTTCAGCACTGAAAATAGGTCCCAAGACTTCAGAGGATATTTTGATGGGACCCATTTCACAGATGCGGAAGCTGAGGCACAGGGAAGTTAACTCTTGACCCACCGGTCTCAGACTTTGGTGAGCTGGATGTGAAAGCAGATGCCTCTGTCACTGAAGTCCACGCTTGTCCACCAAGCGAGGCATTTCTGTCTCTGGGAAACAAAGAGGCACAGAAATGATCAGAGAGGTAGATCTCTGAGATGTTTTAAAATCAGGTTCAGTAGCCAGAGCCCAGATGAAAAACCAACCCATTTCCAGGTAAAATGATTTCTAGCTCATGTCAAGTCTCACTTAATCAGGGATAATTCACTTGTTGATCTGGTAAGACGATGTCCGTCCCCCAGGAGCACACACACCCCTGTCTTGCTCTGGCCATGTTCCCCCCACTTTTCACCACTGTCTGTGCAGGGAGTTTAGAGGTGAAGAGGCTGTTCTGATGATAGGAGTCTCCACAGTGGTCCTCCAATATTAGACTGATTGAAATAAAACGGAGGGAAGATCTAGGGGGCACCTGGTGCTCATCGGAAGAGATGTGGGATGATTATATTTACACAGGGCAGCAATTCTTCACCTACTGAAATGGAATGCAATGGTTAGGCAAGATGTTATTGATATGCTCCAATTTTCTGGGAGAGGTTTTTTTCTGGGGATAGATTTCCTCAAATTCTCGAAGGGATCTGTAGCTCAAAAGAGGTTAAAAACCCATCGTCATGAGGTCTCCAAATCAAATGTTAGAACATTCATCTCCATTCAGCCCTTTCAATCCATGCATACTTATTGAGATCCTATTATGGGCAAGTCATGCTCAGACACAAGGACTATGATGGGGAGCCTGACTGATGCTTCTTCTTTCCTGGAGTTTGTCTTTGAGTTAGGGAGACAGCCGTTACATGACTCTTCTGGTGGCTGATTAATACGATGGTGGTAAGAGCTTCAAAAAACAAGGGTAGAGTGCAGTGAGGATCTATTTCTTGGTCTAGTCTGATTAAGGATAGACTCCCTGAGGTGGTGAAATTTAAGCTAAGCTCCGAAGCATGAACAGCTGGCAGGTAGGATAGGGTCGAATAAAGAGTATTCTAAATTCTAGCTACTCAAAGTGTGGTCTTCAGACCAAGAGCATCACCATCACCTGGGAGCTTGCTGGAAATGCAAAGTCTCAAGCTCCGTCTGGGATGTAGCAAAGAAGAATCCGAACTTTTTAACAAGATCCCCAGTTGATTTATATTTGCACTGAGGGTTGAGAAGTGCTGCTCTGAAAAGAAGGAACAGCATCTGAGGAACTATAAGGGGATCAAGTGTTCCTGGGACTTACAGAGAGAGAGGTGGTGGTGACAGTAGAAGAAATGATGCTGGAGAGAGGGGCAGACCACATCAGATTCTTGTAGCCATGTTGAGCAAAAAATAAATATTTGAGGGCAAATACAGGCTCATGCTTCTGGCAAGATTTTCTAAAACCCTAACTTGGCAGCTTGAGCTATGGGGTTGTATATATACAACGAGTTCTGAGAACAGCAAATGCTTGTAGTTACCCATCTCCCCTATAACACATACTGCACATTACCTCTGTGTCCTCATCTGTAAAATGGGGATAACAAATCCTCCATTGTAGGGTCAATGGGATGGTTTAATGAAGCACTGCCTAGAATGCTCATATATCGAATCGGATGCATAGGAACTATTAGATGAGTTTACTTCTCATTGATTCAACAAATGTTTGTCCTGGCCCTTCATTCTAAGCCCTGAAATGGGAGCTGAAGATGTCACAATGAACAAGAAGTGATATATAGCCTCAGGGAGCTCAAAATCACTTTGGGGAAGCTGGGATTCCAAGAGGTGATTATGATAGATTGATGAGCAGTATGACAGGGGAAGCAGAGGGGGCTGTAGAAGTGTACACAAGATAGATAACAGAGGAAGCTCCAGGATATTCGGGAAGCTCATGCAATGCCTCATGGAGGAAGGGATGTCTAGGGTAATCCTGAAGAATGAGTTGGACTCAGCTAGCCCAGGAAGAGGGAGGTGAACATGACACAGACCCGGAGAGGCATTTACAACATCCAGAACCAAGAACAGGTTATATATTTAGAATATACAAAGAGCTCCTGCAAATGAAAAGACAGAAACCCCAAAGGAAAGATAAAACAAAACAAAACAAAACAAAACCATGAATAGATGTCTCAGATATGGAGAAACCTGGCTAGCTCTATGATATAGGAAGAGACACACTCTTCAGTAACTAGAGGCAGGCAAATTAAAACAACGAGGTGTTACCTACCCATCAAAACGGCAAAACTTTAGACAGGTGGCAAATGCCAGGAAGCACAGAGCTGGGAACTCTCCTTCATGGTGGGAGTGTAAACTGGCAAAGTCATTTGGAAAAGCTAGCTGGTAAGACTTGGTGAACTTAGGTATGTGTCTGCCCTATTACCTATTATCACCTATGTATATATCCCAGGGGAGTTCCCACACAGATTCATGAAGGGGGCTGTGTGGGAACACATGATACGGGCTGTTTGTATCATGCAGTTTGTTTGTAATATCAAGATGGCAACCCAGGTGTCCATCATTAGGGGACTGAATAAAGTGTGATAAATGTACAGAACATCATACAGCATGAGGAAGTCACAAGCTAAATATACAGAAAGAAATATAGATAGATCTTAAAACAGTGTTGAGCGAAGAAATCCTCAGGATGAGGTTTATAACACAACGTTATTTATGTTAATTAAAAACTCACAATCAAAATAACTCTGTATATTTTACAAAATTTACAAACATATATCAAACACATGAGAGAAGGAAATGATATTAGGTAGTAAGTATATAAGGAAAGAAATAAATGAATAATAAAATAAGACAAGGGCCATCCATTGACCAAGTATGATATGTCATGAGCTAGGGAATGTGATTAACTAACTCAGTTCTATGCTCCTAATAGTGTTTCAGGCAGAGGGAATAAAAGTACAATTCTCAGAGGCAAAAGGAGATATGCTGCATCCTGGACATAGAGAGAGTGCAGTAGGGCTAGAACAAAGAATGCAAGATGGGGAGTTCCACGGTAGGGAGAGACCAGATCACGGAGGGTCCCAAAAGCCATACTAAATAATCACTATTTACCCCTAGGATCACAGGGAGTCACTGAAGGATTATAAGTGACATGATTTCATTTCTAATCTTGTTCCAAACTCGAGTAATGAGGGAACAAGGCCTTTATTTGTATTCGTGTGGTTTATTTATCAAGTGTTACTGAAATAGGCTTTGGGCATCTTAGCACCCAAATCATGGGCTTATATTTTTCCCATTTTTTTTCCCGTAAGTTCATTTTTTTAAAGTTTTATATATTTAAGTAATCTCTACATCCAACGTGGGGCTCGAACTCACATCCCCAAGATCAAGAGACACATGATCTTCTGATGGAGTCAGCCATGTGTCCCTATTTTTACCACTTTTAAACCAGTTATGAGGCAGTCATTGACACCTTCACCAGAAGCAACACATAAGAGGCAATGTAGAGTCACACTATGTGACCTTGAGCAAGATCACCAAAACTCTGAACATGAGTCGTTTTAGTTTCCTTATTAGTAACAACAACAACGAAACAACACAAGCACCGTCTACATTCAGTCACTACTGGAATTAAATAGGAATTAATTCTAAATCTTCACAATAACATTCTTCCTTTCTTCCTTCCTTCCTTCCTTCCTCCCTTCCTCCCTCCCTCCCTTCCTTCCTTCCTCCCTTCCTTCCTTCCTTCTTTCCTTCCTTCCTTCCTCTCTTTCTCTCTTTCGTGAGAGAGATTCTCAATCAGGCTCCACACCCAGTGCAGAGCCTGATGTAGGGCTCGATCTCACACCCTGAGATCATAACCTGAGCCGAAATCAAGAGTCGGATGCATAACCTACTGAGCCACCCAGGTGTCCCTTCACAATAACCTTATGAGATAGATATTACTTACATTTTATTTGAAGAAGAAAACCAAAATGGAGACAGATGTTAAGTAACTTGCCCAAGGTCATTAACAAGTTAATAGGTGGACAAACTAAGGTTGAAACAGGGAATTCTGTTCATAGGCTGTTCAAGAGTCTATTCTGTGAACTATACATCATTGCACTACAGTGCTTACTTCAAAGTTTGCAGCATTGGCCATGCTATGCATATAGATTATCTGGTACGTTGGAACCTAGAAATCTAAATCAAATGTCCTCTGAGCTATATTTGATCTATATATGCGTACTGTTTGACTTGAATAGTTAAAAATTATTTTTGTATTAAAAGTCTATATTTTGAAATCTAAAGATTTTATATAAAAATCAAGAATTCTCTTTCTTCAAAACCAAAAATAAACTGTTGGGACTTCATCAAAATAAAAAGCTTTTTTTAAAAAAAAAAGATTTGGGGCGCCTGGGTGGCTCAGTTGTTAAGCGTCTGCCTTCGGCTCAGGTCATGATCCCAGGGTCCTGGGATCGAGCCCTGCATCAGGCTCCCTGCTTGGCGGGAAGCCTGTTTCTTCCTCTCCCACTCCCCCTGCTTGTGTTCTTGCTCTTGCTATCTCTCTCTGTCAAATAAATAAATAAAATCTTTAAAAATAAACAAAATAAAAAAGATTTTATTTCGGAGAGAGAGAGAACACGCATACGATCTGGGGAGACAGGCAGAGGTAGAAGGAGAAGCAGATTCCCCACTGAGCAGGGAGGTAAATCTGGGACTCCATCCCAGGACCCTGAGATCATGACTTGAGCCAAAGGCAGGTACTTACCTGACTGAGACACCCAGGTGCCCCAAAATAAAAAGCTTCTGCACAGCAAAGGAAATAATCAACAAAACTAAAAGGCAACCTTCAAAACAGGAGAAGACATTTGCAAATGACATATCTGATAAAGGGTTAGTATCCAAAATATATAAAAAACTTATAAAACTCAACACCCAAAAGGCAAATAATCCAGTTAAAAATGGGCAGAAGACATGAGTAGACATTTTTCCAAAGAAGATGTACAGATGGCCACAGACACATGGAAAGATGTTTAACATCACTCATCATCAGGGAAATACAAATCAAAACCACGATGAGATATCACCTCACATCTGTCAGAATGGCTAAACTCAACAACACAAGAAACAAAAGGTATTGGTGAGGATGTGGAGAAAGGGGAACCCTCTTACACTGTTCATGGGAATGCAAACTGGTGCAGCCACTCTGGAAAACAGTATGGAGGTTCCTCAAAAAGTTAAAAAGACAACTACCTTATGACCTAGCAATCGCACTACTAGGTATTTACCCAAAGCTTACAAAAATACTGATTTGAAGGGATACATGCCCCCTGATGTTTATGACACCATTATCAACAAGAGCCAAATTACGGGAAGAGCCCAAATGTCCACTGACTGATGAATGGATAATGAAGATATGGTATGTATCATTTGCAATGATGAGGATGGAGCTAGACAGTATTATACTAAGTGAAGTAAGTCAGTCAGAGAAAGACAAATATCATATGATTTCATTCATGTGTGGAATTTAAGAAACAAAACAAATGAACATAGGGGGCAAAAAAGAGAAAAACCAAGAAACAGACTCTTAACTATAGAGAACAAATTGATGGTCACCAAAGGGGAGGTGAGTGGGAGGATGGGTGAAATAGGTGATGGTGATTAAGGAGTATACTTGTTATGGTGAGCACTGGGTGATGTATGGAAGGGTTGAATCACTATATTGTGCACTTGAAACTAATATTGCACTGTGTGTTAACTAGCTGGAATTTAAATAAAAACTTGGGGGAAAAAACAATCCTGTTTCTTGTGAAAAGTTGGAAAATTTGGCAAGATTGGTCTCCCATACTCTTCTAAAAAAATCAGTAGGAGCTGAGTAGCACCTACACATTTAGAGAGGGCACGTGCTTCCCAATTTTCCACAGTCCCCACCACTCCCAAATATACCACAATCCACCAGCATCATTTACTTCATTTGCTTTAACTGCCCAGCCCGAATAGACTTTGATGTTATGACCCCAGTTGTATACAGTACAAATGGCCTCATCACTGAGAGCACGGGGTAGCTCAGGGCTTTACAAATCCAAAGTCTGACCTATCTCAAGCAGTGATTCCAAATTAAAATCCTCCTGGAGATTTACCTCCCTGGTCTCAACTCTCATTGGTCATTTCCCCTTTGGCCTTAATTTCCTCTCTTACGAAATGGCCAAGGGACACAGCAGTAAATACCATTGAAACGTGAGCACTGGAATTGTTCCTTCAGAAGCTGAACACTGGGCTTAGCTTTTCCAATAACTCCCTATTCATTCAAATCTAATTATAAAATGATTTTTAATCATTGTAAAATAAATTCACTCTTCACGTCTGGAAACGCTAAAGCCCTAATTTAACAGCAGCAGCAACAACAAAAAATACCTTCTAATGGATTTGCACTAAGAAATGGAACATGGCCTGGGTTGTCAGATGTTCAATAATTTAACTGCAAATGAAGTGTGCAAAATACAATATTTGTGTCATAAACCACCCGGCTTGTCACATAATAGATTTTTGAAGAGTCACGTTTCACGACACTGAGCAGTGTTATGTTGGAACAGTGGAGTAGCCAAATTGAGGTTTATAGGTTCTGTTTGCTTATGTAGAAAGGGATTGAATCTCACTCACCAAGTGGCAAGGAGCACAGAAATGCAATATTTCTCTGGATCCTGCCATTGGAAAGCAGTGGCTGGAATTCATCCAGCCAACTTGATAATGTGAGTCATATTCAACCTTCCCTATGTTATGAGATGTGATTTGGATTACCTCTACATGTCTAGAGGGATTTTGTGGTTTTTTTGGTGTCACTGACCATGGTAGGCAGAATAACCATCCCCCCAAAGATGTCCATGTTTTAATCCCTGGGACCTGTGAATATATTAGGTGACATGAAAAGGGGAAATCAGGGTTACAGATGGAATTAAGTTGCTAGTCAGTGGACCTTAAGGCAGAGAGATCAGCCCAGATTCTCCAGGTGGGCCCAATGTAATCACACGGGTCCTTAAAAGTTGAAGAGGGAGACGGAAGGAGATGTAATTATGGAAGACAGACAGAGAAGAACTTAATCTTTCATTACTGGCTTGAAGATGCAGAACAGGGACCATGAGCCATGGAATGAGAGCAGCCTCTAGAAGCTGGAGAAGACCAGGAAACAGACTCCTCCCTGAAGCTTCCAGAAGCCTCTACTGACACCTTGATTTTTTAGCCTGGTGAGATTTCCCTTGGACTTCTGACCTCCAGAACTGTATGATAATAGATTCGTGCTGTTTAAGTCACATGACTGGAGGTAATTTGTTATAGCAGCAAGAGAAAACTAATATGCTGCACGAAAACCATGTCCACAGGAAGAATAATAGCAGAAATGGCACACGGGCTTCTTTTACTCAAAATTAGTAAACTAGGATATGAACAAATGTTGTTACCATATTTCCTCAATTTTGTGTTGCACATTTGTTTTGTTTTTCAAATTTTAACATTTCTCAAATCGGAATGTATCTCACAATTGAAGAATATAGTTAATAGAGTGTTTTTTTCACCCAAACCCTTCTAACAAAATGGAAAGCTGTTATTAAAAAGGCTGTACATTTTACAATCCCCGGCACCTTAAAATCATATAAAAAGTAGTCGTTTCAAGAAGTGAGCGGGTGGAATTCAATTCCACGAGCATTGATTATCTTGTCAGTGCAAAACATGTTGCTAGGCATTGAGGTGGGCTGGACAAGGAAAGACAGCTGCTCCTCTCTCCAAGATTTTCACAGATAAATAGAACAATGACCTGGGCATGATAAATTATACTAAAACTCAGACTGATTTTATGATTAAAGTTCCAAATACATAAGGCTACAAAGTCAGGCCCATGCTTGGCTAGTTCACCTCCAAGTTCCTTGTATCTGGCTCAGGGCCTGGCACAGAGAAGGCATTCCTTGGACTGACTGTATAAGTATTTTACATGCTTTATCTCATTTTTCTAGATGGATTATATTGTGTTGCTATCTTAGAGCTGAGGAAACTGAAGCTTAAAGAGAATACTGAATTTGCCCAAAGTCACACAGCTAACTAACAGCTTAGGCCAGGATTTCTTAGCCTCGGCACTACTGATACTTGGGGCTGAATAATTCTTTGTTGTGGGGGGCTGCCCTGAGCATTGCAGGATGTTTAGCAGCACCCGTGGCCTCTAGCCATCAAATGTCAGTAGCCCACTCCTTTCCACTTGTGACCACCAAAAATGTCTCCAGGCATTGATGAATGTTCCCTGGGGGGAAAGGGGCAAAAATTATCCCCAATTGAGAACTACTGGTTTAGAGAGGAGCATTGACATTAACTTATGTGTGGACTTGAAATATGCCCACAAAATCTTTGATACTCTTCCTTTAAAGAGTTGGAGCTTAATCCCTATTTTCTTGAGTATGAAGAGAATTTAGTGACTTGCTTCTAGTAAACAGATTATGGTAGGTGTAATTGGGACATACAAGATTAGGTCATAGAAGGCATTTTGGCCTCCTCTTTGTTTTCTTTCTTGAATTGCTTGCTTTCGGGGAAGTCACAAGAACACAAAGCACGCTATGGAGAAATCTACACAGTGAGGACTGAGGCTTCCTGTGAGTAAGGAGCTGAGGCTCCTTAGTCAACTGCTATGGAGTACACCATTTTTGGAATCAGCTCCTCCAGCCCCAGTCAAGCCTTCAGACGACTGAAGCTGCATCTGACATCTTTCTTTTTTTTTTTAGAGATTTTATTTATTTATTTATTTGACAGAGAGAGAGCACAAGCAGGGAGAGTGGCAGAGGGAGAGGGAGAAGCAGGTTCCCCACTGAGCAGGGAACCCAACATGGGGCTCGATCCCAGGACCCTGGGATCATGACCTGAGCTGAAGGCAGATGTTTAACCACCTGAGCCACCCAGACGCCCCCCATCTTAACTATAGTTTGATGAAAGACCCTGAGCCCAACCCACCCAGCTAAGGCACTCCTGGATTCCTGACCCTTGGAAACCAACTGAGATAATAAATGTTTGCTTTTGAAGCTGTTAAGCTCTGGAATATTTGTTACACAGCAATAGATAACTATTACAAAGTGAATGACATATTGAGGGAAGGAATGAATGATCTAGAATGGCTGGCATTGGAGATGCATGGCAGAGGGGAGGCAAAGAATGCAAAGAAGGGAGACTAGCAAGGCAGAGAAAGGTCAAGGTGCAAAAGACCTTGAAATGCACACTCAGAAATTTGACCTTCTTTCTGATGGGACTTGGGTCATCATAGGACAGCAACACTTGTGCATTTTTTACTTCTAATAACAAAAATATGGCACTCTTCTGTTCAAGTCTCCAAGTGGTTTCTCATTGCTTTAAGCATAAAGGACAAACACTAACTAAAGCAGAGAGGGCCTTAGGTTTTTTATCTCTTCCTTTTTTTCCCCCAGCCTAATCTTTTGCCCCTCTGTTCTAGTACTGTCCCCATCCCAACGCACACATACACACTCCAAACACTCCTTCTCCCTCAAACATTTTAACTTCTTATATATACCGTGTTCCCTTGTGCTTTTATAGGCTTGCCCTTGTCCTGGGTACCTTTCCTCATCTCTGCCTTTTGGACTACCTAGACTAACCATCCCTTTTTTGGAAGCCTTTCCTTTCCTTCCTAGTCTGGGGAGGTGTCCTCCCATATACTCTCACCTTCTCACATGTGAGCCTGGGCAGATCTTTCTGCATCCATGAGATTATTCTGGTCTAAATGGACTCTTATTTGTCCATTTCAGCAACTCTTTCCCCACCTGGACTTGAGGTCCACAAGAGTTCATTGGCTGCTCCTTTTTTTTTTTTTTAAATCTCTGAAGATAGTAGGTGTCTAATAAATGTTTATTGAACAAATTAATGAATACAGGATTGAGTTGTTGCTGACTTCTATGTCTGCAGAAGCCCAGACTTCTCTGTAGTTTGGTAGCTGGGTGATTTGTCTTGGAAGGTTTCTGAAGAAAAATAAGTCCAGCATTAAGGAGTCTTATCTTGCCCCATGGATGTATGTACCTTGTATTTGAACTGGACATAAACACGGATATAGCAATAGCGGGTCTCATTCTCCTCCACAAATCACTGGACCAGTTCCCCCTAGAGCAGACCGAGAGGCATTACCCTCACTTTGAAACATGACCTAATTTCACTGACTCATGGGTAGAAACCCTGAGATGTTCGTCCCTTTTCACCAGTATCCCCAATCTTTTCTGATATGATGGGGGGGGGGAAGTATCCATAACCCTGATCATTTTCAAACAAGATTGTTCTTGTTAACTGTTTGGAGCCCATTAACTGCATGGAGACTGTTTTTGGGAAGTGGGTTTGGCTTAAGGATACAAGCTGGGGCAGAGCTGAGAATCTGAAGTGCCTCAGATAGATCAGTGCAAAATGGTAAGCCAGAAATCTGAGAATTATGTAGGACAGAGGTCAGCAAACTATAGTCCACAGGCCAAATCCAGCTCTATTTTTTATGGCCCTTGAGCTATGAATGGTTTTTACAGTTTTTAATGGTTACATTTTAAGTGGTTACATAAGTGCCTATGTAATACCTTTGATTTTGCCTCTTGGCTTGCAAAGCCTAAAATATTTACTATATATGGCCATTTAAGAAAAAGTTTGCTGATCCATGATGTATAACAAGGGAGAAAGAATTACTCAGAGAGGGAACCTGGTGAACAGACGTGTCTACCATGGATTTTTAAGTTACCTACAATGGGATGTGCCATGTAACACCCCTCTTCTGTATCCCCTAGGGAATCTGTGTCACCTCTAGATTGGCCATTAAGACTTGTGCGTCACAGGCTCTTTAGTTGGGGATACAGGGGGGACTCGATGTATGCACCTGAAAACAGGGACAGGGCACGCAGAGACAGAGGCTGGTGTACCAGAGAGAAGCCATCATCTGGTCACTCACGGCCTCCCTGTTATTGTCTTTAGGGTCTCAGGTCAGGTGGGAGAGGAATGACAAGAACCCATCCCCCTTCTTCTCTTCCTACTGCCTAAACAAGCTCCAGCCTGCTGGGTTGAACGGGCACTGTCCTCTGAGAGGGCACATCCCGCCTTCACTTAATCACGGGGTCCCTCCTCTCCCAGCAGCCCATCAGCTGGAGTGCACAGCCACTTCTCTAAGAGAGCCCTCTTACCCATCAGGGGACGATAATGCCCGGCAATCATTTTGGCTTTCCCAGACTTAATGTTCTCTCTCCTCAGGTCCTTCCTGCCCCAATGGGAAGCGTAAGGATGCTATTTTAAGACATCTGTTCATGCCAAAATATCACTTTGAGACACTCATGTCTTTCCTTCCCAATAATCTCTTTTGTTTAAAGCATAAAGAATTTAGCAGACGGGGCAAGTCGTGGCTTCCTATGGGAAGCAAACCAAAGGGCAGTGTGGCAGTTCTTACAGTACTTCTGCTGCTCCAGGGCATCAGTGCTTTCCAACTCATAAAGCTAAGGGCAGTGGAGGTGTTTTGTCTTACTCAGTTCCTCATTCTCATCTTCATTGACTGGGGAACTATGGGCAGAGGTCATCAGAGACCCAGGCTTCACGTGATGAGCACCAGGGTGAGAAAGGACAGGCTGATAATGGCCAAGTGGGCACTCAGCCTGGCCACAGGGAAATTGCTGGAGAACAGAAAGAGAAAGAGAGAAGAAAAGGCAGTGGAAATAGTTTTTCCTACCATGGCAAAAATAATTGGGACTACCCCTGAAGGTAGCATGAGGGGTGGGTATCCACTGTCATCATACAAATGAACGGATATTTGACAGAATGAATGATTTCCCACATAGTCCCCCATAAAGTTTTAGGTCTTATTTTCATCAGTATATTCTGCTCTTCTAATGATAGCTAATATTTATTGAATGCTAACTATATGTCAGGTACAATGCTAATCTATTTATTTATTTTTAAAAGATTTATTTATTTTAGAGAGAGAGAGAGCATGCATGTGTGCAAATGGGGAGAGGGGCAGAGGGAAAGGGAGAGAAGCAGACTCCCTGCTGAGCATGGAGCCCAACATGGGGCTGATCCTAGGACCCTGAGATCATGACCTGAGCCAAGATCAAGAGATGCTTAACTGCCTAAGCCACCCAGGCGCCCCAATGCTAATCAATTTATAAGATTCAGCTCATTAGGGCACCTGGGTGGCTCAGTTGGTTAAGCAACTGCCTTCGGCTCAGGTCATGATCCTGGAGTCCCGGGATCGAGTCCCGCATCGGGCTCCCTGCTCGGCGGGGAGTCTGCTTCTCCCTCTGACCCTCCTCCCTCTCATGCTCTCTGTCTCTCATTCTCTGTCAAATAAATAAATAAAATCTTTAAAAAAAAAAAAAAAGATTCAGCTCATTAACTGCAGACCACACTCCTACAGTTCAGGAACTGCTGTTACCCTGTATTTACAGAAGAGGAAACTAAAGTTCAGAGAGGTTAAGCCACTTGCCCACCATCACACAGCTCGTGAGTGGCAGAGCTGGGACACACAGCCAGGCCTGACCCCAAAACCTGAGCTTATAACTGCTCCTTTACATCAGCTCTCCCAAGGACCATGCCTCCAGGATCTTGTCTCCCATGCCAGCCGGGCACCAGCATGTGGTTTGGAGAAACCAGCTCCTGTAGACAGCTGTCTAGATGGTGTTGATGTTATAAATGGTATTATAAAAAATAAGGATAAGGCTTATAAATCAGGCAAAGGGAAGTTATGATTCTTGTGGACACTCTAATCTATCTTCCTATAATTGCCTGTATATGAAATGCCTGCATGAGGTTATCGGAGTATTCCCCGAATCGCCTGCGAAGGAAAGATTGCAATTTTAGCAACCCTTGTTACACAAACCAAAGCAATCTGTTCTACTTTGACACTCTGACACCCCTGGCTGGCAAAAGGGATGGAGGTAGGGACAGACAGGAATTTGTGGACATTCCTGTTGGAAACGGGAAGTGGGAAGGGTTAACCATGAAGCATTCTCTGTGCAGAATGATGCTCTGGCCTCTAACCACGCCAAGGAAGCAATCTTTGGGATACTTGCAGAGAAAGCCACAGCTTCACTTCTTTAAACCATCTTTAACCTTTAGTTCTAGAAACCCTAATTAAAAATCAATTCTGTTTTTTGTAGTAAATCTGACAGTAATTCTATCTCTAATGGCAGTGGCAAGATAAATAGTATGTCAGGTAAACTCAGCAGGAGAATGACATTTTCATTAGCAATTTACTGGGTGTGAAATTCCTACCAGGATAAGGCATTCCTGAGCAATACAGGGTAACTATCCCCTTAGGATCACCCATTCTACTAATTAATGGGGGACACTAGTGGGATTAAAGTCTGCTACCCAAATAATTTTAGTGCTCACAGCAGAGTTATTTTGTATGCACCTTGCACTGAGAAAATAAGTCAGGACCCAAAACAATAAACAAGCTGACATAACAAGATGATTGCAGCCTATTGCAGTCCAGAAAAATCTAATCTGGTCTCCTAACAGCATCACAATCTTTACTGTGACTGTATGGGTCCCAATTCATCAGCCCATTTCGGCAAGCTATCCCCGCCAGTAATCATTCACTTTCAGGGTAGCCTCTGAACAGGTATCGACTTTAGAGACTGGCAATTCATCCCCGGTTCTGCAGCCCTCCATCCAGATTCTTTGGCAGTCTCTGAAGCAGGTTGGGAGAGAAAAATTTGGCCCCTATGTGCTGGACCTCCAGAGACACTGTGGAGGAAGGAGGGAGGGAGGGCAAGCAAAATTCTCCAGCTCTTCGCAAAGAGAGGATACAACACCAGCATCAACCTCTTGTCCCTGTTCCCATCCCAACAATGTTCCCAGTGATCCACCAGATCAGGATGGAATTGTGGAATATCAGGATTAAAAGCTATAGAAAGGGGCGCCTGGGTGGCTCAGTCGTTAAGCGTCTGCCTTCGGCTCAGGTCATGATCCCAGGGTCCTGGGATCGAGTCCCACATCAGGCTCCCCGCTCTGCGGGAAGCCTGCTTCTCCCTCTCCCACTCCCCCTGCTTGTGTTCCTGCTCTCGCTATGTCTCTCTCTGTCAAGAAAATAAATAAAATCTTTAAAAAAAATAAATAAAAAAATAAAAGCTATAGAAAGAAGATGCTTCCATTTACTGAGGGCTGACTCTATGCCCACTCTGGAGTCTTCAGGCTCTCGAGGACTATTATGGGGGATTCTTGGGAAAATCTGCTATAAGGTGCTCTGTCATGGCCCCATAATATTTTTCTCCCTTTTCAAGGAAACAGATGAGACTATTAGACAGGGAAATGTTCGTAAGCAGAGATATGACAAGGTCTCCGCACCCCTGCTGAATGAGGGCCTGCACGTGTCCACCATAGATGAGCGATGTGGGGGTAGACCTGGTCAAAGCACTACGTTTGGGAATCCTGCTTGGTTGTTCTGTTTGTTGTGCACATCTCCATAGACAGATTGGGAAGGAACGTTGGGTCTTAGATATGGCCAAAGGAAGCTGTAATTGGAGTTTATCCTGGATTCATGATAAAAATGTCACAACACAGCCTTCCCCTTTGCTGGAAGGGTCACTTGATATTCCAAGCAGTAGGCCCTGGTGTTGAAGCTGGTGTAACTCTGTATGACTTCCATCTGTACTTATCATGGAGTCATTCATGGAACTGGCATGTTAATCACTTTGCATGCTGTACCCCCCACCCCCAATCTTTTGGTGGACCTCCACAGAGCCTGTTGATGGATAATGAGCCTGTGGTTGTGCCCCCTCACCACAGGTTGGGCCAAGGATAGACATGAAATCTAAGTCTAGACTGGCTTTAGAGATTGAGAATGTGGCTCAGGTGCTCTATGCAGTTGCTGATGGGCCTGGACTGATGAACCACACAATTCTGAGGCCTGCCTGGCTAGGAAAGTCATAGCTGATATGCAGAGAGAGAAAGAAGACGGGGCAGATGAGCCCTCAGAAAAACACAAAGAGGGGACACACAAGTGTCCCCCATCTAGCCATACCCCTAAGGTAGAGATATGCACTGGATTTCTTGGATTCCCAGTTCCAGGTCCCTGGGAGACATGGCTGAGATCCCTGTCCTTGGATTCCACATGATGTCCCGGTGTCCTGGGGGCCTTTAGAGGCAAGTGCCAGAGATACAATTCAAGCTCACTCAAGCACCAAGGGGGCGTATTGGCTTACAGAGCTGCAAAGTCCGGGGACAGATGACTGCAGGTGTTCCATGTCAACAGGACTCTCCTTCTTCATCTTCTGTTTCTGCATTCCTCTGGGTTGGCTTTCTTCTCAGATGGGCTCACCAAACGCTCTCAGAAGTTCTGGCCTTGCAACCACAATGGAGAAAGTGCCCCACAGTCCCAGGAGGTTTAGGAAAATTGGGGAGCTGATGCTCAAGGGATGGTTTAGGTCACAGCCACCAAGGAGCTGAGCCACTGGGTGGAACATGCTCACTAGTCAGTCAGTCCTCCCTTAGAAGTCACTATGAAGTGGAATCAGACCTACCCAAACCATGAGGATGAAGGGACAGAAAGCACAGAGACACGACCCAAAGGAACACTGGGGTGTTGTTCTCAGAACATGGGTGCTGGGCAGGCAATAAGAGGGAACATCTGCTTTACCCCAGCATCCCTTCCAAGAAACTTGTTTTAAGTTAGTCTGAGAGGATTCTATTTCTTGTCACCAAATAGTCCTTGACTAAATATCTAGAAAAATGTGTGGGAAATAAAGACAAGTAAGACATATTCCAGCTGTCAAAGACCTTACCTTTTTGTAAGGAAGATAAACCCAATGTATATAAATTGTACATCACAAATAAAAACTTGTTCCTAAGGTATAGGAACCCCAGGATTTCAAAGGCAGTGATACTGGCTAACATAAACAGGAAGTTCCTCTGGTTTTCATTCGGTTGGGACACAGGGAAAGAATGGTTAGGGTTTGAAATAGATAGGGAGAGTATTTCCAGTTAAAGAAAATGGTGTCATCAAAGACCTAGAGGCTGGAAAGTATAAGAATAAATAGAGATGAACAAGCTTACCCCAAAATATCTCCTGCATCTATCTCTCCCACCACCGCCCCAGTGTCATGCCTTGCCCAGACTCCTGGGACATCCACTTTTGCTCCATTCCAACCATTTTTCACTTGCCACCTAGAATGACCTTTTCCAAACGCAAATCTGGCGATAATGATACCCTCCTTGCCTTTTCATGTCTCCCCTTGCTCTGATGATCTAGATGAAAATTCTTACTCACATTCCTCTCTTTGCCCTCCAGCCCACTGGATGTTCTCTAGTTATATGAATTTTCCAAAGCCTCAGATATGCTGGGAAGGCCACCTGAAATGCCACCTGCCAACCCAACCCCTTCATGTGTTGATTAATATACACCCTTCCTTCAGTTGTCTACTGAAGGAAGAACACTCTCACCAGGCTAGTTCAGATCTCCCTGTGATGCTTACCCACTGTCACCTCATATTTGGCTTTATTT
The DNA here is from genome assembly GCF_964656455.1 of Halichoerus grypus. Taxonomy (NCBI): domain Eukaryota; kingdom Metazoa; phylum Chordata; class Mammalia; order Carnivora; family Phocidae; genus Halichoerus; species Halichoerus grypus. Next base: position 27,520,029 of record NC_135717.1, read on the forward strand.
GCCTTATTTCAGTTAGTAAATAAAACTTTACTTGTACGATTATTTCATCAGTGAGTCTTCCTTCAAGAGCAAGTTTTCTCAGCCTTGGTGCTATTGACATTTTGGTCCAGATAGTTCTTTGTTGTGTGTTGGGGACAGGGCTATCCTATGCATTGAAGGATATTTAGCAGCATCCCTGCAGTCTACCCACTAGATGACAAGAACACTGCCTCCCTGAGTTGTGACAACCACAAATGTCTTGAGACTGCCCAAAGGTCTCCTGTGTGGGTGGATGGGGACCAAAATTTCCCCCATTAAAAACCACTGCCCTACAGTCTACTGTACTGTGGACTCCATGAGGAAAGAAACCAATCGAGTGTCTGGTAAATGTAGATAATGTGGTTCTCAATTTCAACTGAACTTCAGAATCACTTAGGGAGCTTTAAAAAATTATCATGCATGATCTGACCCCATACTAAGTAAACAGGAGTCTCTGAAGGGATGGGGTGGAGGGACTGAGGTCCAGGCATCCAAAAAAGGTTAAATCTCTTGTGCAGCTGGGGTTAATAATCACAGAAGTAGGTGTCCCTTGCTCAAATCTTTGCTGGATGAATGTAAGGGAGGAATGGAGATAGTGAGAGGGTGAGAGAAGGCAGGGAGGGGGGATGGAAGGGAGGAAAATAGGGAGGAAGTACAAGGAGGAGAAGCAAGGGAAGGAAAGAAGAAGGAAAGGAAGAAAGAAAGTCTCCTACTGGACAGGGACTCATAAGAGAATACTGGCTATTAATGTTGGAAACCCAAGCTGGACCATATTTGAAGAGCTGTGATTATTATTTTGTTGTACTTGGGGTAGCAACAGGAAGTTACTGAACATGCAGAACAAGTACATTCAAGTTCAATGTTTTAAGAAGTTAAGTGGGTCGGAGGGGGCGGAGCAAGATGTCGGAGGAGTAGGAGACCTGGATTTCGTCTGGTCCCAGGAATTCAGCTAGATAGGGATCAAACCATTCTGAACACCTACAAACTCAACAGGAGATCTAAGAAAAGAATAGCAACAACTCTCTGAGCAGAAAAGCGACCACTTTCTGGAAGGTAGGACATGCGGAGAAGTGAATCCGAGGTGATATTCAGGAGGATAGACGGCGGGGGAGGGGGCCTCTGTCGGCCGCTTCTGGCAAGTGATAGAGCCGCGGAGCACAAAATCGGAACTTTTAGAAGTCTGCTCCACTGAGGGATGTCGCTCCAGTGGCTAAGTGGAGGGTGGAACCCTCGTGGGACAGTGTGGTCTCAGGACGCTCGGGGTCACAGAAAGACCGGGGGTGCCTGAGTGCGGCAGAGCTCCCAGGTATCGGAGCAGGGAAGCTGGCTGCAGAGACGGAGCCCAGGCGCGGGCTCTCAGCTCGGGGTTGCCATAAACCGTGATCCGCGGCACAGTCGGGCCACTGCTCCTCCAGCAGGGACCCAACAAGCCGCAGATCCGGGGAGACTCCCCTTCCTCCCCCGGGAGGAGCGGCGCGGGAGCGCACCGCAGGGATCTGCTGGGTTTGGAGACTCCGCACTGAGTCGAGTGCCAGAGATAGAGACACTCGGTCACAGGCACGGAGTGCGGCCGGAGACCGTGGAGACGGGAGTGACTGACTGCTTTTCTCTGGGGGCTCACTGAGGAGTGGAGCCCCGAGTTCTCAGCTCCTCCGGGGTGGAGATTGGGAGGCCGCCATTTCACTCTCGTGCTCCAAAGCTGTATGGAAAGCTTGCAGGGAACAAAAGCTCCCGAGAGCAAACCGGAGCAGATGACTTAGCCCGAACCCGGCAAGGGCGGGGCAATTCCGCCTCCGGCAAAGACATTTGGGAACCAGGGCAACAGGCCCCTCCCCCAGAAGATCAGCGAGAACAGCCTGCCAAGACCAAGTTTACCGATCAATGAGAACAGCAGAACTCCAGCGCTAGGGAATACTGCACATAGAATTCATGGCTTATTCCCCCCCTGATTCTTTAGGCTTTCAAAGTTAATTTTTTTTTTAACTGTCTTTTTTTTTTTTTTTTTTGAGTTTTTCTTTTTCCCTTTTTCAACCAACATCTTATCAATCCCTTTTTTTAAAAAATATTTTTTTATTTTTCATTTTTAGAGCCATATTCTATCCCTTCATAGTAGTTACCCTTATTTTTGGTATATATATAAGTTGTTCTCTCTTTAAAATTTTGAGATACAGTTTCTTCTAACAGATCAAAATATACCCTAAATCTCTAGTATATGGCTTTGTTCTAGTCTCCTGCCTGATCACATTCTCTCCCTTTTTTTTCCTTTTTTTTTATATCCTCTTCTTTCTTTTTTCAACCAACTTCTTATCAATTCCTTTTATAAAATCTTTTATAATTTTCATCTTTACAGTCATATTCCATCCCTTCATCATATTAACCCTTATTTTTGTACATATATAAGTTTTTCTTTCCTTAAAATTTTGGGAGGCACTTTCTTCTAACAGACCAAAATACACCCAAAATCTAGTGTGTGGCACTGATCTGTGTACCAGCGTGATCATATTTGATCATATTCTGTTTTTTTTGTTTTGTTTTGTTTTTGTTTGTTTTTATCTTTTTCTTTTTCTTTTTTCTTTCTTTCCCTTTCTTTTCCCCCAGTTTCAGGTCTTTTCTGATTTGTTTAGTGTATATTTTCTGGGGACGTTGTTACCCTGTTAGCAGTTTGTTCTCTCATTCATCTATTCTCCTCTGGACAAAATGACAAGATGGAAAAAATCACCTCAACAAAAAGAACAAGAGGCAGTACTGACTGCCAGGGACCTAATCAATACAGACATTAGTATGATGTCAGAACTAGAGTTTAGAATGATGATTTTAAAGACACTAGCTGGGCTTGAAAAAAGCATGGAAGTTATTAGAGAAACCCTTTCTGGAGAAATAAAAGAACTAAAATCTAACCAAGTCGAAATCAAACAGGGTATTGATGAGGTACAATAAAAAATGGAGGCTCTAACTGCTAGGATAAATGAGGCAGGAGAGAGAATTAGTGATATAGAAGACCAAATAATGGAAAATAAAGAAGCTGAGAAAAAGAGAGATAAACAACTACTGGATCACAAGGGCAGAATTCGAGAGATAAGCGATACCATAAGACGAAACATTAGAATAATTTGGATCCCAGAAGAAGAAAGAGAGAGAGGGGCAGAAGGTATAATGGAGCAAATTATAGCAGAGAACTTCCCTAATTTGGGGAAGGAAACAGGCATCAAAATCCAGGAAGCACAGAGAACCCCTCTCAAAATCAATAAAAATAGGTCAACACCCCGACATCTAATAGTAAAACTTACGAGTCTCAGAGACAAAGAGAAAATCCTGAAAGCAGCTCGGGAGAAGAGATATGTAACCTACAATGGTAGAAACATTAGATTGGCAACAGACTTATCCACAGAGACCTGGCAGGCCAGAAAGGACTGGCAGGACATATTCAGAGCACTAAATGAGAAAAATATGCAGCCAAGAATACTATATCCAGCTAGGCTGTCATTGAAAATAGAAGGAGAGATAAAAAGCTTCCAGAACAAACAAAAACTAAAGGAATTTGCAAACACGAAACCAGCCCTACAAGAAATATTGAAAGGGGTCCTCTAAGCAAAGAGAGAGCCTAAAAGCAACATAGACCAGAAAGGAACACAGACAATATACAGTAACAGTCACCTTACAGGCAATACAATGGCACTAAATTCCTATCTTTCAATAGTTATCCTGAATGCAAATGGGCTAAATGCCCCAATCAAAAGACACAGGCTATCAGATTGGATTAAAAAACAAGACCCATCGATATGCTGTCTGCAAGAGACTCATTTTAGACCCAAAGACACCCCCAGATTGAAAGTGAGGGGGTGGAAAACCATTTACCATGCTAATAGACACCAAAAGAAAGCTGGGGTGGCAATCCTTATATCAGACAAATTAGATTTTAAACCAAAGACTGTAATAAGAGATGAGGAAGGACACTATATCATACTTAAAGGGTCTATCCAACAAGAAGATCTAACAATTGTAAATATCTATGCACCTAACATGGGAGCAGCCAATTATATAAGGCAGTTAATAATAAAAGCAAAGAAACACATCAACAACAATAGAATAATAGTGGGTGACTTTAACACCCCCCTCACTGAAATGGACAGATCGTCTAAGCAAAAGATCAACAAGGAAATAAATACCTTAAATGACACATTGGACCAAATGGACTTCACAGACATATTCAGAACATTCCATCCCAAAGCAACAGAATACACATTGTTCTCTAGTGCCCATGGAACATTCTCCAGAATAGATCACATCCTAGGTCACAAAACAGGTCTCAACCGCTACCAAAAGATTGGGATCATTCCCTGGATATTTTCAGACCACAATGCTTTGAAACTAGAACTCAATCACAAGAGGAGAGTCGGAAAGAACTCAAATACATGGAGGCTAAAGAGCATCCTACTAAAGAATGAATGGGTCAACCAGGAAATTAAAGAAGAGTTTAAAAAATTCATGGAAACAAATGAAAATGAAAACACAACTGTTCAAAATCTTTGGGATGCAGCAAAGGCAGTCCTAAGAGGAAAGTATATAGCAATACAAGCCTTTCTCAAGAAACAAGAAAGGTCTCAAGTACACAACCTAACCCTACACCTAAAGGAGCTGAAGAAAGAACAGCAAATAAAGCCTAAACACAGCAGGAGAAGAGAATAATAAGGATCAGAGCAGAAATCAATGAAAAGGAAACCAAAAGAACAGTAGAACAGATCAACGAAACTAGGAGCTGGTTCTTTGAAAGAATTAATAAGATTGATAAACCCCTGTCCAGACTTATCAAAAAGAAAAATGACCCAAATAAATAAAATCATGAAAGAGGAGAGATCACAACCAACACCAAAGAAATACAAACAATTATAAGAACATATTATGAGCAACTCTATGCCAGCAAATTAGATAATCTGGAAGAAATGGATGCATTCCTAGAGATGTATCAACTACTAAAACTGAACCAGGAAGAAATAGAAAACCTGAACAGACCTATAACCACTAAGGAAATTGAAGCAGTCATCAAAAATCTCCCAAAACACAAAAGCCCAGGGCCAGATGGCTTTCCAGGGGAATTCTACCAAACATTTCAAGAAGAATTAATACCTATTCTTCTGAAACTGTTCCAAAAAATAGAAATGGAAGGAAAACTTCCAAACTCATTTTATGAGGCCACCATTACCTTGATCCCAAAACCAGACAAAGACCCCATCAAAAAGGAGAATTACAGACCAATATCCTTGATGAACATGGATGCAAAAATTCTCACCAAAATACTAGCCAATAGGATCCAACAGTACATTAAAAGGATTATTCACCACGACCAAGTCGGATTTATCCCTGGGCTGCAAGGTTGGTTCAACATCTGCAAATCAATGTGATACAATACATTAATAAAAGAAAGAACAAGAACCATATGATCCTCTCAATAGATGCAGAAAAAGCATTTGACAAAGTACAGCATCCTTTCTTTTTTTTTTTTTTTTTTTTTTTTTTTTAAAGATTTTATTTATTTATTTATTTGAGACAGAATGAGAGAGAGAGAGAGAGCACATGAGAGGGGGGAGGGTCAGAGGGAGAAGCAGGCTCCCCGCCGAGCAGGGAGCCCGATGCGGGACTCGATCCAGGGACTTCAGGATCATGACCTGAGCCGAAGGCAGTCGCTTAACCAACTGAGCCACCCAGGCGCCCCTACAGCATCCTTTCTTGATCAAAACTCTTCAGAGTATAGGGATAGAGGGTACACACCTCAATATCATAAAAGCCATCTATGAAAAACCTACAGCGAATATCATTCTCAATGGGGAAAAACTGAGAGCTTTCCCCCTAAGGTCAGGAACGCAGCAGGGATGTCCACTATCATCACTGCTATTCAACATAGTATTAGAAGTCCTAGCCACAGCAGTCAGACAACAAAAAGAAATAAAAGACATCCAAATCGGCAAAGAAGAAGTCAAACTCTCACTCGTTGGAAATGATACAATACCTTATGTGGAAAACCCAAAAGACTCCACCCTGAAACTGCTAGAACTCATACAGGAATTCAGTCAAGTGGCAGGATATAAAATCAATGCACAGAAATCAGTGGCATTTCTATACACTAACAACGAGACAGAAGAAAGAGAAATTAAGGAGTCGATCCCATTTACAATTGCACCCAAAAACCATAAGATACCTAGGAATAAATCTAACCAAAGAGGCAAAGAATCTGTACTCAGAAAACTACAGAATACTCATGAAAGAAATTGAGGAAGACACAAAGAAATGGAAAAACGTTCCATGCTATGGATTGGAAGAACAAATATTGTGAAGATGTCAATGCTACCTAGAGCAATCTACACATTTAATGCAATCCCTATCAAAATACCATCCACTTTTTTCACAGAAATGGAACAAATAAGCCTAAAATTTGTATGGAACCAGAAAAGACCCCGAATAGCCAGAGGAATGTTGAAAAAAGAAAAGCAAAGCTGGTGGCATCACAATTCCGGACTTCCAGCTCTATTACAAAGCTGTCATCATCAAGACAGTATGGTACTGGCACAAAAACAGACACATAGATCAATGGGACAGAATAGAGAGCCCAGAAATGGACCCTCAACTCTATGGTCAACTAATCTTCGACAAAGCAGGAAAGAATGTCCAATGGAAAAAAGACAGTCTCTTCAACAAATGGTGTTGGGAAAATTGGACAGCCACATGCAGAAGATTGAAACTGGACAATTTCCTTACACCACCCACAAAAATAGACTCAAAATAGTTGAAAGACCTAAATGTGAGGCAGGAGTCCACCAAAATCCTAAAGGAGAACACAGGCAGCAACCTCTTTGACCTCAGCCTCAGCAACTTCTTCCTAGAAACATCGCCAAAGGCAAGGGAAGCAAGGGCAAAAATGAACTATTGGGACCTCATCAAGATAAAAAGCTTTTGCACAGCAAAAGAAACAGTCAACAAAATCAAAAGACAACCGACAGAATGGGAGAAGATATTTACAAATGACGTATCAGATAAAGGGCTACTATCCAAAATCTATAAAGAACTTCTTAAACTCAACACCCAAAGAACAAATGATCCAATCAAGAAATGGGCAGAAGACATGAACAGACATTTTTCCAAAGAAGACATCCAAATGGCCAGCAGACACATGAAAAAGTGCTCAACATCGCTTGGCATCAGGGAAATCCAAATGAAAACCTCAATGAGATACCACCTCATACCAGTCAGAATGGCTAAAATTAACAAGTCAGGAAACAGATGTTGGCAGGGATGCGGAGAAAGGGGAACCCTCCTACACTGTTGGTGGGAATGCAAGCTGGTGCAGCCACTCTGGAAAACAGTATGGAGGTTCTTCAAAAAGTTGAAAATAGAGCTACCCCATGACCTAGCAATTGCACTGCTGGGTATTTACCCCAAAGATACGAATGTAGGGATCTGAAGGGGTATGTGCACCCCGATGTTTATAGCGGCAATGTCCACAATAGCCAACTGTGGAAAGAGCCAAGATGTCCATCGACAGATGAATGGATAAAAAAGATGTGGGATATATATACAATGGAATATTATGCAGCCATCAAAAGGAATGAAATCTTGCCATTTGCAACGACGTGGATGGAACTGGAGAGTGTTATGCTGAGCGAAATAAGTCAATCAGAGGAAGATATGTATCATATGACTTCACTGATATGAGGAATTCTTAATCTCAGGAAACAAACTGAGGGTTGCTGGAGTGGTGGGGGGTGGGAGGGATGGGGCAGCTGGGTGACAGAACTGGGGAAGGTATGTGCTATGGTGAGCACTGTGAATTGTGCAAGACTGTTGAATCACAGATCTGTACCTCTGAAACAAATAATACATTATATGTTAATAAAAGAAGAAGAAGATAGCAGGAGGGGATGAATGAAGGCGGGGAAATCGGAGGGGGAGATGAACCATGAGAGATGATGGACTCTGAAAAACAAACTGAGGTTTCTAGAGGGGAGAGGGGTGGGAGGATGGGTTAGTCTGGTGATGGGTATTAAAGAGGGCATGTTCTGCATGGAGAACTGGGTGTTATACACAAATAATGAATCATGGAACACTACATCAAAAACTAATGATGTAATGTATGGTGATTAACATAACATAAAAAAAAAAAAAAGAAGTTAAGTGGGTCATCCAGCACAGAAGGAATTGGAATGAAGAGACCCAGGAACTAATGAATTCTATGAAAACATTCGGGATGATGAGAAATAGAAAGGAGACAACAAATACCAAAGATTCTCTATGGGAAGAGTACTCCGGTGATTATAGGTGATAAGTACAGGGCTGCCTTTGGGAATACAAGAGCCATGTGCCCATCATTCTGCAGTTTAGTCAGAAGACAGATGTGGAAGACCAGTGACTAACGTGATGTTACAAAACATGAAGCCCAGGGTGCCACTGGAGCATAAAGCGGGTGCCTAACCTGGCCTCAAGGATCAGACAATACTTCTCAGAGGAAAAGACCTTTCCACTAGGACTTCTAGAGTGAAGGGGGTGGGGTGGAAGAGGGAGAGGGAAGAGAACTAGGAAAATACAATTGGGTTGAGGTGTGGCAAGAGCAAAGCAGAATGGTGGACAGCTGAGGCAAGAAAAGTCCTGGACAATCATGGAGGTCTTGTAAGCCCGACTCAGGACCTTAGACTTTATTCTAAGAGTCAGGATAAGCCATGGTGAGAAGGGTTTTAAGCAAAGTAGCAACCCCATGCAGATTTGTGGGTTTTTTAGATCTTGTTTTTGCTATGGGGTGCAAAGTAGAAATGTGGATAAAGAAAAAAGTCAGCAAAATGTTTCCAAGTCTTTGAACCCACTTGAGTGGGAAGAAGAATGGCCATATTAGCAGCAATGGGGAGAAGAAGTCAGTGACCAGAATTATGGGACAAGATGCATCTGAACATTTTCTTCCATTATTTTATAAAACTTTTAGGTTCCTGGCACAGAGCTCCATGTTGGGAAGGGGGAGGAAAAGCCTTCCATTGTTATAGGTCCTGCAGACCGTGCCTGGACCCCTCTTTGCCTGTAAGTGTTCGAATTTCAGTAAGAATAGCCTGCTTTGAATGAAACCAAGACTCCTTTTTAACTCTGGGCAGTGAAGAATCTCTCCCAGGCAGTTTCTCTGTATCCCTGAAGAATCTCAACAGAGAAAGAACATGGCCTAGGGAGCAGACCAACCCAATTTCCAAATCCTGTCCTACAGCTGACAAGCTGCTGGACTATCTCCTTAACTAATCTGAGCCTCATTTTCCTCATCTACACATTAGGAAGGCCAATACTTCCCTCTGTGGTTGTAAGAATCAAATGACAGATAACATTTGAACAGTACCTAGAAAAGAGGTTGGCAGTAGATAAAGGCTGATTTTCCTTCCTCTCTGAATGGAGTCACCCAAGACTATGCAGATTAATCACCAACTTAAGGTATTTACTTCCATGAACTATTATACCATGAATAGCCATTTCCACAATGTAGCATTAATTCAAAATAGTACAGGCATCAATGTGATACATCACATCAATAAGAGAAAGGATAAAAACCATATGATCATTTCAATAGATACAGAAAAGGCATTTGACAAAGTACAACACCCATTCATGATAAAAATCCTCAACAAAGTAGGTTTAGAGGGAACATACCTCAGCATAATAAAGACCTTATATGAAAAACCCACAGCTAACATCACACATAATAGGGAAAAACTGAGAGCTTTTCCCCCATGGTCAGGAACAAAACAAAGATGTCCACTCTCACCACTTTCATTCAACATAGCACTAGAAGTCCTAGCCACAGCAATCAGACAACAAAGAGAAATAAAAGGCATCCAAATCACTAAGGAAGAAGCAAAACTTTCACTATTTGCAGATGACATGACACTATACATAGAAAACCCTAAAGACCCTACCAAAAAACTACTAGAACTGATCAATGAATTCAGCAAAGTCACAGGACACAAAATCAATATACAGAAATCCATTGCATTTCTATACACTAATAATGAAGTAGCAGAAAGAGAAATTAAGAAAACAATCCCAGTCTTACACGGGGAAGGGGGTAGGGGGATGAATTAGCCCAGTGATGGGTATTAAGGAGGGCACATATTGCATGGAGCACTGGGTGTTATATGCAAACAATGAATCATGGAACACTACATCAAAAACTAATGATGTGTATGGTGACTAACATAACATAATAAAATAAAATTTAAAAAAAATTAAAAAAAAAGAAAATCCCATTTACAATTGCACCAAAAATAAATAAATAAATAAATAACATACCTAGGAGTAAAATTAACCAAAGAGGTGAAAGCCTGTACTCTGAAAACTCTAAATACTGATGAAAGTAATTGAAGACAACACAAAGAAATGGAAAGACATCCCATGCTCAGGGATTGGAACATCTATACTCTCCAAAGCAATCTACAGATTTAATGCAATCCCTATAAAAATACCAATAGCATTTTTCACAGAACTAGAACAAGTAATCCTAAATTTGTATGGAACCACGAAAGACCTTGAATAGCCAAAGCAATCTTGAAAAAAACAAAACTGGAGGTATCACAATTCCAGACTTCAAATTATATTACAAAGCTGTAGTAATCAAAACACTATGGTACTGTCACAAAATATAGACACATAGACCAAAAAGAACAGAAAAGAAAGCTTAGAAATAAATCTACAGTTATATAGTCAGTTAATCTTCGACAAAGCAGGAAAAAATATCCAATGGGAAAAAGTCTCTTCAACACGTGGTGTTGGGAAAACTGGAGAGCTACATGCAAAAGAATGAAACTGGATTACTTTTTTATACCAGACACAAAAATAAACTCAAAATAGATTAAGAACCTAAATGTGAGACCTGAAATCATAAAATTCCTAGAAGAGAGCAAAGACAGCAATTTCTCCAACACCAATTATAGCAACATCTTTCTAGATATGTCTCCTGAGGCAAGGGAAGCAAAAGTGAAAATAAATTATTGAGACTATATCAAAATTAAAAAGCTTCTGCACAGTGAAGGAAACAATCAATAAAACTAAAAGACAACCTACTGGATGGAAGAAGATATTTGCAAATGATATATTTAGTAAAAGGTTAGTATCCAAAGGATATAAAGAACTTATAAAATTCAACACCCAAAAAACAAATAATCCAATTAAAAAATGGGCAGAAGGCATGAACAGACATTTCTCCAAAGAAGACATCCAGATGGCCAACAGACGCATGAAAAGATGCTCATCATCCCTTACCAGCAGGGAAATGCAAATCAAAACCACATGAGATACCACCTCATACCTGTCAGAATGGCTAAAATCAAAAATTTAAAAAACACCAAGTGTTGGCGAGGATGTGGATGGCGAGAAAAAGGAACTCTCATGCACTGTTGGTGGGAATGCAAACTGGTGCAGCAACTCTGGAAGACATTATGGAAGTTCCTTAGAAAATTAAAACTAGAACTACCCTATGACCCAGGAATTGCACTACTGGGTATTTACCCAAAGAATCTGAAAACGCTAATTCAAAGGCATACATGCACCCTTATGTTTATAGCAGCATTATCTACAATAGCCAAGATATGGAAGCAGCCCAAGTGCCCATCGATAAATGAATGGATATAGAAGGTATGGTATATGTATATAATGGAATAGTATTCAGCCATAAAAAAGAATGAACTCTTTCCATTAGCAACAATATAAATGGACCTAGAGAGTATAATACTAAGCGAATAAGCCAATCAGAGAAAGCCAAATACCATATGATTTCACTTATATGTGGAATTTAAGAAACAAAACAAACAAAGAGAAAAAAAGAGAAACAATCTAAAAACAGAACAAACAGATGGTTATCAGAGGGGAGGTGGGCAGCAGGATGGTGAAATAGGTGAAGAGAATCAAGAGTCCACTTACCTTGATGAGCACTGAGTAATGTATGGAGCTGTTGAATCACTATATTGTATCCCTGAAACTAATATGACACTGTATGTTAACTACAATGGAATTAAAATTTTTAAAAAATATAGTACAGGCAAGGAAGGCACACTTGAAAGACTCTCCCACTTGCGTAGGAACTATGGATAAATGTTCACAGGGTGAAGAAAAAAATTCAGGACTCCAGGCAATAGAAATATTTGAATAATGGCAGAGCCAGAATATTTGTAGCAAGTCAATAGTCCACTATTCTCTCCCCAGTAAATTCTCTATCTTGAGCTTCTGTAATATCAGCATCTTTGTTATGAAGCAACTTCTGATCTATTACTCTCATGAAGGCATACTGAATGCACTTGAAGGAGAATGTTACTTTATTACAAACCAAGGGCCTTGTGTTAATGATTTACAGTATGGGGGTGTGTGCCTGCCTGATATCATCCACAGAAGTGACAAATCACGCAAAGGAAATGAACTTATCTATGCTAGGCCTGTGTGTTTAACCAGCACTCTTCAGATTGCAAGTGGCAGACACACAACTCAAAATGGCTTAAGGAAAAATGGAATTATAAAGATGCAGAAAAGTCTCATGAAGGAATGGAACACTCAAGCCAAGGAAAAGACAGGAATTCAGGTGGGCCTCGGATTCAGCATATTGTGATTCTTTTCCCATTTCCTATAGCATTTGTCTACTTATTCCCTTGTTCTTCTCTCTCACTACAAATGGGTTTTGGCTACCTAGCAAAAAAAAAAAAAAAAAAAAAAACATGGCCTCTGATAATTCCTGAGTTTTCTACTTATGATGCCAGTCCTCCAAGAGATACTGAGCTCATTCCTTCAATGCTGGTCCAAACATCCCCATGAATGAGTTCAATGTCTCAGCTTGGGTCAGGTGCCCATTCTTGGGCCAATCAGCTGATTCTGGTACAGAGTAGTGTACTACGATTGGCCCATTCTGGATCACATGCCTACATGTGGACCAATTAACAGTGGAGATGCAGGGTGGTTTGAGAACAGGGTGCCTCAAAAGAAACCAAACAGAATCTGTAGGTGGAGGAGCAGATGCCAGAAAAAGAGCAAGGCTGGACAGACAAAACCATGGGTGAACTCTACACTTTTCTCCTGGGACTAAACATGGGGTGGGTGGGGGCACTCTTGCCTCAAGTTTCAATCACTTACTTATTCATCTCTTCATCATTTATGCTTTCATTTGTATAAACACTAAACATTTATTAGAGCACTATCTGTCAGATCATGGACATTTTCTGGGTTTCACGGGGAGCAAAGTGCCCCCCCTCATGCTGCTGAGACATTTCTAGAACACAGAGACTTTCATTCACACTCTTCAATGCCTCTGCTAGAAAGGCATTCAGCCCCATTCAGCAGTGTGCAGGACCATGTAGACCACTTCATGCCAACAATTCCTCCTGTTGAGAAATCTATATTCTTTGAAACGTCCAGCAATGGACAAATACCACACAGATCTTCCCAATCTCTCAATAGCCACACACACACACACACACACACACACACACACACACACACACCAGGATGCCTTACCAGACACTGAGAAATCATTGGATTTTCCTCTAGGGAATAAAACATTTTGCTGGCCATGTTCACTCTATTGTATCGACTTGCCTCCTACAAGGAGACCTATAGTGTAAAGAAACCTGAACTCAGCTCTGGTACAAATTTACTGTGTTTCCTTGAATAAGAGTTATCCCCTCTTTGTCCTTGAGTTCTCTTATCTGAAAAGTGAAGAGCTTAAATATGAGATAAATCTTTGCAACCAGTTTTGGGAGAGAAAACCAGGTTCTAAATTTTAAAAACTTTCCCTAACATTCTGGGTTGCACTAGGGGGCCAAATTATTTTCTCTCTCTCTTTCTTCCCCATCATAATTGTGTGTTATAATTGTCTCTTACTTCTCTGTGTTTCCTGCTACCCTTCTAGCAGGGTAACTTCTAGAAGACAGAGACCAGCCCTTAGTCACTATGTTCCAAAAGCTCAGCACAGAACTTGGCATATAATAGACACTACGTAACGGCCTGTTATATAGATGGATAAATGGATGGATGGATGAAAGACACATTGTGTTGGTCAACCTCCCTTGTCCCCAGATATCATAGCCTGCCCTGAGCAAAATGGTGACTACGTTGACTTTTGCACTGTGAGCCCGCAGATAGAGAACTCAGGCTGTCAGGTCACACAAAAGCCAGCAGAATTCACATCTCCTTCGACATTCTCCTGAGCCGGATTCACAGACATCCTGGTCTAACAAGTATAGCAGAGACCCAAGGACAGGACACTCGACCCAGGATTAATTAGAGTGATTCAGGCTGCTCAGATCCTTTTTAAAAAACAAATCTTAGTAACAGTTACCAATTGCTGAGCTCTCACTGTGTGTCAGGCACCATCTACGAGCTTTGAAAACATTATCGAAACCAATGGTTCTCAATCAGGGTGACTCTGTCTCCTGCGACATTTGGCAATGTCTGGACACAATTTTGACTGTCACTGTAGAAGGAGTCTGCTACTGGATCTGGTAGGCAGAGGCCAGGTGTTCGACTAAACAGCCCCCGATACACAGGACAGGCCCCCCACAACAAAGAATGATCTAGACCCAAAGGTCAATAGTGCCAAGGTTGAGAAATTCTGATCTCCAGTCATCCCTCCTACAACCCTATTATTATTTTTAAATTACTATTATTATTTTCCTGACTTTACAGGAGAGGAAACTGAGGAATATGTAATACTGTGTATGCTTTGTGCCAGAACCAGAGCTGCGATTTGCACCTCTACCTTTTAGATCTAAATCCTAGGTTCTTACCATCTATCCTGTAACTCGTGGCAAGTCTTATTGGCAAGGTTGAACTAAGCAGGGAACGTCACAGTGACAATCCTGAACCTACTTAATATGCTGGGACTTGAAAATTTTCCTGCAGCTGCACCATCAGATTTTTTACCCAGTTTCACATGAGAAACTAAAGATGTTACTTTGGCCAGAGCTGGGAGTATCTTTAAATTGAATCCAGTTCCCCCTATTGAAACATAATAACTTTTAAAGTAATCTAGTCTCTTCATTACCAGTGCTACATCCAGTTGTTGAAATCTCTTTTGAGTTGGTAGTTAAAAGGCCCAGCCATATATCTGTAATGTTATTGTTGCGGGCTCAAATGCTTAGCAACAACACAAACATCACTCAGAATCAAATTATCAGATGTACCGACAAGATGCTCCTCGATTTAATAGTGTGGTAAATGATGGCTGGGAGATGTTCTTTGAAGCTGTAGAGGCAAATGTGAAAGCTAATTCAATTCTCAAATGAATAAAAGTGAGAAACTGTTCTTACAAGCCTGATATTACCAGAGATAGGGCCAGAGCATGCTGCAGCCCTGCATGGGGGAGGAGAGAAGAGCAGAATTTATTTTATTTCTGATAATAAAGAGCTGGGCTCTGTGGCCACACAGGTTTGACCTTGGTTCCCGGGGGGAGAAGTTTAGTAGGAGTGAGAGCTCATTTCCAACTCCATCAAGAGGCTGCTTACTTTACCATCAGTTCCCGTTGGAGCTGCTTGAGACAGGAAGGGGCCTCTGAAGAAGCATCCAGGGCCTCGGGGAAATCAGATCTCTGTTTATTAGACTTTGAGAGTGTAGAACAGCATTGCCTGAGAGAATAGGGGATCTCAGATCACCTAGGCCAGTGGCCTTCCGATTACTCAGTGGGACCCTAGGTTTTCACAGAGGTACTCTGGGGTAAGAAGAAGGAGGATTTGGAAGTGATTCATGGTCTGAAATTTGTTTTAATTTATCACACACACATATATACATATATATGTGTAATATTGGGCATACATTTAGCTTAGGGGTAAGATATTATCTAGGAAGAAAAGACTTTTGCTGCCAAAAGTCATGAAGCCCACTTGTCTACTCACTTAGCTGAGGAACACTAGACCCTAAGGACAATACGACCAGTCAAAGGCTACACTCCAACACTGATCCTGTGATGTCAACTGGCGCTAACTACCTGGAATTCACATCAAACTCCTCCACCCCTTAGGGTGCTCAGTCCCACAAGACCCCCTTCGCTTCAGACACCAGCCCTGAGTAGCAGGGGCCACCCCACACTTCTTCCTGGCCACTTTGGCTATACATTCGGGGGGGTTCCTATGATCCCCCTTCAGGTCTGACAATTGGCTAGAAGGACTCACATAACTCAGGAAGTGTTATACTTGTGATGATTGTTCTGTTATCAAGGATATAATTGAAGAGCCAGATATAGAGATTTATAAGGTGATGAGATTCAGAAGGATCCTGCGTGCAGGAGCTTCTGTCCCGGTAAAGTCTGGGGTGTACCACCCTGCCTATCAATATTTCACCAGCCAGGAAGCTCTGAGTCTCCTTGTCCAGGGTTTCTGCCAAGGCTTCTCTACCGTATGAGTGATTAAATCATTGGCCACTTGGAAGGACTCAGTCTCCAGCTGTTCTGCCCTCCAGGAGGTCTGGGCTAGCCAGAGACCCAAAGGGCTAAGCCTTTAATCACGTGATTGGAAACTGCCTAAGTGTCCACCACAGAGTCCAGCATGAGTCATCTCATTAGCATAAATTCTGGTGTGGCCAAAAGGGAATCCTCCTATGAATAACAAAGACACCCCATCACTTGGGAAATTCCAAAGGTTTTGAAAGCTCCAGGCCAGAACCCAGGGACAAAGATCAGATTTCTCTTTTTTTTAAATCATACCTCAAAGGCTGAGGTTGACACCACAGCCCCTGCTTTCTCGGGCACCCCAGGAGCAGTGAAATGTTTTCAGGGCAGTGAAATGGCAGAATGTAGAGTCTGAGCAGGGGAGACCCAGCAATTATTTTACAGAAAAGTAAAATGAGACTCAGATGATAGGGACCCCAGATACTGTCTGGAAGCTTGGTCTCTAACCCTGAACTCTGCGATTCCCTGGAGGGTTCCATGTCTGTTTCCTAGGACTGCTATGACCAATTGTCACAAATTTAGTGACTTAAAACAGTGCACATGTATTATTTTACCGATCTGAAGTCGAAAGTGTAAAATGGGTCTGCAGGGCTGTGTTCCTTCTGGAGGGAGAATCTCTTCCTCGACCTTCCCAGCTTCCAAGAGATCACCTACATCTTTTCATTCATGACCGCCTTCCTCCATTTTGGAGGCCAACAAGGTAGCATCTTCAAATCTCTCCCTCTCTTTCCCTCTGCTTCCATCATTATAGTGCCTCCTGCTTCACTCTTATAAACACCCTGTGATTACATCAGCTCCCCCAGGGTCATCCGGGATGATCTCCCCCTCTCAAGATCCTTAACTCAACCACATCGGCAAAATCCCATGTGCCTGGGAAGGGAACACATTCGCAGGTCAGGGGATTTGGACTTCGACATCTTTGGGAGGACATTCCTCAGTTGACCACAGCCCTGTCCTTCCCTCATGGCTGGCGTGGATCTGCCACCCCCAGCACGTGTTGGCTGTACCATAATTCCTGGTGACCGCCGTGCAGAGGAGGGGACCATGTCTCTCCTCTCACAGCTTGTTTCTCCGAAGGGCCCCTTCTTAGTTTTGTTAAGGGATGAGGAATTGTCCTCTGACCACTCAGAGCCATGATTACTGGAGGGGAGAGAACTACTTAGAAACTGATACACTCCTGTGTGCACCTCTGGTGGGTCGGACTGTTCTGTGTCTGCTGGGTCTGCGATGCATCCTACACTGGGGTGGGACTGGATGTTCATAAATATTGTTCAGTCATTCTGTGTCCTCCAACGCAGCCTGGAGACAGCCCTGCAAAGCCAAGTCTTTGTATTTTTCTAATGAAATAAATTGCTGCCGCATTTACTGCTGGGACAGTGTTTGGCCATCCTAAGAGATGGTTGCAAACCCACCTGTCTTCTCTCATCACCCTCTCATTTGCTGTGTGATGTCAAGGAGTTTGTCTCCTTCTATTTTTCTTAAGAAAAAGCTAGAGTAGCTCTAATGAGAAATATCTTCACTCCCATGTTTTTGCGTAGGTCAGTAGTTTTCAGCCCCCAGGGGAGTTTGCAGCCCTGGGGACATTTGCACCCCGACCCCCGTCCAGGGGACATTCAGCAATGTTTGGAGGCATTTGGGGAAGGGGGCTGCTATTGGAATCTAGTGGGTAGAGGCCAAGAACAGAGCAAAACATCCTACAGTGCACAGGATAACCACCCCCCCCCAACAAAGAATTCTCTGGTTCAAAATGTCAATAGGGCTGAAGTTAAGAAACCCTGTCTTAGCCCCAAAGAAGAGGGAAAAATATCCCAGTAATTGTGCACACTTGTTCTCTCTCTCTCTCTCTCTCTCTCTCCAGAGTTACTTGGTCCTCTCCATGGGATAGGGAGTGAGTAATCCTATTTTTCAGAATATGGGACAATTATTAAGGCACATGAATCAGCTGGCAGGGTCTTTGTGCTTCCAAAGCTTCAAAAACAAGAACCAGGCTACTTCGCTTGGTCCTGTCTGCCTCAGACACAGCAAGTCTCCCTCCTGCCTTAGTTGCCGACCCCTGCAGTAAAAATAATAAGCAGGACACCTCTGCTGGGGAGAGGAGGAGGGCGGGGACACAGCCTTTCATTGATTTCTGAGGGCCTGTCCTTAAAGCATCTGGGAGTGTGGACTCCCCACCTGGTCTGAATGCTTTGCCGTGTGTTCATAGACAGGAGATATGTCCTTTTCAGGGTTGCGATTTGGGGTGGGTGGTTCTCACCTAAGTCAGTTTCTCTAATACAGTTTCACTGGTGATGAGGATTTGCTGGTGATGGGGGTGGGATGGTGCAAACCATACATAGAGTTTATGGAACCAGTTCTTTGTGTAAATCTCTGTTAGCCTAGCCAGGAAGGGGAAAGGACTGCATTTTAACTTTGAATCCTTTGCATTGGGGTGTCTTGGCGACTGGATAGGAGGCCTAGATAAACAAGGATAAGCACTCAGGGCTATCCCTTGGTTTTTATTCTCCAGGCCATGGGGAGGGCAAGGCTCTGAGCAGGCCAGGTAAAGCTCTCTTCCAAACAGGCTTTCCCCCCCCCCCTCAAGTAAGGCTGTAAACCACAGGGGTTTGGGCAAACGAGCTGATTCTGGTGAGAATACTCCTTTGGATTCTATCTCAGCTTGAACTGAGTGACTGCTGAATGGGAAAGTCAGGTTCTTGGTGGACAGGAAAAGATGGCCAAAAAGGGATTTTTGCATCATACTGAAGCAGAAAAATCTTCCTTCTTCCTAAGACAGGAAAAAAAAAAAAAAAGAGGCAACTGCTTCCCGTTTAACAGGTAAGTATGTTGTTATATAAGTTGTGTAGTTACGGAGGATTTTAATTCTTCCTTCAAATGCAAAGAAAAACAATAATTTTTGAGATGGCTTCATTGATCAAAAAATAACTACTGGCAGCAAACATTTATTCACACCACAAAAGGCATAAGCCTTCTTTATCTTAACAAGAATATTATCTTGTTACAGTTAATAGCTATTGAACTACCTATTACGTCCCAGGCACTGTTTGAGGCCACAGCCAATATATTATCCTATCCTCAGCCACAGGTACTGGGATTA
Organism: Halichoerus grypus; assembly: GCF_964656455.1. NCBI lineage: Eukaryota > Metazoa > Chordata > Mammalia > Carnivora > Phocidae > Halichoerus > Halichoerus grypus. Next base: position 27,539,576 of record NC_135717.1, read on the forward strand.
CCTTGATTTTATAGATAAAAAAACTGAGGGTCAGAGGGGGTAAAGTGACCTGTGCAAGATCATACAATTGATCAAATGTCACAGACAGCATTCTGAACCTGAATTTGGCCTGACTAAACCTCTCTTAACCACTGTCCCACAGAATTTTTACCCAGATGGATCCTCCATATGTTCACATCCAGACTCTGTCCTGGGAGTGACCAGAACCTCACCGTGGTTCTATTTTTCTTGCAATGTCTTTGGTGAGTATTGGTAGCAGAAGAGTCTTAGACCCATACAATGAATTTGCAAGTGTTCCTTCCTCTTCAATTTTTTGGAAGGGTTGGGGCAGAATTGGTGATATTTCTTTCTGAAATGTGTGGGAGAGTTCACCAGGGAAGCCAACTGCACCTCGAGTTTTCTTTGTGGGAAATTCTTAAGCTACAATTTCATTTTAGTTGATATAGCACTATTTGAGCTGTCTGTTTCATTGCAAAGGAGCTTTGGTAGTTTGCGTCTTTCAGGGAACCAGGCTGCTGAACTTACAGACACAGAGCTGTTCACGATATTCACCCTATTATCCTTTAAATATCTATAGAATCTGTAATGAGATCACCTTTTTCATTCCTGATATTGGTTATTTGTGTCTCTTTTTCTCCATCAGTCTGGCAAGAGGTTTATCAATTGTATTGATGACGCTCTCAAAGAGTCGGCTTTTAGTTTTACTCTTTGCTCTGTTTTCTATATCATTTGTCTCTGCTCTGATGTTTCTTATAGCATTTCTTCTGCTTACTTGGAATCTAACTTGCTCCTCATGCTCTATTTCAGGGTGGAAACTGAGGTCCTTAATTCCCAACCTTGCTTGTTTTCTAAGGTAGGCATTTAATACTACAAATTTCTGCCTAACCACTGTTTTCGCAACACTCCACGTTTTGACATATGGAGTGTTCTCACTTTCCCTCCGTTCAATATCCTTTGCAATTCCTCTTTTGACTTCTTCTTTGACCCATGGTTTACTTAGAAACATGCTATTAAGTTTCCACAATATTTGGAGTTTTCCAGAGATGTGTGATTCATTTCTAATTGAATTCCGTTATAGTCAGAAAACATTCTTTGGATGACTTCAATCTTTTTTTACTCTATTGGAACTTGTGTTTTGGCCCAGGACGTGGTCTATATGCTCAGTGCTCTGTGTGGACATTCAGAGCACACTGGAAAGAACTTGTAATTCTGCTGCTGTTAGGTGGAGAGTGTTCTGTGGGTGTGAATTCAGTGCAGTTGGTTCAGTGTGTTCAAGTCTTTCCATATCCTCACTGATTTTCCATGTACTCATTCTATCAATTACTGAGGGATGAGCTGGAAATTTTTCTTTTCTTTTTTTTTTTTTTAAGATTCTATTTATTTATTTTAGAGAGAGGTCACAAGTGGGGGAAAGGGCAGAGGGAAAGAGAGAATCTAAAGCAGACTCCATGGTGAGCGTGGAGCCTGACGAAGGGCTCCATCTCACGACCCTGAAATCAAGATTCGGACGCTTAACCAACTGCACCACTCAGGCGCTCCAAGCTGGAAATTTCTAACCGTAATTGTGGAGTTCTTTACTTCACTTTTGAATTTCTCTCAGTTTTTGCTTCATGTCTTTCCAAGGTCTGTTACTGTGTTACTGGCTACCCAGACATCCTCTGGAGTAATCACCCCCTTTATTATTACAACGTGGCTTTTATTTTTGCTCTGAAATCTATTTTCTCTGATACTAATATAACTGTGCCAACTTTTTATAAAACCAGTGTTAGCATGGGATATCTTTTCCTATCTTAGCTATTTATGTATTTGTACTTAAAGAGCATTTCTTGTATTTCCAGCATCTAGTTAGGTCTTGATTTTTTTTAAATCCAAGCTGACCTTCTTGTCTTTTCATAAAAATGTTTAGACTGTTTAAATTTAATATGATTATTAATATAGATTCATGTCCCTCATCTTGCTATTTGTTTTTTTATTAGATCCATCTGTTTGTTTCCTTTCTATTTCTTCCTTTTGTTGGTTTGAGTACATTTTATGATTTTTTTTTTTAAATAATAGCGTTATTGAGATATAATTCACATACCATGAAATTCAGCCTTTTAAACTGTATGAATTACTGGGTTTTAGTAAACTCAGGGTTGTTCAACCATCACTACTATCTAACACCAGAACATTTTCATCAACCCAAAAAGAAAGTCCATACCCACTATGCAGTCACTATACACTCCTCACCCTTCCCAGTTCCTGGTGAGCACTAATCTACTTTCTATCTCTATGGATTTGTTTGTTCTGGACATTTCATATAAATGGAATCACAAAATATGGGAGCTGTTGTGATGGGTTCTTTCACTTAGCCTCATGTTTTCAAGATCCATCCATGGTACGGCAGGTGTCCCTACTTCATTCCTTTCTCTAACTGAATAATATTACATGTATAGATACACCATGTTTTACTTTTTCCATTCATAAGTTGATGGACACTTGGGTTGTTGCAATTTGGGGGCTAATGTGAATAGGGCTGCTATCAACATTTATGAACACATTTTTTTAAAGATTTTATTTATTTGGGGGGGCACGTGCAAGAGAGAGCATGAACGGGGGAGGGGCAGAGGCAGAGGGAGAAGCAGACTCCCCGCTGAGCAGGGAGGCCCAGGATGATGGAGGGGCCCGATCCCAGGACCCTGGGATCACGACCCGAGCCAAAGGCAGACGCTCAACCAACTGAGCCACCCAGGTGCCCCTATGAACACATTTTTATATGGATGTATGTTTTCAAATCTCTTGGATATATACCTAGGAGAACACTTACTGTCATATGGTAGCTGTGTTTAACATTTTGAGAAATTACCAATCCAGTTTCCAAAGTGCCTGCACCATTTTACAATCCCACCAATAATACATTAAGGTTCTAATTCCTCCACATCCTTGCTAACACTCGTTATTGTCTTTTTTTTTATTATAAACATTTTAGTAGGTATGCAGTGGTATCTCATTATGGTTTTCACTTGCATTTTCCTAGTGACTAATGATATTGACCATCTACTCAGGGCTTATTGGCCATTTGTTTATCTTCTTTGGACAAATGTCTACTGACATCTTTTTCCCATTTTTAAATTGAGTTTTTATTGTTGAATTATAAGAGTTCTTTATATATTATAGATACAAGTCCTCATCTGATACATGATTTGCAAATACCGTCATTGTGTGGGTTGCCTTTTAACTTTTTCCATGTCTTAAAAGGCACAAAAGTTTTTAAATTTTGATGAAGTTCAGTTTGTCTCTCTTTTCTTCTGTCACTTCTGTTTTGATATCATAACTAAGCAGGCTTTGCCTAACACAAGGTTACAAAGATATACCCCTATTTTTTTTTTTCTGGGAGTTTTATAGTTTCAACTCTTAACGTTCAGTTTGATAAGATATTTTGAGTTAATTTTTTGATGTGAGGTAGGGATCTAGTTTCATTCTTGTGAATATATGGCTGCCTAACATCATTTGTTAGAAAGACTATTCTTTCCCCCATTAAATTGTCTTAGCACCTTTGTCGAAAATCAATGGATGATAAATGTAAGGGCTTATTTCTGGACTCTCAATTCTGTTTCATCGATCTCTATGTCTAGCCTTATACCAGTACCACACTGTCTTGATTACTGTAGCTTTGGAGAAACTTTTGACAGTGAGAACTGTAAGTCCAACTTTGTTCTTCTTAAGATTGTTTCGGCTATCCTAGGTCATATGGGTTTTCAGATCAGCTTGTCAATTTCTGAAAAAAAGTCCAGCTCTGATAGTGATAAGGACTGATTTAAATCTGTAGACCACTTTAGGGAGTGTGGTAAGTATAGAGATGACCCCCCAAAAGATGTCCATGTCCTAACCTCCTTACCCTATGACTATGTAACCTTACCTGGCAAAAGGAATACTGTAGATATAATGAAGCTATGGAGATGAAGGTGATTCTGGATTACCCTGGTCAACCCAAGGTCCCTTATAAGGGGGAGGAAGGAGTGGCAGAGTCAGGGAAAGAGATGTAATGACAGAAGTGGATTTTGGGGTGATGTGGCCATAAGCCAAGGTCTGCAGGCAGCCACTAAAGTCAGAAGCTGACTAAAACAACAAATCTTAAATTGAGCTGGAAATGGAGGATATGAAGCTGAACAAAAACAAACAGCAGCACAACAATCCCTCCTCTTGTGGAGTTTACAGACTTAGTCAAAGAATCTTACCTAGTGAAAGTCCTACAGGGGATGTGAGAGCTTATAACTGTTTGGATTTAATATCTGGGGGTGGGGTGGGGAGGAGGTGGTCACCCAGCAGAAATACGCAAGAAAAAGGAGGGGAGAATTCAATGAAGCAGGTGAGTTGAACAATGCAGGCAGAGGAAAGGAGCATGCAAATGCCAGGAGGCGAAAACCAGACCTAAGCCCTAGCTCGAGGTTTTCAGCTCAGGGCATGTTGGGGAACCGAAGCACGTACTCCTCGCTCCGCCTGTTTCTCACCATCTCAACCCTGGGGGCCCTGGCACGCAGCTGAAGGCAAGCTGGGAGCTTCCTAGCTTGCTTGTGGGAGACAAATGTCTTTCCCCACCCCTCCCCCTCATCCTTTTGGGGCCCCACCCCCACCCTAGAACGCTTTCTGCCACTCAGCAGGTCCCACAAGTGCCAGGCTTCCAACCTGCGGCTCCCGGGACCCCAGCGTGTGAACTGACTGAGGTTCTTGAGCACACCACCCCTCCTCTAATTAGCCAGCACACCTGTACTACTCATGGCTGCTCCTGAGCCTATGAGGCCACCAGAGGTCGCATTAACAGGCCCAGTAGAATAAGTCACTGCCTCGCAAGCTCGAGGTAATTAATTCTCACACTGGGAACTGCCCAAGACGAATTCCACTAAGCTGTATTGTGAAACCAGGACACACACACAAAATCATACTATCCCTTAGCAACTTCCTACAGCTGGTGCTGTTTGTTACATGACCTCATTTACTCCTCACCACTAGCCTATCAATTAGGTACTATCACTCTTCTCAACTGACAGATTCTAAGAAACTCAGAGAGGTCTGCAAAGTCACGCAGCTACAGTGCGGGAGCTGGGACTGGTTCCATGTCCATGTTCTAACTGCGACCCTGTTCCTTCTGGTACCCTCCACGAGCTATGCTTTCAGTACTTTGAACTATATTGTACTTATACTAATAATTTAATGAACCCTTATTACCAGAGATTTGACGCAGCAAGCCATTATAGTTGTGTGTGGGTTTTTGTTTTTTTTTTATTGCGTGATCTCTGTCTAAATAAAATCCTTTGGCCCTATTGCATGTCCTGGCATTGCTGATTCTCTGGTCTAAGGGGAGACACTGGGAGTCTCTGTCCAAAACTGTCTGCCTCCCAGAAGACCCAACTAGGAAAAAAAAGGTAACAGAAAGTAACTCACTGATCCTAATCGCTTTGCCCGCTATACATGTCTCAGATCAAATACTATTTTGTCCTCTTTTTCCCCTTTAGGGGGGGAATTAATTAAGCTCTAATTACACCAACCGAAAAAAATAGCAGCTACAATAAAATTATTTTTTTTTAAAAAAGCTATTAACAAGGTCTGAGCACAGAGCTTGTTATAACCTGGGGAATGAGCCTCATTTGAATTTTATGGCCTTTCCATTTACATTTTTTTATTAAACCTTTTCTTACAATCCTCAATATGTCTCCTTTCCATGGTATAATCATCCTCGGGAATTTTCAGGTGTTAAATTAGATACTTGGGGGCTCCCTTACTCTTCCCGCATTCAGTCAGATCATGGTGTATCCCACGAGGCAGATTAATAATAATTTTTTTTAAACTGATTTGAAAGTTCACACCAAGTTTTTTCCATTTGGAAGGAAGTCAGACTTGCAGAGCCCCTCTGGTCCAGGCCAATTAGATGGGCGCAAAAGTTACCCTTGTTAGAGAGAAAAAAAGTGTATTGTAATCAGGACATCTCACTGCAAAAGGGGAAGCTGATTGTTTCCCTCTGTCAAATGGAAATGGGCCATGCAGACAGGGCTGGGCTGATGGGAAGGTGGAAAGGACCTTCCTATGAGGAGGAGCAGGAGAGGTCTCCTTGCCCTGCAATGGCACCCGTCAATATCCTGAATGTCAGAGCCCGAGAGATACACTGTCCCAGGAGATATCACCTGCCAAGTCACACAATGAGAGGCAGAACTGTGTGTCACTTAGACCCCAGACCTGTCCTGCAGGTTTTCTATTCTACCACACATGGCTGAGTCACGTGGGTAGGGCCTTCAGAATTCAGATTCTCAATCCCAAGCCTCGATCTTCTGAATCAGAACATCTAGAGGTGGGATCTTGGAGTCCTATTTGTCAATTACCTCCAGGGAGATTCTGACGACTAACCAGGCATGGGAGTCTGATTAAAATGTCAAGACCAGGGGCGCCTGGGTGGCTCAGTTGGTTAAGCGACTGCCTTCGGCTCAGGTAATGATCCTGGAGTCCCAGGATTGAGTCCCGCATCAGGCTCCCTGCTCGGCAGGGAGTCTGCTTCTCCCTCTGGCCCTCCCCCCTCTCATGCTCTCTCTATCTCATTCTCTCTCTCAAATAAATAAATAAAATCTTTAAAAATAAAATAAAATAAAATGTCAAGACCACATGAAAAACACAAGTTTTCAGGGAAGAGAAATGCACTAGGTATCCAAATAGCAGAGAAGAATGAAACCTACTCCCAAGAGACTGAACTTCTAGGCTAGGTGGTTCCCACAGGGGAATTTATTTGAAATCTTCTCATTCATCCTAAAAATGATATAATTGTGGATTCCACTTTAATAATAACAATTATATAACTATATTTCCTGGAATAGCCATGCTCTAGCCAGGGGACTTACATAAACTTCTTAATATTTCTGAAAATCCTGGTGGGGTAGGGGGTGGGTGCTTACATCCTCAGGTTCATCTCTAAATTGCTTCTTCCACCACTGTTGTTTCTGGATCATGTGAACATTCTGCAGATATCATCTCTACTTGTTGATGCATGTAAAGTGACCCATACTTGATTCCCACTAAAATCCATTCTCATAGGTACACTCTAATTGTGATCATTTGGGGAGAAGGAGGGAGAAATGCTGGAGGAGGGGCAGTGATGTGTTGGTGCCGGTTCATATAGCCTTACAAGAGCCAGCTATTAAACTTCCAGCAATTTTGCAATCCGGTTGCTAAACACCGCCATTATTAAATATTAAATTATATAAACACAATTAAATAAACGATAAGATTAATAAAGGTAACAAATATTAAAAACATTACTTACTCTTCCACTACATTTTATTATCTAGGTGCTGTTGAAGTTATTTGTCTACTATATTTGCGTGGTAGAAATACCATAAAATGGGCTGATATTCCATCTCTTCCCAATTCTGTATTTAGTGATTTCACATCGGTAAAATGAAATTGGCCATGGTTGGAGAATTTATGCCACAGAAAGTGGCAAATGCTATATATCAAGGCTTGATTTACTGCTTTGTTGGTTGTCTAGACTTTAAAAATAATGGAAAACATGTTAATAGTACCAATTAAACTTCAGCGTGTCATATCTGTGACTAGCATGAAAAGTTGAAGAAATCTTTTTTTCAGTATTTGAAAATTACTACCCAGTTCAGCAGAATAGTCACTCACATCACTGACAAAATAAGTTCTGACTTGTCTGCCTTCCTCGTTTCACTTCCATCTTATTCAACAATGTAAGTGAAAACATCAACCAACATTCATGTCAGAACTACACTTGTAATCAAGTATTTATTTATAGACTGATTTTGTCAAATCAAGGTTGAATTGCAACCACAAATCAGCTATAGATACAGAAATTCTACAAAATTCAAGGAAGCATTCTGTAAGAACCAATTGGCTAGATGGTAAAGAATAGCATATATTTTGTTACCATTGTAAATTGTGTGCTACACATTCTTTGTATCAGTAAAGTTTATAATAAACTTATGTATGGTTCCCCAGAAACCTAGTTGTTAAACATTTAGCAGCCTACGACTAAGAAGGGGTTTATATCGTAACACTGATTGAACACATCGAACAGTAAACATCCATAGATACATATATACATACGTTCTCCCCTCAAAATGAGTAATTATTTTTCTCCCTACTTCTCTATCAGGTGCAAAATGAATTGCCTTTTTTTTTTTTTTTTTTTAAAGAAAGAAAGCGAGCAAGCAGGGGAGGGGCAGAGGGAGAGAGAACCTCAAACAGCTGCCATGCCGAGGGCGCCCCAGGCGGGCCTCCTTCTCACGACCCTGAGATCTTGACCCCACCCCAAATCAAGACTCTGAAGCTTGGCCCACTGAGCCACCCAGGTGCCCCAAAATGAATGGCTTTTTTTAACCTTCTGCAAAGCTATTTACTCATCTATTTCGCTGGAGTACTGAACATTTGTGGGTTACCACCCAAACATCCTTGTCCCTTTCTCCCATCAACAGCATCTTGGAGGAATGCACCTCTGCTCCCTTCTCAGTTTTATTGTTTGGGTAGAATTAACTCTCCAACTACAGAAACTGCCTATGTTGTGCTTAAGCCAATCAGCGTGTCCCAGCTTCCTGGCCACAGTGATTGGTTCAGAGTCGAACACATGACCTAATTTGGGCCAATGAGAGAGAGGGAATCCCAGGACTTAAGGAGGCAATATCAGAAGACATAAGCTCTTTTCCTTTGGACAATGAATTTATTCCAAGATGGGAACTACTTCCGCAGTTACATTATCAGAAGGAGAAAGGTCGAAGCTGGGGAACGAGAAACAACTAGACCTGAGGATGACGCCAAACAAAATGGAAAGCAAAGAGGAGAGACAATACCTGGGTCCTTGATAAAATCATTTTAGCTACGAGAGGAAGCCCTTTCTAAAACCAGATCTTCCGGCTTTTCAGGTACTAGAACTAAGAAATCCCTTTTGTTTTTAAGACACATTTGAGTTGATTTTTCTGTCACTTTACACCAAATATATCTTTAACTTTTATATTTGTTTTGGCTCCTTACCTCAAGGGCCTCACTTTCTACCCCAAGGCTAATAAAACCCTTGGGTAAACATGCATATTTACCTCCCTAAGAGAAATTCTCTTGAAGCTAGTAAGATACAAAAAACAAACAAACAAAAAACTTTGCCACATAAAAGTAGCGTTGATACTGACAGTCAAGCAAAAAGAACATTTTAGAAAGTTGCACCATATTTATTCCATGGCTTCTGAGTACTTGCTAGGGGAATCCTATACTTCAGTATAGGATACTGCAGTACTGCGAACTTCAATTTAGAAGCTTGGCACTAAAGCATTAAGTCACCACTTGCATCCCAGAGAGTCAACTCTTGGCTGACTATTCACATGTTCTATGCCAAACTAGGATGTTGAGAGAGTTTGAAGTAGAAGGCAGCAGTTTGAAAGAGGTGAAGGATAACAGTAATAGTAATAGCAAAAACTTATGTAGTACTTGCTCTATGCCAGGCTCCGTGTTAAGTGCTTTCCATGGATCCAGCCTCACTGCCAGCCTAGGAGGTCTTGGCCTCCCGCATTTATGTGTAAAGAAATGGAAATACTTATGGAAGGTCACACACATTTGTTATTGAGTCTGTGCTCTAACCACTAAGTTGTATTGCTTTCCACTCTGTGCTTGGCAGAAAATTGAGGGGAAATGGAGATGTATCTGGATCTAACTCACAAGAATAGGTGAGCTCAGGTAGGGATCCACCTCTGAGGCTTTGAGAGTGGTTGTAGAGTCCCAACATCCTCAAAAGATGCCTAACCAATGCAAGCAAAAAGACTCAATGCAAATCAAGCTTGAAGAGGGAAGGAGACAAAATCAGAAAGGTAGCCAGGAGCACAATTTCAATGGAGCAAGATAAGGCCATCCACAGTCAACGATCAGAAGTCAGAAAGATGTGCAACATGCCAGCAAGTAGAGTGAGCAGGTTAAAGACACTGATTCAGGATGGAGATTATTCCCAATGAGAGGGTGTCAAAGGATGATTCTATGTATCAGAATAAGAAAAGTTCAATGGTTGAAGGCCATGCTTAGATAGAGGGGTCCAGTACTACATAGGTATTGCTCCAATAATGTTACGTCACAAACCATGCCAAAACTCAGTCGCACACAACAATAAACATTTATTTCTTGTCCACAGATTTGTGGGCCAGCTGGGGTTCAGCTGATCTAAGTTACGCTTTGCTACAAGCTGCAAGCAGAGTTCAGGTTATTAGCCACATGTCTCTTATCCTCTTTGGACCAAAAGGCAAGCCAGGGCAGGTTTATGCCACGGCAATGACAAACACAAGACAGTAAATCCACTCATATGGGCATATTTCAAACTTCCATTCATATCATCCATTGGCCAAGGCAACTCACATGGCCCAAAGGCAGAGGGTAGGGAAACACTGCCCACCATGTGGCTATGGCAAGGGGGGTGGGTGCCTAATACTATTCCAGGGGAGGGAATAATTAAGACCAATAATTAAATCTACTACAAGCCCCAAAGATAAATTTTGTTTGCTTTATAGGATGTAAGGATCTGTCCTGAAGAGTGGAGCAAGATATGAGATAGTGTCCTTGGCATTAAAAAAGGAAAATGGGGAAGAGCCCATGGAGGTGACCAGGTATATGAGAGACTAGTAGAGGTGAATGGAGGCGGGGTGCTTTTCCCAGGCCTTGATGAACATAGGCACATAGGTTATGGCTCAGTGGGAAGACTCACTCAAGACTTGTCAATCAAAACCGCACTCAAGCCAGTTATAAACTAGGTTCAGTGTTAGTGGTTCCAGACAGATCCTTAGATGTCTTCCATTTCTGATGATTCTCGGGTGCCCTTACCATGGACTAAACATAGCCAGCCCAAGAGATGGCTAAGTTTGCATTCAGAAGATTTCTATCTGTTGGGTGGCTTTGTTAGGTCCATTTTATCTTTTTACAGGAAACAAGCAGTGATTTGGAGTGATTGCATTTCCTTGCCGATTACACCTATTCCTTCTTGAACGTGCCTCTCCTGTCTTCTCTTTCCACCAGAGAATGTAGCCATGGCCCAGTTAATCTACATAACTAGCCTTCCTGAGCTAAATGACCTTAACTCCTTTAATTGGGCTCTTTGGATCTGAGACCACACCCAATATTCCTTGTGGGTTAAAGCACCCTAGTTGGCTTTTATTGGCTATCAGAGTCAGGAAGAGTAAGATATGTACAGCTACATAAACATAACATCTGGTGTTTATTTTGCACTGGAACCTTCAAAAAGGCAAAAAGAAACAATTTTAGGTCAGTAGTTCTCAATGCTAACTGCACAGTAAAATCAACTTGGGAGTTGTGGTATCCTAGACACCTGGTCCCTTCCCAGACCAACGAAATTAGGATCTCTGAGTAGGGAGAGTGCCTGGACATTATTTGTTTGTTTGTTTGTTTTTTAAGTTACCCAGGTGTCTCTAATGTGTAGCCAGGTGTGAAAATCACTATTTTAGAGCCTCCAGTTTAATCAGCACTGTGCTGTGTTGGTTTGGTGATTCCTCTTATAAAATTCATTGTGAAAATATAAAATATGTACATGTTCATTCTGTGCTCAGTTTTGAAAAATGTAACTGAAGATCAGAGCATCATTTTTCTTTGTTCTGAAACTTCTACCCAGTCTTCAGCCAAAAGCAAGATGGAGGAATGTCTTTTCAAGCAACATTAATAATAAGGAATTTACTGTGATGACCATGATGCTGACAAAAATGTCAGGACATCTCGGCTGACTACGTTCAGTCACCGAATGTTGCAAGTTTGTCTTTCTTTTCTTCTCAGAATGTATGTGCATCTGTTGATATACATGGAGGCTTTTGTTTTATAATCAGGGAAGAATGGGGAGGGGTATTTTGTTGGATCAAGTACCAGTGAGAGAGAGAAGTATCTTGGATAGCTCTTTTCTTGTATGACCTGGAAGCTTACAAACTGCCTTGTCCTTAAACTTTGTAGGCTCTGAGTATTCTCATGGTTATTGTAGGGACAGATGACAAGGTGAAAAGCAAAGCTGAGGAGAAGACCATTCTCCCTCCCTCTGATGTGAGCTCTTTAGAGCATCCTTGGTCAGAAATGGTCATCCCCATTTCACAGATGAGACAATCGAGGTACAGAAAAAATAAGAGATTTTCCCAGCATCACCCAGCTGACTGATTTGAACTCAGATGTGCCAAACCCCAAATCTTTGCTGATTCTATGACAGAAAACCACGGCATTTGTGAGGACTGGAGATAGTCCTGTCTCCAGTCCTCACAAATATATATATATATAAATATATATATATATATATTATCTTTAGCTAATAGCTCCCTGACAGTTTCTCTAGACATTTAGGGATGCCTCCTTGTTGAAAAACCTCTTCACATTATTTCTGAGACATCGATGCACCCTATGACTTCATTCCCCACCAACAACCCACTGCTATGGAAAGAACATGAAAGCATGGGCTCGTTTCCACAGTGAGGAATGGAAAGCTTTACCAGCCAGAAAGGCTTGTGCCCATTAGTTTTCCACTGAGGAGGGGAGTGGAAACCCAGGGAGCAGAGACGTCAATGACCCTTCTCCACTGGCGCTGCTTTTCTGCAGGGACTAGAGGCTGCCCTGGGAACCCTCTCTAAGGCAAAGAATTGACAACTGCATTCATTTTCCTATCAGAAAACTCCCGGATGGTTAGAAATTTGCACTGAGTAGTTAGATTGGAAAATTTATTTTCAAAGCTAAACTCAACTTAAAAGTCCCATTGCTGAGGGGCAGGGAATAGTCTGGCCGTCTGTTTGCATTCTGCTCTGATTTCTTCCTCATGCACTGAGCTGGCTTGGTTACAGTTTGACTTTTTATTTTTCCTCTAAGTCTCCCAAATGCAGCTTTGGCGCACTCTCCTCTATTATAAACCTCGTTTTGCCATAATCAGGGGTTAATTAGTTAGACAGCCTTAGATTTCCCTGTAACACCCTGGGCAGTGAACCTGACCAGGTGCCAAGGAAGCTGGTGGGTGTGCCAACAGCGCATACATGCTGCTCTTTGCTACAGATACATTTACTGTATATTATCCTAAATTTCTTACTGCTTTTCTGAAGCACCGAGAGAGCAGCATGGGAGAGGGAACAGACATTCCAGAAAGGAAAGGTGGGGGTGGGAGGGAGAACCAGATTTCCTGTGATGAAGCAAATTGTTCCACATTGGTGATTTACCCGGGAGATTATTCTGCATTATCTATTATTGGAACGGCGTGTCAAAATATTTTTTTCTCAAACATGTTAGAGGTTGCAAAACTCATTTCCATTGAAAATACCTGGCCACGATTTCTCAACTAAAGAAATAACCATCTCTAAAGTTATCTGTGGAAGTCAGGGAGCCAATAATGTTTGGCTACGGTGACGTTTATTTAGCTTAATGGGTTCCTTCCCGAGAAGTTAATGTCTTTTCCACATGCCTCGGCTACAGTGGAATTGAAACTGACATACTTCTACCTGCGGGTCCTTTCTTCTCTTTAGATTATGTGAAAAATGAGCCCAATTGCACTTCTCTTGTTATGTTCACTCACCTAACATTGAACAAATGTCTCTTTGAGGACCTGCTGTCTGCTGAACACCCCATTTTCTAGTTCAGCAATATCACTGCTTTCTCATATTCCCAAGTTCCTTGAAGTTTGGGGCTCTTATTTTGTCCCAGGCTCCCCAGGCCCACCGAGATGCACAGCCTCCAGAAATCAGCTCCAGGACCCCTGCACGCATCTCCCCTTCCATACTGGCCCCCTCTTGCAACACATATAAGAGCAGAAGTCATACAGTTATGATATTTAAAAAAAACTAAATTTAATGAGCAATTAACTATGTCTAGGGTCCCATTTGCAATGGAAAGATGTGTTAGCCAGTCATCTTTCCTGTCTTCCAGGGTTGATGATCTAAACAGGGGGATGTACTCATATTCAGGATGACATTCAAAATCTGATAACAGCTATGCATGAGCACCCACAAATCAGAAAATACAATGGTTTCAGTACTGGAACAGACGCATGAAGACCCCAGATAAGTTGGCCAATAGCCCTCTGCTGGCTGGATTGTGAGAAGTCATAGGTGGTGAGTGGCTGGGATGGTGCAGGAAGTGCAGGGGGCACCAGGGATTTGGGGCAGCAGGTATTTACCTATCAGAATGGAGGTATTCCAGGGTTTAACCAACTTAGGTAACTGTGCCAGTTGCACACCAGCTGAATAAGAGCCCTGCTTGGACAGAAATCTAGGGTATAAGCTTGTCTTCACATCAGAAACCATTTGGGGCACTTGTTAAAAATTCAGATTCTGGGCCCTACATTCAGGTTCTAATGCTGTGATTATAGGGTAAGTCTGGGAATATCTATGTGTGTGTTTTTTTAAAAGATTTATTTATTTATGAGAGAGAGAGAGAGCACGTGTGTGTGTGTGTGTGTGTGTGTGTGTGCGCGTGCGCACGCGGTGGGAGGGGTAGAGGGACGGGGAGAGAATTCCAAGCAGACTCCCTGCTAAGCATGGAGCCCAACCCAGGGCTCTATCCCAGGACCCTGAGATCATGAACTGAGCTGAAACCAAGAGTTGGATGCTCAACTGACAGAGCGACCCAGGTGCCCGTGGGAATATGTGTTTTAACAAAAGTCCTTCGTGACCATGATGGGACCAGCTGGTAGACCTGGATCTGGAAGTGACTATTAACATGGTGACCAAGAGGGTAGGTCTTGGAGTCTGGCAGCTCTAGGTCAGAACTCTGGCTCTGCCACTGGCTTAAACTCTCTGAGTCTCAGTTTACTCATCTGTGAAATGATGCCAATGGGGGTTCTTATGAGGATTAAATGAGAAATTATTTCCAAAATGCTCAGCCCAGACCTGGCCGATAGAAAGTGCCAAGTGTTCCTCCCTCTCCCTACCCACACCCCATCCAAAGCAGAGTGGAAGGAGAACGCACAGCTGAACCTTTTGGGTGCTTTGCAGGCATGAAGACTCCTGGGACCACCCTCACTCTAATAAGTTGGTGTTCCTTAAAAGTATGGGAGTCTACATTTTCTTTCTTTCTTTCTTTCTTTCTTTCTTTCGTTCTTTCGTTCTTTCGTTCTTTCATTCTTTCTTTCTTTTTGAGAATTTACATTTTCAACAAGTAACTCCCCACACACCATTCTTAAACTCAATAAATTAAACAAGCAAACAAACATTGCTCTAGTTGGAAAAAGAATAAACAGCAGTTTCCCACCACAAGAGTGGGTCACTACCTCTTTGTTCTGCCCACATAGGAGGGCATCCTGAACACAATTAGCATGAGGGATGCAGACCCTGGAGGCTTGAGAGCTGGAGCATCCAGTCAGCTTGGAAGAACATTCCCTTCTGGCATATTTAATTTTAACATATTTGGATAGAAGCTCCCCATCAACATGCCGTGAAGAAGGAGTGAGCTAATGGATATGCAGTACCTGTGCCTGGGAAAGCATTTTAATTAATGACACAAATCGATAGTCCTGTTGGTTGGGTGGGAAGCATCAATTTATTTCTCCTTTAAATTTAACTAACATTTTATTTTATTTATCACTCTTTTTCCCAATTATAAAAAGAGTAGGGCAACTGTGGAAAAATTGGGAAATAGAGAAAAGCCTAAAGTGGTTCAAAAAATGTACTTATTTGGGCTCAGTGCCTGTATCACCAAAAGGGTTGAATCAAAGAAGATGGGTAAGCAGAATGGGAGGAAATGGCATCATGTGGGGGCCAGGGTCATGAGCTCTGGGTTCAGTCCCAGTGGCTGCAGTATGACTTTGGCCAGCTCACTTAACCTCTCTGTGCCTCAGTTTCCTTATCTAAAACATGGGGAAAATGCTATTCCCTACTACACGAGGTTCTCACAAGGATTAAACAGAATAAAACATGCACAGTTCTTAGCCTACTCAAACACTGGTCTATTATTTGCATAATACACTTTGATCAAATGAAGAAAATCAGAGCAGATGATGTCTGTGCTGATTGCCTATAGGTGTTGTCCATTCTGATCAATTTGTAAATATTTGGCTGTCACCCCGGAAATAAGGACAGTTGTAGCTAACATTACTGAGCACTTCCCACAGCCACGCACTATTCTAAATACATGATCACATTTAACCATCAAAATAGCCACCCCCTCCCCCCAGGATGGCAGTATAAAGGAGTTGGTATTTTATATTAAATTTTGTTATTTTTATACAAACAATTATTTTTATTTTTCTATTTTCCTTACCTGAAAAGTTCACCTGTCATAGGAACTGATCCCAGCCCAAGTCATACCAACCCCAATCCAGATGGGCACACCTGGAGGTACATTTTAATTCCTGCTGTTGCTTTGAAGGAGTGATGTCTATGGTGTAGCTTCTGATTGTTTGCTGCATGGCTAATTTTAAATATTTGTTTAATATGCAAATGATAACTCCCAGTGACAGCCTGAGGAGAACTGCAGATGTCTTTCCCTCAAAATGACACAGCCCTGCTGCTGTTACCACTCAGTTACTGACACTGGGTTACTTCAATTCAGGACTCTGATTTACCCAAGGATTGCAAATGTCCTGACTTCAAGCAAGGCTGCTGCTAAAACATACACCTTTATGAGAATGAGAAAACAGCACCCCTTCTGGAAAGATAAATTAGAAGAAATCACCACCACCACTATTCCCCCGTCCCCAGTAGAAAATTAGAATGATCCCATGTTAGTGATTGACCTAGGAAAAAGTATTCCTCTGAATGCACCCAACATCAAAAGGTACACAGCCTGAGGAATGAAGAGGCTACATTTTGACCCCTATTTAACTTTCTTGGCCAGACCTCCTTGTGCAGTGCACAACCTGCCAAACCTTATATGGCAGCCCTGACCTGGAGTCCTAATTTGTACTCGGAGTTTTCTCATGTAGTGGAATAAAAAATGTTATTTCAACAGCTGGCTCTGGAGACCCTCTTAGGGTATTAACCATGTTCGATTAAGAAAATGCTTATGGGCAACTTTTGTGTAGGAAGACTGTCCATGGGGAAGGAGATGGCTCCCTGGACAAAGGTGCTCTCTGTTTAGTTAGCAGGAATTTGGTGGGTGGCTGGCAGCAGGAGGACAGTTATGATGAGATAAAGTGGGGAGGGAAGGAGAAGGGGATTAAGTAACAGGATGGGAAGATGGAGCCTGTAGAGAAATGGAATCAGTGATTAAGTTCCCAATGGCAGGTGGTTGAAGGGCATTTTTTAGGAGCAGGGATGTCTAATACTCCAACTTGAGTTTGGAGGGATTGCCACGTAAACTTCTGTTGCCTTAAAGCTTTACCAACAATGTGATGAACGTAACCTTGTCTCAGGGGAACTGCAGGCAGTGAAAACACTGGTGTTGCACCCTTTTTGAACAGTGCTTGCTAAACAGTGAGGTAGCCCTGAACTGACCTAATTCCATGAAAGGAGAAACACAACGACAGTGAGCAGAAAAGCCTAAGAGCTGATCTGTATCACACCTCAGAGCCTAGAGAGATGGGAAGGGATGCTGGCTCTCCCACCATATGTGGGGTGGAGGTAAAGCCAATTTCATTGGAATTTTAAAGGACAAAATAATCCCAGTGGACATCAAGATTATACGTGTTAGCAATGATCACCATTTTGGCTCCTGTCACCTCTCTCTTTCTCTCTGAATTAGGATGAATAATTGGAACTCATGGCTACTGAGTGTCAAATATGTACCAGAAACTAAATAAGCATGATCTCAAACTTCAAACAAAGTTGGCCATGTAAGTATTTATGTCCACATTTTAGAGGGAATGTCCTTGAAGCTCAGAGAGGTAAGTAAGGTGCTCAAGTTCAGAGATGTGGTAAGTGACAGAGCTCAAAAAGGAACCCAGATCTCACCAGCTCCAGAGACAAACTACCTTTCAGTGTCTCGTGGTGGTGAGTTCACATCTGTTTAAACTCTCCAGAGCAAGTTCCTGGGGCTGTACGTAAAGAAAACTTAAAGACCTATGCACATGGCAACTTCAGCTACCAGAAGAAAATCCTGCCAATTTTGGAGATGGCCCAGGCTACACTGAGTAAGAGTCTGGATTCTGCTTTGGTTCTTAAGGAAGGGGTAAGCACAGGAAGTTAGAGAGATGGCAGTTGAATCTCCTCTTGGTCCTGATCCTGGTATGAGTGTAAGGAATGTGATATCAGACCCAAGCGGGGACCAGGAAGGGAAACATCTTCCTCCAGCAAGAATGAAGACTTTACTGAGTTACGGTATCTTCCCAGCTGGTGTTCTCTTAACTCAAGGAGAATGTGGTTGAGCATTTTGAAGAAAAGAATTGCTTTCCTTTATGTGAAGAGCATGCAATATGTGCAGTGTGTTCCTACTTGCCCCGCAGCCTGGTGACAGTGATGCTTATGTTGGATCACCTTGATTAGATTACTTAATATCAACACTACATTTCATTCACATGTGCTGAGACCTTATAGCTTTTTAATTATACCACAATGTGACATAGCTAAGACGGAAGCTAAAGAGAAACATGCTATGCAGTCATGCCAAGGAAAGGGAGGAGGGAGATGCTGTCTTCCATGTCCCGGGCACGCTGTGGGCAGACAGGGTGGCTTTTCTTTTGGGCAACCAAAAACCTGGCACTGTGTACAAATGACCCATCTCTTGTCAAGATGGTATCACCTCTCATGGAGAACCACTAGGCCAAACACAAACATTCCTGAGGCATGAGAGTCCTCCAGAGAGAGGACCAGGGAGGATGCTGGGAGTATGGGTCATGATGGCCCTGCAGAGTGAGAGAAAAGTTCTGAGGACAAGACATTCCTCAGCATGGCAACCTGAATGAGACCTCTCTCCCCTCCACTTGCAGACCTAAGCTATCTACATCATTCCAGGGGCAGGTGGAAGTAAATGGAGCTCTGGACTCTGCTTAAAGAGTTCTGGAAAGAACTGAGGAGATTTCTTTCCCCAAAGCTGGGTGAGCCCTGTAGCTTCTGGACTCAAAGAGCAGATCCTGGGAGTCTTAAGAGATCCGATCCGTGGCCTTCTGGGACAGCCAGTGTTGGTCTGTGGTGGTATGCAAAGTCCTCTGGAGGCCAAGAAGGAGCCAACTGGAAGGGAGGAGCTCTCCTGACTCTGAGACAAGGAAGTCCAAGGATATTAGAGAGGTTTCCTCTAGGTGCCCCTACAGTGGCTGGCTTGCCTAACCACTTCCTCATCGTCCTCCCACAACTTATCATCTATGGGACTGGAACCCAACAGAGTCGACACATTAATACACCATCATTACTAATAACAGCAAAGGCTTAAACAGCTCTGGCCTTGTGCCAATCACTGTTTGGAATACTTGATGTCTGTCAGCATTTTTTTGAACTTTTATTTTTAGATAATTGTAGATTCACATGCAGTTTTAAGAAAGGGATAGAGAAGGGGCACCTGGGTGGCTCAGTCGTTAGGCGTCTGCCTTCGGCTCAGGTCATGATCTCAGGGTCCTGGGATCGAGTCCCACATCAGGCTCCCTGCTCGGTGGGAAGCCTGCTTCTCCCTCTCCCACTCCCCCTGCTGGTGTTCCCTCTCTTGCTGTGTCTCTCTCTGTCAAATAAATAAATAAAATCTTTAAAAAAAAAGAAAGAGAGAGAGAGAGGGAAAGAAAGAAAGGAAGAAAGAAAGAAAGGGATAGAGAAATCATATGTGCTCTTTACCCTGTTTCCCCCAATGGTAATGTGTTACAAAACCATAGCACAATACCACAACCAGGAAACTGATGTTCATCAGTTTGTTTGTTTTTTCAAACAGAAAAAAGGCCAAGATGCAGAACATTCCCATCACTGAAAGAATCCCTCATATTGTCCTTTTCTCGTCTTGCCCATGTCCCTCCTGCCCCCACCACTCCTTACCCCTGGCCACCACTAATTTGTTCCCCATTCCTATAAAAGTGCCACTTCAAGAATGTTATATAAATGGAGTCACACAGGAGGTAACCTTCTGAGACTGATTTTTTTTTTCACTCAGCATAATTCTTGGGAAATTAATCTAGGTTGTTGCAGCATCAACAATGTGTTCCTTTTTACAGATGAGTAGTACTCCACGGTATGGATGTACCGCAGTCTGTTGAACCATTTTCCCACTGAAGGACATCTGGATTGTTCCCAGTTGGGGGCATTATGAATAAAAGTGCTATAAGCATTTGTGTACAGGTTTTCATGTAAAATTAAGTTTTCGTTTCTCTGGAATCAGTGCCCAAGAGTGCAACTGCTGGGTCATAAGGCAGTTGCACATTTAGTTTTATAGGACACTACCAAAGTATTTTCCAGGGTAGCTGTACCATTTTATATTCCCATCAGCAATGTATGGGTGATCCTGCTTCTCAGCTTTCTCCCCAGCATGGGTTGGCACTGGCATACAGGACAGAATCAATAAGCTCCCTTGGGATTGAATTGACCAGCTTTCCAGAAAACCCTCATTAGAATGCTCTTAGAATAGAGAATAAGAGCACCTGGGTGGCTCAGTAGGTTAAGCGTCTGCCTTCGGCTCAGGTCATGATCCCAGGGTCCAGGATCAGAGTCCCACTTTGGGCTCCCTGCTGGAGGGGAATCTGCTTCTCCCTCTACCCTTTCCCCCTGCTTATGCTATCTCTCTGTCACTCTCTCTCTCTCAAATAAATAAATAAAATCTTTTAAAAAAAGAATGGAGAATAAATTAATCCATCAGCACACGACACTGTAAAATGATATGCTTGTCAAATTAGCAAGGGAGAGAAAATTCAGAAAGCTCACAGGAGAGATGAGTTTGGATGGGGATGTAGGAGAAGGCATTCAGAAAACTTGTATGGTTGTCCAGGACCATCACAGCCAAGCTGCCAAAAGGGCACTGGGTCTCTTGATGGTAAGAACTAAGGTGTGAAGTAAAACACAATAGAGAGCAGCCAAAAGCAAACTCCAGGAACTGCAAAAACCCAGATACCAACTCGGGTCAGTTCCCTATGGCCCACTCAAACTTAATGTTTGCAGAATTCTTGCATTCAATAGCGCAGTAAATATGAGACTTCATTACCCAAAGACACCACTGTTAATCAATTAGTGACTCAGTCTCTTGAATGCACAGGATTTTTCCACATCTGTCTTGTCCCTCTGCCCCTTATGTCAGCCATACCTTCCTCTTCTCCCTTGAGCACCACCATCTTGATGGACGCAGCAAGACCTCATCTCTGTAGTGGGGTTTCTTTTGTTCCATCGCATGCCTTCCCATTCACTCAGAAAACTCTGTGTTTTCAAATTGTTTTCTCATCTCAATACCTAAAACTTTGGTTTGGCATTTTAATTACATCAAAGACTAACTGTGGTAAACAAAAGAGGTCTTCCTCTGGATGAGAGTATGAGGGGCTGGATGGGGTGTGGCTCAACAAGAAGAAAACAAATGGAAAACAAAAATGCCACAAGATTTTTCACTTTGGGGATATTGAGATTACAGTTAATTCTCACAATGGGCATGCAGATGTGCCAGGCATTGTGTTAAATACTTTATCACATGCAATCCTCAGAATATCACAGAAAGGCACGGACTGTTTTCACCCCCTTTGAAAGTGAGGGAAGTGGATTTGAGAGATTACATTACGTGCTCAAGGTCGTAATACCCTAAATAGTGGATCCAGGGTTCAAACCCAGGCAGTCAGATTCCAGAACCCATGTCTTGTCCATCATGTATCACAAGAAAAATGCACTTATGCCATCTCAAAATTGAAGTGAGTCTTCTGTAGCCAGTGCCTATAGTGTAGAAGAAAAGGTAAGAAAAGTCTGTTCCAACATGACTTGTCCTGTGTGTTGATCTGATCTGGGTTCTCGGGTTGGATCTGGCTTCCTTAAGCCTTCTCTGATGCTCTTAAGTTCCAGTACTTGGTCTGGGTGCCCCAGACTCACCTAGCATGGTTCTTAATACCTAGCTGAAAGAAAGAACAATTCTCATGACTACATATAGTGGTAATATTTCTATAAAATCTTACATGTAAAAAAATCACTTTGGGCTTCCATTTCTGATCAAATGGAAGGCTAGCCTTCCCACTGAAAACAACTAAAAATGCTGTTAGTGAAGAGTTATCAGGCCAAAATCTAAGGGAAGTTAGAAATCCAGAAGGGTAAGCACAGTAGTGAACCATTTCTGTGCTGAAAGCCTTTCCCAAACCTGATGAACTTAGGCTTCAGTTCTCATAATCTCATGGGACACATGGACTAGGGCCCTCCCAAAGTGGCAAGTTAAATACAAGACCCGCCCAAATATAGGATTCAAAGAGCTACAACATCCGTGTAAGGATGAAGCAGAGGTAAAACCACTGCACCTATATAGGCCCCAATTCCTGGAGTCTGCAAGAAAAATTCTTCAGTACTGAGCACAGCAGGGAGGAAAAATACCTTCTCTAAAAGGCCATAATAATCACAGGAATAATGGCCCAAATTGGACCACCCACAAGGTCCAAAGACCTCCAAGCCATGAATTGGTTTAACACATTCACAGGCTATGTCCCCAGGTGTCTGGCTAACAAAACTGAAAATGTTTTGAAGAGCACAGTTTTCCCCAGTCTTCAAGGGATGCCACAAATAAATTTCCAAGAAAAATGAACAGCACACAGTAATAAATGTCTGAGCACACAGGAAATAAGATATAATGAGCAGAAAGTAAGAGAAAGAAAAACAATTATGGCAGATTCTCAGAAGATAGTAACACAGGACGCTTAGTTTTGCAATCCTTTTTGATCCTGACATGAAAATGAAGTTGATTAGAAAGACTAGAAACACATGGACAACATTTTATAACAAATCTAGGGAACGAGACACCCCACCCATAAGTCCCCAAACACAAGAGAGTGGGGACAGGTCACTAATAGGCATAAAACCTGCATGGTACTCTTGTCTGTGGGCGAGAACGAGGAAGTAAGAGAGGCAGAATCTGATGGACTTGAGGAAAAGGGAGCCCAGGATAGGCAAGTAGAAAAAACAAAAGAAACAGAAGGTGAGCAGGAAGGAAAATTCAAAAATCAGTAAGAAACAGAACACAAACAGGTATTTGTACACCCATGTTCATAGCAGCATTATTCACAGTAGCCAAAAGGTGGAATCCACCCAGAAGTCCAACAGTGGATAAAGGGATACAAAAAATGTGGTATATTCACACAATGAAATATTAGTCATCCTTAAAAGGGAAAGAAATTCTGGCACATGCTACAACATGAATGAACCTTGAAGACAGTATGTTCAGTGAAATAAGCCAGTGACAAAAGGAGAGATATTGCACAATAATACTCACATCGGGTACTTAGAGTAATTCAGTTCACAGATATAAAAAGTAGAATGGTAATTGTCAGGAGCTTGGGAAAGGAGTAGGGAATGGGAATTCTTCTTTAATGAATGCAGAGTTTCAGCTCTGCAAGATGACAAATGTTCTGGAGATGGACAGTGATGGCAGTTACTTACACAATAATGTGACTGGACTTAATGACATAACTGTATACCTAAAAATGATTCAAATGTTAAATTTTATGTTATATTTATTTTATAATTAAGAAAATAAAAATAAAATTCAAAGTAAGGAATTTAGACAGAAAGAGAATTGAGAGAGTGGCAAGTATTGAAAATAGGCCAGGAAAAAAAAAAAGGAAAGAAAATAGGCCAAGGAGATTGAACACATAGATAATAGGAATTTCCAAAGATGAAAACCAAAGGGGGAGAACAGAAGAAATACTAAAAACTGTATTTCAAGAAAACATCCCTGAAATAAAAAATGTAATTGGAAACTAGATTTCGAAAGAGCACAATGCATACATGAGAATATTGACCCAAAATGATCAATATCAAGACACATTCTAGTATGATCTGAGGCATTAAATAATCCTTTGGGCATCTAGCACAAAACAGCATGCAACTTTTAAGGGAAAGAAAATTAGATTATTATTAGCCATTGAAAGCCAGGGTTTATGTCAGAAGAAAATTGAGTCACATATTTAAGATACTCAAGGAAAGAGAGCACCAAGGTTTTTATAGACAGCACAACTGATTTTTTTTAAGTACAAAGGGCATAGATAAACTTATCAAAACGCAAGAACTCTAGAAATATTATTCCCACAAGCCTCTCTGAGTAATCTACTATGGAATGAGTTTTTGACAACCAAAATAACTAAAGGGTCAGTGACATAATGACAGCTAAGGAGCAAAAACACATAGCTACTGAGACAGACAGAAATAAGACAAGATGAGGAAAGATAAGGAGGAGCATATCAGGAAGTGGCTACATGCTCCAGCAATGTATATCCTGCACAACTGTTAAGAATGGGGGGGGAGGGGATTTATACGTTTTTTTTTTCTTTTATACATCAAAATGTATATATCTGTGTATCTAAAACAGGTAATCTTTGCTGTATGGAGGTTTCATCTCAATAAACTTGAAAAAAAGGAGGGGCAGGAGAACATATACCAAAATTGTGTTGATGTTTTTAATAGCTACAATGGAGGTGGTGTTAGTGTTGTTATTCAAAGACTGATGTGTGATTAAAATTTGATAAAATGAGTGAGAAATGATGATATATTCTAATTCCATCACCCCCTGTGCCCTTGAAAGCCAGGATTCTTGGAATGGAAGAGAAGACATATTGATGTAGTAGAATGAGGTCAAATAAAAGTCTTGACTTAAAACTGGAAGTATCAAAACGAACCCATGAGATATTATATTATATTATATTATATTATATTATAATTTATTTCCTGAAAACTGAAAACCACCACCAACTCAGAAGCAATGAGCATCCCGAGTGCCGAATTACACTACTGTATGTATTCCAATAGAAAGCCAATGACCCATATGGGACATACTCAATGGATTGCATAAGTTGGCCAAGTCCTCTGTTGTTTAGGTAACAGAATGCAACTTGAACAGTTAGCATGTTGTGCAACGAGGAAAACACAAACATATGCACACACACAACTTCCCTTGCCTCCCTTATCCCAGCAACCAGAAGAGAAAAAAGTGATAATCATGGTGCAAGGTCCCAATTGATAGAAGCATATGCTTCCTTGGGCTGGAACTAGTTCCACCTGGATAGCGTCCTGGTCTATCAGCACCAGAAATTTAAAAAGTAGAGAACATCATTGGGCAGCCAACAGTGGCTTAGTTCAGGGTACACAGCTACTTACTATCTGAGGTGTGGGTGAAGAGGCGGCCCTATCCACATCTCTAAAACCTCCTCATACATTGGAGACCTAGATACTTTGGCCCATCACACCAGCTCACACACAACTGATTCCTGACATGAGTTAACCTCAAAAATGCTACAGCAGAAGCCTTTCTAAGATTTATTCTTCTTGAGTGCCCAGAATTGTAATTTTTTTTTTTTTAAGTATAAAGAGCATAGATTAATTGTTTCCTGGTCAGGGCCAGAAGGAGATCACTGGTCTAGCATCTCTCTCTGCTTATGGTTACTTTAATTAATGGCCCCCATTGCTCTTCTCGCTCACTGAATCTTGTCTAGATCCACTCCAGTCCTCTCCAGGAGAACTTCCTAAGTAAAATAATCAGGGGCAAGTACTGTGGGAATGTTAGTGTCTTCTCTCCCAGAAAACCTCTGGTCTCCATATGCAAAGTGGCCTTCGTTCTTCGCAAAGAGGAATATATAGGTAGCTTGTCTAAGTCAAACCAAAGGCCTCGTCATGATAGTTCTCAGATCTGAGTCCGCTTGGAATATATCTGCATATTAAAGGGAGAGCATACACATCTGCTCTGAATTGACCATCTAGCCCCACCGGAACAAAGAGCAGCTGGCAGCTTCTTTAGCTAAAGAAGGAAAAAATCTGGTTTGGCTATTCCACTCCACAGGGACTTAGCATAAACCCATTGTCAGATCAGAGAGAAGCGTCCATTAATAAGGCTTGTGGACAAAAACTAAAAATGTGTATATAAATGCCTCACTAGAAGTACTGGAGGACATTCTTGCTTTGCTTCCAATACCCCCTGCCCCTCCTTGCACATGTCTTTTCTAAACCCCACTTAACTGTAATCATCAACAGCTATAGGGTCAGATATTTACAACTTCAAATCCAGTGAAAAAAGAGAACTTTTCCCACCAGCTTCCATATAAAAGGTCCAAGGGTAGGTTTCTGATTGGTCCCTCTTGGGAGCAATCACTGTGACCCGGAAGAATAGAAATAGTGATTGTCCAGTCCTGGGCCATATGTCCTTTAGGCAAGATGTTATCCTTTTCAAGTTCATACAAAATACAGGGTTGTAGTCAGGGAGGAATACATTCTCTAGGGAATGTGATGAGGGAAAGTGTTTTTTTTCCCACAAGACCACTGGTTTTAAGTAGTCACAAACTACAGAGGTCTTCCAACACAATCCCAAGTCCAATAAAGGCTGGGATACCTGGTACCACCCTTTCTGTATCTCTTCCTAAAGGACACCACGAAGACTGAAAGTATTCTATAAGCAATAACCGTAGGACTGGCGGCTGTCTGAACTTGATACTCTAGCCAATTTTGAAAGTATATAGAGTTGAGAGTATTATTACCTCAGGTTCCATATTCTCCATTGATTTTTCACAATCATTGATTGGAGCAGGGTTAGTGCTTGGCAACCAGGAAGGCTTCCATTTATCAAGGGATTTGTCACTCCAGACAGATGCTGGTTTTGCTGATTTGGAAATTGCAACAGATCATGACAGAACAATGAACAATGGCTTTGCTATTGTCATCCTTCACTATTGCCCTTTAGGAAGCATTTCAAAAAAAAAAAAAAAATTTTTTTTTTTTTTTTTTTTAAAAACGAAAAAAGAGGCCAAGCTCACCTGCCTGGACGTTCCTGCCCCTGAAACAGGATGATTAAGTTTGGCAGCAGTTACTTCCTTGAGTGGAAGAATGAACACATTTCAGTGATTGTGCAGTGTGAACTTAACACCAGGAGGAAGGAGACTTGACTTGCCTGCCATTCAACACACATTTAACCTTGACATTCCTGATTCCCAGACCATGTGCTTTGGGTGGAGTTGGATCTGCTTCCTGCCCTGGGGATGAGCATGTGGCTCAGGCCGGATCTAGCGGAGCAAGCATTACTGTGGTTCCAGTAACTGGTTCAGGGACGGTCACACGATTCAACTCAAGCCAATGAGATATAAAGATACTTTTGATGGTTGAGATTAGAGGTCCAGGCTCTTCAAAGCTAGACTTGAATTTGGAGTTAAACTCGGTGATGTTGGTAGCCATTTGCCACCACATGGAACCTGAGAATGAAGCTACGGAAGAAAGCATTTTACAGACAGAGATGTCATTCTGATGGCATTATTTAATTTAATTTATTTTATTTTAGGGGTGGTGAAAGAGGGGCAGAGGGAGAGAGAGAAAGAATCCCAAGCAGGATCCACGCTCAGCCCAGAGCCTGATGCAGGGCTTGATCTCACGGCCCTGAGATCATGACCTGAGCCGAAATCAAGAGTCGGATGGTCACTTAACCGACTGTGCACCCAGGTGCCCCTGATGGCATAATTTTAATACCGGGGTCAAGTCTCACCTGAACCTAGTTCTGATCCTCAGCTTTTCATTTATAAGTGAGAATAGCTCGGGTTTTCTATCACCTGAAACAAAAAGAAGAGTTCTGCACTTGGCTCCAGTCCCAACTCTGCCAGAAACTAGCAGTGTGACCTTGGGCAAGCCTCTTTATCCCTCTGAATCTGGGTGTCCTTGTCTATGAAATGAGGTCATCAGATAAAAAAGAAATTTTAGCTTTGTCATTCTAGAATATTTTACTGAATTATTGTTGTAAACACAGATTTTTGTAGGAGATAGGTAGAAAATCCTGAAATTAGATTTTCAGGACAAGCAGATGGACTACATACAGCATATGCAGCAAAAAGTCTTTCTAGTAAGGGAAATGAGTAGAGAGACGAGTGAAATTTTCAAAACAATTTAGCAACTACCTAAGGTTGACATTTCATAAAATAAGAGTATTTTGATAGGGCGAGAATAAAAAATAGTGGCACATATAATCGTTAAACAAAGAAAATCTTTCCTTAGAAAAGACAGCTGCTAACCTAATTCAATATTTATAGCTTTCTATAACTTTATTTCTAACCTTTTTTAATGATTTTATTTAAGCTTTCCTAAGTAACATGTTTCCTTTAAAAAATGCTAATAGTGTTTGTCTTTTAAGAGGAGAAATTAAATTATTTATATTTACTGTAATCACCATATGTTTGGCTTTATTTCTGTCATCTTAATTTATGTTGCTTACTTTTCATTTTTTCTTGAGTGCTCCCCTTTCCAGCTTTTAGCTAACTGAGCAAATACTCTTTCTTGCTTTTATTTCTCCAGTGAAACAGAAATCTGCTTTCCTTTTTTTATACTTATATTTTCATTTTTATGTATTTTTACAAACACATTTCTATTTGAAATCCTATTTTCCTAGCAATGTCAAAAAGTAATTTGTAGACTAAAGCCTCCTCTCTGAAAAGACAATCCTTGTGACATACCTTCATTTCTTCCACCCTCCAGGTCTTATTATGTAGAATTTTGGTCTAAGATTAATATCTTGTTATAGATAGGCATGGATTTTAAATATTTGGTTTTATGGCAGGCCTCTTCTATTTTATTAACTTCTCTTTAACAACTGCATTGAAATTTTACACCTGCATTATCAGCAATTATTTGGATGTTTTTCCCTGTGTTTTTTCTTCAGCTTGCTCCTTAGCTCCATTATGTCTGTTCTCTCTTTCTAGAAACACTCTTTGATGAACATTGGGTCTCTTGGCTCCATCCTTCATGTGTCAACTTTTCTGTTCTAATTTTTATGTCATTGCTCTGTGGGTTGGCAGAACGCTTTGGTTAGATATTTCTGATCACTAAGTCAACCCTTTATTTAATTTTTAATTTTGCCATTCAGATGTTCTATTTAGTTTTTAATGTTACCAGTCATTTTAATTTCCAAGATTTATTTTACATTATTAAAAGCACTCTTATGAATAACCCCAGGTTTTTGTATGGAGGATGTGTCCTCTCGGATCTGAGGGTACGTGAACATCTTTTGAAGTCATCTTCTGTTTCCTGTATTAACTTTGGTCAGGATTTATCTCAGTATGCTCCGTTTTATGTTATATTGTTGCTGAAAACATTTGGTGATGTGGTTGTTTATATTTATAAACAAGGATGTAGGGGAATGTGCTGTCCAATATGGAAGTGATTGAAGGAGCCATAAGTGATAGCCTCTACTCACACATGTCTACTTAAGTTTAAATTTAAATTAATTAAAATTAAATGAAATTAAAATTCAGTTCCTCAGTCGCACTAGCTACATTTCAAAGTGCTCAAGAGAACCATGTGGCTAGAGGCGATGCTACTGGGCAGCACAGATTTATAGAGCGTTTCTATCACCACAGACTGTTTTACTGTGTGGTACTGGTCTGGACTGATTCGTTCTGGCAGCTAAAATGGCTTCCCTCCAAACGTGAGACAGTCACTGTCCCCCAGATGGTAGAAAATGGCTGCTTTGCATGGAGAGGAGGTACATCCATGCGGGCTTCCCTTCATGATGTGAGGGAGGGAGGCCTGACTTCTGGTTGTGGGTGCTCCATCTCGGCCGTGTTTGGCAAAGGTTACTCAGGGCAGTGACCCATTTCTCTCTCTAGCCACCTAAACTCCAGTCCCCACTTTATATAGAAAATGGCCTTCACGGAAAGCCTGGGAGTAAGTGCTGCAGCCAACCCCTCTTGAATGAGGAATTTGTGTAATTGTTCTGTTGTCTCTGTTACCCAGAGACCACTGATTCTCCCAGACTGCTCTCTCTGATTTTGATTTTCCTCCAGAGTTTTATTGGGAGAACTCAGTTTTACAATTGTCTCCTCTTTTATCTGCTTGTGGTTATAGTTTCCTCAAGGCTGTTAAGGAATCACCATTAATCTGATGCCATATATTTTATCTCTTCCACACACTTCTCAACATTCTTGCCCTGCTGATTGCAACATTCCCCCATCTTCTAGCACCGCCACTGATTTATTCTTGCTCTTATATTTCTTCTGTCAAGATGTGCTCAATCAGCCATCTTGAAATGAAAGTAGTAGCCTGATTTCTTATGCCACTTGTGTCTAAGTTTTATAAGTAATCATAGAATGTCAGGGCTAGAAAGGAAATCTGAGATCCAGTCCAATCCATTCAGTTTATAGATGAACAGAGTGAGACTCATGTAAGGGAACTGACTTGCCCAAACCTCTACAGCATTGATGATAGCAGAGCTGGGACAATGAAGGAAGTCACTCACCCCATGTACTGGCCAATGACTTCTGCTCCAAGAGCCCTGAGAAATTTATTCTAAGAGGGAGTCAGTGTCTGAGCCCACCTGTACCCCAGGCTCAGCACAGGTGCCTTATTTACCAGCTTTTTTCTAAGCTTCTCCAAATGCAAAATAATGGCGGACTCATATTTCTAAAAGAAATTTTCAACAGAACTGAAGGAATTTAAGAGCATCTTCCTCTTAACCTACAAATTCATTTACTCAGAACTGTCCTTTTCCCCAAGAACAGTGAAAAATCAAGGTTATACTTCAAAACTATATGAAGAAAGGGGCTTGGAAAATGCAAACAGATCACGACATTGCCAGGTTGGGGTGGGGGTAGATGTGAGGAATCAGCTTCTC
This sequence comes from Halichoerus grypus, assembly GCF_964656455.1. Lineage (NCBI taxonomy): Eukaryota > Metazoa > Chordata > Mammalia > Carnivora > Phocidae > Halichoerus > Halichoerus grypus. The sequence continues at coordinate 27,570,200 of NC_135717.1, forward strand.
CCTCCCCCCAAAAACTTCTGGGGTGGGAGCTTGTTGGCCATCTTAGTGAAATGTTTCACCTCCAGCATCTGCCTAATTGTACTGATCTACAATCTGTTTCCAGTGAAGCAAAGTAATTAATTGTTTTAAAATGCTTTTTGAGACTTTGGAAAACTGACCTAAGTTTAATGGTTCATAAACCTCATTTGTGCTTCTATTAGAGAATTTAAAATGTGAGCTGATCTACTTCTGGACTAGAGAGGAGCAGAGGGCCTCAGAGCTATGCCATGAGACCTGTAGCAATGGCGGCAGCTGTAGTCTTTCCTCCTTTGACATAGCTAAGAAGGGAAAGAGCAATGCAGATTCCCTGACATCGTCCCCTAGTGGGTTTGATTTAACCATGGCATGTTAAGGGATGATGTTGTGTTGAAGTTGGGGAGAAGTAGGACACTTTCTCTGTCCTAGAAGCTTCATCTTCTAGCCTCATACACCCTAGAATGGGGTTCTGAACCAGTTTCCAGTCCTAGCCGGGTTCTTATTCCTGTGTACTCCTAGACAAAATACCTTAATCCCTGTACTTGGCCTCATAGACTGTGATTTTTCTAGGGACGCCAAGAAAGCCTATCAATATCTCTACTACTATTAGTAGTTCATTCCTGTGGATCTCAGAAGCTTGGGGATCATAAACTTGAGTGCATCCAGACACCAGACAGGTAACATAAATAAGTCAAGAAGAAGGGTAGAAACTGGGGGGAATGGAGGGGGCACATCCTTTGTAAAGGTGGCAGCTGCTTTTCAGTTCCAGCTGGCTGTTGCCGTTCAGAAATGTGTGCTCAGTCATCCCAGAGGAATCAGAGATGTAGATGGTAAGTGAACTCTGACTTTTACTTGTAAGAAACAACCACCTCTGGCTACCAAGTGGTCTATGGGTCTGCAAATTCTAAGCAGATGCAGCCAATATGAAGTTTCAGCTCTTCAGTACACCCCCATGTGGTTACCACAGAGACCTTTGTTTATCTGCATTCTCAGTCAAGGCAGAATGGTAGTCACTTCAAGAAACGAAGAGTCTACCAGAAGGTGTGTATTCCCAGGATATTCCCTAGGGTAGAGGTCCTAAGGAAATCATAAAAGAAATATATACCCTCTAACCAATTGTAAAGTAACCATAGCAATTATAATAAATAGCTTTGATCAACAGAGTGCCTACTACATGTCAGAATAAGTGATTTATAGACATCATCTTATTTCATTTACACAACAAACCCAAGAGGTATTATAATTATCTTCTTTCTGTAGATGAGACAGCAGACTCAAAGAGGTTAAGTAATTTTCTGTAGATCTCACAGGTGGTAACTTTTAAATTTTGTCAGGAAATGAGCTCCCAAGGTCTATGTGTTATTCTGTGCCTCCCTTGAGGATACCGAGTAGGAAGTTCAACATAATGCTGAAGTGATTTCCTCTCCCAATTTCCAATGATTCCCAGAGTAGTTTTAAAAGTATGAGGAACAGATGGTTTTAGGGTGGTGATGGTATATAAATTTCCTTAAACTTTCAAATGTATATCTGAAATATACAAAAACAAATTAAACTAGGGTGATCAGAAAAATCAGCATGCTCTGAAAAAAAAGGCTCTTTAGATTTCAAGATATTTATAATTATGGGCACTCTGGGACCATATGGATAATATCAATTTGGTAAGATTCGTGGGATAAAGAAGGCAAGACCACAAAAGGCTTTGAAAAAGCAATGGATGGGCACTGAAAGAAGGGTCATGGTCATGGGCAATAGATTGCCCATGTTGGCTGTTAAGATTTTTCAAAACAGCTTCATTTAGATATAATTCACAGGCCATACAATGCACACATTTAAAGTATACAGTTCAGTGGTTTTTAGTATTTCCACAGACATGCACAACCATCACCACAGTCAATTTTAGAGCATTTTTATCACCTCCAAAAGAAGCCCTATAACTCTCCAGTTATCACCCCCTTGTTCCCCTGTCCTCACTCAGCTCTAAGCAACCACTAATCTATTGTCTGTCTAAACAAATTGCTCTGAGTTTTCATATGAACAAGATCATATAATATGTGGTCTCTTGGGAGTGGCTTCTCTTACTTCGCATAATCTTTTCGAGGTTCATGGGCTGTTGAGATTTGGATAGCTTTCTTCCTCTCCCTCAGTGGGTCACTTGGCACCACCATCTCTTCCTCAGTGGGTCACTTTGGCAGATTTCTTCTTCAAGTCTTTGAGCCTTCTTCTGGCATTATAAACCACACCAACAGCATTCCTATCTGGAGTCCTTACCAGAAACAGTTAAATGTTATGCACTTTCCCTTCCCTGGGATCTCCAGAGAAAGCTCCAGACTGAGCTACTCCTGGGATTTCCAGGAGCATGAGCCAGACGTTCTCTGCTGATTCATTTTACAAAGTCAACATCACCAGTCAAATACTCATGTCTTAGCTGTTTTTGCCCACTCCTACTTTCCCAAGAACTTAGCATTTCTAGAGCCTGACTAGATTTGGCAGAAGGGTTAGATTTATAAACAATTATTTCAGACATTACTCAAGAGGTCTCTATAGTTAGAGTGAGGTCTTCATGCAGAGACCAGTACCCTGGATCTTTCTCCAAATAGCATAGAAGACACTACTGCTTGATGCATCTTCACAATCTTTTGTCCTATTTTCTGCATTATCTTGAAGAGAATAAACCAATGTAAAAATATAGGAAATGAGTGAGTTTTGTTCAAAGCAATGGTGAGAACTGGTCATTTTCAAATGATGTCTATTAAGGATCCACAAGCTAATTAGAAGTACTAGGACTTGTAAGGTGTGCAGAGATTTCAGTCTAGTTGAGGGGAGATAATATATATTGTAAGGGGAAGGGATACTTTATGTGAACAAAACGCGTTCTTTAGAACCAAACCGATCTGGTTCAAATCTTAATCCCACCATTTACCACTTATGTGACATTGGACAAGTAAGTGAAGCTTCTCTGAGTCTCAGTCTCCTTATCAATAAAATAGAAATAATGTCACCTATTCTGTGGGATGTTTTGAGATCAAAGTATGTTGTGATTAACAATAACCACAACAGCCACTACTAGTACGAATCACTAACCACCATCGCCATCATTTATTGAACATTTATGTCAAGCTATTGCTAGGCACTTACATTGTTAGGCACTTAACTTCATGGGTCACCACCCTGAACCTTCCAACAAACCTGTTAGGGTATGCAAGATATTATAACTTTCCCTTCATTGACGAAAATACTGGTTCAGACAGGTTTAATGTTTTGCCCCAAATCACACAGCTAGTGAGTGGTGGAATTAAGTGTCAAAAGCAGATTTGTTGGTCACAAAGACGGCATCACACCCATCATTGTCGCTATTATTGCTAAAAGAACAGTGAAAGTAAGAATCAAGAACATGAAAAGAGACATTTTTCATCCAGAAGCTAGAAACCCATCTTTTAAAAGTCACGCAAACACTGTAAAATTTAAAATAGGCAATTTCACATTTTGATGACTGTGTTTAAAACTAGGCAATATCAAGTACATGGTTTAAATGCCAGTATGAGGATGAGACTATGTTAGACATCTGGTATACCAGTTCTGGTACATCTGCCTGTTGTTCACCCCTCTATCCCACAGGACGAGCTAAATTTTTAGGACAAGATGCTATTCAATTTCTCTTGAAAGGGACCCCCAGAACACAACCTCCCATTTCTAGAGCAATCTTATTATATCCCAGGCAGATAAACTCTGTCTTCTGCTCAGCAACAAACACTGGAATTTGCCCCATTTCTTGTCCTTGGGTTCTTGCAAAGTCACTATAATTTGAATTTTTATAAATCAAATCCTATTTCAAATGCAATTGAAGAACTTGCACATTAAAAGGATCCTGTCTTGAATTCTCAAGAAAATGGAAGACTGCCTGTAGAACTGAATAGCTAATTCTGAAATTATCCATTTTGTAAATTCAGAATTTGGTTCACAGCTTTCTGAAAACAACCTTTAAACTTTGAAACCAATTTGAAATTCAAGTTTGTAGCTGGGTCTTGTGGGCACTCCTTATCACCTTTGCTGATAAGCATTTAAATATATTCATTAACAAAAATAATTGTTGTCACAGTTAACTACATTAGCACCTTTTAATTGAATTAGAAATTAGATGGGGGTCATGAATATTTCACTAGAGCTCACTGCTAGCCTTCCCAATTACCATCTTAAAAAAACAAAATGCCCTCACATAGCCATAAACAGGTGGATTTGCAATGTTCGTTAGCCTTTCTCATAGTTTTGCCACAAAAGTCATCCCATCGTCAAAAATGAATAAAAAAAGAATTTTTAACTTTCATGCTGCTCTTCTATGCATCCAGGAATGACGCAAAGAGTTTTCTGTCCTGAGGAATCTTTCAAAAAACATTTGCTCAACACAAATTGGAAACTGTCAATCCCACTGCATGCCGAAGAGCAGAGTAGGGGCTTTTGACGTACGGTCCAAGTTTCTCAACCATGGTTCTCAACAACTGACATTTGGGGTCAGAAAATTCTGTGTTGTGGGCAGCTCTCTTGTATTCTTGGTTAGCAGCTTTCTTGGTCTGTACCCACTAGATGCTAGTATCATGTGATCAAACCTATTCCACTGAGCTGGTAGAAAACTGACTGACATCAAGCGATAAAAGACATGGCTGAATGAGTGCTCGTTCACTGTTGGCTGAAGTAGTAGTAGATATCCTAGTGGTGGCAGCAGCAGCACTAGCAGGACGTGCATGGAGACGTGAGGGACTGGGCAGGAGGACTAGCTGCCCCCATTCTATTTACTCCCCACTCGTGGAAATGCCATGGTATTGGGCTGACCCAGAGTTATCTACTTGCCCGAAGAAAGGGCCCAGGTGGTACCTTCAAAGGCCGCAAGTGGTCCTTCTTCCCTGGACCTTTAAGCTAGTTTAATCTACCCTACATACCACATGTCCAGTGCGCGGTCAAGGCAAGGCTCAGATCTTTCCACAACAGACAACTGAGATAGCATGGTGAGGTTAAAAAAAAAAAAAGTTGGGGTTTGGAGCCAGGCAGACCTGAATTTCAAACTTGACTTCTGATTCTGGGAGGTCTGAGGCAAGTTTCTTAAGCTCCCTGAGTCTCAGATTCCTAAGCTTTAACATGGAGTCACTGAGAATGATCCCATATGCTGGTTATAAGAAGTAAATGCAATAATGCCCCTCGTGCCATGTTTGGCACAGAGTAGGTACTCTATAATCAGTAGTGATTATAATTTTTACGACGAATATTATGATACTCTACACCATGGTTTCTCAACCTTGACACTACGACATTTGGGGATGAATGATTATCTGTTGTGGGGGGCCACCCTGTGCTTTGTAGGATATTAGCAGCATCTCTGGCTAGTTAGATGTTAGTAGCACCTGTCACCAATTTTAACAACCAAAACTGTCTCCAGACATTGCCAAATGTCCACTGGGGGCAAAGCTGCCCCCAGTTGAGAATTACTGCTCTACAGAAAGTGGATTCCCCTCCTAGTCTGCTTGGTCACTCTGTCCTGGGTCAATGTCACCTCTTCTGGGAAGATTCCCTGACTTCCTCCTGTCAAATTAGCTATTTACTCCACTGCCTCATAATTGTTTGCTCATCTGTCTGGTCTGCTAGACTGACAGCCCCTCAGGGACTGGGTTCATTTATATCTGTATCTGTACTTGGCACAGAGTGGAGGGTAGCAGACAGAGCAGGAGAGGGAAGAAAGTCAACTACTATTTATTGAGCACCTACTATATACCACAACTGCTAAACCACTTGCAAACATGATTTCTTTCGATCTTCTCAATAGATGTGGAAGGGATGTGTTGTTATGTCCATTTTTCCAATGAAGAAACTGAGGCTTAAAGGAAGGAACTCATTTAGAGATACACAGCAAGAATGTAAATGGACTTGGGGATTGAACCCAGGCCTGCATGGCCTCCAAACCTCTCCTCTCTACCAAGCATTCCCCAAGAGCAGGAAGTGAGGCACCATCTCCCCAACCTGTGCTGTTCCCTTGAGCTTCCCCTCCCTCCCAAACTGGAAAGAAGGGCATTCTCAAATGAATTCCTTGCCCCAGGATGAGATCAGAAAATTGGGGTGGTGTGCCAAAGGCCAGAAAGTGAGTAGAAATGGCTGACCTGCTTGAAGAAACAATCCATTCTGGATCCAACGATGAGGCACTGAGCATTTTTCACTCTTGCTGAAAAGGTCAAGTTAGAGGCAGCAGAACCCAAAGTGAGACCTTTTAGCAATTTTGGAAAGTTCAGCCTGCAGCTTGGGGGGCAAAGCTGAAGCTAATTCCCACATCATCCTAGCCCTTCTCTCTAGCCCCGGCTTCCGACACCAGCTGGCGCCAGGCTTACCTCATCGGGCAGTAGCCTGCATGGGGCCCACGTCCTGGGCTCATGAAGGAGGCATCCCCCTGCCCCAGACTTCACCACTCCCCAGTGCAGCTGCTTCTCAGGGTCGGCGAGCCTCATTATTTCAGAGATTCTGAGACACACTGTAAATATGCTAAGGGGGACATACAGAGTGGGCACCAGGCTCCAAAAGGTTAACATCTTCCTTTTCAGATGGTTACCACAGTTGCTATGGATATCTCCTACGGGAAGCTTTGCAAGTTCCACATGAAGGGGCTGAAATTAATAAACTCCTTTGAACTCAGAGCAAACAAACTGGGTTGGGCTGCAAATGCTTCAACCTGTTTATTTCTAGCTCGGACAGGGGGCCTGGGTGCACATGTGTGTGTGCGGAGGGTGCCTGGAGTTTCCATCGCATGTACGCCAAGTGTATGTGTGTGTGCTTTTGTTTTGTCTGTGCACAGGCAGGAGGCAGGGTCACGAAAAGACCAGACTGTCTGCATATCCAAAAGGGCAAAGATTTATTTGCCAGTTTCCCCAACCAGACAACAAGATACTTGAGGTCAAGGCTGTTTTTATTCATCTCTGCAATCCCATTAGCACCTAGCATCATGCAGTGTAGATGTTCAGTGACTGTTTACGGAACAGTTTCATCCATTCATTTAACACATACTTTTGAGTGCCTGCTACAGGCAAAGTATTGTGTTATGCAAAGAGATTATTACCACAGAAAACAGGGTGGAGAATCCCTTTCTTCAGGGAGCTAGGGTTGTGGGGGAGATAATGGATTGATGGGTGAAGAGACTCCCAATTGGAAAGTCATATGAGTACCCTTTCCTTTGGTTGCGGTGTGTGTGTGTGTGTGTGCATGCGTGCATATAATGGGTCTGTGCACACATGTGTTTATAAACAGTGAAAAGAATGCCTTGAAAAACCAAGTGTCAGTGAGGGAAGAGTCGAGGGACAGTGGTTAAAGAATGTGGGCTCTGGAGGCAGAGTCTGGATATTCAAGTCCCGCTTCTATTGCTTATTAGCTACATGTACTTAGTCAATCAGAGCACCCAGTTTCCCCAGGCTATTCATTCAGCGAATAAGTATCTTTTGCACACCTACCATGTGCTCTTCCTAGGCTCTGGGAAGGAGGGAGCTCAGCAGACATCCACCCCAGCCTTCCGATGTAACGGTCATAAAGCATGACGAGGGGCTCAACGGGGAGGATACGTGTCCAACAGGGGCATTACAAGCACAACAAGGGACCCTGAGGGGGCCCAGGGAACTGAGGCAAGTGTCTGAAGGAAGTGACTCTCACTGAGATGTGAAGAGTGCATGAGATTTAGCCAGATGACGAGTAGAAGGAGAGGGTCCAGGCAGAAGAGATAGCGTGCACAAAATTCTCAAGGAAAGAGCAAGTGCAGTGTGTTCAAGAAGCCGGAGGAAATTGAACGTGGCAACAGCACTGAGTGTGAAGGGGAGAAAAGGCTGTATGCATGAGTGCGAGTATGTGTGTCTGCATGTGTGTGTGTGTCTGTGTGTGTGTGTCCAGGCATAGGAATATTGCCAAGTACAGAATCCTTACAAAGAAGCTCGCAGATCCCATGACCAGAAAGCCGCCAATGGGGGAATAAGACTTCCTTTGGGCGCTCTGTAACCACACAGCAAAATCAATATTCTAACCCAATTGCTTTTATAGATCACGTATCATGTAAGAAAGGTTTTAATTAAAGTACGGCCTCTAAAAAGGTCTCTCTAAGACTCACGGATCGTGGTGCTCTGCTCAGGCAGAGCTCAGGGCAGGTGTGGGAATAGCGGAGGTGGGGGGCACTTGACAGAGCTGTTCTCCCATTCCCTGTCCTCACCTGCCTGGTGTCCTTCTCACCTGCCTGGTTGGAAATTTGTGAAAGAAGAGGATATTCAGGAAATGCTATTAATCAATAAATAAATGCTCTATAAAACTATTCAGACATATGGGTAGTCAAAGAAATACAAATGAGAACAAAATGCATCTTTGACTAAAAGATAAAAAAAATATATTTTAAAATCGTATTTAGTTATGGCAAGGGGTACAGTGTGCCAGGCATGTACATTGGTAACATATTTTCTGAAGGGCAACTGAACTGTATGTAGTTGAAACTTTAAACTAGACATACCTTTGGATTCAGCATTTCCATTTCCAGGAACTTAGCCAAAGGAAATAATCACTCAAATGGGCAGGTAAAACAGAAAAAAAAATTGCTCATCGAAGTATCATTTATAATATGAAATGCTTGTTATTATGGTGCGATCTTTCCCGAGTTCCCATAATTGGCCTCTAAAGGCTGAGAACATAAAGGTAGTAAGCATCTCACGTTTTAAGTAGGGTGACCCCCAACTGCTGGACAGGTCAGAGGTAGTGGTGTGCTGGTGAGTGTCTAGCAACTGGCTCTTGGGTCAGGGTAAAGGTGGTCTGTCTGACGACACCAGCTTCCATGGTGTAAATACTCCCACCAGGGCTGATGCCCCACTCCCAACTACCTTTACATGGAGCTTGGAAGGGGTACTAACAGTTGGCGCTCCCAAGCCAAGATGAGCGGGCTTCAGCATCCCATAGGCTAGAGGTGTTGCTTCAGCTCAAGGGCACTGATCCCTTCTACCCATGCCCCGGCAAAAATATAGGACAGGGAGGGAGATGAGGTCACTTTTGGGAGAGGGGTAGTGTTGGTGAAGAGAGTCCCCTTCCTCCCCTCATCTCTCCAGAGATTCCTCTCCCTGCAGCCAAAGGAGGGAGGCACAAGGAAGAAGAGGTCACGGGAGGCATTTATAAAAGGGGTGACTCTCTGTCTCCCTGCTTGTTGTCCATGACTCTAGTGCTTCGTGAGCTGAACCAAAGGCACTGGGGTGCAGCCATGTTGCAGACTGACCAACAGGCAGAGGGGACAAGAACCACCTTGTTCTCTCCAGTTCCAGCTCAAGATGGAAGGGGTGGGAGAAGGGGACTTCCAACAACATATGACCAAGACGAGACTTAGTACCAGAATGTGCCTGTCTCGTCTAGGTCAGAGATCTCGAGGAAGCCTGCTAGGTTGCAGAAGAGGGGAAATTTGAAAAAGTGGAGTTAGTAGGAGTTATTGGAAAAATAAAATTCTTTCATGCTTTTCCATCAATGATTGTAGTTCAAATGGATCACTCTTTTGACATAACCTAAGTATCCATCAAATAGGAATTAATCACAATAGAGAACCTCCATTTAGCGGGACTGTGTACAGCTATGCAAAGGTCTTTATACCCATTTTGTGTGTGTGTTATCAGTCGTGTAATTCCAAAAACATGCAACAATTACCGGTATGTGCTCAATAGGAGTTTTCAAAACTTAGATTTTATGTTCTTATTTTAACTGGACAGTTGATAACACTGTAAGTTTAAGAAACTCTCTTTTCCATTGGTCTACTCGGATGTGGCCAACAGTAGAAAAACCACTGTACATTCTTCCTACTATGGTTACCAGCATGGAAATATGACCACAATAAATTGGTAAGTGGGAATAAAAAGTGATTCACAAATCATTACATACAATATAATTACACGTTTCTAAAAGGATTTTAAAAAGTTTATAACCACGTGTAAAGTAAAGCTTCTGGAAATGCACACATTAAAATATTAAGAGTGGTTGTTCTGGGCAGTGTCTATAGACTTTCACTTATTCATTCCTTCAGCCTTGCCATCATTTTAGGGCTATTCATTAAGTTCACTCTGCTAGGCAGTTGTCCTTTCAGTTTTATCTAGTAATCAGCTCTATGTATCTTTCCCTACGATTAGCATTATTCTTATAATCAGGGCAGGAAATAGGGAGCTTTTTCTTTGTTGAAAATGAAGTACTTAGCACATAGTACTTAGAACCCAGAGGGTGCTTGGTAACGGTAGCCATTACTTTATTATTCTGTGAATCTTAGGGCTTCATCTACCATAACTTCTAGAGCAACTGTCCTGACCCAACAGTAATGATAGCAAGTATTCATATGGTATTGATTACGTGCCAACACTATTCTAATACTCATCTTATTTGGTCCTTATGATAACCACGAGGAAGCAACTATTCCCATTTTACACATCAGAAAACTGAGGCAGGAGTGTAGTTATTGTGACATGAGGCCTCCTCCCTCTACATCCCCAACCTGAGCTGGACACAGGGCAATACTCCTCACCCTCGATCAGAGGACCTGCTCTACTGGGAAGAGTGCAAGCAAGCGCAAGGCATGCACATGCACGTGTGCGCACACAAACATGCACGTGCACACATTCTCAGAAGTGGATTGGGATGGGACTGGCCTGGGTGATTGCAGGTGACTCAGACATCGGGAGGGAAAGGCAGCGTAATGCAGACAAATGCGAGATAATACGTCTGGAGCCAATGAGCCGAAAAGGAGGGAGAGTAGATATTAAATAAAAAGTCATGAGTCTCTCCAGCCCGGAAAGGGATTTAGAGGTTACTGTAAAAAAAAAAAAAAAAAGAAAGAAAAGAAAAATTTCTTGGGGTTGTGAGCACCTGTACCGTCAGAGTAAACTTGGGAAGTGCGGTCTCTGTGTCCTTCCTGTGCTATCCTCCTCAGTGGGTGGAAGCCAGGAGGAGGTGGGTCTGGTCTTTCTATGCTGATCCTGGGTCCAAAGCAAGATGGCAAGGCTGAATGACGGGAGGGTGTACCCGGGCACGGTCAAGCGAGAGGTGGCGAGCATCGGGGCGGGAGACAGGTTTCAAGATCTCAGAGTGAGGAGCCTTATGGTAGCTGGAGAAGCTGGGCAGGAAGGAGAAGTGGGCATGAACTGCGGATGGTCAGGGTGAAGTGCATACGTCGAAAGGGCTGAGATTGGAAGGATTCAACCAAATGGGACAGATGGAAGATGGAAGAGCTGAGGGAAGGTCTTCCGAGGCAGCAATGTCTGGCTCCGTGCTTCACTCCCAAGACTCACGATGCTTTCAGTCACGATACTGAGCTAACCTGACATCTGGGGTAAACAGGACTCTGGTGCCAAACACACCAGCTGTGGGTTGTATCCTTTCTGTTGAATACCTGCATTAGCCTGAGTAGGCGGCCAGCCTCGCTGCCCTGGGCCTTGTTTCCCTCGTGTCTGAAACGTGGAGAGGGTCCACGGATGGGAGCAGATGCTGTGTCTACTTGAGCTGAGCCTTCCACCACACCCCTCACCCCCCAGACTTCACAGACACATGTGGGCATATCCGGGGAACTGGTGGGGAGGGGTGGATGGAAGCTTCCTTGAGGGCAGGAATACAACCATGAGAGCTAGAGGGACCCTTTGGTGCCCAACGTGGGGGCAGAACCAGCAGGGGAGAAATCTGTGGCAGGAATGACAGTGCCCAGCAGAGTACAGAGGGGTAGAGGAAAGCTGTAGAGAGGAATGCATTCTTGAGCAATCTGAGAGAGCAAAGCGAGTCAGAGCTGCTTGGGGAGCCATCTGCATGATGCCAAGACTTCCAGGGTAAGCAGGTGGCGCTGGAGGATGCTGGGGTAGTCGGGCTGCCCAGATGGGTGAGTTGGCAAGAAACTGTAACTATTTCCCTCTTCTTAGTGATTTGTGACAGAGAGGCAGGATACAATTTTCTTGGAGAGGGAACAGGGCTGGGCAAGTCCATTTTACTCAGATTTCAAGAACGTTTCTATTAGGGAAAGGAAGATTCAGGATGCTTTGAGCAGGGAAGAGATTTCAAGGTGACCTTGCAGAAGGAGCCGGCATTATGAAATGTTTTTGATCAAGTAGAACAAGATAAGCTGCTCATGTTTTGGAAGGGTTCAAAGCCCTGGACACCAGCTGAAATAAGAAAATTCAATTTCTGGCATAAGATTGTGCTTTTTCTGCCTTCTAGGAGAATATACACATCCACCCCTCCTCCCCCATAATGAAAGCTGACTGTTCCTCAGTGGTGATCCCGGCATAAACAGGGCTGGAAAGGCAGGTTTGCGTGGCATGGGTGATGCTGCCCGCAGGTGTCTGGAGACAGGATTACTGTTTCAGTCCACATTCTTCCATACAACCCCTCATGTGGTCAGCCCTGGGACCTGGGGAGAGGCCCGGGGTTATTTCAGATCCGGTTTTCTTTTGTTCTCCCATAAAAACAATATAGAAAACCCCTCTGTGTTTATCTAAGATGGCCTTGTCCAGCAGAACTCTCTGCATGGATGAAAACGTACCTTATCTGTGCTGTCCAGTACGGCAGCCACTAGCCACACTGGGCCATGGAGCACCTGAAATGGGGCAAATGCTGTGGAGAAACTTGATTTTAAATCTGACCTCATTTTAATTAATTTAAGTAGGCACCTGTGGTTAGGGGTTACTGCATGGGACAGCATAGTGCTCCAAGATTCAGTGGGAAGAGCCGGGCCCACCCAGAATGGGCTTGATTGCTGCCTCTAGCTTTCACTAGCTGTGGGACCTTGGACAGGTGTCTTAACCTCTCTGACCCCCAGTCTCCTCACCTGAAAAATGGGGATGAAGAGATCTACGCTGCAGGATTGTTATGGAAATGAGTTATACATACAGACTACCCAGCAGGCCATATGCATTTAGCATACTGCAGCTGTAACTGTTCAGTAATAAGCATGGTCCACAATGGGCTTGGGATTTCTCAGTTGCGTACAAGGGCTCGCACTGACACTACGAGGGCCAAGCGACGTGGAGCACTGAGGGGTCTGGTGGGTGTTGTCCTATGGAAGGCATTGCAGCGGGCAGTGGGAGGTGAGGAGGAGCCTGACCCATGCATTGGGCAGCAAGGGGGTCCTGGGCACCGGTGGTCGGGGGGGTGGGAGTGGGGAGGGCTGCCTCTGTCCACCCGTGGCTCTGCCCACCACCGATTATACCCACGGTAGGAAGAGGCCCCTCTCCTACAGACTGAGTGCCCCAGGAAGGGCAAGGATGAGAAGCTGCTGAGACAGAGAGGGACAGGGCGGAGGGAGGACAGGAGCCAAACCCAAACATGGGGAGAGACGGGAGGGGCACAGAGAGACAAGGATTCGACAGAAACGGACAGGCAGGGATGTCAGGGAGGCAGAGAGACGAAGACGTAAAGACAGACAGAGACGAAAGGAATAGGTTCTGGGAGAGACAGAGGCAGAGTGAGATGGAGAGACAGAGAAAAACACAGCCAACAGGCACACACGCAGCGAAGAAGAGCTGGAAAGTCGGGCTGAGAGAGAAGAAGCAAACCAGAGAAACTCGGACAGTGGGAACAGAGAAAGGGGACACAGGCGGAAAGAGAGCGCTGGAGCCCCCCGGGGGGCGGGGTGCAGTCCGGTGGGCACGGGGTGGGGGCACCTGGGGCAGGGAAAGGATCCAAGCTGGGCTTCCCAGCAGACGGGCGGGTTGCAAACACACAGTGGAGCCAGCCCTGTTTTCTGGCCCTCGGCTTCTTTGTTTTGGCTCCTCACCGTCAACAAGGAGGGCTCTGGGGGCAGCAAAGGTTTCCAGAGCCCCTGTTCACCCACTCCCCCTCCCTGTGTCTTTCTCCCGAGTCGTTAATCTTGGAAGACAGGTTGGTCTTTTATTAGCTATCTCCAAGGGTCAGCTTCGAAGTATCTGGGGAGATACCAGTTCAGAATGTCATTTGTCATCGGGGGCCTGACGGGCATCCACATTGATTCAGCCCTCTCCGGGCCTCCCGTTAACTCAGGAGGCAAAAGCGGCTCTCAACCCTGCCCCTCACTGGGGCTTTAATGCCTCCCTCCTGCCCTTCCTTCATGCATCAGGGCAGGGCCGTGGGGAGAAGGAGGCCACGGGGACACACGTGTCCAGGGGAAAGGTGGAGGTGTGTTCCTGCTCCCTGCAATGCCTTCCCCCACCCAGACCACCAGTTCTTAGTCTTGACCGCATGGACTTTCCTGGGCTGAGGCTTACCCACAATGGTTCTGACTGAATTGCTCTGGAGTAGGGCTCAGGCATTGCATTTCCTCCAACTATCCTTAGGTGATTCTAAATGAGTCGCCAGGACTTGAGATCTGCCCAGCTAGATCCTCCCCTGCCTGCCAGATTGCCATGATTCAACTCTTAGGTCAGGGACACCACCGCTAGGAGGTCTTCCCTGATAACCCTCACTCCAACCCTCACTCTCTATTACCATACCGCCTGTTTTCTCTACAGAGCACTAGTAGGTATCTAAAGTGGCAATTAAGAGCCTGGACTCTCAAGTCAGAGCATGTGGCTTCGGATCCCTGAGCCACCCCTCAGTAGCTAGGAGACCTGGGGTTAGTCATTTATTCCCTGTGCCTCCATTTCCCCTTCTGTAGAGTGGGAGAGATAAGACTTACTCCCAAGAGCTCTGGCAAGGACTAAATGAGCTCTTAAATCTAATGTGCAGAGGAGAGTGAGTGCCGGGCCCAGAGTGAGCCCCAGTTCAATGCCTGCTACTATTATTACCTTATTTTTATTGCCCCCTTCAGTATCACAGACCTAGGCCACTCTTATTCTCAGCATCATCCCCATTTTACAGAGGAGGAAACTGAGGTACAGAGAGAGTAGGAGACTGCTCTGAGGGTCTAGGTGTAACTGGGACAGTTCAACCTACTATTCAGAGCTAGCAAGGACACGTGGTCTGTGCAGGAGGCTGGGGAGGTGCTGGGCAGGAGGCCTGTTTAATAGCACACTGTTCAGACGTGAGCAAAGGAGAGGGCGGAGCCCAGTGTGCAGGGCAGGAAGGAGTGGGGTTCAGGGTGGTGTAGGCATTGCGTGGAGGTGTGGGGAGAGGTGGGGAGGGAAAGGTAAGCGGCGCCACGACTCAAGGGCTCTGGACAGAATGTGAGGGTTTTACTCAGGACTTTAGTCTCTGTCCAATGCGTGGGGCAGGGTCCTCATCACCTCCCACTGCAGGTCCCTGATGTCCAGTCGGGTCCTGCCAACTGTGTTTCCGCTTGGAAACTACAGGCCATGGGCGCCTTGTGTCTGAAGTTGGGTGGATGACAGGGAACTGGGGTCAAGACCTCTCTCTGGATCAGAATCCCAGCTCCCCCACTCTCCAGCTGCATGACCTCAGGCAAGTTCCACCACCTGAGTCGGTCTCGATTTTCTCATCTGTATGTGGAGGGGATGGAACCCCACTCCCAGGGTTGGTGAGGACTGACTGGGGTAGGGCAGCCTGCCTGTCTCAGTAAAATACATACTTGCTGTTGTGATTGGCCCTGACAGCCACCTCCTAGGTGGTGCTGGTGCAGAGAAGAATGAGAACAGGCAGAAACTCTTCCTCATGGGGGGGGGGGGTAGGGGGGAGGTGGAGAAGGAGGGAGGGAAGGATGACCAAGAGTCCTGGTTTCCCTAGACGGAGGAGTTTCCTTGTATATATGACTTTCAGTGGTCAGTCCAGAAAAGTCCCAGGCAAATTGGGACAAGTTAGTCACCCTAAAGGAAGATTTTAAGGGAATAATATTTAATTCTTCCAAAACCCCAAATCAGTGAAAAAGCAAAAAACAAAACAGAGAAATGGATTCAAGCTACAGCATGACAGACTGTGGTTAGATGTCACACAGGACTTCCTGGCTGCTGAACAGAATGCCCAGAGCAACCCAGGAGGAAGCTCGGAGCCCTGGAGGGAGCCAGGAGAAACACGAAAGCACCTGTCTTCGGATGAAATGTCTGTGTCATCCTCTGGTTGCTCCCGGTGACAGATTCAACTCGGTCTCTCCTGGCCTGTGACCATCAAGCTCCACAGAGCCAGCAGCGCATTTCCAAATTCCAGACCTCAGAGGCTTGCGGAGGAGGCTCAGCAGGCTCCCGACCGCGCGTTTGAGGGGAGGGCATATGCTTGGTGGCACACGGCCTAATCTCAGAGAAAGAGTTCTTCCAGAAAGATTCATGATAGCCATCCAGGCTGCAGACACAAGGCCTTAACCTCCAATGCCGGGAACCCTGCAGCGTGTGTACCTCTCACCTGCCAAACGGCACTGCGTCAGGTCTGGGAATGGGCAGATGCACAGCATATTATCTGCAAATGAATGTCACAGCAGATCCCTGTGCTTCAGAAGAAGGGAGGACAATTCAGAAAGGGATGCCACAGGATCCAGGCGATTCTGAACCCCTTTCTAACCTGCTGTGTAGACGGGAGATACAGGGTGCGGTGGGGGCAAGGGTGATTGCAGCCACTCTCTGCACGTGGCGCCAAAACAGGGGCCCTAAGGGCTACACAGCAAGCTAGAGCATTTCTATTAAATGGGGAACGTTCTGGGCTCCCCACTTAAGCAGTTGTCATCGCTCCTGGAAGGGATCGTATCACACTCTACAGTCTGAGCGCAGTTCCTCATCTGTGGGAATATCGTGGTCCAACCGGTTCCTGATGCGCAGCCTGAGGGCCACAAGGTGGGACCTGAGGTGACTAGAGGGGACAGACGCCCAGAGCAGCCTCTCTGTCTGACTTCAGGGCGGGGCCATTAAGAGCACAGATTCAGCTTTATTTTCTTCAACTTGATATTATGAAAATTTTCAAATATTCAGTAAATTTGTAAGAGTCATGCCGTAAAGATCACCCAGATTCAATAGCTAATATTTTGTGATGATTGGTCTATCAGCTATCCAGCTACCTGCTGACCTATCAGTCTGTTATCTATTTGCATGTATGGGTGTGTATTTTTTTTCCTGAACCATTTAAATTACACACATCATGTCTCTTCACCACCCAGTCCAGTCTCCTAAGAGCACGGCATTCCCCAAACAACCACATCATCATTATCACACCTAAGAAAATGAACAAAGATTCCAGAACATCTACTATCCCAATTCAAATCCCCTCATCTGTCCCCAAAATGCATTTTAAAGCTGATTTACACCACTATCTACTCAAGATCCATGCACAATATTTGTTGATTGTCTATTATATCTTCCAACCGAGACCAGTACCACTATCCTCCCCAAACATGTGCCGATTTTTATGACGTTGGGTTTGTTTTTTTTTTTTTTTTTTTGGTGGAGTCTGGACGAGTTGTCTCAGAGAATGTCCTACATTGTGGATTTGTCTGATTGCTTTCCCATGTTGTTATTTGATTTGTGGCCCTGTCCTCTGTTCTTTCTGTAAACTGGAATTCGAGTCTAAATTAGATTCAGGTTAAATTAGATTCTAGAGAATTCGAATTAGATTCAGGTTAAATTAGATTCTAGTTAATTCGAATTAGATTCAAGTTTTACCTTTTTGGCAAGGATCCTTTATAGACAATGCTCGGTACTTCAGAACGCACCACGTCAGGAGGTATATAATGTTAAGGTGACGGTACCACGACACCCAGTGTGAAGGCACACTTTATCCCCCTTTACTTTAGAAAGGCAGCCACAGGTGACTTGTGGGCTCTGGACAAAATTTCTGTCCCCAGTAACCTTTCTCCTGGAGGTGAGAGCATCTTTTGCTAATTCTCACCTGATATGATTCTTATGTGGCAAATTTAAAAATGATACTTTTTTCTGACATTCTGTTACTCTGTATTAGCTGGTATTCTTTTTTTTTTTTTTTTTAAAGATTTGATTTATTTGACAGAGAGAGACACAGTGAGAGAGGGAACACAAGCAGGGGGAGTGGGAGAGGGAGAAGCAGGATTCCCGCTGAGCAGGGAGCCCGATGTGGGGCTCGATCCCAGGACCCTGGGACCATGACCTGAGCCGAAGGCAGGCGCTTAACGACTGAGCCACCCAGGCGCCCCGCTGGTATTCTTTTTTTTTTTTAAGATTTTATTTATTTATTTGACAGATAAAGACATAGCGAGAGCAGGAACACAAGCAGAGGGAGTGGGAGAGGGAGAAGCAGGCTTCCTGCGGAGCAGAGAGCCTGATGTGGAACTCGATCCCAGGACCCCGGGATCATAACCTGAGCCGAAGTCAGACGCTTAACGACTGAGCCACCCAGGTGCCCCGCTGGTATTCTTCTTAAAGCAGCTCTTTCTTTTTGTTTCTCTCTCTCAGTCCCTTAATCCTTCTTTCCCTCTCTCCCTCTGTCTCAAGAGTCCCAGGGGACTTTTGAAATTTTAGTCATTCAATGTATAACAATCAACTTCCGTCATTTCTCTTGCTAAAATTGTCCCAAATTTGGACAAGTCCCGTAAAGCTGAATCAAGGGCCCTCTTGACACATCTCCATCATTTCTGACACTTCCTTGCTCCCTGGAACAACGAGAGGGCCCAGGCTCACCTGTCCCAGACTAGGAACTGGCCATTTCTCCAAAGACCAAGGCTCCTCTCAGTGGGGAGTGGTATTTTTGAAGCAAGATCTGGGCTTCAGGTGTGAGAAGAGTGGATTCTGCCGCCAGTCAGCCCAGCTTCAATCCTAGCTCTGCCCCCTACTGGCTGTGTGCCCTCTGGCAAGTCACCTCACTGATCTGAGTCTCAGTTTTCTCATCCGCAGAATGGGGATAATAACTATATATCCTACTTTGTGAGATTATTAAAAGGATTAACTATGTTCGTATTTGTAAAGCTGTTCAAGCAGTACTTGGCACAGAGTGAGTGCTACACAGATGTCTGCTAAATATATAATGCCTCACAGTTTATGCAGATGGAGACAGGGTGGAAAACACCCTGCGGCATCCACAGGCAGAAGAGAAAACTTTATTTTTTTAAAGAACTATTCTATCCAATTAGGATAAGCGTAAGTAAAAAAATCGTTATATTTATTTTTACTCCTTCCTTTCCTTCTATTAATGACAGCTGATACTGTTTTGACATTTAGAGTCTTGAAATAAAGTTTCCTTTTTATAAAAAAGTCAGTAAATTTTTATTGAAGTAAAACATGGATGCAATTTGACATTTCTTTTTATTTATCTTTTTTAAAGAGTTATTTACTTATTTATTTGAGGGGAGAGGGGCAGAAAGAGCGAGAGAGAATCTCAAGCAGACCCCACAGCTGGGCACAGAGCCTGATGGCGGGGCTCGATGTCAGGACTCTGAGATCACAACCTGAGCCAAAACCAACCAAGAGTCAGACCAGATGTTAATTGACTGCAGCACCCAGGCGCCCCTCAACATCTCCTTTTAAAATAAATGTATTCAAAAAAACAAATGAGCCAGTTTTTTTTTTTTAAATGACTAAATCCTAATTGCTGTGGAATGCAGATATATCAAAAATGAATGACGAGGGCATGGTAATGACCAAGGTTTGAGCAACACTGTAATCAAGTTGTCTGGGGACTCCCATTGTTCGAGATGATCTTAAATGTAAAATTGAGATAATTTTAATATTGTCTGGATTCATGTGTTATGACATCCTCTAACATTTGGGTCTTTTGGGGGCTGATGAACCAACCAGAAAGAATAAGAGATCTCCATGAGACAGTGGGAACAGAGCTTTTAAGGCAAACATCCCTGACTCTACTTACCCCCCTTAATAGTATTCTCCCCACTCATTTTTTCCTGTGATGATATGTGGGTAGAGGGAGGTGAAAATTTTGAGAAGGGTTGCTCCTGGGATAAGACTATATATGCTATGCTGGGGCTTCTTAGGATCAATGAATGCCTTGGTCAGAAATGCTCATCTTACACACTGCAACAGAGGTCCCCGACTGTGCCTGACATGTTCTCTATGCATGGGGGAAAAAAAATCTCCCTGTCCAGCTGTAATAGCTTTTGACTTCTTTTTATTGTTCCTAGGACCACAAAGAGCCATGACTACCAAAATGGGGTTCATTGACCAGGAAGCTTATAGAGATCTGAAAACGAACTTAGTCAAGAACGCAGGATAAAAGGGAGCAGGAATCTAGGTCAACCGCACTCACGGAGCTAAGGACGACCACACTCGACCAGAGAAAGGTGAAAGAGACAGCAGAGTCTCTATGTGGGGCTTGCCTCATCAACTTGAAGATTCAGTTCAATGCTTTGACATCTGACTCATCAATCTTTTTTAAAAAATATTTTATTTATTCATTTTAGAGAGAGAGAGAGAGAGAGAGTGAGATCAGGGGTGGGCCAGAGGGTGAGGGAGAAAGAATCTGAAGCAGACTCTACACTGAGTGCGGAGCCCAACATGGGGCTTGAGCCCACAACCGCGAGATCACGATCTGAGCCAAAACCAAGAGTCAGACGCTCAACTGACTGAGCCACCCAGTGCCCCTGACCCATCAATCTTTTAATGAGCATCTATATGTGCACTGAGGAGACCTAAAGACATGTCATGCAGCATCACCTAGTGATTCCAGATGCTGTGAACATGATTAACTGCAGGTCTTCCAATGTTGGCATGGGTTGGAAACAGGTTTTAATCAGGTGGCAATTTCAGGATCATTAGGAAACCATTGTATAGAGTAGTCACTATAGACGGACTATTTCTAGGAATTTGGAGATCATTAAAATGGGAGCAGTGCCTTAATCCAGCTGGATTAGGACCCTTTCCGGAGTACGTCTGAGTGTACAGTATATGTAAAGTGACAGTGTTTCCTAAACCAAAAATTGGGACGCACAATCTGCCAAAAATAAGTGTCTGTGGGGATAGCAAGACAGGCTATTTTAAGCTGGAACTCCCCCAGAAAATCTGGGGTGTAAGTTTCTGACAATCACCGTAAGGGGCTCACTCTAGTGCATTCTGCACACCCAATTTTAGCGTTTGTCTCTGCACATTTCTCACATGGCCACAACATCTGCTAGCAGTTGTGTTTGCGTGTGCTTCATGATAGACGGCGGGGGGGGGGCGGGAGGAGGGGGGCTGGGATGGGAACCCAGAAGCTCCTTCATGTGCATGGAATACAGAACTTCTGGGCGTAAACAATGAAGGCAGAGTTCTATAAAAAAGTTAGGGGACTGAGTGGGATGTCCTGATTTTCCCTCTTCTGGATTCCTCCACTGAAATAATCAGAAGACAGCTTCTCAAATCAGATGTCTTTATGGAATGTTACCTATCTGGAGAATTTTTTTAATGTTAAAATTTTAACTTTATTCAAATGGCAGAATAATTAGGAATAACAGAGCATGACTACTGAATGAGAACCTTTTAATCAGATGAAGTATACTTCTATCAGTCTCCATAAATAACGAGGAATACAGAATTAAGGACAGCCAAGTGGAATGGGAGTGGACACTATGAAGTCAGGATTTGGGGGGCTCTGTATCACCAAATGGACATTCGATTAAAAATTAGTTGAATGAATGAATGAACACTACATAAATTACAGACTAAGTGACCTATATATTTTCTCCTTGTCTTTTACTTAGAATCTTGAAAAACAAACTTCATTGGCTGAGATAAGACTATGAACTGATTCATTTAATTTTTTTTAAAGATTTTATTTATTTGACAGAGAGAGACACAGTGAGAGAGGGAACACAAGTGGGGGAGAGGGAGAAGCAGGCTTCCCACTGAGCAGGGAGCCCGATGCGGGGCTTGATCCCAGGACCTTGGGATCATGACCTGAGCTGAAGGCAGACGCTTAATGACTGAGCCACCCAGGTGCCCCGAACTGATTCATTCTGGATTAAAGGGACTCACCCTGGTCCAATCGGCTGTAACCGCAAGGGTAGGTCATACAGTACAAAGAGTGTTAACCATTAGATAAGGTCTAATAGTGGGCATTGCAAATGAGACATGGATTAAGCAGACACTCCAACTTGATCTCAGCCTCCAGTCCTTCTCTGCTAAGGAAGTGGCAGGAATTCTACATCAGTGTGCCTAAGAGAATTACCCTGGTCTGATTTGAATGATCGGAGTCCCACATTGTTTTATTCTAGGCTGGAATAGTCAAGTCTTACTTTTATTCTAAAGCCCTAAGCTTTGTTCTGAATTTACTCATAGTACTTTGCTTCTATGGCAGATGCTATTTCCTCCCATCTTGCTGCAATATTACAGCTCATTTTCTTATTCTCTCTGTGTCCCGCCCTGGCTCTGTCTCTGTCTGTCTGTCTGTCTGTCTCTCTCTCTCCCCTCCCAGTTCCCTTGCCCAAGTGCCCTGTTGCTTTACTTCTGTCCTCTTTAGCATTAGATACTTGGCTGCAGAATGAACATTCTTTTGGGGAACTCAGGGAGGGCTAGTTACTGTGTCTGGGTGAGAAGAGGTAGTTATTCTTCCGCCCGATCTGAGCTGTAAATAGGCTCCCTGTTGCAGAGGGTGATGCAGCCATGATCCTTTCTGCACAATGCCATTATATATTTTGCAATAGCCCTAGAAAGAGCACTTACTAGGCATTATGGTTTAATCACTCTCTTCGCAATATTATATGGCCTGCACTTATAAATGGGGTCATAATATATGGTTAGTTATCTGCATACCACCTAGTCATGACAATGAGAAATGGGTCTACGGTCTCCTGGGGACGAGAGTGAAACAGATTTGCCAGTAGTTTCCACCAAAGGTTGCCAGCTGTTACCGGGGGCACGTAGAGACTCGCACTTCCTCACCCTCTTGAGGTTAGGTATGGGCAGGCAACTCATTTTACCAAATGAAGTGTGAGCAGGAATAGAACAAGCCACTTCTGGGTGGAAAATTTAAGACCCAGAATGTGATTTTCCATGCATGTCTTTCCCCTACCATGGTGGTGGCCACACTCCGGAGGGGCTGCTCCATCTATCTGGGTCCTGGAGACAGGAGAGCCCCCAGCTGACCCATGATAGATTTCCGCTCAAGCTATGGAGATGTGAGGTTGTTTGTTCCTACAGAGTAACTTAGCTCATCCTGGTTGATATATAGGTTATACGTGCAACATGAAAAGATTTCTTTCATGAGTTTATTCATTCTATCCATCCATTTGTTCCAATATATATTATGCACTTACTATGCAAAAGATATTTAAATTAAAGAGAAATGGGATTGAAAAAGTGTCATCAGGGGTGCCTGGGTGGCTCAGATGGTTAAGCATCTGCCTTCGGCTCAGGTCATGATCCCAGGGTCCTGGGATAGAGCCCTGCATCGGGCTCCTGGCTCGGTGGGAAGCCTGCTTCTCCCTCTCCCTCTGCCTCTCCCCCTGCTCATGCTCTCTCTCTCTCTCTCTCTATCTCTGTATCTCAAATAAATAAAATCTTTAAAAAAAAGTGTCATCAAAGAGTACATATGATTATATTGTATGTGTGTGTGTATATATAGATGTATATATATATGTGTGTGTGTGTACATAAATATATTTGCTTGCAAAATAATGGGATTGAGTTCTGACTATGGGTAAGGCATAGTGCTAAGGATTCTGCATGATGAATTAACTTATGAAGTTTGTTTAAAAATTAGAACCATTTTACAGTTTAGAAAACAAACAAACAAACTTGAAGCTCACAGAGGTTCTGGCACTTACCCAACAGGGCATAGCTAATAAGTAGCAGATCTGGGGTTCAAACCAAGGTGTGTCTGCCTCCAAACTACTTAACCTCAATGCTCTCTCGCCTCTTTCCAAACACTAAGACAATTCTGTGTTTCTTCAGAGAACCACAAGAAAGCAAAGAAAAATAAAAAACTCTGCCCTTTCAAATGCTTGCAGCGAGCACGCTCTCGGGTCTCCTTTGACAGGCTGTCTTCCCTTCAAAATGAAAAGAGGGGAAGCACAGACAGAAATAAAGGCCAGCTGTTCAGTGGAGCAGATACCTGCGTGTGGGCCCGTAGAGCCCACCTATCATGCCAGGAGCCCCTGGAATCGGCACCTCCGCTCCCCTCACTCCGCCCGCTCTGGGGGCACAGCTCAGGCTGCACGTGACCTGAGTAAGGGAGAATCTCTGCAAATTCTATGTTTTTATACGGACTTGGGAAAATGTGAGGGATAATGGCAGGAACGTACTGATACCATCATTCATCAACAACCAGGGAGAGATGACGGGACGAAAAGGTAGGTTCTTGTATCCGGAGAAGATGTGTTGGAAGAGATTAGAAATACTGAGGAGACAGAGACTTTTTTTCGGCAAACGTTTTTTCCATTCTTAAAGCTTTCAAACTTACGTAGGAGTTTCCTGGCCACAGAGAGAGCCAATAAAGGCAGCCCCCAAGGCATTCACTCATTCATTCGAAAATCACTTTCCGAATGTGCACAGCGTAGGTGACTGGGATGTAAAGACAGAAACAAAATTTTCGGTAACAAACATTTACATAAAACCTACTATGCGCCAGGTATCATTCTAAGCATGTGTCAACTCGTATAGTGCTCACAAAACCCAAGACATACGGACTCTTGTTATCTCCACTTTAAAGGGGAAACAGAGGCACAAAGAAGTTTGATTACCTTGCCCAAAGTCATGCAGCCCCCCAGCAGGTCTGGCTCCAGCACCATGCTCTGTACTGCATGGCCTTTTGGGGGGTCTTGCTCCTCAAGTTCACAGATCCGCAGCAAAGAGGAACTTAGAAATAAATAACTTTTTTTTTAAAACCATGTGAAAGCTATTTTGATCAAGAGCTTCCTCCTTCTTCCAAGGAGGAAGAATTCAGGTCCACCTGGGGGCATCGGGGAAAGCGGTGCTGGGAGAGAGACCTTTAAATGCCATGATGCATGTGTTAGCCAGGTGGGCGGGTGGCGGGAAGGGCCCCCGAGGTGGAGAGAGCACTTGAGCAAGTGCACAGAGGCACGAGACAGCCTGGGCTGGTCAGAAAAGTGCTGAGGCATAGAGCTGCAAGGCAGGGCAGGAGCAGATGAAGCAAGGAAGGCAGACAGGGGAGGGTCCACGAAGGAGGCTCTTGTATTCCAACTGAGGCCCTTCTGGGGATGGGTGGCTGCCTTCTTGCAGTGCTCATAGGCACAGAATAAAAGCATCGGGCTGCTTGGAAGACCTCTCCCCACCTGCACTTCAAGAAGGTTTCTGGCATCAGTGTGGAGGGCTGGCTGGGAGAGAGGGAAGCAGATCTATTCAGAGAAAGGCCCCTGGAATCAGACAGCTCTGACCTCAAGTCTCAGATCTGTGTCTACTTCTGTGATCTCCGGCAATTAGTGATTGGATCTGCCAAGCCTCAGCTGCCAAATGGGTGGCTGCAAGAACCATGTATGAAGGGGTTGTTAGCTCTGTCACTGGCGTGTTTTGTATTGGCTTTGGATGTAGGTACACTGCTTGAGAGGCGATTGCTGTACAACAGACGAAGGGGAAATATGACGCTAGTGACCTATCATGAACATGGTTGTTTCCTCCACTCCACAGTGGGAAGGATTTGTTGGCACGGATTCATTCATGTTCCCACACCAGGATCCCTTCAAGACCAAATGCAAGGTTAAGTTGGTCTGTTGTCAGCAGAGATGATGTGGGAAACCAACTCATACTCTTGGCTTTGTAATTAAAGGCTCTAACCCAGCACTGCTCAATCTTTAATGTGCACACAAGTCACCTGAGATCTTGTTAAAACGCATCACAAGAAAAAAAAGGATTTGTAACTATGTGTGGCAGTAGATGTTAAGTAGACTTATCATGGTGATCATTTGGCAATATATATAATTATTGAATCATTATGTTGTATACCTGAAAGTAATATTACATGTCAGTTATATCTGCATTTTTAATTTTTTTTATTTTTTATTTTTTTAAAGATTTTATTTATTTATTTGAGAGAGAGAGAATGAGAGACAGAGAGCATGAGAGGGAGGAGGGTCAGAGGGAGAAGCAGACTCCCTGCCGAGCAGGGAGCCCGATGCGGGACTCGATCCTGGGACTCCAGGATCATGACCTGAGCCGAAGGCAGTCGCTTAACCAACTGAGCCACCCAGGCACCCTGCATTTTTTAAAAATCAAAAAAATAAAATTAAAAACAAACACAAATTAGTTAAAAAAAATTTTAAAGGCAGATTCTGACTCAGTAGGACCATGGAGTGCCATGGGTGATGCCCATTCTCCTGTGCCAAGGATCACCCTTGGAGTAGTAAGGCCTCAATCCACTGAGATCACCATCATCCGAAGATCTCAATTGCCCAAACCAAGAGTAAGAATGAAACTCAATCCCTCTCATTAATTGGCTTATTCACTCATCCTTTCCATTATTTGCTAAGCACCTACTATACTCCAGGTCTTGGAAGAAACAAAGATCTATACACCATAGGTCCTGTACCCAATCAGCTTGTCCTCTACACAAATGGAGAAGGAAAGGACAAAGGGGACTGACCACTTCTGCAGAGCCTACTTCATATACTTCATCTCATTTAAATCTCCCAAAAGTTCTATGGAATTGCAATCATGCCTACCACGTTGGAAACTATAATATGAGGAGTAAGGATAACCACCTTCCCCATCAAATTGATCAGCCAGTTGGTGGCGTTGGGATGTGAAGCCAGGTCTTTTGGATTCCACTGCTTTGTTTATACTTTATAACCGAAAGTTGATTGCAGTCTGTTTTTATTTACTCTGAACTTGACTGTGCCTCTTTAGGTTTAGAGAGTGAACTTTTTTTTTTTGCTCATAAATTTAATTGCTGACATAAAGGGAAAAAATCCTGATGTAATTGAACAAGAAGATGTTTACAACCCTCTTCGAGCCATAGGGCTGCTGGTATACAAAATTTATGACAGCTTGGAGAGGGGAAATAAAAAGATAGGGAAGACCAAGACAGATGTGGCTATGGAGATGTCGTGTTAATATATGGGTCAATGACCTGACACTGGAACACTCAGCTGGATAACTTTTTGGAGATCATTTAACCAGCTTATGAAGATTTACTTAATAAACTCTTAAACTGGCCAGAGCTAGACTCCTAAAAACAACCCTATAAATTACAAAGAAAGTGGCGTGTTAAAGAGCGATGGCAGGTGTTTAAGGATGGAGTGAGATTGTCAGAGTTATAAAGGTCATTGTCCAGGAGGCTTGCAGCCGTCACTGGAGGGCTGGGAACCTTTCAGGGGAGCAGCTCCTGTGTTTGCACCCAAGCCAGATAAATGCGTACAGATGTTCCTTGAACTTGATCAACTTGCTTCTCAGCATGAATACAAAATTGATTGGGCCAAATCAGAGCTCGTGCCAGTGAAGGCTGGCTGCATACAGAAATAAAATCAGCCACCTCCCATTTACTTAGAAGTCTCTGGCTTAAAATATACTGGAGGAAAATGTGCGCTTCACTTTGGAGCAAGAGCCAAATTGCACAGCGACAAAATTATTCCCATCATCATGACAGCCTCAGCCAATCGCTCGCTTTTTTAATGTGCTGAAAGGAGGCAAGTTGGCATCATTAAAAGTATTTTTTTTCCAAAAATACATCATGAAATATGGAGAAGCTAGAGACAGAAGAAGGGGGCCCACGCTTCAGTCTAATTCTGAGACTGGACTATTGAGCTGTTCTGGATGTACTTTGAAGGTCCTAAGAAAAGAGGCTGTGTTTATTGCTTCCTGCTTCCCTTGATACCCTAGATTAGCAGGGACATGAACATTTTTCCTTTAATTCAGTTCCTATTTTTCAAGTGAGACCCCTTTCACTGAATGCTTATCTCCAGAAATATTTAATCGTCACTCTTGCTTAATGGACTACAAGTGCATCATGTCTTTTGGTCCTTCTTAAGTACTTAGTCAAGGACATAATGGATATGGCATACTTCTGTTTCCTCTTCCCAAATTCATCCAATATTCCCTGCATCTGTCCCCCTGTCCTTTATTACCTAATGAAGTTCTGGAAGCCAATCCAGGATGTGCTGATATGGAAATTGCTTAAAATGGAAAGGTTAACTTAGCTGGTGTTCAGCCAGCCTCACCGAGGGATCCCTGTTCTTGAACCATGATGTGATGCTTCTTCACACCCATCTTTGTCCTTCATCTTCTCCCTCTGGAGAAGGATTTTTTACTCAGTCCCAGTGAGTTGGCTTGCTCCTCACTCGGTTTCAGCAATTCTGATGTCCAGATGTCTTATGCCCTTTTAATATCTGTTTCAGATTGTCACCCTCACCACTGAGAAGTGACAGCATGCATATTTTTCTGTGCTGAATTGCATTTTGTTCTTTTTTTGAACCTCATCCTTAGAAATTAGATTTTACTATCTTGGGTGTTTCTAGTACATGACTAAGAGTTTCTTTCCAGCACAGTTACTTAATACCCCTTTCCAGAATATTACTTAAGAAGCAAAGGAGTAAATTCTTCACATACCTGTAAGAGTATATCTCCATTTTTACTTGGGAGGAAATTGGTTGCTACTGATTTTAAGGATGAAAGTTACAGAGATGAAAGGGGAGCATTTATGCAAATCATAGCCCAGTAATTCAAGGATGATCAAAGGTTTCACATCACATGTCAAGTCAGATCAATTGCTGGTATTATCTGGCAGACTGTGGTGAGAAAGATTCTGAGGCTGGGTTCAGATCAGATGAGAAAATATGGTGGGATGGATTAGTAATGTCTCCCATGGACTTGATATAAAGAGAGGGGAGAGCATCCATTCACTTTTTAAAATGCTAATCCTGGCCTAAGAGAATCCACAGTTTTCTGATATATCTACCAGATGCAATGACAAAGAAATTTTGAGAAAAAGCCAAAATTTCCAGGGTAAAATATCAAGTGGTCTTCCCCCAAAGCTGTCACTTTTATCAAAAAGCTTAATTATATGCACCAAATCTGATTAATTAATGATCGCCAGGATTGTTAAGCTCCATGATTGATTAATAATGTCTACGAGTGAAGGAGTGGACAGGGTGCACCTATATCCTGAATTCAGCACTCCTGGCTCAGTTCAATATGCCATTTAGTCTGTCTTGGGAGTAGAATAAAGCAGTAAAGGCTTTGAAAGTATCCTACAGAGTCAGGGCATGAGTTAAGCTCGTATCTGTTACAGAAGAAGCAGAAATTAGTTGAATATGGCAAAATGTCAACAATCCTACATCTGAGATTTAGAGAATAGACTTCCTTCCAGCCCATATGAAATATTTACAATAATTGATCATATACTGGTCATAAAGCAAGTATCAATAGAATTGAGACCCCATTCCAAAAATATATGGGAAAGTAAAACGTCCAAGCAATTTGATAGCCACATGAAAAACTCACCATCTATTTGCATATTTAAAAACACGCTTCTAAATAATTCAAAGACCACCTGACATGACTTATTTATGTGTATATTTTCTTTTTCCTTCTGTGAATGCAACCTCCAAGATGTCAAAGAGCTATGTTCACAACACTACCCCCAGGACACACAGAATAGAAGATTGTTTTAGTCACAGGAAGGGCATGTTGAATGAGTAAACGAATGAATATCAACACTTACAGGATTCTATTTATGGTGCACTTCAAGGGAAATGAATAGCCTTAAATACATACGTTACAAAAGAAGAAAAACAGATCATGAGCTAAAGACTAAGCTTGAGCTATCAGAAAATAAGCAGTAAATTCAAAGAAAGTAGAAAGAAAGAAATGGTTTTTAAAATCTGCAGAACTTAATGAAACAGAAAAAAAAAGAATAAGCAGGGAACAAAACAATGATCTGACCAATATATAATCCTCTTCTTAAAGAACGTTTTTTAAAAGTTTTATTTATTTACTTAAGAGGGGTGGAGAAGGGCAGAGGGAGAGGGAGAGAGAATCTCAAGCAGACTCCATGCTGAGCGCAGAGCCCCATGTGAGGCTTGATCTCGTGACCCTGAGATCATGACCTGAGCCAAAATGAAGAGTCAGATGCTCAACCAACTAAGCCACCCAGGCACCCCATCTTACAGAGCATTTTTAAAAGAGCAGAAATGGCAGTTAATTTTATAAAAGGCTAATATGACCCTTGATATGAAAACCAGGCAAGGAAAATTATAAATCAATCTCATGTATGGATTTAGATGTAAAAACCTTAAAATATTGGTAAAGGACACCTACTAGCATGATAAGAAATGAACAGACAGCCATAACCAAGAGTAGAGCATGTTCCAGGAATGTAAGGATAGTGTAACATGAGAAAATGTCCTAATATAAATTAATACTGAAAGAGAAAAATGATGACTATCTCCATGGAGGCAGAAGAAACATTCAGCAAAATTTCTCATTCATTCATATGTTTAAAAAAGAAATGTTAGCAAACTAGGAATAGTAGGAAAAATCTTTAACATTTGAAGAAACATTTGCATTTGATAAGATTATCTATGTAAGAAAAACAAGAGACTCTCTAGGCAAACCTTAGATTTAAAAAATACATACACACACGCACACACACACGCGTGCACGCGCGTGCACAAAGTCAAATAAAACTAGTTTATTTAATACCACCAATAATAAGTTAGGAAATGTAATTTTTAATGTCTTATTCATAGTGGCAAACAAAATATATGATTCTGTGAAATAAATCTAATGAAAGATCCCTAAATCTTTTAGGGGGAAAAATATAACACTTTATTGAAGGATATGAAAGAAGAGCATTGGGAGAGATATACCAGGTTCATGGGTGGGAAAATACACTTTGATAAAGATGAAAATGTTCTGGATTAATCTATGCAATCAAATGCAATTTCAAAGATTTTCTTTCATAAAATTTGACAAGCAAACCCTAAGATTCACAAAGAAAGGTTGGAGCCAAGAATAGGCAAGAGAGTTTTGGATAAGAAGGACAAAGATGAAATACTGTAAGATGTAAAGACTGGTTATCAAACCAGGTAAAAGAGTGTGGATTTGGTGCAGAAAGAGACAGAGAATTAGAAAAATATATATAAAAAAAAAAAGCTACAAAAACAATCCAGAATTTAAGACAATATTTGCAATGAATAAAACCAGAATATATAAAGAGCTCCTATAGTCAATAAGACAAAACTGAGTTAAAAAAAAAGGGGGGGGCAACAGTAATTTATACTAGAGGGAACATAAATCTACGATAAACATTTTGAGAAGGTGCTTAGGGAGCTGCAATTTAAAAAAAAAAACGTATCATCAAATGATCAAGGCTTGGTAGAAATGTGGAGAATTTGAATGTTTATATTGCTAGTGGGAGTGGAAGTTTTTACAATCACTTTGCAAAGGAATTTGGAGGTATCTGCATTGCATTAATTCTGAGATGCTTCTCAACCTCCAGCCCCCACCCTACCCCTACCTACATTTTAACATTTCTGAAATCCAGATTCATTTTACAGTTTTTGGCATCTTAAAAGTCTAAATGAGAGCAATTTTGTTGCAACTTACATTAGGTGGCCTCTTAGTTTTAATAAAATATGTAGTAAAGGTGAAGATGCTCATACTCTGTGATGCAGCAATTTTTTTTTTTTTAAAGATTTTTATTTATTTATTTGAGAGAGAGAATGAGATAGAGAGATCATGAGGGTCAGAGGGAGAAGCAGACTCCCTGCCGAGCAGGGAGCCCGATGTGGGACTCGATCCAGGGACTCCAGGATCATGACCTGAGCCGAAGGCAGTCGCTTAACCAACTGAGCCACCCAGGCGCCCAAGCAATTTGATTCCTAGACACATCTCTAAAGAAACTCACGACTATACACAAAGATATGTATAACGTTGCTCATTCAAACATTTTCTACTTTAAAAAATTTTATCCTAAGACGTTGGTAAAGTTGGTTTCTTTCATGCTTGTATCAATAAGAACTGTTGTCTACTGTTGCCAGTAGAGTGGCTTTAAACAAAGAAAAATGTGTTGTCTTCCATAAGAAGTCCAGGAGAGTTGCTTAATTTTGTGACTCAGTGAGCACCTCAAGAACCCAGATTCTTTCCTGTTCTCTGTTTTGCCATGGTTGGTTTGCTGACCCCTTCTCTTATACTTGTTCACTTCTTGATCACATTTCTGACTTAACAATAATGTCTTGGGGCTTCAAATTTACTCTTTATTCCTGCTACGACATTTGTTTCCACTTTTTTATTTTCAAATAATTATAGAGGCACAAGAAGTTGTAAAGACAGGACAAAGATGTGCTATGGACAAACCACTCAGTTCCTCCCAATGGTTACATCTTACCTAATTTTAACACAATATCAAAACCAGGTAGTTGATATTGATACAGTGTGCCTATGCATAGCTGGGTGTCATTTTGTCACATGTGTACATATGCGAAACCACCACCAGAGAGGAGAGAACCATTCCATCACCACGATTTCCCCGGTGACATCCTTTATAGTCACACTCCCCGTGCTCATTCCACCCATCCCTAACCCCTTGGAACCACTATTTTGTTGTCTTCCTATCATTATTTTAGACAGTAAAACACTATCTTTCGCTTCCTTTTCGAAGCATCACAAAAGTAAGATGGGTGGATGGATGGATGGATGGATGGATGGATGGGAGGATAGATGGAAGGTTAGATGGAAGGAAGGAAGGAAGGATGAACAAAGTAAATGTAACAAAACATTAGTTACAGAATATAGAATCTGGGGCTGTGGTTCTTTACCACACAACTCTTTAATTTGTCTGTATGCTTGCAATTTTTATCCATACAGTGTTGTAAAAAAAATTAACCTAAATGTCCACCAATAGAGGAATAGACAAGTAAATTATGTTTCTACAACGGATTACTCGACAGCATTTAAAATGAAGGAACTAAATCCATATGTAAGAATATGGATACATCTCAAAATAGCAGTTGGATTAAGTTGCATACACCTAAAAAATAGCAGAATAACTCTTCTGATGAAATAACACACAATATCACAAGGATAAGCACCATTTTGAAGTTGTTTTTCCTACATGTTTTTGTAATTGATTACATAATAACATCACGTGTGACATCTGGGTATTGGTGAGGATATGGGTGCATGTTTAATCCTTTTTTTATTTTTCATATCTGAAATGGCTTATTATTAAAGAAAACTTGAATAAAAAAGAGATGCTACGTACAGGCCTGCAGACAAGGGAAGATATGGGCTTAAAAGTGAACTTCAGGAAAGTGTGAGTCAACTTATACTAACTTATGCACATGTCCCCTTCTAGTTTCTCAAGTTATGGGACACATGTGCCAATTACTTTAAAGAACAAGGTACTTCAGGAAGAAAACATGCTATCTTTCAATGACCTCAATCAATGCTAGCTCTAGGTGTTTAGAGAGGTCCCAGGAGAGCATCAGTACACAAGAAAGCAGATACATTTCACACCCATTTAGTAATTACCCTGGG
The DNA here is from genome assembly GCF_964656455.1 of Halichoerus grypus. Classification (NCBI taxonomy): domain Eukaryota; kingdom Metazoa; phylum Chordata; class Mammalia; order Carnivora; family Phocidae; genus Halichoerus; species Halichoerus grypus. Next base: position 27,603,451 of record NC_135717.1, read on the forward strand.
AGCATGGCCTCACTAATGCAAGCGCTGGTTACCATTACAAATAAAACCTGCAAAGCCCCTTTAAAACAAAAGAGACCAAGAGTTTGGATTGTGCAGTCAACAGACATAGGCAGACAAATATTTTCTAAAAACCCAAACTGCTCATGCTTTTCTCATCACAAAAGTTAGGGCAGTGTTCCCTTTAGTGAGGAGAAATGAGTTTTGACCTTCTGAGTACCTGGAAACATGCCATTTCTTTGTCTGGGTGGCTATGACAAAAGCGTTCCCTGTATAATTATCCACGGGACCATTCACATGTTTTATGCATATCTCCATATTTTGTTATGTTTCACAATAAAAGAAGAAGTGTCTTAAATTTGTGTAAATTAGGTCTGGTGGCTCGGAATACAATTTTTAGTAATAGTATCATATGTGAACTCAAAAGCTGCTGTCTCTCAAATACTTTGGATGGAAGTGAAAGTGGCATGCTTGGAAAAACCGTGAAATGACTCAGAAGTGGGCTCCAGGCGCACAAGAGCAAATCACATGGGAAATGCATGTGAACGTCTGAGGGAAATTGTTTCCTGAGATGTGAGTAAAAAAAGAAGCCTCATTTCCAAATTATAATTCTATGTGTAATTTAAAGTATGTGTGCAACAAAACAATAAACTCATTATTCTTAAGTTGGATGTGAGGCGTTATCTATATCCTGCAGCTGTAAATTATACACGTAATTTGGCTGAAAATTCTGGAAAGTTAAAAATCTCGTGGAGAAAATGCAGTCACCATCTAGCTGGGGCCATCTTGTGTGTAGGTATATGCAATTTTTCATAATTAAAAAAGCTGTGGCTCCGGATCTTTCTCTCTTAGAGGGTGTATCTCACAGACCTGTCAAAAGTTATATCTGGAAAGAGTTTTATAAACCATCCAGGTTCTCATTCTCTCATGTGGAGCAGAGGAAGGAGGGAGAGTTTGATCTCCCTGAAGGAAAGATTACCTCCCCTAGACTTGGAGATAAAGAAAAATAATAGAGTTGTCAAAAAGATTTCACTCTCCCCATGGTCTTGATAGATATTTGTCAACTCTTGTCAGAATGGCTTGTCATTCTAATGCTGTGCTCTTCCCCAAGAAACAAGGATCTACCAGCAGTACAGCACAAAAGCAATAATTAGATGGAATCGGCACATCCCGAAGTCATTACAAAAGCGGGGGAGATGGCAGGATAAATCAGGGTTGAACAGGAAACGTCTACTATTTGAGGAGGAAATATTTATTGGGGTCACTCATATCATTTCAGGACACTGAGATGGGGATGGAGACAAGCAATAAGTAAATTTACCTCATGGAAAATTAAATTTTAAAAACATACTTATAATTCACACAGGCACCATAGCTGGAGAGTTTTAAGTTTGGGGACAGTTATAAACTATCTTATTTCACGGAAAGCCCTAAAAGACCGACAAGAACAACAACAACAAAAACCCACAATCGAGTTATCGGGATGATTTTGAGTGAGGTATGTTTATTTGATAGTAAGAAAAACAAAACAAAACAAAACATAAATTGAGCATCCTGATGGTGTATTTGCATAGCTTATTCTTAGACTGCCTTTTAGCGACATCCAGAGAAAAGTTCCTTCTGAGAGTGATTATATGACATTGGCACCGTCCTATAGGACAACCAGTCCCAAAGTGTAGAAGTGATGTGCGGTCTACTTGATGCACCTGGGAGGTTCATTACTGTCAAAACTCTCTTTTACACGTTATCAGTATGCTTAGAACTTTCTTAAAACCACAGTCACACAAGAGATATAAAGAACTATGTGAGGGGCGCCTGGGTGGCTCAGTCGTTGGGTGTCTGCCTTCGGCTCGGGTCATGATCCCGGGGTCCTGGGATCGAGCCCCGCATCGGGCTCCCTGCTCCGCGGGAAGCCTGCTTCTCCCTCTCCCACTCCCCCTGCTTGTGTTCCCTCTCTCTGTGTGTCTCTCTCTGCCAAATAAATAAAATCTTTAAAAAAAAAAAAAAAAAAAGAACTATGTGTGGCCCAGGTATTAGGATATTAGGAGGGTTGCTCGATGATAAGTAGTTAGGGGTCCAAGAAGTCAAAAGACTAGATGTACAGACGCAGTGCCAGATATACGTGGCACTGTGTATATAGCTACTAAGTACTTGCTAGATGGATGGAGAGGATTAAATATAGGTCTGGGAGTAGACCATCCAGGTTTAGAAATATACACACAAATCCAAATAGGCAAAGACTCGATTGACTTCTGGGGAATGGAAAATTCAAGAGGTCTGCCCACTCACTACAGAGAAGGGGAGACAGAAGCCCGGTTCAGCCAGGAACACTGAGGCAATTAAGCCGTGACTAGAATTAGGAGGTAGAGTTTTAAAATCTGATCATTTCATTCTTGGAATGGTTTCCCACTCTTCTTAGGAGGAAGTCCAGATCCTTACTATGACCTTTTTTGGCCAGTTCCTTCTAGAAGCAGATCTGAAGCCCAGGATTCTAGTGTATGCGACTGATTAAGCGCTTCCAAGAAACTGGAGAAGAGGCTGGAGAAGGACCCGGAGCTAAGGAAGGTTATGTCCTATCCCCAGCCTGGCCCTGCAGGGAGCTGTGGTGCATAAATGCACTTCAGTCTGTTGTGTCTCAAGACAAAGAGACTAGGGGCCTGTGCTCCTTACCAACCAGTCATTGGCTATGGGCCACCCAGTTCTCAGTACTGAGGTGGTTCCAGTAGCCCAAGGGCGATCCTCTGAAGGCCATGAATGCCAACCACTAGCAGCAAAACACACACAAGTTGGGGGATGTATGTACAGAAAAAGTAAGAGGGACTGGTGATAATGTGCAAAGGACAAAATGAAGTCTGCTACAGTAGTGACTTACAAAGCCAGCATGACCTAGCATGATCCCTCCCTGAGCTCTCTGGATCAGTCAGCGTTCTCCAGAAAAACAGAACCAATATAAGAGATCTATTATAAGAAATTGGCTCACGTGATTATGGAGACTGAGAAGTCCCACAATCTTCTATCTGCAACTGGAGACCGGGAAAGCTGGTAATGCAGTTCCAGTCTGAGGGCAAGAGAAATCCAACGTCCCAGCAGAGAAAGCAAACTTTTGTTCTATGCAGGTGTCCAATAGATTGGAAGAGGTTCACCCACACTGGGGAGGGCAATCTACTTAACTCAGTCTACCAATTCAAATGTTAATCTCAGCCAGAAATACCATCGCAGACATACCCAGAATAATGTGGGCATGCCAGGGTTCAGTCATGTTGATATGTAAAATTAACCATCACGCCCCCCTGGTCTCTACACACAATGCCACAGGCTCAGTGCCAGGGGAGAGAGACCGGGGAGAGGAAGGGGGCCCAAGAATAAAGGAGGTGATGCTGGTCAGTAAGATGCTGAGTTCTAAAAGTGGTGCCATAGAAAGGCGATCATGACTTCATTCCAAAAAGAAGTTAGTGGTTTTTAGTCCTTTCCCCCCCACCCCCCAATGAGTGTTGTCTTTAAAACCACAGACTGGTTTTTTATTTTACTGAGACCCAGAAGTCAAAGGAAAAGACAGGGGCCTTTACTCTACAACATGCGTTCTCAAAGGAGACTATATCCTCCCCAATGGGGTACAAATGGGCTCTTCAGGGGGTTGTCAAGACAATCTTATGCTTTTTATGTATAAAGCACAGATACACATAGAGCACATAAACAGATAATATATTTTATCTATGGTATTAAAATTTCATGGGGAAATAATTAGGAAACAAGTGTCTAAAAAGGCTTGGAGGCAGAGAAGCAATATAATTTTGAAAAAGGTTGAGGGCACCTGAGTGGCTTAGTTGGTTAAGCATCTGTCTTCAGCTCAGGTCATGATCCCCAGGGTCCTGGATGGAGACCCATATCGGGCTCCCTGCTCAGCAGGGAGTCTGCTTCTCCCTCTCACTCTCCCTTTGTGCTCTCTCTCTAATAAATAAATAAAATCTTTTTAAAAAAATGAAAAAGGTTGAGAAACACAGTTCTAAAACCATAAATATCTAAAGCTGGAAGGGAGCACCTGTTCCTCCCAATATCCTACAAGAGGCAGCTGAAGGACTCAAATGTTCAAAACTGCCAAAGGTCACACGGGGGGTTAGTGAATGAGCCTGGCTTAGACCAGGATTTTTTTAAATCCTAGACCAATGTCCATTCTACTTTGTTTTATGCAAAAATACATATATCCACAAGCAAGGCCCAAGCCTCCACATCTCCTCCACCCACATTCCCCTCTGAGGTGACACTCTGGAAATAAAATAAATGACCTGTGTGATGTAATTATGCACCCTCAGGGTCCTGAGGAAGAGCTATGTTGTCTGAGTGGTGTGACAAGGGGCAGGCAGAGACGACAGAGAGAACACCCAGAGAGTCAGGACAAAAGTGTGTCGGCTAACAGGAGGGATGCAGAGCTTGAAGAAGAGAATAAATGAGAATAAATGGGGCATATTTTTTTCTGACTCCTGCTCATCCTCCATGTCTAAAGTTGGACTCTTTCTTTTGCCACTTAAAATGCATCCAGAAAGCTGAGGAGGTGTGATGGACAAAAAGAAAACAGGAAAAAAAAAAAAAAAAATCCAGTGGGTGAAACTAAGGTTTTCCTCACCATCTAACTCAGGGAGGTCAGACTCCCCTGCGGGGCTGTCAGTTAGCGTCATGACTTTCCCCAGGGTCTGCTTCCTACAACCATCACTCATTCAGTCACTCGGTTGTTTGCTAAGCACCTACTACGCGGCGGGCATGTTCCTAGGCACTGGAGCGGACAGTGGGGAAAGCGCTGACAGCGATGAAAACCAGCTTTGGCTCGAAATCCAGGCAAATTTTAACTTTCACAGAGGAGCTAAGCACCTAGGACAGGTACAGAAGCCAACAAAACGAGCCCCCGCGCCACAGCTGGCACGTGAGGCGCGGATTTTCCGACCGCGTCGGAGGGACATGGGCTACGTCGTCCACCGGGTTGCTCTGTGCACCCGCAAGCTTCTCGCCCATGTTCAAGGGCAGTCGGGACCAAATGGAATTATGGGAACAGCCACACACAAAAAAAGGGAAATGCAAATAAATAAATGAAGTTTTAATTGGCTTACTCTGATCTCCCTGCTGCGATTGTATCACCAGAGTTGGCAGCTCCTCACGGGCGGTTGCCAGGCAACCGTGTGCGGGTAAGGACGGGACAGCCGCCGTTTTCTGTCTTGCGCTGTGAGTCTGTCTCCTGGTGTCTGGGGCTGAGGTCTGGCTCTCCCCGACCCTCCGGCTGCCCCGTGCAGCCTCCGAAGTGAGCCTCTGACCTACCGCTCCAAGGGGCCTCCTGGGCAAGTTCTTGATGAAACTTCAGCCCTTATTCAATGACTTGGCGCTCAGGCTGTGGCTTTGCTGGAGAGATCCCAGTGATCCCAGACAGGCCTTCTGAGCCCCTTAGGTACCCCAACAGAGCGGGTGTGAGAGCGGGCACTGGAGAAGCAGAGCGCTGGGATTCTCCTTCCCCCGGTGTGCTGGGCGCTGCGGGAGCCTCGCTCTGATGTCCTTTGATATTCCCACTGCTGGAAGCGCAGGGTAGGGGCTTTGCAGACAGACAGACAGAGCTGGGACTGACTGGCACATACAAGCCGCGCCACTTGAGGCCCATCACTCAGCCCCTCTGTGCCTCTGTTTCCTCAGTGCTAAAGTGGAGGTAGCACTGCATGCATCCCAGGGGCGTGCTGAGCATTTCTGGGGCCAATGTATGTAAAATGTTCGGCGCAATGCCAGGGGTACAGTTTCTGCTCCACGAGTTTTGGCAATTGTTCTACAGGCTTCCATGAAGAACTCTGAGACATTCGTACAGTCCAGGGGCCAGAACGGAAGTTAGCAACGTCTTCATTCCTTTAGTAAAAAATCTGAGACTCAAAGAGTCAGAGTGAAGTGCCTGGAGCCACAGAACTGGGACTCAAACGAGGACTTACTTGCCACCATGAAACTTTACCAGGAGGGGATACAAAAAGAGCCTTCATGTATGGAAAGCATCTTGAAGGCAAAAAGTACCAGTATTTGTATTGGGTAATCAGAGCAATACTCGATAGACACAGCAACCCAGAAAATTCTGAACAAGTCTCACGTGCTTCAGGCAGGGTCAATGTCTTATTGAAGGTATCTGGGTCTTTCCCTGATGGCTGATAGAATAACCTGTCACCTTCAGAAGAAAGTCCATCCTCCTTACTATGGAGTCCAAGACTTTTCTTGGCCTAACTACTGTTCCCACTTTAATCCAATTCTTCCCCTCACTCTTGTTGATCTTTCTGCTGATCCCGAAATATGCCAGAAAAGCTCCTGCCTCCGGACCTTCGCCTTTGCTAGAAACACAGATATCCACAGGCTCCCTCCTTCTTTTTCTTCAGGTTACTGCTCAAGGAATATCCGCACTGAGGACTCCCTTAATTTCACATTTAATATTGTAAACACTCTCTTTTTCCTGCTTGTAGTACTTGTCAGCACCTGACACATTACCTATGTTTTTGCTTGCTATCTGGATCCTGCCCCCACCACTACACTGTAGCCCCAAAGATGCACCAATATTGTCTTTGGTTCATTGCTATATTCCCAGGGGCTAGAACGGTGCTCAGCCCACATCCAATTCTCAATAGATACTTACTGAATAAATGATAGCTCTGTCCTTTTGTATGTGAGTTCTCCTCTGCCCTTCCCTTCCTCACTTTTGACTTCCTAACTCCTACTTTTCCTTCACGAGGTAGCAACAAGCATCATCTCCTTTTAGAGACCTGTCCTCACCTCCTCAAATGGGGGCCTTGCCACGTGGGTCCATATAGTTCTGCAGAGTAGCCACCAAACCGTATTCCAATTATCCATTTACCTGGTGTCCCACCCGAAGTGTGGCTGATTATACAAGCAGAAGAGCCATGAAACAAAGGGAAGGGGGCTTCCTTTGCCCAGCTGCTCGAAGACCAAGCTCCCTGCCTCACCCTCCAGTCCCAAAGCCTCATACTGTCTTCCCCTCCAGACTGAGTCACTTGAGGGCAGGGCCAGCAGGTAATTCGTCTTTATATTCCCAGAATATAATATGGTTCCTGGCACAGTGCAAGTGCACAAAACTGTTGCTCAAATGGTAACAGCCAACATTTACTGAGTGCTCACTCCCAGCCACAAATCAGTCTATTAGGGTTTCTCAACCCTGGCACTCTCGACATTTGGGGCAGGATAATTCTCCGTTGTGTGTAGGGGCTGGCTATCCTGTGCACTGTAGGACCAGCATCCCTGGCTTCTACCCATATGCCAATAGCATGCACCCCAGTTGTGACAACCAGAATGTCTGCAGACATTACCAAACTTCCCCTGGGAGGCAAACCTGCCCCAATTTGAGAACCTCTGGTCTAAGTGTTTACTGTGAATTAATTAATTCAATCCTCACAGTGACTCCATGAGGAGGTACTAGTATTAAGCTATATTACAGAGGAGCAAAGTAAGGCTCAAAGAGGTTAAGCAACGCACTGAGAGTGACACAACTAGTAATTAGCAGAATCAGAATATGAACCAGGCAGACTGGCTCCCAAGCCTAGACAATTAACCACCTATGAGTTAAGGTTGGAGAGGAAGCAGCTGGGAAATGGGGAGGAGAAGAAGGGACTAACATGTATAGTTTATTATATGCAGGCACTATTCTAAGCCCTAAGGAAAGGAAACTGAGGCATAGAAAATATCCAGCTATTTGGAGGCGTAGCAGACAGAATTCAAACCCAGGAAGTCGAACTCTAAAGCTCATGGTGGTGATGGGCAGAGGGGCGGGGGTGGATTCCCACTCTGCTCCAAGTCTGTGCAAAGTCACATTGCCCTTCACCAGCTCTCCCTGCCAGGCAAGCCTTGGCACTGTCCCCATGTTCCCTCTAAAATAGTTTCACTGCTCCTCACACTCAGTGTGCCCCACTCTCGGGGACACTAAGCCCTGAGGGTCTTGGAGAGTGCTTTCATGTTCCAAAGCGGTCTTAGACACAAAGCCAACTGTGTGGGGAGAGTGCCAGAGGCTTCCCCAGGGCTGAGTCTTCTAAAATGGGGGCAGCCTTTGTTTCCAACCAAATCAGGCTTAACAGAAGAGCATGAGGGGAGCATTGTAGGGAGATCTCAGGGGTGCTTTCAGAATAGTATGAGAGTCTCCTCTTACAAAAAAAAAAAAAAAAAAAGTGGGGGGGAAGAGCACTATGAGGCACCTTGTCCAATTTTCTCCCTTTCGGTAGTTACCAAAGCAGAGATAGTATGTTTCAGAGGCGTCTTCTGCTATGATTGCCCCGGTGTTTAAAATAATGATCAGATCATTTTCCCACAGCCATTTCATCCAATGAGCCCAAATAGGATTATTGAGAAATTGCAAGGTCTTGCAGGAAATATCTCTTCTGACCTTGGGTATTGTTAGTCAGGCTGACTCAGAGAAAATAAGATCCCTTTCATTGTTAGAGATGACAGTTCAGCAGCCTTTCTCCAAGTAGGGTGACCCCAAGGTGTCAGGGAAGAACCACTCGGAATGGATGATAATTGATCACCTGTGCACCCAGACACAACTGCCCTCTATGCCCATGGGAAGGGGAAGCACAGTGTGTGCGTGCAGGTGTATGTGGGATCGTTTCTGTGATTCTCCACAGTGAAGCAATGTTAGCTTTTCTTAAGCAATGCTCTCAGCTTCACCAAGATGCAGGGGGAAAGATTAGAGTAGGCAGAACACAATCGACTGTCCTTTAAAATTTTTTTCTTAAAAGCCCAGTTTGATAAGTAAATGAGAATAGTGAAGACCATATGAGAAAAAGAACGAGGGAAGATTTGCATGGTCAGATATTGAAGTGTATGCTAAAGCTATAATAATTATAATGATAAATATGCATATGCACGAATTGGCAAAATCAAGGAATCAAAATAGCTCCAAAACAAATACACAGTCTTCTTGTTTCCTCTCTCCCCCTCCTTCCTTCTGCATACCACACACACGCATGCATGCACGCACGCACGCACATGCACATGCACACGCATGCATACACACAATAAACCTGGCATTGCAAATCAGTAGGAAGAGGAAGATTTATCAGTGTACACAAAAGAAAACTGAAAGCACTCCAGGTATATCCAACAGAAAGGAACTTACTACAGAAAATTGATTACAAATATATGGAAAATCCAGAAGAACAAAGAGTGGTACATCTTGTGTTGCCCAGAGATGAACACTACTACCTCTTCTAGGGCTAGAGAATTAAAACATAAAAGATAGTGTTATCAAGAGCCTAGGAGTCTGCATTTCTGCTGTTACTGTTGCCACAAGCAGAAAAATAGCTTTTACATTTTTCTTATTTGTTAATCCATGTGACTGCCTCCCAATGGCAGGAACTAACACCAGCTGGCAAAGAACTCTGGGAAACGTAGTTTTCCCACTCCTGGCTGTGGCAGTGTGGAACAGAGCATATACAGGACAGGGGTGGGCTGAGAGTCAACAGACAATACCTGGCACAGAGGAGTTATTTGATAATGTTTTAAAAAGCAATTGATTAGGGACGCCTGGGTGGCTCAGTCAGTTAAGTGTCTGCCTTCAGCTCAGGTCCTGATCTCAGGGTCCTGGGATTGAGTCCCACATCAGGCTCCTTGCTCAGTGGGGAGCCTGCTTCTCCCTCGGCCTGCTACTCCCCCTGCTTGTGCTCTCTCTTTCTCTCTCTCTCCCCGACCAATAAATAAACAAAATCTTAAAAAAAAAAAAAAAAGGCAACTGGTTAGCAACTTAACAAAAACAAACATGTTCATTTCTTGCTGTAAAGCAAAATAAATTCCAAATGGTATAAATGGTTAAATGCATACCTAAATACTCAAAAGAGAGAAAAAGAAAAGAACAACAAAGCAGAAGAACATAGTGAAAAAAAAATCCCATTTAAGGGTGACAGAGAACTTTCTAGATATTGAAACAATGAAAGAGTCACAAAAGAAAAAATTCATATACTGGAATAAAAATAATTTCTAATTGTCAAAGAGACGCTACATAAGATTAGGAACCAAATAATCTGGATAGTGTACTTACAACGTATGTTAAAATGGACTTAAAACATAACATATTACAAAGTAAAGGTGAAGCTGTACATGCCAGAGACTCAGGTTCCTTTAGAGAAATATGGAGTCAACATGTGTACAATGTAATACTATTCAGCAGCGGAAGGAATGAATTTTAGTATACACATTAACATGGATGAATATCGGTTTGGGGTGAAATAAGCCATAGAAGGATATCTACATTATTATTCTATTTAAATAAAGTTCAAAACCATATAAAACAAACTTTGTTTTTAGAGATGCATGATGGATAGTAAAACTATAAGGAAAATCAAAGAAATACCACTAATGTCAGAATTATGGTTACTTCAGAAAGAAGGAGGGAAACATTTGTAGTCGAGGAATACCTAGGAGATTTCTAAGGTATGGAAATCTTCTATTTCATAAGCTGGATGGTGGAGAAATTAGCGTTTTACTGGATTATCATGATGATGATTTAAACCATACATACACATCATTTTGATTTATGTCACAATAAAAGTGAAAATTTAAAAAAGCAGATATAAAAAATTCAAAACATGGTTAAAAAAACCCAAAAAATCAAAAATGAAATGATATGAATATTCAAGAACATTTTAAAATCAAAGAATTGTAAATTAATTTTTATTTTTTAAGATTTATTTATTTATTTTAGAGAGCAAGAGTGTGAGTGGGGGCAGGGACAGAGGGAGAGGGAGAGAGAGAGAATCCTGAAGAAGACTCCCTGCTGAGCACAGAGCCCAATGCAGGGCTCTATCCCAGGACCCTGAAATCACAACCTGAGCAGAAATCAAGAGCTGGCCTGAGCCACCCAGTCCAGCTATTTTAAATTGTAAATTTAAAATAATGGGATAAGATTTTTTTAACAATCAAACTAACAAGGATTTCAAATCTCTTAATTCTCATTGTTAGCATAGGTAAAGTGAAAACTCTCATTCTCTTGGTTAAACTGTTAACCATGAACTCGGTTAAACATTTCTAGAAAGCCATTTGGCAATGTATATCATGAGCCTTTTTAAAAAATGTTATTTCTATCATGAGCCTTTAAAAATGCCTATGCCTTAGAGAAATGACTAGAAACGTGGATCAATTTTTGTATATGAAATCGTGGTCATCTTGGTGTTTTTTTAATAATGGAAAATTTAGAAACAGTATGGGAGTAAGTAAATCATGATAGAACGAAACATCATGCAGCTTAATTTAATGATGATTACAGAGACACTGCCATTATCATAGGAAAATGCTCATGTTATATTATTTAGTCAGAGAGGCGAACTACAAAACTTTACATCCAATATGATTTCATCAATTTTTTTAAAAAGTAAGCATATTCGAAGGAAATACAACAAAATATCAACAGCGGTTGTATCTGTGTGCCAACACAATGGATCCTTCTTTTCTTCATTTTTTCTATGTTTTCCAATTTCCTAAAATAAGCAGTTTTTACTTTTATGATAGGGTGGGAAGGGTGGGGGGAATTTAATAAAAGGTAAAAGTCCAGTTTAACACATATTTTCTTCCTGTTCAGTCAGATTACATTGCACTTCAGCTCTTAGCCTGGCCTTATCCCAAGAACATTCTCTTGTGGCAAGGAGATGGGAGGTAAGATCATTTCCAATTGCCATGCTTCATTTCTACCCTGACTTACATAGTGTTAGAGAAAGGGGAACGAACAGTTATTGACTGTTGTCTTGGGCACCATGTTATTCCTACATATTATCCTGTGAGATAGAAAATACCCCATTTTAATGTTGAAGAAACTGAGACCCAGTAGGTTGAAGGCATTGGCTTGAGGGCACACCAGCTAGTAAGTGGCAAGGGGGTATACCTGGTTACTAGTTGTTTCACCGAACTCCCTTCCTTCCCATATGATGGGGCCACCCATTCAGGTCTCCTATCAGAGCCTTAGTGACTTGGCTCAGGAATCGGTCTGGCTGGGCTTAAAATACTGCCTCTACTCAGCTAACTACAAGACTTCATGTAAGTTTTATTTAACATCTCTGTGCCTCAGTTTTCTCATCAGTAAAATGAGGAAAATAATGGCATCTTCCTCATGAGGTTGGTTGTGAGGAATACACAATATGATGCATAAAAAGTGCTTAGGACAGTTCCGGGAACTCAGTAAAAGTTAGCCAACATAGTTCTCTCTAGTGGGGTCTGAGCAAACAATGAGGGCTGATGTGAGGTCATTTATATTCTCATTCTTCCAATGGCTCCAATGGAATGCCATCAGACATGACCTGGTCCAAGACATGATTTCACAGACAGGGACACCCAGAACCAGAAAAGTGACATTGAGTAATCCAGAACCTACAGTGGTGAGTGAATGAGAATGCTACTATTAGCCCCACATGCTTTCCACCATTGTATGCAGCTTCTCCCTGGCTCCCAATCCCTGGGACCAACAGCAGGGTGACCACAGTACCACCTTGGAAAAACAGTCATGTCTTCAGGTGCACACTTTTCTTCATGTACATATCATCATTTGATCACTCAGCAACCCTGAGGGGGTGGTTAGGCAAGGCAGTATTGTGAGTTTGGAAATGACCTCAGAGAATTTAGGTTGGTTCTCCTTGGTCCCATAACAGAGCTGAGACAGGATCCCCAGAGCTCTCTATATAACACCATGGTGCCTTGAAGAGCTTTGTGTCTCTGTTGCACGACATAACTACCCCCCGATGTGTGTCTCTCACAGGCAGGAAAGAAATCAGGCTGCTGGATGTTCTCACCCTGATTTCTCCCAACTCCATAATGCCAGCTATTATTCACCAGCAGCTCAGGGTTGGAGAAACAGTTTCATGCAGCTCTCCACTAGTGGGCCTGACCCACTAAGTCTCTCTTCTGGAGCCTTAGGTGGCCAGGTGTGGGGATTGTGACAGAGGTTAAGCCTGTGGGACAAAAGTGATGTTGTCCTTTTCCCCAACTCACCCCCTGCAGCCTGCAACCTTCGGGTTAAAATACCTGCCTTAGTTACATATCACACTAACCTGTAATGCCTTAAGACACCTGAGAGCAACCAGAACTCTCAAGAGCTGTTAGGTGGGGTGTAGATTGGTATAGACTCTTCAGAAAAAAGCCAGGCAGTATCTCCTAAGGCTAAACATTTATCTACCCTATGACCCAGCAATTCTACTTCTAGGTGTATGCCCAGGAGAAAGGAGTGCTCATGTCTAATAAAAGACACAGATAAAAATGTTTATGACAGCTTTATTAATAGCAGGTAAAACTGAAAACCAACCTAAACGTTCAACAGTAGGAACATGGATTAAAAAAACCCATGGCAATATTTACTTCATGGAATTTTATACGGCAATAAAAAAGAATGAAACACTGCTACATGCCACAGTATAGATAAATCTCGCAATGTAATGATGAGATAAATAAGACAGACACCAAAGAAAACATGTTGTAATGATTCTCCTTACATGAAGTTCAAGAACAGGCAAAACTAATCTATGGTGATAGAAATTGTATAGTGTTTATTGTTGCGGGGGCTTCCACTGACTAAGAGGCATAAAAATAACTTCTGGGGATGATAGAAATATTCTGTATCTTGACCCTGAATGGTGGTGGGTACACAAGTAGGAATATATGTAAGAATTCACCAAATTTTGCACTCTGAAAAACAAACTGAGGGTTCTAGAGGGGAGGGGGGTGGGAGGATGGGTTAGCCTGGTGATGGGTATTAAGGAGGGCACGTTCTCCATGGAGCACTGGGTGTTATGCACAAACAATGAATCATGGAACACTATATCTAAAACTAATGATGTAATGTATGGGGATTAACATAACAATAAAAAAATTAAAAAAAAATAAATAAAAAGCAATAATGACAAAAAAAATAAATAAATAAAACATAGGGACATGTTTTGCAACCTTCCCAAAAAAAAAAAAAAAAAAAAAGAATTCACCGAATTTTGCACATATGAAATGTGTCCTTTGCTTTGTGCATATTATATCAAAATAAAATATTTAAAAACAAATCCTGTCAGCTGGGTCACTAAGGTTTCACTCACTAGAAACTCAGAATAATCCGAAAGCAAAAGGCCAGAAGACAAGGTTATCTTTTAAGTCAGCCTGTGGACCGTGCATACCTGGTAGATTCTTCTTTTTCAAAGACTTGAGCAGCCATTAGCTTTGCATACACAGAGCTGCTGTCTGTCTCATCAGAATGCATGCCCCGAGGGAAGGGAACCATGATCCATTCATCTCCTTACCTCAGTACCTAGCAGAGTGCCTGGCTTAGAGTAGACAGTCAGAAAGTATCGATGGGCAGTTGAAAGAGTGGGTGTATGAAAAAATGAACATAGCACACACAATTATGATCTATGCCCACAATCTAGAAAGCTGCTGCTGGGCTATGAGCTGTAGAGACAATGTTTAGGCAGCATCACGTAGACCAGGGATTCTCAGTCTGGGGAAATGTGGCTTCCCAGGAGTCATTTGGCAATTTCTGGAGATATTTTTGGTTATCAAAAGCCGGGGCTGTGGGGGAGGCTACTGCACCTGGGATGATGCTAAATATCCTACAATGCACAGGACAGCGGACAGCCTCCTCTCCAACACACACACACACACACACACACACACACACACACACATTATCCAACACAAAATGTCAATAGCATTGAGGTTGAGAAACCCTGGTTCAGAGGAACAGGTAGTAAACACAGAAAAAAAGCCTTGATGTCAACTGGCTACTCGTGAGCTGTGTGACTTTGAGTAAGTTACGAAACTTCTCAGAGCTTTCTCCCTTGTACAAATAAGGCTGATGCCTACCTTAATGGTATTTGAGAGGATTAAACGACCTCAGCTATGTGAAGAGTCTGGTTCCAAACAGGAGTCTGGTGAGATTTGGTTCCCTTCCTTTCCCTAGAGTCACTGGTGGGCAATTTTTAATAAGAGATACAGTCATTAAGCATTGCTTCTTCTCTCTCTGCTTAAGGAACTATTGAAGAGTGAGGCAGCCTGTGAAGAATGCATTTTATTTGCCGAGTACATCAATAGCCCGTTCCTAATGAAATGCATTATTAAAAGATAAAGTCAACATATTCAGAACTCAGGCCCACGTCGCATCCCAATGTAATCTGCCATTCTCCCAGCATTGCAGGTGTCCTGTAAGCTTGCCTCTGAAACACCGATTCTGATTTCTCTGCTCTCCCTCGATTTTCTCTAAACAGGCACAAACACACTGGGTTCCTGGGAGATAGGGAGCAGAGCTTCATACAATGCCAGTACTCTGTGCAAACGGCAGAAACACCACAAAGAAAAAGCCCAGCTTTGTTCTTTGCAAGTGGGAAGTGGAATTTCCCGCAGGGCTCAATCTAAGGCTTGCTTCCTTCCTACTCCTCCCCCCACCTTTATGTATTTGTAAGAGTGACTGGCCCCTAAGCAATCCTATGCTGAAATCTTATGAACTGATTATTATTTAGTTTGCTGTCCTTGGTGCTGAAAAAGTCTCACAGTGCTGAGGGTGTCAGGGTCACTTTTGCATCTCTATTATTCATTCTGACCAGGAAATATAAGACAGAACACTAAAATACATTTCCACATTGCTGTAGCAGATGCTTAATATGGAATATTTGAAAAACACATAGATAAAATAACAAAAAAGACTACTATTTACTGAAAGTATGCCACTTATCAGACATTGTTATTTATCTTATCTCATGAGGTATGTACCATATATTCCCCATTTTTCAGATGAGGAGAACCGAGGCAATAACAATCCATTAGCCTGACCTTCCAGTGGCAACCACATTGACAATGGAAAAGAGCTGGGTTGCTTCACAGACCAACCTGTCCACTTGGCTCTAGATCCCATTTCCTTTCATCTTCGCAAAGATTCACCAGGTCTGGGGTCCTTGAATTATCATCCCCTTTGCTGCACCACCAGCTTCTCTCTTTCTACTGCACCATTCTCAGTCTGACAGAAAAAGAAGCCAAAGCCCCTGACCATCACATTTCTCCGGACATTTCCTCATGCCTTTGTTCCTTTTCAAAACAAACAAATGACACTCCAGAAAAGAGTGGTTTTGTCACCATTCCCACTTCTTCACCTCCCATCTTACATCTTTTCCAGAACACTCATCCACATCATGGCCCTATCCTAAATCAGGAATGGCCATCATATTGACAAATCCTATGGTCGCTTCTCTAAACTCTTGTTTTATTGCCCAGCAACATGTGACATAGATAATTACTATCATTTTGGAATACTTAATGTTTCCTCTTGACTGCTGTGTCACTAGTCACTACAAAAATCCCAGTTTTCCTCCTAACTCCAGAGCCCAGATTTTCAGTCTCCTTTCCTGGATCTTTATCTTCCTCTTGACATGAAATAGTGTCACGGGGCTCAGCCCTGGCAAGTGCGCTCTCCAAGTACACTCCTCAGCCCGGAAGTAATCTCATCTAACTCTATGGCTTTAAAAACCACCTATATATTGATGCTTCCTAAGTTTATATCTCCAGATCCAATGTCTACCTTGACCTCTAGACTCCTACATTCAATTGCCTCCCCAGTTTCTACCTGGATGTCTCTATCATCTCAAACCTAAGTTCAAAAATCAGAACTTCTGATTTTCCTTCCAAAGCTATCTTCTACTCCAGTCCTCCTCAATTCAGGAATTACCACAAACATCCATTTCTCAAAACAAAATCTTAGGGATCATCTTTGATTTTCCCTCACAGCTCACAACCAAACCCCCAGGCAAATTCCATAGACAGAGTCTACCAAACATATCCCAATTCTATCAACTTCTCCCCAGCTATAATGCCACTGTTTTAGCATCTCCATTATCCCTCCCCTGGATGGCTGAAATCCCCATATTCTATTTTAATGTTGTTTGAATAGGTGGGACACATGTTCAAACTCAAACTATAACAAAATATGTATACCTTTATTCTTCATTGGCCCATTCCCACCCCTATTTAGCTTTTTACATGTTAGCACATGATACATCCTGTTCTCCTCTCACTCTACCATATCTTTAGAGATATTTCCATATGAATACTTGGAGAAAGCTTCCTTACTCTTTATGTAGTTGCTTAGTATCCCATTATATGGCTGTAACAGAATGTATTCCAGTAACCTATCCTTTGACAGCTGGGTTTGCTATCACAAACGATACTGCAGTAACCTTTTATGTAGTATTTTTGTGTATGCAATTATATCCATATGATAAATTACCAGAAGATAAATTACCTTTGCTGAATCAAAGGGAACATGCAAAAGCCACTTACCTGCTTCCTCTGTTTTCTCTCTTGACCCCTACATTATATTTTCAAAAGCATCTGGGTGTTTTTAAAATGTTGATCATATTAGATCACTCCTTAGCTCAGAGGCCTCCAAAGCTTCCCATTACATATACATGAGATTTAAATGCCTTACTCTAGCCTCCAAGATCTGCTTATTTTGGACTATGCCTCCTCACACAGTGATCTCCAGCAGTTTTTCTTTATATTTCTAGAACACACCCAACTGTCCTTGCCTTTGCACTGGTTCCTTCCTCTGGTTGGTACACTCTTTGACCAGATCATCACATTGCTCCCTCCCTGTCTTCAGATCAGCTTAACTATCACCTCCTCAGAGGCTTCCCTGATGTTCGATCTGAAGCCCTCTACCCTGACCCTCATTGCTGACACCATTCAAGCGCACTGTCATAGTTGACTTCTTTATAACTCTTAACTGCTTCCAGAGAGTGTCTTGATTTTTTTTGTTATTATGTCTCCTACTATGAGGTAAGCTTCATGAGAGCAGGAACTTGTCTAGTACCATTGTAACCTCCAGTTCTAGAACAGTTTCTGAAAAAATAGTCGCTGACAAACACCTATTTATGGAATGAATGACTCTTAACATCCCAGTGTGTTAACTTACAGCACCTTTCCCAAAATACTATGTACTTTTGACATAGGTGAGATGGTGTCACACACATGACTTTACATCTTGGTTTTGTCCTCTAACATTACATTTAAAGATTTCTCCAGGAAATTATAAATTCTTTGCAAAGCGCCTTTTTTATGAATTTGGGATAATTTATCAAAGGGAAAGATTATAATTATTTCAATCACTCATTTTGTTAGATGTTTGGGTTGTTGCCATAGTTTTTATTTGGACTAATACAGTGATAAACATATTTAAGCATAGATGTTTGCCTATAAATTTGAATATTCACTAAAACTGGATTTATCACGTTTAAAAGGGTAAGATGATGTTAAGCCTTCAGATACTTTTTTGAAATAGCTTTTTGGAAAGATTGCAATAATTTACACACCTCCCAGCAATAAATCACCCCATCCTCAGCAGCTTTAATAGTTTTTCAGTATTTGCTAATTTGATAAATTAAATTGTTGTCTTTTATAACTAATGAAGTTAAATATTTTTATAGGGGATCTTTTAGTGATTAACAACAGCATTGTATCAACACCCATTTCTACAGGCTTAGGAAAGGTTTGGCTTTATCAAAGCATCACATAAGCTGACTGTGAATTTTCTGCAATGGAAAAAAATGTTAAACAACCTTATGGGATTACCACATAAGTACTGCTTGCTTCTCACCTGCTTTGAAGAAAGATGGACTTCTTTTATGGTGCAATTTCCAGGAAATGCATTATACCCCCCTCGTTTTCTTCATAGGATGTAATTTCCAGCACCACTGCTACACTTCCAAGAGTGAGGCATTCTTGAACCACTGGTGGATATTTTTAAGGGCCCATCACAAAGCTTCTGGTAGGGGCCTTTGTTTTGCATTTTCTTGGACCATGCTTCTGTGCAGAATTTTGATCATCTCATTTTACCCCTTCCCCCAGAATGGAATCCATGAGTGTGTATCAGCAAAATGACATAACATAGCATGTCTCCTCTATAGTTAAGCTAACCTTAAAGCTAATCTTAAAATTTTCAATAACTGTCTCCCAAAACGAGGCCTTTTATCCAATGATATCAAATTAGCATGTTATAAGGGGTGCTGCACATAGCTTACATGGATTCACAGATGACTTTAAAAATTCAGCGAGCCAAGAAACCCACATTATTGATTCATGCTAACAAAACGATGAAGCACAGCTAATCTTTACAGCACACGCTGAGCAGAATGACATTTACAAATGCAGACAGACGGAAACCAATTGGACATAATTCTTTAAGGATTAAACTGATGGCTGCAATTAGATGAGAAAAGGTGAGCAGTCTCACTGCTGGGACTTGAAACAGTCTCCGGGGTCTGGGCCGAATTTGGCCTCTCCCTTGGTTAACCATGACATCCCACTGACCAGCTAGTTGAGTGGAGTTTCCCACGGCTAGTCAAGTTTAATTAAATTGGTTTGTAAAGTACGCTGTGTTATTGCTTCAACTTGCTTCTTGGGCTTTTAATCACAAATGCTCTGAAGAAGGCCATGCTTAGGATCGTCACAGTTGGATGCTATCACTGTAGGATACCAGATGAACCCACCAAAGTGCTTGTTGGGACAGAATATGAAAATATCCCTTCCCATCTGATTCTTTGTTGGAATTAAATACTCTGAGTCTGAATGAAGGGGAACTCCTTGGAATCTGATTTTTTTTTGTTGTTTCCTTTTTTTTTTTTTTTTGGATTTTATTTATTTCTTTTAGAGAGAGGGAGAGAGAGAAAGCAGGTGGAGGAGCAGAGGGAGAGGGACAAGCAGACTCCGTGCTGAGCACAGAGCCCAACGGGGGGGGGGGGGGTCAATCCCACAACCCCTGAGATCAGGACCCGAGCTGAAACCAATAGTCTGCCACTTAACCAACTGAGCCACCCAGGCACCCCTCCTTTCTTTTTTTTTTTTAAAGAAGTACTTTTTTTTTTTTTAAGATTATTTATTTATTTATTTGACAGAGAGAGACACAGCGAGAGAGGGAACACAAGCAGGGGGAGTGGGAGAGGGAGAAGCAGGCTTCCTGCTGAGCAGGGAGCCCGATGCGGGGCTGGATCCCAGGACCCTGGGATCATGACCTGAGCTGAAGGCAGGCGCTTAACGACTGAGCCACCCAGGCGCCCCACCCCTCCTTTCTTTTTAAAGAAATATGCAGGCCAGACTCACAGCTCCCCATCTTAGAGAACAACTCTGCCATTTCTGAGCAGTTCCAAGGTTAGCCTGATAAACATCACCCAAAGAACAGAAAATCTTGATAACCTTCAAGATAACTCTGATCGTCTTAAAATTCATAATGACTCTGGTTATCAGCAAAGTGGAACAGTGATGGAGTTAGAAGTGCTTTGCAGGCGTGGAGTGTAACAAAGCACCTGTGTTTGAAAATCAAATCCCATTCCTGTCACTTACACAGCAAGGGTTTAGTACATATTGTTCCTATGTCCTATAGTTCCCCCAGCCCACCTAGATCTGGCAGGGTTTCTTAGACTCTGCTGGGATGGCTCAGGGAAGCTCTTCTAAAAAATATAAAACACACCGTCCTAAAACACCGTGGTCCACATTTGATTGTTTCTTGGTCTTCTCTTCCCTATCTTTCCAGAGCATTCCATACCTTCCCCACTCTTTGCTATGCACTTATATCTGGGGAAGCAGTAAGAATATACCCAAAGAAAAACTCCAAGAGAGGACAATTGAAGAGACACTCATTAGCATATCTATAAGAGTTAGTACTCTTTCTGTGGAAAGTGAGCAAAAACCAAGCAGACAAAACCCGTGAATTACCCTGAGAAACGGAAGTATGTGTTTATCCCATCGAACACAGGCGTTGCCAAAAGAGCATAAAATCTCCTTGATAGACTCAAACTCAGACCTACTAGTTTCAAAATTCATCATTTCTCTCACTCAGAGGAGATGGCGTGTTTACGAGTTGTGGCGGTGTCTTACAGCAGAAATTGCCTCACTTTTGAAATCTGACCTTCATCGAGTCAAATCCTGTCTCCTGGACATTTGCGACAAGTAACTGAGTCTCACCTAGCCTCGGTTTCCTTATCTGTGAAATGGAGAGAACAATGACCACGGTGTGACAGAACTCAAGGTTCAGTTTCTGTCCATCTTTCAACCCTACCTTTCTCTGTGCAAGCTTCATTATTAGGATGCAGGGGGGGCTTCCAGCTTCTCCAGGTTCAAATCCAGCTGAAATGAGGAAGGCTCCTGCAAAGTCCTGGCTGACTGAAGTCTGAGAGTCCTGTTCAACCCAAATCCATGGAGTGAACACCTCCAAAGCTGCATGGGTAGAAAGACAGAAGTGAGGAATTCCCAACCAAAATAGGGGGCTGTGACTTGAAATGGAAAAATGGATGCGCCAGACGCAAAGCACAAATGTTTACCAAGTTTGCCCAAAGGGAAATCAATGGTAACCTTCTCTATGCCAATGTTTCTTAACTTGGTTGCAGATTAGAATCACCTGGGGAGATTGTAAATAAAACAAAACAAACAAAACACTCTCTGGGCTCTAACCCCAGAAAGGTTAAATCAAAACACCCTGAATGAGAACTAGATGTTGGTGTTTTTTAAGCACCCCAGCCAATTCTAATATTTTGCCAGGGGTTAAGAACTCTGTCTATGTAGATATGTATAGATATACACCTTCATACAAACCACACATCCATATGGGATGTTTGGGCACGGGACTTTCTTTTAAAAGCTATTCTATAGAATCAAAATCAGAATTCCCATCTAAGAAGTTCAAAAGACTACAAAGTTAAAAGAGACTAGGATCTTGTGAATGTCATTATTTCCCCAGTAATTAAAGATCTTCAGAGTTTTGAATGATCTGAATGAGTTGCAGCCTCTGATCAAAATATGAATCAGCTAAAGTGCACTCTGATGTTGTCCAGTTTTTTTTTTTTTCTTGTACATCTCTAATGACTGTGAACTCATGACTTTATGGAGGAACAAAGTCCAATTTTGGAATTTCTTCCATAGCTCTGACTTCCTGAGACCTACATATTCAGTTTAGAATTCTGATCTAGAAGTTCTACAAAATCACTCTAATCTCTCTGTCTCTATCTCCCCGCCTCTGTCTCTCTCTCTGTCTGTCTCTCTCTCCATGGCAATCAGCACTTCAACTTTTCCCCCAGTCTAATCTCATCTATTCCTCATGTAGGAATATGCTGCAACTTTTACTGGGACCACACTTGTCTGGATGCACTCCAGGTAATCTGTATGCCTCAAATTGTACTCCTGGTTATCGGACACAATGCACACAGCTAGTGAGAGAGCTGGAGGTTGATCCAGGTTCATTTTTAACTACTACATTATTATGCCACCTATAGTAAAAAAAAGAAAAAATGGATGGGGAGCAGTTAATAAAACTGAGGAAATTGGAAAACAAATCAGAGAAATAAACCCAAGCAAATGGGTTGGCAATAAATGTAATTTTTTTAAGCTCCCCAGTGAAAAGTCAGAGATTCTGAGATTGGGTCAAAATTTGAATCGAGCCTTATTCTGTTTACATTGGCCAGACCTAAAATAAAATCACTTATTTGGGTTAAATGCAAAAGAATAAGCAAAGAGGTGCCAGTCTATTGCAAACAAAAGTTAAGCCAGGGGCTGCAAAATGAATGTCAGCCACTGTAGGATTCAAGTAAAATATCTTAAAATAGAACAGATTATTTACACTGATAAATATGCAATGCACAAGGCAGACCAACAGTCATAAATGTTTACTTACTGAAATCGTTAAATACCTAGAGCTAAATTACTAGCAATATAAGGGGCAGATGATATAAACACTTTGGTGCTGGGAGATTTTAACACTCAAGAGTTTTTGACAGATTAAGTAGACCAATAAATAAGGATGTAAGGGATCTTGATAATATAATATTGATTGAACAGACTTTTAAATATTACATCAAGAAGATAATGAAACTTCTTTCAAGAGATCAATTAATACAATTTCCCAAATTTATATACTATTAGGTCATACACACTAGTTCAGGTCACATTCTCTGAGCATATATAGAGAACATAGAAGCGTATATAAAATATAGAGAGAAATTATAGTTTTCTGGGCATATATAATGGAAAATACTCTTTAAAACCTAATGAACAAAGAAAAACTAGAAAAGTCCAAGCCTTTACAAATTAAAAGTCTCCTTCCTAAATAACATGTTGGTAAAGAGAAAATTAAAACACTGGTTATAGATTATTTAGAAATAACTTATCTGAGAAAACAGAATACAAAAATGTGATGGTCCAAGATTTTAGCCTGAAATTTTATTATCAAGCAAGAAAGGATGAAGAGAAATGAACTAAAGAAAGCACATTAATTTTTTTCAAAGGTGGCAAGTGAAAAATAAGAAAAGTATAAGAAAGAAATGAAGGGGAGATTTTTAAAAACTCAATAATTTAAGAAAACAAATAACCTGTATAGTGAATACATAAACCTGAATGCTATTTTATTTCTAAACAGAAATATTAAAAAAAAATTAGAAAACAGAATAATAGCAAATACTATTAGTTTTGTGCCTGGTGGTGGTTAACTCTTATTAACAATGTTACGAGGAGGATACTGTTATTATCTTCGTTTTACAAATGAAGAAATTGAGGAGAATTGATGAACCTAAGATCATGTAGCAGAGGTGAGATCAAAATCCTGCCACCCTGCTCTGGGACTCACTTCTGACCCATGCTTTAGTTAGCCTCTCAACACAAGGGAGAATTAATAGAATAAAAAAACTATAAATTCATAAATTAGAAGATAATGCAATGTATAATAAATACAAAATCATATACCAAATAAATTTGAAATTTTTAATGATACTGATGGGTGTTCTAGGAAAATATAAATGATAAAAAATTGACTCAGTGGGAATCCGAGTAGAACTTTGGTAGAAATTGGAGTAAGTCATATAAAAATCACCTCTGCAGAAGATACGTGGCCCAAATTATTCTAAATGTTAACTATTTCAACATTTTAATAGTAAGTAGGTCCCGTGTTATGTTAGGAAGACATAAAAAGAGAAAATGTGCCCTAATTTCTTTAGTGGGGTTGGCATGCATCTGCTGCTAAGAGCTAGTTAACTACAGCCAAAGAAGGAGGAAGCTCTAGTCCAATCTTACTTATTGATACAGATATAAACACACTAAATAAAATACCAGCAAGCATGACTCAGCTGCACTTCAGAAGGGTAATTTACCATGACCAAGTGGATTTTACTCCAGGAAACCAAGGATGATTTACCATTAGGAGTCACTTAATATTCAAAACTCTATTAACATAACTTATCATACCAGTGGGTCAAAGAGGAAAGACCATAATCAAATACCTAAAGGTTTTGACAAAATTCTGTATTCATCTCTGACTTATTAATCTTGGAATTGAGAAATACTTCGTTAACCTTGTAAAGAACGGCTCTCACGTATCAACAGCCAACACTGTATCCACCTACAAACACCAGAAACACTCCCGCTGAAGTCCTGGACAAAACAAAGGTCCCAGGGCACCTGGGTGGCTCAGTTGGTTAAGCATCTGCCTTTGGCTCAGGTCATGATCCCAGGGTCCAGGGAATGAGCAATCCCCTCAAAACTGGGCTCCCTGCTCAGGGGGTAGCCTGGTTCTCCCTCTCCCTTGCCCCTCCCCCTGCTTGTGCTCTCTCTCTCTCAAATAAAATCTTTTTAATAAATAAATAAATAATAAATTTTAAAAAACAAAGGTCCCTGCTTTTCAACGGTTTAGATATTTAAAAAGATAAGCAAAAAAACCCAAAATATTAGGTTACAGATTAAAATCACAATGAGCTGTCACATCTCACCTGTTGGATGGCTATTACCAAAAAGACAAAGGACGACAAGTGTTGGCCAGGCTGTGGAGAAACCGTAAGCCTGGTGCACTGTTCCTGGGAATGTAAATTGGCGCAACCACTATGGAAAATGGTATGGAAGTTTCTCAAAAAATTACAAACAGAACTACCTTATGATCCAGCAATCTCACTTCTGGGTGTTTATCCAAAAGAACTGAAATCAGGATCTCAAAGAGATATATGCATTCTTGTGTCATTACAGCAGGATTCACAAAAGCCAAGATATGGAAATAACCTAAATGTCCATCAACTGGTGGATGGATCAAGAAAAAAAAAAAAAAAAAATATATATATATATATATGCAACGGAATATTATTCAGCCTTAAAAAAAAAGGAAAAAAGGAAATCCTGCCACATGCAACAACATGCATGAACGTTGAGGACATTATGGTAAGTGAAATAAGCCAGTCACAGAAGGACCAAACACTGTGTGGTTTCAGATGAGGCGTCTAAAGAGTCCCACTCATACAGAGGAAGAGTAGAATGGGGATTGCCAAGGGCTGTGGGGAGGAGGGAAGAGTGAGCTGCTGTTCAACTCATACCAAGTTTCAGTTTTGCAAGATGAATATGTTCTAGAGATCTGCTGGACCACAGTGCACCTACAGATAACAGCATTGTATTGTACACTTAGAAATTTGTTAAGAAGGTAGCTCTCATGTTAAGCGTTCTTTCCACAATAAAAATGTAATTTCCTATTAAAAATAGAAATTCCTGGATGCTTTGACTTTTGATAAAATGGTTCAGAATCAAATATAAATTTTTAAAATGTTAAAACATTTTTAAAAGATTGGCTTAATGCCAGTTGGACACACACACACACACACACACACCCTGGCATTAGATTTGGGTCTGGATCCCAGCTGCATCATTCACTAGCAATTGAACACCATTTTGGTAAATTACTTAGCTGGTACGAGTGTCGGATTCCTGTGTCTGAGGAACAATGAACCTGCCCCATAAAGGACAGTGAGGATTACACAAGCAGACGTGGGCAGAGCCCTTGGCGTGGGGGCCTGACACATGGCAAAGGCTGAAAACACCACTGCCCGTAGGATTAGTCACAAGTGATATGAGCATAGCTCTAGAAAACAGAGTAAAGTCAACTGGAAAATAATCGGAAGTATGAAAAAATTCAACAGGATGGCCAGAGGCAATGTAAAGACCTACAAATAGCAGTGAAAATCAGTTAGAAAACAGAACTCCCCAAGTTTCCTGCTCTCTGTAGCCGGCACTTGGCACAGAGTCCCTTCTCATGCCATCTCTGTCCCATCCCTGTCTGGTGACGACTTGGAATTATCATTTAGATTTCAACCAGTCCTCAGCCTCTTGTGGAAGCTTTGCCTGACCTCCAGGTCAAACACCCTGCCATCTACTCCTTCACTAAGAGCATCTCCTTTGCAGCTTATCGAAGCAGAAATTCCATATTTATTTGTGGCATTATTGGATGAATGACCATTTTCCCCTCAAGACTTAGGTTCTTAGACTATGTAGCTTCTAAAAATTATGTTCACATAAAAAGATTTAATGTCTGTCTACACGCTATTTATATCATTTTAAAATGTATCCTGTAAGTCAGTATCTAACCATCCAACCCTAATTTTCAAAAGCATACATTGATATCCACATATATAAAAGAATACAAAGATACGCAAAGCACAGCATCATATTAACAGCGACACGAGATGCCTTACTTTTAACACTTCTTTCTTTTTAATATTCAACAATACTTTCACATGTTTAGTATAACATAATACTTCTCTCCTTTAAATGATACACAGGGACTTATCAAATACCAAAATTTCCCCAAAACTTAAAATAGATACATTTTTTATTTTTTAACCATCTGGTGACAGGTGTTCAGTGGCCAGTCACTGCTGCGGACCACATATAAACACAAAGATTACCTAAAAAGGTCTCTCTTTCAGAAGATTATCTTCCGGGCCAATAAAGTATCATTCATACAGGAGAGAACGAAGAATTGAATATATAAAGAAAGCATTAGCAATGATGATAAAAGCTGGAGAAATATTTTAGTCTGTCAAATACAAGAACAAGCCCGTCTTTCAGCCCCCAGAGAATCACACACGTAACACCCCTTCAGCGAAACACGCGCGCACGCACATGTGCACGCACGCGCCCCAAGCCCAATACGTCATCAGGTATACTCTGAGCATCTACCATGTGGCTCAGCCCTGTGCTAGCTGCTCCGAGGACTTACTCCCTGTGTTCAATGAAGTCGTTGGTGACTGAGACCCACACGTGGAGGAAAGAGAACCAACAGCATAAAATGGGAAGCGAATACCGACAAATAAGTGGTAGACAGTAGCTTTGCACATTTGCAGAGCGAGACCTTCCCACCGGGCACGGGCTGCCAGCAGGACTCCCGGTGGTGGTGTGAATCAACAACGTTGCTGTTTCCATTGCACTCGCACAAATAGACGAATGGATGGAGGAACTCCCGTGCTAAGAAAATGCAAACACCTTCATCAGGTTCCACTCTCTCGCCACCTACCCACCTGGCACGCTGCCCCCTAGTCTGACTGTAGAGCCTGTGCCCATGCCAAGCACTCCTTGAAACATACTTCTTCCATCTTTGGAGTTTGGTTCTGCTTCCTTCCCCAGCAGGAAGTCTTTCCTGGCCTCCCATGCCGGAGGCAAGGGCCCGCCTCTGTTCTCCCGGTCTCCTGTGGTCTTTCACTTACTGCTCTTGTCACCCTATACTGCACTTTCTCCTCACCTTCTCTGATTCGCCCGCTAGGGACAACTCTTACGGTCATGTTTTATGGATCTTAATATGCCTGAGTCCTAGCTCCTCTATGGCCCTGAGCATACTCTGGGCTCAGGATATGACACTTTCACTGAAGGAAGGAGGGAATGAGGTGGTTCCATGCCCAGCACAGAGCCCAATACAGGGCTTGATCTCATGACCCGGAGATAATGACCTGAGCCGAAATCAAGAGTTGGACACTTAAACGACTGAGCCACCCAGGTGCCCCAGTGTGGACATATTTTATACACCTTCCCCATTAATTGATGCACTCTGTGATGACAGAGCCTGTGTCTCCTCTATCCTTGGCTCCCTCCTAGCTACCACCACACTGTAGATAACAAATAAATAGAGTGGACAAATGGATAAATGCAGGATTAGTGGCCTGGAGTTGTTAGTCTGGTATTCATTCCCCCATGGCTGGACTTGGCAAATTTAAGCAGAGCAGAAGGGGAAGTGGTGAAGACAAGTTCTTGGATCTTATTCAGAGCTCAGATATTCCCATCACTGCATCTTTTATGGGTCGTGTTTTCACTCAGCCTATCAGGAAATGTATGTGATTTCCTGTCGGTATCTGAATGAACTTAAGGTGTCAGAAGAAACATGAGACTGTCATCTGAGGGAACGTCACTAATGAAATTCTTTCTGGAAACCCGTCCTTCCAGGAGAGGGATGCAATGGCATCCATACTCTGTCTCATCGAAACACACCTCTGAAGAGAGAAGAGTAGATGGTCTCAGGTGAGGGGATGGTTGTTCTTGCTCTCTTACTTGGGGCCTCCCAGACACATTGTTTCTCTCCTGTCTGGGCTGGATCTTGGCAGTTCCTGCAGCAATAAGGGGAGTTATTTTGGGGAGGCGGTTGATACGTGGCTAGTCCTCCTACAGATCAGCAATAGCTGCTTGAAATGTTAAATGTCTCCCAGATGGAGATACTTAACATTTGTAGGAGGAATAATTTGGAGGAGAAAAAATGCATTTGTCTTTTTGGCATCCTGTGGATTCTGTTAGAGAAGAAAGAGAACACTGTGATTCCTGCCATCCACATGTCAGTATTTTCTTGGAATTTTGCAAGTCCCAATGACTGTGCTACTTCTTCTAGGGGTATCAAGTTTTGGATGTGCCGGAGCTCAAGGGAAAAGTGTATGGAACTGGAGTCTCATAGGTCAGACAGTTGCCAAATTTCCCAGAAACCATCCGAGTTCAGCCTCTTGTCCATCAGTGGCACATACTTCCATCATGTGGACCAGATGGTTTTTTTCTTTGGGTGTGATCTCTTAAGTACAGGGAAGGTTGCAAAGTATAGGGCAGACTGGTCTCGAACACCAGGAGTTAGGATGCATGAGTTCTGGCCTTGCTTCTGCCACTAACTTTCTTTGTGGTCATGGGCAAACAACCTTATCTCACAAAGCCTTGCTTTTCCCACCTGTGAGATAAAGGGGGTTCGGTTAAATAACCTTTAAAATCCCCCTCTAATTGAAGAACACTGCTATTACTCTGCTACGGCAGAGTGACAGTGAGTGACATCATTGTAGGGAAACATGAACTTGTCCTTCAACTAGGAAGGGAAGGCTTCACTGAACTGCCCATCACGCCCACTACTCATGGAAGAGACAGAGTGCATCACTCACAAAAAGGCTGAATCAGTGACCCTTTCCTACTTTATTACTTTTCCGAACACCATAGGATCTCCATGGCTTACCAGTAAGGCTCACCAGTAAGTCATGCCTTGGAGTAAGCACCTGCCTTTGGCACCAGACTGAATTAAAGCAGATAGAAAGCTGAGCAATAGCACTCAAAACCTGTAACTGAGTCACAAATGTGCTCCCATGACATTGAGGTATGTAAAGAAAAGTGTCCCTTATTTATCTTCTATGACTAGTCTCACATTCTTTAGGAATTACCACCTTCCTTTGGTAGATCGGTAGGCAAATGGAAGTAGGAGGATAAGTTTAGTCCAAAATACAGTAAGCTTGGTTCTGTTCAATAATGTAAACAATTATTATAGGAAAATCATACTTTTTTTTTTAAAGGATAATGTGGTCTTCCCTATTTCCTTCCTCTTGTCGCGATCATTCCTGAGAGATTTTGGGCACTGGGGAAAGGGGAAGAAAATGACCTTGGGTGCTTCTGTATTTCTCACTCCCCTGCTCTCTGCAGCAATGCACTGTGCCCAGCTGGTCACTGATCACTGATTGGGATCTGATGGAGAAGTGTGGGGCTGCTGAATTCAGGGACTGTCTTCTCATTTTTTCAGGACCCAGATTCTGACTCGACCCTATATTGGGCTGGATATACTTGATTTCAATGTGGTCCCAGCTCCAGGAATCCTGTATAGTAGCTCTTAGTAGCATGGTCATTTCCTCACCCTAGGAAGCTTTCTAGATAATAGACTCTTATCTACCCTTTTCCTCTTTCATCTTGATGTACAGGAAAATTTCTTGGTCCATTATACGACATGGGACTCTAATATTAGTCACCTGGGAATGCTAATTCAGTCTCTGTATGTCTGTCTCTCTCCTTCTTCCTTCCAATCTTGTTACGTTCTTATCTATCACCTTGATATGGAAGTTTCCCTATTAATATAGGGGCAGCTTGGGATGAGTCAAGTCCCCAAATCCCAACCTACTTCCAGGCTTGATCCTCAAAGAGATGGGTAGGATCCATGTGTCTCCCAACATCCTCTCTTACTTAGCTGAACCCATTCTGAGCCATAGAAAAAGAGGAGGGGGGATTTCTACCCTCCCTACCTTACGAGAATTTCATTTATATTTTATCCTACTCTTTTCTGAGGTAAAAAAGGGTTTTTTTCTCTTGTTTTCCCTGGGGCTCTAATGGTGCAATGGCATTCTGGGAACCCGATTCTTGTGGTAGAAGATGAAAACCAGTAAGTAATATTTTAAAATATTATTCCCATTACCAAATTAGTTCTCCAATTGCTGAAAGAGATTTGCTTGACTTCGGGGTGACTCACTTCTCCTCTGTGAGCCTTCGAACTATAAGATGAGTTGGTCAGAACTTACATCCACTAAAACCCCTTCCAGTTCTTATGTCCTGGTCTCACTCCAGCCATGAGGTGCTGTAGAAGGCTCACAACAATCTGGAGAGCCAGCCACTCCACTCCTAAACCATGTTAGGCTACTATTTAATTTCTTTGGCATCTTTTACATAGCTAAACTCCACTGTGAGTTGTATGCTTTAACAACTTAGTGTTATAGTTATTTTAGGAAAAATAAAGAGGAGGAGGAGGAGAGGAACAAGATGGTAGCCAACAAGAACAATTAAGTTCCCTTCTCACTGGATGTAGCCTGAGGCTGGTGAAAATGAATAGGATCACAGACATATCAACACAGAGGTCCTGGTACATTCAGTTGTAATGAGGGATTAAGTCAGGTGGGGCAGAGAAATTTCATGATTAATTTTAAGATTTGGAAAACTGAAAGACCGGATATGGTGATACACACAAGATCCATTCAGAAAAAGGGTTCAGTGGCAGTGGCTCAGGGAGTGATGATTGTTCTCCAGGTTGAGATTGTGTCAGTTATTCTAATGTGTGTCTATAATCTCCATGCTTTACGCACATTTGTTGTCTAGGATTGCTTTTCTAATGACAGCAAAAAGATTGTGGTAAGCGTGAATGTCACATTTCAGCTATTCTAAGTCAGGATGGGAAGGTGGACCCTACCACTCAGAAAAATGAAAAAAACATCTCTTAGGAGAATGTAGTGTTGAGTTACAACATTCCATTCTTTTGGCCTATCAAGAAATATTTATTAAGGCCTCTGTGTGCCAGGTAATCTGCCAGATGATGAGAGATTGTATTGCACAAGACAGGCACAGTCCCTCACCTTGAAAATGTTATAATCAGGTAAGGAAGTTGGAAAAATAAGCCAACAATTCCATTTAAGCACAGTCAGCACTAACACGGGGAAGTGGAGGGGGTTTCCACAGAAGCAGAGAGTTAACCACCTAACCTATCCCATGGTTGTTGGGTAGGTGGGCAGTCAGAGGAGGCCTTTGAGAGGACATGGCCTTTGAGGAACAGAACCTACAGTGCTCCAAATTGGCCTGGATAAGGGTGCTTTCCACTAAAAAGAGACAATGGAAGCCTCTGATCCTTGGATTCTCCAATATCAGTTCCAATTGCCTTTGAGTTGTCTGATCTTTCTCCCTCCTAATCTGTCTGTATTTATAAACATACAGATGACAATTAGAGCAGCCCCGCATGTCTGCCTTTAATGGCAGGATTGAAAATAAGCGGTTGGCATTTCTCGGGGCAACCCAAACTGTGTAAACTCCTGCTAAGTGCTCGAAACGGCAACGTCTACAAAGATGTGGATTTCTGGCATGGAGCCCATTTTATTTATTTTTTTTTAAAGGGAAAGAGATTTTTAAAAAACCAAACAAACAAACTCTAAAAGAATGCCTTAAAACTCCCCAGTTCCCAGTGCAGTCAGACATCAATAATGTATTTTAAGGCCGTGTATTTCTCATTCCTCGCTGTCTTCTGGTAGTCCTTGGGGGCCGCCATGTTGAGTTGCAGCGATAACCATCTTGGCCACAACGGGGATCGTGCCTGGAATCATGCAGTGAGTAGCCCATGGCCCCCAGTCTCATTGCCTTAATGAGGGCCTCGAAGAGTTTACTGCACACCCGACTCACTCTAACTGACCTCAGAGGAGGCTCATAAGGGTAATATTACCTGTAAGAGGCTGGTTTTCTTTAACTGATTTTTACATAGCAAGCAAGGAATCACTCCTGAGAAATAGGAACATCCTGAGGTGTTAAGACGGGTACTTGTGGGTTCAAATCTGGTTCTCTGATTTACCTGGGTTGGTCACCTTACCCTCTGAGCCTCAGTTTACTCCTTTGTTCAATGGAAACATTTCTTCTTTGTAAGATTATTGTATTAAAATTAAATTTTATATTTGCCAAATATACACATTAAAAAAAAAAATCAGAGTACTAAAAGTCTTATAATGAAACTCAGCAGTTTCAACCCTCCTCACTCCTAAATCCTGCCCCCTGGGGCAGCCACTCTCCACTGCCTGAGCTGATTCTTCTAATATTTACGTCCACATATTTAAATACTGTAGATTTCGCTTGTTCTCGCCTTGTTTCTCACATATTTGGGTCTTTCTCTTTCAGACTGGACATTTCCTGCACAGAGCCGCGGTCAGATTGAAGAGCAAGACTCTAGGAAGCCCTCGTGAGTTCCATGCGCATGGGGGCAGGGCGTTGGCTGACAAAATTCTTTGTAGGATGAGGAGGCAGTGAGTCAGCCTATTCATTTGAGAACCACAATATTTCAGTATCTTGATGTCTTTTCTCATCGATCTGTCATTTTCTGCAGATGAGAAACCTCTGAGCATTTGGGTGAGGAGGAGAAGGGAGGTGAAGGGCCCCAGTGTTTACTCACTTCTCTTTCCAACTGTCTGCTATCCCTGTGGAGCCCACGAGTCCTGGGCTTGTCTCGTTGATTAATACAGAAACCCCACTTCTGTGCGGCAGGGGTGAGGGGTGGAAGGAGAGGCGGTTGTCTGACTGTGGGGAAAGGCAGGGGACATGGAGAGTCAAAGCTCCATATACAGCTTCTAAGTCCCAACTCATTCCCGCCTTCCCTAGTATCCTGGGCCTCAAAATGCCTGCTTTGTCACGGTCTCTTCTCTGCAATGTCACTCATCAACTCTTCGGTTTTCCACCTTCCCGAATCCATCTAAATCTCTCCTGGTCTGCTCTCCTCTGCTGTGCTCTTTCTCTTTGTAAGGTAATACCTTCCTCCCTCCCTCCCTTCTTCCCTCCCTCCCTCCCTTCTTTTTTTGCTACCTCTCCAGTGGGATTTAAGGAGGGAGAAGAGATAAATTCTTGTGGCCAATCTGCCAATCTGCTTTTTACCCCTTACTTTATAAACAGGAGTTCTGTTGGAAGACCTACCTGAGGTAAGGGATGTACAGTGTCCTGCTCAATACCTGGCATACATTTAAGTGCTCAATAAAATAACTGCCATGTCTCTCATCTTCCCTGAGAACATTCCCTGACATCCCCAAAGGAAAGGGTGTGTGGCCTGAGAGCTGTTAAGATTTTTAGGAGATTCCTGGACTCCATAGTGCCTCCAAAGGAAGGGTGAGGAGTCTGGAATGCTCTGTTTCTCCAGGTCAATTAGCTCCATGAACTTAATTAATCCTCAAGACAGCTTCATTAAGCAGGTATGATTATCATTCCCATTTTATGCCCATTGTCTTAATATCCAGGCACTAACAGGGCCTGGGGCAGTCTCTCATTTGGAAGGAAGGAAAGAAAGAAGAGAAACATCCTTTGACTCCCTGCTGGTGACCAGACATTAAAGAAATACATCCACCCTGCCCTGTGTGAGCCTTTCCAAGGTCCAGACGGACACAACTGGACATTAATTAAAGTGGTGAAAAGAGATTTTGTTTTCTATTTTATTTGGTAACTACTGATAGCAGGGAGAAAATCAGGACTCTGTTCCATTTGTGCAGAGATGATTTGGGTGTTTTAAAGGGAGGGGGAGAGGAGAGGAGAACTGGGGCTCAGCTGAGTCAGAGAAGAGAAAATTTACAAAGGGCTGGTCAGGTAAATGCGATTAAGCTGGCTGTGTCTGCTAGCTGGCAGTCACTGAAGTTAGGATTCTCTCCTCCTACAGAGACTGGGAGACAGAGGCCCTATCCTGATCGCTACATTTAAAATGAAAGGCTCTCAGGTCCTTAAGAAAAACACTTGCATCTTAAGAGATACATATTCCCAATTATAAGAACTTTTTAGTAGATGGTCTAAGAAAGAAAGGTCAGGGACCTATGTCAGGTGTTGGCTAGAACAAATAGTAAATCTCCGCACAGCACTGAGCTTTCTCAGGCAGGCACTTTAATAGGGGGCTGGGGTCACCCTCAGGACATGGCCTTCTGCTGCTAGAAGCCACGTTTGGACAGAGCTGGGATCTGCAGTTCTCTCCACCAGGTCTCACAAAAGCCTAGAATAATCATCCTAGCGTGATGACACGTGTCCTCGTGCACGTCCTGTGCGCACGTGCACGCGCGAGCGCACACACACACACACACACACACACACTCACCCTGGAGAGTGATAACTAATAAGCGAAACTACGGTCCCTGGGCATGCTGGTGCCCGAGCTCCCCTGCAGAGTTCCCAATCAATGCAAGGTTGGCTGTCTGCAGCTCAGCTGAGTTACTCAGATTACAAATGAAAACCAGCCCCCAGAGAGTGCAGCATTGCTGTAGCACAGAAGGAAAGCATAATTCTTGCTTACACTTGGCTTTGTGATCAGTTTCTCCCCTGGTAGCTACTCTTGTAACTTCTTTTTAGGGCTGCCAATTTTATAAACACACACACACACTCACACAGCCCAAAACTTCTGCAGATCAAGTCTTTCTCATGTCTCCACGGTATTCCCTCCCCGACTACGCGCAGCATATTCTTTCTCTGTGGCTGACTGTTTCAAATGGAGCAGCTCTTTTTATAGTTGAAAAAATATACTGAAAAAGTAGTAGAAATAACAGTAATAATAACTATTATTACTGGGTTTATTGTTACAATTTCCAGTTCCTGGAAACGTCCAAAGTTCCTAAACGTCCGAACACTGTGTCAGATATTATGCTAGGTAGACGTTATGCAGACTTTACCTCTAAACCTCCCCCAAACCACAGCACTCATGTATGGATATCATTTCCTGGTAAATAAGAAACAGGGCTCAGAGAGAGTAAACAACATACTCAAGGTCACACAGCCAGCCCAGAGGGACTCAAACCCAAATCTGTCTGCCCAAAGAGCTCAGGTTCTCCCAATGACATTGAGATGCTGATGGGAGCACATTCTAGGCATAAGAAGAGCTGACTTTTTGATTGGACATCATCACCATCAACAGAGGTTCAAAGGACATCAGATTAAAAACTCAGAAGATCTTCTGCCAGCCCAAGAAATGTTATCATCTGGAACTTTCAGGTTTATCTCATAAGACAGACACACAGACGGAAGGAATGACGCCAACCTATCTCCAAAGATCAGTGTGTGAGTAAACTCTTGGAATAGTAGTACAACTTCAGAGCATCTGGTAGCTAAGGAGAATCCCTAATGATTTAATAAAATGCCCTTCCTCTACCATCCCTCACAGAAGGACCCTCAAAGTAGAAATCTCCTCTACAACACCCCTGACAGATGGTCATCCTGTTGATATTTCAATGTCTGAAATCTAATGTGCTGACAGTCCCAGAAGATTGTTCTATCATCTTTTTTTTTTTAAATATTTATTTATTTATTTATTAGAGAGTGAGCGAGAGAGAAACAGCATGAGAGGGGAGAGGGT
The DNA here is from genome assembly GCF_964656455.1 of Halichoerus grypus. Lineage (NCBI taxonomy): Eukaryota > Metazoa > Chordata > Mammalia > Carnivora > Phocidae > Halichoerus > Halichoerus grypus. Next base: position 27,639,362 of record NC_135717.1, read on the forward strand.
CAGAGGGAGAAGCAGGCTCCCCGCTGAGCCGGGAGCCCGATGTGGGGCTCAATCCCAGGACCCTGGGATCATGACCTGAGCTGAAGGCAGTCACTTAACCAACTGAGCCACCCAGGCGCCCTGTTCTATCATCTTTTATGAGCTCTAGCAATTTTTTAAAAATTTTTCTGCCCTGATAAGCAAAGTCTGCCTTTTTCTTCCTTATAATTGTTAATAATAGTAAAATAATAACAGCGGTGATTTACTGACAATTTACCGTGTGCCTAAGCGCTTTATGTGTCATCTGAGTTCATCTTCAAAGCAACTCTTGAGTGTAAGTATAATTATCCTTTTTTTTTTTCTAGGAGTGGAGGAAACAGCAGTAGAATGCTCTGCCCAGAATCACACGGATAGAAAGTAGCACAGCTGGGATGAGCACCTGGCTCTAGCAAAGCCCATGCTCTTGACCGCCATGCCAAGACGACGGAATAAACATAGTCCTTTCCTCCGCCTACTGCCCTTCTGATTTCTTAAGAAAGAGCCCGTGTGTTCTTTTTTCCCACCTCCCTTCGCTCCTGGCTCTTTCAACTGTTCATTTTCTGAAAGGATTGGCAATGGAAATAATCTGAGGTCCATGTGCTAAGATGTGGATCAAGAGTGGAAAAGCCAGGCTTATTTTTGCAGCATCCTAGTGTTTTACTTGAGATGGCAAATGGAGAGTATCTGGACAGTCTATCTGGTCCCATCTGGAGGAATAACATTTTGCTTGGAGAGCCCTGGGTTCTTTGGATGCTGGGGAGTCGAACAGCGCTGTGGCTATATCCCAGCTTCTCATCCTGTGAATCTCAAGGGCACGTGAGAGGTGAGGCCCCATCCTCTAGTGTGGCTTGGCCGAGCTGGGTGATGGGGGCTCAGATGAGGGTAAGGTGAAGGAGGCGAGATGGAGGCTTCACCAGGGCAGTTGGCAATAAGTAGGTCCAAATAGGTTTGCAAAACCAGATGGCTGAATTAAGTTTAGAGTAAGCACTGCCTCTCCAACACCACACTGGCGACACTAGCTTCCTCTCAGTCCCTGGTACTCAGCAAACCTCCTCCCACCGCAGGACTCTGAACACGCTCTTCCCTCACCTGGTAACGCTTTTCCTTCTCTTTGCCCCAGTAACTTCCATTAGTCCTTCAAACTGCCGCTCAAGTGGTCCCTGGATTTTTAGGTCAGCTGAAAACTACATTTTAAGTTTTCCTAGTACGAAATACCTCTCTCCTTTCTGTGCTAATCACATCTGCAAATTTACATTTATTTCTGCGTTTAATTAATATTTATCTTCTTTGTTAGGTATAAGCTCTGTAAGAATAGGCCAGATCGGCTTGTTTTTCACCATCATTTTCTCAGTCTCTAGCAAGGGGTCTAGAATAGAGCAAGGGCTCAAAAAATTATTTTTGAATTGGAAGATGAATGAATTAATAGGAGTAGGGGAAAAAGGCAAGTCAATGAGGGTGGCTGCCAGAGAAGCTGGGATGAGCATCATAGATAGTTAAAATCACCAGGTACTTCTCATGGGGCTGTCACATATGATCATTTTATGCAACTGGCTTTGCACAGTGTACAACCCAGACAACTATATTTGGTGGTTCTGCAAATGGTCCAAAGGACTTCCAAATGGTCCAAAGCTCTTTGCACAGACGTACCAGATCTATTTAAGAGTCATCATTTTTTATCCTTTAAAGAAGTTCTCCAATTAACATTGTTTCTCACTGGCTTAGGTAGCTCTACAAACCCCACTTCCAATACTAAGAAAGGACTGTGATATGAGTAAGGAATAACTTCCACAAAAACCAAGCTGCCTTCACAGATTATGTTGATGAATCCACCTCAGAGATGATCAGGTTTATTTATGCCTATGTTCCACCATGCTGCTTGGTTTCTGGATCCATCATCCTCATAGCTCAAATAAAAAGCCAAGTGCCTTCCCTCTGGGAAATTCACATCTCTTAAAAGGGTGATAAATATCTCCAAGCTTTCCATCCATATAAGACACTGTCAGAGTTCTTCATGGGCCCAGTCTATGCCCCACTGACCTTGTAGCTCCCGCATGCATAATGCAGGGAGGAAGGGAGCCTGGCTCTCTCCTTAAGCTCAGATTCATTCAAAGGCCCCAAAATAAAATTCTTAGGCCAGCTCAGGAAATGAGGACCAGGCTATCCAGGTTCCCCTCAACCCCCACCCCTACTAGAGTTTACACACACTAGTGATTTGAGAACCAGGCAATGCTCCTCTAAGTGGTAGTGCCTCAGTAAATTCATATAATTCGTTGGGGAACGCTCTCAGCCGCAAGTAATAGAATGGCCAATTAACAAATAGGTCCCTCCTTTCATATAACAAGAAGACTGCTGACTTGGTTCAATGATCACATGGTCTCAAGACAAGCAGCTCCGTAGCTCTCTTAGCTTTCCTTCATGATCTGCTCTGCTCCCAGGCCGCACATCCACAACATAAGCAACATCAAGCAGGAAACATGCACGTGTGTGTGTGTGTGTAGTAATAGTCTGAGTAGCGGTAAGAGTGATGAGTAAAGGGATATCCTCCCCCTTTTATCAAGAAAGCAGAAACTTGGGGCACCTGGGTGGCTCAGTCGTTAAGCGTCTGCCTTTGGCTCAGGTCATGATTCCAAGGTCTTAGGATCGAGCCCCGCATCGGGCTCCCTGCTCAGCGGGAAGCCTGCTTCTCCCTCTCACACTCCCCCTGCTTGTGTTCCCTCTCTCGCTGTGTCTCTCTGTCAAATAAATAAATAAAATCTTAAAAAAAAAAAAAAAAGCAGAAACTTTCCTGGGAGCTCCACCTAGCAAACCCGTTTGATCTCCTTGGCCATATCTGTGTCATAGGGCTACTCCTGGCTTCAAGGGAATCTGGAAAATCAAGAGTTTTAGTTGGGTACATTTCTACCCTGCACAAAACTGGAGTTGTTTTAATGAGGCAGCAGAGTAAATCAATGTCAGGTAATTATCTTTCTGAATTGCCAGAGCAAAGCAGTTTAGTTATCCTGAATTATAGTCCTCTCCAAGCAGCTCAGCATTTGACAAGGACTTCTTCCTATCAAGGAAAACCCCCACAGACTCCTTGGGAATTTTTCAAATAACAACAATGGTGGGGGATAGCTGAGATATGAGCGAATTGTTAATCAAGGCTTTTGCTCGCTGACTTTTCTACAGAAATGGCTATACAATGTACTTTCCTTGGTAACGGAAATCTGATTTGTGAACCTGATGGTTTAAATAAATAATTCTGCCTCAGGAAATATCCATCACCCAACATGTAAATGGAGATCAGCCGTGTCCTAGTGGGATTCGAGAGGGAGAAACCACCCCATCTCAAGGAGACCCTCACATATATGTTGATTCTGATTCAGTGTCTGTCTTTCTGGGTTTGTCTGCCTGAGCTCTTGTAACAAGTCTGCTAGAAATCCTTCATCTCAGAGATTCATCCCATGTTGAGCCCATATCTCTGGCTAAAGCAAACACGGGTGTGGAAGAGAATTTAAAAATCAGCTTGGCGTTCAAGAAGCTGGAATTGGAGCCCTGGTCTTGTTGCTTGCTTGCAAGTTCAATAAAGTAATGTTTATAAAATATCTAGCACAGTCCCTGGTGCACAGATGCTCGGGAAATATTACTCTTATTAACACCTCTTTAAGAAAGCAGAGTTGAAAGAGATTAAGACACTAAATTCTAATTTTCACCCAAATCTGGCAGAACCGAAACTCAAGTTTCAGAGGACAGAACACGGTCTTTGGAGTCCTCTAGAAATCAAGTTCAAATCCCTTCTCCTCCATGTGGTGACTGTCCCCTTAGATAATCTGCTTAACCTCTTGGAGTTTCATTTCCTTATCTGTAAAATGGGGGGGAAATAACACCTACCTTACTTAGTTGATTATTCATTCAACAAACGCTCCTGTGTGCCTACTATGTGATAGATGCTGGGGAAATACATATTAACAGGACATAGTTCCTTTCCTTTGGAATTCAAAGTCTAGTGGATGAATGTGCAGAGTAACTTTAACTACTTACATTCACTAAAAATCTACTAGATGCTGAATGTTTTAATCACATTATCCAAAAATACAGCTTCCCTACAAGATAGAGAATATCATCCCTGTGTTACAGCTGGGGAAACTGAGTTCAGAGAATTTAAGGAAATCGCCCAAGAACACACAGTCAATGGCCATATTAAGATTTGCACTCAGGTCCATGGGATGCGGCACTGGACATGACACTAAGGACATGGCAAATGCAATCCAGTTAAGTGCACTCCAGGAAACCAGTACTCTGCTACCACTGACGTCCCATTAGCAACTTCGGCCCCATACGTAAGGGAAGAGTCGCGCATGACCGCGGAGACTGCTCTTACCCATACCTGCCTTGCAGACACAGATGAACGTGGGTTTGCTTTAATTGGTCTGGAAGATGAGCTGCAAAAATGATTATGTAGCAAAAAAGATTATGAGCCCCGATTATAAGGCAGGCCTTATAAGACAGCAGAACAAACAGAAATAGCCTCTGAGACCAGCAGCCTGGCCTAAATTACCAAAGGCCCTTGGAGAGCATAGCTGTATCTAAAGCACGTGATTGCACAGATACACACAGAGAACCTGTCAAGAATGTATGATGACTGTCCTTAAAGCTCCCTAAATAGGTACACTAGAAAAACGGGCCTATACCCTGCCAAGAAAATGAAAAACACTAATAATAACAATTACACTTACCAAGCAATTAACAGATGTCAGGCATGTTGTTAAGCAATTTACCTACATGGTCTGCTTTTCCTGTCAACAGTTCTTTGAGTTGGATACTACAAACACCCAAACTCTATGGTTGGGGAAACTGAGGCTTTGAGAAGTTGAGCCACTTGTCTAAACGATGCACTTCGTAATTGACAGAGTTCAAAAGAAGGTCTGTGTGAGCCCCGCACTCTTCATGACACACATCATTATAAACGTGACCCCCACCCATAACACCTCTATGAATGGACAGACAACCATCACTACTCCCCACACCTAGCGCCAACTCCATCCCCATCTGTGTCCCATCCCCACCCACCCACTGTCCATCTTCTCCCAGATCCATTTCTCTATCCCCACCACCAGCGGCTGCATCCCCAAAGAGAATGCTTTTCCTGCAGTGTGACCCTGGGTCATGTGCTCCTAAAACATGTTCAAAGTGTGCCCAGGCCTTTTCACATTACTATGTCTTTGCAATCCTTCCTTTCCAGGGGATTGAATCAGAAAATCCTTGGTTCAGGTGCACGCGGGTGGCTCAGTAGGTTAAGCGTCCAACTCTTGGTTTCAGCTCAGGTCGTGATCTCAGGGTCATGAGATTGAGCCCCGAGTCAGGCTCCACACTCAGCACAGAGTCTGCTTAAGACTCTCTCTCCCTCTGCCCTTCCCTCCTGCTCTCGCTCTCTCTAAAATAAATAAATCTTAAAAAAGAAAAGAAAAGAAAAGAAAATCCTTGGTTCAAATCTAGTCTTCACTCCTCCCTGCTGTGTAAACTGGGCCAGTCACTTAACCTCTCTGAGCCTGTGTCTTCATCTGTTTTGATATCTATTTCCTCGGGGTTCTCATTAGGAATAAATTAAATGAAAAATTTTATGCATGAAAATTGGAAAGACATGAAAATGCCTAACACATAAGAGGCAAAATAATTGTTATTCTCCTTCTCTGGAGAACACATACTCATCCTTGAAAACCCAGATCAAAGTCTCCTCATTTTGTCACAGGTGGATTTTGTCACTCCATCCTCTGCGTTCTGGGAACTCTTTGTATCTCTCTCTAATTAGCATTTTCCACATCGCCTTTTTTTTTTTAATCTGTTTACCAGACTATCTTTTCTATTAGAAGATGAACTCCTACAGAGAAAAGGCTTTGTCTTATTTCTGTGTGCATCCAGAGAGTCTATTGCCGTCCCACCACAGGGTAAGGTAATCCATTATTTGCCAACTGAATGCATTAAACTGCATTAACACTCACTGGTCCACACAAGCACCTGCAGGGGGGCAGGTCTTGGAAAGCAGACTCGCTGTTTTGTTTTGTGTATGGTCTCACATCCAGCATAAGAGCCTCTGTCCAAATCTAAAAGAAAACGAGGATGATTGAAAACACAGCATCCTTCCTCTGAGCCCCTATCCTGTGCTACGCACCCACTACTTTACATACACCTTCCCTAATTCTCATAGTGCTCTTACAAAGTTTGTGAGACTGGATTGAGAGAAAGACGTGTTAAATTATAGTTATAGTTAGTATCCACGCTCTGCCTGTGAAGGGGGATAATCTTGCTCTAGCTTGGGAGATTCTGTTTATTAGGCAGTGCGATGGTTCATTTTATGTGTCCACTCGACTTGGGAGTGGGGAGGACAGACATTTGGTCAAATGTCCTGGTGTCTGTGAGGGTGTTTTTGGATGAGATCAACATCTGAACAGGTAGGCTGAGTAAAGCAGGTTACCATCCCTAATGGGGGTATCCTCATCCAATCAGTGGAGGGCCTGAATAGAAGAAAAAGGGCTGGTCCTCCCTTGAATAAGAGGGATCTCCTCCCGCCTGACTGTTCTGAGCTGGGTCATGGGCCTTTTCTGGTCTCTGGACTTGAACTGAAACCAGACTGGAATTTGTCTCACTGGTTCCCCTTAGGTCTCTAGCTTGCTAACTACAGATCTTGGGACATCTCAGTTTCCATAACTGTATGAGCTGATTCCTTATAAGTGTCTCTCTCTGTCTGCATTATTTGGATTCAGTCAAATGAACAGAACCAATAGGATATGTGTCTCCTATTGCTTCTTTGGAGAATGCTAATACAGGCAGAATCCAAATGACATTAAAATAAGGAAGATTGGCGGGGCGCCTGGATGGCTCAGTTGGTCAAGTGTCTGCCTTCGGCTCAGGTCATGATCCCGGCGTCTTGGGATCGAGTCCCTGAATCGGGCTCCCTCCTCAGCGGGTAGTCTGCTTCTCCCTCTCCCTCTGCCTGCCACTCTGCCTACTTGTGCGCTCTCACTCTCTCTCTATCAAATAAATAAAATCTAAAAAAAAAAAAAAAAAAACAAAATAAGGAAGAAAACTAAAGAAATAAGAGAGGCTTATTTGATATATATAATTTAAAAAATACTAAAGTAAGAAGAGAAGTGGAAAAACAGAAGCGCATCCTAGCTTATATATCAAGAAGCATTGGGGGGCAATACAGAGAAATGGGAAAAATGGTTTTGTAGGTAATCATTCCGAAGTATGAGACATTGAGACAGAGAAATAGAGAAGTTTTATGAAATAGGTAGAAAATTGGAATTTATTCCCTTCTTTGTCATTTTCTCAAGACTTTGAATGAAGCTTTGATTTTTTTTTCAGCTCTATTTCTGATAAAAATGAGACATTATGTAAGACAGGACCACACAGGGCCCTGGTCGTATGTGGGCCACAATATGTATTCATATTCTCATGCATAAACTGAGCATTTGGTGATGAGTCTGTGAGAATCTCTCTCGCTTTCTCTCTTTCTCTGTTTATCTCTCTATATTTATCTCTCTTTCCCTCTTTGCCTCTTTTTCTGCCTCCCTCCTCCCTGAGGTAACTAGTGTATTGAGCTAAGGATACAGAAACCTGTTGGAATCAGGGTGGCCCCATGGAACACGGGCCATTGCAACGTGTCTCATGGTCTCCAGGCTCTCTGACAAGCACACATTTACACGCACCAGATTTGGAAAGTCCCATTCCTAACTACAATCCTTAAGTTTTATATACTCACAAGGTGCACATCAGAATTGCAAACTAAGTTTCACCCACAAACTACATACTTCCATTTAAGGACATTTTTGTAAAAAAAAGAAAAAAGAAAGAAAGAAAAAAAAAGGGAAGAAAGAAAGAAAAAGAAAAGAAAAAAGCTTTCTCCTGGTTCTCAATCCTAAATTCAGTATTGGCAAGGTCATGTCCTCATCAGAGGTAATGGGGGAAAAAAGCAGAGAATTCTTCAGTTACCCTGAAAAACAACAACAACAACAACAACAACAAATCTGCCCCTAGCATTCCAGAACACTCTTTTCCCTGCCACCAAAGCTTATAAAAGCTATGTTAACATCATTGAGATAGCTCAAATTATAGATAACAAAGACAAGATTTGAATCTGGGTCTACCCGACCCTGAAGTGCATGGTCTCAAACTCATCTCCGCCAGGCAGTGCTCAGTAACAAATTAGGCCACATGACCCCTAAGCAAGTACAACCCCACACGTCAGTTCAGCTCTGAGAAGTCACCCAAACAGTGAATGGTTTTCCCCTGGGGATTTGAAATGGAGCAGCAGATGCACCTGTATGACCAATCCCTACAGGTCAGGTCCTATCAGACGTGGACCCAACTCAAGCCAGATGTGAGGTCAAATAATGCTTTCTGACAAATTCACAGGTGGCAAGCAGGAGGCATGATAGAACCTACTAAAATTTATGACAGAAAAAAAAAAAAAATACCAGGCAATTCAGTCTCTTTGGGGGCTTTGGGTCAGAGATTTTAAGTCTAAATTTTACTTTATTTTGCTCTGAATAGAAACAGGCAATTAAAGATGTCCAGAGAAATTTGCTTTTGAGGTAAAAAGGTGCTAAGACTATACTGGCATGTTCTTAAGCACTCCATATGTCGAACAGTAATGGTCATAAAAAAAGTAAAGTTGAATGGTAACCATAAATTGCTGCAATTGAAATGCCATAAAACATGATAGCCTCTTGCAGAAGTTTAATATTTGGAGAGTAAGATTAGAACTGCACCGAGCCCTTGAGATGTTCTCTGACACCCTCTCATCTCCAAATCCCCCACAGCTGGTGAAACTGAGGTATGAACAAGAACTCGAACCCAAATTTCTTGACTCTCAGGCCAGCAAACTCATTCATTAATTTTTGAATGTAGGAAGGAAATATTTATGATGGGTGACTTAATTTTTACTCTTATGTCAAATTTCACTGACACCATTAAATATTTCAGAAATGCTCACCAGCAAAATTCCCAGCACATTCCACGAGGGGAAAGAGTTTAGAAGGGGGTCACAGCTGGTGTCTAGGGATACTGTCTAAGTCAGAATCTGTTCTTAGAATATGATCCCTAGTTAAATGCATTTTGGTAAATTATAAGCTATATTTCCTTCTTGGAGATTCTCAGTTCTCTCTAGCTTATTAAAAGTTCTGAGCAGTAGTACAGAGCTCACTTAGCATTCTCTGTCATCCAGCCTAGGGATCTGATAGTACTTTGCAAACTAACCCTGTCAAAGTAACTCCTGAACCCCTCTGAATTCCCAAGCCTATGTCTATATACTTTTCTTTTTTGAGAAAAATGGAATTCTTTGGAAATTGGGGTATGACATTATTCCCTCCACCACAGATAACAGGATATTTCCCAAAAAGCCAACGGAGTAAGCTTAACATGGAAATATTGTGGGATAACTGATCCTATATATGCATGTGCAGTTACTGAGAGCACTGCATTCTCAAGAGTTTCAACTCTTTCATAGAATCAAGAGTGCAGACAGAACCAGTGGTGGTGGGGTGGGAGAATGAAGAAAAAGCAAATATTGGAAGTGAAGGAGTAACGGAATCTCTGGACATCGGCTTAACATTTGGAGTGATTGACTAGGCTGGTGGTTCTCAAACTGGAGCATGCATCAGAACCATGCTTGTTCAAACAGGGTGCTGGGCCCCACTCCTCGAGTTTCTGAGTCAGAAGGTCTGAGTGGAGCCTGAGAAATAGCATGCCTAATAAGGTGCCAGGTGCCGCTGATGCTGCCGATCCAGGAGCCATGCTTCAAGAAGCACTGGCCTTGACCATTGGCTTACCTAGAATTTCTAGCGTGAATACTCAGCCCAGTGGTCTGTGAGGTTCTTTTTAGCCCAAAATCCTTTTGGCATGACATCTCTGTTGTTGGCCTCACCTAGCATCCAGGTCACATCCTTTGGCCACATCATCTCAACCTCCCACATTGTCTTGAGAATGCCAATCAAGGTCTTTCCCCTTTCTGGGCATACAGCAGATGTTATATCCAAGCCACGCAGAGGCCTTGCAATAAGCTACTACCAGCAAAGCTGGGGGATGCTGGAGAAGCAGCAGAAATTTCATTGTCTGCTCCTGGAAGATGAACACCAAAAGGTGGTGCCATAATGCAGTCACTTTTCCTACATCGCAAGGTCCTGCTTCTTTTAGTGGCTTTCAATATACTCTTATCACTGCTATCGATAAAATACCTTACCTTAATGAGCCTACCTACTCGAACCAGTTACCCTTCTAATCTAAGCCAATCAGATTCTTGCTCCTGAGCACTTAAACACAAATTCCAAAACCATTTCCTACCAGAAAGACGGGAAAACACTGGAGCCCCACCCTGGAGCCCTGAAAAGTGAGCCTATTTAATTTCTGCTACTCAGGTCCTGGAGCTATCCCAGGCACAAGCTTCCTGAATCCTACCTATCCAACTTTGGCTTCTCTGTGCCCCCTCATTTCTCTTTACTCAATTACTTTTTTTTGCCTAAGTAAGCTAGTCTGTTTCTAGGACTTAAAACCTGACAGGAGATTCTTCCAAAATGAGAGATCTAGAACTCTGTATTTAACCCAGATTTAAACAAAACAAAACAAAACAAAACAAAAACAGAATACCTCTGGATAGAGAGGGGAGTTGGGATCCAAGACCACAGGCCACTTGGCATCCATCACACACACACTCATACATACACACACACACACACACACACACACACAATCTGCCCCAGGAACACCCCCAGAAAATTTCTGAAGAACCTCAGCGTTTGTCAGACACAATGTAAGGCCTTGAACTATAACACCTGCTTCTGTTTTGGGCTTACTTTGGCAAACAGCAAGAGATAAGGACTAGGGTAGATCTAGTCATCTTCAAGGCCAGTGGATAAAAATATTACCTGCCTCCCTGAGGGTTTTAAGTATAAATTCCTATTTTAGACTATTCCTCAAAGAACCACCCCCCCAAAAGGCCTAGTTATATTCATGTATAACACCATCTCCCTGGCCCACCAGGCTATATTTCTCATTTCATCAGCAGAGATGGAATCAGATCTTTGGCTCAACGATTATAACACACATCCAAGGTTTTGCTTCCTCCCAAAATATACAATAGGAAATAACAGCAGAAACTGAGCCAACACATGTTAATTTCAGCATAAATTGTTAAAGAGCAGACATCAGCAAAGATGCAGCCGTGGAGGAGGCCCACACAACAGAGCCACCAGAATGCTTTACAGCGCAGCTCCAAATAGAAGTTGCTTCACAAAGGTTTCAAAGAAGGAAAGAAATGCACATAAATAAGCTTTGTCTTAAAAAAAAAAGAAGAAGAAGAAGAGTTACCCATCCTACAACTTCCTCTGCAGGATGACTCAACTGAAGCAAGTCACTTTCTTCAGGAAACAAGGTCTCTTTACCTAGTTCAGGGCAATTTTCCCTCTAGAGATGGGTGCTTCACTTGAGAGCACAGAGACTCCAGGAAATCTGAATCTTATCAGTAGAGGGCCAGACCATTCTAGCCGGGAGACTGGAGATGCGGACTTTTAGAGTACCAGACAAGTCCATTCTTGGGTATTATTTTGACCGGGGAGGTTCACTCAAAGGATGAGGGTCTTAGACATTCTGATTACTAAACCAGCCCCATCAGGCAGTTGGGGTATAGACCCTCTGAAGGTGAACCAATTCAGTAAGGGAAGAAGGACTCCAAAATCCCTACAGGTCCATCTAGGGGACAGAATCTCAGGAATAGGGGACCGAATCAGTCTATTGAGGTGACGGACCATTCATATGAGAAAGGGCCAGGCAATCGCATGAAGGAAACTCAGATACTCTGAGATCTAGTCCACCTTTACAAGAAATAGGGGGCTCAGACCCACTGGCGAATTTCAATCATGGTACAGAGATAAATGTTTTCTGCAGAAAAATTCCCAGCTTGGTACATTACTCTATAAAGGGACTAAGGCTGGAAAGAGTTATCAAACAACCCATCTCCTGCGTATTCCTAGATAAACATGAGAATAAACCATTCTTGATCCAGGCTGGAGACAAAAAAAAAAGAAAAGAAAAGAAAACAGAAAATAACTCTTGAGTAATATTGAGAAAGGAGTAGAAATATGAGTACCCAGGCAGTGTGACACACTGAAGAGGAGTCACTGATCCCCCAACCTTGTCAACACACCATCACCCCTTCTTCCAACCTTACCTTCGCTTCTATGCATTTAATTCTCAAATAATCACTGAATACATGTCCTGAGATGCCCCAACATTTTCTTATAAACTGCTATTTTGCTTAGATATGGTTTCTGTTACTGGCAGCCAAAAAACTGTATTAGACACAATTTCAAGGTGTTAAAAAACACACGTGGCTTCATTGTCTTATCCTCTGTACCACTGCCTACAAATACATGCTGCTCCATTTGAAGAAAAAGAAGTTCTCCAATTATGTGTTTGCATCAGACATCTGCACGGCATTTCATACTTCACAAGCATTTTCACAGCTTCTTTGAATGGGGGTCCTTACATATTTGCAAGGTTAAAGAGAAGGAGAATTGTTGATGTGGTTATCCCAGTTTTATAGATGAGAAACAGAAGGTCTGAGAGATTAATCAGTTTGTCCCAAGATCTCATACCTCACATGTGGTACAACCTCATTTAGAACCAGGCGTGTCTGAGTCTACTCCTAAAGTCCTAGCCTTACCATCCACCTTTAGAACTTCTTCCTTCAGTGCCCCCACTCTGATCCACCACCCCCCCAATACTGTGTATCCGGGAACCAGCTCCTGGCCCATGTCTTGCCATGGAACTGCTGTGTGATCTTGAGCAGGTTACTTAACTACTCTGAATCAGATTCTGCATCCATATAAAAGTCCCACAAAACAAGTGTTTGGGCAGCTTGAATGAAATGATATGCAAGAATGTGCACTGCACAACAAAGTAATTCAAAAATGGAAGGCCCTGAGGTTACTCATCTATCACCATCCTTCCATTAGGCCAGGTGGACTGCATTTTCATAAAGGGACATAATCACTCCTGAAATGTCAGTGGTTTGTGGGTTTGTTTTTTGTTTTTGTTTTTTGTTGTTTTGTTTGTTTGTTTGCTTTGCCCCAAAAGGTCAAGGTGTAAGATGCTAATATACCTGATGTGCCTGAGATGAGTCTTAATCTAATTTTCTAGCACAATCTGCTCTTAACATACCCTAAGAGAGTCTTTCTCCCTGGGCAGGACTGAAATTTCCATATCTGGAGTCTACAGGTTTGAGGCCTGGGTAGATGTCCCTCTGAAAATGTTACCAAGGAAGGGTGAATTCCTTAAATCACTGCCAGCTTATCTACATGAATTACCACATTCGCCAATTCAAAAAAGATCTCTAAGAGCATGGGACCCAGGAGAGATAAGCTTTGATGGAGACAAGGTAAGAGAACAGTCTTAGTGTTACTCTCCTTGAGAGAGGATAGGATCCATCCCAGCAGGGAAGGCTGAACACCATGAGGACCCAGAGAGCCTTATAGGACATGGAAGCAGAGAGGGAGGGTATAAAGAAGGAAACAGATTCTTGATCCAAAATCCACTTGACTCCTAGATCCTGATGGTCATTAATTACCAGTGTGGTTATGGGTGAATTTCCTAGTTTCTTATATTCAAAAATGGGAGGGGAAGTGCTTTGAAAGGAACCGGGCTTGTGTGGATGTAGGAGGTGGGGAGCAGGAGGTCATCAGAGGACTCGCAGGTCTCTGGCTCAAGAAATCAAGTTCATGAGACAGGGTACAATGGGAGAAAAACACACTGGAGGACAGGCTTTGGGTGTGGGCTGCACCGAGCTTCCTGAGCTAGTAAGCTATCCAAGTGGAGATGTGGGGCAGGCCACGGGGTATACGGAGCTATTGAGCCAGATGTTCTGGAGAACGGGACCAGTAATCAGACATCACATTCCACTCTCGGCTGGAGTTGTTCTGAACCTGACAGCTGGGCCTCTGGGTACTCCATTTCTTGTCACTAATCCTCCAGGCCCCAAGACCCCTCCGCAGGATCCTCTCTCATTCCCCTGCACATAAATCAGCAGGAGAACCATGCTCAGTCCCAGGTGATAAATGAAGCCCTTCCCCAAAGAGTTTGGCCCAAGCCCAAAGCAGCAGCTTGCCTGTTGATTTATTGTCCATTTAAATCATTCCTTGCCTCTTATGACAAAATGTTAATGACAAAATATAGGTGATCCTCCAAGAGAGGGAAAAGCTATATTTTTGCAACTGGAAATTAGAAATGTATTATTAACAATGAACATTAATTATATATTTTAATGCTCGCATGGGAGAGGTGACGGGGGCATAATTTGCAGAGAGGTGTGGGGGAGCCCTGGAAGCTAGCATGGCCATTTTATTAAACACGGATCCTATTTCCTGCACCCATGAATATTTCATTTGGAATATTTACTCCATCCTATTACTCAGCCATTCCTTCTTAGCTAAGCCACAGTTTTAGACATATCTTTTCTCTTTCTTGGTCTTGTTCTTGAAAGAATGACACTTATCCAGAAATGATGTATGATTCTGAAAAAGAGTATCCTGAAAACCATATTAAAATTTACTCAGTGCTCAGGAAAATCCGTATCAGCAATGGAAGGAAGCCCCATGACCACTTCAGGCTGTGAACAGCTCTATGGGAAAAGAACATGAGGTGTTTTCAGTATTGATATCACTTACCCCATAAAGACTTTCCAATAATCTAATTCCTGGGTCCAGGTCTGCCTAATGATCTTCCACAGTGACCTGCCCTGTCCCTATCAGAGTCCCCACTTGGACATCCCAATTGCCTGTGGATAAGACACATACCCCCTTCCAAATGTGCCCAGATTCTCAAAGGAAGGCCAGGCACAGATTTCGAAAAGCTGCACAGCTTATCAGAAATGAACATTTTAACGAATATGCAGAAATGTATACACACATGACTTATACCCCTGCAAATATGATAAACTTCACGAGGGCAGACATGCTTGCCTTTTTCTTCTTTTTTTTACAGTTTACATGTCTCTAGCCTGTATAAGACCACTCCTGCTACTTCAGTGTATTGTATTAAAGGAAATATTTCTCTTCCTTTTACTGCTGGAATATAGTATCATTCCTTCCTCACAACCTCATAGAAAGATGCTTTTCATTATATGTACCTTTTTGATAGACATCAACTGACCTTCAGAGCAACTAAGAAATAAGTCTTCAAGTGCACATGCTGACACAGGCCAGAAATGGGCTTGTAGTGAAGACTGATTCCTGAGCCGATGTACGTAGCCACTTCGTATAACACTACTCACATGTCCCCATCGTTGGGTGAACTTGGGGAAGACAATGATCATCTTAGCCTTAAACAAGTACCATCTAGTTAAAGGCACACTAAGAGCTTTGCACATCATATCTCATTCAGTGCTCTCAAGAATTGTGGAAAGTAGGTTGAGTTATCTTACCTATTTTATTGACAAAAGCAAGGCTCAGAGAGGTTAAGCAACTTGCCCAGACACACACAGCTTCTAAGTGTAGAATCAGAAACAGAACTCACACCTTGCTGACTCCAAAACAGGTGACTTTGCACATTGGTATCGAAGCGGCAGTCTCTAAGACATGTTGATTTTCTTACCGATTGCCCAGAAGACAGCTAACTACCTTGCACTGCAATTCCTAAACTATTTGGTTCCTGCTTGTGCCGAATGCAGACTCAGAAGGCCCAGTCCTTGGCTCCAGCTCTCTGCTTCAGGGCCCCTCTGGGCCTTTGGGGCCAGAGAAGCCACTTCTCCAGTCCAGAAAAAATTCCCTGACCTAGAAGTCCAGTTTTGTCTGGGTAAAGAACTCTATTGGAGAAGGGCCTATACGAGATTTTAACTCTGGCTACCTTTGGGGACATGTTAAAGGACAAGCTCTCTAATGAATGCTAAAGATCATCAGCATGGTTTTTGTGGTGAGTGCTAAGAACTTCCCATAAGAGTATGATTGAAACCCTAAACAAATGACACGATGTTTAATTGTGTGTGCAAATAAAATTATGCAAAACTCCCTAATTTGAATATAAAGTTCGAAAAACCATTTAGATTTCATGAAGAATTTGTAATGACCTGAGAAGATTGTCACACAAGCATGGTAAGGGGAAAAAAAAGAGTAGGTGTGAAACTGTGCATAGGGTATGACACAGTTATGTAAATTATCTCAAAGGTGTGTGGTGTAGGTGGAGAACCTGAAGATAAACACACCAAAATGCTAACAATGGTTGCTAACAGATGGCATTATGGAGACTTTAAATTATCCTTTTTTATACTTTGCTGAATTTTCCAAATTCTCCTCAATGAAAATATTTGCCTTTGTCATTGGGGAAAATAAACATTTAAGTAACTACAATCTGTTCGGTTATAATTTTAAAATTTACATGGAGGTCTTACATAGATTTGATAGCGAACTTGAAAGGCGAATAAAGCTTTCAGATTTTGCTCCTGTGTCATTCACCATTAGAGAGCATTCTCTTTGCATATTTTCTCTTTGTTCCTTTCCTTCAGAGATAATGGAGTTCGAATACCTGTGCTAAGCAAACATGTCTGAAGGCCTGAGAACCAATTACAGTCTTCCTCCCAAGCCCAGAAGAGGGGAGAGGAAGAGCATCTACCTTCCCTGTCAGATACATATATTTAAGCTGGGCGTAAATGACACCTCCCTGGACAAAGGATAATATTGCAATCACTCTTGATTATGTTCCTGCTAGCACCACACTATTCGTCACTACAGTGTGCTGGAAGGAGGAAAGAGGAGGAGATGTGAAAAGTTACTCTAATCTGAACTCATGATATCTTTATGAAAGCCTTTTCTTCAGAATCAGAACTCCCTCTCCTTCCTCCCATCAGATACTCTGGATATGGGATATGCCACATGGCCATTAAAATTTAAGTTTCTGTGGAGCAGAGTGTCTGTCTTAATTTACATTTGCCCAGGATGGTAGAAGCCATAACTCCAATGAAAAATAAACAGGTCCTAGGGATTGTAAGAAGGTCCATGTAATTTTCCACTGATATTTTTTCTGCAAATGTCAAGGAGGAAAGTGCATTTTTTTTCCAAGCCTTTGGTGAACTTTACACCCATTTTCTGAGCAGCTCAGTTTTTGAGAGCCACTCTTAATTTTGTACTAATCAAAACTTGATTTTAAAAACATCAGGAAGATATGTTATAAGAGCTGTCAGGCCACTTTCTAATGACCCAGATTCCCTTCTTCAAGGCCAAAGCCATAACTTAAATATGAAAATATATGTTCACAGGGTTCTTACCAATGCCTATTAAGCCAGGGATGAGGCAAGAGGCAGAAAAGATCGACAGCATATTTTCATTCAATCTCTCTTAAAATAATGATGCATGCAACTTCATGTCATTACTTTTTAATGATCTTAGCCTAGTTAATAGCACAGTAATATTCCAAAAAGGAGCAGGGAATTATTTCCACATTTAATTTTCATTGCAAAAGTGAAAGGAGCCCTCTCTCTCTCTTTTTTTTTTTTCTGCCAGAGAAGCTGTCTGCTGCCTATGGCTGAATTAGCTCTGCTACATTACAGCTGAGCTAATGGATCAAAACCAAGTGATTAGTTTCCTACTCTTCTGAGCATTTCCAAGTACTGACTGACTGGCTCCCAGAAACCTGGACATGGGTTTTCAATGTCTACATGAAGTTGGCTTGGGTCTTTTGACCTTCTAGCAGACTTAACTTGGGATTCATTATATGCGTTCCTTTGGGTTTCTGGGTTGCAAAGAATAATTAGGAAAGAGGGCTTCTGGGGAGTTTAATAGAGATCATGCATCTACGCTCAGTTTTTCAATCTTAGTCAAAAGCCCAAATGATCCAAAATGGCCTAATGCAAGGACTGACCACTCATTCATTAATCCATTCATCCATCCATTCATCAGTTACTGTGTGCCAGGCATTGTCCTTGGTGCTCGGCAGGCTATACTGAACACTACAGAGACAGTTCCCTGTGTTGAAGCTCATAGCAGCAATATTTTGAGTAGGAGAATTCCTCAATAAAAAATGTTCTTGATTGGAACAAGCACAATTAGTGGGACCATTTGTTTTGGGAGGAAGGAGAATAATAAGCAGCATACCAACCTAAATATTGACTTAGATCAGAAGATGCATCCCAAATAATATTAAATGTGGGAAAAAAATGGGTATCTTTGAACCACAATGAGATGCCACTAAACATGCAACAGATTGGCCAAAGTTAAGAAGGCTGGCAACACTGTTATGTTGGCAAGGATGTAGGGCAACTATTACTCATACATCGTTGTGGGAAGGCAAAAAATCAATCAACCACTTTGTAGAAAGTTCTGAGTTTCTTCTGAAATGAAACACACTAATATGCTGTGACCCAGCAGGTCCGCTCCTCGGTAGATATCCAAGAGAAATGAAAGCATATGTCCACAGAAGACTTGTATAATAAAGTCAGTAGCAACTCTATTCATAACAGCCAAAAGATGGCACAGTTGCTCATCAACAGGAGACTAAGTGAACAAACTTTAGTATCTTCATTCGGTGGAGTACTACTCAAAACACGAAAGAAACAAAGTACTGATACGCGTAACAACGTAGATGAATCTCACAGACAATTATGCTAAGTGAAATGTCAAACACAAAAGAGTAGATATCATATGATTCCATTTATTTGAAACTAGAACAGGCAAAACTAAGCTACTGTGGAAAAAAATCAGAACAGTGATTGCCTCTGGAGGAGAAGGGAGAGGGGACTTGCAGGGAAGAGACCCCAAAAAACTTTCTGGGCTGACAGTAATGTCCTATGTCTTGATAGGTACTTGGGTTACACAGGTGTATTCATTTGTCAAAATTCATGTAATGCTACACTTAAGAATTGTGCATTCACTGTATGCAAATTTTACAAGAGAGAACAACTGTAGGCAAATATTGAACTCTGATTAATGATACCCATGCTGACTGGTGATGGGTATTGAGGAGGGCATGTTTTGCATGGAGCACTGGGTGTTATGCACAAACAATGAATCATGGAACACTATATCTAAAACTAATGATGTAATGTATGGGGATTAACATAACAATAAAAAATTTTTAAAAAAATGATACCCATGCTGATGTCTGCAACTTGCTTTGAAATGCATCAAAACTATAAGCAGATGGATGGAGGGAAGGAAGAAGGAAGGATAAAGAGATGATGGATGAATATGTGATAAAGCGAGCAGAGTAAAATATAACTCTAGAAACTAGGTGGTTGGTATATGGGTGTTCATTGTAAAATTAACCTTTCTGTATGTTGAAATTATCATAAGAAAGCATTAGAAAACCATCTCTGAATCAAGTAACTATGGTAGATGAAATACATCCCTGACATCTTTATGTCTCCCTATTTAGGCCATTTTTAAACTTTGTTGCCCACTTGTCTCCCACTTAAAGAACTGTTATCCCCCCTTATGCCTTCTGAAAGCTCAAGGTCCTTCCTTACATCCTCTTCCATCCAATAAACCGAAAAATCAACACATGTGAACTTGTTAAGGCTTTAAAATAGGTCAATGTGCGTGATCCTCACACTGGGGTACTTATACTTCAATCCAGTAATTCATTTAACATTCACTAATTGTTTTTCTTTTTTAAAGATTTATTTATTTGAGAGGGAGAGAGAGAGCATGCGTGCAAGCACAAGTGAGGGCAGAGGCAGATGGAGAGAATCTCAAGCAGACTCCCCATTGAGCACGCAGCCTGACGAGGAGCTGATCTCAGGCCCCATGAGACCATGACCTGAGCCCAAACCAAGAGTCAGACACTTAACTGACTGCACCACCCAGGTGCCCCTGATTATCTTTTACATTTCCCCATGGCCTCATCTACTCCCTCTTATTTCAGTATAGTAATTACCATCTTTTGTGCCCCTTCTGTGTGCTAGCTACCATGCTAAGTGCTTTTGTAAATTATCACTGTCACCAGAAACAACACTGCTATGTAGGAGTCACCATCACTGCTTTACAGATGAGGAAACTACAGCATTTTCTTAACATCACACACCTGTCGTAGGGCAAAGCCCGCATTCAGAACCTGGCGTGTCTGATCCTGAAGGCCATGCAACTTTAACAAGCAGTAAAAGACGCACTTTAAGGTTCTTCTCTGTTCTAGAACCAGATTCCAGAGGGTTAAAAACAAAAACAAAGCAAAACAAAAAAACGCCGTACTAGACATTGTTGAGCAGAGCTGTTAAGTTTAAGGGTCTTCCTTCTGAAACAAATAATGCAATATATGTTAAGAAAGAAAAAAAGAAGAATGTAGCAGGAGGGGAAGAATGAAGGGGGGGAAATCGGAGGGGGAGAAGAACCATGAGAGACAATGGACTCTGAAAAACAAACTGAGGGTTCTAGAGGGGAGGGGGGGTGGGAGGATGGGTTAGCCTGGTGATGGGTATTGAGGAGGGCACATTCTGCATGGAGCACTGGGTGTTATGCACAAACAATGAATCATGGAACACTACATCAAAAACTAATGATGTAATGTATGGTGATTAACATAACAATAAAAAAATTAAAAATAAAATAAAATAAAATAAAATAAATAAGTTTAAGGGTCTTCTTGAAACTATAACTAACTAACTGAAAATCCTCATCGTATCTGAGGCATGACCTGCAGTAAATCCTGCAGACGGCTGAGGTTCCTGTTCCCCAAACACACCCTTGTTTTTAAGCATGACACAATGCAAAAAAAAGACAATCAGGGATAAATCTGGAAAAGAGCGTACCAGCTGTCACCAGGAACCTGAGATCAACAGACTGTTACAGCTGAGGTTGAATTCGTTGTTTCCTGGAAGCCACAGTGTGCGTGTGTGTGGGGGGGGGGGGGAGGGATTAATCGACTATTCCGTAGCACTTGCTTTCAGATCAGAGATAGCACACAAATACATCTGCAGGGCTGAGCACTTTTTTTTTTCCCCCCGGGGACAACCTGGTAGGAATCTACCACATCCTGACTCAAGGAACATTAACAGGGAACAGTTTCTTTGGCTTTTTTTTTTTTTAAACAGAAAGATATGAAAGCATTGTTCAAATGGGCAGACCTTTGGGAATACTCCTTAAAGCAGTGGATAACCTTAGATGGGAACTCCGTGAAGGCTTTGCTGTGAGGGTGACCATAAGGTTCACATAACTTTGTTTCATGCGAATCTCATAAATTATTGATTTAGAACCTGGAGACTCCAGACAAAGGACTAAGTGAACTGGCCTTTTGGTTGATGGTGGGCTGCAAGGGATTCATGACTGGTTTCTCTAAAAGCAATTCATGGGGCAGAAACTCAGAGTTTTGGGTTAGAATGCACACACTTCTCACTTTGCCATTAAACACTGCACATATGGCTCACCTAGATGATCAACTAAATTGTAACACTATCCCCCTTACATGAAACAGAGCCATGTGTTTTTCAAAGGCCTCCAAGCCCCCTCTCTCTGCCAACTCTCATCTTTGTACAACAGCCACAGCAAACACTGTCATTTCACTTTACAGATGAGAAAACAAAAGGAAAGAGATTGGACAAAAATTAGAAACGTGGTAGTTGGGGCGGCTAGAATTTGACCTTGCCCTGTGCTCTGACTAGTAACAGTAATTGTAGCGGGAATGTAATAATAATAGTAATAGTAGTTGTGATAGTAGGGATAGCCAACAGCAGCATAGTAATAGCCATAAAAACATCACAGCTTTAAGCAAGATGCTTTGCCTCCGTGGGTCGGGGATTCTCCCATCCGCAGGCAGGATAGAAGGCTTCCCAAGTTCAGCAGCTCCCTCTCCTGGAGGATTTGGAAAACCGGAGCCCGTCTGCTGCCATTTTGTTAGTTCCTCACTAGCGCTCACTGCCGTCATGGAAGCACACAATGAAACCGAGAGGCTCCTACCTGGATCAGTTATGTGCTCAGATTTCCTAAAACCTTCCAGAGGCTGGCTGCAGTGGGAGACTCCCAGAAGAGGACTCGACGTTAGCCTTCTTGGCCAAGTCCTGAGATGGGGTTTATTTAGACTCACCTGTTGTCTGACATTTACTCCATCCCTCCCAATTCAAGGTGTGCTGATGGGGTTCCCAGGTGGTTTGGGGACCACCCATTCTTTATTTCCTCTCTTCCTATGCCTTATTATACTGAAAGAAGGTTGGAGGGTTGTCAGGATAAGATAAAAAGTATATGTCCCATGTGAGGGTTCATGAACTGTAGACATGTTCTCAGCCAAAAGTGAATGAGAATTGGCTCCTTGCAACTCACACATCCAGCACAAGCTGCCACAGCCAGGCTCTGTGACTCAGCTTACGGGTCCCCCAGCTGGCCAAAAACTAACCAAAAATACAATGACCTTGTATGTTATGAAAAAAAAATGCAACAACATGTCTTTAACTGAATGACACACAATTCCACAGATTTCTATGTTTTCACATATGACTAAGGCTAATTATCTCCAAGCCACCAAACGAGTTACTAAGGCTCATGGATGCTGGTATTTGGGAACAAATATCACTATGTTCCTAGAGTTCTCTGAAGACTTTTCTCTCAAGTATTTTCGAAAGAGTAGTTGGGCCATGCAGAATCCCTTATGCCCCTTCTCACGTACAGTAGAAGGGTCTTTGATGCTAACGGGCACAGGAAAAATCATCTGAGTGGCCATAAATGAGGGGGGGGGAAAAGGTTGATTGCATCTGACCACTAGAATTTCTACCTTAGCCCATGACCTATTTTCCGTCTTCCCAAGCTCTTCATGTTCTCATTATCACCAACTCGCCTTCCTCATTCCACAGGAAAGATGATGCACTTCCAGAGGTGCTACCATCCAGCTCTCTGCCAGCCTGCATGCTGAAGTGCAGGAGCTGCTATGAAGTCCTGCTGTGGGGGAGGGAGGAGTTTTGCAGCCTGAAGAAAGAGAGAGTGGAAGGAGAGTCTACGGCACATCAATTACCAACCTCAAGGGCTGTTCATTAAGTGAGATGATTTCTATAAAGCACCTAGCACATAATAAATGCTCAATAAACATTAGACCCTTTCACTCCCCCTCCCACAGTCCGTCTTCTACCTGCTGATTAATTAGCAAGAGCGCTGCATATCTGAGGGATGTGCCATACAGAGCGTGGACAGTTGATTCATCATGAATAATGTAATGTCACAATCTGGACTATTTATATTCAGATGAATTGTACATAATATGCCACACATGCTAAAGAGGAACATTAATATTTAGCATTCCAAGCTAAGCCGGGATGATTAATTTGGCTTTAACTTTGTATCTTCTTTGCAGAATTTCCAATCTCTTCTCCTTTTAAAGGGACATTACAAGAAACATTTTCTTTTTTTTTTTTTTAAGATTTTATTTATTTATTTGACACAGAGAGAGAGAGATAGCGAGAGCAGGAACACAAGCAGGGGGAGTGGGAGAGGGAGAAGCAGGCTTCCCGCGGAGCAGGGATCCCGATGCGGGGCTCGATTCCAGGACCTGGGATCATGACCTGAGCCGAAGGCAGACGCTTAACGACTGAGCCACCCAGGCGCCCCACAAGAAATATTTTCTGAAACGTAAGTGGAACTTGCTTATGCATCTTTCAAAAGCCTTAAAAATCTCCATCACTTTTTACCCAAATATTTCAGTTCTGAGACTTTATCCTAAAGAAGCATTTCCAAAATATAGAGGAGAGAAAATCATTACGCACAAATATATAATGATAGGTGATCGGTTCAGTAAATTCATCCATTATATAGAACATTATCCAGTCATTAAAAATTACTTACACAAAGCATTATCAATAAAACACAAATACACTTCTGTCATAGATTTAAGCAGAAATAATTAGCATAGACTAAGGGACTGAAGGAAGAAACACCAACATGTTTACGATGGCCACTGTGAAACAGTGGGTCTACTGGTAACTCCTCTTTCTACTTTTTCACATTTTTATAGATATATTTCCCCAAACACTTTTTCAATCGAAAAAGCTCTTTTAAAAATAAACCAAACATCACTGACTCTAAGATCCATGAGGCCAGAGTCCTTGTTTCTCTTTCACTATTGTGACACCCAGTGTTAGCAGAGGACCTACCACATAAATAGACTTGGAGTGATTTTTATCAACTGGTTTTCCTGCACTAATTTCCACTACACATTTTTTTTTATGTTGGCAAAAAAAAAAGTCAGGTAAATTTGGTGATAAGGAGGAAGGAGATAACAGTCACCAGCCACATTTCTTGAGTACCTATTAAGTGCCTGTCCTGTGCTGGCCGCTTACCTATTCCATTTCTAATCCTTTTAACAGTCTTGTGAGTAAATGCCATTATTTGCATATTCCAGGTGCGTAAACTGAGGCACACAGAGAACACTAAGGAATGTGCCCAAGTCCTACAGCTGGCAAGAGTGAATAAAACCCAATGGTGTAACTCCAGTGTTTTCACTCTTTCCAGTAAGACTCACCCAGCCATTTGGATTATTCTTGGGAATTCCAAAAGCAGAAGCTCTCTTGACACCAAGATAAGAAACTTCTAACATCTCAATTTCCCATCACAGTTGTTGCTGCGTGATTATTGCTCCCCCCAGCTTAGTGCACGTGACAAGGGTCTACATATTAAAAACTAGGCATCTCATGACCCAGTTAACTTTTTTTTTTACTTTATCTGTATTTTTAAATTTTTATTTATTTTTTTTGTTAGTTTCAGAGGTAAAATTTAGTGATTCGTCAGTTGCATATAACACCCAGTGTTCATTCAATCAAGTGCCCTCCTTAGTGCCTGGTACCCCTTACCCCATCCCTCCACCCACCTCCCCTCCAGCAACCCTCAGTTTGTTTCCTAGAGTTCAGCATCTCTTACGGTTTACCTTCCTCTCAATTTTCATCTTATTTTATTTTTCCTTCCCTTCCCCTATGTTCATCTGTTTTGTTTCTTAAATTCCACATAGAACTATCCTATGACCCAGCAATTGCACTACTATGTATTTATCCAAAGGATACAAACATAGTGATTTGAAGGGTACCTGCAGCCCAGTGTTTACAGTAGCCATGCCCACAACAGCCAGTTACCTTTCTATCACCCATCCGTTCAGATTCCTCCACTGAAGACCCTGGACTGGGCCTTCTGGAGTCCCCTGGCCCCCTGGCAAGGCCAGAGAGGACAGCTGTTCATTGGGCTATCTCGTCCACCCATGCCATCACCAGGAAGGCAGACACCAAGGTTGCCTGCAGAATCAGACAGTGATGATCTCTGGTGGGCCTTGGGGTTTGTTGGATTTGCAGGTTTAGAAGGTGCTCACCTTCAAGGAGTCTTCCTCATTCTTTCTGCAAATATCCGTTGAGTGCTCTCTCTGCACAGCACAGTGCTAAGTGCTGGAGTTTGAGAGGGAGCCAAACCTATGAGATCCAGGTCTGTCTGGAGCTCACATCCCACAGAATGGGTAGCATCACACATAGAATAAGTGAACTCATGTGCGCCTGATAGACAAGTACATGGAGTTATGATAGGGCCATTTGGAAGATCACTGAGGAAGTACCAGTCGTCTGAACTATGAAGGGTGAGTAGAGATTGATTCAGCAAGAGGGAGTGGAGGGAGGACACATGGACTAGAAGAAACCTGACACCTTGGAGAAATACAGATGGCCAGATTTCCCCAGAGCACAGGGAAGCTAGTGAGAGGAGAGAGCAAAGAAGGAGGTGGAGGCCTGACACAGGGCACGTAAGGCCATGCTAGGGATATCTGCATGTATCCCCAAAGCGATGGGATGTCATGAGCATACTATGAGCAGGCTCAAATGATGGTTCTAAAAAAATCCCTCTGACTAGTGGGGGAAGGAACTGGGGAGGGGCACAAGCGGATGCAAGCTCCTCCTTTGTGCCCTGGCACAGAGTAGCATCTCTCAATTTGTCACACACACCCGGGACACTGCTTCCTTCCTGAAGTCCACCCCGTCCCTGCAAGACTGTCTGAGGAACCCCTCCTGTGCCCTGGGACAGTCTGCACTTACCTCATCCGAGCAGATGTCACAATGTATTGGCACTTCCTGTTTACGTCACTGTACCAACATTAAATCACCAACATTAACCCGTCCTAATCTTGCCATATGTATTTGCCCATCCGATGCTTCCAATGTCCCTATGCAGCAGGTTCTATTAGCATCCCCACGGGAACACATGAGGAAACTGAGTCACAGAGAGGCAAGATAACATGTTGAAGGTGACGTGGCTACTACGTGGCACCACTGAGCTCCTGAGTCCATGCTCTCAACCATAATACTATAATGAATAACAAAAGAATGGAATTCTGATCTGTTATAGCCAGCATTTAATTATCTGTGTTAATGGTTTAAAGCAGTGGCCTGCATCCACCACAACAGTGAGTAACTGTGAAATAATCCCTGGTGGACTCGGTGATACATATGGGTTTTTTTCAGTAGATTGACCTTCGTAAATTACCACTTAAAATAGCCAATGACAAAACCAACTCCTGTTCCCTAAGTAGCAATCAAACTAATGGACAGGAAGTAACTAAGAACTAAACTGGCTAAGCCAAAAAAAAAAGCACTCACTCAACAAATTTAATTAGCACTTACTTTGTCTTCAAGCTCCCGCCATCTTCCTCTGCTCCCCATCACTGCCCAATTTCTTGAAAGCATATCCCACACCACTGTCTCTACTTCTTTACCTCCTATTCACTCATCCTGAATTCATGTCTTTGTTCCCACAACTCCACTGAAGTCCACTCTACAAAGAGTCACCAATGACCACTATATTACTACGTCCAGTGGCTTCCTGCCATTCCTGCCATATCCATGGCATTCGATCCTCTGCAATGCCTTCTCTTTAAAAATCCTCTCTTAGCACCTTGAGCACTGCTGCCTTCTCTCAAGAGTAGACCAAAGGATGAGGGATCCAGAGGGCCATATTTTATTCCTCATCTCTCTGTGACTGGCAAAATCATATATTCTCCCTCTGCCCTGAGTTTCAACCCACTAGGCCCTACTATGAGATTAACGAGTCCCAGCTGTGACTTTCTCTCTCCTTTTACCTCTCCTAATCTTATAGGGACATCACAAAGAATTTTAATAAGGCAATAAGTACTTCAAGTCAATTGGAAAATAACACGAATAAACAAAACCTCCATGTAGAGTATACCATGTTGAATTCTGAGAGTTGCAGTCAGTGTCAACGAAATTTAGCCTGGCCCCCCAAAATTAGTTTTGCTTTGTTTTTCATTCTAGCAGGGGATTTCATTGAAGACTGTGAGAGGTACAGAGCTTCAGAGAGGAGGGAAACCACTCATCACACAGACGAGATTCCAGTAACTGCAGTTACATATTGTGGTGGATTACAAAGGGCTTGGGCTTTGGTATCAGACACTTGGGCTAAAACTCTTGTTCAGCAAATTACCAGTGCTATAAATTTCTGCACTCATGCTTAGCTCTCTGGTGCTTAAAGTTCTTATGTGAAAAATGAGGATGATGGTAGGAGGGGTAGGGAAGAACAAATGGGATGATGTATGTACAAAGGGAGTGAGTGCTCGTTTCCTCTCCTTACCATGTCGATTCAAAGGGTTCAGATGCTGCCATCGTCCCAATATAAGAAACACCACTCACGGCTCAGTTCACAGCCATGAGCTTCCCCACGCTTGGGCAGGGCCACGTGAGTGGTATCGTCCAATGACGTGAGAGGGGAGGTTATCTGTGCCACTTCTATTGAAGCGTTCAGGGGCCAGTGCAAGATGCTCCAGCCGTCTATTCCTGGTGGCAGCGACCCAGAAGCCACATGATCAAAGCAGCTTGCATTTCTGATTCACCACCGGGAAGGCAGCCCTGGAGAGTTGTCTAACCCGCTGTGGAATCTGCCTGAGTGACACATAAACCATTGTTGTGCTAAACCACTCAATTTCTGGGTTGGTCTGTCATTATGCACAGCCTAGCCCACCCTGATTAAATCCATCACTCACTGGGGGTTCCTTGTTTTCTCAAAGGTGGAAGAAGGGATGAATTAAAGTTCATCGCTTTTCTTACCCCAGGTCTTCGCTATTAGCATCTCCCCTTTCTTTCCACCTCTCTCCATCACACACCAGAATCTGATATTTTAATTTGGCCTGTGAAGAACCTAAAGTCCAGACAGGTGAAATGACACATCCAAAGCCTCACATCATGGAGGTGGCATGGCCAGGCCAAGAAGCCAGGTCCCCTGACTTCCCCACAATTCTCCTACTGGCCACGCTACACCCCCACCCTAAAGCTTGCCACTTCAGATGTTAATAATGCTCCGAGCTTGCCATACCTTTCAATCACTGTTAAGTGATACAATCCATGCTACATTAATGCACTAATTACCAACAGAGCACATTACCATGCCCTAATCACTAAGAAGAAGTATCGTCAATTCACCATTCTGTTTGTCAATACATGCGAAATGTTTCCAGACTCATTCTGGAGGATTGACATGAGGAGAGAAGATATAATACGATGAACAACAGATTGATTCATTTCATATTGATAACCAGTCAGGTGGCCCTTCTATTATTATTCTTTGTTAGCTGAACAAAATCCGACAGAGCCCCAGAAGGAAGGTGGCTGATAGCATTAGGTAGTGTGGGTGAGCTCTAGAAAAAAAACTCCCACCTGGTTTAGATTCTCATCCTCCCCCTTTTCTACCTCCATGGGTTTTCCAAGGCTCAGTTTTTCAGTCATAAAATGGGAATGAAACTAGTGCCAGACTCATGAGGTTGCCCTGAGAACAGTATCACGGACATAAAGTCCTGAGCAAAATGCCACAGAGTGAGAAGCTCAATCAATGCTGGCTGTGATTATGATTGTGAATTAGCTATGGGTATCCCTATTCATAGACAAAGAAACAGAGGCTCAGAGAGGTTAAGTAACTTGTCTAAGGTCACACAGCTGGTAAGTATAAGCAACAAGGCCAGGATTTCAATCCAGGGTGACCTGCATTTTTTTTTTCCACTTCACAGCTATGTGCTAATTCAATTTATTCCTCATGGATTTTCTGTCTCCAAACATTTTCATGGATATGTACTTTGGGAAACACAAAGGGAATTCCACTTGGGAGTAGAGGGATAGGCATACTCACCGGGACTGTCATTTGGAACATATTCAGTCCTGTGCACTTACTGAGCATCTACAGTGTGCCCAGCACAGTGTGTAGTCCTGGGATCACAGAGACAGATCGGACGTAGCCCTTGCTGTCAAGGCCATCAGGGTCCAATGGAAGACTGATACGAATGTGAGTCAATTACAGTAACCTCAACAGCACGACAAAATATGAGAACGCAGAGGAGAGAGGGTGGTCAAGAGACACTTCCTAGAAGAAGCAAAACCTCAAGCAAGTTTGGAAAGATCAATAAACACCTGCATGCAGATTTTCCGTCTCCAAACATTTTCTCATCTGGGCCCCAGATGTGAGATCAACCCGTAAATAGTCAAGAGGTGTGAACAGGTGTGCTGTTCTCAGGAAAGACAAGCAGCCAGTTCTGCTGGAAGATACCATGTGTATGAGGGGGAGGGGAAGGCCCAAGAGACCACGCCAGGGTCCAGTGACTCCTGGGGACTCCTCACTAGATGGTGAAACCCGGAGCTGGAAGTGGGGGCTGACACCGGTGGACAGGCTTTATCACAGAGCCCTCTGTTTGCTGAGTGAAGCCAAGTAGGTCTAAAGCAGTGGTTCTGAACCCTGGCTAGCAGGGAGCATTTAAAGAAATCCAACGACAGGATTCTGCCCCAGACCAATTAAATCAGCCGCTCTGCAGGCTGGACACTGGTATATCTGAAAGGCTTTTTGGAAAATTCTAATGTACAGCCAGGATTCAGGCTGCTGGTTTAGAGGCAAGAATAGCATCTGTGAGCTCATGCTAGGGAAGCAGAGTCTGGAAACAACAATATTTTTAGGAGATAAAATTGACAATTTTGATTGATGAGATGTAAGTGCTGAGAAGGGGGAAGAGGGTGGGTGGGAGGAGGCACTCCAAATATATTAATAATTATATATATGTATAATCTCCCATAATATTGCCAGAGTGTCTAACAAGCCCATCAGCGATTATACATGTTTTCCATGCCCGTGGTGGTTATCTAGGAGAGGACAAAAATATTACAATAATTCAAGAGAGCATACTGCATTCTACAGACATGATCCTCAATGCTCGGGGGTCTACATTCATTCCAGTTACCCTGCATGATCCAGAGGGATTTGCGCTGAACTCATCCTGGCCTCCTGAAAGAGAAATTTCTAGGGAATTTTAGGGAAGGAATGAAATTGCTGTCTTGTTAGTGCATTATTTACTTTGATGCAGAATTCTAGCAGCCACAGCCCAGCCTGGGCCCCATTGTTCACATGGTTGGGTGGAAAGTGTAATGGGAATACCATTAATTTGATAGTTTTAAAGGAGGTGATTTCCAATCTGAATTATTCTTAAGTTGTGAAATGAGTCTGAGCTGGTTTGGAAAACAGAAGAGTCAATGCACCGTATAACCTTGATTTTTTTAGAGTCCTCATGCCATGCAAAAAAAGATTCTCCTCTGAACCCATTATAAGGGAGTAAAAAAAAAAAAAAAAAGCCCGGATCCTCCCACCCCCTAGGCAAATTAGCAAGACAAATGTTAGCAAAGAACTCTGCAGACGCACCATTATTTACAAAGGGGAGAGGGAAGAAGATGCTATGAAATAAATCATGCTGACAGTTCAATCAAAAAAAATCAGAATATATTATTCATGCTGCTTCTCAAGAGTTGGAAAGAAACTGGACAGGGAGAGCCAAATATGTACTCATGTGCTTTATTTACCCATAATAACAATTTGAATCCCTACAGAACCTCTGTTTAATGAAATCTGCATGCTAACCTGGCGTGACAGGCCTGCTCAACACATATTTTTTAAAATTCCAACCCAGAGTCAGGGCTGTTCTAGGTACTGGGAACACAAAGGTGAGCAAGACAGGTGAGGTCCCAGATCCTATAAAGGGTAAATTCCAGTGCTGACCAGGGTGAACGGGCAGGCAACAAACAAGCAAACAAGTGGACGATGGTCAACTCAGTAGAGACCAGCCAGGGGCTACTTTGTACTGGGGAATGGATGAGACCTCTCTGCCATGGTGCCATTTAAGCTGAGTGGCCAATCTGGGAGAATCTAGAGAAAGAGTGCTCCAGGGTGGGGTCCCCCCAGTGCAAAGACCTGGAAGTAAGACTAGGGTGGGCGTGTCCAGTGAACAGGAAGAAAGTCCACGGGCCCAGCTGCAGTGAGCAAGATGGCGCAGGTAAGAGGTGAAGTCTGAGAGGGAGAAAGGAAATCTCCACCCCGACAGGACTTTGAAGGCTGCAGGAAGGAGATTGGATTTTATTCTGAGTTGCAAGGCAGGCCGCTGGAGGGTTTTAAACAGAGGGGCAACATGATCTGATTTAAACACTTTGAAGACCCCTATGGTTAGGTCAATAATTCAGTGTTGTGCTTGATTTCATGAGGGAGGAGATGGGGAGCTGCAGTAGCTGGGGGAGGGGCAGGAACACAAGCAGACTTAGGGGTCAGAGAGAGGGGATCCACCCAGAGGAAATCCCTGAGAAAGACCAACTGAAGCCATTGATGGTAAGAGGACAGAGTGAGCCATGGGAATCGCTTTTTAAGTGTTGATAAATGACCAACATTAACATGTCTGAGAAAAATGATATAGTGTAGGGGTGAGGGGTTGCCCCAGAAGAACAGGATCTGGAAGAGCAAACATGGACAAGCATGTCTCGGGAGGGGTGGGCACTAAATCCCAGAACCGTGAGAAACCTGGTCACTGGGGATGAGATTGGACAAGAATGCTATAGGCCTCGGGGCGCCTGGGTGGCTCCATCAGTTGAGCTGTCAACTTGTGGTTTCAGTTTAGGTCATGATCTTGGGGTCCCAGGATGGAGCCCTGAGACCAGCTCTGTGCTCAGCGTGGAGTCTGCTTCAGGATTCTCTCTATCCCTCTGTCCCTCCCACTGCCTGCTCACACGCACTCTCTCAAATAAATAAATCTTTTAAAAAAAGAAAACAATGCTATAGGCCTCACATCTCAACTGGAGGTGGCACTGCCCCTACAGGGCAAGAGGCAGAATTTCTGTTGTCTAGGAGAGAGGATGCTACTGACTTCTGGTGGGTAGAAACCAGGGATGCTGCTAACCATGGTACAGTGCATGAGAATTATCCTGCCCCCAGTGACCAGGGAGCCAAGGCTGAGGAACCCTGACTGTGCTACAGCACTAGAGTCAGATAGTCCTGGATTTCAATCTGCACTGTGTGATCTTGGGCAATGTCCTTAATCTCAGTGTGCCTCAGTGTCTCCATCTGTAAAATGGAGATGACACTAGTCCCTGCTTCCCATGGGGATGTATATATAGAACTGAGGCCACTGGGGTAATAACCACACCTGGGGGCACTGGGAGGAGAAGACGGAGGCTATATCATATTCTTTGGAATGAGGTCTCAAAATACCTGGGTGAGCATGGCAGGTGGGGTAATGCTCTGAATGCGGCATCAGAAGATTGCGGTGTGGATCTGGGTTCCCTCACACACAACGGGTGACTTTGAAATGTGGCCCAGTCTTCCTCTGCCCTCCTTGTCCTAATTCACATATGGATATAGAAGCATAGGACCGTGTCTCCATGACCACCCCGGTGGGAACAGTCCTTCTCAGGTTCCATCCTCTAAGGTGGGACAGGGGAAGACCACGGACAATTAACTGACATGCCCAGTCTAAGCTGGGGTACCCTTCCTGCACATGGCAGTGGGGGGCTTACCCGTCCCAGAGAGCTTTCCTAAGGAGCACCTGGAGCCATCTTTACTTAACTCAACACTGAAGAGATAGTCAAAAAGCATTAGCTAAGAATGTCTCAACTAATGTGGGATTTCTCAACCTCAGCCCTGTTGACATTTGGGACGATTCTCTGGGTGGGGGTGGGGGGCTGTCCTGTGTATTCTAGAATATTCGGCAGCATCCCTGGACCTCTAACCACTAGATTTAAGTAACACCTAATGGAGAACCACTGAACTAGCATGGTGTGGTAAAATAATCTGTGTAGAAAGATAAATGTTGGACTCAAATCTCATCTCTACCCCTTACTAGCCACAGAGCCTTACGCAAGCCACCTCCCCTCTTCAGGATTCTGTTTTCTCATCTGTAATATAGGTCTAGTACTTGGGAATGAAATAATATATAAAGTTCTTAGCACAGGGTCTAGCACATGATTGGTTCTCGAAAAGAGAACTTTTATTCTTATTTCTTTTACATGATGGAAAGTTCGAGTCAAGACAGAACTTAGTGGCTGGGTCCCCAGAACAAAATCCATCCATAATAAGAGGAGCCACAAACAGATAGTATGTACGACCCAATGCCTCTTTAACCCTGTGCTATGAACATTTGCTCTCTCCTCAATGGAGTGGATATGATTAAGATCACCACTGTCACCACTAGGGAAAGAAGACACTGTTGGAGTCTTCGTCATATCTGCAAGCTGTCTTGACCCCATTCTGACTCAAAGAACCCTGACCCTTCAAGTCTTCCCCTTTATAGGGAGGGAGACTGTGAACCCCAACTCTTTACAAGATCTACCAACACAGGGGAAGAACAGGCATTGCAGCAGGCCAAGGCAGGGCATGGCGGGTCTCCCCGACAGCTTGTTTTTAAATCCTTCCAAACGAAAGCCAGTGTGCCTCCAAGGAACTGTCCGTGTGCTGGCAGATCCAAAAACGGAAGCAAAGCCTTCATGGCCGGCTGGAGGCAGATGTCCTGATGAAGAAGTGCTACTAATTTAAGCCCATTTTGTGAGGTGGCCACAGACTCCATGGGAAATCACCACCATTCTCTGGAGGGGACGGTTAAGCACCTTACCCCGGTCATGGGGATGGAGAAAACAAAAGCCTCTCAGAAAGGGAGCCTCCTGAGCAGCATGTTCAGCAGGACACTGTGCCCTAAGCATTTTCTTCCCATGCTATGTTCTGCTGAACAGAACAGACTATTAGGATTTAAGATGCCTTTCAATGCTATTTTGGTGACAGGGAGCTATTGATGTCCCCAGTCCTGCCCCACCTTTTATTCTTCCTCTTGGTGGAGTTCCTGCAGGACATATAAAGCAAAGAAACTTAGCCAAAAGGAAGCAAAGACTGCTTTGTTATTAGCTGGACGGATACCCAACCCTTCAGTGCTGAACCTTCTAGAAAGGCTAGTCTGTATAACATGGACTTGACATGCAAATAAGAATCTTGGCTGGATGGAATGAGGAGGATCTCTAGATATTAGGCATATGGCTGACGCAACTCACCAGATAGACCATCCAGTGTCCATCTATGGGGGCAGAGCAACAAGTAGGAGTGAAAGGATCTGGCTGGGCTGGCCCTGAGCTCAACTCAGTCACCCAGATGTATGGAAGGAACAGGAGAGAGGGAGCTTAGGGCAGTACACATCTTTAAAACATAGGACCTCCAATAAATGTGGCCCATATTAGCCTCTCCTACTCCAATAGAGGTAGGAGCTAGGATGGGAATGTACTGAAGAAGCTTCCAAACATGGGGAGACCAAAGCTGCTGAGAGACCTCTTCCCACTAACAAGGAGCTCTATTTAGAAGTGATCCTTTCTAGGGGCGCCTGGGTGGCTCAGTCGATTAAGTGTCCAACTCTTGATTTTGGCTCAGGTCATGATCTCAGGGTCCTGGGATCAAGCCCGAGTCAGGCTCCGTGCTCAGTGGGGAGTCTGCTTGAGGATTCAGTCCCTCTGCTCCCTACCCCCTGCTCTCCAAAATAAATAAATAAATCTTAAAAAAAAAAAAAAAAAAAAGAAGTGATCCTTTCTAGGAAATACAAACTCAAATAGGTCCTCCCACCTCCAGTGCCAAATATTAGGAACGGGCACAGACGAAATGAGTTTCTGAAGATGCAATGCTGCCGACCTTGGAAAACAGTCCTTTGTTCATTCGGTTCTTCCTTTATCCAGCCTCACACAAAACAGCTTCCTGGGCCGCATGTGTGAGTCAGCGCTTCTCCTAGGAGCCAGCCCGTGTACGAACCAAGGTCAGGTGTGGGTGAGGGAGAAACCATCCCAGCTCCCCCAGCTCTGCTCTCTGATTCACCTCCAGCCTTTTCTGCACTTGCTTCCGCAAGCTTTGCTCCCATTCCGGCCCCCTTCTCCGTGCAACTCAGGCATTCATTCATTCAGCAAATATTCAGTGCATGCCTGCATCTTGGGTGGATGCCCCCGGGGGCAAAGGCTGAGACAGGGATGTGGGGGCACGTGAGTCAGGGAGGGATAACCCTTCAAGAAAAGCTTCTAAGGGAGGAAGTGAGCAGAAGAGAGCAGGAGAAAGACCAGAGCAAGAATGTGGTCACAGGCCGAGCTTCGGCTTGACCTGGTCCCCGAGGGGATGGCTCTCAGCAGTGACTGTCACGTTCTCACTGCAAAGGGCTAGACAGTAAAGATGTGAGGCTTTGCAGACCATATGATCTCTGTCACAACTGCTCAACTCTGCCACTGTAGCAGGAAAGCAGCCGGGGACAACACACAGATGCATGAGTGTGGCCATGAAGTCGAGGAGCTTGCCTGTCTTGCCCATCAGGCACCCCATGCCCGGAACACTGTAGGCAGGAGTCAATGCTGTTACAGCCCCCCCACGCCCCACAGGTCCTCCTTATGGCCCCCCTGGACCCATGCTCCAGCCCCATGAATGCCGGGTGCTACTGGCTTGCAGCCGCCCTCCTTACACAGAAAATTGCCCACACCTAATAGCTCCTTGCATTGGAGAGCACACTCCCTCCCCTCATCTACCCAGCAGCATCCAATAGCCAGTGGCTGATGCATATGGAGACACAAAAGACCGACCCTCTTGCCTCACAGACGGATACTTCAGGGGTACCTTATGTGCTCTCAAGTCAGGATTAGCAAGTTACAGCCCAGGGGCCCGTGTGGACCCACCGTGGATTCAACTCAATTCCCTGTGCCTAGCAGAGCCCGGAAGAGAGCAGACAGCAGGTGTTTATTGAAGAGAATGAAATAAAATTAAACCTTGAAAGATCAGCAGGATTTGGGCAGGATAGGGAGAGGAAAGCATCGTTTCAGGCCCTCAAACAAACCAAGGGCTTTATTACGCGCTGTCCCATCTGCCACCAACATTAGCCTGCTTCCCCCACACCACTGTGCCTGGCTAACCCACCTCCGCAATGAACACCACTTAGATTCAACAACGGTTAATACTCTACATCCTATATTTTTGTAAATAATAGCAAACATTCTTTGGGCATTTACTATAGGTCAAGCACCTAGCAGGTGCCATATAGCATAGACGATAAGCTCTCTTCTTCCCATTTCACTGATGAGGAAAATGGGGCTTCAAGAAGTGAAATCACTTTCCAAATCCAAGCAGCAGCTAATGCTTGGAGCCTAACTTCCTGACCACTGGGATGTGCTGCCTCATGACCCCCCAACTGTAGAAGCTGCTGGAGAATCACAGAGGTTATGGGGTTCTTTCTAGGGTATCTGAGGCAGATCCTGAAGAGATGGCTCCAGAGAGCAGCTGAAAAGCTGACTGAACTCAGGAAGGAATACACGCCTGAGGTCTGGGAGCCAGCCAATCACCAGAGATGAACTCCAACAGCATCTACCCCAATCCTGTCCTTCCTTGCCATACATCTCTGACATGACCATTATTAGTGACTGGGCTCAGAAGCTTGCCACCTTGTATGATCTGAATTGATCCAGTAAAGAATTCTCTGAAAAGCACCATTAAGATGATTTATAGTCTAATTTTGGTTGCTATAGATTCTGAGTCAGGCTTATGACTGGAGAGAGGAAAAAAAAAAAAATCCTGCACTCACTTGGAATTCAGGCGAAGGTTTCTGTATTGATAGAGAAGCATGGCTGGCTGGGAAAAAGTCATATTTTTTAAGTTTACAGCTACCACTCCTGGTTTGGGGTTGCTATGGCAACCAAGGGCCTGCGGGGGGCCGGGGAGGGGGCCTCCGCAATACGGAGCGCTGATTGATAGGTCTCCTGAACACTGCTTAGACACTTCTGTGCTAGGAGCCAGATAACATTAGTTTATTTATTAAAATACATGTTAAAACACCCAGTGGTCTCTCTTGCCCCGGCATTTCATTCTAATCATGTTGTTAAGGAATTGTTAACAGGCTACTGATAGGAATGGAAGGCAGGTCCCATTAGGGAGCTAAACACCATTTTGCAGGGGTGGGGGGATGTGCCCAGGGCTATGGGCAGGCCCCGCATGGTGCATAATCATGCTAATTTGGCATGATTGATTGTTTCACTCTCCACCTACCCCCCCAACCCCCCTACCCTGTCCCCATACTGGACCCACCCAGCTTCCAGGGAGTTTGAGGCATGGCTAATCCCCAGCAAAGACTTCTGATCCTGGCTGTGAGGGGGGCCAGGCTTGTGTCCAGCTAAGGCCTCTGAAGTTCTGTCTTCTCTGTCACTAGGCTGACAGCCTGGCCTAGGTGAGTGGCAGTTTGCACCTTGAGCAGAGCGAGTGTCATTGGGCACAGGGGACTGGTGTATATCGCCTGTCAAAGGTAACACGGCTCAGGAGATGGCCTACAGCTGCGGTCAGGACAGGCTGGGGGTGAATCGCTGTCTTGCTACTTGCTAGATTCCTTACACTAAGCCCAAATACCAGCCAACGCTGCTCTACGCCATGAGTTCGAATCTCCAGAGCAACACAGATACAGTCTTTCCTTTTTATGTGCCAGCTTGTGCCATCTATATTTGGGGAGAATCACTATCATGCCCATCTTAGATTCCCCCTTTGCTCATTTATTCATTCTCTCATTCATCTACCCATTCAGTTACCCAATCATTCCACAAATGTCTGTTGAGATTCTACTGTGTGCCAGACCCTGGGCCACCAGGCTCAATGGGACAGACATAGTCCTGCTTCCATGTGATTTATATTTTTCTTGGGAGAAAGGCACTAGAAACTATTTTTTAGGAGTTTTTTCGCGGTGGATCTTAAGAATGATAAAGGAGAAATAGAGGATTTTATTTTTATTTTTTTACAACTTTTTTTTTTTTTAATGTTTTATTTATTTATTCATGAGAGAGAGGCAGAGGCAGAGGGAGAAGCAGGCTCCCTTCCTAGCAGGGAGCCCGATGCGGGACTCGATCCCAGGACCCTGGGATCATGACCTGAGCCGAAGGCAGACGCTTAACCATCTGAGCCACCCAGGCGCCCCAGAAATAGAGGATTTTAAAGGACAAATCTAATATTCTATAGGAGCACGTAACTGGGACAAATAGGAACCTACTTGGCAAAGAAGATGCTGAAAGGCAAGAGAGGCATGACATATCTGAGGGGGAAAAGCATTCCAGGGAAAGCAAGAAGCATGTGCAAAGGTCCTGTGGTAAGAAAGAATTCAACATGTTTGAGGAACTAAAAGAATAGTGGAAGTGAAAGAGAGTGAGAGATTCCATTGGAACATAGTGAAATCAGAAAAATATCCCATTCCTTGCCTCTCCTCTAGCTTCTTGAAAAGCACATAGAAAGGAAATAGGGTGCTGGATGGAGCATAAATGTTGGAAAAAAGTTGGACTAATAATTTCTTCTGGACCGTGATCCCTGAATATGTCTGTGACTCTTGTGTTTGTGCCACTGTCACCTTATTTAAGCTGACAACTGTGTTTCCCAGAATCACCTTCCCTGTAGGGTTCTGGTTTAAACTGTCCAAAAAGGGAACTTGTGGGGGATTTTGAAAGCAGAGATTGAACTGCAGTCGTGAAGAAAGTCATTGAGTCCGATATGGTGAGGGACACAGGTGTTCTCAGAAGACCTCAGTGTGCCCTCCCTCTCCTCTGCGCTGCAGCAAGCTTGCCTTCCTGACCACCGGCCCTGCTGATCAATGGCACTCCCAGGCCACTACCAGGCACCTGGCTGCTGACTCCCAGAGATACAGCCATTCAGAGCCAACTGGCCCCGCAGAGCTCCTTTCGAGCGCTCCTTTCTGGTCCTGCTTCTCCAGCTGGACATGTATTTGCCACGTAGGCTGGTGCTGCAGACAAACTGGTTATTGGCTTTTTCTGATGCCCTCGCTCCCCTTTCCAGGCCTTCATTTCCCCAGGTCCTCACCCAGGTGCTTGAGGTCCAATTCCTGTAAGAAAAGCTGGCTCCTGGAATACTCGTCATGACTTTGTCTCCCAGGGAAGCTCAACTGACATCAATCCACGAGAAGGGGAGGGAAGAGAAAGGAAGGGCAGGCCAGGGGAGGGGAGGGCAGAGAAGACAAGACAAGACACCCCCACCCTACAACCTCTCAAGCCGTCTTGTCCTCCTGCAGGAAGGGATCCCCAGTGAGGGCCTCCCATTGAGGGTGCCTTTTGTGTCCTTCCTCCCTGATTTGAACAACTCACAGGTGTTGGCCTGTTGACACTCATTTCATAATTGAGGAAAAACAGGACGCCTTTCTGCCATCGGGAAATATGGCGCTGATTTAAACGGGCCTTCAGATCCAGGGAGACGTGAGAATGGAACTCTCGTTGCTCCCTTTCTCACTTCCGCGTGTCCCACCCTGTTGGAACAGCCCTTGCCATGGCTCCGCTCCATCACAGACTGGGCTCAAATACCTGTTCTGATGCCTCCTGCATGTGGCCCTCAAGTGACCTCACCTCTCCTGTCCTCCTCTGAAAATGGAAGCAATCACCGTGGCCCCGAGAAGCATCCAGTGGGATGGTGGGTAGAAAGTTCCCAGCACAGTGCTTGACATTTAGTAAGTGCCACTGTTCTCACCGTGCTTGTTACAACAGGTCCAAATTCCTCTACCTGGCTTTGCATCTTTGCATCTTTGAATGAAATAGAATGTGCAAAAGGGACGCATATTTTGCCCAACATCTTTTCACAGCACTACGTCCTCTGAGAGTTCTACTCCCCTTCCCTGGTGTTCTTTCTCTTGTTCCTTAGACAGCCAGTGATGTAGTGGCTCTCTTGTTTGGCTCTCCCAAAAGCCATTCCCAAACCTCGTATCCTCTCCCACTGCAGACAGAATGAAGATAAACCAGAGAGCTGCTTTGCCATGCTCCCTGAAGCTCAGAGTGGACCCATGACCCAGGTCTGGTTAGTGAAATGCAATGGTGGAAATTCCTAAAGCATAGTGTCTGGGAAGGCTTTACTTTCCTGATGAAAGGGACAAGTCTTATTGGTGCTTCCCCTCCTCCTCCCTGCCTTGAAGGTGGATGTGATGACTGGTGCTGTGGCAGCCATCTTTCACACATGGGGATGAGAAGCTTACAACCGAGAAGAGTAGAACAGATGGACAGAAAGGACCCGAGTCCTTGAAAACATGACTGAGTTGCTGAACAAACCTGGAGACACATATGTGTCCTTATATTTATTCAATTTGTCATTGGGTAGAGGTTTGTGATTGCCACTTTTCATCATTTCCATTACTCTCATATGAAAGCGTTCTTAACTGATGCCAGGCT
The DNA here is from genome assembly GCF_964656455.1 of Halichoerus grypus. Taxonomy (NCBI): domain Eukaryota; kingdom Metazoa; phylum Chordata; class Mammalia; order Carnivora; family Phocidae; genus Halichoerus; species Halichoerus grypus. The sequence continues at coordinate 27,679,830 of NC_135717.1, forward strand.
ACTATGTCTCTTTTACATATAGGGGTGGGGAGGCTGGGCAAATGCCAAAAGATTTCACAGCTTAAAGTAGCAGAATCAGAGTTCAGTCCCAGAATTCTCTCCAGTTCCAAGCTCTTAACCAATACTGCTCTGCTGTGCTCAATGAATACAAGTTTCCCTACTCTGCCTTCTCTCCTCCATATATTTAAATTCCATTTTGATATCAAGTCTGATTCCTAGACCCTCCATAAGTCTTTCCATCATTAATCTAGTCCACAGAGAACTCGTGCTGCACTGATTCCCATTTTCCCATTTCTACACTGAAATGTGGCACTTCCTGGTTTTCTAATTCTTCAGGGGCATTGCACTTCTGACCCTCCCCTGCCTCCACCCCATTGGATCACGTGCTTCTTAAGGTCAGAGAAGCCACTTACTACAGAGTGAATATCAGGGGATTTGGAGATTGGCTCAAATTCTGGTTTTACCTCTTGCCTGTTGTGTGGCTTTAAGAAAAAGTCCATCTCTCTGGGTCGCATTCTGATTTATGAAATGAAGGTCATAATATTGCCTTAAGGTATTAATGAGGAAACTATTTGTAAAGCAATTAGCAGAGTGCCTAACTCATAACCCGTACTCAAAATGATGGCTACCACTGTTATCACTGTGTGTTTTATTTCTTGTATGCTACCTTAGTGTGTTGCAAAGGGACAACAAATAGGATGAATTCAATAAGCAACTGTTAATAGAACGGTCCATTGACTATTTCATTACAAACTTACTGAGATGTCACTTTATTCCAGACAGTGTGCTAAGTATTTGACTTTAAAGATTTTTTTTTAAAGTCAAATACAATACCCGTCTCAGACACATGAACAGATAACTATAATACAATGTGACAAATTCGATAATAAAGAAACTCATGGGGTTTTATAGAGGGAGAGTGCTTATCAAATCTAGGAAGGCTTCCAGGAGGAGGTCCCAACTTGTCTCCGAAAGTGCAGAAGAAATTAAAACTACAGGTTCTGTGAATGTCTTCCCGCCCTCAGAACTTTGTTATCCTTGCCTGAATTAAGTATAGAAACAGCAGATGCAGGAGTGGTGTTTGCATATCTATGAGTAAGGACTCAGATTCATGTTTATGATAATTGCTCGTGCATCTTAGGACTCCTGTCTAGAGGCTGGATTAGTTAGAAACAAGCTCCTTTTCAAGCTCACTTTCATTTCAGCTTTTCCTCCTCTGCAGTAAACACACAAGCCATTCTGTAAGCTCTCTCCCTTCCCTTTCAAGCACCGTGCATATTCTTAGAAGCAGCCTGCCAAGAAACAAAGGTTAATTCTGCACGGAATGAATTGCCAGAGCCATGTTCTTATTTTAAGTTTTGATTTAGGGAAGCGACGTGGGCCTGTCTTTATTTTGCAAAGTTCCCTCACATCTCCAAAGGCAGGTCCATCAATGTCCCTCCACACGTGGGCCAAAGTCACAGGCAAGATTTTGATCCTGCTCCTCTTAAAAGGCAGGAGCCTGGCTTTGTCAGTGCTTACGGGCCCTCTGGTAAAGGGCGCTCTGTTGGAAGGCTTCCATCCTGCAAACCTGGCTGCATCCAGGGAGCTGTAGAGTCAACGGGCAACAACAAGGCTGACAGTAGTACTTAGATAAGAGTTCCTGAGGTTGATGCATTTATGAAATATGAGAAGGTCACAGGGGTCATCCTCAGTTGCTTACTAGGCTGCTGGAGTACTGCTGTCTTCCAGCTGTGAGCCTCTGATTGCCCCTGCCTCGTCTGTAAGGGAATCGAGCCTGGTCTGAAAAGACTTTTCAAGGGCTTCTTGGGGGCTCTCCTATAAGGAGATTGCTGTATAACATGGAATGTTTCGTAGGTCTTGGGGTGCTTCATTCATTCACTGAATATTAATGAATACCTACCGTGTGCCATGGGCAATCCAAATCCCAAATATGGACAAGCAGGGCTGCCACCTATGTTTGTCAAGTTCTGTGCTGCACACAGAAGGAAACTGAGGGGTCAAATCCACTCCCCAAGCGATGAACTCATGCAGCTGTGTCTGCCAAGAAGGTGGGACGTTTTCTAACTCATCCGCTTAGAGAGAGCAATTTCCTCTAATTTGCATAAAAGTGCAGTCTACTTGGTGTACAGGGCAATCACAGTGCTTGCTTTTATTCTAGAAGAGGATGAGGAGGAGGCCAGAAGATGTGCATTGTGAGCAACTTGAGAACTGAGCTCATGCATTTTTTCATACTTGGGTCCTCCAGATAGGAGCTGCCTATCATGACCTCTTAAAAGACCCTGAAAAGAATTTGTGTTCATAAATGCATTATGGAATAATGTAAAATTTATTGAAAATTCCATGGAGTAAACTATCAACCTGATAATATGTGAGATGACTTGAGATTATGCCAAGGGCTAAAAAGGAAATGAACAGTGTGGCATTAATGCAGTGATGGGGGAAGGGTATTACCTTAAATAAGTGGTCACTAAGGTTTTCCTCAATGACGAGCATCTGAGCTTAGACTGAGGGTACAGAAGACCCAGCCATTAAAAAACTGGGGATCCAAGGTATTCAAAGAGTCCAACAGTCTAACTAGAGGAAGTTGTATGTGGATTTCCCAGGACACTTATTCGAGGGAAGGAGAGTTTCCCAGGGATAGCAACTGCATTTCCTTCTGGGTCCTGACATTGTTCTTATGCTCAGAATCGATCGATTCCTTGCTATTCTTGGTGGGCAGAAAGTCTTTGCAAAACTTGACCTTTCCCAAGTGTTATCAATAGAGCTAATAGAGATGCTGTCAGAAATGTCCACTAATCATCACACATCAGGGGGCTTTCTGAGTTCAGTGCTCTTGGTTCACAATTTCTGCTGCCCTTGGAATGTGTCAATGTTTGTTGAAGAGTCTTTCTTTACAGAAGTTCAATTATGGTATCATATTGATTCATTTCATGTCTTATATTTTTACATGTTTATGTATCTATTTTCACCAATAGACTATAAGTTCCTAGAAGGAAGGGCTCTGATTTTTCCATTTTGTGCTCCAACACTAAAATAGTATAGAATTCAAAATAGATATTTAGTCAATGCTTTTGTGTTCTGATGATCCTAAGATGATCCCATACACAAGTGGTTTGTTGTTTTGATACTTTAATTAACTTTTAAGATGGATAGATAGACAGATAACTAGAAAATCCAAAGTCACTCTCCTGGACTGATAACATTCACCTATGCATTATAAAGGACTTGAATATGGGGGTCTATGCATTTTTCCATACTCGGGTAACCTAGTATGAGCTGTCTTGTTGTGTCCTCTTAAAGGACCCTGAAAATAATTTATTCCCATAAATGCATTAGTGAATAATGTAAAATTTTCTAAAGATTCCATGGGATAAATAAGATATTTACACTTGCACACCAAGATCAACAATCCAAAATCCCCCTTTGAGCTGTCTTTTAACCAAAGTTCTCTCTCCCTTAATGTCTGAAAACTGTCTCTCTCTCTCCATGATTTCCCAAAAAGCTCCAACTTCATTGACATCTCCTCTTCCTTACTTCTTGGAGCATCTACTGTGGGCCAAACCATTTGTCAAAGCTTTTCTTCTAAACAACTGCTGTACTTTCTTCAAATGGAGTTTTCATAACAGCTTCTAAGAAAATATAATAGTCTCCATACTGTTTGCCCTATAGCCTTCGCAGTGTTTTGAACATAATAGATGCTCAATTAACAGCTAACTGGATCCTCAGGAGCACAGTGCAATCTATGACATGCTGTGCTATGAACAAAACAAAGCTTCCAGTCTTTCTCAGACTACTCGAGATCTATCCCATTTTTCTGTTGGAGGGGAGACACTGCTGAGGCCTGTCGTCACCAAATGGCAAAAAAAAAGACTTTCCTCAGACCTGTTACACAGTTAACAGCTTCTAAGTTTGTGCATGTACATGCGGATGAGGATAAAACACTCCTGATCTACTTCCTTTATGGCTTAGTTGTTTTAGTGCCAAAAAGCCAGCGGCACTGGGTGCCCAGGTAGTGACTGCTCTGCTAATTCCTCCTTCCTTACAGTGGCTTTTTAAAAAACTCTGCCTTGCCAGCAACCTCTCTGACCTTGGCTGGAGCACCTTCTTACTAGACACATCGCCAGAGGCAAGAGAAACAGAAGCAAAAATGAACTGTTGAGACCTCATCAAGATAAGAGGCTTCTGCATAGGAAGCAAACAATCAGCAAAACTAAAAGTCAGCCTACGGGATGGGAGAAGATATTTGCCAATGACATATCTGCTAAAGGGTTAGTATCCAAAATCTACAAAGAACTTATCAAACTCAACACCCAAAAAAACAAATGGGCAGTTAAAAATGGGCAGAAGACATGAACAGACATTTTTCCAAAGAGGACATCCAGATGGCTAACAGACACATGAAAAGATGCTCAGCATCACTCATCATCAGGGAAATACTAATTGAAACCACAATGAGATACACCTCACACCTGTCAGAATGGCTAAAATTAACAACACAAGAAACAACAGGTGTTGGCCAGGATGCAGAGAAAGGGGAGCCCTCTTACACTGTTGGTGCGAATGCAAGCTGGTACAGCCACTCTGGGGAACAGTATGGAGGTTCCTCAAAAAGTTAAAAAGAGAATTACCCTATGATCCAGCAATTGCCCTACTAGGTATTAACTCAAAGGATACAAAAATGCAGATTCAAAAGGGTACATGCACAATAGCCAGACTATGGAAAGAGCCCAAATGTCCATCAGCTGATGAATGGATAAAGATGTGGTATATATACACAATGGAATATTACTCAGCCATCAAAAAGAACGAAATCTTGCCATTCACAACAGCATGAATGGAGCTAGAGACTTGGTGTGCAAGTGTGCAAAATGTGCTAGGTGAAATAAGTCAGTCTGAGAAAGACAAATGCCATATGATTTCACTCATAAAAAAACAGATGAAAATATGAGAGGGGGAGAAAAAAAAAGGGGGGAAAGAAACCATAAGAGATTCTTAGAGAACAAACTGAGGGTTGAGGGAGGGAGACTGGTGAGGGATGGGCTAAGTGGGTGATGGGTATTAAGGAGGGCACTTGTTATGATGAGCACTGGGTATTGGTTTTTTTTTTAAGATTTATTTATTTGAGAGAGAGAGAGAGAGTAGGGGGGAGGGAGAGAGAATCTCAAGCAGAATTGGTGCCTAGTGCGGAGCCCCACGCGGGTCTCAATCTCACAATCCTGAGATCACAACCTGAGCTGAAACCAAGAGTTGGACACTTAACCGACGGCACCACCAAAGGACTGTGAGCACTGGGTGTTCTTTGTAAGTGATGAATCACTGAATTCTACTCCTGAAACCAATATTACACTGTATGTTAACTAGCTAGAATTAAATAAAAATTTGAAGAAAAAAAAATAAAGAAATGCATGTTCAAAAAAATAATAAATAAAATTAAAAAAATAAAAATCTACCTTGCTAAAAGTCCATAGTACCTACTTGGTGACCCTGTCCCTGGACTCAGCTAACTAGACCAAAGCAGGCACATGACCCTAATTGAGCCCATCACCCTCTCTCCCCCTGAGTATCTGGCACTGGGGCATGGAGAAGTAATTAATGGCTGAACTAGAAGACCTGTAGATATGCAGACCTATGATGAGCAGATGAGCCAGGGGAGAAGCTGGACTAAAGAGGAAAGAGATGATGTGGTCAGAGAGACCAAGTGGGAATTCCTGGTGATTCTACAGTTTCCATGATGCCTCTGGCATTTGTTTTGATAAGATTCTCTCCGCACCTTTATAACAGCTTCACTTTCCCTTTGTCCTCTTTCATGTGTGTCTCTGGCCCATAAACCAAATTATCCCCGACCAACCACCTCCTTCCACCTGACAGAGACAACCATCCCTTCCCTCTGGGCTCCCCGTGCACCTTGCACACAGGCTCCTCTTAACACATTGCATGCGATTTGTCATTTACACATTTCCTCCTTACCAGGCTGCAAGCTACTGAAGTCAAGGTCTATGAGTTCATCCCTTATCCCTACTACCTTACTCTACCCTAGGGACATAATAAATGCCCAATAAATGTTTGTTGAATCAAATTAAGAACAATGTCATCTGCAGAATAAAATCATGTACATCTCGATTTGTTCCTAAGCCCTTACTGTTTCCACAGGAGACCAGGATTCTACAATCAGCTTAGACATGCCTTTACAACATGTACCAACCGCAAGCCATGTGGGGGACTCTTCTCTAAAAATAAGCCCATTCCAGGGGCAACTGAGTGGCTCAGTCGGTTAAGTGTCTGCCTTTGGCTCAGGTCATGATCCCAGGATTCTGGGATCAAGCCCTGCATCGGGCTCCCTGCACAGCAAAGAGCCTAGCCTGCTTCTCCTTCTCCCTCTGCTGCTCCCCCCTGCTAGTTCTCCCTCTCTCTCTATCTCTGTCAAATAAATAAATAAAATATTTTTTAAAAAACTAAAATGAAATTTCAAAACTCAGGAAACAAAATGGATATGGTTAGTAAATAACAAAATCCATGTTTTAAAACAATAATATGAAATGTGTATACACAAGTATGGCTTAAAAAGCCGTGAACACAACTGAAACTGGGCTAGCTCTGTAAATCATTAAAAACACTGTCAAGGATGGTTATCTATGTTCACCTACCCTCCATTTTGCCTGGATATTTCAAAGTGAGCTAGCAAAAAAGTACCAAAGCAGGTTTTACCCAGTAGTTTTTCTTTGAGAGAATCCATGAAACCTTAACTTTTGTACATTGTAAGATCAGAAATTAAAATGTTACAATGTATATTCTTTTTACATAAAAGCATAAGAGTTTGATTCTATCTTAAATTGAGTAATCCAGAATTCGATACCTTACTTACTATACCATTTGATCTATGTGTACCTTTTCTTAGAATGGCGGTTTTCAAACTCATATGCACATTAAAATACCCAATGGAGATTTAAAATTGTTTGCCCACCCAAATCAATTAAATTAGAATCCCTGGGTATGAGACCCAGGCCTTGGCATTTTTAAAAGCTCCTAAGATGATTCTAATACACAGCCCAGACAGAGAGCCACTGTCCTCAAAAACATTTGGGAATGCAAATCATCTGTTCCCATTAAACAGCAGATCTCTTACCTCCCTCTCAGATCTCCAACAACCTGATCCAGACAAGCAAGACCTAGGCAGGATAATGAGAACCAGATTTGGGGAAAGGGCTGTAAAGTACAGATGGGTAAGTGTCTCCTTAAAAGCTATTTGGGTCATGTCTATACAAGTCAGATGCCTCAGCAAGCACATTCTCCACTGCAAATTCACAAAACACACTTTCTGTCGGCCAACGTAAATGTGGTTGGGGGTCAGAATAAAAACTGCAGGCAGAGTGGCTGTCAGTTTTGGATATCCTGGGGGGGTGAGGGAGGGAGTGGCTCATTGGTCACCATTAGGAATTGGTCATCACCCGTTCTGGTTGTCTTAGACTCTTCGCCCTCCTTATGACAAAGTACAAGCTAGAACAACATGAAATAATGCCAACAACCCTTCCAACAGAATTAATAAGACTTTTTAGAGGTATGCATAGGACTTCATGTGCTCCCAATACAAAACATTTAACCATTATTCAGTTGGTCCACAGTTACCACTGTAGAGATAAAGATAAATGTGTACAATCTAATTGGAGTAAAGGATACATATCCCTGGAAAGAAATTTTCAGGTTGGGAGGTACTTTAGAAGTCAAACTTTCCAACTGCTATATTTTAGGTTGTGGGATTCTGAGGCCCAGAGAGGACTAATTACTAAGGTTCCAAATTCTAAGACCACCATGCCACCTTCTCATCAAATTCTTTTTTTTTTTTTTAGGATTTTATTTATTTATTTGAAAGAGAGAGAGAGAAAGAGAGAGGACGAGAGTGGGGTGAAGAGCAGAGGGAGAAGCAGACTCCCCACTGAGCAGGGAGCCTGATGTGGGGCTCAATTCTGAGACTCCGGGATCATGACCTGAGCTGAAGGCAGTCGCTTCACTGACTGAGCCACCCAGGCGCCCTTCAAAGTATTTTTTCTTGAGCCCATCAAGGCTTGACCCCTATGGTGGATTAATAATATTTCAGAAAGAACACGGAGGCAGGAGGATAAGGGGTTTCCATAGTTACACTGGGCACAGCTAAAATCTGAACACTAGTCTCTCCCACCAAGTCTAGTATGAACAAACAGGTATCGGCCCCAGATAAACTACACATATTCTAGTCTGAAATGCCAGCTCAGAAAAGTTATTAATTGAATCATCTTGAAAAAAAAGTTCACCTCCTGGAGCCTCAGTTTTGTTCGTCGTAAGTAAAATACATATAACAAAAAAAAATCTATCCTGCAGGACAGTTAGGAAGATAAAGCGAGATCACCAGGGGTCAGCGGGCTTTTTCTATAAAGGGCCAGGTAGTGAATATTTGAGTCTTTGTGGGCCACGTGAGGTCTCTGTTGCAAGTTTTCTCACTCTTTTTTTTTATAACCCTTTAAAAAATGTAAAATAAAATAAAATAAAACATTCTTAGCTCATGGACCATATAGAAGCAGGCCACCCCTATAATCACCGTGGCCGATCAAAACCATACGGTCCAAGAATGTAGAAACCAGGCATGTCTTAGTACTGTATATTCAGCAACCTAGGGTAGCACTAGATGTGAGTATTTGCTCTACAAATGTCTGTTAATGAATAAAATATGTAAAGGGCTTGGTCCAAGGTCTAACATGTAAAATTTACTGTGTTTATTTCATGTTGTTACATGAATATAACAATATGAGACAATATGAGAGATAGAAATACACCATCCGTACAGGAAGACTGAAAGAGGTGAATTAGCTAATAAAAGGATTCTGAGAAAAAATAGGCAACTGTGATCTGGAATAGCTAGGCAAAGTACCACCGAGGAGGTGGCATTTGGCTGAGCTTGGAAGAATGGGGAAATTTTGGAGAAACAGAGAAATTCAGAAGGTAACTATAAATGTGTTCCAAGGGAAATCAGAAGGAAGTTGTGCGCCTGCCACTGTGCCATGTTTTATCTATGTTATCAGAACAAGATTATGGTTTGACGAAGACCACCTCATTCTATGATTCCTTAGGATGTGAAATTCAATGGTTATTAGGATAACCAATGGATATGGGCAAATTCCCATAAGGAGAATGGACCCCTTATTGTTTTGAGTTTCAGTGATAGTAGACTACCTTTGATGAACAAAGATGGCCCTGAATGACCAGTGAACACGAAAACGTATGAAAGTCCCTTCTGATTTACTATGAAATAAAAGGGAAACGTGATCCGTTATTTTGGTTCAATGCCACAATCTCAATAGTCACAGGAGCTGATTCTGCACACAGATTGTGGCTAAGCCTGGAAACTTCAGGTGACCCAGCCCACTGAGCGCTATAGTTGCATCTTGGATTACTGACTGTGCACGTGCATGTCAACTGCAGACCTATAATTGTGAAGCCAGTCCTCAGACAGCATGGGACAACTGTGGTTGAGTGTCACATGAGGGAGAAGCACTCTTCTTCTCCCCCCTCCCACTACATACACCCTCTAACACACGCTCAGACAAGTTACTACCAGGCCAGCATTGGGGTTTAGAATTACACTGATCAGATCACTAACGGAAATGTTACCCAATTTATACCTCCCAGCTCGTGAATGGTTACATACTAGCAATGAAAACGTTATCACATTTGAATTCTCCCATCCTCTTTAACAGATGAGGAAGTAGTTTCAAAGGTGAAAAAACTGGCTCTTGTTCATTCAGCTCAACAGTGGAGTTAGGTCTCTCTGTCTTTTCACTAAACCACATGGTTCACCTTAATGGATGAATTATAAATGACTAGCATCAGCTCCCTTGCCAAGAACGGATTTTGAATGGCAGAAGGCTTTGAGTCTCTGAGCAAGGATCTGACACTCAGACAGGGGAGGCAGAGAGAGCAAAGATAAACTTCAGAGTTGTTTTCCTTGGGTACAGAAACCCCAGACTTCATCAATCAAGTACACAGGATCTAAGGGCCTTACTTGAGCGCAGCTGGAGTTTGGATGATGATGATGCCCAGAGGGTCGTTAGACCATTGCTGCAGTCAAAACATACACAGCGATCAGGCCCGGGGTTGCAGCTCAGGCTTCATAAACCTGCTGCCATGAGGAGTCAAGAAGAGATGGGCATGGACCAAGGAGACAAAGCACGCCCCACTCCCTCGTTCAGAATAATGGGCCATGTCTATTAAAACGTAACCTCTAGATTCATCATGCTAGATGGGCTATGTCAAGTACAGACGCTAGTAGTTGGTCTGTTTCATTCAACTCTTTGAGATTGATCAATAAAAAGATGTATACGTTGCCTGTGTGTCTGGCAAAAAAAAACAAAACGAAACGACCTCAGTGAATATGAACAATGATTAGATTTCTTAGAGCACCTATGAGACCCTGAGTAAACCAGGCAGGTTCAAGTATGTGATGGATTTCTGCTGTCCAATTTAATATTTAATATTTTAATATTTAATCCAAAAGCCGTGTGCCCCATTTTTTTAAGTTACAGAATATTAAAAAGTGAAGCTATTAAAAGCAGTAAGTGTTTTAGTTCAGGAAGAGAGTACAACCTTCCCTAAGTGACAGGTGGCTCTGGGTGTCTTGCTTTGTTTTTGAAAACATGGATTTATTTCTTAAGTATTTATTATTAATGCAACAATGGTCCTACCTGGTATTTATATAGTATCTTGTCTTCTGAGGAATATTTTGGCTGAATAACATCATCTGTCTTTATGAACTTCATTGTCAGGAAGAATACTGGACTAACTTTTGAGAAAACAGAGGACTGGAGAGATTAAACAGGTTTTCCCAAGTCACTCCCAAATCCAGTGGATTTACTCACAGAGAAGCCGCTCAACAGTGTCGGCTGGTTACAATAGTAAAATCCCCACTGCAGATTTTCAGAGCAATGTCCTTTCCACCATTTGTTTACTGCTTACTCATAAACCTTTACCTAGAGAGGGGTGCATGTGGGACAGAGACACAAACCTTGCTTTCCAAATGACTTATTCAACTCCTTGAGAAAATATTCATCCAGTGCCTACCATGTGTCGGGCACCATCGAAGCCCTAGAGCTGTGCATTCCTTTCCTACGGCTGCTGTCACAAATCACCACAAATTCAGTGGCTTAAAATAACACACGTTTACTATCTTATGGCTCTGGAAGCCAGGAGTCCTAAAATCAAGGTGTCAGAAGGGCTGCGTTTCCTCGGAAGGCTTTAGGAGAGAACCCACTGCCTTGCCTCTTCCAGCTCCTAGAGCATTCCTCGCTCGTGGGATCTTCCCCCATCTTTAAAGTCCACCCCTCCAACCTCTCCACTTTCTGACTCTGACCCTCTTACAAGGACACCGTGATTGCTCTGGGCCCACGTGGATAACCCAGGCAAATCTCCCCATATCGAGGTCCACCAAGTCCCCTTTGCTCTGCAAGGTAACATGCCAACAGGCTCCAACAACTGGGACAGGGTCTTCCTTGGGAAGGTGGTTGTTATTCAGTCCACCACAGTGTGTAAGGACACTTGACTTGGTCCAGCCCCTCACAGCCATCATCATGGGGTGGGAAAGAGACAGGCAGGTGAATGATGACAAACCACGACGGTAAGCAACAAGAGACAGTAAGAGGATGAGCTTCTAACCCAGGCTGATGGGTGTGAAGAAGACTGCCGGGGAAGATGATGTCCGAATCTAGCCTTAGAGGATTAACGGGACACAATCAGGCACAAGAGCAAGGTGGTATGTTGGAAGTCAGGCAGGCCAGAGAGCAAGGATGCTCCAGGCGAAAGAAACAGCACAAGCATAGTGGAGGACGGGGGTCTAGTTCACTGACTTGGTCTGCTTTGCTTCAGAGTCATCCTGAGTGGTAGAAAAAGAACGAGACTGGCCAGCATAACCATGAAGTGCAGGAGGCCTGGAGTCAGGTAATCTGGACTTTCTCCAGGCCCCAACCCTTCTTAAAAGTTTGACTTCTCTGATCTTCAGTTTTCTCCTCTGTCAAATGCAAGTAACAGTGGTACCTACAGAGTTGCCCGAAGCATAAAATGAAGTCATGAGCATAAAGTTCCCAGCACAGTGCCTCATAGTAGGTGTTTAATAAACATTGGGGTCTTTTGCTGTGGTTGCTTCACTCTGGGCTCTTCTGCTCTGGAATGCTACAACGGGGTTCGTGTCAGGAAGCCCCTCTAGGGAAAGCAGGTGATGCTGGCCCGGGAGACTCTCGTCCCTGGGGAGTTATCACATCTTACTTCATGAAGCTTAAGAGGACTTCTCCAGGATGTTACATGGGGCACAAAATACAGTTCAGAGGAAGCAAGACCACGGCCACATACCCAGACCTCCAGATCCCGCAAAATTTCCATTGTTGGAGGGGCGCCTGGGTGGCTCAGTCAATTAAGCATCTGCCTTCAGCTCTGGCCATGATCCCAGAGTCCTGGGATCGAGCTCCGCATCAGGCTCCCCGCTCAGTGGGGAGCCTGCTTCTCTCTCTCTCTCTCTCTCTCTCCCTCTGTCCCTCCCTACTTCTCATTCTCTCTCTCTCAAATAAATAAATAAAATCTTTTAAAATTTTTTCATTGTTGGAGTTCCACTTTTCTCTCTTCTTGAAATAGCCACATGTGGTTATTCTGAGGATAAATAAATAGCTGTGATTTCTGTTCACCAGAGGAGCCCTAACTTCCTGACTTTTCCCCACAATGTCGACAGTGTCATGTAGATGAAAAGAAGCTGCAGACTCCGGGCCAGGTCAGCTGCTAATAATCACATCTCTTCAGTCAAGTGACAGAACCTGAATTTACCCACTGACAAAATGAAAGGTTTTGAACGTGATGATTTGTAAGACTCCTGAATTTAAAATTCTGTGATTCTATAGTGAGTTTGGAGCATAGACACTAACTACAGAAAGGCAGCCTGGGTTGATGGGCACAGTATGACTTTGGGACATTATGTGCTTGAGTCCGGGCTGAGATTTACTCACAAGGTTACTTAACTTCCCTGAGTCTCAGCTTCTGCAAAACGAGGATAAAAGTGCCCACCTGGAGGGGTTGATAGGGAGAATACATGAAATACCATAGGTGACAGAATCTGGCACAAAATCAGTGTTCGGTAATTGCCGAATGCAAAAGTTGAAAGGTGAGGTGTCTCACCAAAGGTTCGCCTTCAAATACTGGTGGCCAAATCCTGTTCTGATTTTGGCAGATCCAAATCCTATTCAAATCCTGATCTTCTTTTTCTAAATTTAATGTTTACTGTTATCAAAGTATCAAGTGTTTATAGTTCAAAAAGAGTGTTAAAAGGCTTAAAAATAAAATAAAATAAAAGGCCATCCCCTTCCTCGCCCCTCCCCACCACTAAAGAATGCTCCCCAGAGGAAATAACTTCTAACTTTTTTCCATTCCTGGTAGTTTCTAGTTTCCCTTCAAAATAACATGCTCATTCTGTTGTTTTCATTTCTTTTCTTTTTTTGGATGGAAATGTGTTCATTATTTTATTTTTTTAATTTGATAAATTTGACATGTTGCAGTTAGGAAATTTAAGATACACAGTGTGTTACTTTGGTACATTTATATATTCAATATGATTATACATTTAATATGATTACCACTGTTTCTTAATTTATCAATTTTTTTTTAAAGATTTTATTTATTTGACAGAGAGAGACACAGTGAGAGAGGGAACACAAGCAGGGGGAGTGGGAGAGGGAGAAGCAGGCTTCCCGCTGAACAGGGAGCCCAATGTGGGGCTCAATCCCAGGACCCTGGGATCATGACCTGAGCTGAAGGCAGACGCTTAATGACTGAGCCACCCAGGCGCTCCCTTAGTTTATCAATTTTAACTTCCTGTTAACAGTATTAAAAAATGTAGTCTCCTCCCTCCCCCACCCTCATATCCTGCCAATTCTGTAATACTGCATTTTTGGCTAAATCAATAATCAGCATGTGCATCACTCTGGCTGTTGAGCCAAACAGAGGACAATGATTCCATTTCTCCCCCATTCAGGTTCAGTTTTTCCCGAAGTTCTTGCCTTTTTCCCTTTTTGACTGTCTAGGCACCTAATATGAATTCTTCCCTGAAATCTCCACCACAACTCCAAACAAATTTTAACATGATGAAATTCATCAGTAAGCTCTCAGTCCTCTACCTAGGAGGTAAAGACATCAGGCAATGACTCCTGGGTCATCTTCTCCAACATGGACGGGTTGCTCCGCACATCTCCTATGTAAGGGTCGTCCCACATAACCTACTTCCCTCCTCCCCTTCATCACCTTCCCATCCTCCTAGGACTGTCTTTAACCTCTTGGCTCTGCTGAATCCCATTTCCATGCTTCCATATTTTCCTTGTTCTTGATTTCCTTTTTTTTTTTTTTTAAGAAAGACACATAGTGGAGCGCCTGGGTGGCTCCGTCGGTTAAGCATGGCTTCAGCTCAGGTCATGATCCCAGGGTCCTGGGATCGAGTTCCGCATCGGGCTCCTTGCTCAGTCTGCTTCTCCCTCTCCCTCTACTGCTCCTCCTGCTTGTGCTCTCTCTCTCTCTCAAATAAATAAATAAATAAAAAGAAAGGCACATAGTCCAAAAGCTTTCTCAGGTAAATTTTTAAAAATTTACTTTGAGGTATAGTTGACATAGAATGTTGTATTAGTTTCATTAGTTACAACACTATGATTTGACATTTCTATAGTCTAAAAATAGTTTTCATTATGTCTTCACTCTTGAGTAATAGTTTGAGTGGGCATCAAATTTTAGGTTATAGTTTTGAGAGCAGGGATCTATTGTCTTCTAGCTTCTAGTATTTCTGCTGAGAAGCCCAGTGTCAATTCCTTATTCTTAATCCTTTTCATATGACCTGCTATTAGTCCCTTGAAGTTTTTAGGATTATCTCTGCATCCTCAGCATTCTGTGACTTAAAAATGATGTGCTTTATACTGAGTTTGAAAATTTATTTTACTGGGTACTCAGTAAATCTCTATAGCCTGGAGCTTCATACCTTTTACTTCTGGGAAATTTTACAGCATTCATTCTTTGATAAGTTTCTCTCTGACATTTTCTGTTTCCTCTCTCTGCAATTTCTGGTAGTTATATATACAACTTTTGAACTATTCTCTACCTTCCTGAAATCTTCCCTAATTTACATCTCTTTGACTGTTCTTTCTACCTTCTTGGAAATTTCCTGAACTTTCTCTTTCAACTATGCTTTTAAGAGTTTGTCTTATCTTTCATATTTTTAATTCGTAAGAGTTGTTTCTTGTGCTCTTACAGCTCACCCTTTATAGCATGCTTCTTTTGTTGCAGCAATATTTTCTCTAAATTCTGTGAGAATCATAATTATTATGTATTTGAAGTTTTCTTCTGCTTCTTGCATCGTCTCTGTTTTTCTCAACTTCCATTTTACTGTTTGTATGTTTTAGTTTTTTTCTCATGAAAACTTTCCTCAAATGGCTAACGACACTTTGCAATGCACTAATATTTGAATGAAGTAAACACAAACACACACACATACACACACACACATACTCATAGTCACACTCACATACTGATTGGAGGATCTGTGGACAGAGTTCATCAGTTGAAATTCAAGAAAGAATTTCACTCTCATGGACCAAGCTATTCTCCTGCAATAACCCCAAATGTTAGTATCTGTAGCTATCTTTTTGGGGGTTCTGTTTCTTTCAAGAAGATTCTTCTAATTTTGTGTCTGGAGGAATAATCCCAGCTGCCTACATTCCAGGAGCATGCCCACCACTCTCTGTGCTTAATATTTCTGAATAAAGAGCCATCCTGATTCAGTTTTTTCTGAATCTTCCCTTCCCATTCCCTGCCTAGCTTCCCAGGATGGAGCTGGGAGTCTGAGGGTCTATCAAACTGACTCTCCTGATACCAGTCCATCCTTTGCTCATGCTTTCTGAGGTAGGTGGTACCTCCAATTCCTGAAACCTTCTGAGGTTTTGTGACCCAAATCACCTTGATTTTTATTTATGTCCCCATCCCCTCCTTGACAAGTCCTTAGATTTTGGTTTTCTTCACTTTGTTACTTCAGTTACCATTCATTGATCCTCATTCCATTGCTCAAAACTTGGTTGACATACCTTATCCATGATTGTCTTCTCTCTTATTTTAATTTCTCACTCTACTTATACCATTTCATCCCTTCAGTGCCATTTATGAGGGAGTTCCCACGAAGGAATAGAGATAAATGGACAAGTTCAATCTGCAGTGTTTAAGTAGGAGATCTGTTGGGGGTTCCCTTCCGTGAAAGATTCTGTACATGGGTGGCACAAGGAAAAATACAGAGAATGTGTTTCTCTCATAAAGTCTCTAGGTTTCTGGGCGCCTGGGAGGCTCAGTCGTTAAGGGTCTGCCTTCAGCTCAGGTCATGATCCCAGGGTCCTGGGATCGAGTCCCACATCAGGCTCCCTGCCCAGCAGGAAGCCTGTTTCTCCCTCTCCCACTCCTCCTGCTTGTGTTCCTGCTCTAGCTATCTCTGTCTCCGTCAAATAAATAAATAAAATCTTTTAAAAAAAAAAAAGTCTCTAGGTTTCTAATTCACAGTGGCTTCATTTTCTAGAGTAACAGAATTATCTAGGGTCACTCTGCCCTCTCTAGAGATCTAGATTAAATTACCCTGAACTCCAACGTCACATCTTGTCCTTCCTGAGGATTCCCAACATTCCCAAAGTTTATATTTTTCCTAAGCACCCTTTTCACTGCTCAGATGGACTGGGGTTGTTTTTGTTTGCTTGCTTGCTTATCTGCCCTAGCATCACTTCAAATCTGGGGCACAGGGCTTTTTTTGTATTTCAGCCCATCCTCTCACTTCCCCCCAACACACAAAGGAAATAACCTTTCTGAACAGTTTCTCTGCATATAATAGACTTCTAACTTCTCTAGAATGACATCTGGTGTCAAATGGTAAGATTTTAATTTCCCTCGCCCTGCTATTCCATGATCTATGTAGAAGTTTATTTCTAAAATGAACACAAAAATACAAATTGCATGGGTCTTCTATGTATCCTGATAGGAGAGATGAGGAAATCATAGTTTTCTATCAAGGAGGTAGATGGTCTACGGCCAAGAATCCTCATAATAATACTTAACAAGACATCCTATATCTGCTTTTGGTTTCCATACCCCAAGAAAGAATTAAGATGTTTAGAACACGGCCAAGAGGTGACAAAGGACATCTGTGTACATTATTTCATTTAATCTTCTTAACAACCTTGTGAGATATCATTTCTTCCCATTTTATATATGAGGCAACAGAGGCTAAATGACTTTTCTGAGCCACAGAGCTAGAGAACGGCAAAGTCAAGAATTTTAATAACTTCCACTGACCACCACTGTGCTTACTATACATAGAAATAGATACATAGATATATATATGGATGTGTGTGTGTGTATATATGTGTGTAACTCTTCATTCTCATGATTACAATCGGTTATTGTTATTCCTCTTTCTCCTGTTTAGAAACGAAGACTCAGAGAAGTTAAACAACATGCCTGAAGTAACATATATAAATAGTGGGTGTATAAAATACTGAAAGGCTCCTGGAGGGCAATTTAGTAATACACATTAGATGTCTTACAATGATCATGCTCTTTGACCTGGAGGTAATTACTTCTAGGCATTTATCCTTGGGAGCCATAATAGACATGTGCACAGTTTTGTTTTGTTTTTCCATAAAAAATGCTTAGCATAGTATTCTTTATAATAGCACACTTAGAAAAACTAAAAGAGAAAATGAGACAGGGTGAGAGAGAGGGAGAGAGAGAGACCTTAAATATCCACCAATAGGGGATTTCAGTAAATAAATTATAGTATATTCACATAATAGAAAATTATTACATGGCTACTGAAAATAACACAATGGAAATGTTTTTCAAGGCATGGAAACACATCCATTATGAAGAGGAACAAAGCCGTAAATAAAACCCTATAAACAGTTTCCACTGTTTTGGGGTTTTTTAAAGATTTATTTATTCTAAAGAGAGAGTGTGTGTGTGTGCACAAGCAGGGGGAAGGGCAGAGGGAGAGGGAGAGAGAATCTCAAGCAGACTCCCCACTCAGTGGGGAGCCGGATGCGGGGCTTGATCTCATGTCCCTGAGATCATGACCTGGGAGGAAACCAAGAGACAGACGCTCAACCGACTGTGCCACCGAGGCACCCCTCCACTGTTTTTTGTAAGCAACACCAACAATTATAACTAACACCAAAATAGGGCTTCCTCCATGCCAAGCACTTTTCATGGACATATCAAAGTAAATGATGACTATCTCTCATTAGTATGATATTTCTTCTTTGCACTTTTTAATATTCACTAGGTATTTTTAATAAACATATAAGAATATAAATACCAACCCATTATTATAAGCATAGATAGAATTTTTAAAATAGGTTAGTAACTTTGGGATTTCTGGGATGATTAAAAAAACAAAAACAAAACAGTCTGCCATTCTGAGATTATCATGCTCACAAACCACACAATCCCAAGAGACAGGAGCCAAATTCCTGAGCTAAGGAGCCCCTGGTCTCATGCATGTTTTCAGTGCTTCATCTTGGGTCAATTCTGGGACATCTCCTGGCCAGTTCCCAATTTTGTTTCTGCCATATGTGTTAGGCAAGGGATTCCAGAGGGTTCTCTACAGGGGGTGGACCAAGTGAACGTTCAGTTTTATTGCATCCCGGAAGTTATAAGCTCTCCAGGGATTCAGAACACATTGCTTCTTTATGCTCTATAAGCTTGGGAAGCAGGGGTCTCTCTGCATTCTAAACTGACCCTTCTGCAATTAGAAATGAGATTTCCAGCAGGGCCTCCATCTCGGTGTGAACAGCAGACAATAGCCTTTGGCTCTCTCTAACAAGATCAGTGAACCAGGCTCTTCAAATTGGCTAAATTTATATGGCACACTAGGCCCTGTGAATAAATAACAAGGGAATTCTTTTGTTAGCTTGAAAATAATCTATACAAATTCTATCTTAATAATAGTCTCTCAACAGGCCACATCAGTGCCGGCAGGCAGGAGCCAGATCAGAGATGGGAACAAGAGCTTGGAGTTTGGAGTGACTGTAATGAAATGCTACACCTGCTGCCTCTCAAAGTAGAATTGATTGGATAAAAATTTAGTACGCAAGAGTCATCCTGTGCTTGTTTCCCAGTCTTTCAGTGTCTGGAGATTAAGGACCTATTTCCCTGGAACCTGGAAGATGCTTTGAATTTCTAGCGAGATAAGCAGTGGCCTGGCACATGAGAGGTGCTCTGTGTTTAACAATCAAACAAACTGGGAAGGGGGGGCAATATCCATTGGTCACTCCATCAGTTAATATTCATTTGGTGTCACGCAAACCTCTTTCCACACTGCCCGAAGCACAAAGAGAATTTATTCACTTACATAACTGAACATTTTAGGAGCTGGACCAGCTGCAGGTGTGGCTGGATCAAGGGTTAAAATGGTATCGCAAAACCTATTCCTCTTTCTTTAAATTGCAACTTGACGCACCTCATGGTGGCTTCATTTTCTTTTTTCTTTTCCTTTCTTTTTTTCTTTAAACAAGTTCTTCCGTTATGATCAGAGACAGCTGCAATGTTTTCAGAATTACATCCTTTCAGCTTCATATTCCTTGTGGAAAGAGTGAGAATCTCTTTCTCTGGAGGCCCAACAAAAAGCTCATTATGCTTCACTGGCTCTGTTTAGGTCACATAACTAGCCACTGAACTAACCACCATGGCAAATGAATAGATCTAAGTATGAACCAACCTCGACCTGGTTCACTTGTCTTCCCTGTAGTTAGGGAAAGTGGGAGGGAGATCTCATCACCACCCAAAAACATGGATTGAAATGGGGAAGGACTAACTGATCCACAGCTAAATCACAGTATACTTGAAAAGAGGAGTGTGCTGGATCTGGTGGCAAAGACCTCAAATCCAACACAGACATTAAAGAAAAATACTAATTGTGCCCTTTAAAGAAGCCACTTAAAGCTCCTTCTCTGCAAAGTGTCATGATCCACCTTCTATTTCTCGCAGCACAATCCATGGGGTGGGAGCCTTCTCCCACCTCATTGCAACCCCTGCTCTTCGTGGGTGGATCTATCCAGGCCCCTGCCTTCACTCCTGCCCTCCCTCAATTCTTCGGCCTGTCCTGATGAAGGTAGGGAGTTTCCTCTACATTGTAGTATTAGCCATCCCTTACAGTTTCCTTAGGCATGGCGCAACATCCCTTAGGCAAAAATCTCATTTAATCTTCACAGAAACTCTAGGAGGTCACATCTGCTATTTATGAGAAAAATGAGGTCCAGGAAGATGATGAAACTTGGGCAAGATCATACAGCGACGAAATGGGGGGAAAGGAATCTAATTGTAGCATGATTTCTGAGCCGGTGCCCTTCACTATACAATTCCATTATCTGCTTTCTCCACCATACTAAACTGATTCATGGCAAGGCTTCTGCTTGCTCTCTTTTTCTTAGACCTGATGGTTTCCCAATCTAGCCTCCATTCCTGCACTTCTTGCTCTCATGACTGTAAATAAGCTTTAAGCTCCACACCACTGGCTGAGAGCCCAATACCTCTTAAGCATACCAAGCTGGCCTCAAGGGCGTGACTACATTTCCTACTTGAACACTGCCGCCTGCTTGGTCCCAGGAATCCTGCACACTAGTTGTGTTTTTTTATCCCTCTGCCTCCTGATTAGGAAAATCCACTTTGACAATATCTTACTTTATTTGCTACCTTCCCTGCCAAGAAGAAGTTTCCTTCCATAAGATAGGTAAGCCCAAAATTACAGAAAAAGAAATATAAGTGCCCCATAGCAATATGCAAAGATGCACAATGTCACGGAGAATATTAATTTCCTCCCACAAGACAGGTAAACCAAAAATTAGAGAAGAAGAAATACAAGTGCCCCATAGCAATATGCAAAGATGCTTAGTATCACCGAGAATAAAAGAGATGCAAATTAAAACTGCATTTGAAATAACTGCATAGATTGGCAAATACAAAAAAAAAAAAAAAAAAAAAAAGACAACTTATTCCTTTGGCGAAGCTGTGGGAAACAGATACTTTCATCTATTCTGGTGGATTGCAGAATGCTACAACCCTTTAGGAGAGGAAATTGCCAATGCTTACAAAAACTATCTACCCATTTATCCTTTGACTAGCAATCCCACTTCAAGGACTCCGTTCCAAGGAGAAGGGGTCAAAAATTTGAGTGCACAAATGCGTAAGCCTATTCATTGTGGTATTACTTGTAATAGAAAAGACTGGAAAGTACCCAAATGTCCATCAGCAGAGGACCGATTTAAAAAACGATAGTATGTGCTCAGTATGTGCTCACGATGGAGTACTACACAACTGTATAAAAGGGATGAGGAATGCAGCTGCTGCTTATTATTTGCAATTCTGTATTTGCCAATTAGCCCACTAGCTACGATTTACTTGAGCCTCCCAAGTCAATACTGATAGCACTTTCTGCAGTCATTCCCAGACATGCACATGCATAGAAGAGCAAAACATTTGAGTGGTCTGATGTGTACCTTCCCGGTTAGGGTCAAACAAGGTAACTCTCTGCCTTCTTCTTTCAGTTCTCATACTATAAACTTGTGTCCTTTACACAGTATTTAGTGCCACATTTTTCACACTTTTGTGTTTTCCGATGATTTTAACTGTTTAAAATATACCCAAGCATAATGCCAAAGTACCATCAAGAGTTCCTAAGCAAAAGAAAGCTGTGATTTGCCTGGCAGAGAAATATGTGTGTTTTGTTAGATAAGCTTTATTTGGGCATGAGTTAGTGTCTGAGCCCCATGTTAATGAATTAACAACATATATTAAATAAGGGGTCTTTAAATAGAAACACAAATAAAATAAGTTTATGTATTGGTTGGTTGACAAAAAAATTTTGTGACGAGAGGCTCACAGGAATCTAACCATGTATTTCCCCTAGGAGCAAGGATTCAGGATTTTCAGGTTCAGTGTTGATGGCAACTTTATAGAATATAACTACAACAAATGATGAGAATTTCCTACATTTCTACATAGTGATAAGGTGTGATCTCCAGGATGCAGTCATACGTAAAAAAGTAAGGTGCAGGGGCGCCTGGGTGGTTCAGCTGGTTAAAACATCAGATTCTTGATCTCAGCTCAAGTCTTGATCTCAGGGTCATGAGTTCAGGCCCCACACTGGGTTCCACGCTGGGCGAGGAGCCTACTTAAAAAAAAAAAAAAAAGGTGCAAAACGATGATTATGGAATGCTACTTTTTAACCTAAGAAAGGGAATAGATATGAATAGATATTTACTTGCTTACATGGAAGAAAAACAGTGAAAGAATACACCAAAAAAAAGTTACCTAATGCAAGGGGTAAAAAACATGATGTGGAGGGGAGAGGCATGGAAACTAGACTTCTCTGAATGCAATCTGTTCTAGATATTTTACTTTTTAAGCAAGTTTATGTTTTTTAAAATCTTATATTTGTAAAACAATATTTTAGCAAAATTATATAATAAATTAAACCAAATTTTCAAGAAGCAATCCCACAAAATCTAAAACAAGATGAAATAAATGAACTAAACTGTGTATCAGGTTGGTAGCTTCACACTGAAGAACTATGTTAAACCATTTTAAAATACAGTAATTTGCCTGCATTTCCCCATTGGGATACAGCCTAAGGTTAAAAACAACTGCAAAGAAATTGCAAGCTGTTTTCAGAAATCATATTTTTAGTTGTAATATTGATTTTGTTATTCTGGGACTGTTGTAAGAATGTTGTAGGATAAAGCAAGTGAGTATTTATGTTGCTGTAACTACGGCTGAGGATTTTTGTTATGGGGAAGCAATATCCAAGTACAGAATCAGAAAACTGGGGTAAGCCCTCTGACCTTAAATGTTCATTGGAGATAGCGGGAGGAACACATGATGTGTTTTTTCTTTTAAAAATACCAACTTCCTAGCCCTATCTACATAAAAGGCCTAGAAAGAATGACACAGCCCAGACTGCGGTTTCTAAATACCATTTCCCACTAAAAGGAATGAGGGCTCTTTGGGTAAGTGGCCAATTCCTCATCCAGTCAGAAAATATGAAGAATGAGCCCAGAACATGAGATTGTCCCAGAAGGCAAGAGAGTTAGCAAAGACCACTGAAGTCAGAAGGATACAAGCAGGTCTCTGAGAAGATATTCCTACTGGCCAGAGGTAGTTTGATTTTAACTTGAAAAAGAAGAACATACACAATGAATTAAAATAATTAAATATGTTGGGGCATCTGGGTGGCTCAGTCGGTTAAGCGTCTGCCTTCGGCTCAGGTCATGATCCTAGGGTCCTGGGATCAAGCTCCGCATTGGGCTCCTTGCTCAGCGGGGAACCTACTTCTCCCTCTCCCACTGCCCCTCCCCCTGCTCGTGAGTGCGCTTTCTCTCCCTCTCTCTCTCTCTCTCAAATAAAATATTTTTTAAAAATTAAATAATTATATATGTTAAGCATCAATGAGTTCAAAATGATACTTAAGAAACCTCAAGAAAATTCCTTTTTTTTTTTTTTAAAAGAATCTCAGCTAATAAGGAATGAGAGACTTAGAAAATCAACACATTCCACCTCTAAAAAATGACGGATCTAGACAGTGATTTCATTGGTGGCTAAAATAATGGGGTAAAAAGTTAAAGAAGAATTTTATTATGGGTGTATCAGGCTGATACCACCTGTACCCAACTGGTAAATCTTAAAGAAAGTCAATCAGAAGGGATATGCATCTTGATTTAATGCACTGGGAAGTACCACAAGCCCACATAAATTACCATTCCCCTCCTCCTCCAAAAATCAAACCCAGATCTAACTACCAACTTATAAGAAATAGACAGGATAGAGGAACAGGTTACATGATATTGCCGCTATGAATCAGCAGAATCTGGAATGTTGGAAATTCTACCCAATAAACAGATCAGAAACTTGAAATAGATAAATGGAGAAAAACATGGGAAGAAGAACTTTAAAATGTAGAGACCCAAGAGATCTATTAACCTAATGCAGTACATGGACCTTCTGTAGAGTTTAATTCAATAAAATCAATGGTATTTTGCACACACACACACACACACACACTCAGGATAGTTGAGGAAATGTGGACAGTAACTGGATATTTTATGATTCTAACGGATTATTTTTAGGTGTAATGCTGGTACTGTAGTTATGTTTCTAAAAAGTCCTTATATTTTAGAGATGCATTCTGTAATATTTACAGATAAAATAGCACCTTGTCTTGGAATTGCTTCAACATAATCCAAGGGGAGGGAGGCCATAGTGTGGCCAATCATCTTGACCTGCTGGAACTGAAGGGATTCCTAGGACAATGGACATCAGTACTAAAAGCTGGGAAAGTCCTTGACAAACTGGGATGGTTGGCTACCCCGTGAGTGAGTGACAGTAAAGGGGAAACAAGACGGACCCCATGATGATAATGATGGGCACATGGGCTTCATTTTAGGATTCTCTTGTCTTTTGATTTGTTAGAAAATTTTCATGGAAAATAAAACAAGGTGCTGTCTCCTTTGTGTAGCTGGACCCATGGAGGTGACACCTGTGTCCTTCCCCCAGCTGCTACTCCATACCGGCATCTGGACTTTCCACTGGCCTCTTTCTCCCCAACCACCAACCCCACCTCCCCACAAAAGAAACACAAAGCAGAAGTTGTGAGCATGGCAGTTCAAATCCCAGCTCTGGGGTCACAAAGATGAGAGTTCAAGTCCTGCCTTTTCCTCTCTATGTCTGAATGGCTTCTTAACCTCTGAAACTCAATTTTCTCATGAACAAATTCAGAGTCAAAAGAATGGTTGCATCATAGGGTTGCTACAAGGTTTCAGTAAGGATATGTAAGCAAAGTGCTTAGAACAGTGCCTGACCCTCTTCATGTCATCTTGGCTGTAAGATACATGCTTTCCTTCATTTTCCACATTTCACCTTCTGAAATCAGAACCCCCCTCTTTTTTTTAATGAAAGTTGCACATCCAGAGTTCTCCAATGTAAATAATAGTATAATAACTACTTTTTCTAGTTTCCGTCTTTGATGCTTCGACATCTTGGGGCCCTCCCAGCATAGCCAGTTCCTAGAGATAGTAAATGCCTGTGAGCATACCTTTCCTATGCAAACCAACCGACCTGGAGCCCATATCCTTAACTGCCTCCCTTATGGGGCTCTCTACTCTGGGTAACTATCCATCTGTTCTAATCCCCCCCGGGGCCAGGTACCAGACAACTAGGGACAGCCCCTACACACTGAAGCCTGCTGTAATTATTCAAACTAGTTAAGCTTACTTATCCTTCTTCACCGGTGCCTTCCCACGAAAACCACAATAAAGGCTCTTGCCTACTTTGTCCCCTCACGGCCTCTGCCTTCTGCCCAACCCTGGTATTTCTGCAAGTAGCCCTGCAGAGCACACTGTGCTTGTTTCTAGGGACCAATGAGTAAAAACTTCTTCCTTTATGGCAGTCATTTCCCTTTCTCTGTGCCTTTCCACACTGAAATCCCAGGTACTCTTAAAACAAAGAGAAACCAACTCCAGCCTACTTAGGAAAAAAACAAAACAAAACAGTAAGAAGTTCACAGATGTTAAGAGGAGAGCAGGACACCAGACTGAGAAAATAAGTAAAGTCCAGAGAGGTTTAACAGCCACATGTTCTCCAGAAACATTCTTTTGAGGATGCTATCACTGATGTGGCTACCCACTGGATGCTCAAGGCAGGAGCTCCCAGACTCTCAAGGCTGCCACTGCCACTGGACCCTTGATGTTTTCATTACTAGACTCTCAAGATTCAAGGTCATGGGCCTGAACTTCTGGTTGACCAAGGCTATATGATTTAAGTATACTCCAGGTGCCAGCAAGTGGCAAAGAGGGTCTATCTGGCTCCTTTGGCTTCTTCTATCACTCAAGACAGTATTTCCCACTGGATGCACAAAGGAAGATGCTCCTAAAAATAAGAATGTTTACACCTTGAGGAGTAAAAAGGTCAAAAGACCATGAGAGAAGCCAAAAACAACTTGCTAAGAAGATGAGTAAGCTTTATCTTGTCATTGCTGAGCACGTGCTAACTTTGCCAAATGTCTTGGCATAATAAATCATGGAATTATCAAAGCCAGGAGAGACTGGTGTTAATTGATTAATGGACTGTGAAGGACTAGTCAGGAGCTGTCTATCTATCTATCATAAAGCTTCCAGTGACTTCAGAGAAGCCTTTTAACTTCTTCAGCATCTAATTCAATTAAAGGATTACAAGTTTCACTGAATAGAAACTGTAGATGAGAAACGAATATTCTTCAGTTTGACTCAGAATTATATTATCAATCCTAAGAACATGAAAGAGGTCAAGTAGCATAAGTCATGATAAAGAGCAGCACATCAAGATGACTCTGCAGGAATGTCCAAAGTCATTCAGTAGAGCCTTGGGATTCAGAATAGGAAGAGGCTTGACTCAAAATGGATTGTGGTTTTGAAAGAAAAAGGAATCAAATTTTAAAGACAAATTTAAGCTCTTTTTGATGAGTAAAATCAAATTGTCTACAATTTAACAGTATTTCTCCTTCCACCCCACACGCTACCCCCAAAAGTTGTCATTAAATCTGTGGTGATTTTTAGAATCAATAAGATACTGTAGCAAATGCCAAGTAAACTTTGGTTTAAAGATACGGCCTTCGGGTGGCATCTTCCAGACCCAGCTAGACTTTCTTCTTTTCCTTTCTTGACCATATGCTCTTTGCCTGAACTTCCTCACCTCTGTAGTCCACAGTCCCATGTCTGAGCTGAGTGGAGTATAGGGACCAGGGGACATTAAGGTTTTGATTTCTTCCCCGTGAGCAATGCCAGGAAGCAGTCTCTGCTGTACAGTGAAGGAGACCACTGGGAAGAAAGGGTAGGGAGGCAGACCGATAGCTATCGATTCGTTTCTTCGCCTGCGCCCCTGAGCTGGTGGCTACAGGCCCTGAGAATGCTTGGGAAATTTGTCCATCCTTCCTGTAGAGCCTGTTATACCTTTGAGTGCAGACAAGCACAGAGAAACGGGAGCTGGGGGTCGGCAAAAGAATGCAGCTGCCCTTGGCTCCCATTGCCTGTCATACTTAAGGCCAGGAGTCATGTATCACTAAAACCACTCAGCTCTTCTCCAAATCTCGTTTCTAAAAACGGTGAGCCTTCCTTTATCTGACTGCATTCAAAATTTATTATTGGGTTCCATTTTTGTTTACTTGTTATGTTTCAGGAACTGTGTGCATACTATCTCATTTAATCCTCACAAATGCTCTGTCAGTATTATTTCTCCTGCTCCCCCTTTTATAGATGATATAATTGAGCTTTGGAGGTGGAGACAGGACCTGACCCCAAGCTCTGTGTGCAAAACTCCTTTGAACTAATCAGCATTGGATTGAACTAATCAGATTCTCCTCCAAACATGCTTTTAAAAAATAAATAAATAAATAAATAACGGCTTTATTGAGGTATAATTCACATACCATACAAGTCACCCTCTTAAAGTATGATTCAATAGTCTTTAGTGTATTTATAGAATTCTACAACCATTCCCAATATCTAATACCAGAATATTCTTATCACCCCCAAAAGAAATTCTATTTCTATTAGTAGTCACTTATTCTCCCCACCCCGGTCTCTGGCTACCACTGATCTATTTTCTGTCTATCAATTATCTATTCTGGAAATTTCATATAAATGGAATCACATAATATGTGCCTTTTGGGTCTGACTACTTCACTTAGCATAATGTTTTCAAGGTTCATCAATGTTGTAACACAAATCAGTACTTCATTCCTTTTTATGATTGAAACAATACTCCATTGTACAGAAATGCCACATTTTGTCTATTCATTCATCAGTGGATAGACATTTGGGTTGTTTCCACTTTTTTGCTGTCATAAATCATGTGTCATTCAATCTATGTCTAAGTTTTTGTATAAGTTTTGGATGGACATATGTTTTCAACTTTTGTAGGTATATACCTAGGAGTGGAATTTCTGGGTTATATAGTAAATCTGTGTTTATCTTTTGAGGAACTGCCAAACTGCTTTCCATGATGACTGCACCATTTTACATTCCCATCAGCAATGTATGAGGGTCCCAATTTCCCCACATCCTAGCCAACACTTGTTACTGTCTTTTTTATTAAAATAATCCCAGCAGGTATGAGTGGTATTTCATTATAGGTTTGATTTGCATTTCCCTAATGACTTATGATGTTGAGCATCTTTTCATGGGCTTAATTACCATTTGTGTATCTTCTTTGGAGAAGTCTCTATTCAAATTTTTTGCCCACTTTTAAATTGGTATATTTGTCTTTTTATTGTTGATTTGTGAGAGTCCTTCATAAATTTTCAATACAAGTCAGATTCAATACAGTCAATACTATTTGCAAACATATTATCCCATTCTGTGAGTCTTTTCACTTTCTTGTCAGTGTCCTTTGAAACACAAAAATTCTTAATTTTGATGAAGTCCAGTCTATTTTTTCTTTAGTTGTTAGGCTTTTGGTGTCATATCCAAGAAACTGTTACTTTGTACAAGGTCATGAAAATCTATTCCTATATTTCATTCTAAGAGTTTTATAGCCTTAGCTCTTAGATCTATGAACTATTTTCAGCCAATTTTGTATATGGTGAAGGTAGGGATTCAATTTCCTTCTTTTGTATGTGGATATCTAGTTGCCCCAGTATCATTTGTTAAAAAGACTATTCTTTCCTCTATTTAATTGTCTTGATGACATTGAAGAAAATTTAAAGTTTTATTTCTAGACTTTCAGTTATCTTCCATTGATCTATATGTGTACCTTTATGCCAATACCACACTGTCTTGATTACAATAGCTTTGTAGTAAGTTAGCAATAG
Organism: Halichoerus grypus; assembly: GCF_964656455.1. Classification (NCBI taxonomy): domain Eukaryota; kingdom Metazoa; phylum Chordata; class Mammalia; order Carnivora; family Phocidae; genus Halichoerus; species Halichoerus grypus. Next base: position 27,708,736 of record NC_135717.1, read on the forward strand.
GAAACCTGAGTTTTCTACCTTTGTTCTTTTTTTTCTCTTCTTTCTTTCTTTCTTTTTTTTTTTTTTTTTTTTTGCCAAGAACTCTTGGGCTATTCTGAGTCCTTTGTATTTCCATATGAACTTTCAGAGCAGCTTGTCAAATTATGCAAAAGAGGCAGCTGATAGGGATGGCACTGAATTTTTTAATCAATTTGGGGACTATCGATGTATTATGATACTAAGTCTTAATCTCAATATTAAGTGTTCCAATTTATGAACACGAGATTTATTTCTATTCATAGATCTTCTTCAATTTCTTCCAATTTTTTTTTTTTTTTTAGTTTTCAGTGTATAAGTTTTATACTTCCTTTGTTAAATCTATTCCTAAGTATTTTATTCTTTTGCATGCTTTTGTACATGGAATTTTATTAATTTCTTTTTGGATTTTTCACTGCTAGTGTATATAAATACAATTGATTTTTGTAGATTTTTCTTATATCATGCATCCTTATTGATCAAATTTATTAGTTCTAATATATTTTTTGCATGCGAATTCTTTAAGATTTCCTCTCTACATCCTCTAAACACTGCTGTGTGAAAGCCTGAATCTCTGGATGGTCTCTCCAGATCCAAACTTCATGTTAATTATAAGCATGACCCTCTCTTACCTTGTTGGTTCTAATTTTGTCTTTGTTGTTGCCTCATTGATTTCACCACCTGGTAGCTATTCCATCTTCTGGAAATAGTACCCCAATTTTCTCAATGGATACATTCCCTCTCCTGCTCTCAGTCCATAGCCTTTGAGCAGCTCCAGTTCCAAGGGTGGACATGCAGTACAAATATGGCCCTCACATCCATCTGGCCATCACAATTGGTTTGGGCTGAGCATATAGCACAATCAGAACCAATGAGTTGCATTCTCAAGACTGAAAAGTCCCCCAGAAGGTCACACATTTTTCTTTTCTGTTGGACTTGGGTTCAACACAAAGACAAGAGATGGAGAGAGATTGGTTTTCTCTCTTCATCACTTCAACCCAGGATCACACCATACAGGAAGTCTGCCCAAGTCCTCAACTATTCAGGTTTGTGATCCAATAAACTCTCCTTAGCAATTAGCCAGTTCAGAGCTGGTTGTCTGTCACTTGCACTGATGCTAGTGCAATTACTGGGTTAGGTATTGCTACTCATAGAAGAGGATAGTATCTTCCCATTGCAACCCCTAAGAGCTTTATTTTAAATAAATGGTTTAGTGATTAAGGTATAACAAACACTTCTAAAAAAATACTATCATGTTTTACCTTTCCATCCCACGAAGGAGGCTCAAATAAAAAAAGAACTGATTTTCATTTGGGGCACACATATTTGAATTATTTAGCTTTATATCTGGCAATGCACTTTGCTCAAACTCCATGCGCAGCCCCTCTAGTGGTTAATTTAATATGGAACAGTCCAGGCTCCCTTCTTTCCCTAGTTTCACTAATGGTGAGCTTGCTCTCAGAGGGTCTGAGGCCATGAAAACTCATCACCATAGTATTTTTTAAACGAATCCTATTGGGTGGAAAAGGCCAGTGTATTTTATTAGGAGTCTCTCCTAGAAGGAGTTTTGCATAATATCCAACAGTGTTCAGCAAGAAAAAAATTTCTTTAAATAACCAGTTCCACAAGGGAGGTCTTTTATACTTGTACACCTTTGTACATCACATGAACTCCAATCTTAAATTCTAGAGAGAGAGCTACCCTCAGCTTATGATTTCATGTTCACCAGGAACTGCAGAGGTTTTCAGCTCTGAGTACTAAAAACTGTCCCTCTGGTTAAAATATTTTAGCTGATAGAAAATATGAAACTACTTCGGTAAAGGAGGCTCTTTCATTTCCCAGCTGTAGATCTATTTAGAAAGAGGGGATTAGGGAGGTCAGAGAGTGATCCCCTGACTAAATGGGTTTGATTTATTACTTGCCACCTTTATAAAGTAAAGGCACACAGCAGTGCTTAACAGCCTAGACTTGGAATCTCTCAAACATGGACCAAAACCTTGCCTCTACAGATCACTAGAATGTGCCCGTGGGCAAGTTACTGACCCACTGTGAGCTTCAGACTCTTCTTCTGTATAATGGGATTAATAATAAAACCTATTCATAGGCTTTTGGAAGACTGAACGGGATGACACAAAATGCACTTAGGTCCTGGTGTCTAATAAGCCCTCAATAAACATTATGTTATTACTGTTACTTCATAACCTCAGCAGAAAACAGTGAATATCAGCGATATCCCTGTCTCGCTCTAAGAAGGCATGTTTGCAATCCATTCCCAAAGCCCAGGTGGCCCAGGTGAGGAGCTTTGCCAGATGTGATCCAGACTGAAAAAGCTGGCATTACCTGCTCCTGATGCTGTCCTTAAAAAAATGGCTGTGTCAGAACATCACTGTGTCACAACCCTCTTAATATCATGGATTTCAACTCCAGAAACAAGTACTGGTTATTGGCATCTAGATTTTTTTTAAATTCTGGTTGCTATTTTTCTTTCTGCTTCCCTTTTCTTATTCCTGAGTTTTACAAGTGTCGGGAGATACCACCAATAAACTTTCTAGATCTTTGTTGTTATCCCACTGGAATACTCAAAAACCTCTCTTCTGAAATTTGGCCAGAAATGACAAGGAATCATGAGTTAATTCCACCAGGCATCCACCAAGAATGATGACTCTCAAGCTAAAGGCGTTTTTCACCCATCACAGTGGAGTGAATGATGTGGACATTAATGCCCCTACTTACAGTCATTGATGAATCTGCTCTTAGCGGCTGGAGCACCCAAGTGTGGTGGCAGCTATGGTGAGAGAAAGGGTTGTAAGGGGGGATGAATGAGCTCATTGTGCCTGTGTATTTTGGAGGCCAAGACTACTGCCAGATGGCTCAAGAAATGGGATGCAAGAAAAATGACTTTTATCACCTAAAAAGAGTAAAGGATTCAACAAAAGCAAACTCTAGGAAGAAAGGACAGCCAGCATTACCTTAATCCTAGCTCTTCCAATCATGGCATTGGTCGATTCCATTACCCTAGGTAAGAAAAAATGCCTCCTTTACAGGTGTGTTCTGCTGGAGACAGACATTATTAAAGCAATTTGTTAGAGGTGGATCATGTACATATTAAAGCAAGATGATCGTACTGGAGAAGGTGTCCTGAAGTACTGACTCAGCTGAAGAGGCCATGGGACATAACTCCATTCTCTAGAGCTGGGTAAGGATGGTCACACTTAGTGACCTAGCCGCACAGCATACTTTAATGGGATTTTCCCCAAAATACACGTGGTAATGGGATTAAGTCAACTTAAAAAGTAGACACTCGTGGAATCCTGCTTTAAAAGAAGAAAGTGCATCAATCAGATCACAGCCTCTTTTAGCGGAGAAAGATTTCATCTGCCCCTTAAGTTTCTTTATTCAAACAATCAATATTTATCCAAGACCCACTCTGCAAGGGGATGGGAATTTACACAGTAGAGAATAAGAAAGACAGAATGTCTATCTTTGCAAGGTTTCTGTGCTGCTGGGAGAGAACAAACAAGGCATTATGCAACTAGATATTCAATTTCAAAGGAGAACTACAGGGCACTTTGCATATGAATATTAAGGAACTCTTCCTAATTGGGTGATCAGAGAACGTTTTCTTGAGGAGGGAGCATTTGAGCTCACCACTAATGGATGAGAACTAGTTAAGAAGTAGGGTGGCCAAGTGGAAAGGTGTTCTAGGCAAAGAATATGGCATATGCCAAAGCTCCAAAGGAGGACCAACAAGGAAAGATGGTCTGATTGTAGCTCAGAGAGCCGCAGGGGAGAGTAATGTCAAGGTTCTAAAACCGTTGCTGCAGCCCTTTGCATGTGCTGCGCTCCTTGCTTGGAACACACCGGAACGCTGGAACGTACGTGCAGGGTCATGTTTAGAATTCGGCTCTACTCTGAGAGCAAGGGGGAGCCGTTGAACAATCTTAGGCAGGAGGCATGAAAGTAGCTAAGCAGTTTTGAAATGTCATTCCGGCTTCCATGTGAAGAATGAGCTGGACAGCACAAGACAGAGTGTACAGTCAAGAGGTATTTCGGACAAAAACCCAACAATACTTGGAAATTGACTGGATGTAGAACTGATGGATGAATCTCTATGATATATGGCTAGTAGAAAAACTTCATTTTGGAAATAAACTTTAACACTGAGGAAATTTCCAATAATTGACTCCACAACTCTCCACTCTGAGCCTCATTTAGTGAGACAATTAAAATCAGCGTAATACACACTGAATGCGATACTATCAGACATGGTTGTCATAATCCTGGAAAAATAAATGTGGACATGCACAGTGTGCTTAAAGTGTTCTCAACTTTTTTCAAGGTTTCAACTGCCAGAAGTGGGGAGTGTGGCTTCTCCCCATGGTGGACCCAGAGGCTGGGAGCCAATGCACGAGAGCGCCTAGAAGTGTGTTCTAATGCTGAGCACTGTAGCCAAAAGGCAACGTCGTGGATATGTGCCGTCAGCTATGTGTGAGCTGACAGTCTCATTCTGTCCCTCGTTTTGGGTGGTTCTGACTCTGAAGTAGTTACTTTACCCCTCCAAGTTTCTCTTTCCTTATCCAAGAGATGAACTTGAAAGAGGCACTGTGTGTGTAAGCCACTCACAGTACTTAGCTCAACAATTATTAGTTGCTTTATTAGTCCTTTTTCTCTAAAAGTAATTATAAAGATCTAGCTAATCATCATGTTTGTAATAAAATAATAGTAATAGCTAACAGTTACTGAATGCCTCAATGTGCCAGCAACTATTCAAAACACTTATATTTATCTCTATTAATTCACTGAGTCTTACAACAACCCTGTGAAATAGGTGCTATCAGCACACTCATTCTACAGACATGAAAACAGAGGCCATAGACTCAGGGCCACCCAAGGGAGAGGCACCAGCAGGATTCAAAGCCAGCCCGTCTGAGTGGGTATTTAAAAAAAGTTTTCATACGACTTATGAGACAACAGGCAGAAACTGAGGTTGAAATTTATGTTAATCACCTTCTATGATTCTATATTCTCAATAAATTCAGATAGAAAAGCCCAAGTTGACTGTACAGAGGCACAGTGCTCTGAAAAATTTAACACTGTGCCATGCTTATGAAGAATGAAACCTGCTGGATGTCTATTCCACAGCATTCCAAATGTTCCCCCGCCCTTTGCCTGATGACAAAGAAACAACAACTTCAATTTATACGCCAACTCATCACGCCCCAGCATTCCAAAGTACTTTGCTGGGGATGAAGTGAGTGGTTTAATGGCACAGTATGTCATGCTGGGTTAATGACAGACAGTAGCCACGCCAGCAAAGTCCCCAGCTGGGGGACTCAGTCAGGGATCTGGGCATGCCAGCCAAGCCTGTAGTGGGAAGGTGAACCAAGCTCCTCGTCTGCTCTTCTCTGGTGAGGGGCAAAGAAATCCTGCAGACCTGAAAGCTTTCAAGTTCTGCTGGAAACCAACTATCTAATGCAAAATGCTTTAATCACAGCCACTGCAATGGTAACAACTGGATTGCATAAGGTGGCACTTTGAGAGCTGAGCTTTTGATTCAGTCTTTTGGTACAGAGGTCAGTGAATATTGATGTGCAATAATGCTGTGTGCTGTTTTTAACACCTGCTTTTCCCAGGGAACTCCGCGAGGGCAAGAGCAAGTCAGCCTGAATCACTGCTACATTATAGCACTTAGCAAGATGTCTGGAAAAATGACAACAATAACAAAGAGGACGAGGAGGAAGTAACAGCTTACGCATACTGCATACTTAGCCACCACAGTCTAAGTACTTTCCATGAATTATTTAATGCTGACAATAATCCTATGAGATAGGTTTTTCTTGCTGTCCTATTTTACACATAAAGAAACTGAGGCAGAGTGCATTGTGGCAACTGGCTCAGCTACCAAGTGGTAGAGAAAGGATTCAAATCCAGGCCCCGACTTCAGAGTCGGTGCTTCTAAGCATATACTATGATGCCACCGGTCAAGAGCGGAGATCAGTCACACTTGTGCAAGAAGTAAGTGTTCCAGCAGCTCTGACAGTAGTACGGGATGTGGATGGGGAGGAAGTAAGTGGGCCTTCTTAAGAAGGCATATTTGAATCCCCGGGGAATTGTTCCAAACTATGCACCCCTTTCTTAGCCACTTCCCACCCCCACTTCTAGATGAAAATCTTTGCCACGGTCAGTCACTTTGCATGGCAGGAAGTGTGTTTTCTCCCTTGAGTGTATTGGTGGAAAAAAAAGAGACTTTAGAAAGGACTGCTCTAGACCAGCGGTTCTCAAACCCAGCTGCGCTTTACACTAAACCAGGGAGCTTTTTTGTTCCATCAAAATCATTTCCTTTACTTACTGTTGTTCTTTTGCACAGCACACCCATTCTACCATGATATGATCGTCCAATGACTGATTCTGTTTGATAGAATTCTAGTTTGGGAATAGAAATTATGATATATTTAAATATTCAGTGTACAACATATATTTTGACTTTTTTTTTTAATTTCTAAGAGACTGGAAAAGCTAGATAAGGCAAGTAACAAAATCCTAGAGTATGAGAACTAACAGGACCATCAGAGATCTTTTGATCTCTTGGTTTGTAACTAAAGACAAACCAGGGAGCTTTTAAAAATAGTGATGCCATGCCCAGCCTTAGGTTGAGTAAGTGAAAATTGCTGGGGATGGGGTACGGGATTTGGTATTTCTTAAGAGCCACCCAGGTAGATCCAATATCATGGTCAAGATTGGGAAGCACTGGTCCACTCTCCTCATCTAAAAGCAACCAAGGGATTCTCCAGGCCTACTTCATTCCCCTTCCTTAGGTTATAGCTTAAGAGTGCAGTTCCCTGAACAGATATCAAGGATGTCAGATATTTTAAAATTTACCCCAACGAACATTTCATGAGCACATCCTATGTGGAAAAGACAAAGAAGCACAAAGCACAACTTTCACCTTTTATGGTCATAATGCTCAATGATGAGATCACACGAGCCTAAGTATATAAAACAGTTATACTATGTAAGAAATACCAGGGAGATGGAAAAGAATAGGAGGACTGACAGGAGGAGAGGCCCTAATGGAAAGCAGAAATGACTCCTCTCTGGACAGCTAAGAAAAATGCCATAGAAGCAACAGAACAAATGGATGAGGAAGAGCAGAGGAAGCGAAGATGCACCTTTCTTCTTTTTTTAACTTAAAATTTATTTTGAGACAACTGTAGATTCACTTGCAGTTGTAAGAAACAATGCAGAGAAATCCCATCTGCCCTCCACTCAGTCTTCCTCAGTGATGACATCTCTCATGGCTAGAGTACACACCACATTTATTTTTGACAGAAGGCTCTGAGGATAAGCAAATTTTTTTAAGTTTAAAAACTTAGATAATTTAATTACGAGCACAGATCAACATTTTATTCCAAACTCGTGGAGGAAGAAGAGACCTTGCTTGACCTTGGAAGGGACATTGTAGAGGAAGAGGAACATGAGATAATCACGGTTAGGCTGGATACATGTATGTAGAGCATCTGGATCAGATCATTAGACCCTTGACTGACAGTCCGCTAAGGAGGTGGGTAGGTAGTTTCCCAGAAGAAGTCTTAATCTCATTAAAGTTTAATGTAAAAATGCTTAAACATTTTATCACAAATCTTAATTTCCTTCTTAGTAGGAGGTCGTGAATTACATCATGAAAAAATTTCTGTCTCAAACAAGGTTTGGGACCAGTTTTCTTTATCATAAGCCAAGGAATTCAAGGCAGTGTTGAGGACCCACCTTGAGATTTAGAAGGACTGAACATGAAGCCTCCAGTGGAGCCCAGGGGGAACAGGACCCAAGAAGATACCCATAAGTGATAGACCAGCAACATGGGAACTTGACCTTCTGTGTGACATAAATGACTTGATGTTTGTTATATATTATGTCCATATTAGGCTGTGATTCCTCTATAATGCAAGCTACAGAAGGGCAGGGATTTTTGTCTATTATTTACACTGATTTTTCCATTGGAAAACAAATTTTTTCTATGGAAAAAGTGTAAACAACAGACATTATCAAGCACCTAGTAGGCATGCAATAAAGAGTGACTGAATCAATTAACTCCTAAACAGTTAGACATCAGTAATACCGCTAGCTCTATATTTGAGTCATGTTGAAGGTGGGGATTTTTAAATCATAACTGCATTTCATGAACTAATATTTGGGGAGCACAAGTATGAGTGTACTGATATATGTCAATGTCACAACTATGAAGAAAATTTCAGCTTCATCTTGGACAAGGACCTCACATGGACATAGTGTTGGGGATCCAGGAATCACTCAAGAAAGCTTTTATTGTAATAATAATGATGAAGAACAAGTCAGTGGTTGCTGGGGATTGAGGTGGGGCTGTGATTACAAAGAGATAGCATGAGAAAGTGTTTTGGGTTATTCTGTATTCTGATGATGATGGTGGTTATACAACTCTTTACAGCTATTAAAATTCATAGAATGCTGGGGGCGCCTGGGTGGCTCAGTCAGTTAAGTGCCCGACTCTTGGTTTCGGCTCAGGTCATGATCTCAGGGTTGTGAAATTGAGTCCTGTGTCAGGCTCCATGCTCAGCGCAGAGTCTGCTTGTCCCTTTCCCTTCCCCTCTGCCCCTCCCTACCCGCCCCCCCGCTCGTGCTTGCTTGCACACACACACATGCTCTCTCTCTCAAATAAATAAAAATCTTAAAAAATAAAATAAAATTCATAGAATGCTGCACTAAATCAATTACTTTAAAAATAAAATATTTGCCATTAAGTGACTACTAAATGGATATATTACTAAATGGCCAGCCAATGAACTAGTCCTCCCTTCTCGCAGACTAACCTCTGCCTCCATACTTGATTAGATTTCCAGGAATGCTATTTATATTTGATATTCCATCCCCATCCCACCCTTCAGGGCAAGTGACGATGAGAAGGCACCAAGCTGGACCTTCAAATATCTCTCAGATATTTGAAATTGGGATTGTAGCCACAAGTCAATCTCCAAGAGTAACTAGAATGGTAACAACACAAGCTATGGTTGTGAGCCAGCCATATTTCTTAAATAGATGCAGAAGCTGAGAAAACGGGCTTGCAGGGTAAAAGGAAGAAGGATGCAAACCCACCAAAAGTGGACATGAAGGAAATGAGAAAAAAAAGAAAGAGAATCAGACATGTTGACTGACTGATTTCATGGTTCCTCTTCTAGTTCCTCTTCTTAAAGTCTATCTACTTTCTCAGTCTTCATTTCAATGAGCTAGTCTATGTTTCTCTAATATAGCTAGTCTATGTTTCTCTAATATAACCTTGTTTATGTTTATATTTAATCAACTTCAAGTAATCCTATTTCTAGGATCATAGACTCTAAGTTAATCTACGTGCCATTAAATACTAACTTCACCACCTCCAATGTAGGATCATTTGGGCAACTCAACCTCTCTGTGCCTCGGTTTCCTCATCTTTAAAAGAAGGATAACAGTACCCTTCAAAGGGTTGTGAGGATTAAATGAGTCCATGTAAGGTTGTTAGAGCAATGCCTGACATATAGTAAGAACCCAAATACTGTTGTTGATATTTTTGTTTTCCTTCTCCATCTCCTTAACACTAACACAGCTTTATCAGGATCTGTATAGATCCCTACACTCCCACTTCAAAGCAAGAAACAGCAATAATTGTCCATGTTTTGCAAGGTAAGAGGACAAAGTATGGGAAAATACCTCAGTCATTCTAAGAACCTCAAGATCTCCCCCAAAACATGAAAGAGTTCCTTAAAATAAAATTCCAATATAATGCAAAATTATGAAAATCAGGAGTTTTATTATATTTCATTAAATTCTGGTAAGATTTCCTACAGAGTTATGTCACACAGTGCCAAAATGACATTCAAGACCATTCACTAAGTTTGTTCCTATTCTCTCTGTGGCATGAATATAGTGGGGAGTTGTAGATGACATCTTACACCTGCATTGTAATTTAGAGTTTACAGAACACTCCCTTGGATTCTATTTCATTTTGATCTCTATGACAGCCCTTTGAGGCAGGTATTATTGTTGAAATTTTACAGATGAGAAAATTAAGGTTCAGAGAGAATCCAATGTCATCCAGCTACTTAGTGTAGTAACTAGGATGGAGATCTTCTGGCCCCAAGAATTAAGCTTTTTCACAATAATCATAATTAGGCTTACCAAACAAACAGCTCTGCAGATGAAGATATTTTCCCCACTTCTCAGATTCTACTACTAACTCACATGTTCCAGACCCATACATTTAGTGCTCACAGTAGTGCAATCTGGTAAGCAGACTATCCTCATTGTATAGATTATGTACAATGTACGAAAAGCAGTAGAGGCTCTGCACAATATTATCTTCTACAGGGGATTTCATTTTCTTCTGGCAGCCACAGAGTATGAGCAGGTCACCTTGCTTTCGTAGAGATGGGGTTTCAGGTTTTGTAAGTACATCTATGGAATTTGCTGGCCTTACCATGCCCCTTTCCATGGCCTTTTGAAGTTTCAGTGCCAACTAGGTGGCAATACCTTGCAGGGCTGGGGCAAGGTTCTCCAAAAGGTTGTATATGCTCTGAATCAGCATCCAATATACAGTGCTGTTTCTATCATGCCTAGGATTTGAGTCCAGGAATCAAGGGATGACAAGAATGACTGACTCTGCAGGTGATTCAGAGCAGGGCTACCCTTCACCATAGGCCTGTGGACCAGGCTGCAACTGCCCCATGCCTCAGGGGTGGGACCACTGCAAGACCTGTGGGGGCGGGGCTTCCCTCCAAAGCCCAGGAGGTAGGGCTGTCTTCCAGGTATTACTGCTGCCCGAGTGGGCGCAGAAAGGGGATCACTGAGTCAAAGATGATTATCTCCAGACTTAAGATCTAATGGATTTTGCCTTGCTAGTTTTTGGACTTTCTGGGGATCCACCACCCCATTCTTCTTTCCAATGTCTCCCTTTCAGAATGGGATCATCTGTCCTATGCCTGTCCCACCATTATATTTTGGATGCATGTACTTGTTTTGTTTTATAAATTCACTGCTGGAGAAGAATTTTGCCTCTAGATGAATCACACTGCAGATATCACCCACACTTGATTTAGATGATATTTTGATGAGACTTTTAACCTCAGGCTGTAGAGTTGATGGTGGAATGGATTAAGACCTTTGGGACTGTTGGGATGGAATGAACATGCATCAGGGTTCCCTTGCTTCCTCAATCAAAAAATACCTGGAGGTAGGTAGTCACCTACTCCAAGACAGAAATGCCAAGGGTGGGGCTGTCAGAATAAAACATATTTTTTACCTCAGGACTCCTGCTCTGGTCTAACGTCCATGCTGCAGACCTTTCTAACTAAGTTCTTCAATGACTAAATCTCTTTGAAAGGTGCCCGAAGTGGGCCTACCTTCCACCCATTTCTCCGCATTGTGATGAGTAACTAGCACTACACTGATGCTTCAGTAGGCATATCATGAGAAAGCTGGGTGGCATTCAGGTGGGCAAGGAGAAAGTTCTCTAACCATAAAAATATTAAAATCGTGATGTTGCTAAAAACATTCTGAGAAATAATTCTTTGGGAATACCTATTATCCAAATCTCTGTATGGGAGAGATAAAAGAGAACAGTGTTTGTACAAACTTTATCAATTAAGAGTGCTACAATCACTATTTCCAATTTCCAATACACACACACACACACACACACACACACACACACACACACACAGTTTTTTAAAGCATATACTTAAAGCCACAGAATAAATTTTGAGTGTAAGTTAAAGCAGAAAAAGCTGCAGGATGTCTCCCTATGCCTTACCCGGTTATGTCAGTGAGACGCAGGGTATGAAGGTAAAAAGTTCCTTTTAAGCACCCTTCAGAAGATTTGCTTATTCCTAGCATCATGTGCCTATCAACTTGCCAGTCTCCTACAAGGTCTGTTTTCTTGATATTGAAAATGATATCCACACCATCCTGTTATCAGCTTCCTGAGTCACCCACTCCTTTGAAATTCAAATGAAATTAACTCAAGCCACATACCATATGCTGTGGCAAAGCTCAGTGTTGATCCCCATCTCTGTGGAGATTCCTGAGATGTAGGAACAGGACTGTCACTATCACTTAATCATTTCTAGCTCAGAATCCCACAGTTCAGGGGAGACCGTTCAGTTTATGGGTAAGCACACTTTCTGCCCATTTCTTCACTGTCCCCAGAGACTCATCTCCTTTTCAATCCTGATTGCAGGCATGGCAGATTTTTACTGGAAGTTTGGACAATGACTACAGCACAGCCAAAAATGTAGCAGTAAATCACCTTGCTGTCTTAAAATTCCTTCAACCTCTTGGGGTGCCTGGCTCAGTTGGTTGAGCATCCGATTCATGATTTCGGCTCAGGTATGATCTTGGGGTCGTGAGGTCAAGCCCCTCTTCAGGCTCCATGCTCAGTGCAGAGTCTGCTTGAGATTCTCTCTCCCTCTCCCTCTGCCCCTCCCCCCCCCCGCTTGCACTTGCTCTCTTTCTTGCTCTCTCAAATAAATAAATAAAATCTTTAAAAAAAAAATTCCTTTAACCTCTCTTCTGCCAGCAGGATGCTCATGGGCCATGCAGTTCAGCCCATTCTCTCTCCTTCCTCCTCCTCACCTTTCCTTTGTTCCCTGTAAACCGTAGCTCCTAAATTACTGCTAATCTCCTATGCAAGCCAGTTTTCAAGGTGCCTTTACTTCATTGTCTCCTTCCTAACTTAACATCTCACCACCTTCCAAAGCCAAGGGGTCTATTCTCCTAAATAGGAGGTCTCTCCCTGAAAGAAACTCAGCTGCCAGATTTAAAACTATTAATTTTTACCCTGTCTCAATCCTTCTACTTCAAAATGCAACCAGTAGATGGAACCTAATCTGTACCAGGCACTAATACATAGTGGGTGAACACAACAAAGTTCCTAATCTCATCAAGCTCCCAAGTGGGGGGCTCAACAAACCCTTTTTTGTTTGGAAAAAATATAGAAAAGTCTTCTGCATTAATGAATGAATACAGGGCATCATTTCCACATCTATGATTTGGAACTCAGACTTTTACACATATAATGATTCCTTCTTCTGAGAATATCCACCCAGGCCTTTTCTTTCCATAAATAGGGGAGCCACAAACTACAGAAAAAATGGTCCTAACCAACCTCTACTAAATCCACCTTATCAAAATAACTACCATTCTCCATTTCCTCTGCAAAACATACAGACTGCACTCCACAGAAAGTTGGAAGCTCATGGCTAATAGGCAACTCTAATTCTTCTGCTAGATTAACCAGCCAACTACCAGTTCTAATTATAACAGATAAGAAGGCTTCTACTGCATTTTTCCAAATAAAAACAATTTCTCCCCAAGTGGAACTCTAATGCCGGCTGTTGAAAAAAGTACTTCTGTTTTCTTCTTACCACAGAGATGACTGGATGCTTCAGGAAGACTTGGCCAGGACTACAAAAAATCTACCTTCTACTTATGGTGGAATATAATTCCAATCTCCATTTGCAGAAAGGAAACTTAAGTGGTTGTATCATTTATCAGTTAACTATTCTGGAATAACAACAGTAAGCATTTATTATTGGTGAAGAGTCTTCTGGTGAGCAGGGAGGTTCTACTGAAATGAGCAATGTTCGGGTGATTTCATCTTGTATCTGCAGTTAGCTGGCAAAGTCACTGAGAGGTAGCTGGTCAAGGACGGCATCACATGTCTTATGGTTGGCTAGCTTTTGGCTGGATGAGGAGTGACTGAAACCTATGAATCTCTACTTCTATCAGGCTAGTTCATGGCAACTAGACAGAGTTCCAAGAGAAAAAGTAGAAGAAACAGGGCCTATTGAGGTCTCAATACTGACACGCTGTCAGTTCCACCACATTCTACTGGCCAAAGTAACTTCTAAGGTGAGTCCAAATTTAGAGGAAAGGAAATAAGATCTACCTATTTATGAAAGGAGCTACATGCAAAGTTATATAGCAAAAGTTGTGGATACAGGGAGGAATGGAAAACTGAAGCCGTTATTTTAATCAACATATCACACTGGTTGAGGCTGCATTGTCAACCTTTTTTGTATTGTATCTCAAATTTATCTGGAAATTTTAGTACTTAGAAGAAAGTCAGTAGGTTCACTTCCATTCCAGACATAGAAAGTCATGAGAGACAGCTGCTCTCACACAAAGAATCAAAACAAGTCACTTAAGCCATACCAAAGAGCTGAACCCACATACATGTGCACAAACACACACACACACACTCACCAAAAGAACAAACCTCCAGAAAGTGAGAGGCCCTCTACACAAACAAGAGACTCAACACTGCCCTAATCTCTGGGGGTGCTGTAGCAAATGGGAAAAGGGGGAAAACCTCAAATTTCTAAAAAAAATTAAAAAGCCATGTGAATGTTGGCATGAGAAATTAGAGTTTCAAGAAGCCCCAGCCACAAAGCAAGTTTCAATACATCTACTAAATACTTTCTCAAAGGTCCTGGTGGGAGCTGTGCCCCAAAAGTAGGAGTAGAGAAAGAGGTGAGAAGAATCACCCCTGAAATGCATCATTCCTCCTCACATGTAGTAATACTGTGTCCAAAAGGAATGAAGAGGCAGGTGGGAGAGATGAGACAAATCTCTCCCCCATTCACACTGGATTTCACCTAAGAAACACTAAGGTAGGACAGTAGAACTGAGAGAAACCATAACACATTTCAGGCTTTCAATCATTAAAGAATAGGGGAGAGGGTAGATGTGATAAAATCTCCCTTAAAGGTATTCTAGTCCTTTATGATGATTATAATTACAACTCTTAGAAGACCCAGAGGGCAAAAAGCAGGGCTGAAAAGCTTCCTATGCTAAATTAAGGAGCAGGACTGGAGAGCAGAGTATTCCCCAGAAACCCAATGTGCTAGCAGGTTGGTGGGATACCAGGGAAAGATTCCTCCCCTCCCCCACCACCAAATCTTGTAATCGGCAACTTGTTTGGGCAGCACAGATATATTTTTGTAATATCACTAGCACCCAGATCCCAGGTCTACTCATTGGAAAATCCTGATCCCACAATCAAATCATTGGAAGCCAGGGGTAAATTGAATCAAATAAAAGCTGCAACAAAGCCCAGACTGAGCTTACAAATCAGATTGAATCAGCCTTCACCATGGTATAAGAAAGGGTGCATCCATTTCTGGAGGTAAACATTATTTATTTCAGTCTTTATGATTCTTTCATCTCCAGCATACAATCAAAATAAAATCACAAGACGTACCAAACAACAACAAAGAAATGCAACTATGATAAGTAAATAAAACAGAAAATTGAAGCAGATCAAGAAATGGCCCAGAGGTTGGAATTGCCAAGTAGAGACTGTAAAAATAACTGATTAAAAATATTAAAATATCTAGGAGAAAATGCATGACAAGATGGGGAGTTTATCAGAAACATATGAACTATACAAAGTACCAATTGGAAATGCAAAAATGAAAAATAAAATATCAGGAAAAAAAGAATTTATAAGCTTGGCTGAAGAATAGGCTAAGCATAAAAAAGGGAAAAAAAGTGAATGAGTAAATGAGTCTATAAAAGGTATCCAAACTAAAACAAAAATAGAAAAAGAGTAGGGGGAAAAAATGGGCATTAGAGACTTGTGACACCGTATCAAATTGTCCAACTATGTGTAACTGGAAATTTAGAGAGTGAGGAAATGCATTAAGTGAAAACAACTGAGAATAGCCCAAAAGGATTAAAGATATTAACCCACATATCCAAGACATTCCACAAACACCAGCAGGAAACAAGCAGGATAAATACAAAGAAAAAATATAGGCACATCACAGTAAAACTGCAGAAAACCAAAAATAAAGAGCACATCTTAAAAAGCAACCAGAGATAAAACATAGTACATACAATGGAAAAAATTATATGAATGATGGCTGTCTTCTCAGCAGAAACAATGAAGATCAGAAAAAAAAAAAAAATGCACTGACATCTACAAAGTATTGAAAGAAAAAAAAAGTCAACCTAGAATTCCGTATCAATCACAAATATCCTTCAAATTTCAAGGGAAACACAGAAATCCTCAGACAGACAAAAGCTAAGAGAATTCATCTCTAGCACACTTGAGCTACAAAAAAATGATGAAAGAAGTGATTCAGGCTGAAAGGCAATAAAACTAAAAGGAATTCTGAAAACCAGTAAGAAATGAGGAGCACTAGAAAGGTTAAATACTTGACTCAATGTAAAACATTTTTACTTTAGTACCTTTATTTTATATAAATATATTTTCATACATTTCATTTAATTATTTAAAGCAAATATAACAATGAATTGTGA
The DNA here is from genome assembly GCF_964656455.1 of Halichoerus grypus. NCBI lineage: Eukaryota > Metazoa > Chordata > Mammalia > Carnivora > Phocidae > Halichoerus > Halichoerus grypus. The sequence continues at coordinate 27,725,080 of NC_135717.1, forward strand.
GGCTTATTACATAAGTAGTAGTAAAATATAAGATGGCAGCAGGAAGGGTTGGAGAAAGCAATTGGAATTTAATTGATAGAAGGTTTTTATATTCTCTGTGAAGTGATAGAATGTTATTTGAAGGTATTCTCCAATCATTTAAAACTGCATATTGTAATCTCCACAGCAACTACGTCATACTAATAAAAATGAGCAGCTAAAACTTAATTACAGAAAAAAAAATATTAACAGATTCAATTTACCCAAAAGGAAGCAGAAAAGGAAGACAGAACAAAGAATGAGAGAAAAAGATATAAAATAAAAATCAGAATGGGAAACTAAAACTCAATCTTATTCCTAATTACATTAAAGGTAAATGAACAAAACCAGCCAATTAAAGGGCAGACGGTTGGACCAATGGGGGGAAATCTAATAACGATATGCTGTTTACAACAACAACAACAACAACACACACACACACACACACACTTCAATTATAAAGAAAAATACAGGTTGATAGACAATGTATACAATATAAACATCAAGCATAATAAAGTCAGTATGGCAATATTAATATCAAAAAAAGTAGAATTACAGAAAATAGTACTACTATAGATAAGAAGGAACATTTCATAATGATGAAAGCATCAATTCTTCAAATAAACAGAGCAACCCTACATGTTAATTTAGCTCTAACAACAGAGCTTCAAACATATAACATAAATTGACATGGAACATTCTCCAAGAATGTAATAAACATAAAAAAATTTAAACCATACAGAGGAAAAATATCATACAGAAGATATTCCCTAAACACAATAGCATTAAAATGCAACTGAATAAAAAATAAAGTATCTAGAAAAATCCCCAAATTTTAAATTAAATGACACATTTATAAATAACTCATAGATCAAAGAGGAAATGATGAGGAAAATTAGAAAATATTCTGGACTGAGTCACAGTGAAAATGTTAGAACATATCAAAATTTATGAGATACAGTTTTAAAAATGCTTACAGGAAAATTTAGGGTATCAAATGTTTATTACTTGAAAAGTATGCAGTTCTAAAATAAAATCAATAATCTAAGGCAGGAGTCAGTAAACTATGGCCATGGGCTAAATCCAGTTTCCTGCTGTTTTCATAAATAAAGTTTTATTGAAACAAAGGCACTCTCATTCATTTACATTTTGTCTATGGCTGCCTTCAGGCTGCAATGGAAAAAATGGGGTAGTTGTAACAGACCACATGGCCCACAAAGTCTCTATTTATGATCTATTCCTTTATTTTCAATCCCTTGTGTAAGTTTTCACCTTAACAAATGAGAACAAAGTAAGCAGAAGAGATGAAATCATAAAGAGCAAAAATTAACAAACTATAAAACGGGAAACAATAAGAGAAAATATATAAACCACATGTTGGTTCTTTAAAAAGACTAATAAAATTGACAAATTACTACCACAACTGAAACAAAAAGAAGATATAAATTATTAAGAAGAGGAATTAAAAGAAGAACATCATTACAGATCACATGGACATTTTTTTTCTTTAATGGTCAGGGAGTTTTTTGAATAACTTAATGTCAAATTCAAAAACTTCAATGAAATAGATTCCTTAAAAAAATAAATTATCACACCTCACATAAAATGAAAAAAAAATCTAAATGTCCTCATATGTGTTAAAGAAATTGAGTTCATAGTCAAAAACCAAAACTTTCCCATAAACTTCGGCACAGACGGTGTCACCAGGGAATTCTACAAACATTTAAAGAAGAAATGATATCAATTTTACACAGCCCTTTCAAAAAAAAATAGAGGATGAAACAGTTTCCAACTCATCTAGGAGGCCCACGTAACCCTGATACTGACACTTGACAAGGATTATTACAGAAAAGAAAATCACAGATCTAAATATCTCATGAAGAAATGCAAAAATTCTCATGAAAATCTCAGCAAACAGAATTCAATAATATATTTTTAAAAGTTAATGCATCATGACCAGGTAGGATTTATCCTAGGAATCAAAGATTGATTTAATATTCAAAAAAATCAATTAATGTAATACATCAGTGGCAAAAGAAAAGACAAAAATTATATTATCATCCCGACAGATGCAGAAATTCAATACCTTTTTGTGATTAAAAAAAAACTTCAATAAGGAAAAAAACTTTAAGCTGAATAACAAACCCATGAAAAACCTATAGCTATCACCATATCTCTTACCATATTTAATATTAATTGTTTTCCCCCAGATTAAAAACAAAGCAATGATGTTTTTCTTACCACTTGTACTCAATAATATCCCAGAAATCATACAAAATGCAATAAAAAAGAAATAAAATGTATAAAGATTAGAAAAGATAAAATTCTAGTTATTTACAGACCACACTATTATGTATGTAGAATGTCCAAAGGAATCTACCAAACTACTAAAACTAATTAGTAAATACAACAAAGTCACAGGACAAAAGGTTGACATAAAAATTAATTTTATAACCACACATAACCAATAAACAATTGAAAATTGAAATTTAAAAACACACTAGCTCTTTCCTTTTTCTTCCCCTTTCCTTCCTGAAAAACTCTGTCCAAAAGCCATTAGGTGGGCCTGAACACAGTTGGGCATCTCTGCAGGGAGGTGGGGTAAAGTTGTCATGGGACAGTACATGGTACTGAAGCCCAAGCATAGTAAAGAGAACATTTTCAAGAGAAGCTGGCCCATTGCAAAGTGTCAGAGTCTGAGCAGAGTGAAAGGGTTGTCTGCATGGGGGAAGGTGGGTAGGTTCAGGGCACCAAAGCCCACGTAGGTTGAACAGGACATCCAAGTGGGAGGGAAGCCCAGCACAAGGTGCTGGAGTCTGAGTAGGGTGAGCAGGGTGGCAGCAACAATGGGAGAATGATACCCACAGGGGGAGTGATCAAATAAGTAAACATACTAAGGGTAATAGGAGTTAGATTTCTCACTATCATAAAGAGATGTACAAATATGAAAAGGTAGAAAATTAAGAGTGTCAGATGGAATTAAATGTATTGGTATAAACCAGTGGTTTTCCATAAATATAGACAGGTATCCATATAAACAATATATATAGTAATGAGCATACCTAACGCCCAAGTGTTGGTTTCTGAACACCATTCTGAAATAAAAGGATTAAGGGCTTCTTGGATAAATGGCTGTTTCCAGGTCGAAAGCAAGAAAAGTAAGATGAGCCTGGAACATTTTTTTTGTAAGAAAGGAAGTAAGTAGTTAAAGAACAATGCAGGTATGTCAAACAGACATGGGGGCCAGCTTGAAGGTGCTCCTATCAGCCAAATCTGGGACAATTTGAGCATAAAAATAAAGAATGATATTAATGAATTAAAGTCTATTAAATAAAATAGGAATGCATAAAAAATAGGAATGCATGAGCATATGCTGATAAAAATGAATAATTTTGAAGTTTGATAAAAATAAGACACTCAAAATATCACTAAACAAATATTTATTACAAAGGTATAAATAGTAAATTTACAGTGGAGAAGTCTAATAGACATTACTTTAATCAATCAAATAAACATCAATCAAAGTTAAAAATCCCCAGTAAGAGAACAAATCAAAACTATGTGCCACTTGACAGGATGCAATAAGAATAATACAGCCCTGTTTCCATGATATTTCTGCCAAAGATGAATAACCTAAATCTAACCAAAAGGAAAAATCAGACCCATCCAAAGGCTATAAAATAATCATAAAATTTGTCACGGTCATAAAAATCAAAGAAAGACAAAGAAACTCTTTCAAATTAGTACAACAAAGTACAACATAGGATTCTGGATCAGATGCTTGTCCTATAAGGAGCATTTTGGGGAAGCTGACAAAATTTAAATGGAGTCTTAAGATTATATGTTAACAACATACCCATGTTTATTTCCTGATTTTGAAGGTTGTATTGTGGTTATTAAGGGAAACACCCTTGTTTTTAGGAAATGCATGCTGAAGTATTAAGGGATGATATGATACCGGGTTGACAAATTACTCTCAAATGCTTTAGAAAAAGTTTCTTTGTTCTCTACTCACAACTTTTTGGAAAGTTTGAGGTTCTTTCAAAAAAAGAGAGAAACAGTATAATTTTCAATATCAAAAGTGTCAAATACACAGTGATAAATCTAATGAAATATGTATATGACATACCTACCAAAAAAAAAAAAAACCAACAAAAACACAGTATTCCTGAGAAAAGGTAGAGACTTGAATAAATGGAGAGTTATACAATGTCCATAGATTAGAATACTCACTGTTGTTAAGACATTCATTATCCCTAAACTGGTATGCAACTTCAACAAATCAAAATTCCAGCAGGCTAATTATTACAAATACACAAAATAATTCTAAAATTTATATGAAAGTACTACAGATCAAGAATAACCAAAGCAAAACTGAAAAATATTAACAAAGCTGGAGAACTAACACTATCTAATTACAAGTCTTATTCCAAAGCTATAGTAATCTAGACAGTTTCATAGGATGGTAGGATAAAAAACTAGATCAATGAAAAAGAAGAGACTATGAAGAATAGTCTATTAAGAAATAGACCCACATTTAAATGGTCAATTGATTCTTCCTAAAGATGCCAATTCAGTTGTATGGGGTAAAGAACATCTTTTTAGGGGCACCTGGGTGGCTCAGTCGTTAAGCGTCTGCCTTCGGCTCAGGTCATGATCCCAGGGTCCTGGGATCGAGCCCCGCATCGGGCTCCCTGCTCCGCGGGAAGCCTGCTTCTCCCTCTCCCACTCCCCCTGCTTGTGTTCCCTCTCTTGCTGTGTCTCTCTCTGTCAAATAAATAAATAAAATCTTTAAAAAAAAAAAAAAAAAAAAAAAAAAAAGAACATCTTTTTAACAAATCTTGCTAAAGTGATTGAATTCTATATATGGAAAATAATGAACCTTAATCCCTTTTCTCCATATAAACAAAATTAATTCGATATGAAATCATGTGCTTAGACATAAAATTCAGAAATTTAACACTTTTAGAAAAAAAAAGAATATTCTCATGACCTTGGATAGACAAAAATTTTTTTGAAGACACAAAAAATACAAACCCTAAAAATTAAATTTTGAAAAATGAGACTTCATCAAAATTAAAACTTTCCACTCATCAAAAGACACCATTATGACAATGAATAGGGCAAGACAAAGATTAGGAAATATATTTACAACATCTATATATACACAATGGACTTATATCCAGAATACACAAAAAAATAAATGAACAATTAAAAAAATAAGCGACTACATTCTTAAAAATTCACAAAATACCTTAATAGATGCTTCACAAAAGAAGATATACAAATAACCAACAAGTTATTTCAAAAAGGATTCAATATCGTCATCCTCAGGGAATGTTGGCTAAAGACCATAACCAGCACTCAAAGCCCACAAGAATGGCTAAAATAAAAGACTGACAATGCCAAATGTTGGCAAGTATGTGAAACAACTGGAACTCTCAAACTTTGCTGGTATGAATGTACAAATGTCACCATCACTTTTAGAACTATGTGTCAGTTTCTTATAAAAGTTAAACAGATGTGTGCCCTCTGATCCATCTGTCCTTCAACTAGATATTTACTCAACAGAAATGAAAACATGTTTACTCAAAATCTTATATAAGTAAAACACTTTTAGAAATGTAAGAAATACATGGATAACCGTCAAAAGGTGGCAACAATGTGAATTCCCATCAACTGGAGAATGTTGAAGCCTTCAATGGATTTATTACTACACAGCAATAAAAAGAATGAGCTAATAATACACATGACAATATGCATGAATCTCAAAAACAAGCATGTTTTTTTTTAATTTTTTTATTGTTACTTTAATCCCCATACATTATATCATTAGTTTTAGATATAGTGTTCCATGATTCATTGTTTGTGCATAACACCCAGTGCTCCATGCAGAACGTGCCCTCCTCAATATTCATCACCAGGCTAACCCATCCTCCCACCCCCCTCCCCTCTAGAACCCTCAGTTTGTCAAAAACAAGCATGTTAAACAAGAGAATCCAAAAAAAAGAAATCCAAACCATAAGAATAACCATATATATGGAATCGGTAGACAAACAAAGCTAATCTAAGATGACAGAAATCAGCAGTGGTTGCTGGCAGTGGGAGGTGAAGCCACAACTGACTGAAAAGGAGCCTAAGGGTTTCTGGGATGATGGAGATCTGTGTCATTTTGAGTGGTGATTTCACTGGTGTGTATAACTCAAAATTCAGTGCATTTTCCTATATATTAATTATATATCTCAATGAATAAAAGAAGGTACTTTCCTCTAAATGTCTGGTTCAGGACCTATCTCAGATGAACGAAATGTTCAGTGTTTAGATTTCTTCCCTGCAGAAGAGCACAATGTTTGAAAAATTAAACATTTAGGATATGTATAATACATCAGTATACACATTTGCAGCTCAGTGCTTCCAAATAGTTGCTACCCACCCAAACAAATCAGTAAAAGAGAGCCATCACAATCATGCGTAATTGGCCAGCCCCCCGTCATGTCCTGGGTTGTATCGAACTGCCAGTAGCACCCTGTCCGTGACTTGGGGACCATGAAGTCACAGCTACCTCACTGAGGTTGAGAGCACTACCTTGCAAGTCAGGCAGACGTAGGCCCGAATTCTGCCTCAGAAAATGCCCTACTGTAGCTTCATGCTCTTCTTTAATAGTTCTATGAGCCGTAAGTCTAGTGGTAAATGGTGGAGAGTTCTTCTCATTTCAATCTATTAAAGGGACCTCCTCATTTTAGGTCTATCCTAAGGGTCACAAGATGTAGCATCAGCTCCAGTGACACAGGCCACACGAGAATCATAAATGCATACTTCACTTAGCCCCTCACACCCTTGGCCACCCCTTCCCCTCTTTCGGAAATAGCAAATGAATAACTGAGACGCGACACCAAGTGGCATGGGCATTGGAAAAAAGTGCAGCCAGGATGTAAAACACCTTCCTGGAACAAGACTGTCATGGGGAAAATAGATATTTACTTATTTTTGGGTTATGCATGATCGAGGATGCCACTCCCCGGCCCTGGGTTCTCATTTAACTCCCCTCAGGCATGCAATTGTTTGACAGGCTTAAAACTCATGAATCTATTTCCGAAAATGGAGACAGACATCAAGGCCCTCCTGTCTGAGTGTGTAGAACAAAGAGCAAAGAGCAGAAGAAACCAGCAACAGAGGGTGAGCCCACAGACAGCTGCTGCTGCATCTGTCTTAGAGCAGAGGCAAGGAAAATGCTCCTTTGACTTTGGAAAACTTTCCATACCCTCCCCCATAACTGCCAAGCTACCCCAGACTTCCTCACTAAAGCCCCAGGCACACCTATCTTCCAGGATATAGGTGTGACCCTCTTTTCTTATTTCGAGTCAGGGTGAGACCTCCAGATTTAGTCACCACTGCTACGAGGACCTCAGATGGTTTGCTGAACCAGGAAGAAGACTGAGCAGCAACAAGGCGGCAGGACGCTCCTTCACAGAGAGCCACATGCTCCTAATTCATTCACACACTTTCCTCTGGGCAAGCCAACAATTTAAAACCTTCCAACATGGGTCTTCCAGGAATTATAAAAGTGGGAGTACATCCAGATTTGAGGACTAGTGGCCCCTGTTCCCTGGTGCCACCCCAGCTGGAAGACAGCCAGGAACTGGTTACAGAGTCTCTTTGACAGAAATGGAGATTAGCAGGTGTTAAAGACAGATTAGCAACTAAATGAGTTTCTCACTGGCATAATCAGTATTCAAAAAAGGAAGGTTTTAGAGAGAAGGTGGGCAGCTGCTGGGAGTCTTCTCTGACAAGAAGAAATTTGCCTGCATTTGCCAGGCCTGTGCAAACTCAAGAAACCAAAGCATAAAGGTAGCCCATTAATGGACTCTGGAGCAGGCAGGCACTCAGGCAGAATGTGCATCTGAGATAAGATGGGGTCAGAGCAGGTTCGCTTCTGTTTTCCAGGCACTTCCCGGGGGATGGGAAGGAGGAGGTTCCATTTCTGTCCTTTCCTTTTTGTCCTGACTCCGGTTCCGACTCTAGTGCCAGTATACCAGGGGTTGGTGCAGTACCTTCCTTCTGCAACCTGAGGTCTGGGGCCACTGGGCTGGAGGGTAGAGGGAAAAGTTTGAACAGTTTCAGATGAAACAGTGCTGTCTTGGTCCGTTCGGGCTACTATAACAAAAATACCATAGACGGAGTGGCTTAACCATCAAACCTTCTCTTACAGTTCTAAAGGCTGGAGAATCTAAGATCGAGCTGTCAGCAGGTCCGGTGTCTGGGGGGAACCCTCTTTCTGGTTTGCAGATGGCTGTCTTTTCTTTGTACTTTTACTTGGCAGAGAGAGAGAGAGGTCATCTCCCTTTTCTCTTCTTAAAAGGGCACTAATCCCACTCATGAGAGCTCCACCCTCATGACCTAATTACCTCCCATAGGCCCCACCTTCTAACACCATTCCATTTGGGGTTGGGCAGCAACATATAGAATTTGGGTGGGACACAAACATTGAATCCACAGCAAATATCAAATACAGAGTCAGCTAGATTTTTAGAGCTAAAGAAAGAAAACAACTATTTATTAAAGTACCTACTATGTGCCATGCATTTTATGGGGCCCCTTTCATCATTTTATGTTAACCCAAAGGACAGATTAACCCAAAAGACCTAGTCCACATTAGTAGATGTAGCATAAGAGAAACTAAAGACAGATTGAGTTCCCTGTTTCTCTCCTTCCCGTGGTTTTATATTTCCTCCTTAATGCTATTTTGAATTTGTTTGGGCTCAAATTATATTACACCCTTGTCATCTCCATTAGCTAAAATGTATTTATGGCTGATTATGCATGCAGAAAATAAATTAAATATCTGAATAACATTACCAGTAATTGGTGAAATTGCCTTATGTTTTCACATCCTTACAACAAAAAAGGCATCAACAAATGACCGGGAAAACAAAAGGATAATCCATTATAATTGTCCATATTACCATAGAGATAGGACAGACACAATTATGGGCAATTTCTGTGTCTAAAAATCAAGTGTGATGAAAATTATATTGAAGTTAACAAAAAAAGAATGACTTTAACTGGGGCTTTAAAACAACTGCTAGTCGGGATAAGAGGGAATAGCCCCTGCTCTGAAACATCAGCCACTGACTTGGAAGTTGATGCTGAATCTCTCAAGTTCTACAAAATATAAACCATGGCTGAAGTGCTCATTTAGATCTGCCAGAGTGATTCTTCATGATATCATCACCCTTCAGACACCACTGGTTTATTGGTGAAATATTTATGCTGATTTAGGGAGAGACTCTAATGTGTTTTAGTTTCTAAACACCTAAGTTCCAGCTCCAGCAGAGCCTGATATATATACTAGATGAGACTGGCTTAATCTCTCCTTCAGTTGCATATCTGTGTTTTCTGAAAATGCTATAAATTTTAAATATTTATCATAGTAATCATTTTATTATGGTATAGGTACTGACCAGTTGGGAAGGATGTCAGTTGCTTATCAGAGCAGGATTTGGGACCCCTTTTGTGTAGGAAGGGGGACCCAGTCACTGGGATGCACAGAGAAGCTGCCATATACCAACCAATATGGAAGTCTTTTAACGTTTTAACAATGGGGCAACTGTACAATGTGTCCCGCTAAATGTCAGCACTGCACAGACGCACAGATGAAAGACCAAGTCTGGCCTCTCACTTTGCCTCACTTATCCAGGTGGCTCCTCTCAGCATCTTGCCAAATGGACACCCCAGGAAACTGCATCCCTGCAAAGCTCTGGCAGGTAATATGGCAGCCTAAGCCAAAGATCAATCTACAAGAACACACCTTCACTTTCAGCACTGACAGCTTGAAAACCCCAATCCTGCCCACAGAACACAGCAGCTGGGGCCCAACCACAGCACCATTTTGATTTTTAAAGCCAAAAATGCAAGAGATTTAAAACAGAGAAAGTCTCCAAATCTACCCAAGGGAACCTAAAGAATAAAACAAATCAACAAAGAGAGATGTTGCAGGACCTGTATCTTGAGAGAAAGAGAACCTTTCCATTTGCACTGTGAGAGTGAACTTTATAAAGTGCAGATCCAGTCATGCCATTCCTCAAAATTCCTCGATTGCCAAACCTTTACTATGGCACCCAAGGGACTTGCCTCCCTCTGTTTCTTGCTGCCTACACCCTCCATCTAAGCAACACTGAACCCACTGTGGTATCAGAACACACTGTATACTCCCACTTCATTGAGTGCACACTCCATTACAACCCATGGCTTAAGTCTTGGAATTGTTTGCTAGAAACCCAACTAGTTGCCTTCACCCAAGTGTCCTGAATAACACAAGGCTTGGTACCTATTAGGTCACAATAATTTGGGCCCAAGAGATAATTCAATTTAATCACCAAAAATGGTGGCCAGACTACCATAAATCTTTGGGAAAATAAAGATATGTCTAATATATTCTAAGATCACATGATCAAAAATGAGCAGACCTGAAAATTAAAAGACCAACCCTGTCACAGTGGAGTGGTAAAGATGAGGAAGAATTGGAACTCTCATCCGTTACTGATGAGAATGTAAAATGGTACAACAACATGGAAAACAGTCTGGCAGCTTTTTTTTTTTTTTTTTTTTTTTAAAGATTTTATTTATTTATTTGAGAGAGTGAGAGAGAGAGAGAAACAGCATGAGAGGGGATAGGGTCAGAGGGAGAAGCAGGCTCCCTGCCGAGCCGGGAGCCCGATGTGGGACTCCATCCCAGGACTCCGGGATCATGACCTGAGCCGAAGGCAGTCGCTTAACCAGCTGAGCCACCCAGGCGCCCAGTCTGGCAGCTTTTAAAAAGTTAAACATATACCTACTATATGATCCAGCCTTTCCAGTCTTAAATATTTATCCAAGAGAAATGAAAGTATATATTCATACCAACTTTTTACACAATGTTCACAAAAACTTTATTTGTAATAGGCAAAAACTGGAAGCAACCAAATGTCCTTAAACAAGTGAATGGATAAACAAATTTTTTTTGTGAATGGTACATGTATACAATAGAATACCTCCCAGCAAGAAAAAGCAATGAACTATTGATACATAACAACATGGATGAATTTCAAAGCAATGATGCTAAATGAAAGTAACCAAGCAAGAAGAGTATATGCTATATTATTCCACCAATATAAAATTCTAGAGAATGCAAAGTCATCTATAGTGACAGAAAGCAGATCAGGGCTTCCTGAGGGATCAAAAAGGGAAGGATGGAAAAGGGAGGAAGGAGAGACTATAAAGGGGAAAGGGGAAATTTTGGGGGGTTATGACCATATTCACTATTTCTAGTATGATGATGGTTTCATAAGTATATAGACAGGTCAAGACTCATCAAATTCTATACTTTATTTTATATATTATATTATATTATATTATATTATATTATATTATATTATATACATATATTTTTTTTTTAAGTGGGCTCCAGGCTGGGCAGAGGCTTGAGCTGAGCCACCCAGGTGCCCCTCAAATTCTATACTCTAAATACATGCAGTTTATTGTATGTCAATTTTACTTCAATAAAGTTATAAAAAAAATTTAAAACTAAGCATATGCTTTATGAGAAACCAGTCATTGTGGTTTAGGGAATGCTCTGATTTTAGAAGTAGAGGTTAGAGACTGAGAACAGTCACCCTTTAGAAGAAGGACAAAATATAAGAAAAAAAGTCTAACAGTCAAGGCTGTCCAATGATAAAATACACTGGCCTCATAGGTAGTGAGTTGCCAGTCCCTGGAAGTATTAATCTGATGACCACTATTAGTCTTAGAAATGGATTTCTGTCCTGGTTGGGCAATTCTTGTATACAATCCCTGAGATTCTTGAAACTCTAAGTTCACTCGTTCCCTGAGATGGCACTGGCAGGATACATTTGCTGGTAGCAAACTCCCTGTTACGGATGCTCACAAAAACAACCATTAGGAATTTCCCTCAAGAATAAAAGAAGTGAAAATAATTCAAAGGACTAGACTTCAAAGTGGAGTTGAAAGGAAATCAGTTCTTCAGATATAGAAATTACAAGTGAGTACAAAGAGAACAGTGAGTGATGGAACTTTGGAGAGAGGGTGGCTGGGTGGCAGACAGTCTGGGTGTGAGAATATCTGGGAGCAGGGGGCAGCACTGGGGTCTAGAAAACCTCGGGGGTTGATGTAAGAAACTAAGAAACAGAGGTCTCAGCAGGGGTGGGAAGGCTGGAGTCCAGGGATGTTTTATCACAGATGCTGATGGACTTGATTTGAAATTATCTTTTAAAGAACAAAATACAACCCCATGTTCAAAAGCTCCCAATAGCTTCCTGTCGTACTTAGAATACCATTAAAATTCCTTACCAGGGTTGCATGGGTACTGCTAAGTAAAAATTGCAAGATGGAGAGAAATGTACAGCAAAAATGGGATGGGATTTAAAACAAAGACAATAAAAATTCCTTGTGTGTGTACGTGGATTCTACATGAGCATTTTACACAAAGGCATCACTCTCAATGATGACACTAAATTAAAACTTCTCCTAAAGCCTGTCCCAGGTCCCCCATAAGCCCCACTCTGGCATATGGTGCTGCTCTGAGGGGGAGACAGGGATAATTGCTGGAAGCAGAGGGGGTCCTTCAAGGAGCAGTTGTGATCTCCACCAGCCACCTGGATGAAGCAATTAAATGATCGAGTGAGTGAATAGTAACAAGATGCCAAAGGGATGAAAATTGACTTGGGTAAAGGGAAAATGAGGTCAATTTCCTCACTCCTGAAAAAGAAGGTGAATGTTAAGGGCAGATTCTTCTCTTTATCTCATGTCCCCTCCTTGGCTCATAGAGGAGAGGACAACACTCTGTTCTTGTGGGAAGGAAGCTGACAATTCTCTCCACACTTTTTCTCCCCCAAAGAAAAGAGGAAAGGACTAAAATAAGTGGTCAGAGGGCAACACCTACTGGACCGTGGTTTCCTAAAGGACAGGGATGGGGTGCCTCAGAGGTAGGACCCACTGTCGACCACTTGCTCTTTGAACACATCCCAGACATCCCTTTCTTTCTATCTTCTGTGTCTCAAGGTCTATAGGGTTCATCCCTGTAGCTGGATGGATAACTCAGGTCAGACCTGACCTACAAGTTAACTATCTTCAATTCCAAGGAGAAAGCATAGGAGACTCTACTCAGCCTCAGGCTACATTGTTATTCAAGGTTTAACTGGAGACTCTGCTTTGGATGTCGTTAGGGGGATTGGGTAGCTGTCAACAAAATGGAACCATGTGCTTTGTGAGGGAGCCCATAAGTCAGAATCCTGGAAGAAAAGGGAAGAGACTGGTAGGATATGACTACCATGAAGTCTTAAACAGTGAGAAAAACCAGTGGAGTTACATAAAGAAGTAGCAAATTAGTCTGTGAATATACAATGACATTAGGCACTCTTCTATCTTCACCACCACCACCACCACCATCATCACCACTGTGAGGTACTCACTCTTCTCTCCACTTCATATGTGATTAAGTGGAGATAGAGTGCTGTGGACTGAATGTTTGTGTCCCCCAGAATTCTTGTGTTGAAACCTAATCCCTTATGTGATAATATTAGGAGATGAGGGCTTTGGGAGGTGATTAGGTCATGAGGGTGGAACTTTCATGAATGAGATTAGTGTGCTCATAAAAGAGACACCACAGAGCTCCCTAGCCCCTTTCATCATGTGAGGACACAGCAAGAAGATGGCCGTCTATGAATCAGGAAGCAGGCTCTCACCACTCATCGAGTCTGCCAGCACCCTGGTCTTGGACTTCAGAGCCTCCAGAACCATGACAGATATCTGTTGTGAAGAAACTACTCAGTCAGGGGGCACCAAGTTGGGTGGCCAACTCTTGATTTTGGCTCAGGTCATGATCTCAGGGTCCTGGGATTGAGCCTCGCATCGGGCTCTGCGCTCAGTGGGGAATCTGCTTGAGATTCTCTCTCTTCCTCTGCGTCCCCTGCTCACTGGTTCATGCACACTCTCTCTCTTTCTCTCTCTCTCTCACAAAAATAAATAAATAAATAAATCTTTAAAAACAAAATGAGCGACCCAGTCAGCTTCATCCAAATGGATGAAGACATAGAGAGTTAAAACAACTGGTAGTGGTACCAGGCTAGCACCAGAGAGCTCTTCATCACTGCACTATTCTACCAATTTAAATGAATGAAAATATATCATAATGATTATTATGTTATGATTTCAATTCAAAAGAGAAAAATATTAAAGCAAGTATGCCCAGCAGCTCTCTAAGCCAAAGATAGGTAGGAAAAGCACAGAAAAAGCAGTGTGGGATAGTGGGCAGAGCTCAGTGTGTTCCCAGAAGTCTAGGGTTCAAGTGCCAGTTCCACCACGAAATTTCAGCTCCCTCAGCTGGGAAACTCTGTGTCCTGGCAAGGCTCAGACAAGATCACACGCACGAAAGCATTTTACGCATGCAATGCCATGTCTTGAGCAAGCAAACGGTTGATATGCTTGTAGTGTCAGTTGTGATAAGTAACCAACTTTGAGTTGACCTGATGGTTCTCCACCCAGGGTGATTTTTTTTGTCCCAAGGGACACTGGGCAATGTCTGGAGACCTCTTTGGTTGTCACAACTTGGGGGACAGTTTGCTACTGACATCCAGTGGGTAGAGGCCGGGGATGCTGGCAAAGGTCCTACATTGCACAAGACAGCCCCCTAAATAAAGAAATATCCAGCCCAATGTCTCAAGAGTGCCACAGCTGAGAAACACTACTTTGGAATAAATTCATGTGTTATAACAATTCGGGAACAGACTGGACACTCAATATGCATTTGTTGAATATTAGTATAGAAAAACAAGGGAATAATTGAGCCCTGCAATATGGTTAATCTGAGAGAGCAATGTCACAATCAGTAAACCGGATGTAAATAAGCCAGGAAGACAGAGGGATAAGCTACATCTTTGCTACTCAAAATGTGGTTCATGGACCAGCTTCACCCTCACCTGAACACCTTTTAGAGAGAATCCCAGACACTACCCCAGATCTGCTGAATCAGAATCTGAATTTTAATAAGATTCCCAGGTGATTCATAGGTATGTTAAAGTCTGAAAAACACTGTCCTAGAGTCTATACTTGATGGCGGGTTACTTCCCAAGGCCAGTCTTACGTTCCAACTGACTAGTGCAGAAACTAAGGTCTCTTGAAGATCAGCCCAGCTGAAGTCTCCCTCTTGGCTTATAACCCAGCTCTGTCCACAGGTGGCATTTCCCCCTGGATGCTCTCCATTTGGATAACAGAGAGTGTGTCCCCCAGGCACAACAGCAGAGCCTTCTCTCTCTTTGCTCACAAAGTAGAGTGCTGAATATAATGAAATATGGCACATCATCAATACCCCCTATGCAGAAACTGTACAGAATGCCACAGCTAAAAGATTCTTTGAAGAGGAAAAGAAAATTCTATTGCAACCTTTATTTGGAGTTTGATTGCTTCATTGCCTCTTGCCCTCCAGGTGAAGGGGCAGCCAAGAAAAATGCATTCTGTGTGAAACTATGAGCTTGGATAACATTCTGAATGTTGCTCAGACTGTGCCCTGTTGCACTGAGAAGGGAAAAGTGGTGCCCTGCATCCGCCCCAAAGCCAAACACTTCCCCCAATCAGGATTATCTTATTCCTCCTTCAAGGAATAACTGGACATAAGAACTCAGTATTTATCAAGCACCGCTAAGTATCATGGCCCTATTCTAAGTATTTGACATATATTAATGCCTTTAATACCTCTGAGGTATTACATACCCTATGAGGCAGGAACTATCGATATCCCCATTTCATAGATGAAGAAACTAAGCACAGAGAAGTTAAGTAACTTTCCCAAAGTCAGATATCTTGGAAGTGGCAAAGCCGAGATTTGAACCTACTGCATCTGGCTTCAGAGCCAGAGTTCTTAACCCCTCCGCCATACTGTTGACATGTATTAGGGACTCTGAAAGGATTTTATGAGCATCAGTAAGATGAAATTTCTTCCCTGATGCCATACCAGCCTCATAAAAGGGAGAGATAAATGAATACAACAGAGCACATTAGGCGCTTGAAGCAAAATGTGCTGTTTTCCCTGGTTAGCACCACCACATCCCTCCTCATTCTCTGTCCTTACTCTAATTTGACTCTAGAAACATGTCACAACTTATCAGTTACCTTCTAGGAGGTCATTAAACAATGGCTGAATGAATGAATAAAGTAATTCATGAATGAATGTGGTCATACAGTGAGATGTACAGAAAGTAAGGCATTCTGAATACTAATAGGCTCTTGGAGCGAGTATCTGCTTTTTTTTTTTTTTCCTATCCAGCACTATTCCTCAAGCTCCCTCCTTATTCATGGAATTGCTTCTTCCTTCCCAACTCTACCAATGTGATTCCCACTGGAGTGGCCATGGCCTCACACTGCAGCACTCCTGGCCTTAGTTGACTGGTCAGGGATGAGCTCCTAAACTGAGCTAGGCCGATGAGTTCCTCTCCTCAGGAATTTTGGAATCGGGAAGAAGAAAATCAGAACAATCTCTCTAAGGCAGTTAAACTATACGATGAAAAAAAAATGGAATCTGTTGGCATCCACATTTTCAACCCCAAGGAGAAGGCTTGTCTCAGTAAGAGAGCTGCATAAAGCTTTGTGCTAATGTGAAGTCAAGAGCCAAAGAGAAGAAATGGAGAGAAATTACTTCTGACATCATTCAAGTTTCTATTTCCAGACACGTAACCTCTCTGAGCTTTCCTTTCCTCTTTTGTAAAAATAAGGGGAGGGAAATTATATCTTAAAAGGCTCAGTCCCACCACTGTTGAAGAAAGAAGGGTCTCCAACCAGACAGCATCCAAGGACTAGAGTAAGTTGACCCTCCCTCCTGTCTTCACACTCACAGCCCCTAGCATCAGAAAACAGTTAACAGTTGAGAGAATCTAGTTCCCTATAAAATGGCAAATGGCTTTTTAAATGTATACAACTGTCGTCCTGTGTCTTTGGATGCCATGAGCCATTTCTCAGGGTCTGCTCACCTGGATGGGCTCAGCATTCAAATTCTGCTCCTGTAGGGCTGAAAGAGCATGCCCTCTTGGCTCCCACCAAACATCTGGTAGTTTCCCATGTCCATTACAAGGCTACGCTGTTCTTCAATGAAGAAGCACAGTAGTTTCAGTGAGTTCCAACCATAGCATGGTTGATGAAAATAGCCCTTAAAATCCCCTAGACCCATGGTTTTCACATTTTTCTTCAACGGTCCTCAGAGGTCACCTGGGGAGAAGGGGGGGAAGTTAAATGGAATGGTCCATCTACTGGCTTCCACCATTGTAGCACTATTCTGATATACTTTCTTCAGGTTTAACATGTATTAGGGTTCTCCAGAGAAACAGAATGCATAGGAGATAGATAAATAGATGATAGATGATAGATAGATAGATAGATAGATAGATGATAGATAAGGAGATGTATTATAGACAAGAAGATGTATTATATTGTATTATATTTTTTAAATTTTTACATTTTTTAAGTTAACATATAATGTATTATTTGTTTCAGGGGTACAGGTTTGTGATTCATCAGTCTTACACAATTCACAGTGCTCACCATAGCACATACCCTCCCTAGTGTCCATCACCCAGCCACCCTATCCCTCCCACCCCCCTCCACTCCAGCAAACCTCAGTTTGTTTCCTGAGATTAAGAGTCTCTTATGGTTTTGTCTCCCTCTCTGGTTTCATCTTGTTTCATTTTTCCCTCCCTTCCGCTATGATCCTGTCTTGTTTCTCAAATTCCTCATATCAGTGAGAACATATGATAATTGTCTTTCTCTGATTGACTTATTTCACTTAGCATAATACCCTCTAGTTCCATCCATGTTGTTGCAAATGGCAAGATCTCATTTTTTGATGGCTGCGTAATATTCCATTGTGTGTGTACACACACACACACACACACACACACACACACACACACCACATCTTCTTTATCCATTCATCTATTGATGGACATCTCGGCTCTTTCCATAGTTGGGCTATTGTGGACATTGCTGCTATAAACATTGGGGTGCATGTGCCCCTTCGGATCACTACATTCGTATCTTTGGGGTAAATACCCAGCAGTGCAATTGCTAGGTCATGGGGTAGCTCTATTTTCAACTTTTTGAGGAACCTCCATACTGTTTTCCAGAGTGGCAGCACCAGCTTGCATTCCCACCAACAGCATAGGAGGGTTCCCCTTTGAGGAGATGTATTATAGAAATTGTCTCAATTTGTTATAGAGACCAAGAAGTCCTACAATTTGCTGTCCGCAAGCCAGAAAACAAGGAACACTGGTGGTATATTTCAGTCCAAGCCTAAAGGCTTGAGAATCAGGGGAGCCAATGGTGTAAATCCCTTTCTGAGTCTGAAAGCCTAGAACCAGGAGCACTGATGTCTATGAGCAGGAGAATACGGATGCCTTAGCCAAAGCAGAGAGACTGACTTTGCCCTTCCTCTGCCTTTTGTTCTACTCAGGCCCCCAGTGGATTGGATGATTCCCACCCACACTGGTGAGGGAGATCTTCTTTAGTCTGTCTACTGATCCAGATGCTAATTCCTTCTGGAAATACCCTCAAAGATATATCCAGAAATAATGTTTTACCAGATATGTAGGCATCCCTTAGCCCAGTGAAGTTGACACACAAAACTAACCATCACATAACATGTAATACATTCTAACATTTCCTCTTTTATTTAAAAATTTTAAAAGGAAGCCATACCTCACTAAATAAACATCAGGATCTCCTAATGGGTATCACACTGAAGTTTGAAAAACATTACTCTAACATGCCCACAAAGCACTTTCCATCTTGGATTTACTTGAGTTCACTGTATCAAAGATCACAAGCCAGTTTCTACCAGACAACAAGGAACATGATTCATTTGAGCCCCACACAGCTGGCTAGCACAATGTTTAAAAAACAAAACTCATTTCCCGAAGTTTTAAATGGAGACATATCCATTCTAGGCCTCTAGCCTTCCTTGGGGGATAGGGGAGGGGAGGTTGGGGATAGGAAATAGGCAGAAGGTTGTGAAACACAGGGTCTATATTCCCACACAGCTACAATTGCCTGAAGCTGAGTAGTGGCCACTGAATTATATGGAGCATTCCTCTCCCAGTTGACCAAGGTCCTTTTTGCTTATGACAATCTCACTACTATGGAAAAAGAACTCTGAGGGCGCCTGGGTGGCTCAGTTGGTTAAGCGACTGCCTTCGGCTCAGGTCATGATCCTGGAGTCCCGGGATGGAGTCCCGCATCGGGCTCCCTGCTTGGCAGGGAGTCTGCTTCTCCCTCTGACCCTCCTCCTTCTCATGCTCTCTGTCTCTCATTCTCTCTCTCTCTCAAATAAATAAAATCTTTAAAAAAAAAAAGAAAAAGAACTCTGATTTGCCCCCTCCACCCCAGACCTTTCCCAAAATATAAGTCTGGACAGGAAGCAATTCCAACACCACTTGGGCTCACCCCAAAGTTGCCTTGACTTCCACATGTCAAGCCTTCCACTGCAAATCCTTTCTCACCAGGGATTCGGTGAGTACAGCCAGCTCTCCTTTTGATAAATACACTTTGCTAAGATGCAGGTCAGTGTAATTTCCCAAAAGGTTAGGAGGAGTGACTGCTCAGAGAGGGCTCACTTATTATTTCAAATGCCACCCATCCCATTCTCTAACATTTACTGAGTTATTTACAACTTGATTCCTGCCACACCTGCCAGAGTATCTGACCTACTCCTGTCTCCCCTCCAGGCATCATCTCTCCAGCCCTGAAATGGGAGCCGGGGGGCCACAGGGCCATGCCTCCTGGAGCCAGGGTAGTCTCTAGGCTCAGAGAGAGAAGCTACCATAATGGGTAATTTTGCACCAAGTCATGCTTAAAAGTCATCAATAAAATTCACCTATTTTGAGGGATGCCAGGTTGTTAATTGTGTCCATGTGGCTGCAAATGTTTAGTCCATTTTCAATTTGCTCAGACAGATTCAAAAACTAATACTAATGTTTTAAACTAGCAAGCCTCAAAAACACTTCATTTCTTCTTTAAATAACATGGGGCATGTGTTTGGGTCAGTAATTTCAGTTAAAGAAACTTCTGGGGGGGCAAATATTTTTTTTTAAGAAGTTAATTTTATTTAATAAAAATTTAATTAAAAATTTAATAAAAATAAAAATTAAGATCTACCATCTCTTCAGTGTCTACTATGTGCCAAGCAGACACGTGCTATTCAGCTCTTTGCTATGTAGACAGATAGAGAGACAGAGAGATACAGATATTGTTTAACTCACAACATCTCTGCAAGTGAGATATCAGAAAATTAATTCCTTTTTACAAATAAAAAACCAAGGCTCAGAGGGCTTCAGTATTTTCCATATGGCCATTCAGTCATTATCAGAGCCAGGACTGGACTTCAGGACCGTCTGTGCTTTCCACCCCGCCCACTGCTTCTCAATCAAAATCATACCAAGAAGCATCTCCTTGCAGCCAGCATCTATGTCCACATATGCATCAAAGCACCTAGATTACTTAAAGGTAACTCTCGAAATAACTTGTAGCCATCGACTTTCTTCCAGTCTGGAATGAGAAATTCTGGAGCTAGGATGGGCCCAGACTCCTTCTTCCCCCACGACCCAGAAGATCGTGGTCTCCCACCCTACAGTGGTTGAACACCTCAACATTGGGGTCAGACTAACCGAGACTGCAACCCAGCCTCCCTCACTTAGTAGTGATGGGACCTTGGGCAAGTCATTTAGTCTCACTAAGGCTCAGCATCCTCATCTGAAAGAAAGTGGGACACTAACAGTGCCCAACTCATATGGTTATGGTGGGAGACAAATAAAGTACTGTGTGTAAAGCACATCACCCTGTGGCCCGAGCTGTGATGAATAAGCATTAGATACTGTCAGGGTTAGCCAGCTGAAGGCTGCTGCCTGAGCAGCCATAAGAGCCATGACCGAGAATCTGCAAGAACAGCACATGATGGCTTTACTACTGGGACAAAATGACCATGTTTCATCCCACCCCATATGCACTCTCCTACCCCATCGACCACCCACAATGCCACCACCTCCTTCTCCACTGCAGAGAGAAGCCCTCAGCCAGGTTTTGAAAAGCAGACAACTGAAAGGCAGCCTTTGTCAATCTGTCAGTCGGCAGAGTTCACCCTAGAAAGCCCCGGGCTGTGTGCGTTCCAGGCTGGTCCTCCAACATGCAATCTCCTCCATCGGGCATCAGCTCTGGGTCCTTTGCTCCTCAATCTACATGACTAAGGAGCTCCAACCTCCTCTACACTTACTCTTGGGTCCTAACAATAGTAGACCAATTTTCCTCAATCTCTCCTTCCCTCCCCCTTCCTCCTCTGCCCCTGCCCCTTCCCTGTACACCCTTTCATCATTTTTTACTCCGGGATACTTAGGTTCCATCCAATTTGACCTATGAGCTCTCAGATCTGCTCAGTGTTATCTGCTTCTCCATCCTGGTTCAGTACCAAGCATGGGCTGGAAGGAAGGAACTCCTCTGTCCCATTAAACATCTTCTCAGCATAACGTCCCTGTACCTCAGGTCTGTGGTAGTTTCCTAGGGCTGCCATGACAAATGATCACAAACTTGGAGACTTAAAACAACAAAAGTATTCTCTCACAGGGCTAGAGGCCAGAAGTCCAAACCCAAGGTGTCCACAGGGCCATGCTTCTTCCAAAGTTTCCTTGCCCCTTCCAGCTTCTGGTGCATCTGGGCATTCCCTGGCTTGTGACAACACAACTTCCTTCTCTTTCCTCTGGGTCCTTTCTTCTTCTAGCTCTAAAGAGGATACATGTCATTGGATCTAGGGCCTGTCCTAATCCAGGATGATCCCATCTCAAGATCCTTAACTTATACATCTGCAAAGACCCTTTTCCTAAGTAAGGTATTCACAGGTTCTAGGTGGACCTCCCTTTGGGGGAACCACCAATTTAGGCCATTCCTTGGTATGAATGAGTCCCTGGAGAGCTGTGGCATACCTTCCTTACATCATCCAGCTCACCTCACTCCTTTACCAAAACAATGCCAAGACCTAGAGAAAACCTTCCATTCTATTACATAAGCCAGATCTTGCACTCCCTTCTCCAAAGTCCACACTGTGCAGAAATCCAAGCCTGGAGGAGGAGCTTATGGGAGTGACATGGGGAAATGAAACAGAACTCCAGGAAGATAAAAGGGTCCTTGCTTTCCTCCCAGAGCCAATCAGCTGTCCACTCTAACCCATGAGGCAGAGTCTGAGCAATGAGCAGACATCAGCGCTTCCCAAAACCTATTTCCACTGTGGAAACAAGATTTCTAATTTCAAATAAATCTAGGAAGTGTTGAGTTAAATAAATTCAAACTGGTTTCTTCATTGAAGATCTTGCCAAAGCTCTCAATATGGTAACAATGAATAGAGGTAGAAATGATTTGTAGTATTTCCCAAACTTACAGCCCAGAGAACCCCTTTACCTGTGAGGCATCTCATAGCCCTGGCATTCTTCCAAATATGCAATGGGAGATAATGGTACAAATCACCCTATGCAAATAAGTAGCTATCAAGTCACTGGGGAAATGCAAACCGAAGCTACAATAAGGTACCACTTTACACCCACTGGGATGACTATGATCAAAAGACAGACAATGACAAGCACTGGTGAGAATGTGGAGCCATGGGAACCTCATACTTTTCTGATGGGAATGTAAAATGGTGCAGCTGCTTTGGAAAGAAAGTTCAGCAGTTTCTTTAAAGGGTCAAATGTACCCTATGACCCAACAGTTTCACTCAGAAAAAAAAATATACACCCTCAAGGTAAATGTGCCCAGCAGCATGATTCATAATAGCCAAAACCTGAAAACAACCCAAAAGTTCATCAACTGGTAAACGGATAAATAAAACGTGGTATAGCCCACAATTAATTATTATCCAGCAATAAGAAGGAATGAAATACGGATACATACTACAACATGCAAGAATCAAAAGACCATGTACTGTATGATTCCATTTATATGAAATGCCCCCAAAAGTAGATACATAGAGACAGAGAGATGAGTGATTGCCAGGGAGTTGGGGATGGGATTAGGAATTGACTGTAAATGGACATGAAGAATTTTACCGAAGTGATGAAAAGGTTCTAAAACTGGATTAAAGTGATGATTGCACAACTCAGTAAATTTACTAAAAAAAAATCATTAAATTGTATTAAAATAGGTGAACTTTATGGTATGTAAATTATGCCTTGATAAAGGTGTTTTTAAAAAGTGCTGCCACTGATTAATGAAATAAAATTTTATTAACCTAAAAAAAAATGACTCTCAGGCTATATGCTTAGCCCAATGCTTACTCAAGTGAAGGTATTGAGCAAGTTTTTAGAGTAAAGAGGAGCAAAGTTTCCAGTGCAAAGTTCTTCGTCGCACTTGGGCAAGTTGAGCATCTTGCATATAATCCCTACCTCTTGGGTTGTGTTTGGAAGGATGCATTGAAGTCTTTTTTATGGAAGGATTTCTTGAGCAAACCAGAAATACGTGTGATGAATCTCTACTTGCAAACTGTACACTTAACAAAACAAGACCCAGCCCATAGAATTTAATAAAATGGTAGAATTGATTAGAATTCCAGGACCAGTGTGATGGAAGTTCTAACAGAGAGGGATTGGGCTCTTTGATCTGCCTGGTTCCACCCTGACTTCTTTCTAATTAGCAAAGCTTTTGAGGCTGACTGATAAGCATTCTGGGCACTGCACATGTCTGGCCACTGACTAATTAATTTTTGACTTTGAGCAGTGACACTTAATTTGAAAACTTTCTACCATCCATAGATAAATGTGGAAAAGTAGGGCAAAAGATTTAAAAATATGCTAAAGGTGCCATTTCAAATCCAGCTCACTCCCAACAGAAGAAAGGGTCAGTGAGTAAAATAAAGAGATGGATGCTGGAGGGGATGCATCTGGGGACAGAGTGCTAGGCTGGCTCTGCACCCATTCTGCTGTGTGTTTTGGCTTAGCTGTTTACCCTCTCTGTTCTCTCGGTCATTTTATTTGAAAATTAGTCTCCTCTGCAGTCTTATTTATTGAAAAGTGACTGTGTGCATTGCCCACAAAGAGAAAAGGGACAGAAAACAAAAATGACTCACCAGGAGGGGAATGGGAGGGTATACAAAACTTATGAATCTACCCAGAGGTTTTGAGATGAACACTGCCCAGATCAAGGGTCTGCAAACTATATCCCAAGAGCCAAATCCAGCCTGTCATGGCTTTTTGTAAATAAAGTTTTACTGAGACACCCATTTGTCCATGTACTGCATTTGGTTGTTTTCATGCTACCATGGCAGAGCTGAGTGGGAGCAAGAGAAATTATTTGAGCAGCAAAGCAGAAAACATTTGCTCTCTGACTCTTAATAGAAAAAGTTTACCAACCCCTGGTCTAGCATTATGCTTTTTTGGCATAATTTTTTTAATGTTTTTTTTAATAATAATTAAAGGAACATTGGAAACTCTTCCTTTTTATCTTAAAAGACCTCCTTTTTTTCTGACAAGAAAGGAACTAACATTTTTTGAGCACCTCTATGCAGTTGGCACTAGGTCCCTTTTTCAAAGATTAGCCTCGCCCCAAATCTTTGAGGTGGGGATTAACATGGTCAGAGGAGAAATTTGAAGCTCAGAAAGTTAATAACTAGCTCATAAGTTACAGAATCGGCATTTGAAACGAGTCCAACTTGTCTCCAACATCATAGCATGATGGCTTCCTATTATGCCAACATTAAAGCAAACATTTTGGCAAGAGGCTCCCTCAGATATTCCCTTTGTAAAGGGTCAAAAAGCCTTGGGACAGATTGTAGAGTGACACATTTGATAGCATTTATGCAGTCATCTCAGTGCCAACTTTATCTTCCAAGCTTGGAGAAAAGCCCTTCTATTAATCCCCTTCCATGCAGAACCAAGACCAGGCCATAAAATTTAACAAATACTTACCAAAGAGTTGAGAACTCCAAAATTCTTCACATAGGGGAATTCATTGCTGCCACTAGAATTACTGCTTCTCCAGTAGAAATCCTATAAACTTAGGTCCCTATTCTCCCTATCCCCAAGCCCCAGATAGAAAAGAGCCTCACACTTCCAGCCCAAGGCCTTCTCTTTCCCATCCCAGTGTACTGACCATAGAACAGACCCTTCCTTCAGAAGAAATTCTCAGTCCAACCACACAGCAGATTCCACCCTCCAAGGTCCAGATAGGCATTCAAAATAATTACAGTGTAGTTCTAAAGTTCTGGATTATTACCCCACATTAATAAAAGACAGGATAAGAACCATATGATCCTTTCAAATGATGAAAGAAAAGCATTTGACAAAGTACTACATCCACTCATGATAAAGACCCTCAACCAAGTAGGGTTAGAGGAAACTTACCTCAACATAATAAAGGCCATATGTGAAAAACCCACGGCTCATATCATCCTAGATGGGGAAAAACTGAGAGTTTTTCCTCTATGGTCAGAAATAGCACAGGGATATCCACTCTCATCATTGTTATTTAACATAGCACTGGAAGTCCTAGCTAGAGCAAAGACAACATAAAGAAATAAAAGGCATCCAAATCAGCATGGAAGAAGTCAAACTTTCACTATCTGCAGATGACATGATATAATATATAGAAAACCCAAAAGACTCCACCAAAACATTGCTGGAACTGACACATGAATTCAGTAAAGTCACAGGATATAAAATCAATGTACAGAAATTTGTTCCATTTCTATATACCAATAATGAAACAGCAGAAATAAAGAAAAATTAAGGAATCAATCCCATCTGCAATTGCACCAAACACCATAAGATACCTAGGAATAAACCTAACTAAAGAGGTAAAAGACCTGTACTCTGAAAACTATAAAACACTGATGAAAGAAATTGAAGGTGACACAAAGAAATGGAAAAATATTCCATACTCATGGATTAGAAGAACAAATATTATTAAAATATCTATACTACCCAAAGCAATCTACACATTTAATGCAATCCATATCAAAATACCACCAGCATTTTTCACAGAGCTAGAACAAACCTGTATGGAACCAGAAAAGACCCTGAATAGCCAAAGCAATCTTGAGAAAGACTGGAGGCATCACAACTTTAGACTTTAAGCTATATTACAAAGCAGTAATCATCAAGACAGTATGGTACCGGCACAAAAACAGACCCATAAGATCAATGGAACAGAATAGAAAACCCAGAAATGGACCCTCACTCTATGGTCAACTAATCTTCAACAAAGCAGGAAAGAATATCCAATGGAAAAAGACAGTCTCTTCAAGAAATGGTGTTGGGAAAACTGGACAGCAACACGCAGAATAGTGAAACTGGATCACTTTCTTACACCATACACGTAAGTGAAAGACCTAAATGTAAGACAGGAAGCCATCAATATCCTACAGGAGAAGACAGGCGGTAACCTCTTTGACTTTGGCCATGGCAACTTCTTACTAGGTATGTCTCCGAAGGCCAAGGAAACAACAGCAAAAATAAACTACTGAGACTATATCAAAATAAAAAGCTTCTGCACAGTGAAGGAAACCATCAACAAAACTAAAAGGCAACCTATGGAATGGGAGATGATATTTGCAAATGACATATCTGATAAAGGGTTAGTATCGCAAACCTACAAAGAACTTATCAAACTCAACATCCAAAAAATAAATAATCCAATTAAAAAATGGGCAGAAGACATGAGTAGACATTTTTCCAAAGAAAAGATCCAGAGAGCTAATAGACACATGAAAAGATGCTCAGTGTCACTCATCATCAGGGAAACACAAACAAAAACCACAGTGAGATATCACCTCAAACTAGTCAGAATGGCTAAAATCAACAACACAAGAAACAACAGGAGTTGGTGAGGATGTGGACAAAGGTGAGCCCTCGTGAACAGTTGGTGGGAATGCAAACTGATGCAGCCACTCTGGGGAATAGTATGGAGGTTCCTCAAAAAGTTAAAAATAGAACTTCCCTATGATCCAGCAATTGTACTACTAGGTATTTACTCAAAGGATACAAAAATACTGATTCAAAGGGATACATGTACCCCAATGTTTATAGCAGCATTATCAACAATAGCCAAATTATGGAAAGAGCCCAAGTGTCCATCGATAGATAAATGGATGAAGAAGATATGGTATATACACACACACACATATATGCACAATGGAATATTACTCAGCCATAAAAAAGAATGATATCTTGCCATTTACAACCATGGGGATGGAGCTAGAGAGTCATATGCTAAGTGAAATAAGTCAGTCAGAGAAAGACAAATAGCATATAATTTCACCCTTATGTGGAATTTAAGAAACAAAACAAATGATCATAAGGGAAAAAAAAAAAGAGAGAGGAAAACCAAGAAACAGACTCTTAACTATAGAGAACAAACTGATGGTTACCAGAGGGGAGATGGTTGGGGAGATGGGTGAAATAGATGATGGGGATTAAGGGGTGCACCTGCTGTAATGAACACTGGGTGTTGTATATAAGAGTTGAATCACTAAGTTGTATACCTGAAACTAATATTACACTGCATGTTAACTAACTGGAATTCAAATAAAAACTAAAAAAAAAATTTTTTAAATAAATAAATAAAAGTCTGTTTATTCACTACCCCAGAAGGGCTATGCCAAGGCTAGTCTAGTTCATGTTCAAAGTCCTTTCTCCAGCCTAAGGTAAAGAGATCAGGCCTGACCACACTGCCCTCCCAACAGGATTCTGCACCCCTTATCACCTATAAACAAACTTCTAGGAAATGAACACATACACATTTCCCACGAAGAAATAATTTTCAAATATCATTCAGCCGAAATCCATTTTTAGAGAGGAACAAGTTTCCTCTAACTCTGCAAAGGGTGCAACCCTGCTAAACAGAACACCGAATTTTATTGCTAAATGGAACTCTGAGCATTTCAGGGCATAGCTTCTGCATTTAAGTTCTATTTGACCAAGGTCACTAAGAGCTCCCGTGGCATCTTTGTGCAAATCAGAAAATGGCCACTTCCTCCTGGCAGGTACACCACTGGACAAGTGCACAGTGCCACTGTGAGTGAGAGCAAAGGGCTCCCTCCTCTGGGTGCACACTCATCACCCTAGAGCACAAGGCTAGGCAAAGAGATCATGGGCTGGGCTTCAATGTGACCATTGTGTAGTGAGCAACATGCACAGACATCCATGATTCCACATGGTTTTCTCCAGGAATACTGGTCATTTCCTTTGTATCTATTTAACGGGCCCATTCCAATGATTTTTTTCATAAACAGAGGTCATCTGCAATCGTTAAACTGATATCTACCCCTAGAGAAAATGAACATGCTGAGATCATCAATAAAGCAGTTCAGAAGACCTGGGTTGAATTTACAACTCAGCCAATTGCCAGCTGTGTGATCTCGGACATGTCACTTGGCCTTCTTCAGGTTTTCATCTATAAATCGGAGGCATCAATACCAGCCCTACCAAGATCTCAGAACTGTTTAAAATCTCTCATCACAAAATGCAGAGTGACTCGATAAACATAAAAGGATCTATGGATATTAAGCAGTAACCACCTAAAAACATAGAAACATTATCATTCATGCTTCCATCCAAAGTCATTTTTCCTATTCCTGCTGTCTCTTGGCTATAGTATTCTTCCAGCAAAACTCTGAGAAGGGCCATTAGTTGTCCTTGGTTTTCCAAAAAGGTCATCCAACCACTAAAGGGTTTCCAATGTGGAAGGTAATTAGCTCTAGAAGCCTTTCCATTCCACCTGATCAATTAGACTAAGCACTAAACACTCCCATCCCTAAAGTGCATAAAATTGAATTGTATGTGTGCTTTACTGTTACAGAATGATAATGTGCTGCTCTTGGAATCCGTCACACGAGCTGGGGAATAATCAATATATTTTTAAGGCTGCACCCTGCCTAGTGATATCTGACTAAGATTTTTAATTTCTGGAGAAAGTAACACAAAATTTTTAAACCAATGATACAGGCTTTTGTGTGGCTCCTTGGGGCCGCTTTAAAGACCTCCGCAGATTCCAGCCCCAATGGCAACTGGGCCACCTTGACCATGCTTTTCCACTGCCATAACCTGCCAAGCAGCCTCGGTGAAGAGGCTGGATGTAAGCGCCAAATGCAAGGCCCATTTTTCTTTGTCAAAGTCTCCCCGTGGTAGAAGGAGGTGTCAGACATCTGGCACGGGATTTTTCTCCGCAACCCACCCAAGCATAGATGTTCACCCTTTCCCTCCTCTCCTAGAAGACAAGTTATTTAAAAGATGTATTTGTGAAAGTGGCCTTCTCTGCATTTGTAATGTCAACAGCCGCAAATAAAGGGGGAGGGAAGAAAAGGCGATTGGAGGAGAGGAGGGAGGTGCCTCCCCTTTAAGGAATGATCGATGCATGTGTCAAAGGCGGTGATAAGACATGCCGAGCTTATCAAAAACCGAAGCTCTGATGACAGAGTTCACGTGTGGCGGGAAGATAAGAGAAGCTCGGTTCTTCACTCCCTCTTTTCTCTCCCCAAAGACCCTGTTTTAATTTCCCACTCTGCATGTTACATTTTCAGTCCCAATGGAGACCATCGAGCCTCGTTCAATTCCTTTTCTAATCTCACTGTAAAGGTTTCCAGGAGACGGTGATTAGCAGATGTCGACCTCAGAGTTATTTGGGGAAATACTGTGTGAGGGGTGTCAGAGATCCAAAATGCAGCTGAAGGTTTTGGAAATACTCAGAGCGTGGGAAGGGAATTAAGCCGGATGTTGAACATGCACACACGTCCTGGTTCTGCCACAAACATGCTGTGTGACTTTGTATAAGTCATGTCATCTCCCTGGAAAGGAGTCTCCTCTCCTGTAAAATGAGAGGAGATGGGCTGTGTTATCAAGAATCTTTCCATCTAGAACAATCCCATCTTCATTGCGGCTCTCTGGGAACCAGGCTGAGAGTTTGCAAAGCTGGAAACCTGAGCCCACTGTCTTCGCCCCTCTGCTAATGTATCTGCTATCATAGCAGATACTATGTTATCATTAGCAGAGGGTGGGTTGCCATAGACTGGGGGACTTAAACAACAGAGATGCTTTTCTCACAGTTCTGAAGGCTGGGAGTCCAAGATCAAGGTACTAACAGCTGTGATTCTTGATAAACGCCCTATTCCCGGCTTGCAGAAAACATCCAACTCATAGCTACGTCCTCACATGCTGGAGAGAGAAGAAACTCTCTTTTTCCCGTCTCTTTTTCTTCTTCTAAGGGCACTAATCCCATCATGGAGACTCCACCCTCATGACTTCAACTACTAAAAACCTCCCAAAGGCTCCACTTCCTAGTACCATCCAGCTCGGGTTAGGGCTTCAACCTATGAATTTAGGGAGGGCACAAACATTCAATCCATAACAAGTATGGAAATTACTGCAAGAGGACCAAAATTGACAGGAAAGTCTGTTTTATTTTTCCTTGAACCATAACCAAAACCACTTTCTGTCCCCTTTACCCAAGCCTGAGATGGAAACTAACCCTTTTTAAGAAATGGATTTCTCGGGGCACCTGGGTGGCTCAGTCGTTAAGCGTCTGCCTTCGGCTCAGGTCATGATCCCAGGGTCCTGGGATCGAGCCCCGCGTCGGGCTCCCTGCTCGGCGGGAAGCCCGCTTCTCCCACTCTCACTCCCCCTGCTTGTGTTCCCTCCTGCTGTCTCTCTCTCTGTCAAATAAATAAAAATCTTTAAAAAAAAAAAAAAAAAGAAAAAAGAAATGGATTTCTCTCAGTTTCCCTACTTAAGGCTCCTCCTTGGAATTCTGCCCTTGGAAGTGGCTGCTTGGCATTGAGGAGGATCCTGAGGCCATGTCTGGGCCGAGATGGGACAAGAACTGTGATGGATTAGTGATCCTCCCCTGGATGCCATGGGGGAGAACAGTGGTAGATACATCACGTGCTTGTCACCCCGAGCCTGAAGCAGTGGTCCTCCAACACTGGTGTGCATCAGAAGGATCTGGAGAATTCATTTAAAGTACAGGTTCCCGGACTCCATCAGGGATTTCTGATGCAGTGCGTCGGGGGGGGGGGGGGGGGCAGGGGGAGCTTTGCATCTCACTGTAACAATGCTGCAAAGTGATTCTGATGCGTGCCAAAGTCCACGTGGCAAAGATTTGGGAAGAAGTTTGTTCCCTTGCAAACTTAGTGGTCTGGGATGCTTAGTGCTCCAGAAACCCTTTGACATAGATAACTTAGAGATGTGTGCCTTGTTCACATGCCTCTGGCCCTGTAACTTCCATGCAAGGAGGACTGACTTCCAACTGTTGGTATTTGAACCTCTCTGCAGGAGGGCTTTCTGAGGCCATGGGACCCTGCTCTGCTCCCACAATAAGGCACAACAGCCAGTGAACTTCTGTGCTCTAGAAGCAGCAACGAACCAATGAAGCCACACAAACACATATATCAGATGCTCCCAGAGCTCCCTAGCAGGGTTAAATTCCAGTTGCCCACAGCAGTGCCCTGCTTGGTGGCACAACCTTTACTGGCCACCTCCCCTCCCTGTGTCGCTTTCCAACTCTCCTCCCCCAAAGCATGTCCAGGGATTATCACCCAAATATGCTATCTGCCCTGCAATCCTTGTCCTAGCATTTGCTTCTGGGGAAACCCACATTATGACAAAATTTGAAACAGAACTACATAAGCATATGATCCAGCAGTCCCTCTTTTGGCTACATATATATATATATAAAAAATCAGTATCTCCAAAAGATACCTGCGCTCCTATGTTCATTACAGCATTATTCACAAAAACCAAATATGGAAGCAACCTAAGAATCCATCAATGGATGAACGGATAAAGAAAAAGTAGAACATAATATACAATAGAATATTATTCAGCCTTAAAAAAGGAAGGAAAATCTGTCATTTGCAATGACATGGATGAACCTGGATGACATGATGCTAAATGAAATAAAGCAGACACAGAAAGACAAATACTGCATATCTCACTTATGTGTGGAATCTAGAACAAGTCAAACCCCTATACGCAGAGTAAAATGATGAGTAACAGGGGCTGTGAGATAGGAGTGTTGCCTGTACCCGGAGGACAAGGAAAGACCCAAGAAAGAGATGGACAGTCGAGATGGGTAGGTGGCAAGTTTCAATAAGCAAGGGAACTTACGTATAAGGCTTGTCTTGGGTGGCTGCAAGACGAGTAGGTCTCTGCACCTCCTGGCCAGAATTTTAAAAGTTTATACAGAAGGCGTAATGGGGTTCAGTCACATATACTGTCCAGATGGTCTCAACAACACCTTACGGTCTCAAAGCTGTGTCCTTGAAATGGCTCCAGCTATGGGAACAGTGGGCAAAGCACACATCCCAAGGACGGGGGGTGGGGGGAGCGGTAAGGAGCCTCTAGTTGGTCAGGTCCAGCCTGAGGGTCAATAAGCGGTCATATCCTCTCAATGACCTCCTCCATAGAGAGAACAGAGAGAAGTCAGGAGGGGTTGGGTAAAGGGTACGGAATTGCAGTTGTGGAGAATAAGTTCTAGAGATCTAATGTACAGCACAGTGACTACAGTTAATAATACCATATTCTATGCTGGAAATGTGCTAAGGGTAGATTTCAGGTGCTCTCAGCACACACAAAAAACTGGTAACTATGTAAGTAGATGGAGATGTTAATTAGCTTGACAGTAGTGATCATTTTACTGTGTATAAGGAGATCCAAACATCATATTGTACATCTTAAATAGATGCAATTTTTACGAAAATAATAAATAAACAGAGCTTGGGGCTCCTGGGTGGCTCAGATGGTTAAGCGTCTGCCTTCGGCTCAGGTCATGATCCCAGGGTTCTGGGATCGAGTCCCGCATCTCCCTCTGCCTCTGCCTCTCTCTCTCTCTCTGACTTTCATGAATAATAAAACATTTTAAAAAAATTATTAAAAATAAATAAATAAAAATAAATAAATAAATAAACAGAGCTCATTTTCAGGCATAAACTTTGTGAAAGAATGTGGCTATGTCACAGTTAAAAGCATAATAGAATTTTTTCCTTAAATTCCCTTCCCTCCCTCAAAATACGCAGCTCTAATTCTTCCTCCCATCCTAACCATATTCCATTCACAACATGAAAGATTCTGTGTATTTGTAGGGAGCAGTTTTAGCTTTTCAAAGCACTTATGCATTTAGACATCCTTTTGGTATTTATAAGAGATCTGCCAGGTAGGATAGGCAAGAGCATTATTCTCTTAGGGTAAATGAGATCGGCCCTTGGAACACATACCCAGAGAAGCGAGTCAGACTGCACAAGGTCACACATCATATTGGCCTCCAGCGTGTCACCAGCATCACTGCGTCTCCAGAGTGGCATCGCCTGCTGTGGGTTATACAATCCCAGGAGCAGGGACAGGGCAGAGGGGTTGACAGCATGCACCACACCCCACCAGAACAGAGGCTCGCGATGAGAATGCTTAGTGGTAACAGTCACTGTTTTCACTCTGGGGCAAGGAAATTATTGTAAGAGAAGAGAAAACTGCTGTCGAATACCATCCTTGATGCGAGAGACAAACTAACTTAGCTGGAGTCTGCTAAAGCAGAGCCAGTCAACGGTATTCTGTTCTTTATCTTCTGTTCATGGGCGCCCGACACTTGCAGGGGCAGAGGGAAGTGAACGGGCTTTTCTGATATGGCAATTCAAAGGTCAAGTAAGCACATTCACAGGTATAAATGTCAGATACAGATTAGCACACCAGAAGACAAATCAGATTTTTAAAAAACAAAAAAAAAATAACAAACCTTTCCCAAATCACTAGTTTCCCAAATGGAATGTGCACCAAGATACCCCTAGAGGGCTTGTTAAAATCCAGATTGCTGGCCCTACCCCAGAGTTTCTGGTTCAATAGTCTGGATGGGGCCTGAGACTTTGCATTTCCAACAAGTTCCTGGGTGAGGCCAGAGATGCAGCTCTGACTCTGAAGACCACTGATTCGGTGTTTTCCAAATGTAACGTGTGTACAAATAACCTGCAGCTATAGTTAAAATGCAGATTTGGCCTCCAGAGGTCCCAGCTGTCTTTCTAACAAGCTCCCAGTGATGCTGATGCTGCCAGTCTGTGGACCACAGTGAGGAGCAAAGCTCCAACCTGGCATCTCTCAAAGGGATGTGCAACAACCCCCTTACATCAGAGGCACCAGTGAGCTTATTAAAAATGCAGATGGGAACTCTGTGGTGACAAATAGGGGAGGTGAGAATGAGTGGACCCACGCTCTGGAATGAATGGACACATCTGCCAGCAGACTCACGGACAACACAGGATAAAGGCTGCATGGCCATTTACGATGTCAGTCGCCAGCTCTGTCCCCCCATCCAGGGCCATCTCAGGGCCTTGAACTCAGCTCTGGCTCTCGAGTTTGCACCAAAGGTGGAATCCTCTGAGTGCCTTGAAAACAGCAAGTGGGCAGAAACCCACTTAAAGGGAGAAAGAGAGAGCCAGCAACCCTGCTTGGCCTAGGAGTGACACGGCCTCCATGCTGGAAACCAGCTGGGACCTCGAGCTGAGCCAAGCAGAGCTGGACCATCAGTCCGACATCCCTGAGGCTATCGGCAGAGCGTGCCTTACCTCTAGCAAAAAGGAAAGGAGAGAGGGAAGGAGGGGGAAGGAGGAAAGAGACAGAAAGGAAATTGTGCTCTCATTACAAGATGGTATTTGGAATAACGAAAAATTCAAAACAAATATTGAACAACTTGCAAATTGCATTTTCCTGGGACTTTTCTCTTGGCTTTTTTGGTTTGTCTGCTTTAATTGAAAGCGGCGTGCTTCAATGAGCTCATGTGACATGTGCTGTTCAGTTATTCCAAATGACTGGGGCCACGTGATGCTCTGTCTCATCAGTTGCAGAGAACATTTTATGTTTAAGGAACTACAGTACAGTCACTTCCTAACTATCATATCGCACAGAAATGGCTTTGGCACTCAGGTACAATGGCACTTTCTGAGGGATTGGGAGGGTTGTCCCTGGGTCAAAGATGAGCAGGGATCATGAAAAGCAGGCGGTTCCCAGTGTACCGCCTAGGGAAAAGGACAGAAAAGTGGACTAGGAAAACCAGCTGCAGGGGAACAGAACATGGCACCCAGGGGTCCCCTGACCCTGGAGTCAGGAAAACAGGGGTAAAAAGCTCAAGAATGTGGCTGGAGAAATTAGGGCAGAGAGGAGACATGGAGCAATCCACTTTATTTCTAGAGAGATTCCAACCAGCCCACTGCCTTTTATATTCTCAAGACTGGAAACTTGTACCAAATCACTCCCCTGAATGGCGCAAGTTGTACTAATTTATTGAGTTCAAATATTAGAGGTTTTTTTTCCTACCTCCCCACAAAGAAGATATTTTTTTTTTCAAGACCAAAAAACAAGCACAGATTTACTCACAGCGCTAAGAGCTAATACAGAAATCCCTCTATTGATAGACAGCTGGGACAGTAACCTGACTTTTACTCCTCCCAAGCCCCATATAAAGTAGGTATTATTTCCATTTTACAAAGCCTGTCCTTGCTAAGCCATCAAACCAACGTCAGCAGCCACACGCCTCTAGACTTTTTGACATCTGGATTTTTCTATTACTTGTAAGTGAATGCATTTCTAATTAATACTATTATTAGAGGCCAAACCAAAGTAGTGGTGTTTCCTCATTCCTGAAATGCTTGAGGGTCTCCTGCTTTGGTTGTCTCCCTCTCCTGCTGGTTCTTCCAAACCATCCCTACGCTCTTTGTCATCCCACTAGAAGACCGAGGGGCCTGTCTGAGCAGGCCCTACGTTAGCTTCAGTTCTAAACAGTTGCTTGCAACTCCTCTTTCCTGGTGCTGGATTCACTGGAAATGTCCCAGAGCAGTAGCCCCAGTGGGAAATAAATGAGTCTGATTTCAGAAGAGACAAGCCCATCATCTCTCCTCACTAGCAATCTCATAATTCAATGGTAATTACCAATAATGATAATGGGCAGTTAATACACAGTCACCATAATCAATGCCTCTCACCACGAGTGTCCTTCATTTCTCCCATCTCTGATCTTGGTGGAAGAGGGAAATTTCAGCGTAGTATATTCCAGAAACATGCAGTGGCCCCTCAGATGGCCACCTTGATTTCCATTCCCTCAGTTTTTTTATAGAACAGGAAGTCGGGAAACTGAGGGATCACCAACAGCACCAGAGTATCTTGTTGCCTCCCTCTGCAGCAGGACATACTCTGTCCTGATCCCAAGCAGGCTGGATTTAAACTGACAGGAGGAGACAGCTTCTCTTTAGACACCTGGGAGAATCATGATGGAGAAGCTCCAGAAATGTGACAGTAATATTCAATAGCGATCAGGTGTGGTGGGATCCAGGGGGCAGGAGGATGTATTCCTCAGAGACAGCTGGGATTGAGGGATGGGACAGAGGAGAAAGGAGTAGGGAGGGGAGCGTGGTGTGAAGCTTCTGACATGGTCTCCCAGTGACCTCCTCCCTTTTGTGTGCAAGCCAGACCAGGAGATTCACTGCCAGCAGAGAGAATGTGGCAAAAGTGATGGGATGTCACTTCTGTGATTAGGTTACAAAAGGCTGTGATTTCCATCTTGCTATTATTCTCTCTGGCTCTTCTCACATGCTTGCTCTGATGGAAAGAGCCACACGCTGCAAAGACATGAGGATGGCCTCTGGCCAAGCGAGCGAGGAACTGAGACTCTCAGTCTGACAGCCTGTGAGTTGTTAGATCCCACCAAAAATACTGGGTGGGCTCAGGAGCAGCAACTGCCCCAGTTGACCTTGAGATGATGAGTCCCCAGCCCATACCTTGACGGCAGCCAGTGAGAGATCCTGAAGTACAGAATCTAGCTACGCCATTCCTGGATTCCTCACCCTCAGAAACTGTCTTGTTTAAAACTTTGGGGTCATTTGTTACACAACAGGAGATCATACAGAAGAGAGTCATTCTGATGTTTTAAAAGCAGAAAAAAATACACACATGCATAAATGTTTTGAGTCCTCAAAACCTTTCTCTACTCCACATTGTAAGAAGGTTTTTGTTTTGTTCTGTTTGAGGATTTCTCTTTGTTTGCTGGCTTAATTTGTTTTGGAAGTTTTCCTTTTTGTTTCTTTTCTGCTCAACCCGCTAACTGAATCTGGGCATTTCCTGGGTTAACCGGGATGGTACCGATCGATCATTGTTACTACGGCTGTCATTTAATCAGACTTTGTAACATGTCAAGCACTGTGCTGAGCTTTTTAAGGATTATCTCATTTAATCCTCACAATGACCCAGAGGAAGAGGTACTATGCTCATTCCCCCCTTTCATACACGAGGACGTGGATATTAGAGCGTTCCAGTTCTTGCCCAAGTCACTTAACTGGTGAGCTGTAGAGCCAGGATGCAGCCAGGAAATCTGACTCACAGCCTGTTCTCTGAATCACTTAGCAGGGCAGAGCCGAAGAAGGGAGCCAGGGCAGGAAGCCTAGCCGGACTTATGCCGGACAGGGCACAGATCTGGAAGGCTGAGGGTCAGGGCATCTGGAGGGCGAGAAGAGCTGACAAAGACTAGGTTTTGGAAGAGAAAGGTTGGGAAAGTGCGTAGGAATACATGAGGGACTGGGGTCACTGCCACGCACGTTGAGGGAAGTAGGAAACGGAGAGAGGAAATATGGGAAAGAGGGGACCAAGAGAGAAGGAACGACAGAGAGAGAGGGAGTGAATAATTTTGCTTTACATTATGCATACAATCCCTTTTCAGCATTTCCAAGAGATGCAGAAATGACTTAAACTACTTTCAAAGTAAGAGATGGGTGCTGTACAAGGCAATAAAGGAGATAGGCACAGCGTTGGGATTATTTTATGTCTTCACATTCTATTAGCTTCTCCATTCACAGTCTCTGCGATGCCTTCCCAGTCTCTCGGACCCCTTCTTCATCTTACACAGATCTGAGCTTGTTCCTAATGATCTTCCATATCTCCCTTCTCCTCTTTAATGCCCCCGATGCTGCACCAGGTCCGACCCTCACTTTCTCCCTCCCAGATTATGCCAAGAGCCTCCTGAAAGACCTCTGTGCCTTCACTCTTACCCCTGCCAACCGCTCTTCTAGACTAGTGATGAGGCAATCGGTTTAGTTATACAAACCTAACCAGGACAATGCAGTGCCAACGCCCTTCACATAGAGAATCGATTCCAAGTTTCAAACCATGATATAAAAGACTACCATCACCTCCTGCTTGAACTACAGTGACCATTTCTAAGTGGAATAAAAAAGAAGTAACACTAAGCCCTCTTGCAATTCCTTGTTCCCTGGGATCCCACTCCCTCCCCCAAGAGAAAACCATACTTTTTATTTATACTTCTAGATATGTGGGATGTATATATAAGCATGATGTGTAGGAGAATTAAACTGCACCCACTACAACTCACATAAAAAATACAGCAAATACAATCAACTGATCTTTGACAAAGGAGCAAAGGCAAAACAATGGATAAAGATAGTCCCTTCAACAAAGGGTGCTAGAACAAACAACTGGACATGAAAAAAAAATGGGTCTAAACACAGACTTTATGCCCTTCACAAAAACTAACTCAAAATGGATCACAGATCTAAGTGTACAATGCAAAGCCATAAAACTCCTAGAGGATAACCTTGCTGACCCTGAGACAGCAATGCCTCTTTAGATACAACACCAAAGACATAATCCATGAAAGAAATGACTGATAAGCTGTATTTCATTAAAATTTAAAAAATTAAAAATTGCCTCCATGAAAGGCAAACTGCAGACTGGGAGAAAATATTTACAAAAGATGCATGTGATGGATTGTCATCCAGCATATACAAATAACTCTTAAAATTCAACAATAAGAAAACAAACAACCAAATTTTAAAAAGGGCCAAAGGCCTTAACAGACACCTTACCAAAGAAGACTCTAGAGTAGGACTGTTTCTCTTTTCCACAGCATATCATCAGGGAAATGTAAATTAAAGCAACAATGAGATACTATTACACACCTGTTAGAATGACCAAAATCTGGAATACAGACAACACCAAAAGCTGGTGAGGATGTGGAGCAACAGGAATGTTCATTCAGTGCTGATGGAAATGCAAAATGATACGGCCACTGAAGACAGTCTGGCAGTTTCTTTTTCAAGTATAATTAACATACAATGTTATGTTAGTTTTCAGTTTTAGGTGTACAACACAACTGATTCAACAATTCTATGCATAACTCAATGCTCACTGTGATAAGTGTAGTCACCACCCGTCACCATACGTTATTACAATGTTATCAACTGTTTTCTCTATGCTATACTTTTTTCATTTCCATG
Organism: Halichoerus grypus; assembly: GCF_964656455.1. Classification (NCBI taxonomy): domain Eukaryota; kingdom Metazoa; phylum Chordata; class Mammalia; order Carnivora; family Phocidae; genus Halichoerus; species Halichoerus grypus. Next base: position 27,764,417 of record NC_135717.1, read on the forward strand.
ATTTGTTTATTTTATAACTGGAAGTTTGTACCTCTTAACCCCCTTTATCTATTTCACCCATCCCCCTACCCACCTCCCCTCTGGCAACCACCCATTTGTTCTCTGTATTTAAGAGTCTGTTTATTTGTTGTTGGTTGTTTGTTCATTTGTTCTTTATTTTTTTTTTAATTTTTTTAGATTTTTTATTTATTTGAGAGAGAGAGAGAGAAAGCAGGGGGAACAGCAGAGGGAGAGGGAGAGGGAGAAGCAGACTCTCCACTGAGCAGAGAGCCTGATGCGGGGCTCGATCCCAGGGCCCTGGGATCATGACCTGAGCCGAAGGCAGACGCTTAACGACTGAGCCACCCAGGCGCCCCTCATTTGTTCTTTAAATTCCACATTTAAGTGAAAGCATATAGTGTATGTCTTTCTCATCTGACTTATTTCACTTAACATAATACCCTCTAGGTCCATTTATGTTGTCACAAATGACAAGATTTCATTCTTTTTTATAGGTGAGTAATATTCCATTATCTATCTATCTATCTATCTATCTATCTATCTATCTATCTATCCATCCACCACATCTTCTTTATCCCTTCATCTATCAATGGACACTTGGGCTGCTTCCATATATTGGCTATTGTAAATTATTCTAGTGGTTTCTTACAAAACTAAAATGATTCTTAACACATGATCTGGCAATCTAGCTCTTTGGTATTTATGCAAAGGAGTTAAAAAGTTACATCTGCACAAAAACCTGCACACAGATATTTATAGCAGCTTTATTCACAATTGCCAAAACTTAGAAACAACCAAGATGTCCTTCAGTAGGTGAAAGAATAACCTGTGGTCCATCCAGACAATGGAATGTTATTAAGCACTAAAAAGCAATGAGCTATTAAGCCATGAAAAGACATGGAAGAATCTTGAATGCGTATTGCTAAATGAAAGAAGCCAATCTGAAAAGGCTATACTGTGTGATTACAACTATATGACATTCTGGAAAAGGCAAAACTATGACAAGGACCAAAAGATCCATAGTTTCCAGGGGTAGAGTTGATGAGAAGGATAGACAGACCACAGAGGATATTTAGGGCAGTGAAAATACTCTGTATGATATTATAATGATAAATATGTCATTATACATTTGTCTAAACCCATAGAATGTACAATACCAAGAGTGAACTCTAAGGTAAACTATGGACTTTGGGTGATTTCGACATAGGTTCATCCATGGTAACTAATGTACCATTCTGGTAAGTAATGTTGATAATGAGGGAGGCTATGCACGTGTGGGGGTGGAGGAAAAATAGAAAATCTCTCTGTATGTCCCTCTCAACTTTGCTGTGAACCTAAAATTTCTCAAGAAAAAAACAAAGGAAATCTTAAAAAGGCAGCAAACTTCAGATTCCCTGATTTCATCTCGCTCAGAAATCCATTCCACTAGGTAGTATGGAAAACACTAAACATGCCAGGTTTTATATCCTCATCTCAGGAAGTTTAAAACAGTTTTTGAGTTGGGTTAGACTTTTTAGGATAAACATTCAATCAAATCTGAAGGTCCAACTCTACAGTAGGACTGTTTCTCTTTTCCACAAGATGTCCCATGCATGTTGGAGAAAGTATGTCTCCTCCTCAGAGGAGAAGAAGGAAGCGTCAGGTCACCAGACATCTTTTGGGACCTTTCTGGTGCCTGCAACAATATGGCTGGACTGGTCTGTCCCTGGTATCTTCAGAAGGGATGGCGGGTCTCTTGATGTTTGAGGTATCATACTGGAACTTACTCCTCTTTCCGGCCACTCACCCCTTGTTTCAAAGTCCCTGTCTTCTTAGAGCTCCTTGTTCTGACCCTAGATGGTCCACAGTTTCTCTCGGCATCTCCACATCACCCTGCAAAGATTCAGGGGGACTTCTGGGCAAAGATTACAGGGAATTCATCCCACATTCCTCCCTCACTGTTCCCCTACCAAATTGAAAACAGAGCTACTAAAAGCCAGGGGTGTGAAAATATTCACATTTCCTGCATTGCAGGAAATCAGGAGCATGCCTCACTATGCTCTGAAAGGCCCCCAGACTTATTTTCCTATTTCTACCACCACCTCCCATGTATCCATCATGGAGGGGGCATTGGAGACACACACCCCTTTCTCTTTCCCGCCGGCTCTACTCCTCCCCCGGGACAAGACAGGATTCCTCCAGCACCTCTACCAAGCAGAATGCATGCCCTGTCCTAAAACCCTATGGTCTAAGTTGGCTGGGCTTGCACCCTGGTGCATAAAAAGGCCTTTTGGAATTCAGAAAGAAAGGGTAAACAAACAAATGCACAAAAACCTTTATCTCTGAATGAAGTTTCACTCTGAAGATTATTTTCTTGCCATTTACTGGGAAAAAAATAAATAAGTCATCTTTGAGATTCAAGGTTGAATGATGACCTCTTTCTTCCATTCCATGGGGCCCTCTCCTTATCTGAGGCAATCAGCTCATGGCTTAGCTTTAATAACTCAAGGGGTGCCATGAAGAAAAAACTGGCTTCTGAGGGAATAATCACCAAGAGGTATTTCAAAAACACTACACCTATCGTATTTGGTGTGTGTGTGTGTGTGTATATGTGTATGTGCTGTGTGTGTATTTCTACGTAAGTGCCAACATGTTCTACACCAGGGGTCTGCAAACCATGGCCTGCAGGCCAAATCCAGCTTGCCTCCAGTCTTTGTATTGCCAACAAGCCAAAAATTATTTTTACATTTTTTAATGATTGGGGGACCAAAAAAAAAAAAAAAAAAACCAACAGAAGAAGACTATTTTGTGACATACAAAAAATTCTGAAATTCAAATTTCATTATGCATAAAGTGTTACTGGAACACAGGCCAGGTCCTTTATGTAGTGTCTATGGCGCTTTCACATGACACAGGCAGAGACCATACAGACCACAGGGCCTATAGTAGTTACTAACCAGCCTTTAGGGGTGCCTGGGTGGCTCAGTCGGTTGAGCGTCTGTCTCTTGGTTTTGGCTTAGCTCATGATCCCAGGGTCATGAGATCGAGCCCCACACTGGGCTCCACACTCAGCAGGGAATCTGCTTGAGACTCTCTCTCTTCCTCTCCCTCCATCCCTCCCCCTGCTCACACACACTCTCTCTCTCTAAAAATAAATTAATTTCAAAAATAGTTACTATCCAGCCTTTTAAGAAAAAGTTTCCCAACCCCTTTTCTATACTGTTCGCTTACTCTGTTTTTTCATCTTAAACATATCTTGACAATCAGTCCATATTGAACGGGATGAATTCCATATGAAATATGAATTCCATCCATACATTGAATCAACATCATTCTTTCAGGAAGCTTTTTCCCAGAATTTTCCTATTACCAATACTGCCACAATGAATATTCTTGGAAATGTGACTTTCTGTATATAATACACCACACCTCCCTCCATATTCCTCCCCCTCCAAGACCATAAGCCCCCTGAAGATAACAACCTTCTCCTTATGGTCCCAGAGTAAAACTAAATAAAAACACTAATTGGTTGATCACAATACATCTGGTTCTAAATGCAAAATTAAAACAGACTTGGCATTCTCACCAAAAGTTGAACGTGGTTCAGACAAAGGGATTTGAACTTCTGTAAATCCCAAGTCCTTTAGTAAGGAAACCTATCTTCTGCACCATTCTTTTTATGCATGAATATCTACTCTGCCTCCCTTTTTTTAGCAATTTGACTTATGTTTAGCAGCCATACCCCAAGATAGCATATTCCTCTGTGACAAGATTTAATTAAACTTCCAGCAAAATAATTAGCAAGGCTATCTTAAAAGACCGTTTTAAAATATCAGAGTGATACCAAGGAGCAAATAGAGTTAACACTGTCATCAGAGATCAAAGCCATCCAAAGACGTGACTGAAAATTTAACCTCCAGCAGCCGACTAATGAAGAAGTACACACTGGAGCAGTTGTGATATCCTCCCTCTCGGGTCCCATCAACAAATTCATTTGACATGGAAAATTTCCCAGAGGAAGCTTAAAAATGGTAAATTTCCATTAATTACATAGCAAAGAATGTTCTTCTCATAATTTACTATCCATCAGGAAACTTTTGGGGAAGCTATAATGTCCTCTTATTATATAGACTATCCTTTACTTGGGCAGGCTGATGGGACTGACAAAGTTCCTCAACTGATGCAAAAGCTCAGGAAGAAAGGAGGGAGACACTTGGTAAAATTACCTTGGCTGTGACAGGGGGGATTGGCTCTCTCGGCATTGAGTCCTGTGGTGATGGGACAGCAGGACTGGTAACAGAATGGGGACGTTCAACAAGCCCAGCTACCAACTTAGGACCTGCTACCTTCCACCAGGATTCTTGGGAAGAACAGGGAAAGGTCTGGGGATACAAAGTCAGGAGACTTAAGTGCAAGCCTCTGCTCTACCACTCAGTCACTCTACAGTCACATGCAAGTCTTTTGTCATCTTTAAGCCTCACTGTCCACCTGTACAATGGGTATCCCACTCTCCGCCTTGCCTAGGTTTTGCAGTTGTGGGGATACTGGGAGAGGTAGCCAAACTCAGTTGGATGGTGAGAAGAGGGGTTCTATACAGAACCCCCTTTTTACTTGCCTTTCTCACTGTCTCTCATGAATAACTCTACCCCCAGGCAGCCCCCAAGAGATCTAAAAGTGGAATAACAAAGGTGACATTCTCGTTATTTTGCAATTAACACAGAGATGTGGTGACTCTCGTTTCTTTCTTTGGGGTCCACAGTGGAAGGGTGTGCCTTATTTTTTTTCTCTCTGTTGGGGCTATATGTATAAAGGTTTATTTACTCTTTGGAGATGTAGGTTGAACTACTTTCCAAATGGTGGTAACCAATTATTGCCCTTTTGCATTTCTTAAGTAGTCAGACAATCCTGATTATTATTATCCCATACAAGAGATATTAATACCCAATATTTAAGCACTCATTATGCATCAGGCATGGCACTAAGTGCCTTTGAAGTTGGTGCAATTATCATCCCCATTTTATGAATGAGGAAGCTAAGGGCTATGGGTATTTTCCTAGGTTTGCAATTTCTCAAACCTTCTCTCTGCCTCACACATCTATTATGCCTGTCCACTCCCACCAAAATCATCACCACCCTTCTCGCCAATGTTAACCCTACCACTTTTCAGAGATCCACAGATCCTGCACCCCTGTTCCTCATCTTCCAAACTGCAGTGACGTACATCTTAATAAGCATTTAAACAGTTAAATGGACCAGGGCCTGCAATGGACCTAGCTTGCTGCCCAAAACACAGTGACTGTTTAGTAAATGGTGGCTGCAACACAGCCTGGGGGGGTTCAGTGCAAGAGCTCAGGGTTCCGAGGTCTTGGTTCCAACCCTGGCTCCCCCACTTACAAAAAGGGACAACTTACCCAACAATGCTTCACTTCTCCAAGACTCCACTTCATCTCGGGGATAATAATACCTCCCCTCATTGGGTTGTTTCGAAGATTAAATGAATTGGATACACATGATGTGCTTGGGATGCTGTCTGGCACTATAAACATTCCATACATACAACTCCCACTACTACTGTTTTTTCCTGACAATGCAAAGCTTCTATTAAGTGAGTTCTTTTTCCCTGACACTGTATTCATGCCAGATAAACCAAATTAACCTTAGGAAGCTTATTACCTTTAAATCTTGATTGCAAACATGCCCCCCCTCCCCCAGCAAGACTCTCTCATCCTCTCAATTCCTCTGTTAATTCTTCAGCTGATTATTTTTCTTAAATAGAGTTAGATTGTTTTCCCCCAACAAACTCAGGAGAGAAAATAGAGATGAGGGAAAAATCTGTTTTAGCCATTAACTATGTCTCTCATGCTGTTGGCAACCTCAGCGGTGCTCTTGTCAACCCCCCTCACCTCCCATCTGCACTCGAGTTTCCTTTAATTTTAACAGAAGCAGTAGTAGGTCAACCCACCACAGCCTGTGACCTGGCCAACAAAACGGCCCCGAATGTGGCATTCGCAGTTCAGGGAACTTCCAAGTGCGATTTAAAATAAATACTCACCATAGGCTCTGTGGTCAGCTCTCAGAATTTGTCTCAAAGTGATTTGCATATTCAAGACCATATTCTCCAATGCTTTGGCCCATTGGGGAGTGATTTGCATTCAGGGAGGAAAGGCTAATATTCTAGTCTTAGCAATTATTGAAACACATGCAGTCAGTGCTCTAATAAATTATCTTAACCCAATTACTAAAAACATTGCAAAACATTACTGTGCATCGAAGACCGTTCTGCCCAGGAATCTTTATTGGCAGGGTAATTAAAAACGTACTAGCTATGGCTTCTGCTCAAATATTTGGTGATGTTTTGTGCCATTTGAATTAGCTCTGTAGGACTCGGAGGAGAAAAATCTGCCTACTCCTTGCTTTATCCATCCCTCCCTTCCCCGTTCCTCACTTTTGGAGTCACTCACCCCTGGGGTCTCATTCCCTCATTAATGCTACCTACAAGTTCCTTCCCACCCTAATCCATCTTACAGGAAGAAATACTTACATGGGCTTGGTCCTCTCTCCTCCATCCCTTCCTTCTCTGTTCAAAGCAAAAGATTTTCGTTATCTGTCATGTATTGGGTGCCTACTGGGTGCGAGAAACTTTCATATTATCAAAATAAATCCTAAGGTAACGTTGCAAGGAATGGTATTCTCATTTCCAAGTACGAGAAAATTTAAGGATTACAAAGGTTACATGAACTCCCAAGTTGACAAAGGCTACAAGTGGCAAAGCCAGGACCCAACTTAGATCTGGTGGTGCCCAGGTTTTTCTCTCCTTCTTCAACAAGGGATTTATCAACTGCTGACCTGTGCCAGCACTGTGGCAGGTCCTGGGAAAAAAGACAGTGCACAAAGTCAGGCAGAGTCCCCACCCTCTGTATGCAGCTCTCAGCAGTGTCAGTTAGGGCACATTAGTTATGCTGCAGTAACAAGCAAGCCCCAAATCTCAGTGGGATGTAACAAACTGCTTTCTCATTGGTGCCACGCATCCACAGGGGCTGACTGAGCCCACAGCAGGTCCTATGTCCTCAACTAACTTTAAAGCAGATATGGAAACATAATCCTAGCAGAGGACTGGAAAGTTGGAAATATTTGGTAAACAGCACTAATGGTACCCTCAGCCCCTGCCAGACGGAGAGGAGGGATGCCATTTGCAGAACAGCAACTTGGAGCTCTGCAGTGGATTTACAATCGAGCCGTGATCCTGGCCGAGGTCCCCGGCACTCTACTTACAGATCCAACATTCCGCTCCAGCACCATCTCTATCAGACCACAGGGATCCCAGACATCAAACCCTGCCACGATCACAGGGACAGGCAACGCTCACTCCCTCATAATTAGGCTCATCTTGCCGTCCTGCACCAGGCCGCTGGACTCATGAGCCAGGGTCTAAGGGTGCAAATGAAGGCAGCCTGGATCCAGAGCATGGAGGTGGCCAGCGCAGCCCTGCCTATTGAATTAATGTTTTAGAATCTCTAGAAAGTTCTGAGCGCTTTAATCAAGTAGACACAAAGAGGCAGTTCTTCCTCAGTATCATTAATGACACTATTTGGCACTGCTTCTCCTTTCACTGTGGGACAGGTCCTGGGCTGGACTGCATTACCCAATTTAATCTGCACAACAATGCTAAAAGGAACAGATCAATGGCTCCATTTTACAGGCGAAGACATGGGAGCAGGAACAGGCATAGTAGGCACTGAACCCATGTCTTTCTGACATCTGAGCACACAGCAGCCTGGCTAGAGCCTCAGACAGAACCACAGCAGAGACGTTGAGTCCACGGCCCCAAATGAAGGGGCCTGAAGCTGTGGCTAACCAGACATAAGCAAAATGGTCCAGAGTCCAAGACAGAAGTAGCTGAACTCAATCCAAATCCAAATCCACCAATATTTAATGTGAGAAGCAAAACTAATTTTTAAGTATCCACAACGTGCCAAAAGCCAGACCAGTCCACAGGCTATGCGTTTCCACAGTGAGCATGACCTAGGCTCAAGGCTGTATCTCGTTAATCTTCACAACATCGCTACCTTAGGTATTTTACGGATAAGAAATCTGAGTCTCAGGGGTGCCTGGGTGGCTCAGTCAGTTGAGTGTCTGAGTCTTGATTTTGGCTGGGGTAGGGATCTCGGGGTCGTGGGATTCAGCCCCATGGCTGAGCTCACTGGGGGGTCTGCTTTGGATTCTCTCTTCCTCTCTCCCTCTGCCAGTCCCCCTGCTCACTTGCTCTCTCTCAAATAAATAAATCTTAAAAAAATAAAAGAAAGAAATCGGAGTCTCAGAGAGGATGAGTAACTTGCCAATGCCACACAGCTTACATGAATCCTGTGCTGCCCGACTGCATATTTTCTGTTCCCAGGGGAAGGCCAAGGATTCCCCCTGCAACACGCACACACACAATGTACACACATATGTGGATTTTCATGATTGTCTTAGAAATAGCGCAGCATCAGCTGGGAATGGGTCTGGGCTCCTCCCCTAAACTGAATTGTGCCTCACTCCGAACCAAGCTCATTAACTTGTCAGGTGATAACAACACCATCAGCCCTACCAACAGCAGCAATAATAGCAGGAAAGAGGGAGAGGACAAGGGGGAAGGAAGTGACAGGTAGAATAGAAAGAAAAACCAACATCACTCCCTCCGCCACCATTACTTAAGAATTTCATAAGAACCAGCATGTTCTGAGTCATTTACAAGCACCATTAAATCATTAAATCTTTACGGAAAGCCCCAAAAGGTAAGGAGCACTATTACTCCCATTCTACAGGCAAGGAGACTGAGACACAGAATGGTCAGGTAGCCTTCCCAAGGTCAGCCAGCAGAAGACGCAAATCTGCACGCCAAGTGCATTCTCTTAATCAGCTACTGCATCTGCCTCCGATGAGAAGCAGAAAGGGCTTTATGTGGATCAGGGCTTGAGGAGGCAGGGACATAATCCAGCTTCCTGTCAGGGGAAAACAAAAGTACACAACAGGCTTGGTTTCTTTCCAAGGGGGATTGTTTTTCAAGGGTCTGCCTTATAGCCTCCCCACCCTCCTCTTGGTATCCTACCCAGATTTCCTTTCTGGTGGGTGCAGCCCTCCCCCAGCTTCTGGCAAAATTGGCTGATAGCAACTCACAGCTGCACACACTCCACTCCAGAGAATTGCTTCATCACCCCCGCCCCTGCACGGAGGCAGGACCCATGCTTCCTCCTGAGGGCTCTCCCCAGATAAGCCACTTGCACAAGAATCCCTGCCTCAGGCTCTGTGTCTGGAGAACCGGACCCAACACCCCACTTCTCCTGCTCTCCATCTCTGCCTCTGCTCACTCGGGTTCTGGTATATAAACATCTGCTTCTCAGACTCAGAGGTGGGAGAGGCAGAAGAAGGTGAAGTGAGGGACTCGGGAATCCAGGGTTGCTGGGAGGCACGAGGCCAGGCAGCTGAGAGAGGGCAGCCAACTCAACCACACTGGCAGTGCCCAGCCGCCCCCAGGCCAGCCTGCCCTCGGCCTCATGCACTTTGGGTAATTAAGAACAGATGGCCCAGCGCCTCCGCCAAGCCCCATTAACTCCTTAATGCTGCTCTTCTGGAGGCTGGATGGTCGGCTGGAAAAGCCAGCTTTGGAGGTTATCTGATTAAATGATGCCCAGCACAGAAGGTTGCCTAGTCTCTCTTCCCAGGCAGGCAGCTGCCCCCGCTGCTTCATCAGAGCTGCCATCGGTGACCAGATGGGCTGGGAAAGGGGCCTGGGTGTGCTCAATGGGGGAGATGCGCTGAGGGCAAGGAGCACTGGCTTAGGAGTCAGGGGATGATCACTGCCCTGTGGCCTCAGACAGTTCACTTAATCCAGGTCTCACTCTCATCACCCGCCAAACGGCAAGAGTAATAAGAACAATAATAACCACACAACAAGAAGAAGTTTAACATTGTTCTGATGGCAATTATTATTCTTTCAGTGCTGCTGCTGATGATTCTAGTGGTGGTAAAAATGCTGTGCCAAACCCTTCACAGGCAATCTCTTCTTCAATGTCCATAACCATGCTTTGGGATGGTACCTCTTCTGATCTCCACTTTACAAATGAAAAAACAGAGGCTCGGAGAGGTTAAGTAGTGTGCCAAGTTCACCTGCCTGGCAAGAGCTAGAGGGAGGATTCGAACCCAGGTCGGACTGACTCCAGAGCCCCTGCTCATCACTGCTACAGCACCCCATGCCACCTGCCTGGCAGGATATTCAAGCCTCAGAGGAAAAGAAAAAAAAAAAAACACAAAAATGTTCCCTTGTCCTTGACACACCAAAGAATCCTTAATCCCTCTCCTCCAAAAACATAAAACAAAATAAAAATAAAGACCCTATTATTGATTCAGGCCATTCTTCACCAGATTACTTTCTCAGACCTAGAAATCCAAGGCTTGTACCAGAAACTCCAGGTTCTTTGTAATGCTTCTCACTATCTAGACCAAGGGAAAGGTAAGACATGTTATATCTACACGTTTTGGATAAAGAGGAGGCTCTGAGAAGGTGGCTATGCACTCGGTGAATGAGAGAATTAAGAAACATAAATGCTAGTCTCACTGGAGAACACTGGCCATGTCAGATGGGCCACAGGGGAGCACCACGTGGGCGAGGGATACGGGATTCGAGGAGGATCAATCATGGGGGCGCTGATCAAGAGGGCACAGAGAACCAATTTCCCACACACACGCTTTTGGGGCTGGCTGATGGAAGTGCAGTTTGGTGCCTGATTTCAGCCGCTGGCAGGAGAGACCTCAAAGAAATAGTCAATTCTAGTACCTGGTTTTGAAATTTAAAAATGCTTTGGCAGAAAATGTTTTATTTCTTGTTACATGGGTGTATCCCATTTGTGAAAAATCCCTGAGCTGCTCACTTAAGTAAATATGCTTTTCTGACTGCATATTATACTTCAATAAAGAGTTTTTTAAATAAAGGAAAACTACCTTTAATGAAAAGCAGGAAGTGCTTTGAAAAACCCAAACTGCTATCCAGGCTGTCAGTGTTGCTGTTCTTACCATGCTGTAAACGATCCCCCCCCACACACACACACCACCCAGAGGACTGGCTCCTCGTCTTGAAACAAATGGGCCCTCGGTTCGTGGGATCCCTGCCTGTATTAGTCTCCACGATGGTGGGGGAATGGTCCCCAAGCCAGCCCACTGCTGGAAGCGTTCGGAAGCATCGCTCAGGCAAGGCTTCATTCCTCCTTATTCTCCAAAGGCTGTACGACACCAGACGTTCTCCTCCCCTATCACACCCACTCCTGGAAGCTGGAGACTATGACATGGTGTAAGCAGCTCAGTGGAGAGTCTCACCCTGACAAACACAAGCTTGTCGCCAAAAGTGCTGAATGCTGAGAAAGCATTGGTGGACCCTCCCTTTAGCCTCCTTCAACCACTTGTCATCCTGCTCATCTTCTCCACCATCCCTGCCTCTCTCTGGCTGCGTACCTTGACTTCTACTTCTTGTCTTCTAATTCCATGTGCGTCTTCTAGTTCTTTTCATCGTTCCCCGCCTCCCCCAATGTCACACCACTTTCTCCTCCAGCCCTCCCTAGTCACCATGACCATCCACCTGGTTGTTCAAGTTGAAAACCTTAGAATCACCCTTGGTTCCTCCGTCACGTCTGGAATCCAGCTGCACCTCTCCACCTCCGACGACATCACTGCTCCAGGTCACCTGGATGACGGTGACAGCTCTCCTTCACCCTCCTTTCCAACTACTCCTACCAACAACCCAACACCCCAGTGAGCTTGCAAAATGTGAATCAGATTAGAGCAGTTCTCTGCTCTGAACCTCCACTGGTCTTCCCATCCCACTTAGAGCAAAATCCAACGTACTGTCCTGCTTACCGGGCCTATATCTGGAGAAATCCACTTCATGGTGTCCACAGTGGCCCCCTCACTCAGCCCCAATGTCAGGGGCCAATTTCCATTTGCCAATTATGAACCTCATCTCTGACACAAGTTCTTTCAAGCATGCTGTTCCTTTTGCGTAGGACACTTTTTCCTTGGCTCTTCCCATAGCTGATGGCTTCTCAGCCTTCAGGTCTCAAAGAAAGGTCACCTGCTTGGAGAGGCTCTCCCTGACCACCCATCTCAATTGCCCCCTGTTTTTTTCCATCAGACCATCCTGTTTAGTTTCATTGGCTTACTGTCTGTTCTCCACTCAAACAGGAAGGACCACAGTACCTATCTGTTCTGTTCTGCCATGAGCCTTGAGCACCCGGCACATGCCTTACTCACCTAGGCTGCCTACAAGAGAAGTGCCTACCTCTGGACCATTCCCTCGCTGGCGTCCCAATTCATGAAGAGATAAATGGGACATAAAGTAGTGGCTCCAGATCCTCCTGACATGTTTCTGCTTCCTTTACCTCACTCCTTGCATGCCAATGTCCCAAACCAACAGAAAAAGCAAGGTTGGCATGGGCTTGCCTCCCTCCTTCCCAAGTACCCAGTGGTCACCTAGGCTGACCTGCACTCCCCACTCAACTGGGAATGGAGAGCAGCCACGTAAAACAGTGGAGCAGAAAGTCTGGGCTCTGGATGTGGAAGGATCCGAGGTCACCTTCTAGCCCCAATGTATTCATTAGCTATTTGCCCTAATACAAATCCTCCCGCCTCAGTTTCCCCTTCTGTAAAAGAACAATCTACCTGCCACAAAGCAATCTGTGGCATAAGGGATACCTTTAGCAGTAACAATTACATGAGGTCCATCTAGAAAATGTTCAGCATGGTAGATGACACTAAGCACTCACTAAATGTTATCTATAATGAGTAGTAATATCTCTGGGGAGCCTGCAGATCTCCCTTTGTATCTTCCTTCCTCTGAAAAGACTCCCCTGCCCCCTCACCTTCTCAGTCTGATGTAGATGCTCCTCCCACACACAGCTCTCAAACCCAGTGCTCGGTGGAGTCCCTGTCTCATTCAGAGTAAAAGCCAGTTCCTCCATGGAGACTACATGTAACTGACCCCCATCAGCTCTTTGACCCTCTTCACATCACTCTCCTCATCATTTGACTCTGCTCCAGCCACCCTGGCCTCGATGCTGTTCCTCAAACTTTCTTAGTCACTCTCCAAGCTCGCCTACAACCCTCTCTTCCTAGGACCCACTTCGCCCCAGCTATTTGCATGGTTCCCACCCTCCTCTCCTTCAGGAACTTGATTAAAACTCCCTGAGGTTCTCCTTGGCTACTACGTTAGGCTGAACATGGCTCCCCAAAGATGCCTACATCCTAATCCCCTGAACCTTATGTGGCAAAAGGAACTATGCAGATGTGATTAAGGAGCTTGTCCTGGATTATGCAGGCGGGCCTGTTCTCATCACAAGGGTCTTCATAAGAGGGAGGCAAGAGGGTCAGAGAGAGAGACTTCTTCCTGGAGGAAGGGGCCATGAGCCAAGGAATGCAGGAGCCTTCAGTAGCTAGAAAAGGCAAGAAAACGAACTTTCCCCCACAGCCTCCAGAAAAGATACAGGCCTACTGACCTACTTTTGACCTCCCGGACTGTAATGTGATACATCATGTTATTTTATCTATAATTTATCATAATTTATTACACTAAACTTATCATAATTCATTACAGCAGCAATGGAAAGCCCATACAGCTACCTAATCTAAAATCATGTTCTCTACCAAATGTAGGTATTTGCACAAAACACACACAAACACACACATGTATGGGTGTGAGCACACAAAACACACACACACACATACACTCCTTACCCCTTTTTCCTGGATTAAAAGTTTTCTCCACACCACTCACCATCTGACAAACAAAATAAATCAGAAAAATATGGCACGTATCTCCCGCACACATACACACAGAAATAAATGTCCTATGAAAACAGTGATTTTTGTCTATTTTGGTCACCGCTATATTCGTTGCACCTAGAAACAGGCCTGGCATTATTGAGTGGATAGACACTCACTAAATTTGTTGACTGCATGCCTTCATCTTAGCATTTATATAATCCTGTCTGATTATATAAAATCTCTCTCACCACTCAACTTTCAGCCCTTGAGAGCAGGGACCTGTCTCCCTTGGTCACTGCGACATCAGGCCATCACTAGCACAGAAGCTCCACCCCAACCGCCCGATGATCCCCACCAACATGCACTGCATGAACATACCACATCCTATACATCTGAGCCCCAGAGTTGTCAGAATTCCAACCTGTCAAGAGCCCTCACATTTTATTTGATTGCAAATATGTCTAATTCCCAGTTCACTGAAGCAAGGAAAAAAAAGAAGAAGAAGCCACTCGAGTCTGTAATTTACAAAGCAAATCTGCCCAGCAGAAATACTCATCTTCAGAAGACAGTGGGATTCAATCACTTTTAAAAAGGGAGAAGAAAGACACCCGCCCGTTCCTCAGACTTTCCCATTGTATTGTTTGCAAACCTTTTGAAAGCAGTTTGAGGCCAAGGCTAATCATTTTGCCTCAAGGGGCTCATTTCCTGAGGCTGGTGGTACTTTCCTCGCTGAGGAAGGAATGCAGGAGGCAGGAAAACTGAGATTGTGGCCCAAGTCCTTCTGGGGGGAAAGGATGTATGAAAATCCAGTCAATTCCACTTGGCTTGCTTATTAGAATTCCAGGAGTACTGGGTGGTGTGTCCCTTTGAAATCCTTGTAAACAATCAGCCATCAGAGAACATGGCATCTTTGGGGAGCTATGTTCAGCCTAACACAGTAGCCAAGGAGAACCTCATGGAGTTTTTAATCAAGTTCCTGAAGGAGAGGAGGGTGGGAACCATGCAAATAGCTGGGGCGAAGTGGGTCCTAGGAAGAGAGGGTTGTAGGCGAGCTTGGAGAGTGACTACTTGTAAACAATCCTTGTAAACAATCCTTGCAAACAAAACATCTGATTGCGCCCCCTACTACTAATTCATCTGATTGTTGCCTTATCATTGATGATAAGTCGATAGGGATTTGACTATCCCTAAGAGGGAAAGTGCAAGGACATATTTAAATTATATTACTTTCACTTTAAATAACCATGTTGGAAGAATTGGTGACCAGAAGTTAAATGAGGCAGGTTGGGGGGTGGGGGGCTGGGATCAGTATGTAATAGTTGCCTTTACGTTTTTATTTCCTTGTCAGATTGAGCTCATCATGCCGTGTTGTGAAGGACGCTTCCGTGCCCGTCCCCAGACCCGTCTGTGGGCTCCTAAAGGGCAGGGACCATGTGTCACTTTTCATCGCATTTCCTGGCAGCTGTGAGAGTGCCTGACACATACTAGACAGACACTGTGCTCACTGGTTAAACAGATGAGCAGATGAGTAGATGAGCGGATGAACGGATGCTTAAGCCAGGAGTATGCTGGGTCCCGCCTTGCCTGATAACCATCATGAAGGGCATGTGTGCAATCTACAGCATCTCAGGCCTCCGCCCTAGAGCCTCTGATTCAGCCTATCTAGAAAGGAACCTGGGAATATGTTCATGAACTTTTACCCCAGGTATCTCTGCTCCTCTGGAAAGCTTGGGAACCCTGTGCTGCATCCACCTGTTTCATGCATCCTCACCTAAAATGCCTTTGGGTTATGTTTCCCACCTGCAGCAGCAGATGACGTTTCTCACATTCAAAAGTGGAAGCAAGCCCTTTCCACTTCAAGCCACTCGGTATTCCCTCCCGGATGCCATTCAACCACTCCAATCACAGACTCGTATTTCCGTTTTGGCTCTCTTCACTGGAGTGTTTGAAGGATTCCAACCCAAGACGGAGAGAGCCCACGGCGGTCTGCATTCTGCCTGACATCCACACAGTGACCACACTCAATTCCCTGGAAGACCTCACATCCAAAGGCAGGGCCTCCCAGCTCAGATTCCCTTGCACACAGCGTCCCTCCTGTCAGTTCATTGGAGGTACCAACTTGGGAAATGGGGGTGATCAATATGTGCATTTACTTTATGTCACAACTCGGGTCCCTCCTTTGAAGAATAAGGCCTATACAGTGGCTGCCAACCTGTGCTCTGAGGAGCCTTTAGGGACCCGCCAGGCTCCAGGACTCTATCTAGTCTCCTCTCTCAAGGCACCACTAGAATAAAAGGGAATTGGCCTTTGAGGACCTCAAGAGCCAGACCTAACGATGATAAGTCCCATTTACGCCAGGATGACAGATCAAACTGGGCATTAACTATCATCAATTCTTAGAAGTAGGAGGAACCTCAGAGGAAATTAATACTTCCTGTATTCATGGTCCATCACTGCATAACAAATTGCCCCAGACCTTAGAGCAGAAAAACAATGTTTATCATCTCAGTTTCTGTGGGCCAGGAGCCTAAGCATGGCTTGGCTGGGTTCTTTACCTCAGTCTCTGACAAGGCTGGAGTCATCTTGGGCTGACTGAGCTGGGGAAGGCTCCACCTCCTAGATCACTCGCATGGTTGTAAGCAAGATTCAGTTCCTCAGCGGTACTGGACTGAGCTGTTGGCCAGAGCCATTGCCATGTGGGCTCTCCATTAGACAGTCCACGACATGGCAACTGGCTTCAGGTTGAGCAAGGGAGAAAGAGCGTATAACCCCGATGGATGGAACCTAACCTTTTTGTAACCTGATCTTGGAAGTGCCGTCCCATTCCTTTTCCCATGATCTGTTTATCAGAAGCCAGCTCACATTCAGGGGGAGGGCGTTACCCAAGGACGTGAATACCGGGAGGTGGGGACCCTTGGGAACCATTTTAGAGGCAGCTCCCCACAACTCCTAAAGCACCCCTGTTGGATAACCCAGTCAGAAGCAATGCGTGTGATATGGTCAGACAGACCTAGGTTCAGATCTTGGGTCTGCCACTTACTGTTACTACTACTACTGAAAGTAACCATAAATATGGTGATTGCGCCCCCTACTCCTAATTAGGCACTTCACAGATCTTCACAAGCGTCATTTATTTTATCCTCACAACATGCCTTTGAGAAAGTGCTTCTATGACACCCATTGCCCAGATGAGAAAACTAAGGCTGAGAGCCCAGCATCTTGCCTGAGGGCTCCCAGTGAGTAAGAGAAGCAGCCAGATTCCAGCCTCTGTGCTTCAGGTGCCATGAAAATTCCTCTGACCTCTCCCATGACAGACTCAGACTAACACTGACCAGCAAGGGTTCGCAGAGAGGAGTAACTAAACTAATCAAGGAATGGCACGTGGGCAGAGATGTATGAAGGAGACGCATTTTGTTTAACAAACATCTGCTGAGCGCTTCCTCCGTGCCAGGCACGGTGCTGATTCAGGATTCACTTATGCAATTTGTTCAGTGCTCAAGCCAACCCCATGAGATAGGTGGTGGTAAATGCTCATGCTGGCTTATTAAAGCAAGACTGTTGAGAGCTTTATAAAGTTGGAGGACTCGCTGAGCCCTCAAAATGACTCTAGGAGGTAGGTCCTTGGAGCAGATGCTGGCGGGGGGTGGGGCGGCCCTCACTTGTATCACTGGAGGACATGCAGGCCAATTCCCCATCTCTAGCACCTGCTTCTCCGCCAGGGCTTTCTTGGGCCGCCGGAGCTTGTTTCCCCTCCCATATGGCATGCACTGCTGCCCCTCCCCTGGGAACATCCTTCAACAGGGACTAAGCCCAGCTCACTCATCCTTCCACAGGGGTAACTCTGAGCTGTGTGCTATGAAATGTCGACCAGAGTCACCGAGAGTGATTTCTGTGCTGCCTCAGTGGCAAGTGGCTGAATAATACACCCTTCCTGGCTGCCTTCCCTTCCCTGGCCCACTTCCCCACTCCCCTACCTATAGCTTCTCTGAGCCTTTGAGATAAATTACTTGTACTCAAGTCCTTATCTCGGTGTCTGCTTCTGAGGAACTCAGAATAACACAATACTATCGTTAACCTCATTTGCAGAGGAGAAAAATGAGGCACAGAGTGTTTAAATCACTTGCCCAAGGCCACGCAGGTCACACAGCTGGAAAGTGGTAGAGTGAGGATTCAAACCCAGGCTGACTGGCTCTTAACATTACGCATCCTTATGTTTTTCCTTCTGACTAAGCCGGGTAAATAGAGTAAGAACAGTTGCCTTATGTTGCCAAGGAGAACCCTACCCCAAAGCACTGTGTAACCAGCGGCCAAGTGGACACATGCTTTCATGTACGACTACAAAGACCAGCTCCGTTCTTTAATGAACATGTCAGCTCCCCAACACAGCCAGATGTGATCCTCCCAAAAGATGTGATTACGGAAGCCATGTTAATGGTGTTATCATGTAGCAAGGATTTCTGGTGTGCTTGTAAACCTAAAACCATAATTGCCAAAGAGAACTCATCCCCCACAAATCAAGCCCCTCTGTATTGGCAATTACATTCGGTGTTGCATAGAATTTAATGCCTAAATAATGAAGTCAAAGAACAATGCTGGAGACTGAGCATTTGAATATATTTGATTGATTCATTTCTCGCTCCCATTTAATAACCCACTTAGTCGGTGACGGTTAAGTGCAGCAGACTTAGAAAGAACATAACACACCAGAGAGAAAACATTTCACAGATTAATAACTGGATGTGGGTACAAGCTGGCGCTCCCCTAATAGCAGCACAAAAATAGGTTATCGTCAAAAATCTGGATTTAATGTTCCAAAATGGGGATTCGTGCTTTTCTTTTATATGGCTCCATTCTTATCACCACAGGCTAATGAAACATAAATCAGAAATCAGGAGCTAATAAATGCAATGCTGGGGAAGTATTTTTTTTTTTAATTTAATACCTTCCAAGATCGTGATCTTTGTTCGAGATCTTTAATGTTCAAATTACAATGTGTGAATATTAAGTATATTCGATTATGATTGAACTCTCCAAAAGGCTAATTTATGAACCCTGCAGCCTGACACATGTGCACCATTTAAGGGAGGAAGTGGCCACAGTTCATTTATACCAATTTCTCCACTATACAGACAAACGCTCTTAAACTGTCTATACGAATAAAGTCATGTGCGTATGTATCCGGCTGGTTTGCTTGATTTGTGCAGAGGGATGTACAATTAAATGATATTGACTCAGTGTTTAAAGCAATTTTGGCAGGAATTTTGCTTCAGGGAATGTTCTCTTAACTTTCTTACTTGCTGTTTGGGTGAAGGAAAAGAGGCGGTTCACTCAAGGAAGGGTGCTTTCTCAGGTCAGTGACAAAATGGGCTTCCTCTCCAGCCATAATTCTCTTCCTAAAATAATTTCATGATGTCTGTGGGAAAATACTTTCCCCAGTGAACCCAGTTTTAATGTCAGCTGAACAACATCGCCAGCCCTTTAATTTGTTATGAGATTTACTCTCGTTTGCCCTGTTTATCAAGGGATGGGCAAGCCACTGGGTGTAATGAGAAGGCCCTCGTGTCATTCCCGGTATCCAGCCAGCCCAGAGGGACACATTAGTAAAGCAGCAGGAACTGGAGGAAGGAGAGTGAAAGTGTTTCCTGTCTGCTAGGAAACACTCTGTCCTGGGACAACTGGGTCCACTCATTCTCCAGGTTACTGCATTTTGCCACAGCATAATTTTTTTAATTTACTGCCAAAGATTATATAGGATACCAATTTGGTAAAACAGAAACACGAAGTTAGAACTCAGAGGTTAGGGCAAGACTGGGTAAACTATAATGAAGAGACTTACATCTCAAGATGCTACACATTTATTCCAGTGAAAGCATTTGATTCTGAGCCCCCTGGCCGGCAAGGTATGAAAGGAAACTTCGTCCCTTAAGTGATTCCTCAGGGAAGGCAGACATTTTCCTGGCCCTTGAACAAATACTGCCACTGACCTATAAAGTGTCTCTGGAAGAAGTGATAACCCTGCTCCCACACCCTGCCCTCCATACGCACACTCCTCCCATGGGCAGTCTCCACTTAATGAGCACACAGTATCTTTATGCAATTTAGCAATAAACTTAGCCCTCTCTGGGTGGAAGCGGGTGCAGGCAAGCTGACTCTGCCTAATGCAAAGGAGAAGGTACCCTTTCCTCCAGAAAGACAGAGCCCAAGAAAGGAAAACAGCTTGGCAAGCAAATGCTGGCTTAGTATCAGCTTCCACACACTGCTTTGGCTGGACGATGCACAAGGACCTGGTCTTAATTCTGAAACTTTTTCATGCAGGGGTTCTAACGGGACCACAGAGAGATAGGATGGACAAAATTCTCAATAATGGGCATAATCTTGGGTTCCCTGAAACAGCGTCTCCGCCTTTGGTGAAAGCCAAGAACGGTGTCTACCGGAAATTAAAGGGAAAACAAATCTACTGGGGCCAAGACAATATGGTCCTAAAATCCCCAGTGGTCTATTTCAAAACTATCCTGGAGGGTATTGGACTTACTGTGCTTCAGCCTATCTTCTCCCAGTACATTCAGAATACTTCAGAACAGATCAGAGAAACTAATAAACCATTCTGCTAAATCATGGTGCTAGAGGAGCCATTATGAGAACAATACCCAGCCCAGGAGCAGACCTTCCAGGATGGGTGAGAGACTCCTCCCCTAGGCGAGAGGGGCAGAATGGAGAGAAGGCTGAGATACCGACATAATCTCTACCTTCTCTCTTTTATTTCAGTAAGCCCTCTTTTCCTTCCTCAATTTCATTTGTCTTGGGGGGCTTGATTTAGTGAGACATTCAGGTGGGTTTAAGAGCACAGAAACAGGCTGTAAATAACGAAGGCAGCCCAGAAATCACTCGGATGTAGGGAGTGACGGATAACAGGAGTGGTAGTAGATTAAAGAGGAGTGCCAGAGGTAAGTCCCTTTAGCATGCAAGAAGAAAAAGAAGGGAGCAAGGGAGTAGAGGGAATGGACCAAAGCTCTGGGACTTGCCACTTTGAAGCAACCCTCTGACGGTGAAAGGCCAACTAAAGACAACAAGTTGGCATATGAGGCTCTTATATTTTCCACAAACATCGTGCCACTGGGTGAGAAGGTTCCTTGTTATTGCAAGTATTCCTCAAAAAAGTGTCTCTCTCTCTCTCTCTGGAAAAAATCATCAAGAACACTCTAATCATGAGGGGAGGGGCCTGTTGTTGGAAATAATTTATGCTGGCCATCCAGGAAGCAGTATGCAAATTTTGACTGTTCTGATTGGACAGAGTCTGGCAAGATGCCAACCAATGCCCACGCGACAGGGTTTAACCCTTCCATCCCTGTTTTCATTGTCAGTCTGGGACCAAGACCGGCTCCACCTTCAGACTCAACTCACTAAGCTTGCAGGAAAGGTTTCACCATTGACTAGCTGGTGCTTGAGCTACCGAAATCCTCTCCCTGTTCCCAGTTTTGTTCATGACCTCTCATATTATGGTCAACATCTGGAATGAACAACTAATAATTGCAGCAATGCCTTGAGGGGTTTTCGCCTATTTACATATAAATAGTTCTGACCAGAGCTGGCCACCAGCAACGGTTAATTTAATTTACTATCCCTTGGCAAAAGAATAGTCATTGGTTTTCCAGCACTTTGAACCTTGGTAGACCCTTGGGAAATAAAAATTAGATTGAGAGAAAATTACCAGTGGTGGAGAACAGTATAAAAGTGACAGTAACATATATAAACCTCCGGCAGGAGTGGAATAAAGTGGCATATTATTGTTCGCTGGCTCCCAAAGTTCAATATTTCTTGTATGATTTACACTTCCGCCATTGTCTTGCCCCCTGGAGTAATTCTGCCACTCCGGGCAGCCTCTCCCAAGATGCACATCCTTGTTACTGTCAGAGAAGGGGCAGATTACCTGGCTAAGTAGGGAGAGATGTTTGGACAAACAGCCATGAGAAAACAGGGCTCAACAAATAAGACTTTAAAGAGATGCCTGGAATGAAGCAGGTGAGTGTCTGGGATGGCTAAGGCTGACATTTCAGCTTTCTCTACAGAATTACAGGATCATGCTCCATGTGGGAGCTCAGCTCTGACTGGAGGTTCTGACTGGCCAGTGCTGCTCTCTCAGCCTCCTTGCTCACCATAGTATGCCCCCACTCCATGAAACCCATGTATTCATACACACACACACACACACACACACACACACACACAAACAACCACAGTTGTTTCTCTTCCCTGAACCTTTGCTCATGCAGTATCCTCTGCCTGGACCACCCTTCTTCCCTTTCTCTATTTTGCCTGTCTAGCTCCTAATTGCCTTTTAAAACTCAGCCCAGGCATCACCTCCTCTAGGAAGCTTTCCCTGATTACCTCCAGGCCAGGTGAGGCCTTTTTCAGGATTATCCTTCTGAACTTGCCACTTACATTATTTATAGTCATATCTTTATGTCCTTCTATCTCACCTCCAGAACGCATAGTGAGACCACTGGACCTCCCAAAGAACAGAAAATTTAAGTCCAGACAGAAATGTCAGGGTTCAAAATGGGAGATGGAGGCAGAGGTTAGGAAACTCCTGACATCTCCAACTGGACAGATTTCCTGGTATAGGCTTTTCCTTCATTGCACATACCACAATTTTGTCCTTATTTTATTTTATCTGGTTGATTAACACAAACATACACATACACACGTGTAAGGCTGT
Source organism: Halichoerus grypus (assembly GCF_964656455.1). Lineage (NCBI taxonomy): Eukaryota > Metazoa > Chordata > Mammalia > Carnivora > Phocidae > Halichoerus > Halichoerus grypus. The sequence goes on from NC_135717.1 coordinate 27,786,900, forward strand.
AAAGGCAGGGGTCGTGTCCACCTTTCTTTCCCATATTTTCAGTATCTACCACAGTGCCTAGCACACAGATGGTGCCCTATAAACATGTGTATAATTAATTAATTGGCTAATTAATTAATGAGCAGACATGAAACAGATCAGGGAGAGAAAAAGCAGAAATAAGATCATAAACGGGCCTGAATTCCAAGGTTCGTGTGTACGTGTCTACGTGGCACAAGAACAAACAAGCATAGAGATGTATGGAGATGATGAATAGAGATGTATAGAGATGATGAATATTGAGCTCCAATTCCAATGAAATTACATCCAAGCCGGGGAGGGTCTGATTCTGAGACTTATGTTTAAACAAATATTGAAACCACCATGGAATTTCTTTTCCCCGAGAGGACCCAAAGCCCATAACTTATTAAGTATAAACAGACTTAAATGATGAAGCTGCCTGGAATCCACGAACACCCTCATTTTGCATGTAATGAGGTGCAGCAGGATTTTATTCACTTACCCACTGGAATGATAACTTCTCATGAAGAGAGCACTGTATTTGTTTAGGAGACACTTTGATAAACAGTTTGGAGTAGAGCATGAGGCTCCACAAGTCATGCACAAGTCACAACAGAGGACCACCAAAGTGCCTTGGATAAATGGTGATCACAGTGACCCTGGGGCTCTTTTATTTTCCCCAGCACTGTTGTGAGTTGAATTTGCAAGTTTGGGGCAGAAAAGAATTGCTCTGATAATAGAAAAGAAGAGATCCAGGGTACTGCAGTGGGCGTCAAGAAAGAAAGACACATGGGTGATGAGACTCTAAGAGACTGGGGGATTTCTCACTCTCCTTGCTATGGGCAACATGATATATACGCTCACTCCCTGTCTCCCCATAACATCTTCAGTAAATTCTGCTTGGCTTCTTAATGCTCTCACATGAGTAGATTTTTATTTGGGAGGTGAGAAGGAGGACTCAAAGAGTAGTATAAGTTAGTAGCTGACATCTGGATGTTAAAAGGATGGGGAAAATGATTCTTAGCCAAGCTAATGGACTTGCCAAAGAACCCTCTGCTAGCCATGGACTGAACCATTCAGATCCATCAGCTTCATCTCTCCCTGTCCTATACATTAATGACTTCAACTTGCCTTTTAGCAGAGTACTGCAGGCAAAAGAGAAGGAAGGGTGAGTTCACTCTGGAGAGTTAACGTCAACATTTATTGACACCTAATGCACATCAGACGGTTTATGTGGATCCTCACTTAAACTTCACATCATGTTATTTCTATTTCACAGAGGAAGAATGAAGAAATTCGGGACTATGGAGGTAAAATGTTACAAGTCAGGCAGCCAGTAAGTAAGTATTACAGCCAGGATTTGAATTCCCACCATGTTATGCCATTTCCTTATAAAAGCTGGATGATGGCTAAGGAAGGGGAAGGGGCAGAGTTGGGAGATGAGGCCACCGATACAGGTAGAACTTTCTGGAAGAAACTGTTGCCATGGAGCACTTAACACTACAGGGAGCCAAATGAGGTGTGCTGGTAAGGTAGATAATCAGAAGCCTGGGAACCATGAGGCTTATATTTGCCATAATCACCAAGGGGAGTCAGACAGCGTGGTGCTGGAAATGCAGGCATTGGAATCAGGCAAATCCTCATGTGAATCATGGCTCTGATTTATTATCTAAAATGGTTCAACTCTTGTTTTCCCTTTAGAAATAATAATCATAAACATAAATTTAACGATTAGTCAAAAGAAGAACAGCCCTTCTGAATTAGGGAACAACTGTCACCAGAGAATAATAACCCTAAATCTCCTTTGCTGGGTTCGTGGCAGCCTCCAGTTCACAGAGCGTGAGAGCGCAACCTTGTAATTTCCTTAATTCCTAAAAAATAAACAAATTTCTGCTGTCATTGGGATGAATCTTAATTCTATGGAAGAGATAATGCCGAGAGCGGTGACTGTTTTGTAACCTTGGGCAAATTATTTCACCTCTTTGAGACACAGGTCTGTCATCTGTAAAAGGGGGGTAACCATGCACAGAAGTTTGTTTTGAAGATGCTGTGAGATAAGGCACGTAAAGTGCTCAGCACGGTGCCTGGCACGGAGCAAGCACTCACTGAAAGGGGGTGAGGGCAGTGGCAGTGACCATGATGACAACAATGATGGAAACAATGATGCAAAGATGAGACCCAGATGAGACAGTGATGTGTTGATGTTGATGTGGTAGTGGGTGATGGTGATGATGATGATGATTCGGTGATCATGGTGATGGTGATCATGGTGACAAAGACAACAGTGCCACAGTAAGACCCTGATAAGCAGAGATCATGATGCTAATGTGTTTGTTGATGGTGATGTTGATGAGGGTGAACATGATGAAGGAAGAAGAAACAAAAAGGAGAAAAAAAGGAAAACAGAAGAAAGAAGGTATTAAAAGAAGAAAGCCTAGGATCTCTACAATGCAGCAACTACAACTTGTAGGTGACTAGGTCTCACATACCCAAACCTAAGGTGCTCTGTTCCTCCAACCAGAACAGATGTGCTCTTCCCGATCAGAGGGGCAGGAACAAGCACACCGATGCACATGGCCTCTGGGACCCAGCCCATTCCTCCCCCAAGGAGAAGGGAACCTTATCATTTTGATTCTCTGTCTGAAGAGAATAATGCAGCCACGTGCTTTCATGAGGTGAAGCCAAAGCCATAAAGGCTAACAATATATGGGAGTAAACCTCAAGAGCCTGGTTTCCAGGTGGACCGAGACCATGTCTGGCAGGACCTGGCCAAATCACTTTCTTGGTGTCATCATTCATGAAACAGAATTGAAGGCTTTACAAGCATTCTAAGAATATCAAGTGGATGAATAAGATCATATAAGCAAATGTGCTCCGAGTTCTCTCGAGTAGCGACTATGAATATCTCAATTTTTAGATAATTATAAAGTGCAGAATTATTCTAATGATTGAAAGCATGACTTTTAACAGGTTAATTAATCTCTCTGAATCTCTATTAAGTTTATACAGCAGTACCTATCTTATGAGATATTAACAAGCTTTAAGTGAGGTGATGTATATAGAGTTCAACATTGTGTCTTTCTTGTGGTAGCCTCCAGGAACATTAGCTGATATTATTACTAGTGTGGGAGACAATAAGAAAATAAAACAAATATAAGCAAAATACAGATGTGATGATATGACTCTCTGGCTTAAAACTTTTAGTGGTTTCCCCAAAGTTCTAAGGACAGAGTCCTAATGTTTAATATTGGCTGGCAAACCCCTTCATGACCTAAAGTTCTGCCTAACTCCCTCCATAACTAACACTTCCCAAACTGCTTTTATGCCTCCCAGGCTTCAAATTCTTTGTGTACTCGCACACTTCCTTCATGCTGCTGGCCCTCCTAGAACACTCAGCCCCTAGGCTCCAGGGAGCTGCCTACCTCCATGGCCCACAGCCCTTCGAATCTCCCACATTACAGCATGGTTGGGTAGTTTCCTGGTGATTTATCTGTTTCCACAACTACTTGGGATTGAGATGGTAAACTGACTGTTAAACTTTGCCATCTATCATAGCACCCGGCACAGAGCAGAGCCCAGTAAATGCTTGCTGAATGAAGGAATGAGTACCGTGATTGATGTTTGCATGGGGCACAGAGGAGGAGCATGGAAGGGGTCAGAGGAAGCCTGATGGAGGATGATACCTGAGCAGGATCTTGATGGACAGGCAAGATTTATCCAGGCAGATAAAAAGAGTAAGAGCATTCCAGAAAGAGAGGAGCACATGGACAAAGCACAGAAGCACTGGGGAAACTTCCTATAATTCCACAGCACTGAAATACAGGATTCTAGAGTAGGGTATGCAAGATGATGCTGGGTGGTGGGTGCCATCAAAAGACTTGGCCTTATCACAGACCTGTACCCCTGAAACAAATAATACATTATATGTTAATAAAAATTAAAAAAGAAACTTGGCCTTTATGCTGTAAACATTGGGCAGCCATTGAAGAATGTAAAGCAGGGGATTGATTCGATCAGATTGTGGCATGGGATTCGTACCTGGGACCTACTACCTGATTATTTCCCATTCTTCCCATCCTCCCATCCGGTTCTGTTTCCTATGTCTTCTTGAATATATTCTTTCCTTTCCCTCAGTTTCCATTTACACTTTTGTTGACCCAAGATGTCAGAGGATCATGAATGAAGCTAGGTCATCCTAACAGCACCAACTGGGATTCAGGGGGATAAAATTCCATTCTGATACCACTGAAAACACTAATGGGCACTTCTTTGCAATATGAGGGCTCTGAAAATGAGGCAGATGGTCCAAAAATGAGTCAGGGATTGTATTTTCATGTTAACATAAAGGAACATGTTTGTCACTTGCTTAAAATAATTATTTGCCGGAGCGTGCCTTGGCAACACTAAGCCTTTCCGATGATCAAAGCACTTCTTTTTAAATTGTAAATACAACTCTTCTCATCTCTCCTCTTTCAGTGCAAAATACACACAATATCCATTGAACAGCATGGCTCATTAAGTTATTCTAAGATGGTGGTTATCAAACTCAAAGTCCCAGACTTCTCTGAGGATTAAGGTTAGGGTTAAGTTTAAGTCTAGATTGGGGTTGAGGGTCAGGGTTTAACATTAGGGTCAAGATAGCCTTTAAGGAAAATATTTTAGAGTGATTACAATCTGAGTCACTTAGAAGGTCCAAAAAACGAGACCCAAGACTCAAGAGGTTAGGTAGAAACCATGATATGAAACTAAGAATGAGAGGGTGGCTGGGAGCTAATAATTGATCGAGCATGGAGACATTTTTGAGAATGAGGATTAATACCCTTCTACTAGAGCAGGTGTCAGCAAAAATTTTCTGTGAAGGACCATATAGCAAATATTAACCGCTTCGCAGGCTACCTACAGTCTCTTTCGCAGATACTCAGTTCTGTGGCTCGAAAGTAAAAGCATTAATAGGCCATGCATGTATGAATAAGTATGGCTGTGTTTCAATAAAATTCTGTTTAGAAAAATAGGGAGCAAATAAAATTTGGCCCTTGTACTAGGGTCTTTAAGAGCATGTTTGGTGATAGACTATAAAAGGACAATCTTCTGAGAATTGAACCGGTGTAGAGAGATGCAGAATAGAGATATTGGAGAGCAAGATCAAGGCTGCAGCATTATTAGAAATCCTAGATCCAGCCACACTTGAAACTAAATTCCCCTGATATCTTCATTTACAGGTTCACCCTCCTCATCCGTGGTTTCACTTTCCATGTCCAGTTACCCATGGTCAACCACGGACCAAGAGCAGATGATCCTCCTTCTGATGTATCATCAGAGGGTCAACAATAGCCTAAACACTATGTCAAAATACCTACATCATTGACCTCACTTCATCTCACCTTGTAGGCATTTTAACATATCACATCATGACAACAAAAACAGTGGGTACGGGACACTAAGATATTTTGAGAGAGAGAGCCATTCATAAAGCTTTTATTACAATATAGTGTTATAATTGTTCTATTTTATTATTAATAATTATTGTAGTAATCTCTTACTATATCTAATTTATAAATTAAACTTGATCATAGGTGTGTATGCACAGGAAAAATCACAGTATACGAGGGCTCGGTACTATCTGTTGTTTCAGGCTTCTGCTGAGGATCTTAGAACATACCCCCTGAAGATAAGGAAGACTGCTATATATGAAATAACAAATTCTCTTTTTTGCTTATGCAGTATGAGTTAGGTTTCTATCCATTGTTTCTATCCAGAAAAGTCCTGATTGGCACATAGAACAGGTCTCATCCTAAATCTTCTGACTCCCATTCCAGTGCTCTTTCTTTTCAGGCAGAAATAAATGCTCTGGTTGAGGTATCTTTTGTCCCAGCCAAAGGCCAATGTTGCCTCCGTGGGCTGGATTTTATTCTGAGAAACCCCTGTTTCCTGGAGTATCATTAAAGGAAAGTATGTGCCTAAGAAATGCTGCCCATGGATGTGGAAAGTTGACAGAACAGCCCAGGAGGGCCAGATGGATTCCAGACAGCTGTGACTTGATGGAGGCGCTCCATTTGGCAGGGCCGGGGAGAGCCCAGCATGAACGGCATCAATTAGCAACCTCTTTTGAGAGAGGACGATTATAGCACATCACTGCGATCAAGCTTCATGCAGCCACTACAAATAATGGTTATAAAGTCTCTGTAGTGACATGCAGACATGTTTGATATGAGTTTAAGAGAGAAGAGCAGAATACACCAGAATTCTCATTCATTGCTAAAGAAATTATGAATTGGTACAAACGCCCCAGAAGGCAATTTTGCCACATGTATCAAAAACCTTTAAAATAAAAAACCTCCTGACTTTTGATTCAGTCATCACCCTCCTCTCCTCGAAGAATCTAACGCAAGAAAATAGTCAGAAGTGCAAGCATGGATTTCTGCATAAGGATGTTCATCACAGCATTATTTATAATGCGGATAAAAGAAAATAGTGCCCAAATGCCAAAGGTAGGAAATTGATGAGATACATGACAGTGTAGAACCACAGGGGGAAACATGATGATTGCCATCAAAATTACGATTAAGAAGAATCTCTAATGCTACAGGAAAATATTTACACTAACACGATAACCAGTAAACACGACAAGTTTTCATCTTTACTTACCTGGATATGGTGATGAAGTGTTTGAGTTGGCGGACTCAGGGATCCTCTTATGGGTTTATTTGCATGGGGATGCTTTTCTGGGGCTAAGGAGTAAGAAGGAGGATTCCTAGAGAGAGAAGAAACCAAGGGCAATCAAAAGGATGTAACAAGGGGTGCCTGGGTGGCTCAGTCGGTTAAGTGTCTGCCTTCAGCTCAGGTCATGATCTCAGGGTCCTAGGACAGAGCCCCGCCTCCAGGTCCCTGCTCAGCGGGGAGTCTGCTTCTCCCTCTGCCCCTCCCCCCACCTGTACTCTCACACTCTCTCTCTCATAAATAAATAATTCTTAAAAAAAAAAATGTAACAATGAAACTGCATCTGGTCCTCACAGGGATATTTTTGAGGCCTCCACTGAAGAGAAGTTCTAGGCAGAATTGAAGGATCATAAATGTTGCTTTTTGGGGAATGCCTTCTTCTTCCCCTCAGATGACATACCATGCCTCTGATAGATGTTCTCAAAGCACTTTATGTATCTCCTTCAAAGCACATAATAGATGCTGTCAGCATATATTTAGATGATGTGCCATCCTCACTTACCAGTCCTGTCTGGTTGAATACAGTAGCCGTGGTAAAGAGCATGTGGCTATTTAAAGTTAGGTGTAAATTAATTCAAATAAAACGAAACAAACATCTATTTCACAGTCACACCAGCCATGTTTTAAGTGGCTGACACAAATAGGAAAGATTTCCATCAGCACAGTCTTACTGGACGGTGTTGTCCTAGCCATGATTCCAGGTCTTGCTCACATGCTATCCCTAGTTCCCAGAGTCTGGCACATTACAGGCACTTCATAAACATTTGCTGAGTGAATACAGTAAGGAGAGGTCTTCATTAAAAGTAGGACCTAGGGGTGCCTGAGTGGCTCAGTCGGTTGAGTATCTGACTTTTGATTTCAGCTCAGGTCATGATGTCAGGGTCATGGGATCCAGCCCCATGTCGCACTCCATGCTCAGCTCGGAGTTTGCTTGAGATTCTCTCCTTCTCCCTCTGCCCCTCCCCCAACTCATGCGCGTGCACGCGTGTGTGCTCTCTCTTTCAAATAAATGAATAAAATCTATTAAAAAAAAGTAGGACCCAACATAGCAAGAGAAATAAAATCATACCTTCCCCTTAGATTTGTCCCTTTTTCTAATAGAAACTAGTTATCAATACATTTCTTTGGTAAGCAATAAACAGAATAAACAATGATAAAAGAGCTCTGAACTCAAACTCAATGTCCAGGTACATGGCATCGGCCCTGGCAGCAAAGTGGTCTGGATAACGCAAATCAGGTCCAACTGCTCAGGACTAAATCTGAACTGGAAACAGGGTATCCCTGTCCCTGGGGCCAGGGTGCTGGGGATGACAGAGCCAAGGCCCTGACAGTGGCTGGTCCATCCTCTCTCCATCACTGATAGGTTTTTCCTGACAGCTAAATGAGAAAAAATTTTAAAATTTTAGTCATATACAGAGACATGAGGGTGCTGAGCTCCAGAGCTCTAGAAGACCCATGCTATTCAACCCCTGTAGGCTCCTCGCTGCCAGGAGAAAGAAAGAGAGGAAAAAAGAGAGAAAGAAAGAAAGAAAGAAAAGAAAGAAAGAAAGAAAGAAAGAAAGAAAGAAAGAAAGAAAGAAAGAAAGAAAGAAAGAAAGAAAGAAAAGAAAGGAAAGAAAGAAAGAAAAGAAAGAAAAGAAAGAAAGAAAGAAAGAAAGAAAGAAAGAAAGAAAGAAAGAAAGAAAAGAAAAGAAAAGAAAAGAAAAGCCAACAGTTCAAGAACCTCAGTGTGAAGAGGCAAAAAAATTGTACTCTCATACACTTCCTTCCCTGCAGGAGGTGCTCAGATAAATGCTGAATTAACAGCTAACTCTCAGTCTTGGAGGGCTGGTACCTCGTAAGTAGCATTCACTCATTCACTCAACAAATTTTTACTGGGCATCTACTGAGTGACAGGCAATTTTTAGGCACCAGAGATACACCAGTGAACAAAAGAGAAACAGACAAAAATGTCTGCCTTCGTGAAGCTTACCTGCCAGGCAGGGTTTCAACTTTGGCTGAATATTAGAATCATCTGGGGAGTTTTGAGAATTCCCATTGCTTAGGACACACACACACACACACACACACACACACACACAGATTGACTGAAGTGGTCCAAGATAAGAACTAGGAACAGGTAACTTCCCAAGTGGGCCCAGTAGGCAGTCATCTGGGAAAACTGAGAACCACTGTTCTGAACCAGTGGTTCTCAATTTGTGGTCCCAAGACCACCAGCAGCAGCAGCATCTCCTGGGCACTTGTTAGAATGCAAGTTCTCAGGCCTCTCCCGAGATGTACACAAACACTCTGGGAGGGGGCCCAGCAAGCTGTGTTTTAACAATCTCTCCTGATGACCCTGATGCCCACAAAAGTCGGCAACCACTTCTCGAAGCAAAATTAACTGGGGCGGTAAGTTTTTAAAGGTAGAAGAATCATGCTCTCCATCTTTTCCCAAACACAAGACGGGAATCACAAGAGCATCCTCCTCAAGTCCGTACGTGACTGCCACACCACTGGGTTTTTAGATGCTCCCACCAGCTTTTCAAGCCCTGCTCTGCTAAGGGGGCCTCCTCTCCCCACCCAGTTCCCCAGTCAGCTACTCCTCCCCAACTGCCAATGAGCCTGGCATAGACACCCTCTCGCTGCCATCTCCATGATAAACTGCAGGTGCAATTGGCCCCCCAGCCATCTGATGTCCTTACCTCCCACAGGGCTGCACAGTGTGCACATTCTTACACACACAGGCCTGCCTCACTTTGCCACACACATAGAGAGCCCATTTTATATAACACACGTAAACACATTCCTCCTCGACCACAAATATCACATACACACAAGCACTCATGGTCAAGCATACATTCACATCCTCTTATGTTGTTCTACACACACACACACACACACACACACAGAAATCATATTTTACCAGTAATTCTCAAATTTGTCTGTATATTGGCCTCACTTGCAAGCTTTAAAAATGCTGATGCCCAGGCCACAACCCACACCAATTAAACCAGCATCTCTGGAGTTGGAACCCAGGTATCTGTGTTTTTAAAGCTACCCAAGTGGTTCCAATGTGCAAACAAGGTTGAAAAGTCCTGTTCTACACCATGACTAATAGAAGAAGTAAGAGGATCTCAGCTTCTTTCAGAAAGGAGACAAGATCCATGCTGGAAACTGGAATTGACAGACTTCCAGAGGTCTCATGGGAAGCCTTTGAATCACTATTATCTGCACCACACATCTGGTGTTTCTTTCTCCATTTGCTGTATGCCCGTGAGTCAAAGACCACCAGGAACACACTTCGTCAAACAAGGTTGGCTTTACTGGCCCACAGTAATGAGGGGGATGGCCCATGATGGAGAAGATGCCATGAGTCATCTCAGTAAGAGGTTATTATTAGTATTAGCAGGAACTTGTCATAGGATTTGAGATGGTGTGTGATTTGGGAGAGGTTGCAAGGGAGCAATTGCACTTTACTCTGGACTGGATGTGTCAGGAAGTGAGGATGATGATAATTCTATGATTGGGGGTCCTAATGAATCTTATCTAGTGGTCAAAAGGAATGAAGTAGAGCTGAAGTTATAACTGATAAGGAAGCAGAAGTCACTCCTATAAGCCAGGAAATAAGGATGCCTGACTTTTTGTAGTTTTGACAGTGGTCTTGTTTTGTGCTCACATGTGATTACAGAATGGTTTTGGGTTTGTCTTGCTCCATTATATCCACAGGGCGACCTTGTCTGATGTTGGTCATTTGTGCACCTGCCAGTGTTCAGCAGGACAGCACCAAGGACCAGCTGTGAGTGTGAAGTCAGCACTTGACTGTCCAGGGCTGTTTTTCTCTTTCTCATCTCTCCTGCATTCTCCATGTTGACTCTATATTGTCTCTTTGCATTTTACATGTGTCTGCTTGTTCCTCTAGGAAATAACCCTCACCTTCTCAGCCTCCTCTATAATACATGGCACATACAATATACATAGCACACATAATACCTGCTGGATGTGTAGACAAGGGAGCCTTTACACTCTGAAAAGTAACCTGGTTTAGATTTGGAATCAGAAAATCCAACTTCCAATTCCCACTTTCTACTTGTGAAGTGTACAACCTTGCAAACGGCTCAACTTCCCTGAGCTCTTCTCTGACTTAGGGTGACAGTCCCTGTCTGCCCCACTGGGTTTCTGGTGAGAACAGATTAGAC